>NC_143397.1:229497379-230875296 GCF_052110815.1 Crocodylus siamensis | reverse complement strand
CAGAATTCTTTCTTGATCCAATTATGACCAGGTGAATATTTGCATCATTTCAGACAAAAATCCTGCATCACAATTTTAACACTGTGAGAAATTCCTTCCCCGAACAGCCTGCCCTTAGGTGTTATTCTTTCTCATTTCTTCTTTTCAAATGGAATTTAAATCAAACAGCCTGACTCAAGTTCCTTAGACCATATCTTCAAGGGTCTATTTGATTGGCCATTAGACATGCTTATGTCAGATACTAATTTACAGTGATTACTTATCTCAAGTGTGGATAAGTGAGTAACACTTAGGTTAATCATTGCCCTACTAACATCCAAAATAGGACACACAAAGATGACATTCCTATCAAATAAACCAAGTTATACTAACATAATAAAGATAAGGCTAAATACTGCTTGACACCACCGTACATAAAGACTATTCACATCAAGTCAGTTAAACAAGTTCAAGAAAATACGTGTGATGCTCCATGAATTGCTCAGGATATCCTAAGTTAATGACAAGTGGACACCAGGTGGTATATGTTAGAGAAAGCTGGCAGCAGGAAAAAAAAAAAAAAAAACTATGCCACTGTCATACCTAATAAATATCACATTACTTTGACCCAGAATCCAGTGGGCTTCCATAGAACGGAACCTGATTCCCAAGGAAGATAAGGAAGCAGTAAATAAGGTAGCAGAGCATGTAGCCAGTTGTAGTGTTCAACCCACACTGTTAGATTGTTGTTCCTTCTACTCACATAGGTAAACAAATTTCTGGTGCCTGAAGTACATTGATGCCCCCTAACTGCAGTCAATGAATACTTTGGTTTTCAGGAATGGAGGTTTAGGCCTTCTATTTTAGTAGCAGAATTGCTGTGGAATGATGATTAACAACATTTGAATATTTCTCTTTTGCCATTTCAAATCTAGAAGTCTCACCCTATATGTAAAATTAATGGGCATCTGTACAAATGCTCTGGGGTGGTGGGAAGGAGGGTCTTCAGAGTGGCTCTTGGGAGCTGCTCTAATTAAAGCACTCACAGCATATTGTGTATTCAGCATCCCACATTTCCAAATGACAGTGCGGCTGGTTTAACTAAAGCTCATTTGATGAGCTTTAGGTAAAAAGTGTCCCTACTACCATTTTGAAGCAGGGGATGTTGAATACACATGATGCCGAGGCTGCTGGAGTCTTCTTAAGTCTGCTCTGATGCATGCTAATTAGCACATCAGAGCAGGCATCAGACACACACATAGGTACCCAGCATCTCTTCCAAGGTTGTCTGAATTTTAGAATTAAGAAAAAGTGTTATAATCAAGTAATAACCCCACAAACTCAGAACTGCATTTTAAAAACTAATAGAAAATTAAATGTGGTAACATTAATGGCATATCTGGAACAGAGATCTCTTATTTTCCTGATTAAAAATGCCAAAGAGCACTGTTTAATAAACACAAGATTAATATGGGTTGCAGACAACCAGATTTGAATTTTTGGTAATGTTTCCTTAGTGAACTGAGAGAGGCATTTTCTTTTTTATTCTGCAGGGACTGCTCTATATTGAACATGTTATGGCCTATATATTTCTAATTTAATAGGAAATGCCTTCAAAAGCCTTTGTATGAAAATTTTTACCAACTAACTGGTTGTGAAATAAGCAGTTGTTGATTTATGAAAATTAATCCCTAGGTCTGAATAACTGTTTTTTGGGGTTTTTTTAACACGAGACTGATGTGCTGTACAAAAAATATCAATGATATTACTTCCTCATACTGTTGTTATATTCAGGCAGAAATAGTTATTTACCTTGCTCATTTAGTGTAGTATTTAAATTCACAGTATTTCTAATTGTGTTATAAGACTGTACTTTGCTTTGAAATTACTTAGTTATCTCTGGTAAGAAGGAAAGCCAAGAGACCCATAAAAATAAGCAGGAACCTGGTTTTTAGGATAATTAGAAAAGCAAAAATTATTGAGCATAAAATTACAGGGAGTATTTCAACCTTCATTAAAGATTTCTTTCAATACGTTTCTAAAATGAAGAAAATAAAAGGAGAAAATACATCCCTAAGAAAGGATAATACAGATTTGGTTTCAGTGGTATAAAAATGGAAAGACAAAGATAACTGTGACTTAAAAAAGCATCATATTTTATGGAAAGAACATTTCTCATTTGAAGATGAAAATGGTGAGCAATCAAAGCAAAGCAGCAGATTCATACATCATCCCTACATTTTTAAGCTCCTTCCTGACCAAGGCCATCAGGATCCTACTTCCATTTTATCAACCCACCCTGAAAAGAGAGAGGTTAATTCAATATTTCAGCTATAAACAGATGTCTTCTTTAGAGTGGGGTCAACTGTGCCAGGATATGTCCCAGCACAGCTAATCCACTTCAGAGAACAGGCTTCAATTCCTCATCTAGCCACAGAGGTCTTGTGTGATTTGGTGAAGACATTTAGCCTATTTGCACCTCATTCCCCCATCTGTAAAAAAACAAGTGGGAAACTATTACTACTGTTCAAAGACTGTGAGAAGATGCCTATATTAACTATTTGGAAGTATTCAAATACCTTGGTGCGCCCAGGAAAATTACATACTTCTTCCAAAGTCCCAAATGCCTATAATTCTGATAAATGGCTCCTTTGCTGTAAGTCCAATCTTAGTAATAAAGATTTACAATTCACAAAATTAAAATTATATTTAATTGAAAATGATTTATAATAAGATACTGTTAAGCAACAGTTATCTTAATAGCATATGGCATTACAACGGCCATGTAAACTATAGGTGTAATCACCTGGGTTTTATCTAGAAATACAAAGTTTTGGGTTGTTTTGTTTTTTTTAATTGATGTGAAATTATGATAATTCAGATAAAGGAAGGAAGATTATTTAAATCCAGTAATGCTGTCATTTTTACTATAAGTAAAGTATTATGCAAAATTAGAAATACATATCACTACCCAGAGTTTATAACATTTAAAGTTTAATTACTTTCTTCTGAATTACAACCTATCAAATGCAAAAAGCAATGGCATCTGAAAAAATGCTCCCATCGTGGACCTCAGACCATTGACTGATGTCTTAATAGTATTTGATGGATTTAAATTTCAAAAGGTAACAAGAAAACTCCATTTAGTAATGAGGTACAATTATAGCAGCCCATATGAATTTAACATTGGACTCTTGCTTAAATGGTCAGCAATGGCAAAAAAAGTCATCTGCCTGCACACTTGTGCATGACCATTATGGTTGTGGATACAATATTTAGAACAGATAACAGTTGATACTTCTCAGTTTAAGAAATCTTTGAAGTGAAGTTAATGTGCCAAACGTGCCATCTTGGGGAGAAGATGTACTGAGTGCATCTACATGAAACACTTACTGTGATGTTGCCTAATTAGCTCCACAGTAAAGCATTACCACCTACACAAGTGATGCTATTAGGCTGCAGAAAACTAATTAACTCTGGCATAGGCTAGAACTGCCCAACACCAGTACTATTTTACAACAGAGTTATTTACTCCGCTACAACACATGTAGATGGTGACCAGAGCTGGCAGGGGCACAAGCGTGCTAGTGTGGGGGTGCCTGCCAGCTAGCCTCACATTGGAGTGTCCTCATGCCCCAGCCAGTCCCTCCACAACATGTTGAGCCAAACAGAAGAAGTCCTGGGCTGACAGGCTGATCGCCCCAACCCCCATGCCAGCCAGGGCTGTGTGGCCCTGGCTCAACTTGCTGCGGTCTCAGGCACATGTGCAAATGCTGCACCCAGGAGCAATAATCACTGATGTGAACTGCACCAGGGTTTATTACATCAAATTAATTTCACATGTAAACATGTCCACTAAAAAAGAAACAGTAAACTTCATACAATTCAAAGTACACTGCAAGGTTCAGAAGGCATTACTTTACGGTTAGGGCTGCCAGGCTCTGAAATTGGCTCCCAAGGGAAGTAGTGCTCGCCCCTGCCTTGGGGGTCTTCAAGAGGAGGTTGGATAGATATCTGTCTGGGGTACTATGGTCCCAGCACTCATTCCTGCCCAAAACAGGGGTTCAGACTTGATGATCTGTTCAGGTCCCTTCTGACCCTAGAAACTATGAAACTAGAAAAAAGAAAACAGACTAAGCTATACAACTCTCCCTTTCAGTGTGTTCTCAGACATGAAGCACCATCCCTGCGGTCAAAAAACCTGCACGTTTAGGCACAGTGAGGGAAGACCTGGGTGTTAAAAACTGATGATGGAAATAAGAACATCCTGGGTCACTGTCTGATAATAGGCAGGTTTTGAAGTGGCCTGGAATAAAGTACTAGTTCTAACATCCACAAGTCTTGCTCTTCTGAATCTGGACATGGGAGGTTGGGGACACGGTGCTACAATGGTAACAAACCAGGAGCCCAGAGCCAAAGGCCACAAGCTAAGAGTCCAGAGCCAAAGAGATGAGAGGAACAGGGAGGAGGAAGGCACAACACAGATAAGGGAGGCAGCCATAATGTACTCTAGGGAAAAACCAGTGGTTAGGGGACTCATCAGGGGAATACGGGCAGCTGTGCAGCAAATGCTACCAGTCTGGGGGTTTGTGTACTGTCACGGATACAAATCAGCCATGGGAGCACAGTACTACCACCTCTTTTGATGCAATCCCAGAGATCACTGCAAAGGCTATTGCTTACATGCAGCAGCCATGCCTTACACTGTAATGAACACACTTGGGAAGGCACCACTTGGTAGCCAATCACATCCAGGCTATTAGGACCAGCTGAGGTTTGTGTGGCCAGCATGCAAACAGGCTCCTGACCAATTCTACACGGGCAGAAACACAAACTGCACTTAGTTTAAAAAAAAACAAACAAACTAAAAACATGTTTGTTTGTATGTTTGTTTATTTGTTTAACCATTATTTGGACCTACAACTACATGTGGATTAGATCATGAAGGTAGGGAAGTTAGTGAAACCAAGCAGCGGTCAGAGGATGCTAGAATAACAATAAAACAAAATAATAGGAAGCTTGACTGAGAAGATAAAGGAGAATCTTTGTTGTAAATCAATACAAACTATTAACACCACCAAGAGTAATTCTTAAGGTTGTGCAAATAATCATATTTTCAGTATGAATGGGGTGGTGGGAGGGTGTAGTGGTGTAATTGCATCCCACTCCACCTGAACTTTAAAACTAGCACCCTGGGAGGGATAGCTATATTTCTATTCAGGCATTGCTTAGAAAGTCAATTGACTTCATGGCTCATTGTCATGCCCCTGATTCCTGCTAATCTTTCTCCATTCCACAGGTATTAACAACCTTTTATCCATATTAATTGTCTTGGTACTCCATTATTCAAACTATCCTCTTTTTGCAATCTTGCTGTTACCCATTCCTGGTAATGCCTCTGTGCTGTGTCACAGTCCTGCAAGCTATTTTCATTTCTAACTAAAAATCTTAACTCAGGAATGGTAATATTAATTTGGGTGTAGAACTGGCTAAAAGGGAAGTATAGGATGCATGATCAAGATGCTCGAGCAAGCTAGATTTTGCTTTATGAGTGTGAATAAGAGATGTACATTTAACTATAATGTACAGGACTAATGATGCTATCTTTCAACTATTTTTTGCCTAAATTGTTGTGGCTTTTTAAAAACTTTATGTATATTCTAGCAAATCAATGCCCATTCCAATAGTTATACTGGTATAGCACTAGTTCCCTAGTATTTTAGTAAAACATATAGCTTCTCTTTAACTTGGGAAAATCATGTGTTGTGTCATATGTGATACTGTGCCTGTAACAGGTGTTTTACTCTTGTAGCCAGGCCCAGGAGCCAGCCTTTACCCTTTCCTACATCAAACTAAACAGAATGAGAAAACATCAACAACCTCCTTCCCAGGGGTTCCCTTCCCCTCCCCACTACCTGTACTATCCAGGGCAGGGTTTTCACCTCGGTGTTTTGGCATTCTCTCTCTTCTCAGCTTCCCACCCTCCTCAGGCATCTCTATGAATATGTCACATAACCCCATTCACCTACTGGGGTGTCTGTCAGATTCACAAACTGCTTACGGATAAAGGTCTAGCAAGAGAAGTGGTGGGCAAAATACAGCCTGTAGGCCAGAGCCAGTCCTCCAGGCCATTCTATCCAGCCCGCAGGGCCCCTAAACATTTTTCAAAATTAATATTTACCTGCCCTTAGTCGCCTGTCAAAGATGACAGCGCTGGGGCAGTAGCACCCAGGGGAAGCCATGGTAGGCTCCTGCAATAGCAAGGCCTGCCCCACCTGCCCCTAGCCTTAACACCACCTGGAATGAAGTGGGTGGGCTGAGCAGCCGCTGGGAGTGTTGGCTGTGGCTGCCCATCTGGAGACCATGCCACCAGTGCAGCTCCTTCACTGCCGCCTGTAAGTTGTCCAACGTGGAAGCAGTGGCTGTGTGGAGCAGCCACAGGGAAGCTCACAAGTGGTAATGAAGGAGCTACGCCACAGCCTAGCACAATGCAGGTTCTGGGCATGCAGCCATAGCAAGCACTGCCCAGCAGCAATGAGAAGGAGGGGGCAATTTCCACCACCCCAGCAGCAGTTTGTAACCACCTTGCAGGGCACAGGCTAGCAGCAGCAAGAGGGAACAAACTGGTGCTCAGCATGGGGGAAAAGCAGCCCCTCGCCTCCTCGCCACCAGCACTCCCTGCTGCAGTTGCTTGGATCCCACACGGAGCTGCCTGTGCTGCTCTCCATTGCCACTGCTGCCTCGTGGTGAGCCAGTGATGCAGCAGAGATGCAGGCAGCCCTGCATGGGCTCTGGCCAGCTGCAGCAGGGAGTGCCAGCAGCATGGAGGCAGGGGCTGCTTTTCTTCTGCTCTAAGCACATTTGTTCCTCATGGTTGCTGCTCAGACTGGACAGGTGAGCATAGGGTGCACAGGGTCAGGGCTGCTTGCAGTCTTCCCCACCTGTACTGTGGGGCTGGGAGTGAGCAGGCATGGAGCAGCCAGATGGGAATGCAGGGCCCACGCCAGTGCCCCGGGGCCAGCACCAGTGGGGCCCAGAACAAGGCGGCAGGAGCATGGGGTCCTGGCCAGCAGGGACTCTATGGAGCCTGACCAGCTCCCCATTCTCCCTGCTGGCACAGCCCAGCCCAGCCCAGCCAAGTTCCATGTACCAGGGGTTCCCAAGCACCAGGCCACGGCTTCCACCGCTGGCCGTCACATGTGGGTGGTGGGGCAGTCCCAGCAGGGAGGCAGCTGGCTCTGTGTGCCCCATTCTGCTGCCATGCCCAATAAGGTGCATCAAGTACCAGGGCCTGTGCCAGACCAGGCAGGACCTTCAAGCCCTGCCTGTGGATGGAAGCAGGAAGGGAAATCCCTGTGGTAGAGGATGGGGAGGAAGCTCTGCTGCTTGCTCCTAGGAAAAGCAACAGAGCCCCTTCTTCCTGGGGAGCTCCCAGCTGGGTCCCCCAGGACTACCACTTCCCTTCCCCCTTGACTGTAGGTTCCCCTGGTGCCCTAACCTATTCTGATCCTCACAACCCCACCCCCAACCCGTAAGAGTTAAATTTAAACATGTAAAGTAAATTTAAATTTGTAAATTATATAGTTTGCAGGTCTACAGTATAAAGAGGTTGGGATCGTGTGTCATAGACTCCTGCTAGCCTGCACCCCATGCTCCTACTGCCCTGCTCTGGGCCCAGGAAATCAGTGTAGGCCCCACGCCCACCTGCCCAATCACTTCCACTCCCCCCCGCCACCACTTTCCCCACTTCCCTGCCCGCCTGCTTGCCACTCTGCACCCTGTGGCTCCCATACCCACAGTACCATACCCACCCACCCACAGACCCCCATACTCAGACACCCACAGCTCCCCACAAACCCCATACCCACTCATACCCTCCCGACACCCCTGCATCCCACACAATGTACGAGTAAGACTGCATTTTGAGCTATTATTCAATTACTTCTACATCTACACCACACACACACAAATCAGGACAAAAATATATATTGTAAATTAAATTAAAATATATTGTTATGGGCGTTTGATTTTTAGTATATAATTTTTTTTTCTTCTAAGATGGCAAACCCTCTTCCCCAAAGGAGTACTTCCAGGGGCATGGGAGAGACTTCTGGTGGCAAAGGTTAGAGGTTAAGGGGGCAAGACTCCCAGTCCCAAGATGGTGACCAGGAGGCGGGGCACCTGTCCAGGGGTGAGGCTACTCATGCAGCCCTTGACAGCTTGCCAAAACTCGGTAAACAGCCCTCTGCCTGAAATAATGGCCTGTCCCTGAGATAGAGCTCAAGTCTATCAGCCCTTGAACATGGACATCCCATATCTTAACTGGGACCACATATCCCTTTTGGTATGGGCTCTCCTTCCATGCCTCTTACACAGATGTGAACATACCCACAAGCCATCTGAGGGCAGTTCAAATATTGATAGCCCTTCACTCCATATTGTAAATGAGCCATTGACGCATCCCTTCCTCTTCCTGGTCTGTGGGGATTCCCCAAGTAGCTATCACTCCAGAGGGGCCACTTATGTTCACTTCCCCTACCTGAGTCTCAGAGAAGGAGGTAGTAGGCCTCTTTAGGTACCCTTCCTGTTCCTTCTACAGTCCAGTATTCCTGACCCTGGGACCTGCTGGCTTTCCAAGGGATCTAGATAGTCCAACTCCACCTCCCTGAAGTCCTCTACTTCTTGGTGGCTTCCTCCAAGTGGGTCACCCAGTAGCAACTTTCAGGCTTCTACCTGGAGAATGATGCAGAGTTGCTTTAGAGTCACAAGTTTCTCTATTTCTGCAGCTTTTCATGAGTCAGATTTTATCCAGTGGGTGCACAAGTCCTTTAATTCAAGTCAAGGACTTCACCATAATGTTTCAGTGTAGACTTTCTTCTCAGCTTCCCTCCCTCTTCAGCATCATCGCTCTGGGAGCTGTTTGAATTCCTCCAGAGCCAACCAATCATTCCCATCAGCTAGCCATAGCTCCTTTGCATCCAGGCTTTTACCTTCCAACCCCCTGCAGCTAGGATCTAGCCCTTTATCCATGCACCTTGTTACAGCACCTCACCATCTACACCCCCTTTTCAGAATCCTAGAGGCGCCCATGGCAATAGTTGATCCCCCAAATAATAATAAGAAGAAGAATTCCACCAGCAGCACCAGGAAGATTATAAATGTCATAGTTCTTAACTTGCCAAAAACAAACCAAGAGTATTCAGGTGGGGGTGAAAGAAGTGTTGTGTTTGACCTCAACAGCCCACACCCTTTCAAGATTTTTTTTTCCGTATTCTATGTTGGCATATTTAATAAAAAACAAGGGAACAAGGGAGCAGATTTACAATTTGTTCATACAATGAGTTTCCTATACCCAACAGTCCAGGAATTAGAATACTCTTCCAAGGTGAAGGATGAACTGGCACACAGCTGTCCTCTACCTTGCCCTCCATCTCCCACAATACTATACTATAGCACACTCTCAGGCATTCCAAGAGGATCTCTATCAATCACTACTGTAGACACTTCCACTCTGCATAGCATACTTAAATGTCCATTAGTATAGAGTCAGGGACTTATATGTCCTACCTGGCACTGGACCATAAAGTCACTCTTCCAGCTTAGCAAATGCTCAAGTAATCCATGCAAAGTAACATCACAAAGAGATTTGATCCAACCAAAACTACATTTTTTCTGGAGAATAAATACTTCCAAAAATAAAATAAGATAAAAGCCCAGACTTAGCCTTGCTTATCCTGAGATATGATGCTTCTAACTTTTATCATCAACATTTGGGGCAATTTTTTCAATGGAATTAAGGCACTTAACTCCAATTGATTACAATGGGAATAAGGCATTTAAAATAACCTTTTAAAACTTGGTCTTTAATAACATGATCTTTTCCTGAAATTTTACAGACTACAGAAGCAAGGAAGAAGATTTTCACAATTTCTATTTGAACTTTCATGAATGCTACCAAAAAAATCAAAAACTGGTAGTTCTAGAATGTTTTTTAGTGAATTAACAAGCTAACTGTAGCTCCAGTTTTCTTGTCAAATACAATCAAGCCTGAATTTTGTAAGTTCTTACCTAAAAATAAACCATAAATCACAAAAGATGTCCCATAGTATTCCAACCAAAGCAAAAGCTTTGAGCAAACTTCAATTTTCTATCATCCAAATCTTTTAGCCAGGAGCAGACAAGATACATGAATGTGGCTTTGTACAGTTGAAACACCTTCCTTTTATCCTTTCTGGCCTTGAATAAAAGATATGAATATGATAAGATAAGGAAGATCATTATAAGTAATCCATCTAGGAATTTACAATGCCCACTAAGCCTTGCAAAATAGATTGTGGTTTTACTGTTAACATTTAGCTTGTGTTATGTGCAGGCGCATATGTAATTTGGAAGATAAAGCTCAATCCATTTCTATCCTTTCACCCATGTTTTTACATTTCTCCTTTTTTTTACTGCAACTGCAACTCAAAGATTTTTCAGGCTGTAGTGATGTGGTTTGAAATGTTAGCACTATCTTTAAAAAAAACCCAAAAAACCTAATACATCTCTGTAACCAGAAGTCACAAATGTAAAAGCTCGCTTCAATAAACATATAATGAAAAGAAACATAATCGGGGGAAAATGCAAAGTAGCTCAGTTTTGCCCAGGAGGAATTTTTTTTTTAAAGAGTATTTTCTTTTTCAAAGACTTTTAGTTAAAATAATATACACGTTAGAGATAAATTCTGTCTCAATGATATGGATGGAGTGCACATACTTTAAATGTTCTTCCATGTTTGCAACTATAAAGTGAAGGAGATAAAAGAATTATGCAAATTAGTTAAAAGGCCAGAACTGCTTTAGCAGTCTGTTCATCGTTAGAAAGAATCCACTAAAACCTGCCTGGTGCTCAACGTCCAGACATGGGTTAAGTGTGGCCCATGGAATCATATCAGCTGACCCACAGGTTTCCCAATCGGTAAGGAAGTTTGCTGGTGGGTGAGTGGTATAGCCACTTTCACCCTTGCCAAATCCTCAAACCCAAAGTTCCATGCACCTGGTCAGAGCCAGGCTCCACTCCCTTCCTCTCCTTGGGAACAGATTGGGGGCTGGGCTATCCCACCTTCTCCACCTCCCCCTCCCCCTCCCCCATGAGGCTGAGCCATTCCCACTTTCCCCCCATGGGGAGAGGTTGGGGCCTGGCCACACTCCCTTCTCCCCTGCTGGGCTAAGCCATGCCCCTTTTCTTCCATGGGGCCAAGTGAAGATCCCTTCACCCCTGCACAGCCAGGCTTAGGTTCAGCTGTTCTCCCCCCACCTCCCTCCAAATAGTTGGATGGTGGCTGAATCAGAACAACCATCCAGCCCAGGGTCAAACCAGGCACTGCCCATCCAGCCTACTGGGGTAAAGGTTGAGCACTGCTGCACTAAAAGCATTTTGTGTGTCATTCTGTAAAGTTGGGCCATGTCTAGACTAGTGTGCAAGTTAGCTTCTCTGGGGACAATTAGCAGCAATGCACCTTGTGTCACTGCTAACTATCCCCAGGGAACATGTGTACTGTGTGCGCTCTGGCACTTGGCAGGTTACCCTGGCTGGGGTAGGGGAGGGGAGGGCCACCACTGAGCTAACCCCAGCAGCCTTACCTGGGGTCCTGGGGGCCTACCAGGCTTGCAGTAGTAGTAAACTTGCTGCCTGGAGCCTGGATGGCAGCTGCAATGTGGCTCTGGCCGGTCAGGATCCAGTTTTGACTGGCATACACTGACCCCATGTGTGCCACTCTGCTTTGCAATGAAGTAGCTGAATTAACCAGGTGAGAATCTGATCAGCCCTTTGCAGCTAAGACCACATATAAATAGTCAATTATTTTGTGTCAGTGTGGTGATGGAAGAATATTACAGGTCAGTAATATAATAATGTACAAAGTATGTTTATGCAAAATTTGACTTCACTTAACAGGTTTTGGGAGCCCTGTCTTCACCAGAGCCCTCCTCTCTTTCACCAGAGCCCTGACAGTCACTTACATGCAGTGCAGCACTTGCAATGTAGTGCAACATCTACAAATATTATGTAGGACTACATTGAGAAGAAAAGGACTCACCAGGCTAACTAGGGCTGTGTGAAACACCATCATTTCATTTTGACTTCCATTTCACCATTTCAGAGGAAGAGTGTTTCATTTCATTTCAAAGCACTGTCCCATTTCGTCAAAACTGTTTCGCTGTTTCGATGCATTTCAATGTTTTACTCATAGGCTATAATAGGGAATCATGAAAATGCCTAAAGCTTTGTCATTTCTTGCCAGATTTGGATGAATATTGCAGAGATGGTAGCCCATTCTGTGGGCATGAAGCCTGCCAAGTTTCAAGGAAATAGGTGCAGAGGCTTCTCAGAAACTGAACCTCGAAGTGCAAAAAGCAAAATTTATGACACTTGCAGGCAGCGGCAGACTCCTGTCATCCAGCCTGCAGATCAGGGGGCCTGCATCCCCAGGAGGGCTGTAGGGCTGCACCAGACTCTCCCCAGCAATGTGGGCCCCCAGATCTATGCTGTATGACAGGAGGCTGCCGCTGTTGCCTGAGACTGGTGCTGGGAGCAGCCCACGCCCACCGCCAAACTCCATGGAGCTCAGGCTGACAGTGGGAGGGGAAGCACAGCCCTGGCTCTGCCCACTTCCTGCTCCTGGGCTGCGGGCAGAGCCAGGGCTGCACTCTGCCTCCCACCACCAGGTGAAGCTCCATGGAGATGCAGAACTGCTCAGAGAACAGCCCTGGCTTTCCCCTGCCTCCCACCACTGGGCTGCTTCGAACCTTCAAGTGCCCTCTGTCCCAGGGATGCAGGGTCAACCCAGGGGAAAGCCTCATCCAGAGGCAGACCCCAGTTGAAAGTAAAAGAAGAAAAAAACCTGTCTGTTGCATGGATCTGGAAAAGTGATGTGGTATACCAGGGAAACTTCCCGAGCGGTTTATCAGCCATGCCTATCTCCAGCTGGAGCCAGGTGATGTCACGAAGAGACGTCACCTTGCAAAGATAAAAACTGGCCCCAAGAGCATGGGAAGAGGGATGCTGAGTGCTGGAGGAGCGGCGGGGAACCGCTGAGTGGAGTGAGTCCATCTGCTGCAGCTTCCAGTGACAGCAGCAGTGGGAGCTGAGGGAGATCTCCACACTGGGGAAGACCAGCGGTGATCAAGAGGGCCAGCAGCGAGGCTGGCAGCGGCGGTGGTCACAAGTGCTGTAGGAGACCCCCGCACCAGGGAAGACTGGTGGGGATCAAAGGAGCCGGCAGGGAGGCCAGCAGCGGCAAAGGGAAGAGCCGGCAAGGGAGCTCCAGCCAGAGGCAGCGGGTGCCACCACCCCAGGGAGGAGGCAGATCCTGAAGGGGATAAGATAAACCCTGGCTGGGGTGAAGGAGTGGGTTCCGATCCAGGGGACGTATTAGTCTAGGGGCATTAGGGGTGAAGGGAGCACAGGACTCTCCCCTTGGTTGCCCTTATTTTCTTCTTTTCTCCTCTTCATCTCTTTCCCCTTGCAGTCTTGTCATTATCCCTTTTCCTTTCACATTGGGTTGTTCCCATGGGGTGGGGTTTTCTGATGGTGAGTGTTCTGTTTGTGTTTTCCTTTCTTAGTTGGATCTATTTAGTCCCCTGCCTAGAGCAAGGTATCCTTAGTTAGGCTCAGGAGCGGTGAGAGATGTGCGGGTGAAGCCCGCTGTGCCCCCGCTCCCCTGAAGCCCCCCAAACACCCCCTCAGCAGCCGCAGAGCCCCCTGACGACCCCCAGCACAGCTGGAGGTAAGTGGGTTCATGGTGGGAAGGGGTTAACTCCTCGCTCCCTGGGAGGAGGCCGCTGCCTGGTGCCGGGCCGGGTCAAGTCCCCGCCCAGGGAGTGAGAAGAGAAGGAGTGGGGTACTCACCAGTCCCCCTCCTGTAGGGCAGGGCCCCCCAAATCCTAGGCAGGGCCCCCCTGGCCTGAGAAACCAGCGTTCCCTGAAGGCAGGCCCACTGCGCATGCACGCAGTTTAAAAGGGCCCGCCAAACAGGGAGGGAAAAAAAAAGCTCAGTTAGGCTCTGGAGTGGTGTGAGACACGCGGGTGAAGCCCACTGTGCTCCCGCTCCCCTGAAGCCCCCCAGACACCCCCTCAGCAGCTGCAGAGCCCCTGCTGCCCCCCAGCACAGCCAGAGGTAAGTGGGCTCGTGGTGGGAAGGGGTTAACTCCTCGATCCCTGGGAGGAGGCCGTTGCCTGGTGCCAGGCTGGGTCAAGCCCCCGCCCAGGCCCCTACTTGGCCCAGCCCCCCAGGGAGCGAGAAGAGGAGTGGGGTACTCACCAGTCCCCCTCCTGTAGGGCAGGGCCCCCCCAATCCCGGGCAGGGGCCCCCTGGCCTGAGAAACCAGTGTTCCCCAATGGCAGGCCCACTGCGCATGCACGCAGTTTAAAAGGGCCCGCCAAACAGGGGGAAAAAAAAAAAGGCTCAGTTAGGCGCCAGAGCGGTGAGAGATGTACGGGTGAAGCCCGCTGTGCCCCCGCTCCCCTGAAGCCCCCCAGACACCTCCTCAGCAGCCGCAGAGCCCCCCGCCGACCCCCAGCACACCCGGAGGTAAGTGGGCTCGTGGTGGGAAGGGGTTAACTCCTCGCTCCCTGGGAGGAGGCCGTTGCCTGGTGCCAGGCTGGGTCAAGCCCCCGCCCAGGCCCCTACTTGGCCCAGCCCCCCCAGGGAGCCACGTGACCGGAGCTGCGTGAACAGGCTGTGTAAACAGGTGCTCGAGTTAGCATGGAGTTTGCGCAGGAGAGGGCACGGGAGGGCACGAGACCCTGCCTGCGACCCCCCCCAGAGTAGTCAGCCCCAGCCATAGCCAGCCTACCAGGGGTATGACATGGATGGGCACGCACTGCACCCCGAAGGTCCCCGAGGGCTCTGCGGCCCCCCCCATTGGGCACCTCAGAGACGGCCACCCAGACAGAGCCCATGGTTCCGGGCTCCATGCAGACAGAGCCCCTGGCTCTTGGCTGCAGGGGCTGCCTGTCCCTTTTTCAGGCTCTGGAGCCCGGGAGCATGGCCACCTCCCCTTGAGGGGTCTGCTCCCTACTGGGGTCTATGGTGCGCCAGCTGGAGGAGCTCCAGGCCACAGTCCAGAGACTGTGTGCCATCAGGGACTGTGAGCAGGAGATAGACTCCTACTGCCAGGCCCTTCTCCCCCGGGACCTGCAGGGGAGAGCACCGTCTCCCTGCAGGACTAAGGAGGACTCTGGGACCTCCTGCTCTGCCCAGTCAGGGGCATGGACCAAGGTGGTCAAGGGCCCGAAGGCCCACCGCAACAAGGCCTCTCCCTCGCCAGAGCTTAGCAACAGGTTCGCACCTATTGCAGCCCCAGCAGAGCCTGCTCAGTTGCCAGCTCCCGCAGGCAACCCAGGCTCAACCACAGCTACTGCCCCCGCTCTCCCCAAGACAAAGTGAAAGGTGCTTGTTGTGGGAGACTCCATCCTGCGGGGCACTGAGGGGGCAACCTGCCACCCCTTAGCCCGGGAAGTCTGCCGCTTCCCAGGGGCCTGCATCCAAGACATTGTGGAGAGGATCCCACAGCTCCTCCAGCCCACAGACCACTACCCCATGCTCCTCATTCATGTGGGCACCAATGACACGGCTCAGAGCACCCCCAGCCAGGTGATGAGGTGCTACAGGGCTTTGGGAGCAGGGCTTAGGGGTCTGGGAGCTCAGGTGGTGTTTTTGTTGATCCTCCCAGTCTCGGGCTATGGGGTGAGGAGGGAGAGGAGGATCCATGCACAGTGAACCAAAGACTGCGGAGCTGGTGTCATTGGGAAGGCTTTGGCTTCCATGACCACAGCCCGCTCTTTGGCGAGAGAGGCAGCGAGCTGCTGGGAAGAGATGGCCTCCACCTCTCTCCCCTGGGGAGGAGGCTCTTCTCAGCCAGGCTGGCTGACCTACTCCACCGGGCTTTAAACTAAGCCCGCTGGGGGATGGGGGACTACTGCCACTGCTGGCCCACTGAGCAACCCTTGCAAAGCCAGCAGACCAAGGCACTTAAGGGAGCCCACCCCTGCCCCAGCCCTGGCACAATCTGTGGGCAAGGCAAGATCCCCCAAGGGCACACTTGCCTGCCTGTACACTAATGCCAGGAGCCTGGGTAACAAGCAGGACGAGCTCGTCCTCCTGCCCAGTGCAAAGAATTATGACCTCATTGGGATAACGGAGACCTGGTGGGACTCCACCCATGACTGGACCACGGGTATAGAGGGCTATACCCTGTACAGGAGGGATCATGTTGACAAAAGGGGCTGGGGTGTAGCTCTCTATGTGAAGGAAAGCTACATGTCCCTGCAAGCTGATGTTGGCTACCAGCATGGACAGCTAGAGACCCTCTGGGTAAAAATTCGTGGGGAATATGGCACAGGGGACACAATGGTGGGAGTCTACTACAGATCTCCCACTCAAAATCCTGAGCTTGACCAGGAGTTTGCCTGGGAACTGACTGAGGCCACTTGCTCCAGGACCTTGGTTGTCATGAGTGACTTCAATTACCTGGACATGTCGTGGGAAGATCACTCAGCAAAATCCGAGTGGTCGCAAAGCTTTCTCTCATGTGTGGATGACCTCTACCTGACTCAAGAAGTCTATGGGCCAATGAGAGGCAAAGCGCTGCTCGACCTGGTACTGGCTATGGGGGACGACCTAATCGGTGACCTAGTGATCGATGGGAAGCTGGGTGACAGCGACCATGAGCAGATCACCTTCACCATCCACCGTAAAGCTGGCAAGTCAGTCAGCAACACAGAAGTCCTTGACTTCAGAAAAGCCGACTTTGACAAGCTCAAGAGGCTTGTCAGTCACGTCCTCAGGGACCATGACCCCAGGGAGATGGGAGTTCAAGAAGAGTGGTTGCTTCTCAAGGAAGCAATCCTCAATACATAAGCTAAATCTATTCCAACATGGAGGAAAGGCAGCAAGAAGGCACAACACCCCTCCTGACTCTCCTGGAACCTAGCGGACCTCCTGCGGCTAAAAAGGAAAGCCTACAAAGGATGAAGGATGGGATTCGCCTCCAAGGAGGATTATTCTGCACTGGTCTGGTCCTGCAGGGAGCAAACCAGAAAAGCCAGGGCTGCAACTGAACTCCAACTAGCTTCAAGCATCAAGGAAAACAAAAAGTCCTTTTTCAGGTATGTGGGGAGCTGGAGGAAAAGCAAGGGCAATGTTGGACCCCTGCTAAACCAGATGGGGCAACTGACAACTGATGCCCAGGAAAAAGCCAACCTATTAAATAGGTACTTTGCGTCAGTCTTTCATCAGTCCCATGGGACGCCCATGCCTGCTATGGGACAGGGAAATCCGGGTGATGGGGATCCCCTACCCTCCATAAATGCTGACCTCATGAAGGAACACCTTGAGAAGCTGGATACCTCCAAGTCAGCCGGCCCTGACAATCTGCACCCCAGGGTACTCAAGGAGCTGGCGAGCGTCATAGCCCAGCCCCTGGCACGGATCTTTGAAAACTCCTGGTGCTCTGGTGTAGTGCCCGAAGACTGGAAGAAGGCCAGTGTGGTGCCGATCTTCAAGAAAGGGAGGAGAGTGGATCTGGCTAACTACAGGCCCATTAGCCTGACTTCTGTCCTGGGGAACATCTTAGAAAAGTTTATTAAGGAGGCCACCCTTGATGGACTGGCCCAGGCTAACATTCTAAGGGATAGCCAGCACGGGTTTGTTGCGGGTAGGTCTTGTTTGACCAATCTCATTTCCTTCTATGACCAGGTGACCTATCATCTGGACAAGGGAGAAGAGATTGATGTCATATATCTTGACTACGAAAAAGCTTTTGATCTGGTATCCCATGATCACCTCTTGGCCAAACTGCCCAGTTGTGGCTTTGGCTCCACCACGATCCGCTGGCTGGGAAATTGGCTCCGTGGTCGGACCCAGAAGTTTGTAATTGATGGCAGTCACTCATCGTGGTGCCCTGTGACCAGTGGGGTCCCTCAAGGCTCTGTCCTTGGACCCATACTGTTCAACTTCTTCATTAATGATGTGGACATTGGAGTCAGGAGTGGACTCGCCAAGTTCGCTGATGACACCAAACTTTGGGGCAAAGCATCCACGCCAGAAGATAGGAGAGTGATCCAGGCTGACCTGGACAAGCTCAGCAAATGGGCGGATGAGAACCTGATGGTGTTTAACACCGAAAAATGCAAGGTTCTCCACCTTGGGAGGAAAAACCTGCAGCATCCTTATAGGCTCGGCAGTGCTACGTTGGTTAGCACTACAGAAGAAAGAGACTCAGGGGTCATCGTTAACCACAAAATGAACATGAGCCTGCAATGCAATGCTGTGGCTAATAAAGTGACCAAAACGCTGGCTTGCATCCATAGATGCTTCTCGAGCAAATCCCGGGATGTCATTCTCCCCTTGTACTCGGCCTTGGTGAGGCCGCAGCTGGAGTACTGCGGCCAGTTTTGGGCTCCACAATTCAAAAAGGATGTGGAGAAGCTTGAGAGAGTCCAGAGGAGAGCCACGCACATGATCAGAGGTCAGGAAAACAGATCTTACGATGACAGGCTGAGAGCACATGGGACTCTTTAGCCTGGAAAAGCACAGGCTCAGGGGTGATCTGATGGCCACCTATAAGTTTATCAGGGGTGACCACCAGGATCTGGGGGAACGTTTGTTCACCAGAGCGCCCCAAGGGATGACGAGGTCGAATGGTCACAAACTCCTGCAAGACCATTTCAGGCTGGACATAAGGAAGAATTTCTTTACTGTCCGAGCCCCCAAGGTCTGGAATAGTCTGCCAGTCGGAGGTGGTTCAAGCACCTACATTGAACACCTTCAAGAGTAAATTGGATGCTTATCTTGCTGGGATCCTATGACCCCAGCTGACTTCCTGCCCTTTGGGCAGGGGGCTGGACTCCATGATCTCCCGAGGTCCCTTCCAGCCCTAATGTCTATGAAATCTATGGAATCCTAGCACACCACACCAGACTCAAGAAATTAGAGAACCCGTTCAGAGATGGAAGACCACGCGAGAATGAAGCGACGACCAAGAGCATCCACTGGAGAACACACAAGGTGTCAAGAGGGACAGCCCCGAAGGCAGACCCTCTGGCTCTGGCTAGAGCCTGAGGCGCCCGTCTGCGAGGGAGGACACATGGGAACTGAAAAAGACATCAAAAGGGGCTAGCCGCAAAAGATCCTGAGGCTCATCACACAGGTTGATGTATTTCTTGGGTGTAGGGAAGGTTGGCGCCCTGTAGGCATTCACCAAGATGCATGACAACTCTAGAGGCATCCTCAGAGGGAACCCCCTCCACTGAAGAACCATCCAAAGTTGTGGCAGGAGAGTTTGGGGGATACTCAGAAGGTAATCAGGGAACCCTCCAGGGTCTACACGAGATTCCTTGGCAACAATACCAATTGCCCAGGCAAAGGTGGCACGGGATTGGATCATCAAGCAGACATGGGCACACCCTCATTTTATTTTGAAGCTTGTTGTTTCATTTCATTTTCACTGTTTTGAGCTTGAAATATATCAAAAGAGCTTCAAAATGAAACATTTGGCAAAATTTTGCAGAGCTCTAATGCTAACCTGTACATAATGAAGCTGTACATTTTTATTTGAGAATAGGACCTTTGTTGGACTACGTGGCCAAGAAATGGGGAAAGAAGATATAAAATATTACTATTCCCTAACCTTTTTCACTTGCTATACTTCCTTTCACTAACAACTCTCTTCAAGACAGAGAAAGCCCCTTATTATGAGTTATACAGATCTAATTAGAAAACAGTTACAATATGATCTGATTTGTGTGTCCAACACCATTGAGCTAACAGAAATGACATCTTGTTTCAATAATTGAATGCTCATGACCATTCAAAGAATTTGTAACACTTGGGGGGTGGGAGTAAATCATACAGTAAATTCAAATCAGAAGTAATTCAAAGGACTCATGGTCTTATTAAAAAAAAATATTAAATCCCTAGAGTAATTTATTCACTTTTCTCCAGCAAGTGTTATCTCCCAAGTCTGGCTAATTTTTACTCTGGTGTCAGCATTTCAAGGTATTATTTGTTTATTCTGAAAAAGCTGACTATAAGAAGAATGTGATCTTTTCTCTCAGGGAAGGTTGAAGAGAGAGAGAGATTTGGAGAAAGAAGTGTGTTAGTGGAATAATGTTTTCTTATTCTTTTACCCAACTGTAGAAGGACTTGTCCCTTTGCATTCAGTTATTTAGAATTGATCTATGTATTATATGACAGGCAGGTAGTGATGCAGCTGTCCTCATATTGTAGATTGTCAGTCCCCAGTCACTAGAACTAAAGGCAGCAATACCTGCTGTGCAAGCAGTCTTTCTGAGCAGAAGTTATGTATGCTGGAGTTTCTTGTGTTTTCTCCAACAAACAGTAGTAAAGCCTGTCTGTTTCTTTCTCTTGAACTCTGCCAAAGAATAACCTTGTCATCAGCTGCAGAACAGCTGCTTGATGTAGTTTTCAAAAAGGAAAAATAATATAAAGAAGCAGCTGTCTTAAAAAAGGAGGGAGGAGGGAGGGTGGAATAAACATTTCTCTAATAATGCAGAGATGTCAGCATTCATTGCTTAATTGTTTTGAAGGTTAGGTGAAGTACTTCTACTTAATGAATTCCCTTTTTTACAAAGCCTTGCTTTATTATTATTATTATTTTGTTTTTTCCTTGTGAACCTATCACATAGCACAGATGCTTTCAATAGAGTCCTGAAATTTAATAAAGGCATCCTTCACTCAGCACTAAAATAACACTCCTTAATTCTTTCTCTTTGAAAACAGAGAAATTCTGCGTTCTGACAATTAAACTTTGGAAAACTGAAGCAGACAACAATTCATTAAGCACTTTCCTGTCAATAATAAAAGTCTTATCAGGGTGGTTCATTGTAAATAACATTTATGTGGGGTTTATGCTAGAATAAATGTTACTTATGGGTTTACATGCATGTATGTATGTACAGATGCATGTACAACTTCTGAGGCTATATTCTCTACTGTAGTTGAAACACTAAATCATTGAGGAAGCCCCCTGAAAAGCTGTTTTCTAGAATTAATCTGTGCCAGAGGAACTTTTATTTAAGTGTAACCACTTATCATTCAGCACCCCTCCCATCCCAACTCACAATACTCTTGTGAGATAGATAAGATTGAGGAACTATTTTTTTCATTGTATTATATCAACATCCTGTGATGTTGCTTTAAACAAGGCTATGCAAAAATAGACTGAGGTTAAAAAGGTGAATTTTGGGTACAGAAACGAGTCTCCTTAAGGAGTTACTGCTTAGCCATAATTGGGGGATATAGCAGTAGATTTAGGGAAATCCAAAACATTTCAAAATATATAACACAAGACAAAGTTGGTGGAGGGAGGGCTCTAATTAGATTGTTAAAGACATACTTGAGGAACAAAATATCACATACAAACACAGGAGTTCAATGCAAATTAAAAAGTCCAAGGTAGCTAAGACCACATCAAGCAAGATCTCAAGAATAGATTATGGACTATTTAGAAAAGCTGGACAAACACAAGTCCATGGGGCCAGATGAAATAAACTTGAAGGTGCTGATGGAGTTGACTGTTATCATTGCAGAGCTGCTGGCCATCATCTTTGAAAACTCATGGTGATCAGGAGAGGTCCCAGATGCTTGGAAAAAGGCAAATATAGTGCCCATATTTAAGACAGGGAAAAAGGAGGAACCAGGGAACTACAGCCTTACCTCAGTCCTGGAAAAATAATGGAGCAGATCCTCAAGGAATCCATTTCTAAGCACTTGGAGGTGAAGAAGGTGATTAGGAACAATCAGCATGGATTCATCAGGGGCAAGTTATGCCTGACCCACCTGATTGCCTTCTATGACAGGGTGACTGGCTCTGTGGATGTGGGGAGGCAAGTGGATGTGGTGTTCTTTGATTCTAGCAAGACTTTTGGACAGTCTCCCACAATATTTTTGCAGGCAAGCTAAGGAACAGTGGGCTGGATGAATGAACTCTAAGGTAGATAGAAAAGTGGGTGGAGCATTTGGCTCAAAGGGTAGTAATCAATGGCTCTATGTCTAGGTGGCAGCCAGTATCAAGTGGAGTGCCCCAGGGGTTGGTCCTGGGGTCTGTTTTGTTCAGTGTCTTCATTAATGACCTGGAAGATGGCATAGAGTGCACCCTCAGCAAGTTTGCAGATGATACCAATCTGAGGGGAGCAGTAGACATGCTGGAGGGTAGGGCTAAGATTCAGCGAGACCTAGAAAACGTTGGATGATTGGATCAAAAGAAATCTCATGAGGTTCAACAAAGACAAGTATAAAATCCTGCACTTTGGGCAGAACAATCCCATGCACTGGTAAAGGCTGAAGACCGACTGGCTAAGCAGCAGATCTGCAGAAAAAGACCTGAGGGTTACAGTGGATAATAAGCTGAATATGAGCCAGCAGTGTGCCCATGTTGTGAAAAAGGCTAATGGCATACTGGGCTGCATTAGTAGAAGCATTGCCAGCACATCAAGGGAAGTGATTATTCCCCTCTATTCAGCAATGGTAAGGACACACCTGGAGTACTGTGTTCAGTTTTGGGCCCCCCACTACAGAAATGATGTGGATGAATTGGAGAGAGTCCAGTGGAGGGCAACCAAAATGGTTCAGGGGCTGGGGAACATGACTTACGAGGAGAGGCTGAGGGAACTGAGCTTATTTAGCCTAGAGAAGAGAAGACTGAGGGGAGGGCGGGAGAATTTAACAGCAACCTTCAACCCCCTGCAGGGGAGTCCAAAGAGGATGGAGCTGGACTGTTCTCAGTGGTGGCAAATGACAGAACGAGGAGCAACAGTCTCAAGTTGCAGCAAAGGAAGTTTAGGTTAGATATTAGGAATAATTTTCTCACTGGGAGGGTGGTAAAGCAGTGGAACGGGTTACCCAGAGAAGTGGTGGAAGCTTCATCCTTAGAGATTTTCAAATCTGGCTAGATAAAACTTTGGCTGGGATGATCTAGTTGGGGCTGGTCCTGTTTTGAGCAGGTGGTTGGACTAGATGACATCCTGAGGTCCCTTCCAACCCTAATTTTCTATGATTCTATGATTCATTTTCATGCCACATCAATGTTTTGTAGGCTCTAGACAAGGTTTTCTCCTCTTCTTCCTAAACAGATAAGAAAGGGTGAAATCGTCTCACTGAAGTGGATGGAAATTTTGTTATTGACATCAATGGGGTCAAAAGATTTAATAAATTTCATAGACATTAGGGCTGGAAGGGACCTCAGGAGATTGAGTCCAGCCTCCTGTCCAAGGGGCTGGAAGTCAGCTGGGGTCATAGGATCCCAACAAGATAAACATCCAAATTTCTCTTGAAAGTGTTCAAAGTGGGTGCTTGAACCACCTCTGGTGGCAGTCTATTCTAAACCTTGGGGGTTCGGATAGTAAAGGAGTTCCTTCCTTATGGCTATCCTAAAATGCTCACAGAGGAGTTTGTAACCATTTGACCTTGTCATCCCCTGGGGTGCTCTGGTGAACAGACATTCCCCCAGATCCTGGTGAACACCCCAATAAACTTATAGGTGGCCATCACATCACCCCTGAGCCTGCACTTTTCCAGACTGAATAGCCCTATTGCTTTCAGCGTCTCATCATAAGGTCTGTTTTCCCAACCTCTGATCATGCCCATGGCTCTCCTCTGGACTCTCTCAAGCTCTCTCAAAGTGGAGGTGGTGGGGCATTCCCCCACCCCTTAGATAATTCCTTTAGGTCACCAGATATTTTTTCAGCTGGAAGACAGGAAGATGTATGCTTTCTTTTCTTTTCCCAGGAAAGTATATGCTTTCTACCAAATAAGAACATTTCCCCTCAAAATAAAATGATGAAAAATTCCCTAAAAAGACCGAGCCAGGAGTTCACTCATTCTGGTACTCATTTCCTGTGTTGATTCTTTTTGTGGCCAATTTTTTTTTTTTTTGTGCTTCTTATGATTTTCGTATGATTCACCTATTGATATATTCATTCCCAAGATATTTTGAAATCATAGACCTATAAAATACCCAGCTAGCATTAAATTCTCTATATATCCCTGATTTATGCAACTCCCCAATTAGCTGCTGCAGCCAGAAACCACATGGAAATACCTTGTCTCCAACCAAGTAGAAAAAAAAAATCCAAAGTTCTTGCTCTGGCACAAGGCTTCCTATGCAGTTAAAGTGGCCTTGAGAGGTCCTTCTGGCACCATGAAAATCAAATTATATTTTCCATTGGCAGTGGTTCACACCTTTTGCCCAACCAACAGGATGAAAAAAAATGAATCTCATGAGGAAACAATATAAATGCCCACTCATGTGACTTTTCAGTTGGCAAGGGACAGTCTGGATTTTGTTGGAATGCAAGATGATGATGCTGTGGCTTGGTGAGAACCTGGGGTGATGCAGAATTGCCCTTGGACCTCCTTGAACCCCACCCCCAACCAAAAAAAACAAGCAAACTTAGTCTCAAGTACCTGCAAGTACCTATCCATGTACTTAACTACAGGGGTCAATCAATAGGGCCGATTACAGAGGGATTATACACAGCTGTAATGTTAATTGTGTGAATAGGTAGCTGTATAACTGGGACCTTTTTTGGTAAAGCAGGTAAACATGTGCTAAAATTGAGGCACAAGCTTAAATATTATCAGTTGTCATAGATCATTTGCTTAAATATTTTCCTGACTTTGGGCCAAAAGAAGACAGTCAAATAAAATAAAATAAGATGAAAAAAAAATTCACAAAACTGTTGTATAATTAAATCCATAAAAAACAATTTTCCTGGAATAAATAAGTGCAACTTTTCATTGATATTCTAGTCTATAAAAGAATTTTCACACTGTAATGTGGTATAGTAATTCTTGAGCAAATAAGATAATTTAGTGAAACTAAGTTCCTTTAAAAAAACTGTGAAAGACATCAGGCAACCAAGTTAAGGTAGTGGCAGTCACACAGTTCTGCTGTAAAAATGATATACAATTCAGGCATTCTGAAGCCTGATTGTCATTTGATGTGACAGCTGCTTTAGTAAAAACATAATTTTATTCAATAGCAGATCAAATATTTGTGTAAAACTGCTGCCCAGGAGCAGCAACAATCTATGCAATTTATTTTTCAATATCTTACAACATTTATTTTCTTTTTTAGAATGTACATCTCTTCTTTTGGGTGATCTGCTCTGACAGATTCTTTTTTAAACCTGACCCTGATATCTTTTTAGAAATCAGCATTGATGATAAAAGAAAGGGATCCACATGCTTTCAGGAAAATGTTTTTACAAATTGAGGCATTAACCATTTACACTGAGACTGCAGAACAGCTCCCATATATTTACAAATTATGGTCATAAGAAAATAACAAAGAAATGAAGTTAAGGTTTATTAATTCTAAATTGGGCTCTGAAAGCACCATAGTCTGGTTATTTTATTTTTTCCACATAATCATTGTTTTGTCATGGAAAACCCTGCATTCCTGAAAATAAGATACCAATAAGGCTAGGTACAGACATTCAGGATGGTTGGGGGAGGTTAGATAGCATTAAAATGCCCACGCAATCCAATTTGGTTCATTCAGGTGTGGACCTTACACTTAGATTCCTAGTTAGGCTGATTTAAGAACTAACTGTAATGGATTTCACAAAGGTTAGATCAGTCTAAAAATGGCTGAACCAATCCAAGTTAATTGGATCTCAGAAGCAGTCTAACTTAGATCACGTCCTGCAAGACTGATCTAATTGAACTTCTGTATATTTCTCACTCTTTCCCCAGGCCTGAGAAAGCCCAGCTGCTAGTGACCCTTCAATCCCTCCAAGCCCCCCACAGACACTGGATCCTACTTGCCCAAGCCCCCACAACTAGCTTCCCCATCCTGATTTACCTTAGATCAACTGGCCATTTTTAACTCACTCTAACCTCCCTGAATATCTGTGTATACCCTAAGACAATAAAAAACAAGAAAAATTAATATAAAGCTCTTCAAAGTTGGGAAGTTCCATCCTGAAAGAATGAGGGCCTAGCTAGTGGGCATTAAAAAAAGTCCTGCCAAAATCTCTCAACAATTCTCCAGTCTCATTTTTTGTTTTAAAATGTAAGTTGTGGTGGTGAAGAAAACCTGAGTTTGAATATAATGCAACTGATACAGGCTGTTGTACCTAATTTATGAAAGCAGGTCCAATGCATATGGTGATTTCAAAAGATATTTAGGTACTACTTGGTTGAGCAGAGCTATGCCTAATCTCCAAGTGACCACTACTTAGTGGACTTTTGAGCCTTGAGTGAGGTTGCTTTATGCTATCTAAACTTCGCATAGTATGCATGGAAATGGTAAAGTCCTCTGATAAGGTTTCTGAGAAAATGATCAGGGGATCTGAAAATCACCTAATTCAGAGAGAAATAAAATATCCAGGAGATAAGCTTGGAACATAAGTAGCTGACTGTTTGCTTGGCACTTTATTCTCAAAATCATCTAAAAGCTAAAAAGCATATATCCGATGGAAGGGAGGGGTCATCACCAAGGACGATTATATCTCCGTTGCTTGAGACTGTAGGGGAGCTGTTAGGAAGGCTAAGGAGGAGACAGAACTGGGACTAGCAACCCAGATCAAAGATAACAAGAAGTCTTTTTTAAAATACATAGGGAGTAAAAAGAAGGTACTGGGTAATGTGAGGCCCCTGCAGGACACGCTTGGAAATCTGGTGGTTGCACCAGACAATAAAGCTGACCTCTTTAACAAATTCTTTGCCTCCATTTTCTGAGCAGGGACTGGGACATCCCTCCCCCCACTGGGATTCCAGATGGATCTAGGAGAGGCACCGCCAGGCCCAGGATCAGCAAGGACCTAGTTAGGGAACTTGTGATGGGACTGGATGTGTTCAAATCAGTAGGTCCAGATGATCTCCACCCAAGGGTACTGAGGGAATTGGCAGAGGCCATTGCCGGACCCCTGGCTTGGCTTTACAAGCACTCATGGTGCTCCAGCAAGGTGCTGGAGGACTGGAAAAGAGCCAGTGTGGTCTCCCTTTTCAAAAAATGGAGGAAGGAGGACCCAGGAAACTATAGGCCTGTTAGTCTTACCTCAGTCATGGGGAAGCTCTTTGAGACAATTATCTAGAAGCACATCTGCGAGGGACCAGCAGGGGAGATTATGCTTAGGGGCAACCAACATGGGTTCATTAGAGGCAGGTTCAGTCAGACCAACCTGGTTGGCTTCTACAACCAGGCCACAAAATCCTTGGCCACAGGTGTCGTGGTGGATGTAGTCTTTCCGGACTTTAGGAAAGCCTTCAACAATGTCTCTCACTCCATTCTCATTAAAAAATTAGGCAACTGTGGTGTTGATGCCTACACAAATTGGCTGAAGGACTGCACCCAGAGAGTGGTGGTGGATGGGTCATTTTCAACCTGGAGGGATGTCAGTAGTGGGGTTCCCCAGGGCTCAGTCCTCAGGCCCACACTGTTCAACATCTTCATCAGCCACTTGGACAAGGGGGTGAAAAGGACCCTGTTCAAATTTGCAGATGATGCTAAGTTGTGGGGAGAAGTGAGCATGCTAGAAGGGAAGAACAGGCTACAACTAGATCTGGACATGTTACAGGGGTGGGCGGATGAGAACAGGATGGGTTTCAATACTGAAAAGTGCAAGGCACTGCACCTAGGGAGAAAGAACCAGAAGCATACTTACAGGCTGGGGAACTGCCTTCTCATCAGCACAGAGGCGGAAAAGGATCTTGAAGTCACTGTTGATTCCAAGATGAACTTGGGTTGCCAATGTGAGGACATGGTCAGTAAGGCTAGCCACACCTTGTCATGCATCCACAGATACATCAAGAGAAGGTCCAAGGAGGTGATCCTCCCCCTCTATGTGACATTGGTCAGGCTGCAGTTGGAGTACTGTGTCCAGTTCTGGATGCTGCACTTCAGGAGGGATGTGGATAGCCTTAAGAGTGTCCAAAGGAGGGCCACTTGCATAATTAGGGGGCAGCAGGGCAGGCCCTATGAGGAGAGGTTACAGGACCTGAACCTGTTCATCTTCCACAAGAGAAGGCTTAGAAGGGATCTGGTGGCCAGCTACAAACTGACCACAGGGGATCAGCAGGGAATGGGAGGAACCCTGTTCCCCCAAGCGCTACCGGGAGTAACTAGGAATAACGGCCATAAGTTGACTGAGAGTAGGTTCAGACTAGACATCAGGAGGCACTGCGTTACAGTCAGGGTGACTAGGATCTGGAACCAACTCCCAAGGGAAGTGATGCTTGCTCCTAACCCTGGGGGTCTTCAAAAGAAGGCTTGATAATTACCTAGCAGGAGGTCAGACTTGATGACTTGCTCAGGTCCCTTCTGACTCTACCAACAGTGAAAAGGAAGGGCAATAGGAAGCACTTCTTTAGGTATATAACGAGCAGGAGGAAGACCAAGGGAAATGTGAGGCCCTTGCAGAATGGGATGGGGCAGCTGATACCAGACAGTCAGGAGAAGGCTGAACTCTGTAATGAATACTTTGTGTCAGTGTTCCTGAATACAAATGATGGTTGTCTGCCTGGTCAAATACTTGATGCATGTAGAGGGACGGGCAATTGACAACCAATGGTCAATGCTGAATTGGTGAGAGAGAACTTAGAGTGGCTGAATGTCTTCAAGTTGACAGGACAGGATGGACTACACATTAGAGTGCTGAGGGGACTGGCTGGAGTCATTGCAGGACCATCAGTGAAGGTATTTGAAGACTCATGGTGCTCTGGAGAGGTCCCAGAAGACTGGTAGAGGGTCAGTGTGGTGCCAATCTTTAAGAAGGGGAAGAGGGGAGATCTGGGAAACTACAAGCCAGTCTGTTACCCAGTATTGAGGTCTAACTTTTTGAAAAACTTATCAGGAAGTCCATTTGTAAGAGACCGGTAGAAGGTATGATGCTGAAAGATAGCCAACATGGTTTCATTCCAATCTTCCATATTCAAGTAATGAACAGCAGGGTACAGTTCTTGACCTCGCCCCCCCCGCCCCCCAGTTTAGTTGAGAATGTAGAAAGCATACTGACCAAGTTTATAAACAATATTAAGTTATGGGGAAAAGCAGTCATGCTAGAGGATAGGATGCGGATCAAGTGGACGCAGATAAGCAGGAAAGGTGGGTGGAGTAGAACTGGCAGCAGTTCATAGAATCATAGAAAATTAGGGTTGCGAGGGACCTCAGGAGGTCATGTAGTCCAATCCCCTGCTCAAAGCACGACCATCCCCAACTAGATCCTCCCAGCTAAAACTTTGTCTAGCTGAATCTTGTGTAAACCTCAAAGGATGGTGATTCCACCACCTCTCTGGGTAACCTGTTTCAGTGTTTTAGTACCCTCCTAGTAAGAACATTTTTCCCAGTATCCAACCTAAACTCCCCTTGCTGCAACTTGAGACCATTGCTCCTTGCTCTGTCATTTGCCACCACTGAGAACAATCTAGCTCCATCCTCTTTTCAAACCTCCCATAAGGTTTGACAGTCTGTTGTTTGTTTTCCTATCTGGTTTAAGTTAAATAGTAGTTGCTAAGATAGTATGGGGCTTCAGTGAGAAATGCAGAGAAGAGTTCAGCTCTTTCAAAGCTTGGGAAAAAAAACTATTTTAGTATGCATACAGGCACTATATTTAGATCAACCAAACTGGTTTCAAACAGACATATAGAGGGCTTAGATTGGGTGTGACTTTGGTGGGGGAGAGGGGGCGTTAAGTTAGGTCACCTCAGTAGGTGAACTAGTTTAGATCAAGATCTGGTTAACCAGATGTGAGAAAGGGTTAACCCCATCTCATAAATGCCTGTATGTGTTTGCAGCACAGCCCTGGTGCTGGGAAAGCCCAGCCTCTGGCCCCATCCCAACTCCCCATGTCTGACTGGGTTATTTTTATTCCCCCCCGCCCCCTCCCCCTCACCAACCACTCATCCCTCCCTGCTAACCCAGAAACCCCTCCTGCAGACCTACCAGCCCCCACATAGACTTGTCAGCCTTCCCAGGGACCTGCTAGCCCCCGCTGATCCCATCCGTCCCTCCCTCCCCCTGATTTACTTACACCAGGTTCCCTGTGCTGCTCCCAGGAGCAGCAAACAATTGCACCCGCCACTCTCGGTCTAGGGCTAGGTGCTTAAAGTAATCCACCTAGACCTAGATGGGGTGTGATGAATGCATATTCATATCTTTAGCATGTTTATCCCCCAACTTTTTGAATACACAATAGCCAAAGATGCTCCTAAACCTACTAACAACTCTGTCTTTATAACAGTCTTTTTAGGGCACTCCTACAATATGGGAGCAGCCTGGTTCAACAGGAACAATCGTGAGCAAGAACTGACCTCCTATTCACATGCTCCAAACCTGGAAATATGCAGTTCATTATTGCCTCTAGTCGCTTCTTTCAAGCACACTGTATACCAAGGTTATAAGGGTGACAACAGGAGGAGAATCCTAGCAGTAACCTCACCAGAGCATTTCGGGGTTTAGAGCTGTGAGTGGGAACAGATAGGATCGCCATGCTCAGGAGCTGTAGAACACCCTGCCACTGCAGTGCAGACTTGCCTTTAGTCATAACTGGGTTTGCTTGGGTCCATGCAGTCATTTAGGATTTGATCCTAATCACATTGGTCAGTTAATGATGAAACTTCCACTCATTCCAGTTGAGCAGAATTAATTTCTGACATATCTTTGAAAAGGGATAAGTGAATGGAAAAACCTGTATGCTTACATTTTATGTCCCGCTTACCATTTCATACTGTATACAACACTGATTTTAAAAGTGCCCAGTCCCATGACACACTGAACCCTCATTATGTGCACAGGTTGCAGGGCTGGGCAGTTGAATCCAGCCCTGCCCCAGTGCTGTCTTCAGAATCAGAGGGGGAGAAGGGAGGGGAGGAAGTTCCAGCTGGGGTTTGCTCAGCCTGCGCTGGAGGGTAGGGTGAGTGGACTGCAGCAATCTACCCACCCCACCCCACCCTCCCTCCCGTGCAGGCTGGACAAACCCCAGACAATTTCCTAAGCTCCCTTCCCCCCTTTCTAAAGACAGCACCAAAACTGGAAAGGGGAGGGGGGAGAAGGGGACAGTGTGGGGTGAAGAGAGGGAGGCTATGAGAGAGTGTCTGCAGACACGCAACTAGCTCCAAACTGGAGCGCCACCCCCCAACCTGGACCCAACAGTGAATGTCTGTTGGGTCAGTGGGAATGCTGTAACTCATGGCACTTCCTGCAAAGTGTCATGAATTACAGTGGGGAGCTGCACATCTGTCAGTGCCCTAAAAGTTAGCCAGCTGTTAACTGTATGGAGGCCTCCATAAAAATCAATTTACTAATACCAGCTTTCATTGTCCATATCAAGTTCATACAAAAAAAGTCACAAATCAGAACTAATTACCAGTCCTTTTCAAAGTCTAGACAGGAAGAGAAGAACTGAATCAATATTGATGCCGAGTTATATTATTTTTTTATCCTGGAGGTTCTCACATAAGTCAAGGCCAAGATAAAGAGGTGGGAGAAGCAGGAAGAAACTTTCTTTGTTGCTGCCTTTGCTCTGTGGGTAGCAAACCCCATTCACATACTATTTACCACAGACATTCCACTTCTGAATAAGGAAGTCTATATAATCATACATTACACTTACATAGCATCTTTCAAAGTGATCTAAAACTATTTATTGATTCAGCTTTAGAACACCTCCATGATGTGAGCATTATTAGCTTCATTTTACATATGGCAAATAGTGGCCAAGGTCATGAAGTGGGTAGCAGAGCTAGAAATAAAAACACAAGGCATACTTCCATTCATTAGGTAGGGGATATGGGAATATTAGAACTTGAACCACTCTTTTATCAATGAGATTTACATGGTCCCTTGTAACTTGAAACTGTATATACAAATTGACTTTTGTATATAACTATTCAATAAAGAAGCATGAAAGTAGAAATATTTAGGTCACCAAAAGAATGAGAAATTAATCAGATGAAGTCATTCTGTGGTACTGTTTGCTCAGCAGTAAAGCAATATAAAGGCACATTCATATGATTTACTAAAGCTTAATTCATTCAGATTCTTGTGATCAAAGACTTAAAATAATTACAAAGAAATGTCAAGGTTGTACCACTTTGGTTAGAATGAATTTAAAAAGAGGAAAAGAAAAAAACGAAGCCCAACAGCCAAATTACATCCCCAAAATTGCATTTGCAAAAAAAAAAAAAATGTTTCTTTTTCAGAAATTGCATTTTGTAAAATGTAAATCAAAACAGGCCATTTTGTTTATTCTTTTAGACAACATGTGATTGTTACAGTGTGATGGTGGCACCTATCGGTACATGATATACTTGAAAATCACAATCTGCAGTGTTTCCCACCCCCCACCCCAACACAAAGTTAATACTGAATACAGTCCACTCTGTGTTTCTGTATGCTGAGAGTAGCTCTAGAATGACAATTTCTGCATTGAGGTGACAGCATGATTCATAGCAACAGCTCCAAGATTAGCAAATTCTGATTCAGGATTCTTCCCACATGAGTCGGGCCCTGGACTGAAGGCTATAGAAGAGTGCTGGTCTTTCAAAAGCTAGAAGGTCTCTCAATTCCCCAAGATAGCAGTGGATACCTTTCACTGAACAGCTGCCCTCTCTTTATGCCTTGCATGAGTCACTTTGAGATTTCCTTACAAGAGAGAATGAGTAATGGGAACACATAATGAGAGAATACATAATGGGAGCACTATATGGATCAAGCTGTGCCAAATGGAGATTGCAGTTTCCTAATTTCAACCATAACAAAAGAGACAGAATATTGAACCTAGATAGACAGAATTTAAACTTTTAGTCATACAATCTTATTAAACCATTTTCTGTTAGATTAAAGGGCTTTCTAATATCTGACAATCGGGCATTTGGTTTGCACATTCTACACACTTACATACATGAGACAGAATCTCTGCTTAAAGGCAAAACAAATTTGAACTGTTTCACAATGGAGTTGGGACTAGCACCCATGTAACATATATGTTATCTATGTACATGTGTGTGTATGCATACACAAACTTATCTATGCACGTAATTGTACTCATTCAAAAGTTAAAATTAACGAGATGGAATGCTTTTTCCTGTTAATAAAGAAATAACAGCCTCTTATATCTATTAATAGAGTTGAAAGGGACTAACAACTTTTGCATAGACCATACCTGAAGAAATGAATTTCTAACTAAGATTAATTATATCATGTTATCTGTATTGTTCCAATTATATAAATTAACAGAAAGAACTAGATTGCCATCTCAACTTTTAAGAGGGAGCATAGTGATGTGAAACAAGCAATCATTTTCTCCCTTCACAAACACACTGCTTGCAACACTTACATTGGAGCTGCTAACAGGATGGAGACAAGAAATATGTGAGGAGCTCCTTCCTTGGGAAAGTGTTTGGCCCATTTGCCACTGATGTTAAGACATTCTGCACCTATATCCTTGCTTGGGTATCACTTCCTTAAACAGGCTTCCTATTGCGCTGCTACCTCAGTGGCTTTACTGTCCACTGAGGGAACACAGCTCGGAAAACGGAGACAGAAGCGCCAGGCAGGATCATAAAGCACAACTGCATTAGAACTGGGAATGTATTCCCTCGGCTCCTCCTTTCACAGTACAGCCAGATTTTGTATCAGAGCCCTCTAATGTAATCCACGAGTTGCAAAATAAGAATCAGGTTCACCTGTACTTTTCAGTGTTTTTCCAAAGCTTCCACAATGCAAAACAGCTGTAAATTCACCTGAACTGGCCCACAGACTTTGACTAGTTTGCACTGATCTAATGAACCAGTGAATCTGTCAACAAAATTTAAAACAACAAATTATTTAAGCTTGAGTGCGTCTCTGAAAACCATCAGAAAAGGTAAAAAAAACATCCACTGAGTGTTATGTGCCACCCAGCTCAGCAGTTGGGGCACAGGGGCACGAAAGCTCTCACTCACGTGCTTTACCTCAAACTGCAGGGTCCTGCTTCTGTCTCTGGAGCTCCCTTTTCAGTATCTCATTCTGCCCTTTGGGCTAAGTAGAGACAGTTAAAAAGCCAGAGGCTGAATTGATTCAGTCTTTGTAGGTTAGTCTAAGCTGCAGAGTTTGAACTAATAAGCAAATGAACACATACTCACTTCTCATTTAAAAATGTGGTCGCATGCCTACAGTGGCTCAAGGCAAAAGCCAAGGGGGGCTACAGCATGCCTGCCAGCCACTCCAAGGCTCCCCCTCCCTGCTGGAGCAGAGTGGGCATGGCCAGGCCCTAGCTTGTGGTCTGTCTGGGGTGGGAGAAGGTAATAGTGCTGAAATCATAAAAGCTTGAACAAGAATAGTCTCTCTGAAAAACTATAAACTGAAAATTATAAACATAGCCTGCAATGTATGTTCACTTGCTTCTGCTGCTGCCCCTGAGGTCTCTGGGATTTGCAGTCCAGCATCAGAACAACAGGACTCAACAGGGTTTCTTGTCACTTCCTCTTCCTGCTTTCAGGTGCATCTGGGATAGTCGCACCTGGCACTAAGCAAGCCAGCAACTCCAGGAGGTGGGGGTGGAGGTAAGTTTAACCCCCTTTCCTGGCCTAAGACTCCAGTTGGTTTTGCAGGGAGGGAAGAGGTGGGGAAAGGCAGTGAGGTAACCAGTGAGTCAGCCCTCACTGCTCCAGCTAGGGAGCAGAGAGGCAGGGCCAGCCCTTCTGTCTGGATCAGACAGCACAGCCCAGTTCAGGGCTGGAAAGCATGCTGGAGGACTCTGGTTTAACTTGAACCAGGAAGGCATCTGGGACAGAAGTTTCATATATCAGTTAAGTCTGATACTACATCCAACCAGGTTTATTTTAAATTATTTTCAACCATTTTGAAACTGGCTTATGTGTACTGAACTTCTGTTCTGCTACAGGTTTTAACCAGTTTCTGATCACTTAAACCAGTTTATGTGCAACTTCTGTCCCTAGCCGTACTGATATAAAGGAAAATAATCTTGTTTGGGACAATTAATTTACACACATCTCAGGGCAGAAACAAAATACCTTTATTGTAATTGTATGTCTGTTGTGTCTACGTGCAACAGACAGAGTCAAGGTACCCAACAAATGCATTTCTTACTTTAGCATTTTTTAAGAGTAAACTTAGGTGTCTATTTCATGGGTTTGTAATGCATGATTAAAACGACTATGTAACACTTTTTTTTTTTTTACTGTAAAACTACTGATTCAAACATTCCAGCTTAATTTCATTTTAATATTGTGTTTTACTTTTAGCTTCTCCCCCATCTTATTTTCCATATAGAAATATATGTACTAAGAGCTTTATTTATTTATTCTGGAGATACTCTAATATCCTGACTCTTAAGGGACCTAGAGACTACAACATTGTTCAACTTCCCTTCCTAAAAATTCTACTATAAAAAGGTAAATGATTCAAACCAAGTATGAATATTAACATTTATCAGGACTATTGCTTTAATGTCAAAAGGTAGTGGTTGATTCACAACTCAACATTTGTTCAACTTGTTTTTATCTCCAAGCTGACTTTTCATTTCAAAGTAATTCATAAAATGTTTCCCCCATGTTGTCCTGAATTAACTTTACAACAAAAAACATTAAAAGCAAAATTCAAAAAACGTTCTAAAATTTGAATGGTTAGTTACGTATCGGTCCCTAGTTTCAGAACCATGCTTTTGTACCCATTATGAAGTTTAAGTATTACTTTAAGCTGTCTAATAGTATATACAAACTAAGCACAAGGATAAATGTATAAACCTTAGAAAATATTGACTGGATTTTATTGTAAAAAAACCCAACAAACCAGTAATTGTGCCTGTTGTAAAATATAAGACTTAATCCAGCTTCTATTACGGTCACAGAATACATACCAGTTCATGAGTCTGGATGGAACTACTCTGAAGCCATCTCAGTGATGGAACATGACCAAGTGCTGAAGGATCTGAAAAAAATATTTAGTACATGAGGTTATGACAGCGCTTCATCTGAGTTCCTAAGTGTGTTGGCCCTGGCACTTGAACCTGATTTAGCCAGTTCTACACGAGACTTCTTATAGAAGATGACTCATTAACATATGAACTCAATCAAAAATCATTTTCCCTTTAAAACTAGGTAAAGATCCAAGTAGCAAAACACATAACATGCTATCTCATTGCTTGGTGTTTGCTACTTTTGATTTTTCTGCTATATCAGAGAAATAGCTGGTCCTTATCTTTGGCCTAGAATAAGAGATTTATTTTAGGAGCAAGCTCAAAAAGTACAAATTTTTTGGAGAAAGTTTCACTACTAAAAATTGTTCTGAGAGAGGAAGGAGTATAGGTTTTCAGCTTGCAGCTTCCCTTCTCCTTTCCTGTTTGTGCCTTGTCTGGACCCATCCCCAATCTAGGGAATGAGTAGGGATCTACTTCTCTTGGTCCAAGAAGGACTGGAGTAACACGGCAAAGCCCCTACCCACTTCCCAGACCAGCAAGCCCTAATCTGGAGAGGGGCTATTCCTCAATAGTGGGGCAATTAAGGGAGTCTGAACACATGATTCCTAATGTGCCACATGGCAGGAAATCTTCCTGCATTTGGTACATATCTGGGAGTAAAGCAGAGGAGAAAGCAGGGCAAAGCCTACACCCTGTTCTCTAGACTAAACAGTCTGGGGAAGTTGATACCTAGACTGTCTTTCTCCTGGAAGGGCATATTTCCCCAGGAGAAATTAAATGAACACTTGTACATTTGCAATTTCTACCAAGAGATAAGTGATTCTCTTGCCAGACATCTAATACCTGTCTCAGCCCATGCTCACAACCCAGCTAAACAGCCAATTTAAAGGTTCTGTACTGGTGCCAACTCCTTGTAATTTGCACACCAGTGGTCTGAGTGGGGGACATCTGCTTGGGCACTCAATCTTGGATCTTTTTTCATCTTGAAGACATGATCTGGCAATTATATTCAACTCGTGCTATAACTGATGCTTGTAGGTGAATGCTGCAGAATTAGTTTGATTCATTTTCCATCCCTAGAATGCCTCTGGAACATGGGCAGAGAATGTCTCCAGGGGACAGTCACCACTGAAACACAGCTCATAGTTGATCTCTTTCAGCATTAATCTTGCAGTATGTGACTAACTATGAACATCTAATAAAATTGGCTTTCAAAATCAAGACTCATAATAATTTACCTGAGAAGCTGTTTGAATTTCTTTGATGGTCTAACACACATACCCTGCCCTTCTTCTCAGTTATTTGATAGCAGAATCATGAGATCAAGTCTGGGACCACACAGAGTTGGTTAACGTACAGCTGCATGCAACACTATATATTATATTATGGCCAGGGCATCCCCTGCTCCCATCCTAGCTGTCAACACTGGGCAATACTGCTTTGCTACATATTTGTCAAAATGTTAGGAAAGGTCAAAACCTACCACTATATCTAGATCTCTCTAACTTTCTTTCATCTCACTTCAAATAGATGTTTTGCATGGTTTACTTTACCAAGCCATGACTTCTCACTGGCATCTTGCTAGCAGAGAGAACGAATAGTATTGGCAGTAACTAATGACTTCCGTGTCTAAAATCCTACCATTTGGCACCTGAGTTTTGATATACCACATCACTTCTCTAGCATCCTAAATCATGTATGCACTGGTCAAGGCATAAATGGCAAAGGAATGATGTGCCAACAAACACAAAGGAACATCAAATATGCAGATATATCTGGGAACAAACTATAATGCATGTCCCCTAACCAGGTTGGAAAGAGGTCTAAGGGCATGGACATTACCCATCCCTCCCACATTGTAGGAAGTGCTATAAGTTGCAACTATTCCCCAGACCCAAAAGAAGTTCATTGTTGGGTCTGACAGTTGGAGATTCCAGCTGCTTGCTGTAAACCTGCGTCCCAGTCTTTGTAGCAATGCCACTCCCCACTCCCAGCCAAGTTGATGTTTTCAGAATGGGAGGTAGGACAGGGAGCAGAAGGAGCTTGTTCTTGGGGTTAGCTGGCACTGGACTATGGGACAGGTGGAGGGGCTCCTTGTGGTTGGGGGGGGTCCAATTCACCAGACTCACCCTCCAGCACCAGGTGAAAAAATCCGCCATCAAACTCCCTCTGCTCCCTTTCCCCCAACTCCCATTCTGAAAACAGTGACAGGCTGGGAGTTTAGCAGACAGAAGTTACAGAACACCATTTTGAGGTGTGTTCACCTAAACCCTCATGCAACGAGGGTTATGATTTTCATAGGATCAGGACCTTTTAAAGCAGTTTGCAGCCATAGACTTCTGTTTGGTCAGGGGTGTAGACCACTTTTGGGGGCCAGATCAGATGAAAATTGCCACTTCTGTCTGTGCCCTAAGTGCACAGAACTGTCACTGAGAACAATGTGGTTTCAGCTGTGCCAGATATGCATAAGTTAATAAAAATAATTAGTCACTAGTGTCACAGCTTATTATCATAGGACTACAAAGAATCACACGGTTCATTGTGTCCAGTACCCATATATTATATGTACTACGTTATATAATCTTTTAAGGTAATGGTTGCAAACAAGTTTTCAAACCACCTAACTCAGATTCTGTGGCTTACTTTGACCTTCCTAAATCCAGGTTGAGTTCTGCCATGTTCAGAAGTTCATGTGGGCAACTAGAGGAAAATAAGTCAGGAGGAAGGAGCTGAAAGGATCAGGGGGAGGAAGATGGAAGTTCTATGGCAGGGGCTAGTGGGTTATGTAGTAGGACCAGGTCCCTGGGGTGACTATGATGCCCCCTGGTGGCCAAGTGGTTCCTGTCCCATTCTGTCTCCTCAGCATACCCTCCTTTCTACATTACCTGCCACACCTCAGTATAGCTCATATTACTTAGGGAGGCTTCTCTAGAGCCCCAAAGTGAGACTTATTTCACTCTATCAGGACAACAAAAAGTCCTTTTTCAGATATGTGGGGAGCCGGAGGAAAAGCAAGGGCAATGTTGGACCCCTGCTAAACCAGATGGGGCAACTGACAACTGACGCCCAGGAAAAAGCCAACCTATTAAATAGGTACTTTGCGTCAGTCTTTCATCAGTCCCATGGGACGCCCATGCCTGCTATGGGACAGGGAGATCCGGGTGAGGGGGATCCCCTACCCTCCATAAATGCTGACCTCATGAAGGAACACCTTGAGAAGCTGGATACCTCCAAGTCAGCCGGCCCTGACAACCTGCACCCCAGGGTACTCAAGGAGCTGGCGAGCGTCATAGCCCAGCCCCTGGCATGGATCTTTGAAAACTTCTGGCGGTCTGGTGTAGTGCCCGAAGACTGGAAGAAGGCCAGTGTGGTGCCGATCTTCAAGAAAGGGAGGAGAGTGGATCCGGCTAACTACAGGCCCATTAGCCTGACTTCTATCCTGGGGAACATCTTAGAAAAGTTTATTAAGGAGGCCATCCTTGAGGGACTGGCCCAGGCTAACATTCTAAGGGACAGCCAGCACGGGTTTGTTGCGGGTAGGTCTTGTTTGACCAATCTCATTTCCTTCTATGACCAGGTGACCTATAACCTGGAAAAGGGAGAAGAGATTGATGTCTTATATCTTGACTTCAAAAAAGCTTTTGATCTGGTATCCCATGATCACCTTTTGGCCAAACTGCCCAGTTGCGGCCTTGGCTCCACCATGATCCGCTGGCTGGGAAACTGGCTCCGTGGTCAGACCCAGAGGGTTGTAATTGATGGTAGTCACTCATTGTGGTGCCCTGTGACCAGTGGGGTCCCTCAAGGCTCTGTCCTTGGACCCATACTGTTCAACATCTTCATTAATGATGTGGACATTGGAGTCAGGAGTGGACTGGCCAAGTTTGCCGATGACACCAAACTTTGAGGCAAAGCATCCACTCCAGAAGATAGGCGGGTGATCCAGGCTGACCTGGACAAGCTCAGCAAATGGGCAGATGAGAACCTGATGGTGTTTAACACCGAAAAATGCAAGGTTCTCCACCTTGGGAGGAAAAACCTGCAGCTTCCTTATAGGCTTGGCAGTGCTACGTTGGATAGCACTACAGAAGAAAGAGACTTGGGGGTCATCATTGACCACAAGATGAACATGAGCCTGCAATGCGATGCTGCGGCTAGTAAAGCAACCAAAATGCTGGCTTGCATCCATAGATGCTTCTCGAGCAAATCCCGGGACGTCATTCTCCCCTTGTACTCGGCCTTGGTGAGGCCACAGCTGGAGTACTGCATCCAGTTTTGGGCTCCACAATTCAAAAAGGATGTGGAGAAGCTTGAGAGAGTCCAGAGGAGAGCCACGCGCATGATCAGAGGTCAGGAAAACAGATCTTACGATGACAAGCTGAGAGACATGGGACTCTTTAGCCTGGAAAAGCGTAGGCTCAGGGGTGATCTGATGGCCACCTATAAGTTTATCAGGGGTGACCACCAGGATCTGGGGGAACGTGTGTTCACCAGAGCGCCCCAAGGGATGACGAGGTTGAACAGTCACAAACTCCTGCAAGACCGCTTCAGGCTGGACATAAGGAAGAATTTCTTTACTGTCCGAGCCCCCAAGGTCTGGAACAGTCTGCCAGCGGAGGTGGTTCAAGCACCTACATTGAACTCTTTCAAGAGTAAATTGGATGCTTATCTTGCTGGGATCCTATGACCCCAGCTGACTTCCTGCCCTTTGGGCAGGGGGCTGGACTCGATGATCTCCCGAGGTCCCTTCCAGCCCTGATGCCTATGAAATCTATGAAATCCACATGCCTATCTGTTACCAGTTACCCTGGCTAAATCATGGCCTTCCTGGCCCTATCCATGCCTTATGGCACAAACTGTCTTAGGGATGATACTTGTGACCTCTATCCTCTCCTCTAGCTATACGTATGCCTCACAGATCTTACTTGGTATTATTTCAGAGGGGAGCCCTGTTCCCAGTGCAACATGTGGCCACCTGAGACCTCAAACCCATATGTGGGCTTCAGCTTTCCCAGCTTCAGCCTTTTTTCTCTGGCTGTTCCCCAACAGCCTAGATGCACTGCCTCAGACCTCTGCTCTCTTTCTCTGACTCTCCTTCTCCAATTTTGAGGACTCAAAACCCTGAGTGACCCAGGCACCCTGGTAGGTGGTCTCTAATCCTCCCCTGCGGCTGCAACTTGGTCCTCCAGTATTAAACATAACACAAATATAAGCAACCACTTCAACTAAAAAAAATATCCCTTCTCTGGGTCAATCCCACCAACTCCAAGCCATACTTCCCCTTTAGCCATCTTCATCTAGTTCCCTGGGATAAACTTGGGAGTACATGGGCTGGTTTCCTAAAGACTTCCTATCTCAGGAGCTCCTTCCCCTACAACCTGCAAGGCCAAACTACCTTTCATGCTCTAGGCACCAGTTTTATTTCTCTGAAAACCACCCTTTCTTCATAAAGTTGCTCCCCAGCTCAGCCCCTCCCCCAAGAGTTCCCACTTTTCCTAATGGCAAGCCTGCTCTCTGCTGCAGCACTGCACAGCAAGCTTAGCTCATTGCACTCTTCACTTAGGGTCACAGCTATAGACTACTTTCTGCTGCTAGATTGGGCAAATTTTTTCACTTTTGTCTGCCTCCCTAAAGTGACAGGAGCCTCTATCTCCCTGTCACAGTCTATGACAGGGGCTGTCAGGTCAAGAGGAGGGCTGGCAGGTCTTCAGAGGTATAGTAGGTTGTGGGGGCAGAGGGGCTGCTGAGTCCTAAGAGAGGTTTGGAGGGGTTAAAACAGTATAGTCCCAGGGCTGTGGCAAGTGTCTGGGCTTTCCAAGCCCCAGGGCTGTGCTCTGAATTCATGCAGGCATTCATTAGGCTAGGTTAACCCATTTTAGATTGGGCTAACCCAGGCCAATCTGAAATTAGTTCACTTCGGATTGGGTGCACCACTTCAGCATTATTTAAATCCTCTGAACACTTGTACACTCAGCCATTTAGTTGGCCCTAAGCTCAGTTAGAGTAATGTAAATGTAACACCTGCATATACTCTATGAAGCTCCACCTTAAAAGCAGTTAGGTGTTTGTCCCCAGTACACCTTAGTGGAAGTCTGTTCCAGGTCGTCCTCTGCCTAAATTTTGCCCAAATGGATCCACGGCTATTTTCCACTCAATTATCTAGTTTGTCCTTCATCTTAAATAATTATTTTTTCCTTCCTGGTGTTTACCTCTTGGTGTATTTACAGAGAACAACCATATTTCCCCTCAGCCCTTTTTGCCCCCATTATATACAAGCCAAGCCCCTACTGTAAAATAAGTTCTCCACTTCTCCATTTGTCTCAATAGACTTTTTTTGTCGATTTACTCAGTATTCCATATAAGGTCTTACCAGTGCATTCTGTTTTGAATGACATTTCACCTTTCCATGTCTCATTTTAACATCTGTAAAATTGGGATACTAACTCTCTAATTTACAGAGAGTATAGGGAAAATCATTTACTATATGTGAATCTGTCCAATTATGCAGTGCTAGAGATAATGTTAAAAAATATATATACTGGGGGGGGGAAGGGGTGGAAATAGTTAAAGTTATCCACTCTTATCTCCTATTGGGGAAAGTCCAAATGAAGTGGGCTGGTGAAAAAGATGAAATAGCCATACACCATACATATTATGTATGGTATAGACATATTTTCTTGGCTATTAGGTGACATGGATCATTGTCAACTGCATTCAAAGAAATGATGGAACCTTTAGGCAATTTAACTGGGAGTAGGAATTTGCCCTGTAATTATAGAAAATGTATGTAGGTGCTTTTTCTGCAATCCAAGAAATGTTTAAAGCTTGGATACAGTCAACGGGCATTTTATTAAGTATAGCTTGATAACAGCATCAGGATGCAACAAGAAACCCTTTATTTATATCATTTGCTTTAGACTTCTTGTACTTTATGGTGCTTTCAAGTCATGACCATCTAAATTTTACAAATGCAAGCAGAGGTATCAATTTACAGCATGCTTATGGCTCATAACTACCACGTATTTTTTGGCCTTTCTTTGATAATTTCAGGATAACAGGCAACTCTTTAATGGTCTGGTATTTTTATAAAATCTTACTTTCTTAGGAATTTATTGTCTTTAAGTTAGTTTCTCTTTGATCTTTACTCTAAGAGATAAACTGCTGACCTCCTGTCTGCCTCCTTTCCTTGCACCTTTAATTTCTCTCTTTCTAATTGGTAAACATTTTTTGTGGTAAGTTTTGAAGCAATTTCTTTGTCACTTGCAGTAATATTGCCCATCTCATTATAATAAAGTGTAGAATCCCCAAGGGTTTTTTCTTTTGAATTATTTTGCAGCAATATTACCATATAACAGTCTTAAAACACTTTATGGTGTACAGCTAATGTTGCTGAAAAAAATCGAAGTAGCAGAGTACAAAATTTTCATTTAGTATTATGAATCCCATTTCACTAGGTCCTATGCAAACATATATTTAGTGATAGTTTCTTCCCAAACTCAAGAGATCTAATTTGCAAACTAAGTAGATCTTTATATCAATTCAGTTAATCAGATAAGTAAAGAGGATTACATGAATATGTATTTGCAGGGTCAGAGCCAAAATACCACATAGCACAATAAGCAAAGTAATAAATAGGTGGAAATAGGACTGAAAGGAAAAATATCCCAAAAGGTCATCTGCACAGTTATGCTCCTTACCTTTAGCATAACTCTAAGCGTACAATTTCTTACTGTATGTGCTTTTATTCATCTTATGCACAGTGTTTGCCTTATTACGTTACGTAAAACTGCACTCATTTCACTTCCTCAGTTCTCCCTGAACTCATACATTCTCCAATACAGAACAGGCACAACAAACATTTCCATACTCCCTGTTTTCCTTCCAGGTGATCATCCCATTCCTGAGCAAATGGTTTCATGAGACAAATCCAGAATACAGCTCACAACCAAAGCTTCAGTAGTGAAACCTCATATTATTTAATTTATTTTTTTAAATCCCTCTTTGAAATCTCATACATTCAAATTAAAGTCTGAGAACATTTGACAAATTAATAAAACCTTTATCTAGAATTAAATATATCGTTACAACTGTCCTTTTTTCTAGCAAAGTGGCTTGTCAGATAACTAACACTGTAGTTGCTATTCAGTGAGAATAACAGGGGAGTTCGTATTGTGACTTCAACATGATCACACCAGTTATTTCTTTAACAAACAGACCTAGAATTTCCATTCAGGAAGTCATTCTAAAATTGGTACAAATCCACTGATATCCTGAACTATGATATGGATTAAAATATTCTAACATGTTTTGATTAAAAAATAGTGAAAATACCTTTTTAAAATAAAATCTGTCTACATCCAAAAAAATCAAGTGTGGCATTCTTATATACAACAATAGAATACAAAATTATTAGTTAAAATAAAATTAAACAAGAAGATAAGGCTCGAATGAAAACACAAAGATGAAAAGAATTGGAGATAAATGACAAAGATAAAACGAATACTCCATCTAATTTCCATATAATTTTTAAAAATTCAGGTGAAAAATTCATGACAATTGACATAATATTTTGATGTTAACCAAACAGCTTTTACTAATGGTAAAGTGTTACATCATTTTTTACTGGTCCTGCTCATAGACAAATTCCTTTGGTGGATAAAGTATACTCTTACTCTAAGTGAACACCTAGAACTGAACTCGGGCTAGGTAGCATGGCTCAAATATAATCTTCAGGCAAAGTGGCATAACTCTAAAACTACTAAAAGGGTACTTAGTACTAGTTAATGAGCCTTAATGTATGGTCATTCAAGCTGTAAGTGCTCTTAACATGATCTAATTCTAATTTGTAATCTCAGCCTAAAACATCTTGTTTATTGGAGTAAAATTTACATTCATTAAGATTCTGGTGCCATAACCTGAAACCCACACCAACTCCAATGGGGTTCAGCACAAAATCTAGCATCCATCTTCACATATAAAACAAAAGTATAGGACCCTTCCTGTGTAATCTACAAGCTGTCTTCTGTCAGATGGCTTATGGTTCATTCAGTTGAGATATTTCAAGATTTACATGGATCCTCCACCCTATTAATAAAATCAGAATCAAGCATTCAACATACATTCTGTTCTTCTTAACCTACTGTATTTTTTGCTGAGTGTAGAAACAGAAATACTGAATTGTAATGTGAAAATATTATTTGTTATCACTTCTGCTACGGCTAAATCTAGAGGGTACTGATAAGAGCTCAAGAAGTACCTTGTTTATAACGATTCCTAGTGCAGTTTTTTAATCAAAATAATTTGAATGTGTTGTTGATTTTGTGTTCCATGCATTATTCTACTGAAATCAAATGATGACCCTTTTCAGTCATTACTTTTCTTTTCTTTTCTTTCCTGCTTGAACACACATCACATCAAGTATTATACCATGCAAACAGAGAATGACTCATCTCTGTAACCATAGTCACATAGAGAAGTTGCTAGACCTACATTAGATTGGCTAAGTATCTAAAGAAATGAATGTAAACGAAGTCACCACAGTTCTGGAAGTTACTGATTATTATTGGTTGTAGCTACTAAATATTACAAACTTCATATGTGGAATATGTAATTTGTATCTGTTGTGGCTTGTTTTCTATGGTCCATCCCTACAGTAGCAGCAGATGCCATTTTGTATTCAACCTGCTGTAGAAGAGATGCATAAACTGCAAAATGAGAGGGAGATCTTAATTTTGTTCTGCCTGTTTTTCCTTGGAAAAATATTCCAACTAAAACTAACTGTTGCTGTGCGTAAAAAAACACCACACTTTCTAAGTTATTAGATCAGTTCCATGAACCTTCCTTTGCTGCATTGAGGAGTCAAGCTCTACCACTGGAGGGATATGAAAATCAGAAAAGAATATGCTTATTTAATTCTGAATCTTTTATATTTCTAATACATCACTTTAGAGAGAAAGCTGGGGTGCCTCTCTTCCCTCCCCCATTTCCCTACCCCCAATTTCTTTGAGATAACTCTAGTCATATTATTTATGAGAAGCAACTACAGTTAAAGTTGCCTGAAGTAAAAGGAGACTGCAGATATTTAAAAATCTACATAACTTTTTTATATATATATAAGTGATAGAACATATTGAAATGATCAAATTTTATCCTTGTTATTTGAATCAAGAATCAAGAGAAGAATATATTATCTTTCTATATATCTAAGTGCTTAAACATATTTTCTAACTATCTTGCTACTCATCATCAAGTACTTGAATACTTTTTTTTTGGTATTGAGCAGAGGTCTGCAATAACTATTCAGTTTCCACTGAATTCCACTAAAACCAAAGTGATTTTTCATATATAAGGGGAACATCTACACAAGATGCTGACTGTGCAGTAGCATTACATGGCAAAATCATGATGCGATACTACTGCGTACATCACAAAACAGGTGTCTACCAGTGCTACTGCGCAGTAACTTGTGTTACTGCACATTTATTTAGTGCTTGTTTATACAAGCACTAAATAAATGCACAGTAATCACTGCACAGTATCGTCTTGTGAAGACATGGTCAAGGCTTACAAATTTTAGCTTTAGTGGTTGGTCCTTCAGTTCTGTGGCGGAATGTCGGGCTAGCGGTTCCGGCACCGCTTGGGGAGCCACAGGCCTTGCGGAGCGGGTGAGCGCGTGGCTTGTGGGGTGGTATTGGAGGTAGCTTTATAACTGCCTTCGAGGTTCACCGAGCTGGGGTAAGTAGATGACTTAAAGTTGTTAGTTTTCTGTAGTAAGTCTATAGGATGTCTGTTGGTTCACGGGGTTCCGGAGCTAGCCCTTGTTTTCCACCACTGGAACTAGTACAATGCTAGGTGCGGCTGCCGGCTCCTTAAGTCCCAGAACTGGTTAACAGCTTATTGAGATGGGATGTTAGTAGTAGAAGTTATTACGGAGTAGATATAAGGTGAAGTAAAATTTGTTTTATTCACTCACCTGGCCTCACCCTCTTATGAATAAGAGGGGAGGCCGGCTGGAACGAAGTTGCAGTAAATATAAGTATAGAGAGCATAGATATTCTGTCTAAGCTACGAAGAGAGGCAGTCGAGAAGTGGAGTCTCCGATGTTTCTTCAGTTACAGTATGCCGGATACAAAGGGGGTCTGTTGGTTCACGGGGTTCCGGAGCAAGCCCTTGCTTTCCAACACTGGAACCAGTCCAATGCTAGGTGCGGCTGCCTGCTCCTTAAGTCCCAGAACTGGTCAACAGCTCATAAATGGGATGGTGAATACAAAACTGTAACACGGTGAATCGTTGTCGATTGTCGGATTTTCAAGGCCTTGATTTTCGCTGGGATACGCCCAGGCGGGGAGGCTGAGAACTGGCTGTAGGGTGATCAGGCCTACAGGATCGTCCAGGTGTCGTCTCTGCTACTTCCTGCCTCTTTGCCTCTTTTATATATGTTGGTTGGACTGCCTCTGTGACACTAACTATCATATAAGTTAAGCATACAGAGATAGGACAGTTTCTTTTACACAGTAGTTACTAGGCAGATTTTCTACATAAGTTTCATTTCTGCAGAAATGACACTTACAGATAAGAAATGAAATTTACAAAATGCTCATGTGTAGCTTAATGCCAGTGGAGAAAAGTACAAAGCGTTCATTTTGATTCAGTCAAGACTTCAAGGTTACATAAATGTGAGAGTGCCGCGCAGCAGTTATACAGAAGAAAAAATAAAAAAATTACAAGTTCTTAATTAGGAAAAACATACATGCTTGAACCTATGGTACAACTCCCACTAACAAAGAAAGGAGCAAAATTATATTACATATGCAGTTACTTTGCCTGCTATTGAAGTGCACTCACCTCAACTCTGTAATGAAATACAGAACTGTTTGACAGAATGCAGCAACGCTACTGAACAATTTAGAGAAAGAATATCTCAGATAATAGAAATAACAGAAGGGAAATGACCCATGCTTAAATTTGTCCAGAGAATACAATCATCACTTCTGCTTCAAGAAAATAATAACATCTTTAATGAACAAAAGCGATCACAGGGATATTGGCTTTGCACCTCATCAGAGACATACCTTCAGGAGCTACAGTCTGTCAGGAGAAGCAAACTATGGATCTCCCAAGATGTCCTGAAGCAGCACAATGCACCCCACAAGATCTGGCAACACCAGAAGTAGTGGTCTGTACAGAATATTGGGAACAGACCATATGGAAAGATTGGACTGGAGACATGGCAACAATGAAGTCCATCTTAACAGTAGGCATAGGCACCAATTCAGTACTGACTAAGAAAGAAAAGTGTGATTTATTGAACCATCACCAATTCCTGCTGCATTTGAATGACCTTAAAATTTTCCTATATTTATTTTGCCTAATACTTAGCTGTGATCTCTTCAAATCACTTACGCTCAAGTTAATCAAAGCAGTCAAAGTAATATACCAGGATGTTGTAACACTAAAATAGTAGTGGACAACCTTTTTGGTAAGCACAGCACAAGTTATGTCCAAAGGGTGAACTAGTGCTACTCTTAATCAGCCTCCATCATCGCCCAGTGCTTCTGAATACTGTCACTCAGCATTGCCATGTTCTGATAGTTCAGCAACACCTACCCCTTCAGCTTCTGTGTTGCCAACATCAACCCTGAATCCTCTCTCTCTCTCTGACTTCCACCCTGACTCCTGTTGCTGACAGCCCCTTTAATTCAGTGCCCAAGGCTCACATGCCAAACACACCAGTGCTCTAGAAGTTATTTTTTGTCTGATACTTTGGGTCTGATCCTTCTTTCATAGGACACCCAACTTCCATAAATTGGACTGAACTAGTAATACAAGACCCCTTTCCTTTTAAGTAGTTTTATACCCTAAATGTCAGTCATCACCAAAGCACCATAAGCCTATTGTTTATAACTTAGACTGTGCAGTGATTCAGCAAGGAATATGCAGGATGTATATCATGGCAGAACAGTTTCCTTACTAATGATCTCGTTAGACTGTAATGAATAATCTCCCAAGGGGTGGGGGGGTCAAAGTCCTGTTACTAGAATTATTTAAACTTTCTATCATTCTTAATACAGTTTTTTATAACAGTACCATTTACAGGCCCAACCAAGTTTGGATCTCCAATGCACTTTCTGATGTACCAGTGCCTAGATAAGTGTAGTTTTTGCACTGAAGAGCCCATGATCTAATTAGATGGGACAGCTGTGACAATGTCAGGGACATTTTTAAAGCTTCCCCTGACACTATTTCTGACCTGAAGACTAACTAGTGTAAGCAAGTATAACTACAATTTTCAAAGGTGTCTAATGGAATTAGGTACCTATACACTGATCATTCAGGGTATTTAGACACCTACTGCTACATCAAAAACAAAGAGATTTAATGGAAAAATCCAGATTGTTAAACTAAGGATCTAGAGTGAAACTTTAATGTCTAAGTCCAAAAGTTGCACTCCTAATCACTCCGCTGTTTCCCAACACCAGAAGTGCCTAAACTCTGCAGGAATTCACATAAATTCTATATGAAGAGTCACAAGATTACAGACAGAAGTTAGAGTTCTTCCTTTCCATCAATGTTTTCTGCTAGCCAGCTCTAGGCCCTTGCATAATGACATTAGGTGGTTCTTTGGGCTGGATGTTATAGATCCTGTTCTGAGACAACTAATTCTCCACATACTGTATAGGTCACCTAATTACCTAACTCAGGATTCTGGATTCCACTTCACAGAGCTAGAGCTACTTAAAAGTGTGGTCCTGTAATACCTAACATTTAGGAACCTAAGGCATGTTTACACGTGCTGCTGGCTGTGGCACCGGACACTTTAATTAGCAAGTTGTACTAATTAAAAGCAATTGTGTACCACGTGTAATCAGCATTGCTGTGCATCCCCACACTGAAAAAATGGCAGCAGAGCACTCTAAACTAAAGCTCAAAGCTCATTGGACATGTTTTATTTCAAAGCACCCCACTGCCATTTTGTCAGCGGGGAGAAGTGTGGCAGCGCTGATGCATGTGACATAAGTCTGCCAGAGCACATAAATTTCTGTACTGCTGCAGCCTCAATCGAGTCTGCTCTGACACTGGATTTTCAGCATGTGTATAGGAGTCCCTAAGTTTTATATTGCTTTAGCATCTATCTCCTGTTGGAATCAATCCTGTTGGCTTACGTAACTTTGATTTTAAGCCCTTAGGCTTCAGGCTTCTCTGAATACCCTAGAATCATAGAATTATAGAGTCTGAAGGGATAGATCCTCTAGTCCAACGCCCTGCCATGGGCAGGAAGGAGCACGGTGGGTGGGCAGGGTCGTAAGACCCCAGCCAGGTGCCTATCCAGTCTCCTCTTGAAGATTTCCAGGGAAGGTGAGAGCACCATCTCTCTGGGAAGCCTATTCCAGGCTCTGGCCACCCTTACAGTAAAGTAGGTCTTCCAAATATCTAACCTAAACCTATCTTCCCTCAGCTTGTGGCCATTGTTCCTGGTGACCCCAAGGGGGGCCTGGTGAAGAGACTTTCCCCGAGTCCCTGCTGGTGGCCCCGATAAGGTTGTAGGCAGCCACAAGATCCCCCCTCAGTCTCCGCTTGTGGAGACTGAAGAGATTCAGGTCCCTCAGCCTCTCCTCATAGGGCTGGCCACAGAGGCCCTCAACCATATGAGTGGCCCTCCTCTGGACCCTCGCCAGGTTCTCCATGTCCTTCTTGAAGCACGGAACCCAGAACTGGACATAGTACTCCAGCTGCAGTCTGACCAGCGCCGCTTAGAGGGGGAGCAAGACCTGTCTGGACCTGTTAGTAATGCCCCTGTTGATGCATGACAGGGTGTGGTTGGCTCTGCCTATTGCTTCATCGCATTGGCAACTCATATTCATCCTGGAGTCAATCATGACTCCAAAATCCCTCTCTGCCTCTGTGCTCCTGAGAGGGTCAGCCCCTAACCTATAACCATAATGCTGGTTCCCTCTCCCCAGGTGCAGCACCCTGCACTTATCCTTGTTGAACCGTGTCCTGTTCAGATCCACCCACTTCTCTAACCTATCCAGGACTGCCTGGATGTGGTCCCTGCCTGCTGCTGTATTCACTTTACCCCACAACTTGGTGTCATCAGCGAACTTGAAAAGGGTGCTCTCCACACCCTTGTCCAGGTCACTAATGAAGATATTGAACAGCACCAGCCCAAGGACCGAGCCCTGGGGGACTCTGCTGCCCACACCCTCCCAGGCTGACATTGACCAATCCACCACCACCCTCCAGGTGCACCCCTGGAGCCAGTTTGGCACCCATGTGACTATGCATTTGTCAATGCCACAGTCCCTCAGCTTGCCCACCAGAATTGGGTGGGACACTGTGTCAAAGGCCTTCTGGAAGTCCAAGAAGAGGACATCGACTTCCTCCTTCCCATCTAAGCTCTTTGTTACCTGGTCATAGAAAGAGACCAGGTTAGTCAGACAGGATCGGCCTTGCACAAACCCATGCTTGTTACCCCTCAACATCACTTCCCCTGCAGGGCTCTCACAAATGTGGCCCTTGATAATTTTTTTCAAAGACCTTCCCCAGGGTAGAAGTGATGCTGACTGGCCTGTAGTTCCCAGGCTCATCCTTCCTCCCCTTCTTGAAAATAGGGACCACATTGGCCCTTTTCCAGTCCTCAGGGACTTGGCCTGAGCACCAGGAGTCCTCAAACAGCCATGCCAATGGCTCCGCAATGAACCAGCCAATTCCCTCAGCACCCATGGATGAATGTCACCCGGGCCTACCAACTTGGACACATCTAAGCCCTCCAGGTAATCCTTAACTAGGTCTGAACTAACAGTTGGGGGACTTGCATCCTTCCTGGGCCTCTCTATGCTGTCACCCAAGAGCACCCTATTGTCAGCAGACAGGAAAATGGAGGCAAAGAACTTGTTAAAGAGTTCTGCCTTCTCTCACGCATCTGTCACCAACTGCCCTGCCCTGCCTTTTTGGAGTCCAATGTTACCCTGAGACTTCTTCTTGCTACCTGTATACTTGAAAAAGGACTTTTTGTTATCCTTAATCCTAGAAGCTAATCTAAGCTCTAGTGCTGCTTTAGCCTTCCTTACCAAATCCCTACAAGCTCAGGTCAGGGAGGTGTACTCCTCCTTTGTACCTGCCCCCTGCTTCCACCACCAGTATGCTTTTCTCTTTGCCCTCAGGCCAACCTGGATATCTGTGCTCAGCCATGAAGGTTTCTTGGACCCTTTTCCCACCTTCCTGCACAATGAAATTGCATCCTGGTATGCTCCAAGGATAGCCTCCTTGAGGATGGACAACCTTTCCTGGACCCCCATTACTAGCTACCCCTTGGGCTCCGAGTGCCTCCCTGATTACTGCCTTGAGCACATCAAAGTTGGCTTTCCTAAAATCAAGCATTTGCGCTGTGCTAGTTACCCTCCCCACCTTTCTCTGAATAGCAAACTGGATCGTTTCATGATCACTGTCCCCTAGCCTCCCTTGTACTAGCACCTCCCCCATGATTCTATGATTCTACATCTGAAGGTTACCCTAGCCTTCATTTCAGCTGAATCTGCACCTGAGGCCAGAAAATTGTGAGAGCAGATTACCTGTGAAATATGGCAGTAGGTATTGGTGAAGATGAGGCCCAAGAAATACCCCTTTAAGGCAGTGACCATTAGTACCTGTGGTCCTAAGAATAAGACCAAGCTTAGGAAGCCCTGGGGCAGTCTTCCCTTTATCACAAATTAATAACATTAAGGCAGGGTGGGCAAGTAAAAGAGAGAAGGCCCCAAGGGGAGCCAGACTGGCAAGGCTGAGCAGCCACCTGGGGACATTACAACCGCTCCTGGGACATGCAGATATGTTCTTTAAGATTACATTATGTATTGCACAAGTTCTATAAATCTTAATTTCCAAATGTATTTAAGATATTTTCTCTGGATGGTGTATCTAAAAATACAGTCTTTAAATCATTAGTTAAAGTTAATGAAGTAAATCTCAATGATGTGGCATACTATTAATTCATTTAAAGGATTTTAGTAGACAGTAGCAATTTTAGACCTCCATGTAGCTTAATATAAATTAAAATGTAATTACAATATTTCTTTTTAAATAAAATGTACATGAACTAATATAATTTACCTTATATTTTACTGTGATGTAATAAAAGGAACTATTTCTTTAATTCATTGTGATTTTGATTTGTATTCTATTGTAGATCATGTCCTCCATTAATGCTGACCTCATGAAGGAACACCTTGAGAAGCTGGATACCTTCCAGTCAGCCGGCCCTACACCCCAGGGTACTCAAGGAGCTGGCGAGCATCATAGCCCAGCCTCTGGCACGGATCTTTGAAAACCCCTGGTGCTCTGGTGTAGTGCCCAAAGACTGGAAGAAGGCCAATGTGGTGCCAATCTTCAAGAAAGGGAGGAAAGTGGATCCGGCTAACTATAGGCCCATCAGCCTGACTTCTATCCCAGGGAAGATCTTAGAAAAGTTTATTAAAGAGGTCATCCTTAATGAACTGGCCAATGCCAACATCCTAAGGGATAGCCAGCATGGGTTTCTGGCGGGTAGGTCTTGCTTTACCAATCTCATTTCCTTCTATGACCAGTTAACCTATCACCTGGACAAGGGAGAAGAGATTGATGTCATATATCTTGACTTCAAAAAAACCTTCAGTCTGATATCCCATGATCACCTCTTGGCAAAACTAGCCAATTGTGGATCCACCACGATCCGCTGGCTGGGAAACTGACTCCGTGGTCGGACCCAGAGGGTTGTAATTGATGGAAGTCAATCATCATGGTGTCCTGTGATCAGTGGGGTCCCCCAAGGCTCTGTCCTTGGACCCATATTGTTCAACATCTTCATTAATGATGTGGACATCGGAGTCAGAAGCGGACTGGCCAAGTTCGCCAATGACACCAAACTTTGGAGCAAAGCATCCACACCAGAAAACAGGCGGGTAATCCAAGCTGACCTGGACGGGCTTAGCGAATGGGCGGATGAGAACCTGATGGTGTTCAACACCAAAAAAATGCAAGGTACTCCACCTTGGGAAGAAAAACTTGCAGTATCCTTATAGGCTCGGCAGTGCTATGCTGACTAGCACTATGGAAGAAAGAGACTTGGGGGTCATAGAATCATAGAAGAAGGGTCAGAAGGGACCTTATAGCTCTTCAAGTCCGAGCCCCTGCCAGGAGAGGAGAAAAAACTGGACTCAAGTGATCCCAGCTAGGTAGGTGTCAAGCCTGCTCTTAAAGACAACCAGGGTAGGAGCCAGCCCCACTTCCCTTGGAAGTTGGTTCCAGATCCTAGCCACCTTAACTGTGAAGTAGTTCTTACGGAAGTCTAATCTAAACCTACTCTCCAACAATTTGTGGCCGTTATTCCTTGTTATGCCAGGGGGCGCTAGGGGAAACAAGGTCTCTCCCAAAGCCTTCTGGTCCCCCCTAGTGAGTTTATAGACTGTCACCATGTCCCCCCTCAGCCTTCTCTTGTGGAGGCTGAACAGGTTCAGGTCCCACAGTCTCTCATTGTAGGGTCTGCCCTGTAGTCCCTGGATCATGCGGGTGGCCCTCCTCATGTTCATCATTGACCAGAAGATGAACATGAGCCCGCAGTGCGATGCTGCGGATAGTAAAGTGACCAAAAAGCTGGCTTGAATCCATAGATGTTTCTCAAGCAAATCCCGGGACGTCATTCTCCTGCAGTACTCGGCCTTGGTGAGGCCACAGCTGGAGTACTGCATCCAGTTTTGGGCTCCACAATTCAAAAAGGATGTGGAGAAGCTTGGGAGAGTCCAGAGAAGAGCCACACACATGATCAGAGGTCAGGAAAACAGACCTTACGATGACAGGCTGAGAGCCATGGGGCTCTCTAGCCTGGAAAAGTGCAGGCTCAGGGATGATCTGATGGCCACCTATAAGTTTATCAGAGGTGACCACCAGGATCTGGGGGAATGTGTGTTCACCAGAGCGCCCCAAGGGATGACGAGGTCGAACAGTTATATACTCCTGCTAGACCATTTCAGGCTGGACATAAGGAAGAATTTCTTTACTGGCCAAGCCCCCAAGGTCTGGTACAGTCTGCCATTGGAGGTGGTTCAAGCACCTACACTGAACACCTTAACGAGTAAATTGGATGCTTATCTTGCTGGGATCCTATGACCCCAGCTGACTTCCTGCCCTTTGGGCGGGGGGCTGGACTCGATGATCTTCCGAGATCCCTTCCAGCCCTAAAGTCTTTGAAATTATGAAATTTCAGCAGTCCAGTCATTCATGGGGAGCCCCCTCCCCCCCGCCATTAAAACAGAAACAGGCTCTATGTTTCTGAAGAGCTCTTCAGCAACTTCCCTGCCATCACCTCCTGATTCTTGTAACAATGTATTTACCCAATGTAATCACCTCTCTGTATTGCAATCTGCATGTGTCTTATTTTTCTTAATTAATTTCTAAAAGAGTATTTTTTCCCCCTAAAAGGAAAAGCTTCGGGTATTTTAATATTTCCTTGCATATTGAAGTAGAAGGAAGTATAGTACTGAAGGAGACTTGGGGGTCATGACTGATCACAAGATGAACATGAGCCACCAATGCAATGCTGCAGGTGGCAAAGCAAACAAAACTCTGGCCTGCATCTCTTGCAATGCATCTCAAACAAGACCTGGGAAGTCATCCTCCCACTTTACTCAGCCTTGGAATACTGTCTCCGGTTCTGGGCTCTGCAATTCAGAGAGGATATGGAGAAACTTAAGAAAGTCCAGAGGAGAGCTACACAAATGGTGAGAACACAAGAGAACAGGCCTTATGAGGAGAGGCTGAGAGACATGGGACTCTTTAGACTGGCAAAGCGTAGGGTCAGGGGTGACTTGGTGGCAGCTTATAAGTATATAAGGAGTATACACCAGGAACTGGGTGAATGTCTGTTCACCAGGGCACCCCATGAGAACACTAGGTCCAATGGTCACAAATTCTTGGAAGACCATTTTAGACTGGACATAAGGAAAAACTTATTTAGTGTCTGAGTCTCCAGGGCCTGGAATAGACTCCCCCCAGACGTGGTGCATTCACCTACTCTGGATTCCTTTAAGAAACACGTGGATGCCTATCTTGCTGGGATCATTTGATCCCTGCTGATTGCCTGCCTTTTGGGCAGGACCTGATGATCTTAGAAGGTCCCTTCCAGCCCTAATGTCTATGAAATCTATTTGATCCTAAATAGTCAATATAGATGAATACATCTTTTATTATTATGCTACAAGTTTATTTTTTGCACCAAGGACTCCATACGAGTTTTAAGTGTTCAAGGAATGAAGGAGCAGCTTCTCTGATACTTGAACTCAAAAAGGTTTAGTATTTCCAGCATGTGATTTTCTTCTTTGAACAGATCAGACACTGTTAACATCAAAATATTAGAGCTGTGCTTCATGTTTTGATGTTCTAGCAAATATACTGGTAATGTAATTCTTCTGATAGTTTAAAACATAAGCAGAGTAGCAAATAACATTCCTCATTATTTACAAATAAGCTATCACACGAAAAGCAATATATTTGTGCATGCTGTAGAGGAAAATATAGATTGTTTAATATTTTAAAGATGTTTGGAAGTGACATCTGTGTTGTATTGATTACACCACAAGTGATTATTATTTATTCTGCAACATGAAGTATTATATTTTTTTTTTCACACTGGTCTGTGACATGACAATAAATAATATGTTAAAATGCTACATATGTGATTTCATATACGTGGCAGTATCAGAACTGAAATAAGATACTGCTGCCAGATGAATCACAGGGAGAGGTTGATGTTTCCCTGGTATTGAATAACTATGCAAACTGAATTAATAAGGTATGCAATTCTTTCTATATTATGCTTGCAATAAAATACTAGATAGAACATTAAACATTGTTTTTGCCTGAAATATGCTTTAGCATTACCACATTGACAATCTGTGCCACGATTTTCAATGTTGTTCCTGTGAAATCAATTTCTAATCTAATTTTCAAAATATTCAACAAGAACAGAAACATATGTATGCCATGGATCTATGCACATTATTTGCTAGCAGTTACTTTGTAGCAATATATTTGCCACATCCCAGTAAAAAAGTAAGGCTGAAGCACTGAGGAAGACAGTTCATTAAGCCAAAAAGACATTAAGTCTTACAAACTTGTCACAGAGTTGCAATATTTCCACTCCTCCCCAACTATCTCACTCATAACCCAAATACAATTTCTAGCTACAGAACAATGATGGGTGTTGATTGTACAATGTAGAACAAATTTAATTAAGTGATGTACATTCTAAATAATAGAAATGGTTTAGTCTCTTGACATTTCAAACTAGAAATTTCAATCACAAGAACAATGGAGCATGGTCATTTTTTTATTCTTGAACTCAGAATTTTGAATCTACTAGACTGCCTGATATATTGGTGCTATTCTCTTAGTCTGGAAGATAACTTTCACAAAAATCTAACATATTCTTATACCAAATGAGAGAAAGTAAAAAATGACATGTTTATCTCATCTGTTCAGGGCCTTAGTTTCTTGTGATTTGAGCAAACTCCAGATTTGCAAGCCTGGTGCAATGTATGCTGCTGTATAGGGATGACCAGTAATGGCTTTGGAGATGAGTCTCACAAAAAGAAATGTATCTAGATCAGTTATAAGATAAAGTGGTTATAGCTGTATTGCATCCAATATTATGTTTTAAATCGTAGAAAAATAAAATCATAGACAATTAGGGTTAGAAGGCCATCTAGTCCAACACCCTGCTCAATGTAAGACTATAAAATCCCAGGCAAGGTTTTGTCTACCCGGGAATATATAACCTTTAAGAATGAAGATTCCACAATCTCTCTAAGTAACCTGTTCCAGTGCTTTACTACCCTCCTAATGAGAGAGGTTTTTTTCCAATATCTAACCTAAAAACTTTTCTTGCTGCTCAGTTCTCTCCATTCCTTGCTGAGAGATTTGTAGATCTCAAAGGTTTTATTTCATAGACATTAGGGCTGGAAGGGACCTCGGGAGATCATCGAGTCCAGCCCCCTGCCCAAAGGGCAGGAAGTCAGCTGGGGTCATAGGATCCCAGCAAGATAAGCATCCAATTTACTCTTGAAGGTGTTCAATGTAGGCGCTTGAACCACCTCCGCTGGCAGACTGTTCCAGACCTTGGGGGCTCGGACAGTAAAGAAATTCTTCCTTATGTCCAGCCTGAAGCGGTCTTGCAAGAGTTTGTGACCATTCGACCTCGTCATCCTTTGGGGTGCTCTGGTGAACAAACGTTCCCCAGATCCTGGTGGTCACCCCCGATAAACTTATAGGTGGCCATCAGATCACCCCTGAGCCTGCGCTTTTCCAGGCTAAAAAGTCCCATGGCTCTCAGCCTATCATCGTAAGATCTGTTTTCCTGACCTCTGATCATGCTTGTGGCTCTCCTCTGGACTCTCTCAAGCTTCTCCACATCCTTTTTCAATTGTGGAGACCAAAACTGGACACAGTACTCCAGCTGCGGCCTCACCAAGGCCAAGTACAAGGGGAGAATGACGTCCCGGGATTTGCTCGAGAAGCATCTATGGATGCACGCCAGCATTTTGGTCACTTTACTAGCCGCAGCACCGCATTGCAGGCTCATGTTCATCTTGTGGTCAATGATGACCCCCAAGTCTTTTTCTTCTGTAGTGCTAACCAACGTAGCACTGCCGAGCCTATAAGGGTGCTGTAGGTTTTTCCTCCCAAGGTGGAGAACCTTGCATTTTTCAGTGTTAAACACCATGAGGTTCTTGTCTGCCAATTTGCTGAGCTTGTCCATGTCAGCCTGGATCACCCGCCTATCTTCTGGCATGGATGCTTTGCCCCAAAGTTTGGTGTCATCGGCGAACTTGGCGAGTCCACTCCTGACTCCAATGTCCACATCATTAATGAAGATGTTGAACAGGATGGGTTCAGGACAGAGCCTTGAGGGACCCCACTGGTCACAGGGCACCATGATGAGTGACTGCCATCAATCACAACCCTCTGGGTCCGACCACGAAGCCAATTTCCCAGCCAGCGGATCGTGGTGGAGCCAAGGCCACAACTGGCCAGTTTGGCCAAGAGATGATCATGGGATACCAGATCAAAAGCTTTTTTGAAGTCAAGATATATGACATCAATCTCTTCTCCCTTGTCCAGGTAATAGGTCACCTGGTCATAGAAGGAAATGAGATTGGTCAAACAAGACCTACCCGCAACAAACCCGTGCTGGCTGCCCCTTAGAATATTAGCCTGGGCCAGTCCCTCAAGGATGGCCTCTTTAATAAACTTTTCTAAAATCTTCCCCAGGATAGAAGTCAGGCTAATGGGCCTGTAGTTAGCCGGATCCACTCTCCTCCCTTTCTTGAAGATCGGCACCACATTGGCCTTCTTCCAGTCTTCGGGCACTACACCAGAGCGCCAGGAGTTTTCAAAGACCCGTGCCGGGGCTGGGCTATGATGCTCGCTAGCTCCTTGAGTACCCTGGGGTGCAGATTGTCAGGGCCAGCTGACTTGAACGTATCCAGCTTCTCAAGGTGTTCCTTCACAAGGTCAGCATTGATGGAGGGTAGGGGATCCCCCTCACCCAGATTTCCCTGTCCCATAGCAGGCATGGGCATCCCGTGTGACTGATGAAAGACTGATGCAAAGTACCTATTTAATAGGTTGGCTTTTTCCTGGGCATCAGTTGTCAGTTGCCCCATCTGGTTTAGCAGGGGTCCAACATTGCCCTTGCTTTTCCTCCGGCTCCCCACATATCTGAAAAAGGACTTTTTGTTGTCCTTGATGCTTGAAGCTAGTTGGAGTTCAGTTGCAGCCTTGGCTTTCCTGGTTTGGTCCCTGCAGGACCGGACCAGCGCAGAGTAATCCTTCTTGGAGGTGAATCCCGTCCTCCATCCTGTATAGGCTTTCCTTTTTAGCCACAGTAGGTCCGCTAGGTCTCTGGAGGGCCAAGGGGGCTGCTATGCCTTCTTGCTGCCTTTCCTCCGTGTTGGAATAGATTTAGCTTGTGCACTGAGGATCGCTTCTTTGAGAAGCAACCACTCTTCTTGAACTCCCATCTCCCTGGGGTCATGGTCCCTGAGGGCCTGACCGACTAGCCTCTTGAGCTTGTCAAAGTGGGCTTTTCGGAAGTCAAGGACTTCTGTGTTGCTGACTGACTTGCCAGCTTTACGGATGGGCTGAATATACAAAGAGGTCAATATTGGATCTGGAATTTATCTTAATGAGTATGCTTTGCTTATTTACTTAGACCAACTACCAATATGTATTTCTATCTATAGCTATGTACGGAGACATTAAGATGCAATAAATTAATTTCATGTAAAGCCTTAATTTTATATGGAAATTGCATTTTATGATACGAGTGCCAATAGCTCATATATCATGCTGATCCCAATGCCAATAGCTTTTTTATAACTTGCCAATACTGACCTTCTGGCAAGTTATTGAAAAAAGTTAGGTCTTTTCAGGTCAGTTTGTCAGCAGAGGAGAAATAAGCCACAAATGTTTTGGGCACTTTAGATTTAATGTGACTTACATATACCATAGTCTTGGAACCAGGAAAGTGTGCACCATTCTGGAAACCATGCAACGTTCTTTTCTTGCAGAATTTTCAGCCTACATTTCATAGGCTTTATAGATTTCATAGACATTTGGGCTGGAAGGGACCCCGGAGTATCATCGAGTCCAGCCCCTTGTCCCAGGGGCAGGAAGTCAGCAGGGATCATAGGATCCCAGCAAGATAAGCATCCAAATGTGTTTTGAAGGCATTCAAAGTGGGTGCTTGAACCACCTCAGGTGGCAGTCTGTTCCAAACTTTGGGGGCTCGGAAAGTGAAGAAGTTCTTTCTTATGTCCAGCCTGAACCAGTCACAGTGGAGTATGTGACAGTTCGATCTTGTCATCCATTGGGGGGCTCTGGTGAACAGTCTTTCCCCCAGATCCTGATGAACACCCCTGATAAACTTATACGTGACCACCAGATCACCCCTGACCCTGCACTTTTCCAGGCTGAATAGCCCCATTGCTCTCAGCCTCTCATCATAAGGTCTGTTTTCCTGACCTCTGATAATGTGCATGGCTCTACTCTGCATCCTCTCAAGCTCCTCTGCATCCTTTTTGAATTCCAGAGCCCAAAACTGGATGCAGTACTCCACCTGTGGCCTCACCAAGGCTGAGTACTGTGGGAGAATGATGTCCCAGGATCTGCTTGAGAAGCATCTATGGATGGAAGCCAGCGTTTTGCTCGCTTTACTAGTTCCAGCATCACACTGAAGGCTCATGTTCATCTTGTGGTCAACGATGACCCCCAAGTCCCTTTCTTCTTTAGTGCTAACCAGTGTAGCACTACCAAGCCTATAAACATGCTGCAGGTTTTTCCTCCCAAGGTGGAGAACCTTGCATTTTTCAGTGTTAAACACCATCTGGTTCTCATCCACCCATTTGCTGAGCCAGTCAAGGTCAGCCTGGATTACCCGCCCTGTCCTCAGGTGTGGATGCTTTACCCCAAAGTCTGTTTCTGACTCCAATGTCCACAACATTAATGAAGAGGTTTAACAAAATAGGTCCAAGGACAGAGCCTTGTGGGGCTCCACTGATCACAGCCAAGCTGATTGGCTCCTGTTGACCACCACCCTCTGGGTCCTACCACGGAGCCAGTTCCCCAACCAGTGGATCATGGTGATGTCAAGGCCGCAGTTAGCCAGTTTAGCTAAGAGGTGATCATGGGATACTTGATAGAAGGCTTTTTTAAATTCGATGTATATGACGTTGATCGCTTCCCCCTTGTCCAGGTGATAAGTCACCTGGTTATAAAAGGAAATAAGCTTGGTCAAGCAAGACCTACCCACAACAAATCCATGCTGGGTATCCCTCAGGATATTGCTTTCAGCTAGTCTGTTAAGGATGGCCTCCTTGATAATCTTTTCCAAGACCTTCCCCAGATTAGAACTCAGGCTGATGGGCCTGTAGTTTGCTGGATCTACTTTCCTCCCTTTCTTGAAAATAGGCATGACATTGGCCCTTTTCCAATCATAGGGCACTTCATCAGAGTGCCAAGAACTCTCAAAGATCTGTGTAAGGGCTGAGCTATGATGCTCGCCAGCTCCCTGAGTACCCTTGGGTGTAATCCATCAGGTCCAGCTGACTTGAAGGTATCCAGTCTGTTGAGGCATTCCTTCACAAGGTCAGCTTTGATGGAGGGCAAGGAATCTCCCTCACCTGGGCCTCCCTAACCCATAGTGGGCAGGGCCATCCCATGGGGCTGATGAAAAACTGGCGCAAAGTACCCATTTAGCAAGTTTGCTTTTTCCTGGGTGTCAGTTGTCACTCGCCCCATGTCGCATGTCAATGACTGGTTTTCTTACAGCTACTCTGTACCAGCCATCATTTAAAACTATAGGAAAATAAAGCAGAACAACCGAAGTATAACATGTCCTTGTTGATTTCTTAAAGGAGCTCTGAATTTAAAAAAACAAAACAAAAGCCCAAACAATATATATTTTCTTGAAAGCTTAAAAAGTTGCTTGTACAGAAAATCTTTAATGGTGCCATCTTGCACTTCCTACCAGAATAATGGTTATACTCCAAGATTTTAATCTAAGTTGTTGACATTTTTAGATGGTGTGGAGAAAACTTACCTGCAGCAGGAGAAAGGCGGCAGGACACCACGTCAGCAGCTGGCAAAAGCAAAAGTGAAACCATGGCAGCAGAAGCTGCCACAGTTTAAAGTCAAACAGAAAACCCATGATGGAGCCAGGAGATGCCAGGAACAGCTCCCATGTCTGTGTGGGTGCGCTTTGTCAGAGCGTGCCATGGGTGATTGGCCAGGTGGCCACCTAGCACCAGGATAAAAAGCCTGGCAGGAAGGAAGCCAGGACAAGTGGAGGAGGAAGCAGAAGCAGAAAAAGGAAAAGGAAGTGGCATCCCCAACTAGCCCAGACAGGTCAGGGAGGACCTAAGGTCCTGCAGTGGAGAAGATGTGGTGGCACCCCGGGGGGGGAGCCATAGAAGACAAATCAGGCCAGCGAGGGCCCAAAGAGTCACCTACGAGACTGACATGGACGGAGGCCAGCGGTAGCAGTGACTGAGACACTTATGTAGGCAACAAAGGAAGAACCTGGACATAGACAATGGGCAACAGGTACCAAACCCAAGGATGGAGGAAGCCGCCCAGGGCACCTGAAACCCAGGTGGAGCCAAACCATGCATGAACCAGGGAGCATGAAGGGTGGTGGTTGACACACAGTGCCAGTGCCGTCTGTAGCCCACCAGCCACAGCCCTTGAGAAACTAGGCATCAGTGAGGGCCAGCCCCGATGGTTAACTTCATGGTTGGTGTTAGGTAGGGTGTAGGGGAGGTGAAGCCCTGACAAGCAAAGGCCGCGAGGACGACCGAGGGGAGGTTCCAGGGGAGACGGGACCAAACACCTTCCTCCCACTAGAAGACTAATTACCAGCAAAGACATGGCAGGAAAGACCCCGGGGGAGCTGACCCAAGGACGCTCCCAGTGGCCCAACCATGCAGCCCCAAAGGTGATGGCAAGGCTTATAGTAGACCCAGAAGCATGACACTCAGGCAGATAGGCACGGAAAGCTACAGATGGTCATACAGTTTTCTCCTACCTAAATTAACAGTCGCTGAATTTATCTCATAATTTCCATATAATTTCTCCCTGTGGATATATTGCTAGTTAAAAACAAACTATTAAAAAGGACCTACAGTATTTAATTAGCATAATAAAAAAGTACTTTGTGTCCTTCAGAGATTTCCTTTTGACTCAGATACATCTCAGATGATCAGGGGTACTTCTAAAGGGTTACTCCTGGGGATTTTTGTACTCAAATCACATTTATATTAAAAGGATATGTATATGTAACTTCCCACACACCATTTTGAAGAAGTACTCCTTGGAATATCAAATCATAGTTGACATGGTAGACGTGAGGTCAGGTAAGAATACCAGATTGCATTTTTTGTCTGTCTTTCCTGTCAATCAAAATTAGCATCTTGCAGACTGTTTAAACTTCATTTTGGTAACTGATATGAATACAGTAGCTGATATTTATGGGTCCTGATAGTTGAAATTATAGTAGTACTTTTGGTAAAGATATTATCTCTGTTGTAGTGCAACACTACAGAGCTTTGTATTTCAAATCTGCCATTGAGATATCATTTTTTTTCTTATTTTCATTGTTTTTTGCTATTTAAAAATACATATTCATCTGAAACAAAATATATAACTGTGTCAAAAAACAATGCAGCAAGTTTTTAAATGATGTTACCAATTTCTTTGCAAATACAGTTGAGATGGAGAGAGAGAAAGTAGGTACATTTAGATGCATAGAGGTATTCTCTATTTTCAGTGCTGGGGCCATGACTAGATATATGCCATACATAGACATTCATCTTCTCCTAAGAGACTAGTTTCTGCTCTCCCCTCCCCTCCCCCAAGGAGTGTACAGTTGTACAGGATTCTTCTTCTAAAGCAAAAATAGCTGCTCCAGGAGAAAAATAACCTGGGAACAACCAGGGTTAAAACAGTCCTGGGGGAATTTCTTATGGGACAGCAAATGTCTCTACAATTTCCCCTTCTCAAAGAAGCCATAGAATAGCCCCCCAGCATCCCAGAGTGCTTTGTTTCCTACCCCCTCACCTGCCTCCCAAGATGGAGTAGATGCACTATCCAATCAGACATCCCTTTTACAATTCCACAATGTGCTATAGGGAGACATAAGTTGACTCTGGGCAGTCTGGATCACCCAATCAGGGCTGCTGTATACAACTGAGGGACCCCACAGATCATGCTGAGATGTATGCACAGAGGCCCTCCCTGGATGCACAGTATCAGCACTACAAGTTCTTTGCTTTTCAGGAGCTCAACTTTCAAATGTCTATTTAGGCATCTCTGGGTAATTTTTTGTACCAGGAGAATAAATCCAAGGGAATACTCCCAGGCCATTTGAATGTGTGAAAACAACTATAATATTATCTCTATAATCAAAATAAATTTGTAAGCACCCACTTGCTTCCATTTCTTCAGCGTTAAGGCAAGGTCCTCATATTGCTGAAGTAACTATTAAAGCTCCCATTGAAATAAATGGAATCAGGCTTTACTCCCTGCAAATTAAAAAGTTTTCTTGATTTAACAAAATGCAACTTGTTCAATCTGCACTTGCTAATATACTGACACTTCCCCTCTTAGGTCATAATTTTGCTGCTTATCACTCTTTGCTTGTCTTCCCTTCCTGATGTTTTTTCTACTATATTCATGTGTTCTCTGTAACCTGAAAGCATACTGCCAATTAATGAATTAATGTACTGGAAGAGGGTGATCAGAAGGACTATCATTTCTCAAACAAGAGCTCACTAAATTGAAGCAATTTCAAATTTATCTTGCCTCCCAAATTTTCTGCCATGAAAATCAGATCCAATCATAAAGTTCCCTTGAATTGCAAGTAATTCTGACTGAAGTAAAAAAATTCTGACTGAAATTGGGCTGGTATTATTACCTGTAGTAACTTGGATGAAGGAGCACAGGTAGCAGGAAGAAAGAAGAGAAAGTCAGTCAATTTGCATGCGGGTGAAATGATGGCTGCATCTGAAATGTCTCTTTATATAACCATGTTAATAAAAGCCAATTTGTTTTTACAAGTGTGGGGTCCTCTCATAATAATACCTAGTATATGGTACGAGAAACACTGCCTATTAAGGTTGCCTAAAAAATCTCCTAGTATGAGCCAGTTTGTCAAAGTTTAATCATTTATCTCATTTTTCTGTGTGCCTGAGGCTGATCCTTCTTTTTAGTTATTTGTTTTTCCTTTATTTCAGATAATGAAGCCAAACAAATGCCCAGGTTAAAACACTCTTGAGACCTTTTTTGAATGCCCTAGTGCTCCCTTTAGTAGAAACTTAACATTTGACTATAGGTTGGTTTTTGTGTCAGACAATGTGCCCCCTGCCTTCCCAGTGAACATCCAGCCAAATTGGAAGACTCAGACATAACTCTCAAGCTTTTGAAAAAAATCAGTGTAAATATGCTCAGCAAGACTTGCTTGAGCATAGCAGCCAACACAGTCTCTGAAGACTATGTCCTCTCTTAGCATGTTGAAGCTTCTCTCAGTTCCCATTACTGACAAGATTATGCATGCATCAGCCCCGCAGTGGGCACATTTACACAAGGTGTTTGCTGCCGAGTTGACTAATTAGCTCTGCAATAAAACATCATCATCTACATGCGCAGTGCTATTAGGATGGAGTAAACTAATTAACTCTTCTGTATGATAGTACTGCCATACAAGTGATATCCTAGGGTGGAGTTATTTACTTTGCTGCAATGAATGTGGGCTGGGTACCGAGGGGTCCCCCGGAGAAAGCCCCCTGCCAGCTGGGGCTGCTCTGCCCTGGTTCAATGTGCTGTGGTCCCAGATGCACGTACAAATGCAGTGCCTGGGAGCAATGAACTCTGATGCAAACTGTGCGGAACAATACATAAGTAGTATGAAGGATGAAACCATCCAGTTCAAAATGGAGAGGTAAGAGAAAATGGATGTGGGGAAGGGAAATGAACAGATTGGAACAAGGAGTTTGGCGAGAACAGGACAGAAACTGAAAAAACAAACTGAGGGCAGGGAATGGAACTGGGTGGACAAGGAGAAAGGGATTGAGAATTGTGTAGGTGGTGAGACTAGGATGGAAATAACTGAGAGACACAGAAAGGGACTGAAACATCATTTGAGGAAGGAACCAGTTAGAATGCAGTAAGTTTTGAAGGAACAGGGAAAGTGAAACTGGCATACGAACCCTGAAAAGTAGACACTGGCATGGCGTAGTAAGTAGAATGGTCAATATGACCTTTGTTATTACCTTAGTGAGGCCAGGATCTCGCTGCTTGTGAAGAATGCAAAGTGGCTATAAATTGCTTTAAAAAAAAATTATCATGTTTACTCTCAGGTTGCCATTGTATTAGACAAGGAGCCTTATAGGATTTCCAGCTTGATCAGAGGTAGGAATGACCCCCAATCTTGCAAAAGAAATTTACCAAAATTATTTATACCAGTCAAAGATCCAACCCTACAAATTCTGCCAGGTCCCTGCACTACTCTTGAGTACTCAATAAATAATATTTTTTAAGGTAAAAATATTTTAAAGTAAAAAGATACCTTTTCCCATATATTAAATATTGTTCTAATATTCATTCTCTACTTCCCATATTAGGATTAAAATACTGGGGTAGCATCTTACAGAACAGTTGAAAAAGATTTCAAGCTGCTTGCTACTAGTAAAGCATTGACCCGTTCAGTACATAGCCATACCACATATGCTACCATGCCAAAAAAGCTCCCAGAAGCATGGAACCTTAACCTATGCCATTGCCTCCACTCTTTTCCAGATGCATAAGCATCATTTTCTTCTTTCCTTGCTTTCTTGTTATCTTTGCTTTCATACTCTCTAGTTCCTTTATGTAGTTTCCATCTACTTTGAGGTATGGTCATGGTGCTGAATACTGATGAGACATACCTGACTCTTATTCAGGAAAGTTATTTTTCACATATGGCCATGTCCATATGAATGGGAGTATATATTTCTCCAGGGACATGTAGCAGCAGCAAACCTTGTTCTCAAGGAATTCCCATGCTACATGCACTCTGGCGTGTGGTAGGTTACCTGGGGTCAGGTAAGAGAGGCTGGGGATAGCAACTGTGCTGGCCCCAATAGCCTTACCTAGGGTCCTCTGGGAGCTACAGCACTCCTGCAGCATGGAGCCTGGGCAGCAACCAGAGTGTGGCTCTGGCCGGCTGAGCTTCAGTTTGGGGTGGCATGTGCTGCTACCACATACACCACCCTGCTTTTTTTGGAGTGGTTTGTTGGGTTTATTTTTACCCAAAGTAGCAGCATGGAAACAACTGCATGTGCAGTGTGTGTCATTGCTAATGGGTTTCTGGTGCCACATACTGCAAATCCATGCTCATCTGGACACGGCCCCTGTGTTTATATGGGGAGCCTTTGAATCCAGTTACTCTAAAAATAGCAGATATTTCTAAGTTACTTTCAAGTATCATGACTGAGTCAGGAATTTCAGGTGTGGGTCAGCCTTTAAACATACAGACTTTACTGATAACACTTTGACCCACCAGCTCTTGTTGCAGTTTCTCTGCCTTTCCAATTCCCTGCATTTCTGTGCTTTCCGTGCTTCATAGTGCTAACTCTGTAATTCTTCACTACAAAAAACAGGTCCTATTGTATTCAAATGGGTCTTAAGATGTGTTTGTCAGCATTTCAGGTTGAGAAAGTAATCTAACCATGCCACTTTGCCTTTCCATAGAATCGTACACACCACTCAATGAACTGAACTTTAACTCTTTTGTTTATTTAGGGAATGAGAAGCCCAAATTAAAACAGAAAAACCTCAAGGGAAGAAAAAGCATTGTTCCTCTTGTCCCTAGGTGTCCAATAGGGCTGTGGAAAATTTCGCCAAGTGTTTCATTTCAAACCTGTTTTGATTTCATAGGTTTCATAGATTTCATAGACATCAGGGCTGAAAGGGACCTCGGGAGATCATCGAGTCCAGCCCCCTGCCCAAAGGGCAGGAAGTCAGCTGGGGTCATAGGATCCCAGCAAGATAAGCATCCAATTTACTCTTGAAGGTGTTCAATGTAGGCGCTTGAACCACCTCCGCTGGCAGACTGTTCCAGACCTTGGGGGCTCAGACAGTAAAGAAATTCTTCCTTATGTCCAGCCCGAAGCGGTCTTGCAGGAGTTTGTGACCGTTCGACCTCGTCATCCCTTGGGGCGCTCTGGTGAACAGACATTCCCCCAGATCCTGGTGGTCACCCCCGATAAACTTATAGGTGGCCATCAGATCACCCCTGAGCCTGCGCTTTTCCAGGCTAAAGAGTCCCATGGCTCTCAGCCTGTCATCATAAGATCTGTTTTCCTGACCTCTGATCATGCTTGTGGCTCTCCTCTGGACTCTCTCAAGCTTCTCCACATCCTTTTTCAATTGTGGAGCCCAAAACTGGACACAGTACTCCAGCTGCGGCCTCACCAAGGCCGAGTACAAGGGGAGAATGACGTCCCGGGATTTGCTCGAGAAGCATCTATGGATTCAAGCCAGCGTTTTGGTCACTTTACTAGCCGCAGCATCGCATTGCAGGCTCATGTTCATCTTGTGGTCAATGATGACCCCCAAGTCTCTTTCTTCTGTAGTGCTATCCAACGTAGCACTGCCGAGCCTATAAGGATGCTGCAGGTTTTTCCTCCCAAGGTGGAGAACCTTGCATTTTTTGGTGTCAAACACCATGAGGTTCTCATCTGCCCATTTGCTGAGCTTGTCCAGGTCAGCCTGGATCACCCGCCTATCTTCTGGCGTGGATGCTTTGCCCCAAAGTTTGGTGTCATTGGCGAACTTGGCCAGTCCACTCCTGACTCCAATGTCCACATCGTTAATGAAGATGTTGAACAGTATGGGTCTAAGGACAGACCTTTGAGGGACCCCATTGGTCACAGGGCACCACGATGAGTGACTGCCATCAATTACAACCCTCTGGGTCTGACCACGGAGCCAATTTCCCAGCCAGCTGATCGTGGCTGGGAGATTTAGCTTGTGCATTGAGGATCGCTTCCTTGAGAAGCAACCACTCTTCTTGAACTCCCATCTCCCTGGGGTCATGGTCCCTAAGGGCCTGACTGACAAGCCTCTTGAGCTTGTCAAAGTCGGCTTTTCTGATGTCAAGGACTTCTGTGTTGCTGACTGACTTGCCAGCTTTACGGCGGATGGTGAAGGTGATCAGCTCGTGCTTGCTGTCACCCAGCTTCCCATCAATCACGAGGTCGCGGATTAGGTCGTCCCCCGTAGTCAGTACCAGGTCGAGCAGCGCTTTTCCTCTCGTTGGCCCATAGACTTCTTGAGTCAGGTAGAGGTCATCCACGCATGAGAGAAAGCTTTGCGACCGTTTGGATTTTGCTGAGTGATGTGTTTCAAGCTCAAAAAAGTGAAATCAAAACAAAACAAAAAGCAGTAAAACTTCTTTGAAATGAAATGGCACTTGAAACATTTCAAAATGTTTTGAGTTTCAAAGCAGCATGGTGGTGGGAGGCAGGGGAGAGTCAGGGCTGTGCTCTGAGAAGCTCCTCAGCCCCATGTAGCTCAGCCCTGGGGGGGCAGAGTGCTGTGCCACCTCTGTCCACTTCCCACTGCCGGGCTGTGCTCCAGTCAGCTCCAGCAGCCCCATGTAGCATAACACCAGGTCTTCCCACCTCCCTCCACCTCTGTCTTTCCCCCTGTGGCCAGCAGCAGCATCCATCTTGCCCAGCGCTGGGTGCAGGCTGTGCCCCATGCACAAATCCCAGGCAGCAGTGGCTGCCCCCTGTCATCAGGTGCAGATTGGGAACCTGCACCCCAAGAAGGAGTCTGGCACAGCCCTTCCAGGTGTTCACAAAACTATGAAACTAAGTCCCTGGATCTGTGTGCCTGATGACAGATGGCTGCCACTGCCAGCAGATTTTGCTTTCAAGACTTAGATACAGAGGTTTCCAGGAAACTGCACCTCAATCGCCTTAAACCTTGACAGACTTCATGCCTTCAGAAGGGGCTACCATCCCTGCAGTTTGAATCAGGCAACAAATGACAACATTTTAGGCATTGTCATGATTTTCCATTATAGCCTACAGGTGAAACATCAAAACAAGTTGCAACAGCAAAACAGTTGAGTAAATGAAATGAGATAGTGCTTCAAAATGAAACAAAATGACAAAACAAAACACTGTCCCTCTGAAATGGCAAAATGGATGTCAAAACAATACGATGGTATTTTATGCAGAGTATCCATGGATGCTAATTTGTGGCTACTACATGTGAGCAGATTTTCATGGCTGAGAAACACTTCTGGTATTTGTTCCTAAGTGCAGTGGGCCACAAAATAGCTGTTTGTGCCTTTCACCAAAAGTGGTAGAGAAAAAAGGGAAGAAAACTAGATGAAAATAAAACAATGATAGAAAATCATTATTTTCTAGTCCAAATGAACTTTTCTCTCTGGTACAGGCATAACTTACAGGTGCAGAGGGGAAGGAAAAGCAGGCTTGCTTCTAGCAGAAGGAAGCTCTGAGCTGGAAAGCATGACCCGGGTGCTACATTTATGGATGGGTCTCCCCGCCACCATTTAACATCTTGTATTCGGCAGGTTGGAGTGGAAAAGGGAACTGCTCCAGCTCTGGCCTTAACCTGGGGTTGGGGCCAGAGCTGCAGCTATTGCCTGTCACCCAGCTTCCTCTGTCTCCCTGCCTCTCCCCATCCCCTTCCTCAGTCCCTTCCGCCTCCCACATTTGCCCCTCCCGACACAGGATCCCTGATCCTCTGACTCCACTTCCCCTACACAGCCTCTGGCAGGCTCCAAACCTTTCTTCTTCCCCCCAGCTGCTCACCTTGCTTCGTCTCTGGCCCCGACTCCAGCTCTGGCTCTGTTCTAGCCTGGGTAAGGTGACCATACATCCCAGTTGTCTGGGACAGTCCCAAATTTCAGAGGCCAGTCCTGGCTAGCTAGTGAAAATTAAAACAAATGGTTTAGGCATGAGGAGGTGGAGTGGCTCAAGCTGTGAAATAGGAAGCCCTAGCAGACAGCAAAGTGCCCTAAAATAGGTTAGCTTGATTAGTAGAATGACCATTAAAAGGAGGAGATGATTTTTAACACCTCTAAAGTAAAGAAAAATCATAGAAAATTGGAATGGACCTTGGGAAGTCATCTAGTCCAACCTCCTACTCAAAGCAGTACCAGTCCCAACTAGATCATTCTAGCCAGGGCTTTGTCAAGACAGGCCTTAAAAACCTCCAAGAATGGTTACCTATCTATCTGTTCCAGTGTTTTGCCACCCTTCCAGTGAGAAAGTTTTTCCTAATACCCAATCTAAACTTGATACAACTTTACATCACGATCCTTGTTCTATTATGTGCTGCTACTGAAGAACAGTCTAGTTTCATCCTCTTTGGAACCACCCTTCAGGTAGTTGAATGCTGCTATTGGATCTCTCCTCTGCCCCGCAGTCTTCTCTTCTGAAGAAGAAATAAACCCAGTTCCCTCAGCCTCTCTTCATAAGTTGTGTGTCCAGCCCCAAAACCATTCCCATTGCCCTCTACTGGATTTGTTCCAACTTGTCCAAATCCTTTCTATAGTGGGGGGGGGGGGGCAAAACTGAACACAGTACTCCAGATGTGCCCTTATCTGGATAATTAATGAACCATTGACAGCCTTGAATAGTAATACCAGAGCTGCACCATGCTGCCCCAACCCCTGCCTTTGCCTACAGCAGCACCACTGACCTGGGGGGAAAGAGGAGTGTCCCAGATTTCACATTGTCCCATATGGTCACTCTAAGCTTGAGGCGCTGTTCACTCCAATTCCAGACAAGCCCAGCAGCATCAGTGGTGGAGGTGGTAGTAGCTTGGCCCAGGCCCCAGAGCCAATGCTGGAGTTGCCACTACCAAGGTATGAGCCTGGAGCAAATACATGCTTTTTGCCCCAGGCAAGGCAGGCCTCAAGCCTGCCATAGCTGGATCCAAAGCAGATCAAACATGGGGGCAGAGGTTGGGGGAAGAAGCGGTTGGTGGGAAGTGGGAAGATGGGAGGAAGTGTGGGATGGGAGAGGTTTAGGAAGAGAGGCAGCAGGGAGCAAAGTGTGGAAGACCAAGGGGAAGAGGTCAAGCCCAACTTCCTGCCTTAGTAGGAGGGAAGGCAGATATTATCTCCCTCTATTGCTGCCCCTACCACCTTCCCCACTACTGCCCCCCCCCCATCTTGTTGGCACTGAATTTATGACCAAGATAGCTTGTTCCAGGTGGACCCAGTCCTCAGATCAATAATGACTTTTCTGTTTGATGAATAGGCAAATGTTATTGATACACAGTGATAGCAGGTAAGAATAATGCAAACAAATTCTATAGCTACAAGTCCTAGAGTTGTCACAAGGCAAAGGAACATCTAGTCAGTATGTGAACTTCACCCTGAGGTTCTGTCTCAAATATCAGATGTCAGCATCCTGGAGTTTGAAAGCCAAGGTCCACCCTCCTCCAGTGGGGTTGGCGAGATGTGCTGGTGGCTCTGTCCATAATGGCCTCAGGTTCCCCTTTGGGGGATCCACTGCTGCTCTGAAATCCTTCCTTTTGTACCCTCTCCCCTCCAATGACTTCATCTTTGGGCATTATTGACTAGTCTCCCTGTAGTCATGACAGAACTGTCCATGTTCTGTCATGTCAACATATGCCTTTGTTTCCACAAACCCATAAAATGCACTCATCTTAATTTGGGCTTTTTTTCCAGTCTTTCCTAATTTGGTCCATTTCCCAAAACTGGAAATCCCAAGGGGTCTACAGCTGGTCACTGTGACCTGGCCAACGCAGCAGTATCCTCTCTCTCTTATGGAAGAGTGCAGTACATGTCTTCAGTTGCCCAGCCTGTGTCAGACATAGTCGGCCTTGAAGGAAATGTTACTAAGCAGGCTTTTAGAAATCAGTTAACCCTTGTTGTTGCCCTGGACCATTGTTCTAATGCAATATCAACTTTACCGACAGCCCTATTCCCCAAATAAACCTATAAACCTATAAATACCACCCTCCCCAAATAAACCTATAAATATCACCCTCTGTTGGCACTGGATTTAGGACCCAGCCCTTATACCTTTGTTCTGTGTGAGCACAACCCGCAGACCAACCACCATCTTTCCAGTCAATAGGCAAATTTATTGCTAGAGAGTAATACAAGAAAAGCAACAATACAAACAATCAAGCAAGTCTGTATCTACCAATCCTAGGGCTGTTAGAGTCAAAGTACATCTGGTCAGGATGCAGGCTTCATTCTGAGGGTCTCTCTCTTAGGTGTCAGCAGTCTGGTGATGAGATGCTGAGGCCCACAGTCCCCCTCCTGTGGGGTATATGAGACAGACTACTGGTATGTTCTCAGTCCATGGTGGCCTTGGGGACCCCTCTCAGGGAGAAGGAGGAAAAACACCAAGAGATGGAAAGGAAGAGAAAGAGGGACAGGAAGGGACCCTTTGTTACTCTCAAGTCTCTGCTTTTGTTTTCTCCTTCCGCCTTGATGACCACTGAGGACTCTTCATCCCTGGCTATCTCTGGTGGGCCGTGTCTTTGGCCACACGTCCACATAGTCTTCCGGGCCTTCTCTTAATTTGGTCTGTTCCCCAAAACTGGAACTCAGGCCCCCCTTCTCTGTAGCTGTTGTCACTTATCTCATGTTATGGGCAGTATGGTATATACTCCCTTGGTTCCCAGGCTCCGTGTCTTTGTTGTGTTAAACAACCTGTCTGCCTTGAAGACTGTGATCTGGTGTTATAGGATGCCCCTCCTCAGTTCTCAGGCTGTGTCCACCCATTGGCCTAGTTGTCTTAGACAGCCTGTCTGTTTACAGCGCTATATGGAATTCTGTGCGTGTCAAACCCAAGCTCTTCAGAAATAAATTAACCCCTGCTGACCATCTTGAACACTTATAATAGACAGATAGATATACATGCAGCTCTATTCCAAAAAAGGCTTTTAAATAGTTTCTAAGCCAACACCCTCCATTACCTGAATTTAGTTTTAAAAAGGTAGCTTCTTGTTCCCAATTGTAGACACATTATTTCATTTAAGAGTTTTTTAAAAAATGGTTTTGATTTCGTCAGTGTGCGCTAAAAACTACCCAAGAGTTGATAAAGTTGAACCACTGGGTTTGATTCAGACAGAGCAGATATCTTATTGTACATTTCCATTATATAATCATCTGGGATGATCCAACTTCTTTTAATAAAATCACAAAAACAAGCTACATTCTGTAATTATTTCCCTTCACTGCAGTCCTTGAAGGGAAGCAGATTTAAAGAAACCTTAAAATGAAGGGAAAACAGAGGTGATTCCAAGCAATTAATGGAAACAACTTGATGAAATTGGATAAGCTTTTCTTTTGGCAGCAAAATTCAGGTTTAGCCTACTCTGGGGCTGAAATTCATCTCTTTGCAGGAGCCAAAACAATGTATGTTTTGTATGTGTATGTGGCTATGCAGAGGAGTGAAATATAAGATTAGGAGCAGAAGTGAGGGAACCTGTCAGAGTGTTGGGTACTATTACAATATCAAGCAAATATGTAGCTACTTTTTTTCATCCATCTAGAACATGAAGAGAGTGAATTATATCTTCTCCAAAAGTTTCTGTAAACATCCTAAAGTACTGTTGTGTCAGGATATAATAATATATAATGAAGTCTATTATGGATTTTCAGAAGTCCTATAGAAATATTATTATTTTTTGTGTGTTATATTTGATGGTACCTGTATATAGGGACATTTTGTCCATTATAGGATGCGGCTTCCCATGGGCACCTTATGCTAATTCTGCTTTGTAGTTCTGATTGGCTTATAGTTCATCTTTTGGTCCAGTTCAAAATATTGCTTTGATTTAAAAGCTGTACTACTTGGGGTTCTTCATACTTTGGGAGTTGTCTTCTACTACTTTTGCTGTGATGCACTAATGCACAGTAGTATTAGCCTACTGCATTTCTAGTGTCTCTTGCAGACACACCCAATGATACTTAAGCTATCGGTTATGGAGGTGTTTGAAGTGAAGCAAAAGTATTTTCTTTGCTGGGTTTACTGACATTCCAAGTACACCACAACACAATGAAAGAAAAAGAAGGGAAATTAAGATCCTTTCACAGCACAGCCTGCCGCACATGCTGATCCTGACATGGGAAGGCCTTGGGAGGCAAAGCAGGATTCCAGAGAGAAATAATAGAATGCCTGGTAAGGACGGGAAATGGCTGGTACTTACCTGCAGGTGTGGAGCTGCTGCAAGCAGAGTGGTGAGCAGCACCATTGCAGCAGTTTATAAGTACCTGTTGACTGAGGCTACAGGGGTGTGCAGGACATGACATCATAGATCTGCACCCAGAGCCAGCTAGAAAGATGCCAGCAGAGCTGAGCAGTGGGGAAAGAGGGTAGTGGCATACCTGCATCCAATACCTCAACGATAAGAGTGAAAATAAAGTAAACCAGTCCCCCAGTCTGGAAACCCGGAGGAGTCTCCAGCCACCTGATGATCCAGGGCTGTCTGGAAGAGGGCTCTTCATGGACTCCTGTGCTCCCTACTTCAGTGTCAGGGTGCTGGAGTGTAGCAGTGGCCTTAGCCCTGCATCAGGGCTCAGCGAAGTCACTGTCAATTCCTCAAGGGTGGTTTTTTTTGGTGTTGTTGTTTTCCAATGGATCCACTCAATGTTATTTTGGAGGGCCTGAGGCCATTTGATGTGGATAAAAAGTCCTGGCTCTGGAAGAAAGTAGGGTTCCAAATACTTGATTCAGATGGGAGAATGAATTAAAGCCTGAGGTTGGGGAGCTGTGACAGGTACCCACTACAAATTAAATTCTGAACAGGTTTGATTCATATAAGAATGCTTGCATGTTAATTAAGTGATTTATTTAATTTTCTCACATGAGCCTATGAATAAATTATGAACTATGTGAATCGAAGAGCTCCTGCAAATTAATTACAAACTGTTAATTTAGAAAAACCCTCACAGTGCCTGGGTTAAAGCTGGCTAAATTTGAACACCCTTGAAAGCAGACACTGGAACCACTTACAGGTCTTGCATTCCCCAAATCTAAAGGAGCGAGGGGCATCTGGCTGCGTCCAACCAGGGGCAGGAATATTGATGACTATTAGGCCTTGCTGGCAAGTAGATGGGGTAAAAGGGAGGAGCCCCAAAAGGCACCAACGACAAGAACATGCCTAGTTTGTCTCGACCATACCAGGACTCTCCTTTCTATCCAAGATAAAGTTGTGGTAAGTTGAAGGAAGTTTCTTGTGGACATATCACTTGGCTTCCTCTTCACTCAGGCGCTGAGGTATGTCAAGCCAGGGTGGAACACTCCCAAATAACAAGGCACCTCCTGTCCTGGTGTTAATAAGTACAGATCCTTTATGAGTTTTAAATCAATTTATAAAATAAGGTTACCTTGGAGAAGAAATGTTATAAAAACTGAATATAGCAGTTTAGGAGATAGCATTTTATGGAAGTTACATTTAGACCTGATAAACCCAGAACAGTATAGTTTTTCTGTGCCGTTTTCTAACCAGATTACAGGTTCTATAACAGGTTTCTAGTATATTTTATGACATAATTTAACATTTGCCTAGGTCTTATAAGAATTCAATGGGAAATAAATAAATAAGGTTTTTCCCCTAAAATTAAAGCCAACATTAAAGTTAGTTTTAACATTCTGAACAGTTACCTTTTAGGACATTTAAATGCAATAAATCATCTTTGCTATATCAAATGTCTCCTATAGGTCTTCCCACTTCAGTGGGAACGTTAATTTTTTTCCACAACTTGCCTAAATAATAAGCTGAACATAATGAAACCTTCAAGGGCAGACAGTAGTAAAGTCACTGAACAGGAATTTGAGAGGCACAGTTTTACATAGAAATAAAGAGTATATGCTTCTGCAATTATATAGAAGAATTTGTAAAAATCTACGATGTATAAAGAAAGATGTATGCGGTAGCCTGGAGATTCTCCCCTCCCCCCCCAAATTAAAATAAAAGAAAGATCCAACCAGGTGATTAAAGATGTGTAAGTTTGACATCAAGTCCCCCCAGGTGGATGCTTCCTTGGGATCACTGTGGCCTTCTCTAGTTCCTAAGAGTGTCCCCTGAAGATGGCTTATAGAGCACAGGGGAGCCCTAGCTCCTTTGAAACCCTGAGGTTTCAGCTCCCAACTCTCCCTACTTCTCCATGCACCCTAGTCAAGGAGCTGCCTTCCAGTTCAGCTCCTGAAAATAGGGACAAAAAGACAGCTCCTCTTCAGTAAGTTTACCGGGGCAAGTGTCACATTACCAAAAGTTTTCTACCTCCAAAAACGTAATCAGGTCTCATTTCTAGTCTGGCCCACACAACCTTGAGCACCCCAGAGTTATTAAGGTGTTCCCTTTCTAATCCCTTCAGGTGTTCCCTTAAAGTGTTCCCTTTCCTGAGCCCCCAAGCGATCTATCCTTTGCCATATTTATTTCATTGGCTATCCCAGAGCTTCCCAGCTGCCACCAGTAGTGCCACCTCTGTTGATGCATCAAAGCTCTTCAACTCTATGCTGATTCTAGTGGTCTGTCTTATCTTATGATCTGAATAGGCATCTTTCTTGAGAGAAAGATCATATAAACCTTCTTTCCCAAGGTACCAGCTAGTTAGGTAAACGGAGGCATGCAACATTATAACATGAACACATTGAGAACAGAACTGCTAAAATAAAACCCACAGTCAATCATATTGAATGATTCAGCCTTTCTAAAGTGACCTTTTTGAAAGTGGGAAAGTATGGGCAAGAAGTGATTGGAGATACCAGCATAACTTACAGCATAGCTTCACATGCATACTAAGAGATATATGCTGCTTGAGACAGAGAACCATCTTGTGAGAATTTGGTTGGGATATAGGTGGCCAGGCCAAAGGTAGGCCACTAAGAAAGATCTGGGGGGCAACAGAGTTAGAGCACAGGTTACCAGAGCCAAGAGGAGATCCAAGACGTGTAGTTTGAAATGTAAGCTGAGGTCAAGAGCCAGGAGTTAAAGAACCAATGCCGAGTCCCAAGGAAGATACAAGGCCAGGGCCAAGGAAGCCATGCTAAGTCTGGACACCAGGAAAACCAAAGAGCAGGGCCTGAGGTTCAGAGGAGATTCAAGATCATGGTCAGAAAAAAACTAAAGCCAAGTCAGGAGCCAGGGGAAGCAGAAAGCAGTGAACTTGAGGATTTCTAGAACAGACCAAGGCTGTGTAAAGCCATTCCTGCAGCCTGAGGCTGCAGATGTGCTTATTAGGAGCAAGTGGTTATTTCAGCAGCCAGTCTGGTTGCAGGGAACTGGGACAGTTGCATTAACTGGGGAGCAGGGGAAGGTGTGGTAGATTAGGTGATTGGCCCTGCTGGGCATGCCTGATCAGCAGCCCTGACAACTCAACCCATGTCTCTCCTCAGGAACTGGGAATGACTGAGCAATAATAAATTTAAAAATTAAAAAATTGTTTTTTCAGGTTGCTTACAGGGCACATCAAGAATTTACAGTTCCATAGGCAGGTTATCTGGCCTAGACCAATTATTAAAGAAGTAGAACAAGACAACCTGGATCAGGTCTGAGATTGGCCATCAGTTCCAACCCAGCCTCTGCTACCGAGCCCAGAGACTCTTCAAATCTTCTTCTTGGTTAATTAGGAAGGTCCTTCAGCACAGCCACAGGCTATTGTGACAGAATCTAATGCTGGTCATGTTTTATCTACCCTTTATGTTTGTTTACAAACATATGCCTAAAATTGGGCTGCTAACTTTAGGGTCCTAAATAAATTTGGTCTGATTTTCAGATGTGCCAACCCTGTTTCTTTACCTGTCCCCCACTTCCCTCGAGGAATCCTGTTGGCATTATTCAGCTAAAAAAAGGGGCATTTTTAGTTTCTGAATTGGGTAATTTTGTAAGGAACTATTAGCCATGCACACATTTTCAGAGAATAAAGTGAAATTGTAAATACTGCCTCAATTTGTGAATATTTGTTAGCTTCCTAGGTTTTCATTCATTTTTCTTTTCTATTATCCTGAAGAAGATATCATGGTATGAAAGGCAGAGGTTCACCGATCTCTAAACTGTGTTAATTGTTAGAAATAAAGAACAGGTAACTAATCAGCTTATGAAAATTCTTCCCTGATAGGACAGGTTTCAGTTACACCAATTCAACCGTATGGTAAAATGCATGTATTTAATGAGAGCGAGCACAAACAAAACATCCAAAACTACTACTGAGATTAGAATCTTCCAGGTGACCAAATGATATTGACCATTTGTTGTGATAAGGCACCTGAATCAACATTGATGCTATGGGCTGTTCAGTCTTAGCGCCACTACCAGCACTAACATTAAAAATATATATGTGTTTCCCAACACAGTGCTAAGAATCTTTACTCAGCAAGATGTCCTCCCTTACTTTATGACAGAATAAGGGGAGTTTAAACAGGTATAAAAATGCCCATTAAAATTACAATGTTGCTATTAATAGCGGTAGTCATTTTCCCAAAAGCAGGGGGGAATCCTGAATTCAAGCCAAATTCTCTCCCTTTTTATTTTTTTTTTTTTACTGGAACAGCAACCTGAGACTTCTCCACGTGTCAGGTCTCATTCATTTTCGTAATGCAGCATCAGCATATTGTCAACGTTCACAACAGAACTGTCACAGATGGTGTGTTTTAAAATAGAACTGGCAAAGTTTGTTGTTTCACCTGAATTGAATTCAGATGCGGCTTTACTTTATGGGAAAGCAGCAAGAGTGGATGTAGACTAAGGAAGATTGGATTATCCAGAGAGAAGTAATAGTTTTACATCTAATCATGGGTCTGATAGCATGGAGGTGTATATTTTTGTCTTAGTAAGCATGTTTATTACACCAGTGTCCAAGGGTCAACCCAGAAGTGTACTGCATTGACTGAGGCACTCTACAAACTACTATAGACTAGTAAATGTCCCCTCAAACAAAGAGCTTACAAAAACTTACTGCAAGAAGTTGAATGCTTTCAAATCCTTCTGGTTTCAGTACCATAATTAAAAAACACAAGAAGTGCCATACTGGGTCAGATAAATTGTCCATTTAGCCCAGTATCCCATCTCATCTCCAACAGTGACAGAAGCTATAGAGGGAGAGCACTAAACTGGATATATCTAGGATAAATTTATCCCATATTCAGTACTCCCCCCGGCATCCACCATCATTAGGGTTGAAAGGGACCTCAGGAGGTCATCTTGTCCAACCCCCTGCTCAAAGCAGAACCTGCTCTAGGTAATCTGATCCAGTACTTCAGCACAGGGTTAGCAATGCCACAGGAAACATCTCCAAACATTTTGTTCAATAGCTATTAACAGACCTTTCATCCATGCATTTATCCAATCCCTTTCTGATTTGGCTACCTCTACTGCGACAATGAGTTTTTCAAGTTACCTATGCACCATGTGAAAAGTACTTTCCGATGTTAATTTTAAACCTGTGACTCACTAATTGAAAAGAAGTGGCTTTACAGATGAGTTCTCTTCTTATTTCCAACTTTTCTCTCTGTTGACTTCCAGAGCAAGGGGAGGTAGCATAGATTTCTTCAACATAACCCCCAACAGAGCTCAAGAGCAAAAACAAGAGAACCCCTGGAGTGCAACATAATTTCAGTCAGGATCATTAAACTTCTGATTTGTTGTATCATTTTGTGACTACACCAGTGTCACTTAATGCAACTAAGAAACACAGGAGTCTGCTATGGACTAAATTTCTAGAGTTAAATGGTAATAAACTTCAAACACTACTATATAGGCTAGTACAAGCCGATGACCACATGGTGATATTTTTTATATTCTAATCACTGAGCATAGGCTAAAACTACTTCTAGTTTATTACAAAAGAAGGACAGTCCAGCTTTTAAAGAGTTTTTGTAATTACATAAATACAAAAACTTAAATAGCTGTATATTTCCATTTTGCAATCATGTTCCATCTTGCAGAGAAACTATCACTTTGCACAGTTAAATAGCAAAGTTAAAAACTGCAAAAATATTGTATAAGGGTAAAGCAACTTTTATGAAAAAACCTTGAAGAAAAAGTCTCCCAATATAATTTTCATATCATTTACAACAACCAAGTATTTTAATATTGAAAAGTGCCAGCATTGATCGTATTTCCCCTTCTTTATAGCTGCTTGCCAAGGCCATGTAAAAGGATTATCGGCTGTAGTTTTCAAACCAACTCTTTCAAAACTAGTTTGTCTCAACATATGTAAACAACTCGGCACTTTTAATTAAAACCAGCATTATAATAAACACAGTAGTGTATATATTAAATACCTTTCTTCTTCTTGTGAGGTAATATTTTTGAAGTATTATTAAAGTCTTATTAAAAATAAGAAGAATTTGTTGCAAATTAAAAACCTAATAAGGAGGGCAAAATAGTAAAGCACTTAAATATGGAACAAGTTGTTAGTCTATTAAAAAAAAAAAAAAAAAATTAGAGGAAAAACATAAAAAACAAAAACTTAGTGTGTGCCGCTGTAAGAAGACTATCATCATCATGGTCTGAAAATGAACCTTCAGGTGTGCTCCAGAAACTAGAATGACTTGAGTTTTAGGACTGACTACCTTAACTAGTGTTCTGAGAAAGCTGCTGATCCCATGGGTGTCACGGGTGGGGCCTAGGAGCAGCCGTGAGCTCACTAGCACCCCCTGCCATGTCAATCAGGCAATCCAGCACCCTCTACTTGCCCGCCATGTCTTTGATGTTATAAGTTCAGTAAGGGAGGCTGCCTTGTCTCACCTTGGACACCGCTCTGCTCTACACCCCGTTCCAATTGGGGTTCCCTAGTGCACCCCTGCCTTATGGGTGATGTGTGCCTCCTACCTCCCCTTCAGCACGTCCCAAGCCTCGCAGCTCTTCCTGGACATTATTAGGTCCTCCCCCTTTGGCGCCCTTTCTCTGGCGCCCCTGGGCTTGCTGCACGACCAGCGCCCCTTCTTACTGATTAGCCCAATCGGGCTCACTAAGGGTGTTCTTCCCACTGGGGTCAGCAGCCTAAGCCTTTCCTGGCCCCTTTGGGTTCCTGTCAATAATAATTATCCACCTCCTGTCCCCAGTTGGGACCCAGGTGGCCGTAGTCATACCTGGCCCCCTAGAACGCCATCTGGGTCTTTTGCCTCAGTAGGGTCAGCAGCCTAAGCCTTGCCTGCCCCTTCTGGGTTCCTGTCAATACTACTTATCCACTCAGGCTCAGGCAACCTAAGCCTTACCTGGCCCCTCTGGGTTCTGTCAGTAATAAGTATCCAGATAAGGCTCAGACGGCCAGAGCCTACCTGGCCCCTTCGGTTCCTCGGGGTTCCTGTTATCCTTGAAACCCTCCGGAACGCCTTCTATACCCCCACCTCTTTTGGGGCAACTGTCAATAATCTACGCCCCTCTTGGTGTTGCTTCTTATTACATGTGCCCCACCTGGGGCCCCTCTTCTACACGTGCCCGCTCCCAAGGCTTCTCAGCACCTTCTCCAGGCGCTGTATAGTGACTGACTCGCCCTCCCCAGGCTAGTCGCCTTTACAGCACCCACCCTAGGCTTTTATCCACATGGGTCCCACACCTGGAGCCCAACACGAGTCCCTACAGGCTTCGTTCTGGTGCTACAACCCTTGGGCGGGGTCCTATACCCTGCTCAGGCCTCTCACTATTGCCCACACAGAGCTACCCACTGTGCCGCCTCGGCACTGACCAGCTGTGCCATTCCAGACAGCACTCATTTGCCCATAAAGGCCACTGGGAACCCCCCCAAACCACTGAGGAGCTCCCATGAGGCCTCCTCACACCCTACAACCTCACCCGGTCCTCCGGTATAACAATAACTAAGCCATAAGCCAAACAGCTGCAACATAACAAACAAGAAGCCTTCTGGCTTATAACATACAGCCTATGCTTCCTTGGCTCTCTAACCATGCCATAGCTGCTCAGGTGGTCATGATGCAACCATCAGCTCTACTCTCCCACAGAGCTCCTGCTCCTGCAGCTGCCAGAAGGGAACTGCTCCCTAGGCTCTGCCCTGGGCTGTTTATAAAGGCCCGGCCCTGCCCCTTCTGGTCACATGGCCCGCCCGGTTGCCACAGCAACCGGCACCTGAGCTGTCCCTGGAGATTGGCAGCTCCAGTTCTCGGAACAGGGCACCTCAGTGCTCCTGTGACAATGGGTCATTGGTATCATGTGCCGGGGTAGAATGTGACCTGTTGTCATGGCTCAGTCGCCTTTTTCCTTCCGACTGGAGATAGTGAACTCCACATGGTATCCCCTAAAGGGGGGGGGGGAAGAGAGGCCACTCAGATCTGGCCTGTCTCTCTTCCTTATGCCTCTCTTGCCCCAAGAGATGCTCCGACAGTATTCTTAGTACACTGCATTGCTGCTAATGCTTTGGCAGAAGCATTATGACAGCTTTTATTTATTTATTTTTAAATTTTCATGCTCACGTATGTTTGGCCTGTTTGCAAAATATTTCTGATGAATACAAGTACATAGAATGAAAGAAGTTTTTTTGTTGTTTTTGTTTTTAATAGAACTTCATAAAAAATAGTAAATGCACTGTAGCCTGAGAGCTTTCTCTTATTTAACTTCAGACACCTGCTGGAGGGATTCAGAGAATCTTGATTGCACTCTCTCTTTTATAAAAGACTTGAGGTTACTATACCTTATAACAACAACCATTACTGCTTATTTCCAAGGGGGTTGCCAAAAGAAATAAGGTATACAGAAAGATTTAGAGGAGATAGTTCTAGCATTGGTACTAGAGTCTTGCTCCAAAAAAGACATAGACACCTAAAACAGGAATTGGTCATTTAATTCCAGCATTACAATCCAAAAATCCCTTGTTCAGTGATCAAATAAACTTGGAGGCAAATAACCATACTAGACACCTTCTTGGACCCCTAATTTCCTATGTAAAAGAACTAGGATTATTTAGTCCACAGAAAACAAAGCTGAGGGGAGGATTATATAAAAATCTTCAGATACTTGAAGAGTTGTTATAAAGAGGGTAGAGACAGGTGGTGCTCTTTGGCCACAGGGGATAGAATGAAGAGGTTAGATATTCGGAAGAATTCTCTCACTTTGACACTAAAGCACTGGAACTGGCTTCCCAGAAAGGCCGTGAAAATCTCCACCCTTGAATAGTTTTAAGAATTTTAGATATCTGGAATAGATGGGTTAGGTACAATCCTGCCTAGAATGACCTTCCAATCCTACTATTCTAGGATTCAAACAACCTAAAACATATTAACAGGACCTGGGGCCATAAATAAATAAAATAAATATCAGAGATGCTTCCTCGGTTGCCTTCTTGTTTGCTGTCACTGTGACCAACAAATCACCCTTTTTTTGTTCTGTAGTGGTACAGCTATGAATGAAAAGAGCCTCTTCCCCTTCCTCAGGTTATAGACTATGATGAAGACACTTTCTTTAGAAGTGGTGTTTTGAATATACAAGTACCTAGGCAGCCACTATTTTATTACATAAAAAGGTACACTGTAAGGCAGGAAAAAGAAGTGAAGAGATTCAGTTCTTTCTGAGAATGTGTTGATGCCTACTTGACATGATTTGGGTTCTTAATATGGAGTTGAGAGAGGTGCCTCCAATCTGGCTTTCATTCAAGCCCCTAGGCATCAAAGAACAACATCTCAGAGACACAGATCTTATGCTTACTCTTGGCTAATTCTAGAAGGCTCTTTACTCATTGTGCATGCTTTTAGAGTACTTTTTTGAGTATCCAACTCTTCTCTAGTACACAGGTAGCCTAGGCACCTAAACTTTGGTCCTGGCAGCTAAATTTAGACTTCTAGGCAAGAGGTTAAAATCCAGGACCTCAATGGTAGCACACTCTCAAGCGCTTTCTGTTCCATAAGCAGGGCCAGAGAGACAGGCAGAGCTCCAGAGTCTTAAAGCACAGTTGAGTCAATGGTGCAAGGAGGACAATTTCAGATTTATTGTGAGTTGGGGAAAAATTTGGCACAGGAGGAAGCTGTCCAAAAAAAGATGAGCTTCATTTGAATCAGAACAGATCCATACTGCTCGCATTAAGAGTTAAAAAGCTTCTCTAACAATTTCAAAACTAAACAAAAGTTGGGAAAAGTTAACTGGTGCACACAGGACAGGCAGACAGACAACCCCAGAGAGGGATACATAACAGGTCAGGGATTGCTTAGCTCAAACAGTCCTTAAAAATAGCACAGTTCTTTATTTTCCTGGGCATACTTGCCACACAGGAAATACCATCAAACATTGATCAGTAATCAATTAAAAACGTAACACTTCACTTACTGTTTTACTTAGTGCCTAGGATCTTTTTTTCTCCAGATCCTGAGAAGGAGTCTCCAGCTTTGTGCTGCTCCCTCAGCACAACAGTCTTTCCTCTCTTCCTCTGGAGCAAGTTCCCTGAGTTGGTGCTGATGCTTCCAGTCTTGCAACCCCAGGGCCTTTTCCCAGACCCCAAGAAAGTACCCTGGCTCAGCTCAGCTCTGCCACCACTAGCCTTGTACTTCTCTGTCTCTCACAATCTTCTGCCTCGTCTCGTCTCGTCTCGTCTCGTCTCGTCTCATCCCATCCCATCCCATCCCATCCTGTCCTGTCCTGTCCTGTCCTGTCCCCTGTCCTGTCCTGTCCTGTCCTGTCCTGTCCTGCCCCATCGTGTCCTGTCCCCCTTCCTTTCCCTGGTGGCCCTTTAAGTTATTTTGGGCCAGTTATTTGTACTAAGTCCTGGAAGGTCTGCAATTAGCTTTCACTATACACAGCTGGGCTCTCGCCCCTGTGAGCCTGAGACCACTACATCGTGATGAGTGCAGGCTGCCACATCCTGATGAGTGCAGGCTGCCACAAGCCCCTGCATGTCAGCAGCCTCCTACAAGATGTCATTCAGATTCTATACTGTCTTGAGAAAAATAGTAGGGGAGTAAAAAGTATAACTGTATATAAATAGTGAGGAAAATTCACAACTTTCAGAGTTCCAAACAAATAGCCTGGTTAGTAACAGGCAGCTGAGCAAGGATAAAATATGCAAATGCTTCTACACAAATGCCAAAAGCTTAAATAAATAGGCAGGTGAGCTATTAAATGGTGACTTTGACATAATAGGCATCTTGGAGACTAGGTGGAAGGACACTAATCAATGGATTGGTGTTCTGAGAGGTTCCATACTATATAGGAATGAGAGAGTATGAGGTGCAAATGGAGGAATAGCACTGTATGCTAAGGAGAGTATAGATAGTAACAGCATAACAACGTTACCTGAAAGGAAGACTGCCGCAGAATCCCTGTCAATAGGAATTCCATTCTTGGAAAAAAAAGAATATAGTACCAGGAATTTACTACCAATCACCTGATCAGGAAAGTGAAGATGATTATGAAATGCTCAGGGAGCTTAGAGAAACTGCTAAAATGAAGCAAGCAATAATAAGGGAGACTTCTCCTCACATAGACTTGGTAAAGACCTCATCAGGCCAAGATGTAGAATTACATTTCTAGATGTGATAAAAGACTGCTTTCTAGAAAAACTCATCTTAGAACGCACAAGAACTCATAAACAATGCTAGACCCATTCATGAGTACAACAAAGGACCTGGCTCAAGAGGAATGTTTTGGTGAGTCACTCTGTAATAGTAACCATAACATAAAATGTACAACTACCATTTATTATATTATTAACTTTTTTACTGTGGTTGGAAGGCCAGGTAATCTCACTTTTTTTCACATGGAAAATCATTTTAAAAAGTGGCAATAGAAATATTGATATACTTTGTGTAACCCACTTCACATCACAGAATTTGAAAGGATTAGGGGATGGAGCACAAATGGGCCCAATAACTTCAGAATGAAACAAACTAAAAAATAATCCAATTGAACATTCTAGCAGGACATAGTAATCCAAAAAAGTTCACCATGTGATATACAACTTTAGGAAAGCAAATTACACAAACATGAGGAAGTTAGAAATTTAAGGACCAGTCAAAAATGTTAAAAAAGCTTGAAGGCAGCTTGGCATCTCTTTAAAGATACTATATTAGAGGATCTGGAAAAGTGCATAACACAAATAAAAAAGGGTAACAAGCAGTCTATTAAAACCCCTACATCGTTCAATAGTAGAGTGAAGCAAGCCATTAAGATATAAAGGCATCCTTCACAAATGGAAGGGGTGCCCAAACAGGGAAAACAGGAAAGCTCATGAAATCTGTTAGGTCAAGTGTAAATGTGAAAAAGGCTGGCTAAATGTTTAGCAAAATATGCTTAAGTTAAAAACAAAACCTTTTAAAACTACATTAGAAGCAGGAAGCCAGCTAGAGAATTAGCATTAGTTGATTAGGATGGAAAAGGTGCACTCAGGGATGATAAGCCCATTGGAGAGAAGCTAAACAAATTTTTAGTATCAGAAGATACTGGGGTAAATTTCCATGGCAAATCAACACTTTCTAGTAGATGGGTCTGAAGAGTAAAATCACACTGAAGTAACAGCGGAAGTCATTTTGGAAAAAACTGATAAATTGAATAATAATAAGTCACGAGGACTGGATGGCATACATCCAACTCAAAGATGAAATTGTAGAATTGAGGGCAATAATATGGAACCAATTGTTACAAATGCCTCTGTAAAAGAGGACTGGCAGGTTGCCAACATAACGCCCATCTCCAAAAAGGGCTCCAGAGACAATCCTGGAAACTATAGATCAGTGAGTCTCACTTCCATCTCTGTCAAGTTAGTAGAAACTATAATACTGCAGACCACCCAACCAAGGGGAAGAGCTAGACCAGGAATTCTTAAGTCAGCTCATGGAGACAGTTAGGTCAAAGTACGTGGTCATCATGGGCGACCTGAACTTTCCAGACATCTGCTGGGAAGAGCAATCAGGCAGGTTTGACTGCTCACATAGATTCCAAGCTGAGATACATGATCTCCATTTAACCCAGGAGGTGCACAGTCCCACCAGGGGTGACACCTTGTTGGACCTGGTCCTGGCCATGGGCAATGACCTGGTCAGGGGTCTGCAAGTGCTTTACCACCTGGGCAACAGCAATCATCGCCTGCTGAAATTCACCATCCAGTGCAAGGCGGCAAAGGCCTGCAGCAAGGCAGAAGCCCTAGACTTCAGGAGGGCGGCCTTCAATGAGGAAAGGAGAATAGTTGGGGAGGTATTGAGGTCCTGGAGGGAAGAGGAATCAGTTATCAAAGAAGAGTGGTAGTTCCTTAAGGAGACGATCCTCCAAACCCAAAGGGAGATAATCCCAACATGGATCAAAGGAGGCAAGAGGACGCAAAAGCCCCCATGGCTCACCAAAAGCATCTGGGAATGTCTCCTAGCTAAAAAGGAGGGGAAGAGAGGGGCCATCACCAGGGAGGGCTATACTTATGTTGCTTGGGGCTGTAGTGGGGCGGTCAGGAAGGCCAAGGTGGAGATAGAACTGGGACTAGCTACCCAGATCAAGGACTGTGAAAAAATGTGTTTACCGAAGTGTCCTGCTCGGTCGAAAGGTCTCCCTCAGGATACAAGACTCTCACCCTCCAGGCTACATGCCCCGAACTTGCCTGCCACGACTTTGATGTTCCTGGTTCAGATGGACTGTCTGGCACGTACACGTCCGGAAATGAGACCTTGTGTCCGTCAGGGAGCTGGTGAGGGCTCCTCCACCCCTACACCCTTGCCTGTGTCTCTGCAGCAGGAATCTCTCTAAGGCTCCCTCTTCTCGTGTGAGTCCAAACCTCACGAGAAGTGATGGAGGGATAACGTGAATGCTGCCACTGCCTAAAGCAGCAGTACTTGAAGTCCCACTCTCTCCTCGAGCAGGATCCTGCTTCGTTCTCAGGTTCCTTCTTCTATGGGCATCCTCAGCTTGCCCTCTGGGCCCGCCCCCATGGCTCAATGCTGAGAACACCCTGCCGACAGTCTGTCCGCCCCTTTTACCCTTTGGGGGCTTGCCTTTGCCCTGCTCGCGTTGAAGCCAGACGCTCCGGCGTGTTGCGGTCGACCCGTCACCGCTCTGGGTCACTGCCTCTCACTCGTGCCCCACAGCGGCACCTTACTGCTGCCCCAAAACATGCAAACCCGGCCTAGGGCAGTGCGCATCCGCCCCTCCGCTTCCTCACCAGTCTCCGCCACTCGCCGTGGCACTTCTGCTTCGACTCCCCGCTCTGGTGCAGCTTTTGAGCCGGAGGCTCCTGCCGCACACCTATAAGAGGTAAGTATTTGCTCCACCTTCCGGTGCCGAGGCGGGGACATTCCCGTGGAGGGGGCAGCCCAGCGAACTTCACAGCCCACTGATTCACCTGCTCCTGCACAAGGACAACAAGAAGTTCTTTTTTAAATACAAGGGGGGCAAAAAGAAGGTACTGTATAATGTGGGTCCTCTGCAAGGCATGCTAGGAAATCTGGTCATCGCACCAGACAACAAAGCTAACCTATTTAACAATTTCTTTGCCTCCATTTTTCTGAGCAGGGACCAGGTTACCCCCCCCCCCCACCAGGATCCCCCTAGGGCCCAAGGGAGGCACATGCAGGCCTAGAGTCAGTGAGAACCTAGTCAGAGAACTTCTGGATGGATTGGACATAATTAAATAAGCTGGTCCTGATGATCTCCACCCCAGAGTGCTGAGGGAATTAGCAGAGGTCATTGAGGGACCCTTGGCACAGCTTTACAAGTACTCGTGGTGCTCTGGTGTGGTGCCAGAGGACTAGAAAAGGGCCAATATGGTTCCCATTTTCAAAAAAGGGATGAAGAAGGACCCAGGAAACTATAGCCCAGTTAGTCTTACCTAGACCCTGGGGAAGCTTTTTGAGAGAATTATCCTGACACATGTCTGCAAGGGGCCAGTGGGGGAGGTTATGCTTAGGGGCAACCAACACGGGTTCATTAGAGGCAGGTCCTGTCAGACCAACTTGATGGACTTCTATGACCAGATCACAAAATCCTTAGATGCAGGGGTAGCAATGGATGTAGTCTTTCTGGACTTTAGGAAGGCCTTCGACACTGTCTCTCACCCCATTCTCATTAAAAAACTAGTGGACTGTGGTGTCGACACCTACACAGTCAATTGGGTCACTAACTGGCTGGAGGGTCACACCCAGGGAGTGGTGGTGAACAGGTCTTATTTGACCTGGAGGGACGTGGGCAGTTGGGTTATGCAGGGCTCGGTCCTTGGGCCTGCGCTGTTCAACACCTTCATCAGTGACTTGGACTAGTGAGTAAAAAGCACCCTGTTCAGATTCACAGATGATACTAAGATGTGAGGAAAAGCAGGCATGCTAGAAGGGAGTAATAGGCTGAAATTGGACCTAGATAAGTTACAGGGGTCAGCGGATGACAACAGGATGGGTTTCAACACTGACAAGTGCAAGGTACTGCACTTGTGGGGAAAAAAACAGCAGCATACCTACAGGCTGGGGAACTTCCTTCTCAACAGTGAGGAGGCAGAAAAGGATCTTGGAGTCATTATTAATGCCAAAATGAACATGGGCTGACAGTGTGGAGACGCCATCATGAAGGCCAACCATACCTTGTCATGCATCCACAGATGCATCTCAAGCAGGTCCAAGGAGTTGATCCTCCCCCTCTATGCGACACTGCTCAGGTCACAGCTGGAGTACTGTGTCCAGTTCTGGGCGCTGCACTTCAAGAGGGATGTGGACAACAAGGAGAGGGTCCAGAGGAGGGCCATTTGCATGATCGGGGGCAGCAGGGCAGGCCCTACGAGGAGAGGCTAAGGGACCTGAACCTGTTCAGCCTCCACAAAAAGGCTGAGGGGGGATCTAGTGGCCTGTTACAAGCTAGTCAGAGGGGACCAGCAGGCATTGGGGGAGTTCCTGTTCCCCTGAGTGCTACCAGGAGTGACTAGAAATAACGGTCACAAGCTGGTAGAGGGTAGGTTCAAACTAGACATCAGGAGGTGCTACTTCACTGTCAGGGTGGCTAGGGTTTGGAACTAACTTCCAAGAGAAGTGGTGCTGGCTCTTACCCTGGGGGTCTTTAAGAGAAGGCTAGACAAACACCTTGGTGGGGTCGTTTGACCCCTGTACTCTTTTCTGCCATGGCCAGGGGTCAGACTTGATAGTCTGCTCAGGTCCCTTTCAACCCTACCAACTATGAAACTATGAATAAAGAATAAAATCAGCAGTCACATGGACAACTATGATTTGCTGGGGAAGAGTCAACATGTTTTTTTGAAAAGGAAATCCTGCCTCACCTTTCTTCTGGAGTTCTTAGAAGATGTCAACAAGCACTTGGACAAGTTAACATAATATATTTGGATTTCTAAAAAGCATTTGACAAGGTCCCTCACCAAAGGCTTTTAAAAAAACTGGATTGCTGCTTGTTTGGGGGGAAGATTCTTTTGTGGATTGAGAGCTGGTTAAAAGATAGGAAGCAAAGGATAGGGCTAAATGGTGACTTTCCAGGATGGAGAGAGGTGAAAAGTGTGATCCTGCAGGGACCTGTGCTGAGCCCTGTTTTGCCAATGTTTTCATCAATGACCTGGAAGTGGGGTTGCAAGCCCTAGTGTAGTCCCCTGAGCTGGCGAATGATCAGTTGATTGTCAGTAGGACGGGGTCATCCCGGAGCTTAAGCCCCAGAATGGTCCCAGTCTGCTCTTGGCTGACTGGGACGATACTGGAATCTGAGCCTCAGGATGGTCTCTGTCAGCTTGAATACTGAGGCAGTCCCAATCAGCAGATCCTGGCTAGGAATGGGACCCCCTTGGGATTGAAGCCTTGGGATTGGGCCATCTCAATTGGCTATCAGATGATTATTCCTGGTCCTTCCTGGGATCAGCTGATTGAGACTGCTCCAAGTCTTGAACCTCAAGGCAATTCAGGCTAAGTCTAAGAACTCACCCTCCTGCTAGCTGACACCAACCCGGACATAGTGGGGATCACTGAAATGTGGGGGGACTCAACGCATGACTGGGCGGTGAATGTCAAGGGCTATAGGCTGTACAGGAGGGACAGGATAGGAAGAAAAGGTGGGGGCATGGCACTGTACATTAAGGAGGAATACCCATCCTCATCAATTAACAAAGAATCAGACAAAGGGCACTCTGAAGGGCTTTGGGTTAGAATACAAGGCAGTCGAGGGGAAAGAGACTTAATGGTGGTGGTCTACTACAGACTTCCCAACCAAGGAGAAGAGCTCCACCAGGAATTCTTAGGTTAGCTCATGGAGTAGTGAAGTCTAAGAATGTGGTAGCCGTGGGGGACCTGAACTTCCCGGACATCGGCTGGGAAGAGCAGTCAGCCAGAGCTGACCGCTCACGTAAGTTCTTAGCCAGACTGAAGGACCTCCATCTAACCCAGGAGATGGACAGCCCCACCAGGGGAGACACCTTATTGGACCTAGTGCTGGCCACGGAAGATGACCTGGTGAGGGGGCTGCGGGTGCTCGACCACCTGCACGACAGTGATCATCGCCTGCTGGAATTCACCATCCAGCGCAAGGTGGCAAAGGCCTGCAGTAAGGCAGCAGCCCTAGATTTCAGGAGGGCGAACTTCAATGAGCTAAGGAGAATAGTTGGGGAAGCACTGAGGTCCTGGAGGGGAGGGGAGCCAGGTGTCCAAGGAGAGTGGTCGCTCCTTAAGGAGACGATCCTCCTAGCCCAAAGGGAGGTAATCTCAACACAGATCAAAGGGAGCAGGAGGGCACACAAGACCCCATGGCTCACCAAAAGCATCCGGGAATGTCCCCTAGCTAATAGGGAGATGTACGCCCAATGGAAAGGAGGGGCCGTCACCAGGGATGACTATACTGCAGTTGCTCGGGAATGTAGGGGAGCAGTCAGGAAGGCCAAGGCAGAGATGGAACTGGGACTAGCTTCCCAGATTAAGGACAATAAGAAGTCCTTTTTTAAATACATAGGGAGTAAAAAGAAGGTTCCGGGTAACGTGGGGCCAACTGGCTGGAGGGCCACACCCAGAGAGTGGTAGTGGATGGGTCATTTTGGACCTGGAGGGATGTGGGCAGTGGGGTTCCGCAGGGCTCGGTCCTCGGGCCCGCACTGTTTAACATCTTCATCAGTTACTTGGACGAGGGGGTAAAAAGTACCTTGTTCAAATTTGCTGATGGCACTAAGATGTGGGGGGATGTGGGCACAGTAGAAGGGAGGAATAGGCTGCAATCAGACCTAGACAGGTTACAAGGGTGGGTGGATGAGAATAGGATGGGATTCAACACTGACAAGTGCAAAGTGAGGAGGAGGAAGAACCGGCACCATACCTACAGGTTGGAGAACTCCCTTCTTGTCAGTACAGAGGCAGAAAATGATCTTGGAGTCATCATTGATTCCAAGATGAACATGGGCCGGCAGTGTGGGGATGCAGTAAGGAAGGCCAACCGTACCTTGTCATGCATCCACAGATGCATCTCAAGCAGGTTCAAGGAGGTGATCCTCCCCCCTCTATGTGGCACTGGTCAGGCAGCAGCTGGAGTACTGCATCCAGTTCTGGGTGCCGTACTTCAAGAGGGATGTGGACAACATGGAGAGGGTCTGGAGGAGGGCCACTTGCATGATCAGGGGGCAGCAGGGCAGGCCTTATGAGGAGAGGCTACAGGACCTGAACCTGTTCAGCCTCCACAAGAGAAGGCTGAGGGGGGATCTAGTGGCCTGTTACAAACTAGTCAGGGGGGACCAGCAGGCATTGGGGAAGTCCCTGTTCCCCTGAGCACCACCAGGAGTGACCAGGAATAATGGTCACAAGTTGGCAGAGGGTAGATTTAGACTAGATATCAGGAGGCGCTACTTCATGGTCAGGGCAGCTAGGATCTGGAACCAACTTCCAGAAGAAGTGGTGCTGGCTCCTACCCTGAGGGTCTTTAAGAGGAGGCTAGACGTACACCTTGCTGGAGTCGTTTGACCCCAGTACTCTTTCCTCCCATGGCAGGGGGTCGGACTAGATGATCTACTCAGGTCCCTTCCGACCCTAGAAACTATGAAACTATGGAAGTATAAGTCATGCTGACAATCAACTGATCAGGACCACTTTGGGGTTTGAGCCATAGGGAGGTTCCTGACATAAATTCAGTTTGAGGCACAATGGAAACCAGCCATAAAGTTATTACACATATTTTATCTAATAAATGTGTACTTCATTTCCTGTTTTATTGTACTATCAGTCCTATGAACATGTGGCTACTTTACCCTTTATGCCAAAGTGAAAGATACCTTAGAATGCTGAAACAGACAAGGAAATATCCTTAGATTTGGTTACTATCCGAGTGTAGTTTTTAAAATGATGAATTTTATCTCCCAGCAGTCATGGTTTCAGTATATTAAAACATATGTATATTTGGCTATGCAACAGTTAATTCGATGTTGAAATTTCTGAACATTAACACGGTTTGATTTAATTGATTTCAGAATCCATTACTAATTTTTGACTGACAATAAGAAAGGTGTCTAAAATGTCAGGTACCAAATATGCTGTATTTTCCCTTGTTCTGATCCTGATGAATAACAAATGCCTCTAGTTAGTGAAGACCACAATTTTAGTGAGGGGCTTTCACACCTCAGTAATTGCACTACTCCACCTTGATCTGAGTAAGAGCTAATATGTTTAACCACAAATCACCAAACATCAAATTTTCAATTTTCAAAGAAACTATTCACCTCATACCTTGACTTCATGACTTCATTGAAGATGCATAAATGTAATGGCTTCATCTATGTGTAATGTGGTACTCTATTCCTTTAATTTAAGAGGCTATCACATTTTCTGATGCTCATTTTTTTATTTAAACAAGGTGCTACAGACTTCAGGCATCCACCCTCCATAGTTACATGGCAACTGAGCAGGATTTTGATCATCATAGTTTTGGAATTAGACATTGAGTTAGGGGAGACTAAGGGGTCTAATTAATGTTTTAGCCCTAGCTACAATCACTTTGATACACTGAAGCAGCAAAGAGCGGGGTAGAAAAGAACCAAGGGAGGTTAAAGACTCAGCAGCAGTGTTGGCAATTAAGAAAACAAAGCAGGGGTGAAACCCAGATGAACAGTAAATAAATAGGAGACCCTCATTAATTGAAGAGGAGCTCTTGAGCTGAGAGCTGCTTAGAATTGCATCTGTCAAAATAGAAAAAGGTCTAGCACTTTCTCTATGGCATTAGCCTTTCTTTCTAAACTTGTTTTGAATTTATGAGATCAATATATTTTGATTTTCAAATTTTAAATATCACATGATGCTAGTAAAATGTAAAAATTGTGTTCTGAAAGGCAATAGAAATTCAGCACTTTTTAGAAATTTTTCTTTTGCATTTGAATAAATAGCACTTAGAAATGATCAAATTGTCTTTAAATTGAAACTACCAGCCATGCCTGCTTAGATGCAGCCTATATAAAACCTCATATAGTGAATGCAATGTCTCATTGATTGGGGTTCAAATTACACTTTGACTCTTGGGGGGGTCTGCAAAAATAATTGGACTGCCCATCATGATGCTCTAATAAAATTAGAGACCACCCCTCCCCCAGGTTATGATTTTCAAATTTATGGGGGGGGCTCTTGTCTTTTATGGGGGTCATCCCCATCTGCTCCCCCATGTAAATCGTGCCATTGATTGTCATTTCTCATTGAAGAGAGGTTGAACCACTCTTTATCATACAGATAGCCTCATGTGCTTTAGTGACTTATCTATCTCATGTTACACACTGGCCTTAGAAAAGATAACAGAGAAAAGTCCTGATAACTTTAATAGAGATAAGCTTTTTATTCAATGGATTAATTTGGCTCCAATGTCCACGGCGGTAGATGGAAGTTTTGCTATTTATTTCATTGACAATTAGCTTAATAGACTCCTATTGATCACAGTAAATTTGGGAACATACTACTAGTGAATATTTTACTATCATCTTCTTGAGTTGAAAACCATAAAATATTAGATTAAGATTAAACCATTTTTAAAAAGCAAAACCTTTACTGTTTTTTGAAGAAAACTCCCCTATTTTAAAATTAGCCAGGGTATCAGAAAAATGTAAGCTTCCCTGAACCCTCAGAGTTATCTAAGCTTTGAATGGACTGCAGCAATCTTCTGCCCTTCAATGAAACCTTTGTAAACTGTCTGGAGATTTCCTTTCATCGTGAAATAATCTGCAACATTAAACTACATCTACTTGTGAAGGGCCTGAATCTCAGATATAATGTAGATATTTTAAATGTAAAAGTTGAAAATCATTTTATTCCCCTAGGGAATATTGTTAGATGCCAAAATAGCAATAATTACCTTAATTTACAGTCTGTAAACTAGAGTTCTAGAGGTTAATTAACAAAGCATACTGTACTGTATAAACCACTACCACCAACTTCTTGCATCACTATTATAAAAGCAATTATTTTACAAATACCTTTGCTATATTTCATACCTTTGCATTGGAGTACCATATGTGGTATATACAATTAATCATCCTATTGTATTAGTTTGTCAAGCTACATTTTTATAATGAGCAAATTTGATTGATATCACGTTTTGGGATAATTACTATATCAACATGTTCCACTGATAGATGTCCACAGTGATGTACATGGTCAATTTAATTTTATGAATTCAGGTTTATAGTTTGATCATATGCATTTATGTGTGAAGGCAATGTAATCCTTGAACTGACTTCAGTGGGCTCTGGATCACATTTTTACTGCAGATCTGATTTAGTTTCCGTAACTGGAATTGAAAGTTCTTACTTAAGTTCATACAATAAGGAAAGTGTGAAATTTCATTGAAACTTATCAAAAGTTTGATATTTAGAGCTGTTTGTGTGACCAGAACATACAAGCTAAGTATGTGCCTATTGGATTTAATTAAACTATTTCTCCCTGTCAAGCATGAAACACAGGTAAAGCTAGTGAACGTTGTCTCACTTCAGTGGACTTTATCATTAAAAGCTACTATACAGTCATCAATTAGTATTATTTTATCTTCTTCTTCCATGTTATAAAGTGTTAAATAATTGTCTTTATCACTAGTATATGCCATAAAAGATGCTAATATAACTCTTTGCTATTTATGACTCTTCAGGTTTTTTTCAAGAAAATTCAGTGTTTATGCCCAACCTAAATTTGATTCCCCATCCCCAGAAAGCATTCCTGAAACACTGTACTACATATTTTAATTAATGTTAGACTATTGGTATTGTAGGATAGAGAATCATAGGAAAGTAGAGCAGGACGGGACCTCACAAGGTCATGCAGTCTAGACCCCTGGTATTAAATACACCCATAATTTGTGCTTTAAAAAATCTAGACATGTCCCTTTAACAGCTGAGTTGAAATGGTTGATTGTTTATTGGTAGGCAGGTTTAAATATTACTCTTTTAATTTTCTTTCATTTTGTATAAAGATAAACTCTGATATTTACAGGCAACAACTACCTAAACCTTTCCCTCACACTTTTATGTATTTAAAATTTAATTTTCTCATAATTTGTTTTTCATAATTACTTTATTTCTTTGCCTGAATTTATACCAGTGCTTACTTATAATTTTAAATTAAGCAAACAATATAAAAATGAAATAAAATATAACTATTGTGTTATCATAATTTTTATTCAAATAACAACAGTTAATAATCTAGGCCTCATTTTTTAAAAATAGGCATTGGCATAATATTTTACATGAATAGATTTAATGGCCACAGGTAGGTATATGCATAATACTGAGGCTTACATTTGACAGTTCCAGTTCATGATTTTCAAAATACTGTTTTACTTCTGTATTATTGTTAGATTTGTTTCCAGCTTCCTCGATTTATGTTTCTACCTGTGATGGCCAGAACCAAAGGGGTTAATGAGCAAATTACAGCAAACAATATCTGTTTCTTGGGAGCATCTGACAATTGGCATGGCAGTTAATATTAGCTAAGGAAAAGCTTGCAAGATTGTAACCCGCAAAATGTACCCTGTCTGTCACGAGTCTAATTACAATGTTAAAATTAACTGTCTGTACCAATCATACAATTAGACTGGGCCCCAAGAAGCAGAACTAGAAAACAGAATTTCAAACTTTAGCTGACCTAATGGTTTTTGCTTAAAGGTCAGTAAAATTGACAAACCTGACCACAAGGTATAATTAACACATTCCTAAAAAATTCCAAAGAGGAAGTAACCAAGTGGGTTGAACTTAGGCAGGGAAAATGCTAATCTCAGACCCCAAAGTAATGTGGTATAATTTGCTAATTGGTTAAACCCAAGTTTAGGCAGTAATGTTTTATGATAAATTCCAACAGCTTTTAATCCCATAGGGTAACACCTGTTAGAGTAACATTGTGAGTGGCTCTGAAGACAACAGATTAGCATAGGGCAAGATATAAAAGAACATGCACGTCAGGTGACCAGTAGGAAGGATGGAACAGAATGGTCATTGCTGTTCCAAGCCCGGACTCCAGACTCCCATTGTGAACAAGGACCAGATCCTGATTAAGGGACCTTCTCTGACGCTCCCTCTGACAGCGTTGATCGGAGACGCCTGACTTCTCTGGATCAGCTTGGTGTGTACCCAGCACTGAGGGACTATCAATAAATGGCCAACCAAGTGGGAACTCTTTTTCAATTTGTCTGTCTGTTGTTATTATCCTTGCCAACTCTTAACTCTTATTGTTGTATTATTTGTTTATTAGATTAACCTTTTTATTAACTGTTACATGTGTAAACCATATTTTGCTGCTAAAACATTTTTGCTGCTATTTTGTTGCTATAAGTCAAACTTATCTTTACTGTTATAAGTGAAACTTGTCTTTGCTTCACTCCCAACTCTACCTCCTCGATCCCAAACCAAACAGCCCAGTAACTAATAAATTTGCAGCACCCAGTCAGCCTGCGACCAAATTGATACACTTACAGTGCCCAGTCGGCCTGTGACAGTCTACCTTAAAGACCCATTTGAAAAAGTGGTTCAATAACTCAGCAATTCTAACTGATTTTATTTATTAAGGGGCTTACTTTCTTGTTGTGTTCCCATTTGTCATTTTTTTCTGGAAGCTACTGTATGAGACTTTTCTACAGGAGGACTGCACAATTAGATACCTTTGCTGAACCATCAATATAAAGTTACAAATTAATGCTCATGAGCACAGGACCTGTCAATAATATTAGCAAACGTGTTAAGTATTGATGTGGAAATCAAAGAAAGCATATTGAAAACCTGCATAAGAGGTAGAGTACAGTGTACTTCCAGGGTCAGGCACTACATTTGTCAGCATTTTCTTTCTTGAATAAAGATAGCTACTTGTGTCACAAAACCCAGCCTTTCTAAGGGCAGACAAATCCATGCTGAACGATGTATTCTTTTTTATCTTAAATTCCCAAGATGACAGTTCACTGAGAATTTGATACACTGCTTTAAAATGTTCAGGGAAAACCAAGACGGTGTTACTTTTTACATCATAAATTTGTCATCTGGGGGAAATACGGTTCATTGTTCTGGTGAACCTTACTCGATTTGTGTGCTTGGATGAGCTCAACGTTTCCACATTCAGGAAAGAGTTTCCTTTTAAGACTGAAAGATGATGTATGTGTTCCAAACATTTTGTTCAAATAATAGTTTGAGGAGCACCACCAGGTTTTCAATAAGATGAATTTTATTTGAATTAGAAAAACCTGAAGGCAATTTTAGCTATTATAAGGTCAGTCAGTGCATTTTTTTCAAGGGGGAAGCACTGTACTCTGTGGAGAAATTGTTGAAAAGCAATACTGTGACTAAACTGGATAAGCCTAAACAAATAATCCCATGTAATGCTGTGTTTAAAGAGGATGACTTGCTGCAACATAATGTAACCTTTGAAAGGCTTTTACTCTTTAAGGATGATTCCTACGTGGGTTCTTTGTGCTTTATGTATGTCCACTAAGCTATTTAGTGCCAGAGGAAGAAATAGTCTGTATAAGAACAATCATATTATTTGACTGACCTCCAGAGAGAGAGACAGGCTGTGAAGAGTAAATACATTCATTTTTGACAAATTGACATGCTAGATGCCCCACAAAACCTAAATAATGATAGTTTTGTTGTCATTGTTTTGTGGAGTGAGTCCTGTGTTAGCTGGGGAGCTAAGTACCATTAGTTAAAAAGAGAAACTGTAGCAATCTGTAATTTAATACAAATAGTGTTCTTTTTTTGTGGTAATTCCCATCATCATTGAACTTATATGACTTCAGTTATGCAACTATACCTAAGGAAAAGTATTCAGAGGAATGTTTTTGTGTGTTAAATTGTTTTGCTATTTAAACAGATACAGTAGGAACTGACCATTTTTGCAGGAACTAGATTAATATTATTTTGAGTATGTAGTGCTAACAACATTTGGAACTTTATTTGAAGGTGTTTGCAGCTAGTAACCAGAATAAGGGAAGAGGAGTCATCTGTACATTTTGGACATCCTACCATTTATACCCACAACTGAGGCACAAGAAAATCAGCAAGAGACTCTATCCCAGGCAAAAAGATGGAGTTGCCACAGGGGAATTAAGTATGTAGTATGTTGCTCCAGTCTGATTAGGTTGATTTACTGTGCATTGAAAGATGTTATTATTATTTGCTTATATTGGTCCTTTCCAAATGCAGCAAACACCATATAATTTTGCTCACTGTAAAGGTAAAATTCCATATGGTTTGTGTTTATATGTACCTGCATGGTAATCTTAAATAAAAGTTACTATTTAACTAAGTGATCACATGGCTTGACTGTTTATTATCTCAGCAGAGATGAAGTTAGGCTAGATATCAGAAGGCGCTACTTCATGGTCAGGGCAGCTAGGATCTGGAACCAACTTCCAAGACAAGTGGTGCTGGCTTCTACACTGGGGGTCTTTAAGAGGAGGTTAGATATACAGCTTGCTGGGGTCCTTTGACCCCAATACTCTTTCCTGCCATGGCAGAGGATCACACTAAGCCTGCTGGCGGATGGGGGGACTACTGCCACTGCCACTGCTGGCCCATGGAGAAACACTTGCAAAGCCAGCAGACCAAGGCACTTAAGGGAGCCCACCCCTACCCCAGCCCTGGCACAATCTGTGGGCAAGGCAAGAGCCCCCAAGGGGACACTTGCCTGCCTGTACACTAATGCCAGGAGCCTGGGCAACAAGCAGGAGGAGCTCATCCTCCTGCTCAGTGCTAAGAATTATGACGTCACTGAGATAACGGAGACCTGGTGGGACTCCACCCATGATTGGACCACGGGTATAGAGGGCTATACCCTCTACAGGAGGGATCGTGTTGACCAAAGGGCCGGGGGTGTAGCTCTCTATGTGAAGGAAAGCGACATGTCCCTGCAAGCTGATGTTGGTGACCACCATGGACAGAGACCCTCTGGGTAAATTTCGTGGGGAATACGGCACAGAGGACACAACGGTGGGAGTCTACTACAGACCTCCCACTCAAAGTCCTGAGCTTGACCAGGAGTTTGCCCGGGAACTGACTGAGGCCGCTTGCTCCAGGACCTTGGTTGTCATGGGTGACTTCAATTACCCGGACATCTCGTGGGAAGATCACTCAGCAAAATCCGAGCGGTCGCAAAGCTGTCTCTCGTGCGTGGATGACCTCTACCTGACTCAAGAAGTCTATGGGCCAACGAGAGGCAAAGCGCTGCTTGACCTGGTACTGGCTATGGAGGACAACCTAATCGGTGACCTAGTGATTGATGGGAAGCTGAGTGACAGCGACCACGAGCTGATCACCTTCACCATCCGCCGTAGAGCTGGCAAGTCAGTCAGCAACACAGAAGTCCTTGACTTCAGAAAAGCCCACTTTGACAAGCTCAAGAGGCTTGTCAGTCAGGCCCTTAGGGACCATGACCCCAGGGAGATGGGAGTTCAAGAAGAGTGGTTGCTTCTCAAGGAAGCGATCCTCAATGCACAAGCTAAATCTATTCCAACACGGAGGAAAGGCAGCAAGAAGGCACAGCAGCCCTCCTGGCTCTCCAGGAACCTAGCGGACCTCCTGTGGCTAAAAAGGAAAGCCTACAAAGGATGAAGGATGGGATTCACCTCCAAGGAGGATTACTCCGTGCTGGTCCGGCCTTGCAGGGACCAAACCAGGAAAGCCAAGGCTGCAACTGAACTCCAACTAGCTTCAAGCATCAAGGACAACAAAAAGTCCTTTTTCAGATATGTGGGAAGCTGGAGGAAAAGCAAGGGCAACATTGGACCTCTGCTAAACCAGATGGGGCAACTGACAACTGATGCCCAGGAAAAAGCCGGTCTATTAAATAGGTACTTTGCACCAGTCTTTCATCAGTCCCATGGGACGCCCATGCCTGCTATGGGACAGGGAGATCCGGGTGGTGGGGATCCCCTACCCCCCATAAATGCTGACCTCGTGAAGGAACACCTTGAGAAGCTGGATACGTTCAAGTCAGCTGGCCCTGACAATCTGCACCCCAGGGTACTCAAGGAGCTGGCGAGCGTCATAGCCCAGCCCCTGGCATGGATCTTTGAAAACTCCTGGTGCTCTGGTGTAGTGCCCGAAGACTGGAAGAAGGCCAATGTGGTGCCGATCTTCAAGAAAGGGAGGAGAGTGGATCCGGCTAACTACAGGCCCATTAGCCTGACTTCTATCCTGGGGAAGATCTTAGAAAAGTTTATTAAGGAGGCCATCCTCGATGGACTGGCCCAGGCTAACATTCTGAGGGACAGCCAGCACGGGTTTGTTGCGGGTAGGTTTTGTTTGACCAATCTCATTTCCTTCTATGACTAGGTGACCTATCACCTGGACCAGGGAGAAGAGATTGATGTCATATATCTTGACTTCAAAAAAGCTTTTGATCTGGTATCCCATGATCACCTCTTGGCCAAACTGCCCAGTTGTGGCCTTGGCTCCACCACGATCCACTGGCTGGGAAATTGGTTCCGTGGTCAGACCCAGAGGGTTGTAATTGATGGCAGTCACTCATCGTGGTGCCCTGTGACCAGTGGGGTCCCTCAAGGCTCTGTCCTTGGACCCATACTGTTCAACATCTTCATTAACGATGCGGACATTGAAGTCAGGAGTGGACTGGCCAAGTTCGCCGATGACACCAAACTTTGGGGCAAAGCATCCACGCCAGAAGACAGGCGGGTGATCCAGGCTGACCTGGACAAGCTCAGCAAATGGGCAGATGAGAACCTGGTGGTGTTTAACACTGAAAAAGGCAAGGTTCTCCACCTTGGGAGGAAAAACGTGCAGCACCCTTATAGGCTTGGCAGTGCTATGTTGGATAGCACTACAGAAGAAAGAGACTTGGTGGTCATCATTGACCACAAGATGAACATGAGCCTGCAATGCGATTTAGCGGCTAATAAAGCAACCAAAATGCTGGCTTGCATCCATAGATGCTTCTTGAGCAGATCCCAGGACGTCATTCTCCCCTTGTACTCGGCCTTGGTGAGGCCGCAGCTGGAGTACTGCATCCAGTTTTGGGCTCCACAATTCAAAAAGGATGTGGAGAAACTTGAGAGAGTTCAGAGGAGAGCCACGTGCATGATCAGAGGTCAGGAAAACAGATCTTACGATGACAGGCTGAGAGACATAGGACTCTTTAGCCTGGAAAAACGTAGGCTCAGGGGTGATCTGATGGCCATCTATAAGTTTATCAGGGGTGACCACCAGGATCTGGGGGAACGTTTGTTCACCAGAGCACCCCAAGGGATGACGAGGTCGAACGGTCACAAACTCCTGCAAGACCGCTTCAGGCTGGACATAAGGAAGAATTTCTTTACTGTCCGAGCCCCCAAGGTCTGGAACAGTCTGCCAGTGGAGGTGGGTCAAGCAACTACATTGAACACCTTCAAGAGTAAATTGGATGCTTATCTTGCTGGGATCCTATGACCCCAGCTGACTTCCTGCCCTTTGGGCAGGGGGCTGGACTCGATGATCTCCCGAGGTCCCTTCTAGCCCTGATGTGTATGAATCTATGCATCTACTCAGGTCCCTTCCTACCCTAGAAACTATAAAACTATGAAGTTGTCAATTATAATCTTGCCTCTCTGGAATTTAGTTGTTAAAGACAATTTAAATCCCTATCTAAGGGAGTGGATACCTAGGTTGAAACACGTTACTGCCAAGGGCAATTTGTCTACATATATTTTCTCATACAGCTTAGGTTTTTATATTAGTACTGTGGCTGGCTCACCGCTTTGCTTGGCATGCTAGGCTGGCAGACTTTGGGGGTGGAGCATCCAGAGAGAATAAAATTACAGTACATATTCATTGAGGGACTCAAGAACAGCAGGGCCCAGAAGAGCTGGGGAGAGCTGCCCAGTGGGCTGTCACCTAGAAGAGCCCCTGAAGATGCTGCTCAGGGATTCAAGAAGCTGGAGGCTCCAGCAATGCATGACCAGGTGAATGGAGCCTTGGCCCTGGCAGCAGTTCGAGACTGCTCAGGTCACCTTGCAGTGCACAACCCAATGCATGGAGCCTTGGGCCTTGGGAGCCACTTAGGGGGTTCAAGCTTGTGATCCTGGTATGAGGCCAGGTAGCCAAAGATGGTAGTGTGGCTTGGCAGAACTAATAGATGCCCCTGCCTCCTTTGTGCCCAAAGTGGATCACAGCGGGTGGCAGGAAAGCCCCAGGCACAAGGCTAGCCAGGTGGAGCTGGGAGCGCGTCCCCGCACAGCTGAAAGAGGCCTTGGTGCCCAGAGTGGGGCAGAGGGAAACCCTGGCGCAAGGCCAGGAAGTGGAAGAGGTGGTGCAGCTCTGTCTGGATGCCCGGGGTGGGGCACCAGACCATGAGAGGAGCTCGAGGCACTGTTGGAGGGAGGCTGCAGTGGAGCCAATGATCAGGGGACGAGCCCTGCTGACTGCCCCGGTGAGGGGAACATGAGTTGCTGGGGAAAGCGAGTCCCACAGGGAAGGTGATTTCTGGGAAAGGGGACCCCACTGGGCAGCCAGTGAGTAAAGGCCCCAGTCTTAGCATTGGCCCAGGAGGGAAGGTACTGGGCCCCCATTGTTGCTATCGAGAGCTTTGTTAGGGCTCATGATGTCTGAGGAAGGGGACCGTAGCTTCCAGTGTGTCTATGCTTTGCTTCCAGAACAGGGTGAATGTGCCCCTAATATTTTGGAGGCGCTGTATATTTTATATACCATTGTTAACCATATTGTTCATTGTTATGTCTTACCTGGTATATATTCTTATTTAGCTGTTACCTTTCTTGTGTGTGGACTTACCCTCCCATTGCCATATTCTGTTTATTAGCCTATTGGATTCCTGGTTATTCACCTGCTGTGTTGGCTTACCTGTGCTTACGTATTTCAGGATCCATCACTCCTCTGTGCCTGGGGTAACTAGAGGACTTACCTTGCTTGCTGCTTATAGAGTTTCCCTATTGGGTGTTGGTACTGGGTGTGACACCCCAGTGGAAGATCAGTTCCCAGACCATCAATTATTTTGGAGTATTATTTATTGTCTATCCATTGTAAATATTTATTTTCAAATTTCAGGTCCATTTTTATAATTATATTTTGAATCAATAAATTGTGTACAGTTAAGTAACATTTGCCTGGCCCAGCTCTATAAAGGATAGAGGAATCTGAACCCAAGTGACAGCCTCCCTCTCACATCACTATTGCCTGTCCACCTATCTCACCTGTAACCCAGGTTACAGTACTATGAAAATATAGAGGGGGAAAAGCATAACTGGTCTGCTCAGAAAATTAATACAGTAATTGTACTAGCACATGAATCCCATAAATAATTAAATGTTTTGAGCATTATGTGTGCCTCACTAATCTTAAACAGAAACCATACATCAAGTATCCCAGATATTCCTAGTTCCTATTCAAGTTATTGGTCATTAGGTGGTCTTTTTTTCCATTATTTTCACAGTATTCAAAATAGATTTCAAACCAAGATAAAAGCTATTTTTCAACAATATTTAAAAGTCAGAATAATTAATCTAAATATTGGCAAGCATCATTATTGACAAGCCACTCCACATTCAAGAAGAGCCACCATTTAAGATAACAGGGATAATATAATACATTATGATCAAAGTCATTAGATCTATGTATTTTTCTCTATGAATTTCTTTTCTCTTAATTACCTTTGTAGTATTCTTTGAAGTGAATTAAAAAAAATACTCAAAGTAAAATAGAGTAGTGGAACAGGGTTTGTAGTCAGTATGAACAGCCTGCAATCCCTACCCAGTGGATTTTCTGTCACTGGTTATGCTACAAACTTTGTTACGCTGTCAGAAGCTAGAGTAACCCAAAGCTGTATCTAGCCTGGGGAATAAATTATCTCTCAATTTTAGAAGTTGTCCTGCTGTTACAGAGTTGCCCCATATTGGCTGAGAGTGTGAAGAAGCTCTGTTTCACCTATTGTGAGTATAATTACTGAATTTCAGTCTCCAGAGTTATTGATCTATAACCTATTAGCTTTTGGGAACATTCAGTTCTCAGTTAAAAAAAGAAAAATTAATTGGAAAAAGATAAAAATCTCATTACATGAAACAAGTTCAGAGCTGTTTGTTCTTTAAGAGCAAATATTTTAATATTTCTGAGAGAGACAAAGCTGAATATATTGGATTTTTACTGAAAATAAAAGTGTTCTTTTAATAGCTTTATCAGTACACTGCATGTACAGTTAAATTGATAGGCAAACCGAACAAACGATTTATCTTTTTCATTGTTTCTCTCGTCTTGAATATGGTTCACAATTATTTCTAACTCAACTACTAAGAGAACAGTAATGTTCAACCCCAAATGAGAGTCCTTTATTTGAAACATAGAACTCTTGCTACAAAAACCACTCATTTTTTCCTACTAAGAGCGAACAATAATGTGATAACTTAAAAATTAATGATCATAATATGACTGCACAAGCCCCTCACATCTGAGCATGTGCTTCGGTACTTTAATGGTTTGTAGTCAATATTTAGAACCTAACAGCATCAAATTTTAGCTGACTGACTAGGGCTTGAAAAATCTATGAGCTTGCTAAAATAGAAGGATTGTATTGCAACTGACCATATATAAATGTAGGTTTGATGGGCCTAGTATCCTTGGAGACATAATGGCGTGGAGAAAGAAATGAGGTCTCCTGCAGAAGCAGCTGGGGCAATGCCCCAGGTCAATCTTTTGCTTTCAACTTCCCTCTTCCCCCTGGTTTTCAGTCTCGGGGGAAGGAAACTGCACCATTCTTTTTTTCCTTCTCTTTCCTCCCAACCCTGTGCTTCAAGAGGTGGAGAAGGTCCTGCATGCTGCTTTTGGCACCATCATGGGAGAAAAGAAAGAGCGCTATAACTTGTTGTCTAGACATATAGCCATTTTGAGCTCTCTCCATTCCAACTTTCATCTCAAACTATTATTCTAGATCTCTGGTCATTGTCAGAGCTATGGTGTCCAGTTTTAAAGTCTGAAAAGCATCTTTACTGTCTAGCCTCCTGTCACACAGATGCATCATTTCTCATCTTCCTTCCCTCACCCTGAAGCTCTCTATGTTTGTGGAATAAGGGTTAGAGGAAATTTTTTTTCAAATTCAGCAGGTTTTATTGCAGTTTTAAGGTTAGAAAGTGTTTATTTAAAGGTCCTACAACTCAGTGGGCTTGCCAGGGCATTGACACATCATAATCCAGGTTATCTTGAAAATCTGAGTACTAATCTTTTGCCTTTATAGGATGTAACTGAATAAGTCCCCCCTATATGGCCACTTACCAAAAGTTTATTAGTGCTTTAATCACATCAGGGAAGAATATATATTGTATTCTCTTTTCTATTTCAAAGGTGTGACTCGCATTGATTTCACTGGGAGCTGTAGGTGCTCTGAAAATCAGGCCAGTTTCATTTAGAAGAGCATATGCGTATTTAGAACTTTAAACTAAGGAAAAAATTGGGCATGATTTAAACTGACAACCACAAGTGAAAGTTTGTACAACCCATTTAGCAGTCCCATGAACCAGAAAATTCCCTTTCTGGAGCAATTTTTGGGGAAGGATAGAAGTAAGCACAAGAAGCAAAGTTCAGCGGTAAAATCCAAACTTTTCCCTGGTTCAGAATTGATTAGGTTGAAGGTTTCAGCTCCAAGAGCAAAGCAAGCTTAACCAACAGTTTAGAGATTTATATCCAGATTTTACTATAATACAATGCCGTTCAAGTCTGGGTTCTGTTTTATGTTCGTTGACACTTAACAGTGTGTGTAAACTTGCCAATGATGCCCTGGTTTATTTGTTTGAAACGTTTTAGTAGTAGCTAATCCTCTACATGGTGTAGTGAGTGCTGACCTCTGCTATTCAGCAATACTGCATTTCCCCTGACATTTCTGCTGGAGCACCACATTAACTCCTTCTGCATACGTATTTAGCTTTGCACACCACTGGTTTAGTAAGTCATTTCAACCCAAGACTTCTGAGTGAGGTAATGGAGGAGAAAAACAAACTCCATTCCAGGCTGTGCCTTCATTTTTTCATCATTTGTGCATCAGCACCTCAGCTTACAGGTAGCAACTCATGCTGACCTTTCCCAGATAAGAAAGGGGAATGTGATGAGCTGCACTAACATATCTGATCCTGCTTTTCCTTCCTCCTATTAAATGTTATGAAACCTTGCAATCACTTACACGTTTGCTGGATGGGAGGCAAAATAGGGCATTACCACATGTAAAAGCAGCTTCCTTTTCAGCATGATAGAAATAAGAGGACATCAGAAGGAAAAGGACAGGGAGGTACATTTTTAATTAAGATTAAATATTTAAACCTATACAGTTTTTCCTTCAGAAATGAATGAAAAAGGATAAAGGAAAGTACTATATATCTGAAATAAAACATGCAGTGTTTCATTCTTCAAAATAATTTGTGATTTCTGTCAAAGGATATTGAGCAATAAATAAAACTGTCTTCTGTCCTTGCTAATCTGGAATGATATAAAATGATGGGAAAAACATACAGTACAGTTACTATGACAGGAAAAGGTGAATGTAACTTACTGAAGTAAAGTGCAGACCTGATAGCACATAAGAACATAAGAGCTGCCACTTACTTGCTCAGAGTGTATGTCTACCCTGCCCCCTATTCTGTCACAGTGGCAGAGAGGGGACACTGAAAGGGAGAGTGAACAGGATATGACCAGGGTTTTTCCCTTGTTTCTCTCTCGCTTGCAGTCTCCGGGATTTAAAGCACATGTTAATTAGCTATAAATAACTGGTCATGGATACCGATATTTGCTTGAATTTCTCATGCCTGGTCTGAGCTTCTTTCCCTTTCCTCCATACTGTAGCATTAACATAATCCAGCATGGAGCAAGTGCAGGCCAGTAAAAAGATCAGTAGGTCAATTTTGACAGTATAACAAGGAATAGTTCCTAAATCAGAGGGGAGTTAGTGAGGCAGAGATTCAGATAATTCTCCTTTAACCATTAACTCCAACCTTATTGACTTCAATTAATTGGGCTTTGTACCCATAATGGTCCAGTGAACATGGGGAGAGGGGAAAGTAAATCTAATAGTAGAACTTTTCTGAGATGATTCTACTTTCAGACCTAACTAATAAGGAAAGATTTAGGATACTAGCCTGGGACTTTGAAGGTCCTGCTCCATTAAATTCAGTGGTAGCTTTGCAGTTGCTGGGTGTCCTGTAAGCAAGATAAAATCATTGCTAGGATGACCTTTATTGAAAAGTCTGTCCTCTCTTCTATTTTGGAATCTTGTATACTGATATAATTATATTTTATCCCCCCCACTTTTTTCCCCAGACACAGATCTCACTACCTTCCCTTTTACTCTCAGTTCATAGCATAATTAAATCAAAGTATAGCTCTTCTCTGGGATTTTCTGCCTAGAAATAACAATTCTTCATAATCATCACTGTATACTTAATGGTCAGGCTGGGTATGCTGCATGAGGCAGCTGGTATCAGAAAAAAATGTGATGCTTTTACCATTTTTGATCCTTTGGCCATTAATTCAGCAAAGGTGCTGAAAAGTTCTATTTCTATTCCAGCATCTTTTTTTAAATCGGTTTCTGAGACAGTGTTTCACCTGCCCAGCTTGTATGCTCCTCTCCAAAACAGAAAAGGAAAAAAAAAAAACCCCACTAGTTGATATAACTGTTTCCATACCTATGCACTGTTACCTCATATTGTCATATTTTATCTTCTCAGGGCATCAACCTGTTATTATTTTTCCAATGTGCTTTCTACCATATGCCTTTGTGGAGTCTTCCTTCCTCAAGTAATCTTTTATAATAAGCTAAGGAGATTACTTTCAGCCTGTTCCCCTCCTTGTAGATGCACAGGACACTGCACCCAGAGCTGCAGGATCAGGCTCTGAAGCCCCAAGAATGGCAAGGGCCTAACCCCCTGAGACAATAGCCCTGGTGATGCCTGCTCATGCCAGGAAATAACCTAGTACAGCTAAGCCCAGTTCAAATACACTGTCCACTTATACCTTAAAGTTGGACCTGTGGTCCATGGTTATTTCAGCAATAAGGTCTTTTCCTACAAATTGATCCATTGTGGCCAACCAATGCCCTGTTGGTACTATTTACAAACCACAGTATTTACCATTATAGGAACAAAAATCAATAGTGTATTTTTTTCTTAATCAGAACAAAAACGGCTTATCCATTTGAAGTAACTTTCCACTAAATTTATCTTTATGAAGGAACCATTTTAATAAAACTACAGAGGAGGAATGTTTTATAGTTTCAGTTTGGAGAACTGAAGATAAAGGTCAAACTGGAAATACTATATGTAATCCCCATAGAGTATTGGAATTCTTTTAATTCTTTTTTTATAGATGTTATATGTAGACTGCTCATTTTAAAGTTTTGTGGTCTCTTAGCAAGCTCAGATGCCTGTTTCTAGAACAGCTTTGTACCTATGTGCTCACATTTTATAATTATTCCTCACGACAAAACTGGTGCAGAATTCAAACAAAAACCCTGCCTTAAACCAGAAGTACTTTGAAACCAAATCCTATTAAAGCTCAATTCTGTGGAATTGCCAAGATGCAGACCTTATAGGCTTTGCATAAAGGAAGGAAAATTTTCTTTGCTACCCTTCAATTCCTGGTTGACATTAAAAGGAAGTTTCCATTATGACCTGATTCTTTCATGCCTTAGCCCCAAAGGTCATTCTTGCCATATTGGTTACTTGCACCATAGTTAGTGCTGTTTCAGGCAAGCATATTTTCCCTAGCCATATCACCTCCATTGGAATTTCAAATATCACAGAATCATAGAAATTAAATGCTGGAAGGGACCTTGAGAGATCATCAAATCCACCCTCCTGCCCCTCCCCCCCCGGTCAGTAATACTGCTGAGATCATCCCAGCAAGGTGTTTGTTCTGTCTCCTCTTGAAGACTTGTAAGATGGGGGACTGCACCACCTCCTTGGGAAGCGTATTCCAGATTCTGGTCACCCTTACCATAAAGAAATTCTTCCTTACATCCAATCTGAAGCCATCTTCTAACAGTTTATGGCTATTGCTCTTTGTCCTCCCCTGGGGCACCTAGTGAACAGTTTTCCACAGTACTCCAGCTGAGATCTCACCAATACTACGTAAAGGGGAAGTATTGCTTCTTTAGCCCTGCTTACAATGCATTGGCTAATGCAGTCTAGTATGCTTTTAGCTCTGTTGACTACAGTGTTGCGCTGGCAGCTCATGTTCATCCTGTGATCAGCCATAACCCCTAGGTCCCTCTCAGCCACTATGCTGGCTAGGACATTTCCTAACCTATATTCATGTCACTGATTACTTCCCCAGATGAAGCACTCTGCATTTATCCTTATTGAACTGCATCTGGTTCTACTCCTCCCACCTTTCCAGCTTCGCCAGGTCCACTCCGATCTGCTTCCTATCCCCTAGCATGATTGCTTTTCCCTATAATTTAGTATTATCCGAAAACTTGGCCAGCATGCTTTCACATCTTCATCTAAACCATTGATAAAGGTATTGAACAGCATGGGACCAAGAACAGAACCCTGTGAGACACCACTGCCCACCTCCCACCAAGACAATACAGACATGTCCACAAACACTCTCTGGATTCAACCCCTTGGCCAGTTCCCAACCCACCTGATTGTGGACTCTGCCAGCCCGCACTCCCCCAGTTTCTTTTTATAAGAGCATCATGGGAGACCATACTGAAGGCCTTTTTAAAGTCCAAGTGTATGACATTGACCACATCTCCTACATTTAAGCTGTTTGTTACTTGATCATAGAAGCAGATGAGGTTGGTCAGACACAACCTGCCCGCAATGAAAACATGTTGGCTATTCTTCAGCATCATGCCTCCTGCCAGTCTCTCACAAATGAACTTCTTGATATTTTCTCCCAAAAATGTACCTGGTGTTGAGGTCAAACTGACCAGCCTATAGTTTCCTGGATCCTCCCTTCTCCCCTTCTTGAAGACTGGCATCATATTGGCTTTTTTCCAGTCTCCTGGGACCTCTCCCAAGCACCACAAGTTTTCAAATACCTTTGTCAATAGTCCCAAAATGACTCCAGCCAATTTCCTCCATGCTCTCAGGTGTAGTCCATTCAGTCCTGCTGACCTGAAGACATTCACTTACTCTAAGTGTTTCCTCGCCAGTTCAACACTGACCATATAGCATTGGATCCTCTGTGCCAGACTTTCATCCCTGAAAAAAGTTCCTGATGCTGAAAGAGAATCCTCATATAGAACCCACAACAAATTTAAAGTTCAAAAGGATTTACCTTAGTGTGCAAACAGCCATGTTTCACTTTTTTTCAAGTTTTGCAGGTAAATATGTAATTGCACACAATTATCTGAGGATCTGGCGTCTCAAATAATAAGTGGGAAAAACACCCACACTCCCAACACAGGCACATGCTTACTGACTATAAGAAGCTTATGGCTTCTCACAAGGCACATTCTTTGATGAAAAAAGTAGTTTGGACTTATGCATGTTGTTTTCTTCTCAGTGATTTTTCTATACCCCCTTATTACTCACTATCATCTTCTAAATCAAAATATTTGAATATGTAGGAGATTAGCAATTCTTTCCCTTTTTTTTTTGGCCACCATAAACGTTTTCTTGTGGCTGTTAAAATTATGTAGTGAGAAGATTCTGCAGACTTCTTACTATGATTAAGAGTAAAAAAGATATATGATTGGTGCCATGCAAGATAAGCAGTGGCACTTGCAAAAAATGAATAGGTAGAGGGCTAAACTTGTGACCCTTAATCATTATTGGTAGTATATTTCTGGGCATGTAATCCCATTAACTTTAACAAACTTCTTTTGTAGCATATCCTTTATAACATTTGCTTTTGGGCACGCTGAAATGTGGATGATTGGATAATTGATGCCTCATAATGTCTAGTCATTTTATGCATCAGTCATAATTCATAATTTAAGAATATAGGAATTACTGTATCAAATCAGATCATGGTTTCTCAAATATTATACAGAGGGTGTGTCTACATGTTTATTAATGCACAGTAGTTACTGCACATTTAATTTAGTACTTGCTTAATGAAGTACTAACTAAATGCACAGTAGCTAGTTACTGTGTAGTAGTACCAGCACACAGTTTTTTACCGATGTGTACTGTGTAGAAGCCTAACACTGTGCGGTAACATATTAGCATGGTTTTTGCCTGGCACAGTACTGCACAGTGTTATTAGGCTACTGCACATTAAGTGTCTTGTGTAGACACACCCAAAATGTTGGTATGGTCTAAATGGATTGTGTTTCTAGTCCAGTATCCTGTATCTGACATTTTTTGAAGAAACAAGAAAATCAACAAGTGAAGATTTGTTCTTGGCTTAGCATGAAATCAGTATCTACAATCACTATACTGGAAGGAAATATAAATTTATTTCTGGTTAAAGTCTGAAGATGAGATAGATCAGTGGAGTTGTAAATGAGATAGGATGGGCCAGTTATACTGAGCACCTTAGCTTGGTAAGGTGGGTTCATTTAAATAAAACAAGTTTTACTACAGGAAAGCCCAAAGTCATGCAGTCAGAACAAAAAATGAAGGCCCTACAGAATGGGGTCTGTATATTAGAAAGCACTAGCTCTAAAAAGAATATCGGAGTCAGAGAGGACAAGCAACTCACAATGTGTTCTCAATGTGATGCTGTAGCAGAGATGCTGATGCAGTTCTTGGTTGCATAAAGAATAGAGCAGTAAGTCCCAATACATTGCAGGTATTTATCTCTGTATGTGTTATAGACAGAGTTGCTAAAAAAAAAAGTGCATCTGTTCCTCCTGTCAATGTTTCAATCTGAAGAATTGAAAAATAATCAGAAAAGAGTGACTTGATTGATTCAACATTTGAAAAAAAAGCTTTACAGGCAGACTTAGGTGAAAATAATAAATGAAGTTTATCCAAGAGTATGTTAAAAAGAACATATGATCATGGTCTAGAAGTACCTACCCAATTGAAAAATAATTCAGACTAAATATTTCTAATCTAGAAGAAAAATGACATTGATGGAAGGTGAAACAGCAGATTCAGACTAGAGATAATACAAAAATTGTTAAAAACATAATTAACTTCTAAAACAACTTCTGACAAGAGATTCAGGTGTAGTACTGGGGTAAAACTGGTCTGAAGTTTTGTTCTATGTTGTTCTTAATTCTAGAATCCAAACCCAAATCTTTGTGAAAGGATTGTTGCAGAAATACTTATTTTGAGATTCTTTGACTGCTCAACCTTTTAGCCCATGGATTGGATGAGTGGTGTAGGGCTGGCCCCATGCTGTCCAAATCAGGCCCCATGCTCCCAGATTAGGCTCCACTCTAATGCACAGATCCCCACAGATCCAGAAATTTGGTAGCAGTAGAGTGGCAACTGGATGTCATCACTCCCTTGCGAGAAGTTACTTGGGCCAGATGACGCAGCTCTGCAGGCCATATTTGGCCCACAGGCCTGGGGTTAAGCACCCCTGAACCAGGGTATTAATTTATAGTGTGTCACCTTCTCCCTGATAACTGCCTGACTTCATAGTAATTGCAAAGCAGTTTACCAGTCAATGTAGAATAAGCTATCTAGTTTGTATTGAAAGAAAACTGTTTATATGGACAGTTATCAATAAGAAGATGACATTTCAATTTCGCACCCTAGCTACCCTGGCAATGCCTTCTTCATGTGCCCAAATCCTTGTTCAGCACCACTGACCTGCCTAACCTTACTAACAATTTAACCACATTTATGTTTTTATTATTTTCACTTGCTATTTTGTTTATAAATACTTTTGCTAAGCTACTTGTAGCAAAAAGTGAGGAAAACTTCATCCCCTAATTGCTAGTTGGCTAACTTTGAGCTGGTCCCTGATATTTTTCTTTATGCTTAAAAAGTTGACACTGGAAGTAATAATGAAGGTTAAAAAGATACCTGCTAGTTTGAACCACAGGTAATCAGAGCCCATGAAGCTCCTTTCACAGCAGAGGATATATTATATTACTTCAGCTAACACTACACTTTGATTTCTGATTTAATTCAAAACCTATCTTCAGGATTCATTTAAAATTTCTGTATTTGAAAATTGGAAAGCTTTAAATGTCACATTCTTAAAAATTATCACCTTTTTCAGTACCTGGGGCCAGTGGTTTATATTCTTATTTGAGAATAATCATATTGCCAAATATGTAATGTTAAGATGTACTTGTACAACTGTTTGATATGCTACAAAAATGCACATCCCCAGAGGTGAAGAATGAATATTTTATAAAAAAAAAATTAATGATCATTGAGACTAGACAGAGTTAGAGGGCACATCTATGCGTGCAATTAATGGACTTGAATTTTCAGCACAGAAAATTCAGCTGCATTAGGGCATGTGTATGTACGTGCACCTGCGTAGGGAGCAAACTGAACCAAACAGGAGCAGCCTAGTCCAGGGCTGCTCTTCCTCTGATGCACTCACTTGAAGCAGCCAGAGGGAACTCCAGGCTCCCTGGTGCCAATACTGGACTGAAAGGAGGTTCTGGGGCAGTCCTGGGATAGCAAGGGGGTATGGATTGCAGGCCTGGGTTCTGGGTGGTGGCAGATTCTGGAGTCAGCTCCCTCCAGCTGCAGGGAGATCAGGGCCCTGAGCTCCACGGAGTGGGCGCAACTCCTCTCCCCCTAGTCCCTGTGCTGCTCAGCTCCCACCTCTCCCCTAGCACTGTGCAGGAGCCAGTGCATGGGATGGAGGATCCCAGCTCATTGCTGCCCTCCCTCTGGCAAAGCACCTTGGGAAGCTCAATGACCCTGAGGTGCAGAGGACAGTGCTTACTGAGAGCCAGCCCCAGAGACTGCAACAGGTTTCAAGGCTGCTGAGCAGGCAGATGCCTTCTTACCTTTCTTGAGGATGAACTGATCCAGCAAGTTCATCCTGGACTTCACCATCTGCAAGCAAAGTGAGGGGAGAGATTATAGCTCTGCTATCACCCAGGCATTGGGCATCATCCCAAGCCAGTGCCACCAAGCTAGACTGTGATCTCAAGCTTCATGAGGCTGGGAGCTGTCCCTGAACCAGGGACAGCTCCTGCCCACTCCCTGGAGCTCCAGGACTAGCCAAGCAAGCCCCCTGCTGCCTGGTGGCCATCTGCTGCCTGGTCAGCATCTGCAAGTCTGCTTCAGCACACTAGTTGAAAGTGCTATTTTCTAGAACCTGTATCCGTGGATACTAGCAAAGAACACTTCAAATTAATCTACTGCACACAAATTGCTGCTCACATGTAGACACTGATGATTTACTGTGCATTAGATTAGTCTAATGCACAGTGAAGCATCTTGAGTAGCTGTACCCAGAATGTAGCTCTCTCATGAAGCCAAATAGTTGGAAAAAATATTCACCCTTGTCTCCAAGATTTCAGTGTTCCAGTATGCAATTCTTAAATCTCATCTTCTGTTATCCCAACAATAAAGAATTGGCAATATAAGGCAGGAAATAGCTCTCATTTTCAATGTTACATGATAAAATGTATAACTACCACTTACAGGATAAGAAAAGTATCAGTTGAACAGGATTGGTAACAGCTGAGATTGGTAACAGTTGAGTAAAATTATATTTGAAATGCTATTCACATACATTGCAATGATGACTAGGAAGGCATGTTGTCTGTAAGAGGACCTACTTATGATGTGTATATGGGTGAAGGAGAATTAGGGCATTTACTAAGCTATCAGGAGCCAAAGGCACGTTCTACCTTCCCCTATTGGTTGAAAAGATGTAGTAAGATGGGGATCTAAATATGAGGCTAGATCAGGCAGATAAAGCTGAAAATCTCACCATGTGCATACATCCACAGAACAAAACTCATTATTTGAAACCTCAATTCAGTTTTCAAAGAGCAGACAAATGTACTGGGATGTACCGGTCAGTATTTTGTAGTGGTGAAAACAAACATGACCAATAACAATTCTGAGCTTGGAAATCTTGACTCAGACTCCTCTTAACTTCAGCAGTAACCTTCATCACTGATAAAATAGATGAGTAATAATAATGCATGGTCTAGAAAATCATTTACAATTCACTTCACATGTAATATCACGTATTGCTGCTAAATGAACATAACACTTAGATAACTTGGAGAATTAGTAAGAACCAAACGTATAAGTCTGCTTTCCCATTTTTCTCTTAATAGAACTTGTATTGGAGTAGATGTCATGTTGTATATCTAGATTTTTGGCAAGTAACTAAGTTTCAGATAGATATTTTGCTTTCAGCAAACACTTCTGTTTATAAAGTTGTCATGGGCCCTGGTGCTTTTGACAGAAAGCTCTACATCAGGACTCATCCAGAAGTCTTATTCAGTCTTGTGAAAGAGAGCCATGTCAGGAGACTGGAAATGCCAGAAAACAGGAGAGAGGAGGGGGCTGTCCTGGTGTGAATATCAATTCCAAATGAGGAACCCCCACCCGAACCAGGGAGAGACACTTGGAAGCAGTGAGGCAGGGAATGCCCAGGGGGCATGGCCAATTCCCACCCCCCACCATAATGACACCAGAGCCCAGAAGGGAGAGTAGGGGGTGGACATGCCCTGGAAGGGAAGAGCGTGAAGAACAGCTGGGAAAGAGGCTATGAAAGAGTTCCAGGGAGCAGGGGGACAAAGGAGGGATGAGTCTGCAGGCAGCAGTTGACACTAATGGCTGAGAGGAGCCCCATGGTTGGGTAAGAGACAGACCAGAGGCTAGCCAGGGGGAGTGGCAGCCTGGTGACAATGACTGGGACTCAGAAAATATATAGTAATGTAGGTTTAAACCTTTGAAGAGTGGTTAAAATGGGACTTCATTTTGTGTGCTTATATTTTGGTCTGGAGTGGATTTTATTTTATTTGCTTAGTGTTTTTGGACTGTTTCATTTTTCACAAACGCCCTGAAAGCTTGGTCCTGGGGCTGTTTTTGTTCAATATCTTAATCAATGATTTGGAAGATCGAATACATTGTACCCTCAGCAGGCTTGCAGAGGGTACTAGTAGACATGCAGGAGGGTAGGCTAGGATTCAGAGAGACCTCAACAAATTAGAGGATTGTGCCAAAATAAATCTCATGGGGTTCAAGAGGAGAAGTGCAAAGTCCTGCACTTAGGACAGAACAATTACATGCACTAGTACAGGCTGGGGGCTAACTGACTAAGCAGCAGCTCTACAGAAAAGGACCTGGGCGTTTGCAGTGGACAATAAGCTGAGTATGAGACAACAATGTGCTTTTGTTTCCAAGAAGGCTAACAGCATACTGGGCTGCATCAGTAGGACAATTGCCATCAGATCAAGGGAGACCCCATCTGGAGTACTGGACACAATACTACATCTCCAGATGTGTCTGTTACTCCAGATGTGGCCTCCTCACCAGTGTCAAATAGAAGTAATTATTTCCTTCTATTTGGCATTGGTGAGGCCACATGTAGAGAACTGTGTTCAGTTTTGGGCCCCCCTCTACAGAAAGGATGTGGACAAATTGGAGAGAGTCTAGCAGAGGGCAATGCAAATGGGTAGGGGGTAGGGCATGTGACTTCTGAGGAGAGGCTGAGGGAACTGGGCTTATTTAGTTTGCAGAGGAGAAGACTGAGAAGGGATTTAATAGCAACCTTCAACTACCTGAAGGGTGTTTTCAAAGAGGATTGAGCTAAACTGTTCTCAGTGGTGGCAGAGGACAGAACAAAGAGCAAGGTTCTCAAATTGCAGCAAGGCAAGTTTAGGTTAGATGTTAGGAAAAACTCTCTCACTATGAGCATAGTAAAACACTGGAATGAGTTACCCAGAGAGGTGATAGAATCTCCATCCTTGGAGGTTTTTAAGACCCACCTAGACAAAGCCTTGGCTGGGATGATCTAGTTGGGGATGGCCCTGATTTAAGTAGGGGGATGGACTAATTTTCTATGATTCTATAATTCCTTGAATACAAATATGAGAGATTTAGCTATATTTGCTTTCTCTTTCAGAGTGACATTTAAACTGCAGTTAAAACATACTAACTTATTACTAATCATCTTCTAAGTAAAATATTTTGAAAAATAAATCAGATGTGCCCTGATTATATTTATACAAGCTGTTTAAATTAATTTTAATAGAAATTATACTTAGAATACTTTAATTTAGTTCAGTGACAGTTTATAATACTAAAAAATAAAATGGAAGAGATTTTTCTGCTATTTTTGAAGGTCATTAAAAATAAATGATGGAAGTGAAGACTTCTAAATTATTATACTAAAAGGTACCTACTAATGGGATTCTAGTTATAATATGAATTATCCTCCACTAAGTGTGATTATGTACATGGAATTTGATTTTGCTGTCACTAATGTTAGTGCCTCCTAATATCCATGATTGCTAGAAGTGGACAGTGGTGTTTATATAATTTTCAGTATCTTTATCTTTCCTAGGGACAATATTCCAGGATCTGTATTTTAGAGCTTTGGAGAGGGAAAAAAAAGTGTTTCTGTTATGCATATAACTGCCAATAAACAAAGTAATATAACTTCTGTAGCAGTCTTTGTGTACATTTCATATTAACTTTAAAGTTGTTCTGTTTTCATGTAACCTAGATACACCCAAGGGTGTACCCTATTCTTAATTGAATGGGATGGGTAGGCGGGGGGGTGGGGGGTGCTGTGAGAGGGATGCCAGAATTTCAAGCAGATCCCTCTTTCCTCTACGGAGTTAGCCCAAGCCCAAAGTTCTTAACTATATACAATGTATTAAGTTATAATATACATAAACATAAAACTAAATATCATATACATATATTTACACAGTGAACGCTAAGCAATAACCAAGGTCAACCCCTAAATAACACTATTTACAACATCACAATACAACATTTCAATTACAAAATATAAAGGTGCAAACATGAACAATCTTAACAACATCTATTCCTTAATATAGTCCCTGGACCATGGCAAGAAATAGTCCTCCTTCCAATGGGATCCCTTGTGGGGTGTCCAGGGAGCACCAGAGGCCCCTCCCCTTACGGACTTGACTAGGTAGGGGGCTGCTCACCGACCCCCTTCTCTGGGCTTGCCCACCCCAAATGTCTTTCCCCTGTGGGACTCAAGGTCCCAATAACTCACGCTCCCTCAGGTAGCGGAGGTCAGGGCACAGCTCTATGGGGTCTCCTCTCCTGGAGCACCTCTCTAGGCTGCTCCCGCACTGCTGGGCTCTTTCCCACCCTGCGCCCTGCTCTGGGCACTGAGGGCTCAGCTCCTCTCAGTTGCTGCATCACTGCTACTGGCTCCTGGGTGCTGGGCCTCCCACTGCAGCATTACCATTTCCCTGTGCCCTGGCTTGGCACAGAGGGCTCTCTTAGCATGGACCAGGCCCTTCAGGCTCCAGCCAGCCATCCTCATGCTGGGTGGTTTAACCCAAGCAGCCTCTACTGCTCCCTGGCTTCCAAGGCTTGTGCCTGTGCATTGCCCTGCACACTGTGGGACCTGGCCGCTTGCTGGGAGATGGGGCCTGAGCCACCTCACTGCAGCCCCAAGGCCTTTGCCCCATGTGCTGCCCCACGCACTGTGTGGCCTGCTGGCCCTGCCTGGGTTGCAGGCCTGAGCCACCACTTGCAGCTCCCAAAGCCTGGGCTTCATGCACCGAACCACACACTGTGATTGGCCCAAGCATTCTCACACTGCTCCCAGGGCCAGGTCTCCGTTCACCGTCCCTGTGCACATTAACAGCCTGAATGGCCTTGCACCATTCCCAAGGTGGCAGCTTCAGGAACCTTGGCCTATTGCCTGCTGGGAGAGAGTTCCCCAGCTTTTCTTGGCTCCACTCTCCTTGAGCCCCCTGCCACATCTGCCCCTTGTGCTGGGCACCAGCTTCTTTTATATGCTCCATGACTCCACCCCTGAAGTCTTTTGGACCTGACAGTTTACAGACTTCTATCAGGTCTAGGAGAAGTCTGCTCCCCCTCCCCTCAAGAAAGGGGTGTGACTTTATTTTTTCTGCTGCCTCCTGGTTGGTGGATGGGCTCCACCAATCAAAACAGCAGGATCTCAAGCCTGGGCCTCAACCCAAGCTCTGAGAGGTGAGCCTGCTACATACAGAATGACTGAATTCAGAGAATCATAGAAAAGTAAGGCTGGAATGGACCTTCAGAGGTCATATAGTGCAACCCCCTGCCTAAAACAGGATGATCCCAATCCAAGCCTTCCTATACAACCCATAATCTAAACTCTACATAAGACTACCATCAACCCTTATGTGGCAGGGAACTTTTGGGTGCCTGCCACTTTATGGCTGGGAGCAGGCATATAAAAGGTGTAGGCCAGCCCTGATGAGGTGGCCAGTTGAGATCTAGGCCTTCAGGGCAGAGGCAGCAGTCTGCTGGTGACGGCCAAACAAACATCATCCAGTTGAGCTGCTGCTCAGAACATCCTTGGAGGTGAGGACAGGACTTGTGGGGATGGCAGGAGGCTCCTGGTTCTGGGTCTGACTGAAAAATGCACCCTGCTAGGTAAGGATGGCCTGGTGGGGCTACCCATGGAGGGGGAGCACCCCAGAAATGCCAGGCCAGTTGCCTCCCCAGTGAAAGGCAGGGAGGGGCATCTTCAAAACCCCAGCCCCACATCCTGCTGGGTTACCAAGACATAGGGCCAGGCACAGGAGCCAGGCATGTCTTCAGAGGCCTGAGCGCCACAGGGGTGTAAGAGCCTGGAGGCCTCAGTGAGGGGACAGTAACATGGCCTAGAGAGAGAGAGCAGAAGAGTGGCACCAGAGGGGAGCAGTAGTATATGTTGGGCCCGCACAGAGTAGGGTACACTGTTGTGACCTGAAGGACTGTGTGTAAGCAATGTGTAGAGTAGGGTTGCAGGGGTGATCTGAAGGACTGCACCAGGGAGAATGTTGACTAGGGCTGTAGAGACATCCTGAAGGGCAGCACATGGGCCAACCCCCAAAAGCATATGAGTGTGAGAAAGTGGAAGGCCTTAGTGAGAGGACACAAGTGGAAGATCCTAGTAGGAGAGCATAAGTTGAATTCCCAGGAAGGGGGAAGTTAGGCCAAAGTAAGTCTACAGCTGCCTAAGACCGCAGGTGGGCCAGAGGCCAAGATGCCAGTAAGTCCTCAGACATGGTGAGACCAAGTTTGGGTCAAAGATTAAGAACTTGTTTGGATGCTATCTGCAAGGTATGAGACATGAAGGAGGGATGGTATGGAGCCATGGACAGTGCCCCTGTGGCATAAGGGCATTAAAATGGGCAGCCTCCCACATTTTACACCACGTTAAGAAACAGCAAGTTATGGCAGGGGAGCCTAGGCGGATTGTCCTGCTTAGACCTGCGGGCCAACGTGAGACTTGAACCTGAGCAGGCTCCCCATTACACCTTACACAACACAGATTGAATACCCTAACCTGCCACAGGTCAAGCAGGGGATCCATGCTTCTATGAATTTTTTTCAATAGATACTCAAGAGATCCTGGGTAGAGGGCCCTGCCCTCTGCTACAGAGGAAGACAAAACCCCTCACAATCCATACCAATCTGACCATGAGGTAAATTTTCTTCCTAACCCCAAATATGGTGATTGAACTAACCCTGGGGAGAGGGGCAAGGGCCTCTGGCCAGGAACATCTGGCTTCAGTCCATTCAGAGCACTGACACATGCAAGTCAAAGTCCCTAGCCTTGGCTGTAGCCAACACCCTATTCTTGTGAGGAAGGCTTAAAAACACTCTGATGTGTAGCATAAAGGCAGGGCTGGGGAGTGGGCTCGGAGCGGGCTCTGGTGGTGCTGGAAGGAGGCTGCAGCCACTCCAAATTTCACTGCAGCTCTGCTTCCAGCCCCACGCTGTCACCCAGTGCAGCCCCAGCTGAATGCCCAGGCTCCACCCAAGTGCTGGGAAAATCCATCGCTACTGTGCTGGGCAGCAGTATGGGGCTGGGAGCGGAGCTGTGGCAAAATCTGGGGTGGCTGCAGCCTCCTCCCAGCACCGCCAGAACCCGCTCTGAGCCCAGCTCCCAGCAAGAAGAGCTGTGCAGCACCAATTCTGGCTCCACCCTGCAGCTGCCACTCACCCTGTGCTGCGCAGATCCGGGGGCACGCCCCCTCTCTCCCAGGGTGCAAGCAGCAATAGGACCTGCCTCCCCATGAGCCACGCCTTCATCCTGCTGCACCCCCACCCCGCCCCAGCTGGGCCTGCCCCTGCCCCCTCCCTCACCACAAGGGCGTTAAACTACCCCTCCACACCCCTTCCTTCCCCCTTCCCCTTCCAACTTACGAGCTGGAGGCAGCTCTCTCCATGCTGCCATCTCTGCTTCATGCTGCACTGTGGCTGCATGCAGCATGGGCATATATCTGCCAAATTATCAGTCCCATAAGCTCATATCTGATATAGACAATTTTCTTTATATCGGTACTGATCTGACATCAGGCTGATGTATCAGTGCACCTCTAAAGAAAACTATTCTCTGCTTTTAAAAAAAAACAAAAAATCCACATTTTTCCTTGATTTAAAAAAATGCCTGTGTATATTATTTGAATTGATATGGCATTTTGTTTCAATGGTGGGAAAATGTGGATTTGGGGGTTTTACTTAAAACAGATAATTTTGGATTTTTTTTATCTGAGAAAACCAGGATGCCTTATAATCATCTGGCCCCATGGATTTGTATACATCTAGCTTTTCTAAATAGTCCCTAACCTATTCTTTCACCACTCTTAGCTGCTCACCTCCTTCTCAAATGGTGCTGCCTGATTCATTAACCTGGGAGTTGACCTTGCCCGTGATTGAGGTGAAAAGGGCATTGACTACTTCAGCCTTTTCTGCATCCTCTGTCAGTAGGTTGCCTCCCCCATTCACTAAGGGACCCACACTTTCCCTTGTACTCTTCCTCCTGTTACTGACATACTTATAGAAACCCTTCTTGTTATCCTTCACATCCTTTGCTAGCTGCAACTCCAGTTGAATTTTGGCCTTCCTCACTTCATCCCTGCATGCCCAAGAAATATTCTTATAAGATGTACAAACATGGTCAAACAACCAGGGAGGAGTATAAGCTTCCTTTTTATGATTTAGTTTACTGATTCCCTGCTAAGCCAAGCTGGTCTTCTGCCATACTTGCTGGGTTTTTTGTGCATCAGGATAGTTTGTTCCTGCATTCTCAGTAAGGCTTCCTTAAAGTACAGCCAACTCACCAGGACTCCTCTCCCCCTCAGACTGGCTTCCCAGGATATCTTGCCCATGAATTCTGAGTGAGTTGAAGTCTGCATTTCTGAAGTCCAAGGTCCTTACTCTGCTGCTCTCCATCCTTCCTTTCCTCAGGAGCCCAGACTCAATCATCTCATGGTCACTGCTACCCAAGTTGCCATCCACTACTACATTCTCCACCAATTCTTCCCTCTTTGTTAGCAGCAGGTCAAGAAAAGCAACTCTCTTAGTTGGTTGCCCCATAACTTCCACCAGGAAGTTGTCCCCAACACTGTCCAAAAACTTCCTGGACTGCCTCTGCACTGCTGTAATGCCCTCGTAGCAGATGTCAGGGTGTTTCATGTCCCCCATGAGAACCAGAGCTTGTGATTGGGAAACTTCCACTAGCTGCTTGAAGAAAGCCTCATCCTCCACTTGCTCCTGGTCTGGTGATCTATAGCAGACCCCCTTGACATCACTTTGTTGCTCTCTCCTCTGACCCTAACCCAGAGACTTTTAACAGGCCTATCTCCAGTTTCATACTGGAGCTGTGAGCAATCATAGAGCTCCTTTATGTAACAGACTACCAATATGGGCTCACCAGACCGGCTTGAGAGACTTACCCTGGGCTAGAAGCAGTGCTGGTGAACCCAAGGGTGTAGCCGGGGAGCCCTGTGGAGAAGGGGAAGCCAGTCGAAAGAAGGGGTTTTACATCCCCTCATTCACTTGGAAGGGGGATGGCTGGGATTGGGGGCCCACCATCCTGAGCCCTGGTTGGCCGGTTTGCAAGCCAGGGAGGGACTGCCGGAGAGGATAAAAGCAGCAGCTGAACTGACATGGGGGCTGCTGACAGTGACTCCAGGAATGATGCAGGAGGCCTAAGAAGAGCTGGGGTGAGCTGACCCAGCAGAGGGAGCAGAGACCCCTCTGAAGAGTCTCAAAGGCCCTGGGAGAAGAAGGCAGCAGCAGCCGGCCGTGCCTCCAGCCCTGCAGCAGAGAGGGAGCCGCGGCCAGGGCTTGGGGCGGAGAGCTGGTGCCCCAAGGCCCTGTCACAGTGTGCTGGATGTACTGGGTGTCCCGGAGGCTGGGGTGGCAGTAGGCTCCCCACTCCACTGCAGAGAAAAAGCAGTGGCCAGGAGCACAGGCAGCGTCCTTATTTAGAGCAGGGAGCTGGGCTGGTGAGTTGAGGAAACCCCTTACCTTCCCTGGGGAAGCGGAACAGCAGTAGGCAAAGCATTGGGATCCTGAGGAGCAGCAGAGCACCAGAACAAGGGTCCCCAGGAGCTCAGGGTGCAGGCCGGTGCTCAGAGCAGGATTGGTGAGCTGCGAGGTGTGTGGAGCACTCAGCCAGTCATTTGAAGCAGGGTTTTAGAGCAGCAACCCCTGAGAGCTGCCTGTGCTACTGACCCTCTGCTAACTGACTGCCTCAGAGGGGTCTCAGTCCTGTCCCTTATTCTGCAGCTGATTGTCATCAGATGGAGTCCCGGAACTTTGTGCTTGGGTCATGCTGATTGTTGCAGGAGCCTACTCTGTTGCTTGACTTTTTCATTACCACGAAGGGTCACCCTTCAGCCTCTTTGTGGGGCTGGGGTTTGATACAATTTGATTGCTACACACCAGGAGAGCTTAACCTGTTGCAGTCTGTCACTTATTGGGAAGCCTGTTGGAGCTGCTGGGAGTGACCACCTCGCTTCCTTGTGGTAGCATCTCAGCAGTGGCTGAAAGCTGCCAGTTCCCCTACTTGTGGTTCTTGAGTCAAGGGTTGACTAATTCACTCTGGTTTGTTTTGTGATTCTGGTTATGCCATTTAAGTTCACTTGTAAATAGCCTTCCTATTATTCTTGTTTTGTAAATAAAGTGTAAATAGTTAAATCGGTTAAGTGTTAGACCTTTGTGGGACCACGGGCTGCTCTGTGGGGAGCAGGGGCTGGCTGCAAAGTAAATTGGTGCTGGCCAGAAGCCCTATCCCACTCTCACCACACCATCCCTGATATTGGGCAGGGGTGGCAACTATTGGGCTGCCACCCAGGTTACATTGTATAAAGTACAACTCCTCCTCCTCTTCTCCCTGCCTGTGGTTGCTGAACAGGTTGTACCCATCCATGACAGCACTCCAGTCATGCAAGCTATCCCACCAAGTCTCTGTTATTCTAATCACGTCATGGTTCTGTGACTGTGGAAGGACTTCCATTTATTTCTGCTTGTTTCCCAGGCTCTGTGCATTCATGTACAGGCACCTAAAGTAATTAGTCAATTGCAGTTTTTCAGGAAAAAATTTGAATGCCTTCCCTGCTGTACCCTCCTGCTTGCTGTTCCTCCAAGTCATCCATTTCCCAACTTACCTCAGGGCTTTGGTAAGTGGGGAAGTGTTTGACAGCCCTTCAAGTACAATTACTTTATAAGCTACAGCTGGGGAACACATTTGATAAAAGTAATCAACTATTGTAGTACAACATGTATCAGCATATTATAAAGTGCCTAAGATATTGGATACTTTTATTTTAGTTTTACATGCTGAAGCTAAAATATGAATCCTTAGTACTGAAACGAAGCAACTACTGTATCATACTTTCTGAAAAATATTCAAGAATGTCTGCCATCATAAGGAGAATAATTAAAAGAGAAAACTAATTACTATAGTCATTATACTATTGTTTCATATCAATTCACAATGAGTGTGTTTAAAGCCTGCTGAGGATTAAGAAAAAGAGGTAGTTAATAAGTCAATGAAGGAGGTCAGATTGGCAGCAGAATGATGAGGGATAAAAAGGCAGAACTTGCTTGACTTGCAAAAGAATCTCTTCCAAACAATTTGCCTAGCTGTCTATAGCTTTCTCCTGTAAGTGCCATCCCTTCTTTTGTGCAGTAGTTTCTACTTGAATGTTAACATCATTGTGACCTGATGTTCCATGGGAATACAATTAAATATATATTCTAATACTTAAACCCTGTATGAGTAGTCTGCTTGATTACAAAATCAGAGTGGTGTTTTACAGTACAAAGTATGCCAGCTTCCAAAATTTTGTAGTGACCATATGGGTGATTTAACTCTTTGAAACTCCCAGAAAAACAGGGTGAATGACCTGCTAATTACTCTAGTGCTTTATCAAAAGGTTCAATATTGGTGAAAATTTATCTCACTATCCATGAACTTTGGACTATACAACATTTTCCTCCAGCAGCCCCTGGAATAGAATAGTTAGTAATGATGGGGGAGACTATGTAAATATATAAATGTGCTGGCTAATGCTTCATCAATGAGGAAAGAAGCCACCACCAACTAGAACATTCACCGGATCAGTAAGCAAATGTCATTCCAAAGCTCTTATTAGCATATATGAAGATTAAGGTGGACTGACTCCCAGACAAATCCTGAGAAAGAGAGAGATAGATCATGTATCTGTTGGTCTCTAAGAAGATACATACTTATACAACCTATCCCAAATAAAGAGTAGGCTCATTTTAGGTGGACTGTGCAGGATGACAGTTTTATAGACACCTCTCAGTTATTATTAAGAGGAGCTATCAGAATGGAAGCTTGGTAAATTTTATTTAGACTGTAAGACTAAGAAATGCTAAGTACTTCTTGGTTTGTCTTCATTTGTTTTTTAGATATCAATTTCCAGCATGTGGACAGGCACATTGTCACATCTTACAGGGTTATAAAGTAACAAACATTTCTACACACAAAGTCTCTTAAATAGAGGCTTCTTGGTACACAATTTCTGTTTCTTCTCTTGTCTTTTTCTTCCTTATTCAGGTTCTCATTTAATTACCTTAATATAGAGTTACCTTAATATAGATATAGCTGCCTAATTTAAGCAGCCAGTTTTGAAAATCTTGGACAATCATGTTAAATACAAAATATGAAAGATGTGATAGTCATGAAAGCTTAGTTTGAGAATACACTTTTAAAATAGTTAATAAGCATTTACTATGTCATGACTAGTCATTAGGACTGTGAAGAGTTTTGCTGGCTGTTTCATTTCAATGCTGTTTTTACTCATTTCAAGCTCAAAACAATGAAATTAAAATGAAACAAAAGGGTTTGAAACAGACTCAAAATGAAATGAGGGCAGTTGCAACATTTCAAAAGTTTCAAAATGTTTTGGAGTTTCAAAGCTGAAGCTGGGCTTGCCTGCAGGGAAACAGAAAGTAAGGAGAGGGAGGGAGAAGAGGGAGGAGGACTGCTCTGATATTGACTGTGTAGCTGGCCAGTGACTGTGATCCTTCCCTGAGGTCCCTTCTAATCCCAGTGCTCTGGGGGAGGGATGGGAAAAAAAGCATAAAAAGAAACATTGTTTTAACTGAGCTGCTTTCTGCCTTGGGGTCAGTTACTGAGCTGTGTTTCCAAAAGCTCAGCAACATCAGACAACAAAAGCTATCATTTCCTACTTACTAGCCTGTTCGTAGCAAGTGGGATTCATCAATACCTTTTGCATTCTATACCTTTTTATTTTATTATTATAGTCATTAATTCCTTTCAATTTATTCCTCCACCAAAAATCCCCTTTTCATTTTTTTTTTAGTTTATTTTGATTATTTCCTCCAGAAAAGAAATCTGTGCTTTCTCTCACAGTGTGCATTCCACTCACTGTGTAGGGAAGCACAGCATATATTGCTTGTTATAATATAGAATTTATTCAGGAACACATACTGCATTTATTTATATATTTTATTTATTACATAAATACACATGCATATACAATTATCTACATATATTAAATAAACCAGATTACATTACAGAAGACCACACAGATTTTCCAGCACACCAAGGCAAAGACACTATGAAACACACCATGAAGTGTGCTGGAAAGGCAGCTGGCAAGCCTTCAGGGAGGCACAGAAGAGAGGGTACAGGGAGAGCTGTAAGTTCCCCTCAGCTCCACCCAAACTGAGATGTGGCTTCTTTCCTACAACTAGCAGGCATGAGACTTCCAGTTCTACAGGCAGAAAGGAGAGGGGAGCAGTGCCAATGCCTGTGCCTGAGTCTGCATCCCCTCCAAGAGCACCAGTCACAACCACCCCCCGCCACCATCATGACAAGCAGCAGCAGCACCAGTATGACCATCTTCTCAACCCTGATTTCAGTTCCCATGCTGAGCCTTTCAGTGCCAGAGAAAGATCTGGATCTGGATCTGAGTGTCCTAGCAAGGGGAATTCTGGGAAAGGAGGGGGAAATCAGCTGAGTTTGTGCCCCACACCTCTTGTTTCCCCTAGAGCCAGATCTCCTTGCCCAGATGGCACTTCAGAGGAGTTTGAGGTAGATGGTGTGGAGGCAAGTGGCCCAGCTGAGTCTGCTCCTCTTGTTACTGTGCCTCTGCCTGCTGAGGATTGGGAAAAGGCAGCACCCACAAAAAGGCAGCATCCATACATACCCAGAAATGACTGGCATAGACTACACACTTTATGGAACTTATATAGGAATGCAGATACATTTATAACTTGTGGCATAAACAACACACCTAGAAAATTGATATAGGAATGCAGATACATTTATATATTTGTATAAAAGCAAAAAACTATGAAACACACCATGAAGTGTGGTGGAAAGGCAGCTGACAAGCCTCCAGGGAGGGGCAGAGGAGGGGGTAGAGGGAGAGGTATAAGTTTCATAGTTTCATAGTTGGTAAAGTCAGAAGGGACCAGAGCAGATCAAGTCTGACCCCCTGCCATGGGCAGGAAAGAGTATTGGGATCAAACAACTGTGGCAAGATGTCTATCTAGCCTCCTTTTGAAGACCCCCAGGGTAGGAGTGACCACCATTTCCCTTGGAAGTTGGTCCCAGACCCTAGCCGCCCTGACTGTGAAGTAGTGCCTTCTGATATCAAGCCTGAATCTACTGTCCTTCAACTTATGGTTGTCATTCCTTCTTACTCCAAGTAGTGTTTGGGGGAACAGGGACTTTCCCATTGCCTGCTGGTCTCCCTTGGCCAGTTTATAGATGGCCACCAGATCCCCTTGCCACCTTATCTTGTGGAGGCTGAATAGGTTCAGGTCTCATAGCCTTTCCTCGTAGGTCCTGCCCTGCTGACCCCTGATCACGCAAATGGCCTTCCTCTGGACCCTTTTGATGTTGACTACATCCCTCCTGAAGTGCAGCACCCAGAACTGCACGCAGTATTCCAGCTGTGGTCTGACCAGTGTCGCATAGAAGGGAAGGATCACCTCCTTGGACCTGCTTGTGATGCTTGTGTGGATGCATGAGAAGGTGCAATTAGCCTTCCTAACTGCATTGACGACCCATGTTCATCTTGGAGTCTATAATGACTCCAAGATACTTTTCTGCCTCTGTGCTGATGAGAGAGGAGTTCCCCAGCCTGTATGCAAGCTACTGGTTCTTTCTCCCTAGGTACAGTACCCTACACTTGTCAGTATTGAATTCCATCTTATTCTCATCTGCCCACCCCTATGACCTGTCCAGATCCAATTGCAGCCTGTCCCTCCCTTCTAGCATGCCCACATCTAAGTGTCATCTATGAATTTGAACAAGGTGCTTTTCACTGCCTCATTCAAGTTGCTGATGAAGATGCGGAACAGTGTGGGCCCAAGAACTGAGCTTTGGGGGACGCCACTGCCCACACCCCTCCAGGTTGAAAATGACCCATCCACCACCACTCTCTGGGTGTGGCCCTCCAGCCAACTGGCGACCCATCTGACTGTGTAGGCATCAACACCACAATCTCCTAATTTCTTAACAAGAATGGGGTGAGAGAGACAGTGTTGAAGGCCTTTCTAAAATCCAGAAAAACTACATCCACTGCGACACCTGCATCCAAGGATTTTGTGACCTGGTCATAGAAGGCTACAAGGTTGGTCTGACAGGACCTGCCTCAAATGAACCCATGTTGGTTACCTGTAAGCATACACTCCTCTGCTTGCCCCACCCAGATAATTTTCTCAAAGAGCTCCCCAGGACTGAGGTAGGACTAACAGGTCTATAATTTCCTGTGTCCTCCTTCCTCCCTTTTTTGAAAATGGGGACCATATTGGCCCTTTTCCAGTCCTCGGGCACCACACCAGTGCACCATGAGTGCTCGTAAAGCTATGCCATGGGTCCTGGTATGACCTCTGCTAATTCCCTCAGCATTCTGGGGTGGAGATCATCAGGACCTGCTGATTTGAACATGTTCAGTCCCTCCAGAAGTTACCCAACTACATTTCACTGACCCTGGGCCTGGCTGTGCCTCCCCTGGGACCATAGAGGATCCCGGTGCGGGGAATGACCTGGTCCCTGCTCAGAAAAATGGAGGCAAAGAAATTGTTAAATAGGTTAGCTTTGTCATCTGGTGAGACCACCAGATTTCCAAGTGTGTCCTGCAGAGGTCTCACATTACCCAGTACCTTCTTTTTGCCCCCTATGTATTTAAAAAAAGATTTCTTGTTATCCTTGATCGGGGTTGCTAGTCCCAGTTCCATCTCTACTGTGGTCTTCCTAACAGTCCCCCTACAATCCCAAGCAATGGAAGTATAGTTCCCTGGTGATGGCCTCTCCCTTCCATTGGGTGTACATGTCCTCCTTAGCTTTGAGATGTTCCTGGATGCTTTTGGTGAGCTATGAGGGCTTTTGAGCACTCCTGCCCCCTTTGATCTGTGTTGGGATTGCCACCCTTTGGGCTTGGAGGATTGTCTCCTTCAGGAACGACCACTCTTCTTGAACTCCCAAGTCCCCACCCCTCCGGGACCTCAGTGTCTCCCCTTCATTGCATGCCAGCCTCTGGCTTTGTTACTATTCCTTTCATCTAGGAACAGCACACACACCAACTGCAGGTGCTTCCTCAGCCTGACAAAGGTTTTTTCAACTCAAAACTGTGCTAATTTCTATAACTATTCTTTTGGTCTACTAAAAGATACAAGATTGACACAAAGAACCTTGACTGCTAGTGCCATGTCCTTAGACCAACATGGCTACAGCCTACACCCCTAGCACCTGTCCACGGTCAGCTGACCAGAAGGAGGCAGGGCCTGGGCACATCTAAGACCCAGGCTGGGTCTTGGAGGGAGAGTTCTCTGGCAGCTGATGGAGAAGAAGCTCCTGCAGGAAAGGAAAGAAAGGCTCTAGTCTGTGACAGTTTCGCTGCTAGTGCTACTGTGTTGCTTACTTACCTGTTGCTATTTAAAATAGTGGACTGGAATAAGGCTGTAGGAGGTGAAGGCCTCATTGGGGCACACTACCAGGTCATGTAGAGGCCCCAGCACTAGTGAGGTTGTGCCTTAACACACACACAAAGTCACACGTCACAAGGTTTTCTTGTTAGCAGCTTGAGGTGCAGTTTCCCAGAATCCCCTGTACCTATCTCCTTGAAAGCTGGCAGGCTTCATGGCCTTAGAAGAGGCTCCTGCTCTTGCTGTTTTGACCCCACTGCACCTTTACACTCAAATACGACATGAATTTTGCTTGTCAGCAGCTTGAGGTGCAGTTTCCAAGAAACCCCTGCACTTATCTCCTTGAAACTTGACAGACTTTGTGGTCCCAGCAGGCCACATTATATTTGCATAATGGGTAAAACATTGATGTCCCCATAAGAATATAGAATTCAAACATATGAAGCTTTTCTAATATAATAGAATCTGTTAATTTAAAATAGTTTAATGGAATATTTTTAAAATAAATTATCATGTATTTTATGTGATCCTTTCAGCAAATCATATAATGCAATGCTGTCCTTTTAAAAGGGACATTAAATAGAATCCCCTCTTTCTGACACCAGTATATTGGAAGCAAGGTATCAAGGCTTTTCACTCTATTGGTATTCACTAGTTGTCCCTGTATATTAAGAGGAAAGTAACTACTGTAATAAATCTGAGTATTCACATGTTCCATTCCCATGAGTCACACCATGGAATTTCTGCATGCATTAAAGAAAACCCAGAAAAAATGTCATTTCATAGACATTAGGCATGGAAGGGACCTTGGAAGATCATCAAGTGCTGCCCCTGGGGCAGAGGGCTGGAAGTCAGCTGGGGTCACAGGATCCCAGCAAGATAAACATTCACATTTCTCTTGAAGGCATTCAAAGTGAATGCTTGAACCACCTCTGATAACAAGCTATTCCAGACCTTGGGGGCTCAGATAGTAAAGAAGTTCTTCCTTATGTCTAGCTTGAAATGGTCTTGGAAGAGTTTATAACCTTTTGACCTTGTCATCCCCTGGGGCACTCTGGTGAACAAACATTTCCGCAGATCCTGATGAGCACCCCTTATAAACTTATAGGTGGCTATCAGATCACCCCTGAGCCTGTGCTTTTCCAGCTGAAGAGTCCCATAGCTCTCAGCCTGTCGTCATAGGGTCTGTTTTCCTAACCTCTGATCATGCACATGGCTCTCCTCTGAACTCTCTTAAGCTTCTCCACATCCTTTTTGCATTGTGGAGCTCAAAACTGGATGCAGTACTCCAGCTGCAGCCTCACCAAGGCCAAGTGCAATGGGAGAATGACGTCCTGGGATTTGCTTGAGAAGCATCTATGGATGCAAGCCAGCAGTTCGCTTGCTTTACTAGCAGCAGCATCACATTGAAGGCTCATGTTCATCTTGTGGTTAATCATGATGGTCAATTATGTGGTCAATCATTGTGGTCAATTGTGACATGGGTGTTGGGATTGTGTATTCTGCAATGGTTAAACTGCGTGCACAGCAAGTTCTGCTGATCTACATTGTAGTCTAACTTCTTTTCTACTTTAAGTTTTATTTTGCCTTTTGATTCAGAACTTTCTGAATTCAGATTTCATAACCTGGCTCAGATCCCAGGTGCTTTAAATTGGCATAGTACTCAGTTTAATGGAGCTATGCTGATATACAGCAGCTGGGGATCTTCCCCTTCATACCCTAATTGTAATATTGGCTATTGAGAAGATGAAAAATAAGTGCTTTGCAGCACTGGTCTCATAGGAGTACTCTGAATATAGACTATTGAACTGCAGAATGACTTGAAAAGAGTCTATTTAATGATATACTTTCTCCTTTATAGAGAGAGGTTGAGAAAGGCATGTCAAACTTAAACTACCACAGGTGACCAAGAGAGCTGGGGGTGTGGGGTGTGGAACAGTTAATCTGCTGGGAAAAGCTGCTACTGTAAATTAGGATTTACTTGGGAACAGCTGTAGATGATTGTCTTAAGGCCTGTGGGCTACCCTGGACTGCAGGTCCACCTTGAAGAGCTGCCTAAGGATTTCTGTGGACTGTAGCAAGACCCTGCCTGGCAGCAGTGGATTTAAAATAAGACATCTAGTAAAGGATGTGGGAACAGGGTTATGGCTCCAACTGTCTTGCAGAATGAAGATAAAACCACTTTTCCCCAGCCTCCAGTATTGTCAACCCCCATGATTTTGGCATTGTACTTAAAGTCTATGCTTCAGGAATGTGAAAAACATAGCTCTTTCCTATATATACAGGAAGAAACACACACACAGAGACGGAGACAGGAAAAATCAAGGAGAAAAGGGAGGAAGACACCGGGACTGGGGAGAAGGCAAAGGAAGGGGAGAGAGACATGGGAGGAACATCAGAGGGGCATAGAGCAGGAATTGGAATAGGGCTGGGAGGTCAGTAAGACAAAACCCAACTCGGATTCTAAATTAACAGTTTTATTAAACAAACAGTATACTGTACAGCTCATGGAGTTATTGGTTCCTACACACACACACACCCCTACACAATGGCAACAGGGGAGGAGAAAGATTTAGTGGAAAGATTGAAGTTAAAGTGTGCAGGAACAGAGTCCAGATCCTGTGTTTGGGGAAGGAAGGTGGGTGATAGCTACCTGTCCTGTGCTGTGAGTTGATCCTTGATGGCCAGTTGGGGTCTTCTCCAGTGAAGTGTTGTCCAAAGGGAGTCTCTGGCAGGACCTCTGGGTGGATAGGTGTTGTGGTGTAGTGCTGGTCCAGATAGTGAGGGCATCCCACTGGGTCTGTCTTCACTACCCCTTTGTATAGGGGCAGACCTTCTGTGACCCTAGTGACAGGGGCATGCCCAGGCAAGGGTGAGCCCTGCTGTACTGAGCATGTGCACTCCAGACAAGGATGTACAGTTCCAGGTGTCTGTGTTGCAATAGTGGGTTGCCTGATTTCTGCAGGGTCTGTCTTTCAAATGCTAGGTCTGTGGTTCCTGGGTGAGTCAATGGAAGGCAATAGTCCAGTTGTTGAGTTGATGGTCCAGTTATTGAGTTGACTATTCAGTAGAGGCCTGCTACCATTGTATTTCAAGTACCCTTATTCATCCCCATTCATTCAGGAACCAAATTTACATGAGACTGGTTAGATATGAGTCATAGGTTACACCCAGGCAGAGGACACAAGATGGAGGCTTGACATTCAAAATGGAAACTTGACATTACTTATATTAACTTTCACATGTAGGCCTAAATAATATAGTATCAATTAAAACAAAACCAGTAAAACAAAAACAAAAAAAATCAGTAAACAGTAATCAGGCTGAAAAATCAATATAAACATAATAAGTATACAATATAAAACAGTAGATCAAAGAGGGAGAGAGAAGTTTAAAAAAAATTGCTACCAAAATAAAATGCAAAAGCTTATCCTATGTTTTGATGTACTCATACTTATTTATAGGGAATACAGAGTGAAAGAAAAAGTCAGAAATAGTTGTGGAAGGGAGGGAATGTATTTAAAAAAAAGAAAAAGAAAAACTGGGGGGATTGCTACAAGCTTTACTGTAAGCACCCAAGGTTAGGTCAGGAGCAAGCAGAGCAGACATTAGGCCTTTTGGATAGGGACAGAAGTTATACATAAACCAGCTTAAGTCATCAGAAATTTGTTTAAACCTGTAACAGAATGGAAGTTTAGTGTACATAACCTATTTTCAAAATGAGTGAAACTGGTTTAAGATAAACCTGGTTGAATTTAGTATCAGACTTAACTGATTTGGGTCAAACCAGTTTATGAAACTTCTGTCTCAGACCCCTTCCTGGTTCAAATTAAATCACAGTCCCCCAGCATGCTTTCCAGCCCTGGTCTGGGCTCTGCTGTTTGCTCCAGCAGAGAAAGCTTGGGGCAGAGTGGCAGGCAAGGACTGCATCCCCCCCCTACTCCAGGCAAACCCTAGCTGGGGTCTGGGGCCAGGGAGAAGGGGTTTAAACCCCAATTACCTCAAGTACAGAGATATCTTGCCTCTGCTAAACTTACTGCTAGCTGTGACTGTGGACTACAAAACCCAGAGGCACCTGGAAGCAGAAAGAGGAAGTGATGAGCAACCCTTCACAGTCCTGCTGCTATGACTCTGGACTGCAAATCCCAGAGACCTGAGGGGAACTGGGAAAGGAAGCAAACACACAGCCTATGCTGGCTATGTGCCAGAGAGCATGCTCTAGCATCTCCTGGCTTCTGGCCTGAATCCCTGCAGGAATGTGCCTGCAAAAAGTAAACATCCATTCACTTGTTAGTCAGTTTAATCTCTGAAGTTTAGACTAACCTGCAAATTCTTGATTCAGCCTGGGCTTTATATCTGCATGCACTTAGCCTTAATGGGGCAGGGCTTGGAGCATATCTTTATGGGCTGAGTGCAGCAGATGGGAGTGCTTTCATACACCTCCCAGCAAGCCTCATTGGCTCCTTGGGCTGCCAAAGACTAACAGAGCAGAGCCAAAGAGTTAAGCCACCCCTATAGGCTGCTAGGCAGAGGTCACCATGTCCCCAGTCCCCTGCCATTTTGACTTGCACAAACTTTGATTTCCCAGCCTGTGTGCCCAAGCAAGCAGGGACACCCAGGAACTGCAGCAGGTCCTGCTGGCTGCACTGTGTAAATCTTCTTGGAAGTTGCAAGACAATACAGCTACCCACCTGGACCTGATACAGTAGCAGCTTGTCATGGCATGCACCCTCAGGGCCTTAAGCTATTATCTGTGTGAAGCTTCAGAAGCCAAATTGATTCAGAGGAGATTCACCCAATTCAGCAGCTGAATCTCCAAATCAAAACTGGATTAGGAGACCCATTAAAAGGTCCAAATGGATTTGGAAGCCTCCTAATTGATTCGGAGAGATGCGGTGCTGATTCAGAGATTCAGCCATAGTCTAAACAGGCAGCAGTCCTTGATAATTCTGGATACAGCTGCTTCCAGCTAGTAAGTCTGTTGTAGTGGGAGGAGGGGGGAGGGAAGGGGTGTGAAGGGGGGCAGATCATGAAATTGAGGGAGAGATTGGGGTTGGGGCTTGGACAAGCTGCCCAGCTGAGGCAGGGGGGCATGGGACTTGGGGAGGCGGGTTCCTGCCACTGCATACTGCTTTGTACCACCAGTCTGGGAGCTCCTCTTTCAGTGGCTCCTGCAGCGGCTCTTGCCACCAGTTCAGGAGGACATGGGAGTGGGTGCATGCCCCCGGATCTCTGTGGGGTGAACTGGGCTGGGTTGTGCTCTGGGAGGCTTTCCCCAGGTGCCCACCACTGGGCTGTGCTCTGCAGAGCAGGTGGAGCCAGGGCTACACTCTGGGCAGCTAGCCCCAGCCGCAGCCTGGAGTGCAGTCCTGTCCAGTGTGGGATGAGAGGCAGCAGATGGCTGGAAGGATTTAAAGGGGAAGTAACCCAGAATTAGCTCTGGAAAAGAGAAGAAAGCAACCCAGAAGAAACAGGGAGAGACTATAAGAGATACAACAGCTGACAGAGAGAAGGAAATGTAAGAAGGTCCTGGAGAGAGACTTACTTGGGAAGCTGAAGTGAAGTAACAAAGGAGGCCTCTGAGTTAGTGAGTCTGATACCTGAAGACATCAGGTAACATCCCATAGACTTAAAATTAAGGGAAAGGAATGAGAGTGTATGAAGATTAACAAAGATCAGAGAACCCCACATTTTGTTTATTAGTAGTAATATACAAGGTGGCATACAATTACCATTTGCTTGGGACCTGTGCAGAGGAGAACATGACAAGCAACCAAGAAATTGAGAGTTCTCAAAGAGAGAGGGAACTAAATATATCTAAGACATTAGTTATGCAAGAGAGACATAATAGTTGTGCAGAAGAGTTTTGCTATGACTTCAGAGGGGAGCTTATGGGCACTTTGGGTCAGGTGTACTGCCACACCCCACCCCATGTTTCCTACATTATTTCCTCATAAGGGGCCCTGTAAGAACATTTGAAAAGCACAATACCCCACTCGACCCCATTTTACTCTAGCTGTGGTGAGTTGGCTGGGTTTGAAGGGCATTCCCATCACCAAACTTATCTTGATGACGTTCTGAACCATATTAAATAGGCAGGAGTTAAACATGATTTTATGTCAAAAGCCTCATATCCATTAGGAAACTTATCCAGTTCCAGAAATCAGTGCAGATGAATCAATTCTTAGCTGCTGAAGCACATTCAGCACTTGCTTAACTGCACCCATGACAACACACAATAAGAGAAATTCAGCAATAAAAATTTTTCTGTGTGTGGATGTATCTGTGCTAACCAGAGGGAGGACCCAGACCTGGGGGGACAGGGGCTTTGCTGGCTTTTGTCAGTGACAGACTGAGGGTGGACGTAAGAGTGGCCCTAGGGCAGAGTGGGCAGATCCGATGAGCTCTGGTGAGGCTAGAACACGGCCCTGTGTGTGTGTGTGTGTTGGGCGGGGGGTGGGGGTGAGTGGGATGCCACAAAGCCCCATGGGTTGCTGGTGGAATGAGATCCTAACATGAGTTGATGGGATCTGACACAGATGTTCATTACAGCACTCGAACTTACAGTGGTGAAGTCTGATACCTGACCATCTCTTTGGTTACCGCTATGTGTCCTGACCACTTCCTTGGTTACACCTACAGAGCACTTTTGGCGTGCATACTGCACAATATGTGGAATGTCTGTATCTGGCCTAAAATTCAAATCCACAAATGGCACATACGGTCCGACCCAGACACTCAATTCTATGTCCTTCAAATTCCTGGCCAAGCGCCGGCAAACCCTGTGAACACTTGATGACTACAAGAATACGTTTTCAACATTAAAATCCCCCTGTGCCTGAATTCTGCTTTGTGGTATCTTCAAAAGGACATTGATGTAGAAAGAACTGAGTGCGTATCAAAACCTCACTGGGCTCTAGACATTACTCAGTCTATTTTGCTTGAGAGACTCAATCTGGTAAGCATCCTCAAAGATGAACTTCCAGATTGGCCTCTGCACACAACTCAGCAGCACACAGTGGTTCTCTTCAAAATGTAGTCCCTGCCAGAGTTAATAAAGCTTGAATCCCTTTAAAGAAGGCCTCAGAGATTTCAGCATTAACCCAGAGTGTGGTTTTCATGAGGGGATCTAAACACACACCTCCTATGAGAGGTTGTTAGTTAATCTAGAAGGTAATTAAACTGTTCCACTTGTCATAGCCTAGCCTGAAGATTGGCCAGGTACCATTTCCTTTTCTGGTAGCAGTTTGTTGAAAGAAAGGAATAACCTCTTGTGAGGGTTTTAAAGATATAACACAGGAACATCCTAATACTTCAAGATAAGTTATCAGATTGAGAGTCCAGCAGGAAGGGAGGTGCTTCCCAGGAGCACTTTCTCTATATCCTGTAGAAAAGCAGGATTTAAGATATACTGTAATTCTGAGAGTTTCCTATTGGCTCACAAAGGCAGCAGCCCATTCAGCACAATACCTCTTTCAAACTTCATTCTAAGATACCTGTTCATTTTTCCTGTGCCAAAGGAGCCTTGGGGCCTAGTACAAGACTGTAGAGTCTGCTATGCAGGTAGGTTCTGCAGCACTCCACATTACAGTGTCCAAAGATGAAAATCAGATTACTAAACTCCACACCTGAGCAGAATTTAGTTGCCTAAGTTGCAAATAGATCCCAGGCATGCCCATTCCAGTGGCCTTAAAACCCCTGAGGAACCTAAACTGACTTGATTCACACCTTTTGGAGTGTAAAAATCCTTAGACACAGGCAGAAGCCTACCCAGCTAAACTCTAACATGTCCTGAAGTACATGTAGGGTAGCACCTAAATTGCACATAATTCATGAGTGGGATTTAATCCAAATCTGCACACTCACACACCAGCAGTATTGGACTTAGTACAAAGCTTTGTATCAATAGCCACTTTCACTCAGAAAACAGCTAAAAAAGAAAGTGATTGTACTACCTCTTTTTTAAATAAATAGCTTAGTGGTCAGTTCATTTACCCAGGGATTGAGACATAGGTGCTAGACCCTCTGCAGTATGAAGGGATTAAAACCCATCTCTATTTCCCAGGGCAATACCCTCATCACCAAGATATAAAATCATTTGTATGGCGATACCCTCCTCTCCTCATGGATGGGGTCAAAAAGAGACCATGCAATGTTCTGTAGGAGAAAGTATTAGGAAACAAAGCCTGGCTGGGATAATGTTTAGAGGGTTTTCTCTTCTTTTACTTGCATTTTTTTCCTATTTTATAAGTTATTCTGTTCTCCTATTGAAAGCCAACCTAAGCCTATATTTGGAATAGTGCAATACAAATAATTCAAATATCTTACTTGTCTAACTGTCAACTATACAGTTGGTCCAATAAAGGAATATCACTCTAAGAAATCCTTGCCTCTTGCATAAATACAGGCATTTCTCTGGTAAGGGAAGGGATGCAGAGTCAAACCTTCCAGTCCCCATGGCTACACTGTATTTTATAAGACAGTCATTGGATGAAAACAAGTAATACTGAGTACAGAGACTGGAATTCCTTTTCCCAGTCAAGTGTTTTAACCACTAGAATATAACACTAAACTTCTTTGCACTATTTCTCTTCTATCCCCCATGACTTTTCACTGCAGTCAAATAGGGTGGGTACAAACATTCAAAAAGCGTGAGGAGGACTTGATCTCAGTTACTCTGTTTTCTGTAAGCAGAGTACTTTAGATCAGTAGAACACACATTCACACTTTGATGTGGGGGGGCAATCTTAAATTGGGTTCTGCTATTTTTAAACTAGTCTATACATGACAAACTTATTTTCTATTGCAGGTATAGCCCAGTATCTGATCACTTATACCAGTAAAAGTGTAATGTCTGTACCTGGCCACAGCTTCAATACCCACTCTGCAACCTGGTGATTAGGGGTCTCTCTTGGAACATGGTGGGGGGGAAGTTATAAATTTAAATGCCCTCATTCTAGAGAAGGGACTTACACAAGGGAGCAAACAGAAAAGACAATTTTCACCTCATCTGGCCACAGAAAGTAGTTTATAGCTCTGACCAAACACAAGTGTATGGCTGCAGACAGCTTAATAAATGTCTGATTGGGTGAAAATCTGACCCCTCATTGAATCAGGTCAGATGAAGGCATTTCAAAACAGAGTATCGTCTATAACTTCTCTGTACTGCTTGCCAACAGTGAACTTCTGTTTGTTCCAAGGGATTATTGTAACTCAGAACGCTTCCTGAAAAATTTTCTCAGTTAAAGCAGGGAGCTGCATTTCTTTCTGCACTCTATCTCCTACTTCCTCACTTTCCTAATGATTAAATTGTTGTGCAAAAGAATCATAGAATTATTGAAGTAGGGTCAAAAGAGACCTTGTAGATCTTCAAGTCCGACCCCCTGCCTGGGCAGGAGAAAAACTGGACTAAAATGACTCCAGCCAGGTAGGCATCAAGCCTCTTCTTAAAGACCGCCAGGGTAGGAGCCAGCACCACTTCCCTTGGAAGTTGGTTCCAGATCCTAGCTGCCCTAACTGTGAAGTCGTTCTTATGGATGTCTAATCTAAACCTACTCTCCAACAACTTGTGGCCGTTATTCCTTGTTATGCCAGGGGGCGCTAGGGGAAACAAGGTCTCTCCCAAACCCTTCTGGTCCCCCCTAGTGAGTTTATAGATGGACACCAGGTCCCCCCTCAGCCTTCTCTTGTGAAGGCTGAACAGCTTCAGGACCCACAGTTTCTCATTGTAGGGTCTGCCCTGTTGTCCCCGGATCATGCAAGTGGCCCTCCTCTGGACCCTCTCAATGTTGTCCACATCCCTCCTGAAGTGGGGCGTGCAGAACTGGACACAGTACTCCAGCTGTGGCCTGACCAGTGTCATGTAGAGGGGGAGGATCACCTCTTTGGTCCTGCTTGAGATGCACCTGTGGATGCACAACAAGGTCCGGTTAGCCCTCCCAACTGTGACCTCACATTGTCGGCCCATGTTCATCTTGGAGTCAGTAATGACTCCAAGATCCCTTTCTGCCTCCGTGCTCTCAAGAAGGGAGTTTCCCATCTTATAAGTGTGCTGCTGGTTTCTACTGGCCAAGTGCAGCACCCTGCACTTGTCAGTATTGAAATGCATCCTGTTTTTGTTAGCCCACCCCTGTAACCTATCCAGGTCTTGCTGCAGTCTTTCCCTCCCTACTAGCGTGCTCACTTCACCCCAAATTTTGGTACCATCAGCGAATTTAAACAGATTGCTTTTCACCCCATCGTCCAAATCACTGATAAAGAAATTGAACATCACGGGCCCAAGAACTGAGCCCTGGGGAACTCCACTGCCCACTTCTCCCCAGGTTGAATATGACCCGTCCACCACCACCCTCTGAGTACGACCCTTCAGCCAATCTCCAATCCATCTGACTGTACCGGCATCAATGCCACGGTCACCTAGTTTTTTAATGAGGATGGGGTGGGAGATGGTGTCAAAGGCCTTGCTCGAGTCTACAAAGACTACATCCACGGCGACACGTGCATCCAATGATTTTGTGACCTCATTATAAAATGCAATCAGGTTGGTCTGACATGACCTGCCCCTAATGAAACCATGCTGGTTGCCCTTAAGCATCATCCCTGAAGCAGGCCCATCGTAGATGTGCTCCTTGAATGATCTTTTCAAAGAGTTGCCCTAGGATTGAGGTAACACTGACGGGCCTATAGTTGCCCAGGTCCTGCTTCCTCCTCCCTTTTTTAAAAATGGGGACCACGTTGGCTATCTTCCAGTCATCTGGCACCTGGCCCTAGCACCATGAGCACTTGTAAACCAGTGCCAAAGGACCTGCAATAACCCCTGCTAACTCCCTCAACACCCTGGGGTGGAGAGCATCTGGACCCGCTGATTTGAATACTTCCAGCCCCTCCAGGAGCTCTCTAACCAGGTCCTCCCCAACCTGAGGTCTGGAGGTATTCCCCTCAAGTCCATCTTGCATCATGGTGGGGAAGTCCTGGTCCCTACATAAGAAAATGGAGGTGAAGAATTGGTTAAAGAGGTCTGTTTTTTCCTCTGGCGCAACCAACAGATTGTGCAAAGGCAGCAACAGTTCATGAGAGTCCTTCTGTCATAGGCCCCTGAAATATGTTACATTTATTGTCCAATTGACTAGTTAATTGCACAATACATTTAGATATGCTACACAGGCAAAGTAGTTATCACAAAATAAAAATGGTCAACCAGCCACAAAAAAAATACCACTTGAAAAAATTTAGAACATTTTAGTAGCTGGTTTCTATCAAGGTTTAATTGGATGTCTGGCATATCACACATAGGATGACAGTGCTTGGCCAAGTCCTTCATCATCCCCCACCCCATCCCTTCCTGCAAGGAAACTCTGTAACTCATGCTGCTCCAGGGTGCCTCAGAGATGTACACCATGACTCATCACGCCTTTTCCCTTAAAAGCTGCTTCTTTAAGGAGCCATTGGCACCCATCTCCTGTGAAATGCAAAATGTAAACACTCAACATAACATACTTTACTTACACAGGATGATAATCTGAGACAGGGGAGGGAATTTGTTTTGAAAGCTGACTGAAACAAGATGGGGAGAAAAGAAAAGCACATACACAAAAGCACCTCAAAGGGTTCCAAGAGCATTCAAGCTCTGCTCCTTCTGTCCCCCCTCCATTCTTCATACAGGTCTCCCATGCTCTGCACAAGGCCTAGGGGAGCAACTCTTTCACCCAGGGGAATTTCAGAACTCACTTTTCACTAGCAGTGTAACATAATCCCCCAGTTTCTTTTTTTTTTTTTTCTTTTCTCTTATATAGATATAGATATAGATATGCAGTCCCTTCCCCAACTATTTCTGACTTTTCCTCTCCTTCTCTATTCCCTATAGATAATTATAAGTAAGCTAAGATATAGGATAGGCTTTAACATTTTATGTTAGGTAGTTAAGTTTTATTTTTTTCTCCCCTCTTTGGAAATAAGTGCCCTGCTATTTTGATATAGATACCCACTGTTTTATAAGTAATAATTATTATGTTGGTACTGCTTTTATATTGTGTGATTACTGTTTTAGGCCTATATATATGTAAGCTAACGTAAGTCATGTCAAGTTTCCATCTTGTAATGTCAAGCCCATCTTATCCCCATGCCTGGTTGTGTAACCTATGACTCACACTACCCCTCTTATGTAACTTGGTTCCTGAATGAATGGGGATGAATGAGGTGCTTGAAAGACAATGGCAGTAAGTCTAAAAATAGCTCCTTCTGAATGATCAAACCATCAACACCAATACCTGCACCAATGACCCAGCCCTTGGAACCACCCTCAGTATTCAAGAAACAAAAAATAAGGCAACCCACCATTGTGCCAAGCTGCACATGCTCAGTAAGAATACCTGGAACCCTCTGGAACAGGACTGACCTTGCCCAGACAGGTCTTCCCCATAAGAGATCAGAGGTAGACTGACTCCTTGGGAACGCCATTTCCATCTGGACCAGACCAGCTCCATATCACACTGCCTATCCACCCCAGAGGCCCTGCCAGCAACCCCCCCTATGGACAACACTGAGCTGAAGGAGACCCAACTGGCCATTGAGGGCCCACTTTCAGCCTGGGATAGGTAGGTATCACCTGCATATTTACTCCTCCAATTTGGACTCTGTTTCTCTTTTCCCAGACTTTAGTCCCTGCACCAAGCCTCTTTACCACCTGCTGCCATTGTCTGTGTGTGTGTGTGTGTGTGTGTGTGTGTGTGTGTGTGTGCGCACAAAGGAACCAATAAAATATCATGTCACCATTACCCCTGTTCAATAAAACTGCTATCATTTGTAACTCCGAGTTGGGTTGTGTTTTACTGAGCCCTGGTCCCTTCCCTATGTCAAATTCTGATCTTTGTCTTTCACTTGGCTCCAGTTCTCCCCCGCACCCCAATTTTCCCAGTCTCTCAATTTTGTCTCCCCTTTTCTGCCACTTATAAGCTCGCTCCTCTTTGTCCCTTTTCTGCAAGCTCTTAGCCCTGTTGCTTTCTGCAAGCTGTTGGCCCCGCTCCTGCCACTTTCTGCAATCTCTCAGCCCTTTGGCTTTTTGCAACTTCTCAGCCCTGTGGCTTTTTGCAGTCTCTCTGTAATCTCTAAGCCCTGCATCCACCACTTTTTGCCTCCTCTTTGCCCCTTTTCTACAAGCTCTCAGCCCTGTTCCCAGTTTCCCTCTCCCTACGTACCTCTCAGCTCCCCTGTAGTCTCCTTGCTTCAGCTCTAGCCTCCAGGCTTCTCCCTGGCATCACTCCTTTGCTCTGTCAGCTTTCTGCTTTTAATTAATGCCAATTAACCTTGTTACCCTCACTTCCCTCCAGTCTGTCGGTTCTAATCCTGGCGCTGGCAACTTTCATCTCAGTCTCCACCAGCAGTAACCCGAAGTAACCCCAAGCCTCAGCTTCTCAGCCCAGCTCTATCTAAATCTACTGGTTCTGGTCCTGGTACCTTTTACTCCCTAACTTTCACTCTCTCTCTCTTACCTTAACCTTCCCCCAGGTATCCCAAGAACACCAAGCACATACATAAACATCACAAATTAGGAATTCACCTATGTGCATGTGTAGGTGAGTGGTATGTATGTGAACTGATATACATGTATATCACTGTGTGCATGATATATGAATTAGTGAGCCGTGTATGTGTATTGGGTGTGCAGGTATTGGTAATTGATTCTGGTCTAATTTCTTTTGTTCTGTATAGTGTGTGTAGGTGCCTGAATTGGTGATAGGTTTGCATTTGCCTAGGCTGGTAATTTTGGATGTGTATGTGCTTGGATTGGTAGTGTGTGTGTGCATGCCTGGTGGGGGTGCATGCACCTAGAGTGTGTATATGCACCCAATTTATTTTTGAGTGTGTGCATGTGCAATTGTACACCACACCCTCCTAACAGCGCAATATTGAGATCCTGGGAGTTAGCCTGACCCCACAGAGCAACAGCAGCACAGCTGAAGGTGTGGGAAGATGGCTGACAGCCTGTGTAAATAACTCTCCAGCCCTCCATGCTGGTAAGTGCTGGCATACCAAGTTTCCAGGGCACTTTCCCCCCCTCTGAATAAGTTGTTCTGTGAACTTGGAGTAGGTTAGAAAGCACAACATTTCCATCGACTGATATAACTTGTTGCTTGATGGAAATAATGCCTGCTGAGGCAGAGATGGACAATTACTTGAGTGTGTGAGCCACACAGGGAATTTTGGGAAGCTGTCATGGACCAGCTCAGCACCCCCCCTCCCCCAAGCAACAGCTCACTAAACCTTATTTGGAATGGGGATGTGAAAGGCAGGGGGGAAGCTGGCACAGCAGCTTCAGCCTCCATCCCACCCTTCTACCCCACCTGTGTCTGCAGCTTATGCCATTGCCCACCCAGCGCTGCTTCCAGCACATGGGCCAGGAGCTGGTGTAAGCTATGAGGCTGTGTTGGAGGTGTAGGATGGCTGGAGGGTGAGAGGGAGGGGGGAAGAGGGAGACAGAGAGATGGTCTTGCCCATGATGAGTGGCAGCAGTCAATGCTGGGCACCAGGCAAAAGCAGGACCTGGCAGTGAGTGTATTTGTCACTTTCAGGACCCTTCTGGCAGCAGCTGCCCGGATCCCATGATGGCCCTGGTGTTTCTCCCTCCTGCTGCCATCCTGTGACATCTCCAAGCCACCTCGCACCCATGGGGTGGTGGAAGCACCATCATGGAGGAGGTACAGAGCAGCCCCAGTGCAGGCTGTGGGCAGCCGCTGCACAAAGGAGCCTGGAAATCTCAAATGCTTCTGGGTCCTGCTTTTGCTTGATGCCCAGCACTAGCCATTGCCACTCATCATGGACAGAGCCACCTCTCTTTGTCTCCCCCTTGCCCCTCTTTCTTCCCCCTCCCCTTTGTTCCCCCAGCTGTCCTGCAACTGCAACATTGTCCTGCATCCTACACCAGCTTCCAGCCCATGTGCTGGAAGCAGTGCCATATGAGCACCAGTATCAGGTACAGACACAGGTGGAAGCTTCCCCTTGGGTCTATAGGTCATTGTGCTACATGCATCAGCTGTGGTCCCTGTCAGTCAGCCTGATCCCTGGTGGGAACCTGCAGGCTGCATCCACAGCTGAAGTAGAGTACACCCAGCATTGCTTCTGGGAACATAGGACAGAAGCTGATGTATGCTGTGGATGGGGCTAGGATGTACCTGCCTGCCTGGCATGATGTGGCAGCCAGAACTGCTGCTTCATACAGGCCAGGTCCTATGACTTTGTGGCCGCTGACCCATGGGCCAGATATAGTCAGTTGGTTGTCCAGATCCAGCCCACGGGCTGTATTTTTCCCATTCCTGTGCTAGAGTCTTAGGCACTTACTCTCAGAAGTGGCTTTGGTGCCTGCACTGCAGAGAGAGGTGGATGTTCAATACTTATTGTTTCCTATTGGCAAGCTATAGATACCTTTCTGTTCACACATGGGCCCTCAGAATCAACCTTCAGAGGTGCTTAAGTATATAGAGTTCTACTTTTAAAAACTACCCTCCTGAGGCTAGATGCTTTCAGACCTTCTGATGTTCAAGTTAGAGGCATCTATAGAACTTATCTAAATTTTTTGCCCTAAGTCCTCTATCCATAGAACAGGAATTGTATATGCCCCAGCACCAAAAATATCCCTACATCACATTCTTGATGTTTCTAAATTTTAGGTGGAGGGATCAGATCTTAAGTGGAATGCCTGATTAAACATTCCTATGCTTTCTGGTTTCCCAATGGGTTCTTACAACCATGAATCATAGAATCATGAGGTTGGAAGGAACCTCAAGGATAATCTAATCAAATCCCTTGCACAGATGCAGGATTCACTGTGGAAAGGACATGCCAGGACATTTCAGCTCTGATGTAGACAGCAACTCTCTAGGACTTAGATGAAGTTCAGCAATTTATTTCGGAAAGCCAGCTGAGGAACCTTCAGAGTATCAATAAGATTTAGCAAAAAAATTTATATCAGTGACCTTACGGTGAAAGATTAGGTATCCTGCAACTAATTTCTCTCAGCCATTCTATCTTACATGCAGAAGTTTATTAAAATGAAGAAGTGAGCAAGACTAAATCAGTGTTTTAAAGTACTGTTTTTTTGCTTTTTATTCTTTACAAAAAGTGCCTTTCATGTGTCTCCTTCCAACTGTAACCTAAAATCAGTCTAGACACCTATACTTTGAAAAGTCATGGGATTGTCTAGAAAGCTATCAAATGTAAAAAATACCATTATTGTGGAAAATAGGAAAAGTACATTATAAAATAAAATGCAATTTACCAAGGAAACATATTAAGCATTAAAATGCAAACTTGTATTACAAAGCTTTGTTCTGTAGAAGATGAGACAATGACCTTCTGATGAATTCACACAAGTGCAATTAATCTGTACAAAAGAATTCCCATGGCTAAAATGTAACATCCCCTCTCTTATTAAAACCAAACAATAATACCAAAAACAACTATCAGACATCTAGTAAAAAAAAAGTTAAATTAAGGTCATTCTTACAATAAAACTAACAAAATAAAAAAAGCAATATGCTTACAGTCTGCCTGAGGCAATGGCAGAATTCTGTACAGCAAACAGTCTATAAGTAACCTGCACATTTTTCTCTTTCTTATTTCTTCAATGTTGTTCCATCACCTACATAATTGAATCCACCCTCAGCAATCTTCTTTTCCTTCTTGCCCTTTTTCTGTGCTCCCCAGCTCCAGCTCATTTCACACATACACAATTATGGAATGTAGTAATGAAGTCCCTTATTAATTAATCAGTTTAATTGAAACCCCATACAAGGAGCTACTTATTCAAGCAGATGTCTGAATAAGGGGCTCATACACTGAAATACAGTACAGGAGGATATCATTAGGTAAATCAGTTCCAAGATTAGAAAATTGAAATGTATCAAAGGTTGCAAAGACAAATCACAGATTCTGGCATGCGAGTGCCTGAACTAAATCCCACTAAAATTAAGACAAATTTAAGGAGATACTTATGCCATTTAAAAAAGGGGGGGGGGGTTATCTCATGAATAATTACAAAATTCCCTAATTTCTCTGCATTTTCAATTAGTTTGGTACCAGATCTAAAGGAGGATTTGATGCCTCCAGATTAAACATCTCTGGTTTTAAGCACCTGGCTGTCAGAGTGGAATCCAAAGTCCAGTGTTAGGTTGGGCCCCATGTATAGTGCCCGGGAAGAGTAAGGTATCTCAGAAAGGTGGTCTAGAAATACTAATGCAAACAGCTGGGAGACATCTAAGACTAGCCATTAGGAAATGCTAAGACCAGGGTCATATATCTAAGAACCTACCCCAAACTTGCCTAACACACCACATCTGAAATCCTTTTCTAAGGGTAGATGCTTATTATTTTTCTTGGAAAGACCTAAGCAGGGCTCACAATTTAATGCTATAAAGGTTCACATCTACACTTTGCCCAAAGCATGCTTCAGGTACCATAGTTTCTCTTTGAATCTGGTCCTAGGTTTCATAGCTTTCATAAACTTTATTTGAAAATGGTGGTTAATTTACTTTATTTATCCATCTACACACGCACCCAGGACAGCAGCTATTTGAGCCAGGATGGAGCACTTTTGGCAGAAGTTTTCCTCTTATCATACTTTGGGGCTTCAGTTGTCAAACAGGACAAGAGATGTCTTAATTTCATATGATCAAGAATTTTGTACAGTATCTTAGCAATTTGAATATGCTTTTCTTGTGGGAGCATAACTAAGTTATTGTTGCTATCATTTGTATTAATGGTTATGAAACAATGGCATTTGACATAATTTCTTGCAGGGTGTGAGTCAGCTGGGTGACCACAACCATGGAAGGGTGCTGTTGGGTGTGTTTGTTTAAGTGTACTGCCACATCCCATCCCCTTTTATGCTAGCTGCCGTGGTTTGGCTGATAAGCCACTGACCAGGACCCTGGCCTCTCTGAGCAGCCAGCCTGATGCTTGCCCCTCAGGCTATAGGATCCTTCCCAGGCACTGCACTCCCAGCCCTGGGTATATAACTAGAAAATGCAAAAGCAACAATAATAAAAATGAAAAAGTCTGCACTTATCTTGTGCTAATCCTCGGGTCTCCGCAAGTCAGCACTCCATGCTGTGGTACTGGTGCCTCAGCTGCTCATCTGGGTGCGGGCCAGCTCCAGGGCTAACAGGGTGAGGGAAACCCCATCTGAGGATCACACATGGTAGGGCCACTAGTCTCTTACCTCCAAGAGAGACCTCCTTGGCAGCCACTCTGGACTGCTCTTATTCCCCCTCTCTCCACAGGGAGGAGCCTTCCAGCTTGCCCAGATGGTCAGGTTGCCAACGACTGACAGCTGAAGGGCACTCCCCCAGCTGGGGCTGTCTATCAGGGCTGCGCTTGCTGCACCAGCTTCTAGCTGGCCAGTGTAGCTATGAGGCAGCTGTGCCCATCTGGGAGCAGTGGGGGGGGGGGAGCAGGGAGGAGCCATCCCAGGTCAGAGGTGCCTCAGACATACTTCTTCCTGTAGTAATTGGCCTGGCCCCATTACATATGGATGTAGAAATCAGGATTTATTTGTCTAAATATATATAAGCATTTCCACTTAAGTGAAATTGTTCCAAAAGTGGAAAAGGTGAATAACAACTCAATAACCTTTATTTTAAAAGAAAGGATAGCCACTTTTTAAAATTCTAACACAAAACTAACTTTTTTTTATTTTATGAGACTGGCATTTGTCTTCTTATTACTGACTGGAAAATCTTAACTGTGTCTGTTGGAAATTTCAAACGGGAGTAGAAGAAACTGGTGGAATATGTATAAGATCAAAATAACTGTACAGGAATGTTCAGTTATTTTTGTTACTAGTAAAACAGGTAAGCACAAAAGATGTTTTGAATTATGATGCAACACAAACTGGTCTATTACAGAGTAAAATATCAATGTGGGCATGACACAGATGATCATATGAACTGCTTCCTTACCACCTCTTTATTTCCTACCATAACTCACTAAGGAAAGCAGAATAACTAGGAAGCAGATACTGCCTATAAATGGCTCTTCCATCCACATCATACAAGTTGCCAGCCTGTATCTGAAGCAGAATAAATATATAATATTTAAAAATCCTATAGTATCACTAAAGTCAAATGCACAATATTATCATAGAATCAATGAGTTGGAAGGGACCTAGACAGATCATCGAGTCTGACCCCCTGCCATGGGCAGGAAGGAGCACTGGGGGTGGGCAGGGTCATAAGACCCCAGCCAGGTGCCTATCCAGTCTCCTCTTGAAGATCTCCAGGGAAGGTGAGAGCACCACTTCTCTGGGAAGCCTATTCTAGGCTCTGGCCACCCTTACAGTAAAGTAGGTCTTCCTAATATCTAACCTAAACCTATCCTCCCTCAGCTTGTGGCCATTGTTCCTGGTGACCCCAAGGGGGGCCCTGGTGAACAGACCTTCCCCGAGTCCCTGCTGCTGGCCCCTCAAAAGGTTGTAGGCAGCCACAAGATCCCCCCTCAGTCTCCTCTTGTGGAGACTGAAGAGATTCAGGTCCCTCAGCCTCTCCGCATAGGGCTGGCCATGGAGGCCCTCAACCATATGAGTGGCCTCCTGTGGACCCTCTTCAGGTTCTCCATGTCCTTCTTGAAGTGCGGCGCCCAGAACTGGACACAGTACTCCAGCTGCAGCCTGACCAGCGCTGCATAGAGGGGGAGCAAGACCTCTCTGGACCTGTTAGTGATGCCCTTGTTGATGCATGACAGGGTGCGGTTGGCTCTGCCTAGTGCTTCCTCACATTGGTGACTCATATTCATCCTGGAGTCAATCCTGACTCCAAGATCCCTCTCTGCCTCTGTGCTGCTGAGAGGGTCAGCCCCTAACCTATAATCATAATGCTGGTTCCCTCTCCCCAGGTGCAGCACCCTGCACTTGTCCTTGCTGAACCGCATCCTGTTCAGATCCACCCACTTCTCTAACCTATCCAGGTCTGCCTGGATGCGGTCCCTGCCTGCTGGTGTATTCACTTTACCCCACAGCTTAGTGGACAGGGAGCTCTCCACACCCTCATCCAGGTCTCTAATGAAGATGTTGAACAGCACCGGCCCAAGGACCGAGCCCTGTGGGACTCCGCTGCCCACATCCTCCCAGGACGACATCGACCCATCCACCACCACCCTCTGGGTGCGCTCCTGGAGCCAGTTTGCCACCCATCTGACCGTGCATTCGTGCATTATTAATTCTACCTTAATCATCCAATGTGTGTCCATCAGAAAAAAATATGTTACTAAAATAAAAGGTTTGTCCTCCCCTGAAAAGAAAAGTGGACCAAAGGTGAGTGATGCAATTTGAACTAGGATTTTGGTACTCTTTAATCAGAGAATTAAAGGCTAAAAAATTATTGCAAATCTAAAGATCAGCTATTTCAGGAAGTGGTTCTTGTCATTTAAAGCACTGAGATAAGATTTCATTGTCTGTGTAAGCAGTTTTCAAAAATCGAACCAATGCAACAGAAGTTTCTAATATCTGCAGACAGGAAGTAATCAATTACTCGTGATTATTAAAAATAATTAAAAATCTCACAATATGCTGGAAGCTTTCCAAACACTTCATGAAAGATCATCCTTCCCCAAGGAGCTCATAGTTAAGGAACAGGCTAGCAATCAGAGAAAGGAAATGACAACAGAAGATGTTCTATATAAATCTAAAAGATTCATTATAGGCAGTATGGCAGAATTGGATTTTGAGAGATTTAAGAATGAAGAAGGTAAGATAAAACCCTGGTACAGGAGTCATTCTGAAATTCAATAGGAAATCATTAGAAGCACCAAATTATCCTACAAAAGGGCAATGTTCAATGCTGTACCACTGTGCCATATTAGAATCAATCACCCATTTAATATATTATTGTGCAGCATACAGGTATTGTTACAGTTGATGTTAGAACTGAAGGCAAGATTGGAAATAATCAGAGAGATAACTTTCCAAATATTCTCAGGCTGCTTAGCTATGATCCCATGATGGAAATGCATACGGGAAAATGCACACAAAATTAAAGTATCAAAGATGCTGCTGCTAATCATCATTCAAAATGAAAGTTAATTGCAAAACAGGAAAGAACAAAACATTTGTTAGATTATTGAGATTTAACAGTTATCAGCATCATATGTCCACAACTAGAAATAACTCCTTTAAAAATGTTAGAACTAATCCATAATGAGGCAGAGATGTGGCAAAAAAAAACAAGTTGGCATTACGAACATGAATGCTTAGATCTTGTTCATGATACCATGGAGTACGTTCATCAGTTCAGAAAGCCCCATTTCTGAGATGAACATTTACACCTTGCCCCAATAAACTATCATACTGACGTAAATTTATGATAGTTAGGAGCCATAAGATTGAGTTAAATATGGCAATGCAATCTAAGCTAAGTCAGGATGGGGGAAGCTAGTAGAGGGACTTGGGAAGCTAGTAGAGTCCACAGGGGAGGTTGGGGAAATTGGCGGGGGGGCAAGTAGGGTCCACGAGGGGGGTTGATAGGATCTATGATGGCTTGGCAGGATCATGGGGGAAAACAGCATCTGCCAGGTGGCTTGAGGGGATCTGGGGGGCTAGAAAGTTCTGCAGGGCATCTTGGGGAATCAGAGGGGAAAGGGGGCCTACAGAAGGTCCTGGGGGTGGCTAGTGAAGTCTGTGAGAGACTGGTGGTGTCCATAAGGGCTTGTCGGGATCTGTGGGGGAGGGGATAGCGGGGTTCACAGGGGGCTTGGGAGGATCAAAGGGGCTAGTGGGATCTGCAGAGGGTTTGCTGTAGCCTGTAAGGGTTTGGAAGGATTAGAGAGTCTAGCAGGATCCACAGGGAGGGTTAGGGTGTATCTGGGGTGCTAGCAGGGTCTGTAAGGGTTTGGTGGGGTCCATGAGGGTTTTCCAGGATTAGATGGGATACTAGGGTTCATGGGGGATTTGGGGAATAGTGGGGGCAGTTGGGATCAGAGAGGCTCTCCAATCCTGCCAAACGTACCCAGCCCCTCCCAGTTTGCCCCTCCCCCCCAGCTTTGCTTAATTGCTGCTAATATCCTGCAACCTTATCCTTAGGCTGGTTTTACCAACATTCACTGGTTCTGGGAGCCTGAGTGAAGTATGGTGGGGTGGGGAGGGGTGGGTGGATTGGGGGGCTTTCTCCTCAGCCTCAGGAACAGGGGATATTTTTAGCCCCAAACCCCACTCAGATGAACAACCCCTGACCCCACCCCCCCCACCAGTAAGTCCCTACCCTGCCAGTCTAACTTACTTCCATCAGCTTCTGGCACCAGTTGATGACAATAAAAATCAGTACCAGAGGTGGCTTGTAGGATCAGGGGTTTGGCAGGCTTGGGGGGTGGGGTGGGCATGCTGTTCCATGGAGGGGAGGAGCCAGGGGATAAAAATATCCTGGTGTAGGAAAAGTGCAGCCCCAGGGCTGGGGCCAGCAAAAGTTCAGTTAGATCACTCTTGTAGGACCTGATCTAAGTTAGACCACCTCCAAGGTACAGTTAAGTTAAATGAGATAGGCCAGTTTTAGATTGATCTTACCTTCCTGAACTTCTGTACAGTTTACACTTAGATTGACCTAACTAGAAATCTAAGTGTAAGGTCCATACCTGGGCAAAATAAGTTAGATGAGGTCACCATTTTTAATATGATATGACCTTCCCTAACCTTCCTGAACATCTGCACTTAGTGTTGATAGTTAAGCGGAGAACAGTAACTTGTTGAGATAAACAAATGAGTGTCATAGCTGAGGAATAAGTGTAATGAAGCCTCATTAACAGCCATACCCCTCCCCCTGACACGCACATTTTCAGTTCTGTGGACTCACCTAGCCTCTGGCATAACTTCAAGCTTCAGTTATACAACAACATTCTACAACTGGATGATCAGCTAAAAATGCATTCCCTACCATACCATACCCTCTTCCATTTGCCTACAATGGTCTTTCAAAGCAAGCTTGTTTTAATAAACTTGGGATATAGAAGATTCAGTATTACTTCTATACCAGTGTTAGTGTAGAAACCTTGAAAATAGCAAAAGCAAACCACTCAGCTAACACCTCAGAGATAGGGCAACATATTCTTTTCTGGTTAAACATCAACAAGTTATTACTAGAACAGAGATCTACAAGTCATTCTGTAAAAGTAAATTCTCCCAACATAAGGCAAAGTCTGAAGGAGAATATTCCTTTTGTAATTCATTTCAGCTAATAAAAAACTGCTTGCAGTAGAGTATCCTTGCTGTCATTGCACCTCATAATGTGTAATAGTCCTAACCACCTAAATAAATCATGCATGTATCATTAGCATATGTATTCATAACTCTTCAGTACTATACTACTTCAGGATATGAAAAACTCCATGCCCATACCCTGTCCAGCATGTATCCAACTAATTTACTTATGTTTAGAGCATCTGAACAGTTGTGAGATACATATGTATAAATATTTTCATCTAATCCAAAGGGAAACACCAGAGGTTTTAAAAGGTTCAGATTTTGATTCTAGAAATCTTCCTCCAGCTGTTTCCCCTAAATCTCTCCCATATTTAGTAATACATATTTCCCCACTGAGGCCTGTTGTTTTCCCTAAAGCTTTATAAATCCTTTGCACCACCTGGTTAATGTGAACAGAAAATCTTACAAAGCCATGACAGTTTGTATGAAAAAATTTCCCAACTTTGTGATCTCTATGACATAATATGAGGGACAAGTTACTTTTCTTTTTTCTCGCCAATGGGAACATTCGAGAGGACAGTTGGTAATACAAAACAAAATCATTTTTCAGGTCTGCTTCTCTTCTGATACCTTCTTAAAATACTCAGAAGATGAAAGTCATCTCCCACAAGCTGAAATGCAAAACAGAGTCAGAATCTTTAAAATTCCAAAGAAACTTAATTCTGTATTTTCAAAAGTGAAATATAGCCCTTTCTCTTGTGTTCTCTCTCTACAGTTTGAAGTAAGTTGTATGCACGACTGCTATCCAAACCCTATTTTAATTTTCTACCCTGAAGCAATGTACAAGGATCATTTCTGATATTTTATGGACTAAATTTCACATTCCCATTGAATTTATGAAAATTAGGAAAGCAGTTCAATTTAGGAATAAAATCACCCAGCAACATTTTTAATCAAATCCTCAATTTGCTTTCTTCATCATTAAAGTCTCAGTAGTAAATATTACAAAAAGCGCATGTAGAAGATAAATTATTAGACTAAATAACCTATAATCTTGCAAGCCAGTTTGTATTTAATATCTCTCTTAAACCAATGAATAAAAATGGCTTATTTTACAGCTATCTCCCTAAATTTATATAATAAAGGTTCAAAATAGTCAAATACATATCTTTGAGCCTAGTACCATAAGCAGCCATTGCAGCCAAGGATGCAGCTTATTCTTTGCTCAGTCAGGAAGTTAATTTTAGTATTAGAAGTCAAACCAATTAGAAAGGTTTTTTTCTTTTTAATGAAGTTAGAAAGGTGCTCTGTTTTTCAATTTAATTCAGGATTAACTTGTTTTCTGTTCTTTCTGTACGAAAATTTATGGGCCAAATCATGACACTTTTTTCCCATGGTAAATAGCATCTTTAATAGCATTATATGGTATATGTAACAGGGGACCAAACCCTGTTAGTCAGGTATAATGGAAGGGGAGAACAGGGGACTGTAAGAGGGAGCTTGCAGGGGGCTCCTGCCATCTTATGAGGATGTAGCAAGCTAAGCTGGCTGTGTGGAGCCACGGTTGTAGGAATGCAAACTGGACTTAAATGAAGAGAGAAAAACACCTGTGTGGAGCTAAGGGAAGGCACATGACAGAAAGGAGGTGTGGTTTTGAAGTATGTCAATCCAGGATCTGAGCCAGAACAGGCAGTCTAGCCCTGCAAGCTGCAGGGCCAGGAGCTCCTGAGTGAGATACTTGCAGCAGACAGGCTGGCAGGCACCTGAGCTTTTCCCTGGAGCTGCCAGAGAGTAGACTTGCTCTGGGTCAGGGACACCAGGTAGGTTTGAGCTGAATTGTGAGTAGAATTGCCATTGGTCAGTGAGGCCAAGAGGTTGACCTGAAACAGGAGGAGCCTTGCCCTTGGTCAGGCAGGCCAGAAGGGTTAAGCTGACCTTGGAGCAGCCTTGCCCTGGGTTAGGGATGGCAAGGGCTGGGCCCAAATAAATGGCTCAGGACTAGAGGGTTGCAGCCAGAGAAAAGGGGGCTAAACTAAGAGGGCTGAGGACTCTATACATGGAATGACCTGTGTATAGATGAACACCTGTGAGGCATTGGTGAGGCTGTGGGGGAAAACGAGGCTATGAATTTAGCCCTTAAGACAAGTAGGACCCTAGAAAACAAGCAGTGAGAGAGAACAAGAGACATTACCCTGGGCTCACCAGCCGCTGAGGGCAGCCTCCCTTATTTTAACATCAAGGCATCGCAGGAAAAGGAATCAGGGTGAGCCCTTGGGAGGGTGGAGTGGGAGCTGGGCAGGATCAGGACAACCACTAGAGGTCATCACAGCAGCTCTTGGGCACCATTCTGTCATGTTATAGAATTGTGAGGTGTAACAAGAGAGATTTTAGCTCCCAAATAGCTCTGTAAATTTGCCCGCGAGGTAATACCCAGTGCTAGTGTATCCAACATTTATAAAATTAAGAGAAAAAAAAGGTGAAAAGGAAAAATATTTCCAGATCAGAGATGTCTAACATATGGCTTGTGGGCCAAATCTGGCCATGGAGCCATTTAATTTGGTCTACTAAGCTACCAGAAGTTGGGAAAGTGGGTTAGAGGTAAGGCCTCTTGCAAACCTTGCTGTCCCTAAGCCCTAATAAACATGGCCTTGAGTGGAAGGAGGCTGAGTGATGGCTGATACAGCCTCAATTTCCCTGAAGTTACTTGGCCTATCACCACCACCAACACAGCAAGTGGGCACTTGGCCACATATCTGTGCTAATTCCTCTGCTACTGACCCTGTGCTGGAGCCAGAATCACTGTCACTGCAAGTCCCGGGCCAGAGCCAGAGCTACTGCCACATGCCCTGGGCTGGAGCCACTCCATGCCCCAAGCTGGATTCAACCCACAAAGAGTCCTACCATCTGAATCGGGCTCAAGGTATGAGGTGAGTTTGACACCTCTCTTCTGGATGACTGAACCTAAATATATTTATTTTCTTCCCAGTTTTACCAAGTCTTCTGCACAGACTCCTGAATAAGTCAGGGTTTTAAATATAAAGAAAAAATAAAAATAGTTCAGCATAGCTCCTTTGTCACCTTATTCTGTATAGAGAGCTGACATTGTTCTCTAACCTACAACTAGTGCTTGGCTAGAGATCTTTTTAAAGTTGCTTAGTTCTCCTGAGAACATGAAATGAGCTTTTGACTTCACAAAAGTCAATATTTCTATTAAAGAACAAAACATCTTTTAGAGAAACCCACTGTGACCAATTACATAAGTTCAGCTGAAACATAAAGAAGTCCAATACATACCAATTTTTTGGTATTAAGCAGAATAATAAGATAAAACCTTTGAATAAAAAAGGGAATATAAAACATGAATAAGGAAGCTACTAAGTGAATTCTTTGCCAGAAATAAACCCTTTCTTCAGTATAAATGGTAGGGCTATTTGAGGGGAAATAAAGGTAAATTTGATTCTTGATAGGTGTATAAGGAAGTTTCCAAGAAAGAGCAGATATAATTCATTTACAACAGTTATTGGAAAGCAAATTTCAAGCAAGGGTAGCAAAGGCCTACCCCCACTGAATATTACAGTACTGCACCAGAGAGGTTTTTTTCTTGGATTTAATTGCAGTTATACTATCAGTAGCCTAAAGAAGACAGTTGATGTTTTACCTGGTCAATTTTCAGTAGGTACATTGTAAAAGAAGATGAAGGGACTTTTTATGTAATATTATGCTAATCAAATCTTTGTCAATCACATCTGACTAGACAAAAATAAGATGTTCACAATTTGTCTTTATATTTTCCCCTACTTATGGGGATTTGTCTAGGTTCTTTATATATTCATTATATAATGAAATCTGAATAGAATATGTGCAACCTAGACACATGCCTGTTCTAAATTTGTGCTGACTATTGGAAAGCTATAAGGGATGTCCTTGCTTCACTAACCATGAAAGCAGCTGGTATAGTAATCCAGAAGGATTTGGCATAGCATCTGAACAAATTAGACTAGAAAACAATCTTCATATATTTGCCAAATGGCAGCAATATGGATCTCCTCTGTAATCCTTTGGAGTGGAACTCCGAAAGGATTGCTTGAAAACAGCATTTTACTATTAAGCAAAAGAAATATATTTAATTTTGCTAGAAAGATTTCATGCACACCCTTCCCCAAACTACACAGAGGAAATAATTACAATGTATAGACAAGTTGGAGCACATGTATGTTTTAAGTAATTCAACCCAGGCTGGATTCAACCCACAAAGAGTCCTACCATCTGGATCGGGCTCAGGGTATGAGGTGAGTTTGACACTTCTCTTCTAGATGACTGAGCCTAAATATATTTATTTTCTTCCCAGTTTTACCAAGACTTCTGCACAAACTCCTGAATAGTCAGGGTTTTAAATATAAAGAAAAAATAAAAATAGTTCAGCATAGCTCCTATGTCACCTTATTCTGTATAGAGAGTTGACATTGTTCTCTAACCTACAACTAGTGCTTGGCTAGAGATCTTTTTAAAGTTGCTTAGTTCTCCTGAGAACATGAAATGAGCTTTTGACTTCACAAAAGTCAATATTTCTATTAAAGAACAAAACATCTTTTAGAGAAACCCACTGTGACCAATTACATAAGTTAAGCTGAATTTAAGTAATTCACTAGAACCATTAGCAGAAAGTAGGAAATTGGTATCAACATCTTACACTAGCAGAGTGACAGATTTTAGATTTTTTTAAAATTAATCAACACTAGCCACATTTACACATGCTGTTCATGTAAATAAATAAACTAGAGTTTATTGCTCCTGGATGCACAGTTTGAATGTGCACCCAGGACCACAGCATATTGAACTGGGTCAGAGCATTCCCAGGTTGCCTGAGGCTGCTCTGCCCCAGCTCAACGTGCTGTGAAGGGGCTGGCTGGGGCATAAGGGTGCTTCTCAGAAGGGAACCCCTGCACTGAAGCACCCTTATGACCCAGCCAGCCCTGTCAGCATCTATAAGTGCATTGAAGTGCACTAAATAACATCTCCACAGAATAGTACTTCTGTTTACAAGTACTAACTTAAGGTAGAGTTCATTAATTTACTGCCGCGTAATAGGACCACTCATGTGAGGAGCTAATTAGGTGACTGCAGTGAAAGTCTCATGCAGATGCACCCACAATATACAAGATACTACAAAAAAGATATTATACGAGAACTTTCATTTCTACACAGGAGAATTTTTACAAACTTTTCTCTAATGCCTAAGGCCTGAAAGCTTGCAATTAAGGAATTTTTTTTTTGCAAAAATCTTGTTGGTCTAATAAAAGATATCATCTCTACTATGCGTCTTGATTGTGTTTTCCTCTAGACCAATATAGCTACAACCTGGATACATGTCACTTCTTTCTATACCTTTATAGCTATATAGTAATTTCTATTGTGTGCTAATTACTTTGCAATTCTGGTAAGTCTTACTTTGTATATGTGGCTGGTCTAAACTTATCGTATGATTAAACAGTTAATTGCATAAAATACATAACGTAGTAAGGGCCTAAGCCAGAACCAGGAAAAGTCCAGCCTGCAAGCTGGATTGGGCCCACAGTGAACTCCATTTCCCAGAACCCATCCATGGAAACCCTGGGCCAGTCTCCATGGAAAGCTTGGCTGCATGTTGTCATGGCTCCACTGCTGCTGGGTTCTCCATGGAAACTGAATGCAACAACATGGGCAGGAGCTGCTGGGAAATGGAGTCTAGCTGTTGGCTGGATCTGCCATTTTGCCCACCCCTGCCTAAGCTCTAGCATATAACTCTAGCACTCAGAACTTTGCCACTGTGCCTGTAGCATGAGGATTTAAAATCCATCCATGCTGAGAGACTAACACTCTTGAGAGATGGTGTGTGAAGTATGGATGAAGGGTCAAGCAAAACAGAGCAGACACCTAGAACAAGCAAGTGGAGTTTGTGAGTAGCTAAACCAACTCCTTAGAGTGGGGACACAGCCCCAGGAAGTTCCTGGAGAATAGGACAGCGATTTCCCACTGGGTTTGGAGACTTGGGGGTTGGTAAGAGTATGATAAACCCCCCTGTGTGAGTGGTTTGGGAAAGGACTGGGTTAGCCGGGCAGAAAGAGACCCCAGCTAGGGAAAGGTCCCAGGATGCCGGTGTAAGTTAAGACCCAGGGAAGCATGACCTGAGGACAAAGAAGCTCCAGTTTGTCTGTGTCCTTAAAGGGGGGAAGTGACCCCAGAGGTGCTACCTGGTTTGCACCAGCAGTTTGCTCTCTCTCTGTGGCTCAACTATGTAACTGCTCTGTTGGACAGGCCATGAACAGGCAGAGAGGCGTGCACAGAGGTGCATGGGGAAGAATAAGCATAAATCACATGGAGAGTCAGAAAAGAATCAAGGGCAACATTAGACCCCTACTAAATCAACTGGGGCAGCTGACAACCAACACCCAGGAAAAAGCCAATCTGCTTAATGATTACTTTGTGTTGGTTTATCACCAGCCTGAAGGGACCACATTGCCTAACATGATGTGGGATGACCAGGGTAAGAGTGAATATATGCCCACTGTTGATATAGATCTTAGGAGGGAGCACCTTGAGAGGCTGGACACCCACAAATTGGCTGGTCCCGATACATTGCACCCAAGAGTGCTCAAGGAAGTGGCAGACATCATAGCACAGCCATTGGCAAGGATATTCAAGAACTTGTGGTGCTTGGGTGAAGTATCTGAGGATTGGAAGAGGGCTAATGTGGTATCTATCTTCAAGGAAGTAAGAAGATCTGGGAAATTACAGGCCAATCAGTTTGACCTCAATCCCTGGTAAGATCTTCAAAGAAACCATTCTCAGCAGACTAACAGAAGGCAATGTTCTGAGGCTTAGCCAGCACAAGTTTGTTGCAGGTAGGTCTTGCCTGACCAATCTCATTTCCTTCTATGACCAGGTGACATATCACTTGGACAAAGGACAAGAGGTTGATATCATATATTTTGACTTTAAAAAAGCCTCTGACCTGGTGTCCCATGATGTCCTCATGGAAAAATTGGGCAACTGTGGCCTCAATTACACTACAGTCCAATGGCTGGGGAACTGGCCCAGAGAATGGTAGCTGATGGAGCCAAATGAACATGGCACTCAGTGACCAGTGGTGTCACCCAAGGCTTCCTTCTTGGACCTGTACTCTTCAGAGTCTTTATAAATGATCTGGACTCTGGTGTCAGAAGCAGACTGGCTAAGTTTGCTGATGATACCAAACTTTGGAGCAGAGTGTCCACACTTGAGGACAGGGTGGTGATCCAGGCTAACCTTATAAGCTTGCAAGGTGGGCAGATGGAAACCTGATGGCATTCAATATGGAGAAATGCAAAGTGCGTCACCTTGGGGAAAAAAACCTGGCATCACACTTATAAGTTTGGTAATGTTACACTCACTAGCACTATGGCTGAAAGAAACTTGCGGGTCATGACTGGCCACAAGATGAACATGAGCCACTAATGAGATACTGCAGCTGACAAAGTGAACAAAACTCTGGCTTGAATCTACCGATGTATCTCAAGCAAGATCCAGGATGTCATCCTCCCACTGTACTTGGCCTTGGTGGGGCCTCAGCTGGAGTAATGCATCCAATTCTAGGCTCCATAATTCAGGAAGGATGTGGAGAAACTTGAAAGAATTCAGAGGAGAGCCATGTGCATGATCAGAGGGCAAGAGAACTGGCCTTATCAAGAGAGGCTGAGAGCCGTGGGACTCTACAGTCTGGAGAAGTGCAGGCTCAGGGGTGACTTTCTGGCAGCTTTCATGGCACACATAAGGGGTGTGCATCAGGATCTGAGAGAATGCCTGTTCACCAGAGTTACCCATGGGATGAAAAAGTCCAATGGTCACAAACTCCTGTATGACAGGGTGGCTGAAGAACCCTGCCATGGGAACATGAGTATTAAAATAAAGAAAAGGAACTTACCAGGAGATGCTGAGGAAACCATGATAAGCTGAGGTAGGAAAGACGCCACATCCCAGTACACATACTCTGGACACTTTTAAGAAACAGATGCTTATCTTTCTGGGATCCTTTGAACCGAGTTGACTTCCTGTCCTTTGGGCAGGGGGCTGGACCCGATGGGTCTCTTCCAGCCCTAATGTCTATGAAATCTATGAAATCTATGAATTTGTGTTTTGCAGGGGTGTTGAGTAGACACAGCCTCTACAGACTGCAAAACACCTGGACCTGCATGGGATAGCCCAAGGCAGCTGAGCCTGCACGTGTGGGATGAGAGGAGTGGGGGACTGCCCCACCCTCCATCCATTGAGCAGTAGTCGGAGTTTCTGGCTATTAGTCACATAAAATTAATTAAGGGATTAATTAATACGATGAGTATTTAACCTAATGCATAAGCCATTGGTTTTGTATTTATTATCTTGACCACTCTGTAAGTGTAAATAGTTATCAACTGGTTTTTTTTTTAAAACCCATTCTTGTGTATTGTAAGTAGAGTATTGCAAACTTTTGTTAGTATTTAATATTTGCTTGCATATAGCAATTATTTTCTGAATATAATTAAATTTCTGTAAATAGTTACTCCTGAGTCTGCAAGGTCTCTCCATTGTGGAAGGCATCCCCTCCTCTCAGGGACCCTGTGAAGGAGTAAGACAGGACTTACAGCCTGGAGGGCCAGCAGAAATGAAGGAAAATACCCACCCAATCTCTGGAGCAGCGTCTCGCTCAGGATTAGCATAGGGAGGCTGCTAAAAGGTATTTCCGTCCCTAGAGAGGGGCAGAGGGGGATCATTTCCCTGCAGGCCACAGGAAGGGGCTGAGCATCTCGGCAGGCAGAAACTGCAGAATGGGCCTGAGGAACGCGGGCAGAGACCTGCGAATAAGCGGCTGGTAGGAATCTCTGGAGTGGAGCTGCAGCTGGGGATTTGGAGTGAGGGACACTGCCTCCCAGGAAAAAATATAGGTCATCAAAGTTGTGGCAGGAAAGAAAAACATAAGATCCACTTCCTGGTGGACCTGGTGATCCAGGGCCAAGGTCTACCCTGTCACCACCTGTAGGCAGACAAGCACAGGGCAGCACGAGCAAGCCCTATAATACCTACAGATGTCACAGAGACTCTGGCCACTCCTAGATGAGCTGAGCAGGGGTAGAGCTACCTGGCATCCCATGTCCCGAACATCTGGACATGGCAGTGGGTAGCGTCATACACCAAGGGTTCCAGGAAAAACAAAACAAAAACAGTCCTTGACTCTCTGCTGCTTTGGGGTGGAGACCCCAATCTCTGGTATGAACACTGATTATTCCTTTCATGAACAACAGGCCCTTCTCTGGGCTCCTCACACCAGTTGCTGCCTATAATTAATTTCTTTGGTTTGGCCATGGGAGGATACTTCCTCCCAAAACTGGCATAAATAATATTCAACCAAAAAAAACAAAACAAAGGAAATCATAGTTACTTCTAACCATCCTGTTGTTAATTGGCTGTATGACATCCTCCTAATGTCCCAAAGTTAGGGGAATCCTCAGAAGCCAGGAAGCTGGCATTACATCTTCTTTACAGTACTAGACATGTGAAAAGGGACTGTAATAAGGTCAAGAATCTGACTTCTGTGTATAGAAAACCAAAAAGAATCCACAAAACCTATTTGGATGTGTTGTAACAGTTTACATAACAGTGTAATCATCCCTGACTTCTGAACTGTAATAAAATCATAAAGACACAGAAGTAAAGCTGGGTGAATAAATACAGGCTTGAAAAATAAACTACTTTTGCCTCATATTTATTTATTCCTTAGCATTATATTTGCACCTAAAGAATTAAAGTGCTTCACAATCCCCACTTCTTTCCTAGTAACAACCAATTGTGTAACATGCTACTAAAGTTTATCAAGAGTTGTTCCAAAACAATACATAAAGAAACTCTTTTAAATGACCTAGTAAAGCAACCTCTGCCAAAGCTTGTCAGTGGTCCCTCAAAGTCAAGGATGATGTCTGTCAATCTTGATGGGTTCTCAGGTGACTGAGGAGCCTGATTCTGGATGCACACATTTTTGGCAATGGGGGCATGTTGTTGCATGGGGGAGTGGGATTTGCAGCTCCACAACCTCTACCAAAGCCATAGCTATATTAATTATGCTATCTTTTAGGGTTTTCCTTTCTATATGTTATTCTGATGTCTCACATGAAGTTTTTTTTCCAGGCTTATTGAACATAACACTAATACAAACCAGTGAATATGTTCCAACAGAAACCATTTTTTCTCAAATGAAAAATCTCTTGGAAAAATACAAGATTTGGCACCCTGGACCACCTTCACTTATTTTGAACTGAACTGCTAAAAGGTATGTTCTCTCATGGGTGGTGATCTCATACTGTAGCCTGTCATTTCTTAATACTTTGTTTAATATTTCTTGGATTGCTTCCTGTTTGTTTCAAGTGTTTTCCCTTCCTAACAACTATATACTACCAAATCTAAAAGTGAATGTTGAATATGCTTTTTATATTAGCATAATGCAAGGGCCAAAGAACTAATATTTCATGGTGAACATTTACTGAGAGACACACTGATGTAAATTATTTCACTCCATTAATATAAAATTGAAAAAGGGCCAGTTATAATGGAACATTATTATACTTTTACTAAGGGGGAACATTTTATTATATATCTCTGAGAGAGAGAGAGGGAAAATACACATACACACATTCTCTAGGTATTCTACATGAAATTACTGCCTACAATTACTGTACCAGAAGGACATATTACTAATAATTTCATCCGCTGTACTTCTGCTCATTAAAACTTTTATTGTGTGCTTTGTATGGCAGTTTTCTGAGGAGAATAAAGCCATTTTCTCAGCTAGCATAAATTGGAACAGCTCCAGACTGCAACAGACAAATCACCAGCTTATGCTAGATATTTAAATCTCTAATGTTAAACAACAGATTAAATACATGCATGTACACACACATTTGCATCAAGTCACATTATCTTATATAACTGTTCACTGTAATTTTGGGGGCTTCCCTCTTTGTTAAATAAAGCATAAGTTTGATCTTTGCAATTTACATAAGAATTTTGAAAAGGGGATGCAGGTGGTGGGGTGCATCACCACATATAACACAACACACACTTTTTTCTACTTAAAGGGAAACTAAGAGACTTACTAATATGTTAGGAGCCCAATGTTATATTACTCAGTTTAAGATCAAAACAAAAAACATATATAACTTTATTGGAATATACACTGAATTGCTAGCTTATATTAAATTTTAAAAATACAACAAATTAGGCAAAAATAGTCCAAAGATATTGTTTTATTTGTCATGCTGTCATTATAGTTAAGTGTGCATCTCTGCTTCAGATTCATAAAACAAAATCTAGCTTCCTTGAGCATTTTGACAGTGCATCTAACACTTTGCTCTCGATCATTTCCACAGCTGAGTTAATGTTCACCAGAGATAATATTATCACACCTGAGTTAAGGTTTTTAGCTACAAATAAAAACAGTCTGCAGGGCTATGAATTAGACAAGAGATGTTACCAGGAGCAGCTAAAAGACAGCAACATTTCAGAAGAAAGCATCACTTGAATAATGGAACCTCAAGACCATTAAAAAGGAGAAAGGGTTATTAAGAACAGTGAAGTGAGTAGAGATTAGCAGGAATCAGGGAGACGATGAACCATGAAGCCAATTGACTCTCAATCCTGCCTGGATAGAAATGCAGTTGGCAGTTGGTTTTAAAGGTTGGGTGGAACAGGGTGCAATGCTACCACTGCTCCCCCACCCCTCCACCCACGCCCAAAAAATCTGATCTTGGATCTGTTCTCTGCAAAATAATGTAGGTATCAACTATGCCCTAAAGATAATCTTTAGATTGTTATGGTTTTTAAAAATATTTTAGTCTGTCATCCCTAAAGAAAATGTATTTGATTTAGTTTTTACTCTGTGCAGTTATTTCAAGTGTCTCATAAAATATCCCTATTGTTCTGGAAGTTGAGAAGCATAAGGTAAATGAAAATAGGCATGTTGCTTTTAACTGAATCTCCAAGAATATTAACCCACTTGGACAGTCCTTGGAAACATTGTCAGGATAAAAATAAAATAATTTCAATATATTTGGTGTGAAATTGCATGAGAAGCATTTTGAATAGATGGCCACTACAAAGAAAGAAAACTTGAGCTTTAGAAAAGACTTAGGCAGTACCAGTTAAGTGATTATAGTGAGAAGTCTTGACTAGCAGCCTCTTTAAGCCAATTTGGTTTATCTTGCTTTTTTTGCATAAGTCCTTTCTACTAAAAGTTTACGTAACTTGTATTATCTTTCCTATTTGCTGTCTACTCATTTTCTTGAGCAACACCAATACTCTACCATGAAGCATCTGGACACCTCAGGAACAACCATGAAGTATTATGCTCAAGGCTTGCAAAACTGACTATTCTTCAATCTTGAGGGTCAAGTAGAACACTCCTTGAAAGATAATCATTTTTTTTATAAAATGCTGAAGAGATATCCTCTGAAATAACCAAGACTTTCTAATCAAATTCAAGAAGACACATGCAAAATCATGACAGCTTTGACACTTTTAAGACCCTGATATGCATTACATCTATGGGATAATTTTGTGAATTATGTCATAAATAGTTACCATGACACATTTTCAGCCAATTTAAGGCATGATAAAATGAGAAGCCACCCACAAAGATTTCCCACGCATAATGTGGCTTGTATTACACCTTAAATTGAACATGTAGCCTAGTGGCTAGAAAACAATATTTAGGGGTTTGCTTGTCACACAGTTTCATAGTTTTCTAGGTAAACAGTGTGTCTGAGGCCAATGGGCATACACATCCTGGGAAATTAAAAACATCCAAACTTATTTTCATAATAGAGATAGCAGACTTGCTGGCTGGGGAGTAAAGGGAATCAAGCCCAAGGACCCTCTGGATGTGGGCAGGGTGAGTGTGGCCCCAGGGAAAAGGAGGGTGGTACAAGTGAGGCCCAGCAAGGGCAGTATGAGAGAGACCATGTGAGAGACAGTGGATTATGAGAGGCTTTGGTGAAGGGGAGGTATTGTGAGTGTGGCCCATAACAGGGCAGCTAGTGAGAGGTCTAATACTGGAACGAGTTGGACCCAGCCTCAGGCCAGAGCTTTACACAGTTGTTAGAAACAACTGTGAGGCATGGGATATGTAAGGGGAGGTAGAAATATATACCCAAGACCCTAGACATCAAGGCCCAGCATGGGCAGCCTCCTGCCTAATTAATATCTTAATTACTTAACAGCAAGGCGTGGCAGGTGAGATGGGCAGGGGGCATGCCCAGAGGCAGTGGGAGACCAGCACTGTGGCTGGTTGCAGAGCTCCCAGACATTTGCCACACAGACATTCAAGCAAAGAACCACAAGGTGGGTAGACCCACCATTTGCCTTATATATATTCGGGGCACTGGGGATTTTGGGTAATACATTTTTTAATCATCTTGCTTGTTTTGTCTGCATTAGTCTTACGTATTTCCTTTCACTGTGTATCAATAAAATTTGCTTTATCAACTGGAGGAGTTCTGGTCAGTCTGAAGGTTGTGCTAATTATCAGGACTGGTCTGTAAATCCAGTGCCAAAAGCCCATAGAAAGTCTTATAATGCATCATTTTCATTCATGCAATGAGCAGTTTTTGAATTTATGTATATATCCTCTCTGACTACTAAATTTTTCAAATGTATTACATTCTTCAAAGCTGATACAAGTGGTAAGTGTCATTTGGATGGGTATAGTACAGCCAGCTTCTGTAAGTTAATAGAGGTCCAATGAAATCATGTGAAAGGATATGGAACGTTTCCCTTCCTATTTGGATGCAATTATGACAAACAATGTCCCCTTACATGGTGTACTAACACAGGAATGATAAAATGAATTGGCTGTGTTAGTCTGAAGTTGGACAGAAGGCAGGGATGCTTGGTACAATGACCACCGAAAATTCAGTAAATGAAAAACAAACGGGAAAAGGTTACAAACAAATCCTTCTGAACCTTTTTATCTAAACTGTAAGGATCTCAATATAATTCCCAGCTCTCAGTTAATGCTATAGAAAACACTAGCTTGCTACTTGGATTCAAAAAAGATTTTACCCAATAACATAAGGTGAGAATTTAGTGTTATTCAGGTTGTATGTTAGACTTAGCTCCTGCATTGTGCTTCAAAATGCAGACAGGAGAGAAAGCTCTTCAGACTCAAGATTAAGAGAAAGTCTTACTGTAGTTCAAAAGTGCAATAGTGCCATAAAGAATTGTATTTAATTTAATTTAAAAAGTGATGCAAAAATAAAGTAAATGGAGGAGTCACTTCAAGGAATCTTCCTGCTGAAGGGCATCCTACTCCAGTGCCAGGGCTGGGATCTTGCAGTGTTGACAGCATGGTCCAGAGCTAGGGCAGAGCCATAATCTGCTGCCTGCACATCTTATGTGCCACATGGAGCATGCAGGCAGCAGATCACAGCTCTGCCCCAGCTTCGGACCACACTGTCACCACTGCCCTAGAGCAGCTCCCCGCCCAGCTGTATGCTATACTGTGCTGCTCGGACCAGCTTCCATGGAAACACCGGCTTCACTATCATAGTGCTGCCCCTCCTGGGGTCTCCATGGAAACTGGGTGCAACAATGCAGGCAGGAGCTGCTGGGAAATGGAGTCCATCACAGACTTTGCCCACCCCTACTCTATTCTCATGCTTCTGAATGGTGTTAAATTGTAAAAGCCATGTCAACACTTCCTCTTCGTCCCCAACTTGCTTTGTAACATCTAAAGGGAGTACAATAAAGTCATTGCAAAAGAAGGGGGGCTAGCCATGCACATCAAAATGTTGAAAGATTTCAGTACCCTGATGAAAACTGCTGAGGCAAAAGGACCAGAAACAGAAACTTACAATGGGATTTCAGATCACCTGAAGTTTATGTATCAACCGTATCTACATGAAGAGAAGCAAGGTCTATAGTTGGCCTCATTCCAAACCAATTTATATCACTCAGAGTTTACCCAGCTTTGTAATACTCACTGGACCTTCATGTAATCCTTGTGCAGGGGTCATGTAAGAGAGAAAACAAACTTTCATCTGTGCAAGTTTTGAACAACCTTAAAGCTGATGAGAGTACTGGAAAGCTAACCACTGCAGAGTCTTCATCAATTTGTTTTATAAACAGAGACTGTGAAAAACAAATACTTGACTGACAGCACATTGGGAATGTTTGCTTTAAGACCAGATCAAATTCTATGAACAGTACACATCTTCTGTGATTTACTAATAGAGCTGTATGTTAACCCCCAGTCTGAATAGTTGGTTTACAGAAGAAAGAATACTGCATATTCTACCTGTATTTTAAAGTGCATTTCTTGACATCATGGTAAAAAGATAACACTATTACAAGGAGACAAAGAACTACTGATTTTTTTTACATCTTAAGGTGAAGTTCAAAATATCAAATTTTTCTTTTCAAGGATTTCATTGCAAATGTGGTCATTTTATAAAGTTTCTTTTTTCTGCTAAATTCAAATTAGGGCTGGATCCAAAGCTCACTAACATCAATAGAAAAACACTTATCTGGGTTTTTATGATAAAGCAATGCTCTTTGGTGTTTATATATCATGATTACAATGAGTTTTTGCTCTTAGGAATATCTATGGGTTGCCTTATTATCCTGGTTAGCTTGAAAATAAGGTTGGTCACAAAGCTCTCTTCTTCATATGATACATCTTTCAAACCTCCTACGTGTGCCATGTCCTGCTAAACTGGCAAAAAGAGACTCAGCCTTTCCCTCTCTAACAATATACTGCTAAATTTAATTGTGAAATTCCAAAAATCCCTGACATTTGAAATCCCAAGGCTTCATTTGCATATTTTAACTATAATGAATCTCTTATTTGTTCCTGTAATCAGTGTAGCAGCAGCACAACCAAACATGCACACACTGAATATCTTGGGTACAAGGATACTGAATTGGGTGAATTTTTCTGTGGTGCACAGGGAGTTGTATACATAATTTCCATTGATAGTAATGGGAGCTGTGTGCCTAATTGTTTTCGCAAACCAAGAATTTGGCCTAATATGACTACATGTCCAATTAACTGCAAATAAAAGAAGCAATTTAGAAGATGCATTTTATTTATTGCCTTTAGCAGTAAAAATAATAGGTATATTATTGCCTAAATCCAGCTCCCCTTCTATGAAATTAAATAGCATCTATGTGACTTCCTTCAGCTATGTATATCCTATTTGACTTGATTTCCCTTTCTTCAAATGCCAGAAGGGTTCCACTTGGGATACTTGCAGTCTATGGAAATCTTATTTGGCCTGACATGGTACATAATTGTCTTTAAGTCCTCAGGTAAGGCAGAACCCATGCCACTGATATCTATCAAATGTATCAATGACTTTCAATTGCAAAATGCAGAAGCTCCACTGGGGGCTTTTATTTAAAAGAAAAAAGAAAAAAGGCAGCAGTAGCAGAATTCTACTTAGGAAATGTGAAAATGAATAGAAATAGTAAAGCACTAAATAATGCAAAAGGCACAGAACATTATTAACCAGATAATAATATAATAATAATTATAAAATGGATATAAAATGGAATTTCAACATAGGAGAAGCTCTGCTACAGCTTAAAAATTATGAGGAGGAGCTACATGTCCTTTGTTCCAAAAAAGGCTTCTAATCTTGAAGAAAGTCAAGCTGGCTATTCTAATTACTAATTTCAATGTATATTTGGAAGGACTGCTTTAATCTTCCTAAGCAGGCACTTTGCTTCTTTTATAGATAAGCAACACTGAGTCATCAAACCTCAGGACTGCTGCAAAGGGACCACAGAACTGCCAACTTGGCCCCCTTCAGACAAGTTGTCCATACTTCTGAAAGATCAGTTCACTACCGCTGACATGCAAAACAACACTCTACCAGACGGTCCAGACTAATTGTCCACAGCAGCTAATTCATTAATTAGATGCTCTAAGAGTACAGAGACATCATTGCATGTGGGCTTTAAGGCGTGTGGGAGCTAATGTTTAAAACAATTTACCGTATCCAAGGTGCCTCAGTATTTGGATGACACTGTGCATTGCATTGTAAAATTGTCTTTGATGCCATGGAAACTGAGCAAAGAATCAATTGCTCAACATCAGCCATATCTGAATGGGAGAAGTAGAATAAAAAGGGAATGTCTGAACAATGTACAAAAGCCTCCAAAAAGCGAGGCTGAGCTGCCCAGTAATGGAAAGGGTTTTTCATAGCTGAAATGGACTATGTGATAGGGCCTCTGACTTAGGGGCAGGCTGTACCGGGCCTCTCTATGACCAGGGATTTGATCAAGCAGTATTTGGAAGTGGTGTGGAACAATATGAAAGAGGACAAGCAGACGGAGAAATGCCTTATAGAAAGTTCCACACCCTCAAGAAGCAATTATGGCAACCCTATCATTCCTTTTTACTGGGACAAACATTTTTTCCCCCAAGACTCTCAACCATAGCTCTTTTACAGATGGAATTGGTATCTGGGAACCTCTACCTGAAAGCAATTATTGCTGGAGGGCACATCACAAGATTGCCAAAGGGTGAGCAGGCAAAAAACCAAACAAACAATACAAGAAGACTTCCCCCCCCACCAAGAAACAACCCTACCCTATACCACTACAGCTTTCCTAGTACTTTTAATTTACTGTACCCATCTGCTCTCATACCATGAGTGTGAAGTGTCACTGAAACATAGCCTGCACACTGCAAAGATGTACTTAAAATAAAAGAGGTACATTTCACAAAACCTAAGAAAATCACGTCCTTTTAAAGTTGAAGTTAAAAGTAAAACAAACCAACCAGCCCTTGCCCTCAAAAAAAGCACTGCTGTTCATAAACCTGAAATACTCTTATAAAAGAGATGGATGCTCATAGCAAGGATGTAACTAAAAATCATAAAAGTTAGCTAAGTAGAAAAATCCTGCACTGAACTCAGTGCTTGAAATATTTACCCAGTGCTTTCACTCGGTTAGTCCCCACTTCACACCCAAAAGTGGCTTAAGCTGTTAGGAGCTATTATGGATTCTTGAGGACATAGCTCTGCCCCTCTGAAACCTATGGAACTTCTGTCATAGGATTTTAGTGGCAGCAGATTCAAACATGAAATAGTGAATTGTGATGTCAGCAGTATAATGATATCACTTGGCTAAACTACAAGTGAGGAAATCCACATTTTCCAGATCAATTGCTCTCTGCCAATTCAGGCAGCAATTGACTAAGTTGAATTCATTAAAAAGAAGAAAAAAACAAAATACTGACACTAAAGTAGCTGATGCTTTCTCACCAGGATGAGTGACATAGTTTGATGAGTATTCAAATTATTTTTGAATATTTTATCATCTTTCTAATAAAGCAATTTTCATAGGCAGAGCCAAGAGAGCCAACACCAGTGCTGAAATGAAACAGAATTTTAAATATGTTCATGCTGGATCTTCACTAGTTTACTTAACTTATATTGATGTATTATCCTTAAAGAACAATATTTCACTCAGCTGCAGTATACATTAAGATGGCTGTGTAAGCTATATCTTCCCAGTGTAAATGATGATGGCTATTTATTTTTAGTAGGCTACAAAAAATCATGGACTAAATATAGACATTGGATTTATGACATATTATAACCTGAACAACTGAACTTTGTCTGCTAGGTAGGGGAGAGACTTCAAGGAAGTAAGCTGCAAGACAACTGGCCCAGGGAAGCAGGAACTATGAATGCTTACTGAAGATCTAGTTTCTTTGCAGTAGCACAATAGGACAACAGAAAGCCTATTGAAATGCTAATTGCTCCATATAGGACTGCAGACTCAAGTCCTACAGGAAAGACAAAGTACTGCTGCAAGTGGACTGCCATGGAGACCAGGCAGCAAACCTAAATATAAGGCAAATGTAGCTGGACCATCCCTGGGGGACAAATCAGGCCCTGGACTTCGGGAGGCCCCAGGGTCATGCCATGGCTCACCACCCCCCACCCAGGCCCTGAAAAGGCTGATATGTCTCCAAACCTCACACACCCCTAGGGATGGCTCTGCATGTAGCCAACCTGGGGGAGTCACCTGACCAGAAAGTGTCAGGGCCTGGGAGAGATATAAGTCAAGGTCTGAGTCAGAGAAGAGTAGTTTTGTTCTGTTAGCTGTATGGGAAGGAGCTCCTGGCTAGGGAAATCTTCAAGGGCATGCCTGGTGGACTGCTGAGCTGCCTGGGAACTACCAGCAAGACCATGAAGACCTTACAGGAGGATATAAGCTAGAGCTGGGAGTTATTTTGGTACCCAGGGAGGGCTATCCTGGGTGCTTGCTTACTTATCCTGTTGTGGGGTAGAAGGGTTTTCTTTTTTAAAGCTGTAGTGTGCTGTTTTCCTTTGATGTTTGGTTACCCAGAAGGAAAGGTGTGTGTTAAGTGGTTGCTTATTGCATCTTACGTTATACTGATGGCTTGCAAGGACTGTGAGAGGTAGTTTTTAGAGGTCCCATTGCTATCCTAGGAGCAGCCCTCCCCACCCCACCCCCTGCTGCAGGGCTGGCTCAAATCAGAATAAGGGGCTATAGGCCTAACAAGAGCCAAAACAGTCTTAGTACCCAAGTAGGACTGAGACAGGGTTGGGACTGAGAAACCCAGTCTAATGCAATGGGCCTAGGTTATAAGGACCAGCTAAGAGAAAGGGGGCTGAAGCTGGAAAGGCTGACTCTTGTGAAGTGTATAAGGGCTAGGGGTCTCCTGGTATTGGTTTAGTCTCAGGAACTCTGAGATGCCCATAATTACGGCAGATGGTCAGACCAGGCTTGGAAATCCCTGGGGCAGTCTCCTTCCTACAAAGGACTATAACATCCAGGCACAGCAGGAAAGCAAAAGGGTTCTTCAGAAAGGTAGACCAGGCTAGGGTTGAACAACCACCAGTGGGTGTCACAGCCACCCTCTGGGATGAACACCCTGGTTACAATTATTAATTAGTAAAAAACGTATGTAGGACTAAAACTAGAACATAAAAAGCTGCCAAAGAGAATATACTCTTGTATCCAGCTTTTTCAATGTAGCTAGTTAAACACTAATAATGAATAATCCTCAGGTCTTCCCAAGATTCTGTAAAATGTAAATGATCTTGAATATATTTTTCTCTTTAAAGGAGAGAGGATTCTCTGGCAGTTAAAAATATCAGGCCCAAGTACACAAATTTGGTATAGTAGGTCAGTCAGTCTTTAAATGACATTTTTAGAGTGCTGAAACAAAAACTGACAGTGGTGACCTGTAGGGATGCATGTGCATCCCCTGAGAGTGCCGGTGTACCCCTTGACTGGCATTTGGGTGATGAGCAGGGGGGACAGGCAGGAGCACCACTGTTCCCCCTGCAAGCACCAGCTGATTGCTGCAGCTGCTCCCAGAAGCATCCACAGTCACTCCTGATTGGCTGCAGTGATCTGTCATTCCAGTCAATGGGACTGGTTGCAGGGGGGGCACATGCTCCCCCCGACTAGGGTGGCACCAGTGCCCATGGATACTGAAAATATCATTGATAGTCTTCATCAATTCTAAAGAAAGAGGAAAAAAAACAAAATGGCTAATAAAGATAGCTATAAAATAAGGATATTTTATTAATGCTCGTTGGAAACCTGACCTAATACAGGAAAAGAAATTGGTCTTATTGAAACAAAATACACTTTTAACTAAATCTTGACATTAAGCCCTAACCATTACATGGACTGGTGAATTAGAAATACTAAGGGCCTTGTTACACATTGCACTTTGAGCTGCTCAAAAGGTGATCCAAGTTTGTGTTAGCTGAAGTTTGGAAAGCTAAAAACCTTCTCTGACTGTCCCCCACCTGCACAGTAGCAACTTGCCACTAAAGGGCTGGTAAGCAGGGACCTAGGTAGGAGCTCCAGCTACTGCCACTCTAGGGCAGGTGAGCCAGGACAGGCTTCTATCTCTGCTCTGAGTTGGAGTATGTGAGAGATGGGTTGGGCATCGAGGGTGGTAACATGAATCTGGGAGGCTGAGAGTCAATGGGATAGGGCTGGGTAACAAGACTTCATAGATTTCATAGACGTTAGGGCTGGAAGGGACTCTGGAAGATCATCGAGTCCAGCCCCCTGCCCCAGGGGCAGGAAGTCAGCAGGGGTCATAGGATCCCAGCAAGATAAACATCCATATTTATCTTGAAGGTGTTCCAAGTAGGTGCTTGAATCACCAGTGTCAGTCTATTCCAGATCTTGGGGACTTGGACTGTAAAGAAGTTCTTCCTTATGTTCAGCCTGAAATGGTCTTGAATGAGTTTGTGACTCTTTGACTTTGTTATCCCTTGGGGAGCTCTCGTGAACAGAAGTTCCCTCAGATCCTGGTAAGCAACCCTCATGAACTTATAGGTGGCTACCAGATCACCCCTAAGCCTGTGCTTTTCCAGGCTGAAGAGTCCCATGGCTCAGCCTCTCATCACAAGGTCTGTTTTCCTGACCTTTGATTATGCATGTGACTCTTCTCTGCACTCTCTCAAGCTTCTCTACATCCTTTTTGAATTCTGGAGCCCAAAACTGGATTCAGTACTCCAGCTGTGGCCTCACCAAGCCTGAGTACAACAGGAGAATGATGTCCTTGGATTTGCTTGAGAAGCATCTATGGATACAAGCCAGCATTTTGCTCACTTTACAAGCCACAGCATCACATTGCTGGCTCATGTTCATCTTGTGGTCAGTCATGACCCCCCAAGTCCTTTTCATCCATAGTGCTAGCTAGCGAAGCACTGCTGAGCCTATAAGGATGCTGCAGATTTTTCCTCCCAAGGTGGAGAACCTTGCATTTTTCAGTGTTAAACACCATCAGGTTCTCATCCACCTATTTCATGAGCCTGTCAAGGTCAGCCTGGATTGCCCTCCTATCCTCAGGTGTGGACTCTTTACTCCAGAGTTTGGTGTCATTGGTGAACTTGGCCAATCCACTTCTGATCATTAATGAAGATGTTGAATAGTGTCAGCCCAAGGACAGATCCTTGAGGGACCTCACTGGTCACAGGACACCACAACGATTGACTTCTGTCAACCACCACCCTCTGGGTTTGACCACGGAGCTAATTCCCCAGCCAGCGGATCATGGTGAAGCTGAGGCTGCGGTTGGCCAGTTTTGCCAAAAGGTGATCATGGGATACCAGACTGAAGGCTTTTTTAAATTCAAGATATATGACATCAATCTCTTCTCCCTTGTCCAGGTGATGGGTCATTTGGTTATAAAAGGAAATAAGATTTGTCAAGCAAGATGTACACACAAGAAACCCATGCTGGCTATCCCTCAGGATGTTGCCATCGGCCAGTCTGTTAAGAATAGATTCTTTGATAATACCTTCCCCAGAATAGAGGTCAGGCTGATGGGCCTGTATTTTGCTGAATCCACTTTCCTTCCCTTCTTGAAGATCGGCACCACATTGGCCTTCTTCCAGTCTTCGGGCACTTCACCAGAGCGCCAGGAGTTCTCAAAGATCTGTTCCAGTGGCTGAGCTATGATGCTTGACAGCTCCTTGAGTACCCTGGGGTGTAAGCTGTCAGGGCCAGCTGACTTGAAAGTGTCCAGCCTCTCAAGGTGTTTCTTCACAAGGTCAGCATTGATGGAGGGTAAGAAATCATCCTCACCCAGGCGTTTCTGTCCTGTAATGTGCAGGAGCGCCCCTTGAGACTGGTGAAAAACCCATGCAACTTGGCTTTTTCCTGGGCATTGGTTGTCAGTTGTCCCATCTGGTTTAGAAGGGGTCCAATGTTCCTCTTGCTTTTCTTCCGGCTCCCCACATTTCTAAAAAGGACTTTTTATTGTCCTTGATACTTGTAGCTAGTTGGAGTTCAGTCGCAGCCTTGGCTTTTCTCGTTTGGTCCCAGGTCCGGACCAGTGCAGAATATTCTTCCTTGGAGGTGGATCCAGTCCTCCATCCTTTGTACGTCTTTCGTTTTAGACTCAGGAGGTCTGTTAGTTCCCTGCAGAGCCAAAGGAGCTGCTGTGCCCTTTTGCTGTCTTTCCTCAGAGACGGAATAGACTTAGCTTGTGCATCCAAGATCGCTCCCTTTAGGAGCAACCACTCATCCTGAACTCCCCTCCCCTTGGGGTCATGGTCCCTTAGGGCCTCACCTACAAGCCTCCGCAGCTTGTCACAGTAAGCTTTCCTGAAGTTGAGAACTTCTGTATTGCTGACTGACTTGCCAGCTTTACAGTGGATGGTGAAGGTAATGAGAGGTGGAAAGGAAATAGGGGTATGGGAATGGTGGTGAAATGAAATCAGGCACTGAAGGATAAAAGAAAAAAGATATAAGGAGGAAGTAGATTTAAGAAGGTCTCATGTTTTAATAATTTAGGATTTGGGATTGGGGTGTGGCAGCTACTGATCATGCTTCCCAGGGCAGCTGGGAAGTAGAAGTGGTGAGAGAAGGTGCTTTTGGGGGAACTACTGCCTTGCCCCAATTTATAGGGACCCAATCTGGCCCCCCAGCCATATTCCCACCCCTCCCCCCTGTAAACCTCACTCCTGGACCTGTCCATGCCTGATGACCTGGTTATCTGGCATATGCTTGGCAGGCTGTTTGCACCCTTGGGGGTGGGAAGATCCCACCCCTGGGGAACAGGAGGGGACATTGCCTTGGTGCCAGTAGAGTTCAGTTGGTAGAAAGTTTGTCCACACAGAACAGGAGTGTAGGGGAGAGGCACTACATTCGGGGATGCTGGAGGACTGCAACTTGAGTAGCTCATATGTTAGCTACACTCTAATGGAACCTGAGCTAGGTAGCATGAATCACACAGAAACCTGCCTTGGATTGGCATAACTTTAAGCTGTCTAAAGTATGCTTAAACTTGTTTTTAGGCATTAATGTGTAATCTAGTGGTTAAGAACTTCAGGAGCCAGCTAAAATGAATGTGGAACAAGGCTGTAATAGACAAACACTGCTCTATGAATACAGGCTGTTTTTGGGGGAGTGAATTTAGGTGTTGGTTTACAGAACTAAAAGCATAGGTGATTTCTAACAATGGGAGTTACTGCAGGGCTGGGGAGAGCAGGGGGCTGCAGGCCAGGACTGAGGGGCACTAGCAGGGATGGGGTGGGCTCTAGCTTTGGTGTGAGGGGTACCAGGGGGGGCGGGTGACTGCCTGTATCCTGCTCCTGACACACAATGCCAGGGGGATGCAGGTTTGGAGTTAGGGGCACCAGCATAGTTGAAGGGGTGGGGGCAGGGTACTGTGGGGCAGGAGTATGGGGCAGCAACATGACTGGGGGTGGGGAGGAAGGCTGTGACTTGGGAGTAAGGATCAGGGGCTGTGCATGGGCACTGTGTGTTTGACCTTCATTATAGTGTTTTTCAAGAGTCTGCAGTCACTTAAAGCCAGTGCTTATGGTTCATGTCAGGAGTTCCAGGATGGTCTGGGGGTGAGATGGGGGCAGTTTGAGGAGTGTCATGCATGGTTTCTTCAGGTGTTTTATTAATATGGCATGTGAAGTCTCTATGTATAAGTAGCGCCAAACTGCATTTAGCCTTATCATCCTTATATTTATATGTATTGTGGCATTTGCTATAAAATGTATTTTATTTGTTATGCTAAGGCCAGGGTAATCACTTTCAAGTGATGAACAATGAGGTTCTTGGGCTCCTAGAAGAGGCTCAAAACCTAAATGGCTGAAGAACAATAATTGCCAAAAATAAGCATCTGACAGGAGTGAGTTTACTTATGAATAGGCCTTCCCAGACAATGACAAATTTACATTTTAAAAGGAGAAACCCTAACATATGCAGCACCTGGCAACAGGAAGAACATTACTCATGGTGGGGGGAAATTAAGTGAGATGCAGTATCTTCAGGATATTGGATTAGCAGTCCTTGTCTGACAGGATGCAAATATTCTCCTGGTCTTAATTAGATCAGGAAAGATTTCTGCTCTGGTAAACACTTATCTCTGGGGGAGAGCAGCAGGAAGTTATATGCATATCCAATAGGGGAGCCCACATAAAAGTCAGATAAGACTCAAGCTTTGCCTTGAGAACAGGGTTTTGAATTCAATTTTCCTGGCTCTAGGGAAAACACTGGAGTCCCTTAGCCAGCAGGCTGAGTCTCCTGACTGCCAGGAGAAACTGCAGGAGCCCCTGATGGCAAGAGGAGGCAGGGACTACTGTCTAACTTGCTGAACTGAATAGAGGATGGAGGATAAGAGCAGGTTATTGTTCTGATATTTCCTTGTGTTTGTCTGTTCTTATATCTCTGTCTGTATCTCAGCATGGGCTTGCTTATTTATGCTTGTTCTTATAACACATATTTTTATCTTCTTGTTACTCACTTATTGTGTTAACCGTGATCTCAAAGCATTTGCCTCTACAGGGAGGCCTCTTTTCTGGAAAGAAGGGCTTGGGAAAAGTCTTCCTTTTCTGAACACAGGACTGGACAATGGTATTATTCTTCTAACTGGAAAAATCCTTTGCTAATCACTAGCTGGGCCTGTGTGAAATAGGTAGAGGTGAGGTGCCACAGGTCAGGGACCTTGCTTTTGGAGCATCTCAGTCAAGCAACAGACAGCAGAGTGGACCTTGGAACTGAAAGGTGTCCCTAAGGGTGTGAGCACACCAGAGGTGCACCCAGCCTCATCCAGGTCACAGCATGGCACAGTTCCTATGATAACTATTCATGATACTTTAAGAACATCCAGATATGTTGCCTAGATAATAATAATAATAATATCATAACCTAACCAGCAGACTTCAGAGGCTATTTAGTACCAATATAATCAGTTCGTACAATTTAAAGATTTCTTTTTCATTTTAAATTTTGAAGGTAAAAACATTTTCCATCTTGTTACCTAATAAACATTTTACAATCTGGTTTTAGAACAACCCCATAACAATAAGAAGTAAACAGTGGCTTCTTGTCTGGTCTACTTTTGGGAATATAGACTTTCTATTGTCACATAATGGAAGTGGTTAGTTAAGGAGTATGCCTACAGAGCTTCCACAGCATTCTTAGGAGTGCTGCTTTCATGGTCCATATTGGTGAAACATAGTTGTTCAGGAAGGCTGGGTCTATACAAGAAGTGGGGCTGAGGGTATATCTGTACCACTTCTACAGCAGGCCGCAGAGCACTACCGTCAAGCATGTGATGCTCGTCAGCTTCTCATTCACATGCAAAAAAAATGAGAAATGAAGTGGGGAAGCTGCACTGAAGTTAATCTGCTCTCAGAAACATCTGGAACATACCAAGAATGGATGTGAGAAGGGACAGCTCAGAGGGTCTTGGCGCAAGCAGAGAACAGGTGAGTGGGCTTGAGAGCAGCGCTCTCATGACTGCTACAGATACAGTATAGACATACTTCTTTGTTCGTCAGCTCTAGGTGATTTCAATCTTCCCACTAGTGTGATCAACTGAGAACTGGTTCAGGTATTTTTTCAGGTACCACCTCTCTCCAGTGCTAGGCCCCAGTAATAGATTCCCACAAACTTTTTGTCCTAGAGTCCAGTAATTTAACTCTAACTAATCACCTCCCCTTAGACATTTCCAGCATCACGAACACCTGAAATATAATGTTACCCTTTTGTTTCTGCCTCCTTTTCTTAGGTTTCTATATAGAATCATATGTCCTTACATACACACTAATAATTCAGTTATGACAAATTTCCCATTAATCTATTATTCGTGGTAAAATATAAAAATCTCATAACTTATCTTTTTGCTCCTTGCTTCTTTGTGTAGTAAAATTCTACTTAGACACTTTAAGATACGGATATTCCTTTTTTATTCAAGGATCTTTCATTCAAAAACACACTCAAATTCTGCTTTTTTGTATGTCGGAAGTTCACATGAGTTCATTTGGATTAAATGAAAGCTTTTTCTTTTCCTTAATTTAAAGACTGCCTAAGGTTTAGCAGTTATGCAATTGAGTAGTCAGTATCCTTTCCTAAATGCAGTTGATGTATTCAAAAGAAGTTGTTCATTTCATTCAGGAAATTTTGTCTTTAAGCTCATCTAATTCATTTACATTTGGCAACAGGAAGGTGGCCTGCATTATTTCCCTCTTAATATCCACTTCACATCCCTGAATTTCATATTTCTCAACGTTACCATAATTTCACCATCTAGTTGCTTTGAAATGTAAACATGTTCATATGGAAATTTTTTTCATGGTAATTTTTCTGTTTCTCTTCTGCCTGAAACTAAATAACACCCCTGAAAAGTAGCATATATTTTCCGATAATAAGATGCACATCTTAGTTTAAACTTCCTTAATCTATTCTAAAGATAAATTTTAGTTCTGGAAAAAATATAAAATTCTGAATATCAGTCAACTGGAAAAACTTGAAAGTAACAGTGCAAATCATTTTTTTTTTGTTTGACTAATCTGAGCTATAAAGACATCTTGATGACTAACTGAGATTATGATACCTATCCATTTGACAGGTTGACATGATTAAAAATCTCGTACTGAATCAGTAATGAGTACACTAAAATTGATTCTACCTAAAGTGTTTTTGGTACAAATGAAATATTGGGCCATTTAATTACAAATATTCTTGCTCGAAATTATATATAATAGTCATTATTAGCTGTTATAAAATATGTAATTAAGATTGATCACACAACATTTCTGCTTGACAGCAAGGATAGTGCAAAACCTCGTAATGGCTGTGTTCTAATGTGGATGTGCTGATAAGCCTTTTGTAGCTCATATGTTTGAATAATCTTACTACAATATTCAGCAGAGTTTGTCTACTTTGCAGGATCTATTTAAAACTTAGCAAGTCTTAAAACTTCTATTAAATATGTATAGTACTAATATCTACATATTAGTAAGATGAGTATTATCCTGATTGTTCATTAATAATTCTTGTTCTATCCATGGAAGTTTCCTCAACCATCTCAAGCTATCAAGTACTACACTCAGTGTTTTAGTAGTGACAGTAGAGTTTAAACTGGCAGTAATTGCAACTGCTAACACATTTCAATGTGCATTAGAGAACTGTAGGATTCCCTTCCATCTAATTTGGCTTTTTTTTGGGGGGGGGTTGGAGGGGGAGGTGAGTATAGGTACCTTTGTGGTTAAAAAATAGAAGTCAGAAGCTGGGTATTAGAGTTCTATGTATGCCCATGGGCTGTGTGTGGGGATAAGTGATTAAGATAGTTTGCAAAGTTAAGAACATCCTAGTATGTTTGCATATAACTACATTAAAACTTAATTGCATGCACTAAGCCCAGTGCATGCCCTGAAGGGTTGTTGTGCTAGTTTGACCCGGCTCACTCAACATCTGCATAGATCGGGTGCTTCAGCACGGTTTTTTTGGTGCTTTTATCTAACTGCTGATTTGACCAGCTATTGGATAAAAGTACCAAAAAAATCCTGCTAAAGTGCCTGATCTACACAGACACTACAGAGCTGCATCAAACTAATGGACTGCCTCTTCTGGTAAAGCACTGGCTCTTTGTTCTGGTTTTTTTCACATCTGTAGGCAGCTGATGAATATAAAAGTCAGCTAGGTCCACATAAGCACAAGCCCCAAATATTTATTATATGGCCCTATTTCACTCCTTAAGTTATATTCCTTTTGTAAGGCCCCTCTACATGTTTTAGATATTGATTTACACTGAGACTAGCTACATGTGCAAAGGACCTATCAAACCATAAGCGGTCCAACCAAGTATAAAGTAAGACCTTGAAAATGTGTACTAACTTTATAGCTGGTTGCCATCCAGCTTTAATTTGCACAAGTGCCAGGCTCTCCCCTGTGGCTGGGAGCTCTGTCAGCAGACAGGGCTCCCAGCTGCAGGGGTGCCTCATGCCCACCTGGAGTCTTGTAGCTGAGGGGACTCAGCCCCTACAGCGCTAGAAGCTGCGGGACTCTGGGTTCCAGCAGTGGTGGGGCATGGATGCCATCGCCTAGTCTCAGGGGTGAATGGTGACTGGGAGACTGCAGCCACTGTAAACTCCCAGCTGCAAGGTACCTAGCAGACACCCTGCAGCTGGGAGACTGCAGTCCTGCAGCTGATGAGACATGCGGTCCCAGCTGTGCCCCATACAGCCAAGACTGAGTCCCCTATTTGATGGTACAGGGTGTGCCCAGGATGGCAATCCCAGGTGCCCCCTGTATGGGCTGTAATGTGTGAAATGATCTAATGTGTGATCTCACAATCACTTCTCCTGCCATTTATGTGTCAGGCCAGAAGCTGGGGGACAATAAAGCATGCCTCCTGCTCAGCTGGAGCAGGTTGCTTGCGCCAAGGCTTGCACCCCCTTCACTCACCAGGACCCGTATCCAGCTGTGACTGCCCTCCCTCCCCCTGCTTTGTTGTGCTGAGCAGCCCTGATATGCAGGTGCCCTGCCCATGCCATTGCCCCCACTCCCAACCTGCAGCCTCCTGGCCCTGCTGTAGCCCCTTACTCCCAACCCACAGCCTACACCTACCTTACAAAGAAAAAAATCTGCATTTTACCATGTCTTTCCACAGCCAACAGAAAACCCAGATCCCTGGTTATAACTAATAATCAAATGGTATAGTATAATGTTAGGAACTTGTTTTGGCAGGTAGCACAGGCCTCTTAGAACTGGTTGTTGAAAATAAGATCTCTTGATCCAAACTCTTGAGATGATTCAGTTTACTGTAAGCAATAAAGAGCATGTCTACAAGAGATGAGAGAGAGATAAAAACCCAAAATCTGTGTTTTTTCACAATTAAAATGAAACTACTATATATGTGTGTGTGTTTCATTTTAATTGTAAAAAAAAAAAATACAGATGTTGGGTTTTAATCAAAGAATTTGCAATTTTTAAACAGAGAAAAACAGGATCCTGGATTAGAACACTTTATATAAAGCATAGTTGTAAACGTTACCACTAATAAACAGATTTTGATACCCTTACCAATTTAAATTTTACTTAAAGTATTCTTACTGAAATCAGTGGGGATACTCAAGTTGTAAGGAAATTAAGACCTGGATTGAGATGCTGCTTATCATGCGCCCATTTTCTTGCAAACATACAGACATCCTGGTAAATGAAAATTAACACTTTATTTAAAATATAGGTTATCCTCAATCTATTTTCCCTCCCTTCTGTTTGTTCAAACTAGGCTATTGAGCTACCACTTGTCATGTTGAGTGTTACTAGTCATGTTACATTATGTCATGAACTATGAATGGTGCAAAGATGCATGTTACACTATAAAAAAAAAACCACCTTGGCTGGTAAGGTTTAGGGAGGGGATTTATCTCTGCATTTACCCTTAAAATCAAGGTGGAAAGTGACAGTTTGCAAACAAAAAAAAAAGTTTTGAAATGTCTTTTTATAGAATCCATTCCCAGCAGTAATGGGTTGCCATTCAGGTCTCAGCTTCTATGTATTTCATTAAAATGCCTATGTCACCTGAGAAGAGTATATGTTTATTCTGTACCTTTGGAAAGAGACTATTATAGGCACTCACAACCTGATGCACTACTTTCTCCTCAAACTGTAATATTTTCAGACTGCTTTTCTGTTTTTTCTTAAATTAAGTAAAGCACCTTGGGGACGAGACAATTTTCTTACCATACTGAAACATTTCTGCTCCATTCCTTTGAATGGCAATCACAGGACACAGCTGCTAAGCTAGGAAAATCTTTTTTCTAGCAGCACCATCTGACATGTTGGCAGGCTCCTCCAGGCAGTTTGTGTTGGCAGCTTTGAAGCTACTTCTGGGTCAGTCACATGGTTAAGCAGCTGACAAACCTCTTGCCCTTTTAGTCCTCCAGGACATCATTTTACTTGGATTTACATTTGTTTCCTAGAAGCATGCTTATATTCAGTCTGTATGGCAGCTGAAGAGGCTGAAAAGATGGTTCAGAGTACTTCTGTGCTCTAAAACATCCCTGTTCACTTTTTCTTGCTTAAAGGTGCCAAAACTCTCAAATCAATATATCACTACCTAGACTAATGTATTTCTTTTATTAAAATTTGGAACCTATACATTTTGGAATTATGCATTATGGACTCATATAACTTCATAGCCATTGTATGAAACATTATATATCAGGACTGCACAGGTAAGCATCTCAGAACTGAGGTGGGACTTATGAAAAGAAAGTGAGCCTTAGTTTTTGCATAAAATGGGATGTGTTAGATGATACCTCAAAAGTTTGGGTATGGAACTAGATCTAGTTGCAAAAGACTGGTATTTCTTCTTTACAAACAGCTATGGATGTGGTAATGCATACAAACAGGCCATTCCTTTTCAAATCTTTCTATAGATGCTTTCCCATTTTGGCTACTCACCTGCTGTGGGAAATTGGGGAGGTCATTCTCTTGTCAGTGCCTCAAACTCTTTCAAAATTACTTCTCTCTCATTTATTAGAACACTACTTACATTCAAAAATTAATGAGTGGGGGAAACATACATGCATATACAGTGTCTACCAAAATCTATACTGCCTCCCTTTTGACCCTGGGCATATCACTGAAAAAATAAGCTTTTTTCTATTCACTCCCACAGGGGCCTATCAAGCATTAGAAAATAGACAATGTAAAACTGCTCACAAGCAGAATTGTGCATACCTGAATACCTACTTAGAGCTGCAGGCTCATTGTCTCAGGAGAGTGCAGCTGAGCTTTTTACATCACCTAATTACTTATCTTTGGTATGTTCAAATGGAAGTAGGTTGGCAGGACTTATTTCCTCAGTGGCAAGGTAGTGGGAAGGAAAAAAACAGTATAGACATGGCCAGTGTGGCAAGTCTCAGCCTGGGCTTCTGGACAGTACAGGAATATATCAGGCTTTCCAGTTTTCAGGTTTAATTGTGCATCTCATTGTTGTTCAGTGTTATTTTTCTATTGTTATTATGAAAAATGCCTGTATACTCTCATTCATATCTCAAGCTCTTTCACTCTCTCTGACTAGGGACAGGAGTTACACAAACTGGTTTAAGTGAACAGAAACTGTCTGCTCCAGAGATCAGGGCTGGCCCTGCCCCTCTGCTCCCTAGTTGGAACAGTGAGGGGTGGCTGACAAGGGGGTCGGGGGGAAAGCCCTGCTGGGGATGCAGCCTAGTCTGCGGTGGGAAGGGATTCCTCCATCCCCAAACAAAACGTGGCTGCAGTCTGGGGTTAGGGAGGGGGGTTAAACACCCCTCTCCCTACTCAAAATTATTACTGGTTGCAACTGTGGACTACAAATCTCAGAGGCACCTGGAAGCAGGAAAATGAAGTGATGAGCAAACTTGCAGAGTCCTGCTGCTTTGATTTTTGACTGCAAATTCCAGAAACCTTGGGGTCAGCAGGAAGAGGTAGTGGAAACACAGGCAGAGAGCTGTGCTCTAGTGCTCCACCCCCTGCCCAGCTTCTGGCCTGAGCCACTGCAGGGATGAGGCTGCATTTCCTGAGTCAAAGGTAAATGTCTATTCACTTCTGATTCAATTTAATCTGTTCTTAGCCTCTATCAGTCCTCACATGGCTCATATTGTCAAACTGTACACTGAGCACTTATAGTATTCATGTTGGGAGTCTTGCCATGACTTTTCTTTACAGAAGTTATTCTGAAAAGCCCCTGTCCATCATCTTTCTGATGTGTAAAACCACACTGATAGTTGTTTTAAACAATTGTCCCAGCACCAATATTTGTAATTTTTAGCACTACATACCATTAGCTGGACATTGGTGCTGCTTTGTAGTCCCCCAGTATAACACTGATAATGTTCTTCATTGTAAAGTTACTTCTGAATTTAGATTTTTCACTGACTTTGTTGACTTTTAAATGTACACATTTCTCACAGAAACTCATGGTTAGGTATTTCAGTAATTAGCAAGGCCTCATTGTGAGGAGAGAGAAAAGCCCCAGAGAAGTAAAATGGCCCCACCTGTATTGCAAAGTACATCTCAGGGCTCATTCTTTACCCGGTGTTTCAGGAGGGGAGAGGGAGTCAGCCAGAACTCCAGGATAGAAGAAGACGAGGGGCAAGCAAAAGAACAACACAGGAAACTGGAAGAGACTGACTCAGGTAGTGAGATGGCAGGGAGAGCCGGAGGCGCTAAGGAAGCAAGGGAGATCGGGCTTAAGGGAAGTAACTCTGTGGAGGGAGCTGCCAGGGGACAGAACCCTGAGGGAAATGCCCCCAGAGAAATAGAAACTGCCAGGAGGCAGTTAGAAGGTACTATAAAGTCCCTAATAGCAGGGCTGAAGAAAAAGGGTACCACAAAGTTGGGACCACAAGGGCAGAAGAAGTGCCAGTGTGTTTTTTTGTTCTCCTTTTAGTTAGGGTGAGAAGAAAGTCACCCCGGATAGTGCATTTACAGTTATCAGGACAATAAGCCAGGGAAAAGACTGGCCGTGATTACTGGCAGGTCTGTGCCAGGTGTCAGCCAGGCGAGGTACAACCAGGCCCATTGGGAATACTGAGTAGCCAGACCTAGAGACCCACGGAGCATTTTTTTTTTTTACTGCTCAAAGGCAGATTCTGGAGACAATTGAATTACTACCCAGTGGAACGGGTGAGGGTGTAGGGGTTGGTGGAGCCCTCACTACACTAAGACAAATTGCAAGAGCCAAACCGTCAAGACCCACATGCCCCGGCATTCTAGTTTCTCCCGTAACAACAAGTCGTGGCAGGTGAGATCGTGGATGTGTGGGAGGGGTCATCAAGACATTGAGGTAGACTTTGGCTTGTTAGCTGAAGTGCTAAAGTTGTCTTGGTGTAGAAGATAGAGTCAGAAAGGAAGAAAAGGAAAAAAAGCAGCTCAGACAAGTGATGAGCTCCAGAGATTGATGACACCTAGACCGATAGAGACAAGCCACTACCACAGATGGGGGGGACTTTTGGGGGAAAGCCCACCATTGGACACTTATGCAGTGGTATAACAAGCCAAGTCAGTGCTTGGGACAGTATGGAGGAGACATGCTCTTCCTGCGTAGAGGAAGCGGGTGGCAAGGCATATGGTGCAAGTCCTAAAGTACAGGGGGAAGGGGGCAGAAACCCTACTGATACTGGGAAATTATAAACAGTCTGGGTTGAGCAGCTGCCTCCATATGTGCTCTGGCTTCCCTGGCTCTGTTTCTTTTAAAGCAACAGCAGCTGGGAACTAATTTCCCAGCATAGCAATGCTGCTAGGCATAGGCTCACCAGAGGTAGAAGGCAATTCTGGCACCCTTCCTAACTTGGTTCCTAGCATGGTTGCATCCCTCACACACCCTTAGTTACGCTAATGTTTCTGTCCTTGGAAAATACAGTTAAATTCTCAACTGCATTCATGGGCAGCGTAGGAAAATGAGAAAAGAGAATTTTTGGTGACCAAAAATTAAAGGAGAAAGATAGTTTGGAGTCTGATGCACCCCTCAGTTATTCTGTCCCTAATACTCTAAGAGTTAATTTGTGTTTGTAAAACAATCCAGGTACTTTGGGTGAAAAATCCTATCTTCATTCAAAGTGCTACTAGTGACAAGGGGGCAAGTTACTTTTTATTTCAAGAAGATCACAAACAATTCAGCAGCCTGTAAATATAATGACCAAGATTATGGAAAAACAAGTGAATGTTTTGAAGTGGTCCATGAAGTTCAGTAACCTCCTTTTCATAGTGGATTTTATTTGAGGGCTCAAAGATGACCAAAAAAATCACCATGATATAGGTGGACAGGTATTCAGGTTGTACACAGGTGTTGACAAGTGTATGGCAAAGTATTTGGGACCGATGGAAGATAATATTGAATAGATAACTTATGTAGATGAAGGATGCAGGGGACTACCTTTCAAAGGGAAACCTGTGAAAGACAAGAATGAACAGCAAAGGATATGGAAGACAGAAGGGGCAAAGGATGTGCTGTTATCAAGGCAACCATGGGGGAGGAGGGGTGTGAATTGCCCATAAAAAACACAAGCAAAAACAAAACCTTTGGAACTGCTGCCCTCCCCTGAAGAACTGTGGACCCTAGAAAACCTTCTGAATACCTGGATGTAAAGATACGCTCTGTCCTCAGGACTATGTAAGGCTTAAGCAAGATCTTCTGTTGTTTCTTTATCTTATTTTGCTGTGTTTTAAACTGAGGCAGAGTTTAGGTTGTTTCAGTGTCCCATTTTGTTGTGCCTTGACTTAGGCAGAGTTTTCTGTTGTGTCTTTGTTTTATGCTTAAAACTGTGAATTGCTGTATTCGATAAATATTCTCTACAGAGAATGGATTATTCCTGTCCGAGCATTTCATGGCTTCAGTGCCACAACCTAACTTCTAACACTTCTTGGTAATACACAAGAAAATCCTTCCTGACACCTGCTGCATTGAGCGGCCATTGGGAAGCAAGATATCCAATTACTTCATTACAGCTTAAAAGGTTACAAATATTAGTATTGGTCATAAAGTTATCAAGCCTTTTAAAAATTCCTGCTCCGATACTTGACCCCATGACCTCCTGGGGTAATGAATTCCATGGGTAACTTCATTCTGTATAAAAACATTCCCTTTTCAATTACTTTACATAATTTGCCATTAACTTCCCAGTGTGAACTGTTGTTCTCTTGTCTCACTACCATGTCTAAATGAGTGACTGGTCATTTAATGCACCTTTTTAATTTTGAGTACTTCAATTTACTTAATTCTATAAACTCCTCTGCTTCCAAGGCTAACCATTGTAGCACTGAAGTCTCTCTACCCACAGTAAGTTGTAAATTGTAAATACACACACACACACACACACACACACTGGCCTTCCCAAAAGTGAGGAAACAGTAATAAGTTGTACTGTCTATAAAATTATTCTAAATGCATCAGTCTTCCCAAAATTAGCAATTACGTGAAGCTTCCAAAACTGTTTTTTTCCCCAATGTATGAGCAGGTAATATAAAAGCCAGATTAAAAAAAAAAATCTTTATTATAAACATGCCCAAAGGAATGAACATTTTCTACACAGTCCAGCCAGCACACCTGCAGTATTTAAGGAATCAATGAGTCAAGTACACAGGAGTTAAATGGTGTCATCTGTTGCTTAGATGGCCTTTTGGAAACCAGAAAAGTTGAAAGAGACACAGAGGTACACTAAAGACATTTCAGAATTGCAAAAAAAGAATTTGCTTGAAGTTGATAAGCCATTTAAATACTTTAATTCATAAATTAGATCCACAGCAAAGGTTCAAGTGCTTGACAGCTCTTTAACAAATAATGTGAGCCACTGTGAATGCAATTGAAGCCCAAAAATATTGTTGATCTGGGTTCTTTTCTGTGATACTTTAAAACCATCATAAGAGTCTTTCAAAATATTTTAGTATCTATACTGTTAAGAAAAAAGGTGAAATGAGTTTAGACCAAGAGATAAAATCAGGCTGTTAATACTAGAATATTACTGCATTTTAAACCAGAGTTTTTCCTTTGTAATTAAATGCTTCTCAAGCCAAGGTGTCATTTCAGAAGTATGCAACTACCTATACAAATGAAGTCATGATGGAATTAATTTTAAATGAGAGAAGGTATTATTCTGAGAATAATTAAGTTGCATGAACAGCTGTTTCAAGAAACATCATTTTAAGTTGTTTCTAGCAAAATACATCACACCAAGTTGTCCTTACAGCATGCCAAGTCATCCTTTTGTTTATACTTGTTATAAACAATCTCTCCTATGATTCCAAGATTTGGCACAGAGTTGAACAAACTTACTTCGTCTACCTATCTGTTTTCCCTAGAGCCACTGATAGCATTCTGCTGCTCTGAGATAATATTTTCCCCTCCCACTATGTAACACTGACATATAAAATAGATGGTAGGCTTTATTTTCTAGGTGTTTTTCGCGTGTGGTTCAACCTGTAGAGCTGACTGGAAGATTTGAGAATTGAGTTACATGAGCATTCTAAACAAGCTGATGAGATCTGTCTTCACCACTAAACCCTCTCTTGTCTCATATGAAACAAATATTTAACTTTCAGCCAATGTCTGAGTGACAAGGCTACTTTTTTCCTCTTCAAACTTTCCATAAAGCAAACAAACTTCGTAAAGTATGTTAGCTGTGTGTTTCTCATTGATCTCTATCACCAACAATTAAAGTATTGCATATAAATAATAAGGGTGCTTATTGCCAAAGCCTATCAAGGTACTACATCCACTGACACTAAACAACTTTATGTAAAGCATCCCATTTCAAAATGTGAATAAGTTTAGCAGCTTAAAAGCATATACTGGAACTCAGAATGCAAAATATTTTGTGATTTCCATATATACATTAGAAAGTGTCAAATATAATTGTAGCAATAATATTGCTAGCATACTAAAGCTGTTTGTCTAGGATCAAGACTGTCAGATATAAATAAATTTGACAAGCCAATGAAGCCTGTTCAGACTGTCAGCTGAAAAATTTGTTACTGTGAACAATCTGTAAACATCTATCTTGACCTCTTTTTCTGGCATCCATCAAAGCTACATAATGTGACAAAGGGATTTGTTTAGAAACTGTATAATATATTCTCTAAGAAAAGAAATGAAGACTTAAAGAATTTAAGACACTATGTTTTTTGATCTTTTCACATTATACAATTTTCTTTTCCCTTAAATAATCTTTGAAATTAAAGATATATTACACTAAAGAAAAAAACAGAAATGCAATTTTAGTTCACAAACTAAAATTATTTTGTGAATTTTAATATACTAATGGTTTCATTTAGAAATGATTAGTGACCCAGAATTAGAGATCCCATACTCTATAGAGAACAAACACTTGCCTGTGATCTACAAATGGCACTCTAAGATTGATGACAGTCACTAATTAGGTACAAAGGTGTCTGCATGAAATCAATATTCAGCCAGAAGAGTCACTTGGAAAAAAATGTGTTGTTGTTTTCTTAAGGGCAAATTTTTCACTTATTCTTCTAACAGAAATGTTGTACTTAATCATCCATTTTTTCCTCAGAATTTAACTGGCTACTTGGTGGCTCCAGAAGTTTTACTTCACTCAGCAGAGACAGAGCAACTCTATTTGTAGAGTGAATGTGTTTAGAGGGATGGTTAGTACGCATGGACTTAAAGTTTTGCTGGAAGAACTTCATAGTGTAGAGCGTGGTGTAAGAAATGCAAGAACTGCCTCCTTTACTTTCTCTGTTGATAAATAGGAATGCTGCATCACAAAACAAAAAGAAATCACTGCCATCTCCTTCTCAAACACCTCTTCTAAACTATGTGTAAAGGGACTTTCATGGTTACATGAAACCTTCTAATAAGAGAATATGGCATAAAATGCTAGCAGAATACAGATAACACCCAGGTTCCTACCTCCTCATTACATATGGATAGTATAAAGTCAGACTTCTCAATAGCTAGTTGAAATGAGCACCTGTTTAACTAAATCCAAAGACTGTATTAATATTGAGAGATCAAGGAAATTTGTGGACACTTGGTACCATACAGGAGCCCTTCAACCATAAGTTGTATGGTTGTGGAAATTGTGGATGACATGCAATATTTATACACTATGGTGAGCAGTTCCTTTATGCCCTGTATCCATTGCTGGAGAGAAGGATCTAAGGTTATAGTGGACTGAAGATTAAGTATGAGCCAGTGTGATCTTGGTACAAGAAAAAGCAAGAAGCATATTCAGCTATATTAACAGAAACATCACTTACAAGTCAAGGGAAGTGATTCTTTTACTTTATTCAGCACCAATGCAGCCTTACCTGGTGCACTATGTTCAGTTTTGGGGTACTAAATGTCAAGAAAAATGTGGAAACATTGGAGAGAGTTCAGTGGAAAATAACAATAATTATTAGAGTTCTAAGAAACATTACTTAGAAGGAAAGCTTAGACTGTTTAAAAGAAAACACTGAGATTTGATAACAGTTTTCAAGTATCTGAAGATAGGTGGAAGACATGGGAGAAAGAGTAATGTTCTTAAATTGCAAGAAGGAAAAATTCACTTGGATACTAGGAAGAAGCTTCTCTCTATAAGGGTAGCCAGCCATTAGAATGGCTACCTATAGAGGTTGCAGAATTTCCATCATTGGAAATATAAGAGGAAGTTACATAAACCTTTGTCTAAAATAGTTTGTGAAGGGATGAACCTACCTTGATCAGAAGATTAGAACTGATGACTTCCTGAGGTCTCTTCCAGGTCTTTTCTATGATTCTGTCTTGTAATGAACAATGCTCTCTTGTTCCCTAAAATAAAATATGTTTTGTTATATAGAAATAGCATAAGATCCAAATATTCAGTGTTGTACTGTAATGTACATGCAGAAGGTGTTAGGTTAGTCTGGACCATAGGGTTTTAGTTTTGGCAATTCCTGGTTCTTCATTGTACAGACTTAATGGTTTCATTTTTTGTTGTTGGGTTTTGGGTTTTTTTTTTTTTATAAAAGGGGAATGGAAATTAATAACCACTGACAGAAGAAGCCTCATTTCCATTAGTATGAAGCTCTTCTTCTAGTGATAAAAGTTATAATTTAGAAATGATCCCTAATTTAGAATTGGTAATTAGGAGATAATTAGAGACAAATGGTCTGCAGAAATTGCCTACTGTTCCACAATTAAAGTCTCTTGTTTAGTACTTCTCATTCATTTACACCTGTGTTTATTGAACCTGGTAGTCATTATACATCTGACTTACAAACAACTGACCTGTCTTTGATAGATAACCATGTATGTAAATTCTATTCACTGAAAGTATTTGTTTTGATACAGCCAAAGAGTTATTCTAAATATCTAGAGAAATAGAACAAAAGAAACACCTCTTCTGAGCATCTTCCCATTTCAAAGAGGAAATTATTTCCTCAGAAACAGCTTTCCATCTTCCACCCTTCTATAAAACTGCTTAAGAGTCAGTAGCCATATTCTGAAATGTAATGATTGGTCCTGATGGTTACAAGCATTTTCAGTATGCAATTAATTAACTACAGGACACAATTTGTGCACATAATATTGCCAAAACCCAAACACATATATATTGACTTCCAAAGTACACCACAAATGTATCTTATCCAAGTTTGACTAGTCTACATGAAAAAATAGACTTTAATTAAACCACATCTTGACCCATTCAGTCTTCCATTTTAACATTCTACACTTGATTAAAACTAGGTTCCTGTTACTACGGCAGACAGAGATGATGTGACAAAAATAGCAGATGCAGTGCACTGATCATTTCTATTCACAGATTTGTCCCCATTGAATTGGTTTACTGTGCACAAACTGTCTGACCATGTCCTTATTTATTTACAACCCTCATCAACATTTCCTCTCTTGCACCAGCAGTTTTCATTATCTTGACTTGTAGAGCTGCAGAAATTTATGGTTTTGGCAATACATAATGTTTGTATTGGTTGTACTGTATATTAAAAACCATGACCTGATCCCCAAAGTTTATGTTGGACCAAAAAAAGATAGAAGGACCCTATATGAGGATCATTTTTCAACATACCCACAGAGGAGACACAGTCATAAGGCTAATTAAGATGGTCTAGGATTTTATACAAAGACAGCTACCTCACTATCATATCTTCATGAAGGGAGGAAACACAGGTGCCTACCATCCAATGGGACCAGTCACATGAGTGACTGGTACCTCCTGAGTTGCGGGGGCACTTGCCCCCACAGCAGTCAGTCTGTGACCGGGTGGAGGGGGTTACTCCACAGCCAATTGCACTGATCCAGAAGTGTCAGCGGCATGCCCAGAAGTGCCAGTGGTGTTTCTGGTGCCTCCTGTCCCCAGCCAGTGCTTTTGGGGGGCAGGGAGGAGGGAGGCACCAGCACTCCCACCTGCCCGTCACCTAAGTGGGGAATGCCGGCTGTCAGGGGGTGCACCAGCGCTCTCAGGTGGTGCACGTGCACCCTCTACACATCGCCACTGGCATCTGGTGAAATAGCCTGTCCCCTGTGAAACCTTATGCCTTGGAAAGAGTTTTAAATGAGTCCCTTAGATGCTACCCTACCCTTACTTTTCCTATAGAACTTAAAGCTGCTTGGCCATAAACTTGTGAGCATCCTCCATGTTGCTGTGGTTTTAATCTTTCAAGCAGAGAATCCCCTGTAGTCATATATAAAATTTTAAATACTTCCTTTTAATTTAAAAAAAATGTTGCTTTGAATTTTGCTTTAAAACCAGGAGGCATTTTAAAATTAAAAACAATGAAAGTGAAGATTTTAAACTACAAACATAGCTGCAGGCCTCCTTTCCTCAGAGGAGGAAACAGAACTTCAGCTTTTGAAGCAGCAGTACTATATTTTTTAAGTGATGAGATTGTATATCTACCAACACAATTATACAGATCTGACACTGCATGATTTTTACTAGTTGAGGATAAGTTATTCTGTTCAAAGAGAATTCAGTTCTAAAAAATAGAACCCTATGGGGTTTGAACATTGCAATATCTCCTTATGGATACTTCTTATGGCAACATATGAACCTTGCAAGTAGTTTTGCCTATTCATATTAAATATAATTTTGTCCTTTAAAATGATATCCCAGCAGATTGTCACTTGTAAATCCATCAGAGGGAGATGATGGTCTTATAAAGGCAGGAGACAGAAGGCATTTCAGCATTATAGCAATGATCAGGGGAAAATACAAATTACAGGGGGAAACCAAGTCATTTTATATCATTTAAAACATATAGAAATACAGCAAATTAAAATATATCAGAATTACTCATGGTAATTTGGCAACAGCTAAGCTTCTGGGAGACAGATTGCACCTCAAAACCTTAAGAGTTGTGCAGGGTTTTGCACCTCAAAACCTTAAGAGTGATGGCAAAAATCTTGTCTCTCAACTAGGAAGGTATCTCAGTCCTACACATCAAAAAGAAAGAATAATGAAGAATGCTTCTTATTGGCTTTTTGTCTCTATGGGTACTGACTAGGTCTATGCACAACTTTGTTGTTGTTTTTTTCCATTTGTTTGTTAACTGAAATTGAAAAAAAATGGGGAAAGTATGGTTAAAACTTCTTTATAAAGATTTTTCTAGCCAAAACAAACAAAAAAACAAACAAAACACCATGGAACAAACAAAGTATTTTCTTGAGCCGCAACACAAGGATTTTTGTCAAGTATTCTTTTTATAAAAAATAAAGCACTACAAATGAAGAGTTAGACTTAGGCACCATTCATAACCTGGAATAGATCATGCAGTCCCCTTCTACTCAACAGTCTGATGTTTGGAGCACTCACCCCAGTAATATGCGATTCTACTTCCATTTCCTTCAGCACCTGATGGGGTAATGAAGCTCTCATCAGAACATTGTAACCATCATGCTACAGGATATTCTGGAGTTCATGCTCATTGGAACAGGAATTGACTAGAACCCAGGTGCTTAATAGATTAATGTCTTAAGCCCCCAGCTATAACATTTCTTTGACTCTCAAAGAATATTTATGTACTTCAACAAAGCTAACAGGAAAGATGTGCGGTAAGCCATCATTTCAGCTTGGCATGAGTTGCCCATTTGACAGTCATAGGTTTCTGTGCTGCCAAGAAACTGACCTTACCCCAGATAGAGCATTAGAACCAGTAGGAATCCTTGTGAACTGCCTGTACAAAATCTCTTTCTGAGCTTGTACGCTGACTTAATTCCAGTTCTTTGGCTGTGATACCAGCTCTGGCACCCAATTCCTACACCCCTTATATTCATGTCTGTCTTGCTCACTAATGATAATGGTTCTCAGCTCTTGACTCTGGCATCTGGTCAGGCTCTAAATACTAGTGCTGGCTCCTCACATCCAAGCCACTGAGAATCATAGAAAAGGACTGCAAGGGACTTGCAAGATCATCAAATCCAGTCCCCTGCCATGGGCAGCAAGTTATTAGGCTCAGACAAGCTCAACAAGCTTATTCAGCCTCATCTTGAATACCTCCAAGGATGGTGAATGTACAACCTTGGCTGGGAGTCTGTTCCAGGTTCTGGTGACCCTTACAGAGAAAAAGTTTTTTTTCATAGATTGTAAGGCTGGAAGGGACCTCAGAAGATCATTGGGATTAGCCCCCTGCACAAGCAGGAAAGACAACTGGGGTCAGGTGACCCTAGCAAGGTGACCATCTAGCCTCCTCTTGAAGACCTTCAGAGTACATGATTGCACCACCTCTGGAGGGAGCTTATTCCACAGTCTGGATACCCTAGTTGTGAAGCAGTTTTTCCTAAGGTTGAGCCTGAAATGGGCTTCGAGGAATTTGTAACCATTACTCCTACTTTTCCCAAGGGTGCCCTGGTGAATAGTTGTTCACTGAACCCTTGATATATGCCTCTGATGTAGCAGTAAGCTGCTACCAAGTCCCCTCTGAGCCTTTTTCTTCAGGCTGAAGAGTCTAAAATCCCTCAGCCTCTCTTCATATGGCTTGCTGTGCAAGTCTCTGATCGTGCAGGTGGCCCTTTTCTGGATGCTCTCAAGCTTACCACATCCTTGTTAAAGTGCATCCCCCAGAACTGGATGCAATACTCCAGCTGCAGTCACACCAATGCCAAGTAGGGTGGGAGAATCATTTCTTTGGTTTTGCTGCAGATGCATCAATTGATGCATGCCAGGGTATTGTTAGCCTTGCTGGCTACAGCATTGTACTGCTGGCTCATGTTCTAACTGTGGTCTATTATTACCCTAGATTCTTTTCATTTGTAGTGCTAGTCAGGTTGGTGTTGACAAGCCTGTACATGTGGAGGGGATTATTCATCCCCAGGTGGAACACTTTACATTGCTTGATGTTAATCTTCATCTTGTTTCTGTCTGCCCAACTTGCAAGCCTGTCTAAGTCCATCTGTATCTGTAGCCTCTCTCTCTCAACGTGACTACGTTTCCCCATAACTTGGTGTCATTGGTGAACTTGGCCAGTGAGTTCATTTTCCCCTGTGTCCAAATCATTGATGATGTTGAAAAGCACTGGACCAAGCACTGACCCCTGCAGGACACCACCGGCCACTTCCCACCAAGATGACACAGATACATTTATTAGAACTCTCTGGGTCCTACCCTGAAGCCAGTTTCCTATCCACCTAATTGTCTCACAGTTAAGCCCACAGTCTTTCAATTTTTTTGCAAGAACATCGTGGGATACCATATCGAAAGCTTTTTAAGTCAAGGTATATAATGTCAAGGCACCTGATGATAAAACGAGATGAGGTTGGTGGTAAAAAAAGACCTGCCCTGCATATAATAATATATAACTTTATATAGGAAAGCACATATAAATTTATATATTTTTATAAAGACAAGACACTATGAAACGCACCATGAAGGCAGCTGTAAAGGCAGCTGGCAAGCCATCAAGGAGGGGCAGAAGAGGGGGTAGAGAGAGAGGTGTAAGTTCCCCTCCCCTCCCCACCCCAAACTGAGATGCAGCCTCCTTCCTACAACTAGCAGGCATAAGGCTTCAAGTTATACAGGCAGCAAGGAGAGGGGACCAGTGTCAGTGCCACTGCCTGTGCCTGAGTCTCTATCTCCTCCAAGAGCACCAGCCATAACCTCCTCCCACCACCATGACAAGAAGCAGTAGCACCAGCACGATGATCTCCTCCATCCCCATTTCACTTCCTATGCTGACCCTTCTAGTGCCAGAGGAAGAGCTGGATCTGGATCTGAGTGCCCTAGCAAGGGAAATTCTGGGGAAGGAGGGGGAATCTGCTAAGTTTGTGCTCCACACCCCTTAAGTTTCCCCTTGAGCCAGGTCTTCCCCAGAAGGCACTTTAGAGGAGGCTGAGGTAGAGATTGTGGAGGCAAGCAGCTCAGCTGAGTCCACTCCTCCTGTTGCTGTGCCTCTGCCTGCTGAGGAGGTAGAAGTTGCAGCATCCACACATGTACCTGCACCCCAGAAGTGAGCGGGTAGTGTAGCCTAGGGTCATTTTGAACTGGCAGATGATCCCACATACACTATCTGCCTGTACTGCTGAGCCAAAAACAGCTAGGGCAAGGGAACAAAACACACGAGCATCACGGGGATGCTGATGCACCTTCTCCTTCCTCCTCCTCAGCCTGGAACCAGTGGGAGTGTGCCCAAAGGGAAGTCTCCCTCTCACTCCAAAGCCCCCATGCCTCCAAAGCAGAGGCAGGCCACCCTGGAACAGTGGGGAAAAGGCAGACAGAAAGGGAGGCACGTTGCAAGGGTGAGCAAGATCACCCAGAGCTTCAGAGAGATGCTTGCTGTTAATGGCCATTTGAAGTAAAGTTTCCCAGAAATCCCTGTACCTGTCTCCTTGAAACTTGGCAGGATTAATTGAATCTGATGTGGCTACCATCCCTGCAAGTTTAATCTGAATCAGGAAAGAAATGACAAAGTTATAGGCAGTTTTGTGCCTCTCCATTATAGCCTATGGGTGAAGCGTCGAAACAGCATCAATACAGCAAACCAATTTTGACTAAAACAAAACATAACAGTGATTTTGAAATGAAACAGAATTCAAAGTGAAACACTGTCCCATCAAAACGTCAACATGGAAGTTGAAACAGGAGAGTGCTGTTTTGCACAGCTCTAGTGTGCAGGACAACACAGGGTGTAGGGGCAGTGCAAGGCCTAGTCCTGGTGAGCAAGGGCAGTACAGGGCACAGGAACCCAGTCTCAGTGGGTGGGATCCACTCCAGGGACATGGAACCAGTTGGAGATAGTATGGGGTGTGGCAAAGTGCGGCTCCCCACCTAGACACAGTGCTAGGTTCACCACTTGCCTTTGGGCATGCCACCAACCTGACTCTTCTGCCATGCCTTGTTCTTATTAATTAGGATGTTAATTAAGAGGGAGGCAGCGCATTTTATGACCTCATGCCAGGGTGCACTATCTGCAGCTCTGAACCTCCCCCACACCATAGCCCATGCCTCACAGATGGTATCCAGATGTTACAGTGCTCCCAGCCTACAGCTGGACCAAGCCTAGGCTGTGCCATCAGGCTTCTGTCACGTGCATATTCATATCGTTCTCCTCTCACTTGGGCCTCACACACTCCACTCTCTCACACAGGGTCTCTTTCATGCATCACCAACTTATGCTGCCTTGCTCCTTCTTGGAGCGGGCCCCTTAGGCCATAGGCTTAGCTGGTCCATTCCTCAGGTGGCAGACATATTATCTGTTGGGCCTTTCCCATGACCCTCACTGGGGTAGTGGCCAGCCAATTACTCAACTGGGTGTAAGCTTACTCTGGACCCTTCCAGGAGCAACTCTTTACATGTAAACAGACTAGGCACTCAGTCCTCTAGCTCTTCTTCCCCTCCTGGGGCTCCTCATCTCCACCCCCTCACTGGGGCTCCACACCACCCCCTTCACTCAAGGCTATGGGGCTTCCCTCCCCAGTTGGCTTAGGTGGCTATAGCCATGCCTGGCCCCAACTATTTTTCCACAGGGTCTTGCACCCCACAGGGCTCAGATGGCCACAGATGTGCCTGGCCCCGGCTCTCCCTTCTTGCGTTCTTGTACCCCACAGAGCTCAGATGGCTACAGCCGTACCTGGCCCCAGCTGCCTTCGGTGTTACGCAAACCCACCCAAAGGTGAGGGCTAGGGTTATGGTTCCCCTTCCAGCCTTTCACCAGGGTGATCACTGGCTTAGCATTTCCTGGGGGCTCCCACACCACTGAGAGCCCCACCAGGCCACTAACTCCCAGCAGGGTGCAATTTTAGGTCATGCCCAGGACCAGGAGCCTCCTAGCCATCTTCTACAGCTCCTCCCTTACCTCCAGAATGATTCAAGCAGCCTTGCATCCAGGCAGTGTTGATACCTGGCCAGCCAGCAGGAAACTGAGCTCTTTATATAGGAAGCCAGAGATTGAAAATGGCTGCCTTAATCAAGCACCTCCTGGCTGCTTAGCTTTGGTCTTAAAGTGGCAGGCACCAACAGTGCCCTGCCACATGGGGTCCAATCCAGCCCACAGGCCAGCCACATGCTGCTCATCTGGTTGAGCAAAACGTTGAGCACCATTGCTTTAAATGTATTTTTTTATATTCATACAGGGCAAAAATAAGGTACTGGGTAACATGGGGCCCCTGCAAGACATGCTAGGAAATCTGGTCGTCACACCAGATAACAAAGCTAACTTATTTTACAATTTCTTTGCCTCCATTTTCCTGAGCAGGGACCAGATCAGTCCCCCCCCCCCCCCGAGACCCCCTCAGGCCCCAGGGGAGGCGCACCCAGGCCAATGGTCAGTGAGAATCTAGTCAGAGAACTTCTGGAGGGACTGGACATATTTAAATCAGCATGTCCTGATGATCTCCATCCCAGAGTGCTGACAGAATTTGCTGAGGTCATTGTGGGACCCCTGGCATGGCTTCACAAGCACTTGTGGTGCTATGGTGTGGTGCCAGAGGACTGGAAGAGGGCCAATGTGGTTCCCATTTTCAAAAAAGGGAGGAAGGAGGACCCAGGAAACTATAGGCTAGTTAGTCTTACCTCGATCCTGGGTAAGCTGTTAGAATTATCCTGGCACGTGCCCAAGAGAGGCCAGCAGGGGAGATTATGCTTGGGGCAACCAACATGGATTAATTAGAGGTAGGTTCTGTCAGACCACCCTGGTGGCTTTCTATGACCAGGTCACAAAATCGTTAGACGCAGAGGTAGCAATGGACATAGTATTTCTGGACTTTAGGAAGGCCTTCGACACTATCTCTCACCCTCTTCTCATTAAAAAACTAGGGAACTGTGGTATCAACACCTACACAGTCAAATGGGTTGCTAACTGGCTGGAGGGCCACACCCAGAGAGTGGTGCTGGATGGGTCATTTTCAACCTGGAGGGATATGGGCACTGCAGCTTGGTCCTCAGGCCCACACTGTTCAACATCTTCATCAGTGACGTGGACAAGGGGATAAAAACCACTCTGTTCAAATTTGCTGACAACACTGAGATGTGGGGGGATGTGGGCACACTAGAAGGGAGGAATAGGCTGCAATCAGACCTAGACAGGTTACAGGGGTGGGTAGATGAGAACAGGATGGGTTTCAACACTGACAAGTGCAAGCTGATGCACCCAGGAAGGAAGAACCAGCTGCATACCTACAGAATGGGGAACTCCCTTCTCATCAGTGCAGAGGCAGAAAAGGATCTTGGAGTCATCATTGATGCCAAAATGAACATGGGCCGGCTGTATGGGGATGCAATCAGAAAGGCCAACCGTACCTTGTCATGCATCCACAGATGCATCTCAAGCAGGTCCAAGCAGGTGATACTCCCCCTCTGTGTAACACTGGTCAGGTTGCAGTTGGAGTACTGTGTCCAGTTCTGGGCACCACACTTCAAGAGGGATGTGGACAACATGGAGAGGGTCCAGAGGAGGGCCACTCACATGATCGGGGGCAGCAGTGCAGGCCTTACGAGGAGAGGCTAAGGGACCTGAACTTGTTCAGCCACCACAAGGGAAGGTTGAGGGGAGATCTAGTGGCCTGTTACAAACTAATCAGAGGGGACCAGCAGGCATTGGGGGAGTCCATGTTTCCCCGAGCACTACTAGGAGTGACTAGAAATAAGAGTCAGAAGCTGGCAGAGGGTAGATTCAGACTAGACATCAGGAGGCGCTACTTTACGGTCAGGGCAGCTAGGATCTGGAACCAACTTCCAAGCAAAGTGGTACTGCCTCCTACCCTGGGGGTCTTTAAGAGGAGGTTAGATGAACATCTTGTTGGGGTCGTTTGACCCCAGTACTTTTTCCTGACATGGCAGGGAGTCAGACTTGCTGATCTGCTCAGGTCCCTTCCGACCCTACCAATTATTAAACTATGAAACTATGTATTAGGTATAGGAGATGGTGCCCAGATACCAGTTTTCAATAAATCCACAGAGGATTGAGGGGGCAAACAGAATTATCCAAACCTAATCAGTAAATTCAGTGCAAAATTTTCAGAAATAGTTTGGAGACAACAGGACAATAAAGTATTATTTGCCTCCCTCTTCCCCATAAGGTCCAGTCTAATATCAAGTATTCAGATATAAAATTTTAAATCACTAATTCATTTCTTTTTTCTCTTTTTTCTTGCTAATTTAATTTATATATTTAAAAAAAAAATTAAGTTCAAGTGGAACTTTAAAATCTATGTTGATCTAAAGGTCCAAAATAAGCAACACCAGCTGAGTCCTCAGTTATATGATTTCTTGTAGTTTGCATAGTCTTTCTGAACTGCTCACATTATCCAGTTTATTACTGGATATATTAAAAAGTTAAAGCAATAATTATGAAAATAAGCTAATAATTACTTTTATCTCTCCCATAGATAAGACACAAGCAATGGTGGAAACAGACTGAAAGTACTAAGATTATAGTTTATGGGGACAATGGGGTCCTATACGATATATTTTATGGTGTGTATATATAGTTTGAAGGAATTTTGTCTTAATATCTGTCTCATGTAGTGTGCAGTGTGAGAAATTAATATTTTGATTTATTGGATTACAGTTGGACCCCCAGTTACATAGTTTTGAGTCACACTGATTCAAGTATACAAGCTTTATATAACATGACTATGTTTCAACTTGTGTGATACCCTGCTTCACGTTTACACTGTTTTTGGTAGAGACGTTGTTAGTTTGAAGTCTGCTTACATAGCATTAGCATCACTTGTTGTCTCCTCCAAGATTGTCCATCATTTTTGGTTACGTTAACCCCTGAATATTTGTGAAAATGTTGTCAAAGAAAGCCTTTGACGTTGTGCCCAAAAGAGCACATAAGTCTATCACCCTGGCCCAGAAAATACAAATCCTTGATAAATTAAGAGAAGGCAATAGCACTGCATTGCTATTCCCAGTTTAAGTGAATCAACTGTGTACCATTAAAAAAAGTGAGCAAAAAATTAGAGACTGTGGGAAAACGACAACCCTGGTGAGTTCAAGAATGTTATTGGTGACTAGAATTCCTCATTTAGATAAGGTTGAGAAACTCCTTAATCTTTGGATCAATGAAATGATGACTACAAAAGGAGCAGGACAGTGTGGCAATTAGGGCTAAAGCTCTGTCTCTGTATGAGCATGTAACTGGGAGTAAAGGTTTTATTAAGGCTATTAATTCCATTTTGTGTTTAAATATCCTTTTATTATAAAATAGTGTTATCAAATCTGGGTTCAAGGTCCCTATCCCCCTATTTTCCATTGACTTAATGTCTCAAGTTACACAGTTTCAACTTACGTGGTGCTTTTCAGGAATGTATCCCTCACATAACTTGAGGTCTGACTGTATATATATCAGGCGGAGGGAAGCCCAGCTGCTCCACAAGAGGAAGCAGAGATGAAAGCAGGAGGGCCGGGGGGGAGGGAGCCACCGCTACCACTGCCACCACTGTTTTTTCAGGCAGATAGAAGCCCTACTACTCCATGGGAGAAGGCAGAGGTGGGTACGCGAGGGTGGAGGGAGCTGCCACTGCTTCCTCAGATGGGGGAATCCCTGCTGCTTTGTGGGAGGAGGCAGAGGTGGTGGTGGCTGGGGAGGAGGGAGCTGCCATGCTGGAGGCTGGAGAAGGAGGTGGTAGCAGTGGAAGAACTGTTTACATAGCCAGCCTCAGAAGGTGAGCGGGAGGCAGACGTGGGGGAGGAGGGTATGTAAACAGTCCCTTAAACACTCTGTCATTCATGACAGGCAATTTACTAGCATATATATATGTATTACACATACACACACACCATAGTATATTGTATGGGACAACAGGGTCTGCATTCATACACCAAATGGAAAACAGTTCAGGAAAAGCAGTTTTTATTTATGGCTTTCTATAGGGGTTCCACGCCATGGTGTTAACTTTAAATTCCACTATGGGCTCCATGAACTTGATCTTGTATTGAAATCAAAGAGTTTTGCCATTAACCACAATTGGAGCAGAATTGGGCCAATGGACCTCAGTCCCGTAGCCTGTTAATGGAAAGACTCCCCTGGACTTCCGTACATCTTGGGTCAAACCCCAAGCAGAGTTTTGACATTTCCAAGCTTTACCCTGTAATAGGGCTAGAAATGTATTTCCCTAAAACAGAAGCTGAATGTTTCATGTGGTAGTCTGTTGTTCAACAAGTGAACCATCTAGTCAGACTCAGTGCTGGAACCAAATATTAGAGTAATTTTCTACTACTGTTTGTTGTCCATTATTAGACTATCATTGCCAGGGTTCTCCTCCAGCATCTACATTATTGCAAGTCACCATATATCTGAAACTTTCCTTGCCCAATATATAATAAATAGCAAAGTGCCCATCAAGAATGATGGCCGGACAGTGGGGACAGAGCAGCACCACCCACCACCCCGGGATGCTGCCACTCTGCATCTGGCCGCATGCAACCCCCTGCTCCAGCTCTGTATCCAGCCCCATGCACTCCCCACACCTGACACATACAGTCCAAACACACACAGTCACATGCCACATGCCACACACACACACAGCCACATACCACAAACCCACCAAGCCACACACCACATACACACACACTCAGCCACAGACACACACACACACACCCAGACAGGCACGCAACACACACACACACACTGATCCACACACCACATAAACACTCACCCAGACACCCGTCACCCACAGCCATCTACACACACAGAGCCACATACCACACACACACCCATCCACACCCAGCCAGATGCCACACACACACACCCAGCCAGATGCCACCCACCCACACCTACCCACCCAGCCACATGCCATACACATCCACTCACACACCACACACACAGCCACACACCATGCCCACATGCCACTGCCACCAAGCCACACATGCACCCACCCAGCCAAATGCCACACACACACAGCCACACACAGCCACACACCCCCCATGCACACCCATGTACCCACATGCAGACACATCCAGACACATACCACACCCACACTCAGCCATGTGCCACACCCATCCAGCCACACATACACACACAAGCCACCCAGCCACATGCAACTCACCCACCCACATACCACACATAAACACCCAGCCACACACCACACACCCACCCACATGCCACATCCACCCACACTCCACACCCACCCAATCACACACCATGCACACCCAGTCATACCTACCCAGCCACACACTCAGCCACCCAGCCACACATAACCACACACCCAGCCACACGCCAAGGCACACACACCCACCCAGCCACCCACACACCCAGCCACATGCCACACCCACCCACCCACCCAAATACATAGCGGAAGTGCCATGGCTTTTATTATATTATAATTCTAAAACTGTCAGTTAAATAGTGAAGCATGCCCAGACTTGAGAAAGGACACTTTATGTCCCAAATCTTGTGCAGTCTGTGTCCCGCCTATACAGTTGGTGCAAGACAGATATAAAAAAAGCCCCTTGTTTCTCATATATTTCCCAAACCATCACTGTTACAACACACTTCAAACCTACTACTGGTAAAATACTGAAAACTCTCCACTTCATTCATCAAGTCCCTCCTTAAAACTGCTCCAGTGCCTCCAGAACCAGCCATCTGATAAAGACTTACAGTGCTGATTTATGAATAATGTTTGCAATTGGTTAAGAATTGCTCACATGGTTCTCTTGTGCTATTGTTTTTGTTAACTCATCTCCATCTTCAGACACACTGGCGATGTGTAGGGGGTGCCCGTGGGTGCACGTGCATCACCTGAACATGGCGGTGCACCCCTTGCAAAAATGTGCCACCAACACTGCCAGCAGTGCTTGCAGGCAGTTGCCACTCACCACCCTGCTCCCCCTCACAGCCAACACTGCTGGCAGTATCTGCAGACCATCCCCGACCACTGCCGACAGGACTGTGGTCACTTGTGGGAGCTCCCTGCTTGCCAGTGCTGTGCTCCTACTCCTGACAATGCCACTGCCACATGTGGGAGCTCACTGTGCCCACCCATCCTCTGGGGGCACATGGCATTTATGTCCAGACACTTGTCTCATTGTCTCAGAGGTCTTACTGTATGCTTGTGAGGTGCCTTGTACAATGTGGTTTTGATTTGTAAAAGCACCTAGATACCTGGATATGGATGTTAAAGTCTCTTTAAATAGTAATTCTGAATTGCTTCCAATACAGAAAGAAATAAAGTCATTTCTGCAATAGGAACCTAATAATCACTATTATTTCAAATATCTCACTCAATGTATCCTTGGTCATTTACAAGTAGTATATGGTACCCCATTGTACTTGTGAGCCATTAACGTGAGATCTTGTTTGAAGCCCTAAAATAAAACCTTATGCAATTTTTTTGTGCTCATCTGTCAGCTCTTCCATTCAAATTCCCAGTTGAAGTCCATCCTTACAGATATTCTGGCCAAGAAACAGATATGAAAATGCAGATATATCAATAACAGCTTCTTAAAAAGTCACCTTAAATTAGGCCCCAGTATAGAATTTAATGAGCATAAGCTATTAATGGCTGCTCAAAGAATAAAAGATTTGACAATATATTCTTAAATATTGGAGACATTTTTCAATATGAAGCAATGTAAATGAAAACTATGTTAATGTCATATGGCTAAAACATCTGATGAGAAAATATGCTAAAACATTTTAGTAGGTTATTTCCAATAATTTCATACTTTATCATGTCACAATTTGGATTTAAAGCCTAATATAATATAAACATGGACTTTCTATTGTACTTCATAGAAGGATAGTTCAAAAGTCAAAATGAATTACAAAGCAAGAAAAAAAAATTACCTTCCATCCGCTAAGAAATGCTGCAGGACTCACAGTTCTTATCCCAAGCCAGCTCAAATTAAGGAAATCCTGGTTCTTCTCCAGAAGAGATGTGACTGCAGGCTTTAAGCAAATGTCTTCTGAGAAATGAGACAAGACAATTGGAGGCACACTCCTTGGTCAGACTGGAGAGAAAAGGGAGAAAGTAAGCTTTTTGAACAACACAAAATAGAAGGTCAGACCATAAGAACAGTAGGAAAGTTCAAAGGAAAAAATGGAGGCAGTAATTGAGCATTAATCAATCAGTGGAGTTGTCTTTCTTGCTCTTTATTTGATCATAAACTTATTGAGGCCTATCATACCATTATCTAGGAATGTCAGAGGCAACACACCTATTGGGAGGTTGTTTTAGATCTTCACCGCTTTACTAGTTAAAATTCATCCAGGTTCCAACCTATTCAATCTACAGCCAATTTACACCCAGTTGTTCTTGTGTTACTATTGTCTTTTAGTTTAATTGTCTGTTTGATATATTCATAAAGACATAGCATAGCGCCTACAATTTTTCATATCAGTAAGCTAAACAAGCTAAGCTATTTAGTCCTGTTCTAAGATTGGTTTTCCATTAGCCTGGTCAACCTTCTCTGTACCTGTTGCAGTTTGGATTTCACTTTTCTGAACATGGGTGACTAGATTGTATTTCTGATGACATTTGTGTAATAGTCTTGAATACATTTCTGTGCCTACTGGGAATACTTTTCCTCATATAATCCTGGAATTGTATTTGCCTTTTTTCATTGCTACACCTCAATGGTAATCCAATGTCATCCTGTTATTGATTTAGGCATTATTTTTCTACTGCAAGAATTCCTGCTTTACTAGTAGAGGTTGCCAGTGTACAGCCATTCATTCAGCTTCTTGTGACGACTGGACTGGGAATGACATGACTCTTGTATAGGAGTGCAGATGCCACTGTTCTCCCAGCCTTTTCCAAATGGGAATGACACAGATCTGGGGAATGTGTGCACTGTGCAGAACAGGGAAGAGGGGCATCTGCAGGCTGGAATGCCTGTACACTCACTTTCTAGAATATTCCTACAGGTGCTAATTTCCCAGAAATTTATGGCAATAAAAATGAATGTCCATCCATGGCCAGTCACTCAGAAGGCAGAATAGATGTGCACCATATACACAAATTAAATCAGAGATATATAGCAAAAGATTTTGTGAGGCTGAGCTCATTTTATCAGATGCTGTGAAAAGACAAAGTCACTCAAATCATTCTTCTCAGTCTTTTCCAAATGCAGAGCTTCTCTCTTATAGAACACAGTCTTGCCATCAATTCATTAGTCCACCTTAAATTTTCTATTATTTCCTCATTTGTATAATTTAATCCAGTCCTCAAGGTTTTCTTTTATTACATTCCAATTATTCTCTGTATTAATGATGCCTTCCAACTCTGTATCATCAGGAAATTTCATTAGCATGCTCCTACATTTTTTGTGAAGAAATCATTCTAAATACTAAAAAAGATCAGTTCTGAAATTGAGACTTATCTTTGAGAAATTCCTCTAGTAACCTTATATTTCTGTCTCAGAAGAAAAACTAATTTAACCTTTAGCAATTCCCTTACTTACCTTCCAATTCTTTTATTATTCCCTCATCTTCTCCAAATTAACTAAAATTTTCCCAAACTAAAAGTTTCCTAAAGCAGATAGATTAGAATGACTGTATTTCTGTTTTCTATAAAAAACAGTTAGCATACTGAAAGTAGGTATGAAGTTAGTCTGGTCTGGACATATGTTTTTTAACTCTATCTTATCTTCCATTTAAATTTCAAATCACAAAGCAGAGCAACAGAACATTTTTATTTCAAAAAGGTTGCTCTACTATTTAAGCAACTTAATATTCAGATGAAAATTTAAATTTTCATTCTTATGCTACTCCCATCTTAATGGTATTTATGTAAAAGTCCTAAAGATCCACATTGTGAGGTGGACCTTACCTGCCACTCTGATCCTATAGGAACTCTCGTAAAGACAGAAGAGACAGACTACTTATCCCTGTTTTGTCAGATCTATACTATCTATGGCATCCAGCCAGAGTAATAATACTGATGATAATAATAATAAAACAAACCTTAGTAGATCTTCAGCTGGTGCAAATTGTCATCGCTTAATAAAGACAATGGAACTATGATAATTTACACCAGCTAAGGACCTGCTCCTGATATTTTATTTACATGACAATACAACTAAATGTCTTAAGATGCTATGAAATGGAAATACTCCTGTTGTTCTGTTAAACTGAATCTTTTTATTTGAGGTACCAAAGGTAAGATACCACAAAGATGCCAGTCTGGCAGATATCCTCATAGAAAATGAATAATTCTAACATCTCTTTTAGAAATGCCACGTTGCATTTTCTCAAAAACGCTTGTATTCATAAGTCATCAGTATATAGCACATTATCTAGAAAAGCCTGCTCAGAAATACATTTTAGCCTAACAGAAATAGAGTGCTGGGCACACAAGTCCCCATTTTCACATCATGGGATTTCTACTAATATAAAGGTCCTATCCCCCAAATATCCATTATGCCTTGCATAGAGAGCTTGAAAGAACAGAAGGGCCCTCAACGTGAGCCTTAAAATTCATTACACTCAGGCTTCATCAAATCAGTTCAACCCCAAATCAAGCCCTTTGGCCCTGCCCTAGCCTTATTCTGGGGTTTTATCCTGGTCCCTCAGTGCAGTAAATAGCAATGCTACTATTGACTTCAATGGGACCTGGATTTATTTAATAGGCCCTAGAACACCACCCTCCAGTAGCAAAGCAATACATAAAGAAATGTTAGCTTTGTTGTCTTAGCTGAGTATAACTTTCTTGGGATGGAGAAAAAAAGGCAATTTAACATCTCTAGGCTTCTAGGACTATAAAACAATTACCCATTGCTTCTTGTGGTTTGTGTATATTTGTCAAAGATATTATCAGTGGAGTTGTATAATAAATGCACCTCCATTGGTTGTAGAGGTTGAATGCAAATGTGAATAATCTCATGTGGCATAAAAAAATTACAGGTCACAGCAGGAAGGTCTGGATCAAATGGGAGAAGTCCCTGACATTGCACTGGATACTAATGAAAGTCCGTCTTTTCCATAAAGGAAAGAGTCCAAAAATAATTTCATTTCAGTTTACCAGAATATTTTCCATTAAGTAAACTGAAATGCTTTATTTTGATGACAAGCTTTCATTTCCTAAAATAATAAATATCACAAAAAAGTCAAAATGAAACATCATTTCAAAATGAAAATTGAAATGTGATGATGAAAAATATCAGAATGAGATGTTGTAATGTCAGCCATGTTTGTTTTTCTTTGAAATTAAATTTGTGAAAAATTGACAATGGCATTTGAATTTTGACTGTAGTAAGTGATTCCATCCATTACCAGACAGCTCTAAATATAATGGATGTTAGAATTTGTTCACAAGCCATGAAGTATTGTCCACAACCAACTTATTCCTGAGATGCTTTTTATACAATTAAAACCCATATAAATAAAAGGGAGCCATATTTAACACATGCAATACTTCAAAAGCTCAAGCAGAAAGGCACAAACAAAATTAAAAACCAATGACTAAAGTGATTGTATTCTACTTAAAACACAAGCACTCACTTTGGTCTACAGTAATAATCTATTTGTTGGGAGAAAACTTGAAGAATTAGACATTCTCAGAAGGACATAATAGGCATTTTCAAATATTTGAAGCTGTATCGGGATGAAAGAATGAAAGGGTGAAATTAAAGGGGGGTGGGGGGATTGAATATAAGAAAAAACCTTCTAATGTGCAAATAGTTTATGAAGGGAAGTGGAGAAGTATCTATTCACTGTTATTCTCCAACTCTAACTTCTATAATTATTTTAACTCCCCTTCCCCAAAAAGTAAAAACAGTAAAGTTGAAAAAGTTAGGAACAGTAATGTGAAAAGGTGATAGAATTTTACTAAATATTTTTTCCCTGGCTTCATCCTAGGAATGATTTTGGCTAAAATGTTCTTAGCAACAGTCCTATATTGTATTATATTTTAACTTTAGTATACGCTTGTCTGGAGTCAAGCTGGCTGATAATCACTGGGAGTTAAGACACAGAAAGGCCTTGTGTTTAGCTCTGATTTCAGTGAGGTCTGTGATCTTTCTTGTTTCTAGTACAGGTGTGAAGGTTTTTTTTTTCCCTCCAGTCAAGAACCTAGCCCTGTTGAGTGCCTTTTTTTGTTCCAGTGGAAAGTTACTGTAGTGAGAGTCTGTAACTGTGGAAGAAGCAAGCTCTCAAGGAATTAGTGCTTTGTGCAAGTACCATGGAGGGATTTGAATACAAGTACAGAGAATGTACTTGCATTCAGTCAGTTTAGAGTGATGTGCTCACAGCAGCTTGTACTGTTAAGCAGATGGGCTGTTGCACTTGGTACCAGATGGAGCTTTTTCAGGGTGTGTGATTTCATTCCTAGATACAGTGATTTTCCATAATCAAGTCAGGTAATCACAAAAGCATGTTTCACTGAGAACCAGCTCTGTCTAGCCCATCCATCTGCTAAATTTCTATTAATAAAATACATTTTTATACCAATATATTTATGAAGAATGTTACAAAAGTTCATCCAGGCTAGGAGTATCATGCTCACATGAATCTGGAAATCAAGGATGGAATTCTGCTTCCTTTCTGCTTCCACATAACAATTTTCCGGCTGTATAAACAGTATTTTAGGCACTTATGAACTTCTATTACTTCTGTAATGTGCATAAGTAGGGATCCCTATGTATGGTAAGCTGTGCACTGCCAAAGCCTGTCCTCATGTATCTGAGTATAAGTCCAGGGAAATGCAGGGGGAGACCAAAAGTTCAACCCCCTGTTTTGGCCCCAGTAGGAACATGGCCAGAAAAAGACTCACATTCTAAAACTTGGATGGAGGGGGTTTGAACCTGCCTCTTTCTGATTTGTCAGCCCTTGCCCTAATCAGCACACCAGATTAAGAAGAATCCAATCCTCTCTCTAGCATTCCTTTTGAAGCTGAACCATTGGCTCTTGCATTTGATACTCATTGGTTAAAATGGAGGGAGAAGCATGAAGTTCATTACAGAAATACTACTTGGACTCCTAAACACATATCCAAATGTTACATCAGGCAGCTGTCCACCAGCTATTGCTATATTAATTCAAAACTTAATTTCATATCTGGAATTAAATGTTATGGAAGCACTGGTACATTACAGATTGTTTACCACACATAGGGCATATCTACATGAGATGCTACATCACTGTAGAAACACACTACATTTCCATAGTGTTGGTCAGCACAAACTCTGACACTACAGCTATGTCACCATAGCAATATGCCCCCTCACCATAGCATGTTGCTACAGCGATGTAGCGGCTAAAACAAACTGTGTGCCACTGGCACGGCACAATACGAGATGTTATTGCACCATTATTTAGTACTTCCAAAAGGAAGTATTAAATGACAGCTCAGTAACAATGTTGCCATAGAGGCACTTGTAGACATGCCCACATTCCTTATTACATTCTAAAATGACAATATATAATACCTCCTAAAGTTATGGATAGAGGTGGATGAAGAAATTCAACAATATGTCTTGAAATCTATCATGCTCCTCACTTGAGTAAATGATTCCATATGCTTATTGCTCTCTTCATTGAATTACCTTCTGTTGTCCATCTACTGAGCAAGAGCAGTTACTGGGGCTCTGCAGTCCATTTCTATTCTCATAATAAACGCAAAGCTCCACCTTAGCAATTTCACTTGAAAATTGTCCATCAGGGGCTGCCTTGCCATCTTTGAACTTTTCCCCTCTCTGTTCTTACCAGCAGTTCAGTTGTATCAGTTGCAATAATGGAAAAGTCATAACAAGGACAAAGGCTGTAATTTAAACCAGAAAATTCAAATGAGAAATAAGGGGTTTTTTTACAGTGAGAGTTGTTAATAATATGATAAAAATTCCAAAGAAAGTGCTAGATTCTCCATTTCACATCAAAAATAAATTATTTCTGAAAATACATTTTTTAAAGCTCAATGCATGGGAATTGAGCAAAATTTAAGGATCTGTTTTATTCAGGAGGTTGGACTAGACAATATAATGGCCATTAGATTAAAGTAAATGAAACAAGTATAGATAAAATGCTAACTACCAGTGGTCACTGAGCCACCATGTCTTATTTTTCTATTTTGAATGGCTGAGTAAGCTTTCAGAACCTTAATGTTTGTGCTACCTACGGAAAGGGGAACAATACAAAAGGAATAATTAGAGGGTCAACTTCACTTAATATTCCATGGAGGAAGCCAGGTGTAGTGAAATGAAGTACTCTACTCCAGAAGAATGAATTGTGTAGCCCAACTGTTGATAGTTTCAAAGCCGCAGAAACTCCATTAAAGCCCAACAATTGTTGGATCCCAACATTTTCTAAATTGCTTTTGTCGTTCTGCTAGAATTCAAATAATCACTTTGATTTGTATTTCCAAAACAAGGAATAAAAACAGATTTTGCCATTGGCAAATCTTGATAGAAAAAGGTCAAAACAGCTGTAACACCTGCATGGTGAACAGGTAAAGAATATAGTCAGGTCTGATAAACTTTTTAATCTAAAGAACAAAAAGGGAGAGGTAGAAAGAAATTTATTAGGACTTAGTCATACATAGCCAACATAACCTTAACAATTTAATCACACAGAATATTTTAAGTGTTTTAGCTATTTATTTTTAAAAGTTTAAAACCAATCCGTAAATTTAGTCTTAATATACCATTCCACCCAGGGTGTGGGAGTATGTGTATAAGAGATTCCCTAGGAATTAGAATTCATGGGTCAGTGATGAAGAATGTGTAGAATAGTAATTAAAATATTCTTTAAAACACTATCCCAAAGGATTTTCTCCCTCGCTCTGACCCATGAAGGGTACACAACACACAGATAATTAATATTTGTTACATGCTTTTGTAGACTTTGAAAACCTTTGGCTATGCAAATAGATAGCTTAACTAAGGCATTTATGCTTTATGTTTTCTGAGTGGGTAAATTCCCTTGTCAAGGAAAGCAAAGGATCTGTTACAGTGATTAAGACTGTCAATTTTTTTAAAGATCTTCACACATATCATAATGCCATCTCCCTCATCATAGGTCAGTAGCAAGTGTTGAACTTGACTGACAGAGCCCTAGATTAGTTCAAGAAGTAGGGAGCTGCAAGAGCAATTAACCAGTAGCATTGCTGTGAAGTTAGAATTTATATTCTATGGGCAACCGTGGGGGGGAAAAGGTCCATTTTTGAATGAAAGATGGATTTTTAGAAATTCCCTGTGAAAGGACTCCTTTCAGAATGATCAACATGTTTCATTTAGAAAATTTGGAAACAAAACTGATCTAATTAAAAGTTCCAAGCAGCCCAATGAAAAGATGGTTTCTAAGGCTTCTAAACTCCCAGTTTAATGGCAGAGAACTTAGAAGACCTGAGAACTTCAGCCCAAGGTGTCTTAGATTTTTCAGAGCTTTCAGATGTCCTGTTGTCTGTCCACGACATTGAGCCCAGAAGCTATCAGGGCTCTGCCGCAATCTGAAGATCTCTATATTAGGATAGGCTTCATGATCAAGTTTCCTCTGAACTCAGAGTCAGATTACAGAGCTCTGGGAGTCCCCTGAATCAGGGCCACCATCCCTGTGGCTTAGAGGCACTAAAGCCAGAAGTTGTGAGGCACCTGAGGTAGTCTGCATGGCCCTGGACCTATAGGCCTTGGGAGTCCATGTTCCTCATCAGTCAAGAATTTTGAGATTTGGGCTTCTGGCTTGTTTTAGGATGGTGTTCCACCGTAGCAGAGTCCTAAGTGGGTTTGTTTCACTTCACATTTTTCTGTAATGTCTGAATGTTACCAAATTTTGTGTAGACAAATGCTGATATTCAAAGATGATAACATGAGGCCTTGCCTTTACTACAACAGTTGCTTTCTACAGTCTATTACTGCACAGAAACCACTGGATTATGACATCTGAGCTAGACAGGGATTTAATTATTAGAGGCATCAAGAGATTGGATTAGCAACCAACCAACAGGTTGTTGTAACTCAAGATGCTGCATTTTCATTCTCATAGAATCATAGAAAATTAGGGTTCAAAGTGACCTCAGAGGTCACAAGTCCAACCCCCTGATCAAAGCAGGACCAGACCCAGCTAGATCATTCCAGCAAGGGCTTTGCTGAGCTGGGCCTTAAACTTCTAAGGATGGAGATTCCACCACCTGTCTAGGTAACCTGTCCCAGTGTTTCACCACCCTCATAGTGAGAAAGCTTTTTCCTACTATCCAACCTAGACCTCCCTTGCTACAACTTGAGGTGATTGCTCCTTGTTCTGTCATCTGTCACCACTGAGAACAGTCTAGCTCCATCCTCTTTGTAACCACACTTCAGGTAGTTAAAGGCTGCTATCAAATCTGCCCCCCGCCCACCCAGTCTTCTCTTCTGCCCAGTTCCCTCACCCTCTTTTCATAAATCATGTGCCCCAGCCTCAAACCATTTCTGTTGCTCTCCACTGGACTTTCTTATCCAACTTGTCCACATTCTTTCTATAGTGGGGGGGTGCCAAAACTGGACACAGTACTCTGGATGTAGCCTCACCAGTAAAGAATAGAGTGGAATAATTACTTCCTTTGATCTGTTGTCAACCCTCCAGCTTAGCAGCAAGGGCATACTGCTGAATCATATCCAGATTCTTGTCCACCATAACCCCCAGGTCCTTTTCTGCAAAGCTCCTGCTTTGCCAGTCAGCCCCCAGCCTGTACTGGTGCATGGGATTGTTCTGTCCTAAGTGCAGGACTTAGCACTTTTCCTTGTTGAACTTCATGAAATTTCGTTTAGTCCAATCCTCCAATTTGTCTAGGTCTCTCTGAATCCTAGGCTTACCCTCCAGTGTACCTACTGTACCCTCCAGCTTGGTGTCATCTGTGAACTTGCTGAGGGAGCAATCCATTCCATCTTTCAGATCATTAATGAAGATATTGAACAAAACTAGTCCTGGACCAACCCCTGGGGCACTCCACTTGATACTGTCTGCCAGCTAGAAATTGAGCCATTGATTAGTACCTGTTAAGCCTGACAATCCAACCAGTTTACAGTCCATTCATCTAAGCCATACTTCCTCAGCTTGCTTGCAGGAGTGCTGTGGGAGATGCTATCAAAAGCCTTGCTAAAGTCAAGGTATATTTCATCCACTGTTTTCTCTGAATCCACAAAGCCAGTCAATTGAGTTGGTCAGGTATGACTTGCTCTTGGTAAATCCATGCAGACTGTTCCTAATCAATTTATTCCCCTCAAAGTGCTTAGAAATGGATTCTTTGAGGATCTGGTCCATGATTTTTCCACAGACTGAGGTGAGGTTGGCTGTAGTTCTCTGGATCCTCCTTCTCCCCTTTCTTAAAGATGGGTACCATATTTGCCCTTTTACAATCATCCAGGACTTCTCCCAATCACCATGAGTTTTCAAAAATAATGACCAGTGGCTATGTAATCACAGCAGCCAATTCCCTCAGCACCCTTGGACACATTGTTACTAACAGATGCTTGGAGGAAATTGGGATACCCATCATTTCTGGGCTTCATCCTCTTCTTGTCACTCAGGATCACATCCTGGAAGTGCCCCTGTGTTCTGTGCTGCACCTGAGTCTTCAAGTGGCAGCAGTGGCTAGCAGTGCCATTCACCAAACCCATCTGGTAAAAGGGGTACAATCCTTTCTTTCAGATTCATTTCTGGTTAATGCTAGGACTGTCCTTGAAGACCATCCAGAAGCTGAAGCTGGTACAGAATACATTGGCTTGCCTTCTGGTGGGTTGGGTCACAAGGAACACAATTACAGTGCTCTAGAATCTGCACTTGTTCCCAATAGCTTCTGAGTCAAAATTCATATGCTGGTTTTGATCTATGAAACCCTATGTAATCTGGGACCTTGTAATAGTCATCTGTTCCTCTCAGTTCAATCTGCACCCTCTAGTGGCAGGTTAAGACCTTTGTTCACTCTGGTCACCTCTTTCACTCTTGTTTAGCAACATTTCTTTGGTGTTATGAATGACTTTCGATAAGCTACTTTCTGAGAACAGAGATGTAGCTTCACTTGCCCAGCTTCACGCTGCACAGTCACCAGTTTGGGCTCTTTTTCTGGCCCTAAAATAACATTCCTCAGTTTGGGCCTCTGTCAGCCTGCTCACCATTCACTGGGCCTTTGGAAGCTTGCAAATTCAATGAAGCCTTTTTTGGGTATCAGCCAAGAGCAATGTCCTGTAAATACCATCAATGCACCAAGTCCTTAGGAATAAAACCAAGGGAGATAGTTATCTGCAGTCTCCCCTCAATTCTATAACTCCCTTTGACACCAAGCCTGGACATTTTTTCTGAAGAACTGTAAGACTTTCCTATTTGAACAGTAGGTTAGCAAACAAAGCTAGGCAGGGATATTGTTTAGTGGGAGTCTATTTTATGTCTTCTCTTGTTCTGTAGGTACTTTACCTGTTTTGTAAGTTATTTTGTTCTCCTATTGTAAGCCACTCTGAGCTGCTGTTGAGAAGGGTGACACATAAATCAAATAAATAAATAATATTCCTGGCCACTATCATTCTGCAGATGAATAACAGATCAGCTAAGATCCCAGAAACATACACTGGACTACAGTTTCTACCAACATAAACAAATATTTCATACTTCTACAGTGTTGCTCTTTCTCAAAGCAATATATAAACTGCCTCATGTAACTCCTATGAGAAAAGTGCACTGTAGGTACTATTCCTGCAGAAACCACTGTATTTGACAATCTAAAAACCACAGCATATCACAGGAAAGCCAGAATTATAATTCAAGGTTCCCTTGGCCTTGTGTTTCATTGAATCTTTTGCTATCATGTATCTCTGCTGGGAAGTTCAGAAACATGCAGTTAACCAAATTATGTCAGTTTCTATTTTAGAACACAAACATGTTGAGAAGGGTGACAGCTATTGATATCCTCATAGAGGCAGGGATGAACATTTAACACCTGAACCACCCCCTTTCTTCAACAGTTGTCTTCTGCAGTCATTTCTTATTTGGGAACTTCACTGAAGCAGCAACTCCCATCTTATGCCACTAAGTCCAATGCCACTGATGAAAGTACCAGTAGATATTACCCCTTTGTTCTAAGCAGCTGAGTGAGAAGCATAGATAAAACAGCCCCATCCTAAGGATATATAATTATTATTAAATTATTAGATTTTGCTGGAGGAAATAGCCAGGGTAGATGGAGACCTAGAACCTGCTAATGGAATTTTGACATGTGAACTTTTTCTGCAATTCTGCATTACTGCAACACTGTGACATGGGTCAAACAAAATGTAACAATGAGTGGCATTATTTCTGTTTACCAATTCATAGCCTCTACACTTTGAATCTCATAAGTCTTCTGTTATGGAATTTTTTACATGCATAAGCCATTTCATAGTAGCTGTATTTCTACTTCTCCTTTACAGTGGTAGCAATTTTTCTGACACACCTTCCCTTGTTTCTCATTTTGCATTCATAATATCTTTTGAGGAATGTGACATTGTTAACTCCCTCACACAAGCAGCTGGATTGCATCCCACTGCTAGTAAGGGACTGCTGTGCAACAAGGAAATATAAGCATAGGCTTCAAAACCTTGGGGCACTTGCAATATCAACTTAACTGACTGCAACCCTTATATTAGAACAAGTGTTCAAAGGGTATTTTCCACAGATGAGCTAATCCCTCATAACCATTCTTGTATCCCAAGAAGCACAACAAGAATGGAAAAAAAATAAAAGCATTTACTTATAACTTAGTATTGTAAATAGCTGAGCTAGTTTATGCAGAATAGCACAAAAATATGTATTTTCACAAGTCTTTTAATTCTCTACCTTGGGCATTTTATGTTGTTCCTATTCTCTCTCTCCCTTTTTAATCTGTAACATACTTACTTTAGATTTAAAACTTCTAAATCAACCAGAAATGAAGTTGAGATCAATGCCTAGATACCCCAAAAAAATTAAAATAAAAAGCCAGATGCAGGTTGAGTCTTGCAGTGCTGTTGGGTTATCTTTAATCATATCTCTTGCTGAATTATAGAAGGATAGAGTTCAGAATTCAATAGACCAATCTCAACAGCAATCTGTGTTCACATTAAATGAGAGATATCAGGTGCCATTATTTGGTTATTTTGCTGAAGAAGAGGTACTGATTAGGGCTGTGCGAAATGTCACAGGCAGTTTTGTCTCGATGCTTTTTTGACTTATTTCAAGTTCGAAACAGTGAAATCAGTGGGGGGAAGAGAGGGGAAGGACTGCTCTCATATTGACTGTGTAGCTGGCCAGTGACTGTGATCCTTTCCTGAGGTCCTTACCAATCCTAGTGCTCTGGGAGGAATGGAAAAACAACATAGAAGGCAGCATTGTTTGAACTGACCTGCTTTCTCTCTTGGGGCCTGACAGTTACTGAGCTGTATCTGTCAGCAGCTCAGGAGCGTTAGAAAACGAAAGCTACTACTAGCATAGAGTTGAATGATTTCCTACTTGCTAGCCTGGCTTAGCAAATTACATTCCAGAATACCTTTTTCTTTCTTCTGGACACTTTTATTTTATTACTATATTCATTGATTTATTCTTTTCAATTTTATAATTATATTGGGTATTACAATATAGAATTTAATTTATATACAGAGAGATGAACATTTATGTTTTATTTCTACACATGTATACCTTGAAGCACATACATACATTATAGAATTTATATAGTAATACAGATACATTTCTACCTTGTGGCATAGACTACACACCATAGAGAATTTATATAGGAACGCAGATACATTTATACCTTGCAGCATAGACTATATACCTTGGAGAATTTATATAGGAACACATGTACATTTATATATTTGTATAAAGGCAAGACAGTATGAAACACACCATGAAACGTGGTGGAATTTTTTTTTTTAGGGCTGGAAGGGACCTTGGAAGATCATCAAGTACAGCCCTCCACCCAAAGGGCAGAAAGTCAGCTGGGGTCACAGGATCACAGAAGATAAGCATCCAATTTCCTCTTGAAGGTGTTCAATGTAGGTGCTTGAGCCACCTTCAATGGCAGGCTGTTCCAGACCTTAGGGGCTCGGGCAGTAAAGAAATTCTTCCTTATGTCCAGCCTGAAATGGTCTTGCAGTGGTTTATAAACATTCAGCCTCGTCATCCCTTGGGGTGCTCTGGTGAAAAACGTTCCCCCAGATACTGGTGGTCACCCCTGATAAACGTATAGGTGACCATCAGATCACCCCTGAGCCTACGCTTTTCCAGGCTAAAGAACTCCATGGCTCTCAGCCTGTCATTGTAAGGTCTGTTTTCCTGACCTCTGTTCATGTGCATAGCTCTTCTCTGAATTCTCTCAAGCTTCTCCACATCTTTTTTAATTGTAGAGCCCAAAACTGGACGCAGTACTCCAGATGTGGCCTCACCAAGGCCAAGTACAAGGGGAGAATGACGTCCCAGAATTTTCTTGAGAATCATCTATGGATGCAAGTCAGCATTTTGGTTGCTTTACTAGCTGCAGCATCACACTGCCGGCTGATGTTCATCTTGTGGTCAATGATGACCCCCAAATCTCTTTCTTCCATAGTGCTAGCCAGTGTAGCACTGCCAAGCCTATAAGAATGCTGTAGGTTTTTCCTCCCAAGGTGGAGAATCTTTCATTTTTCAGTGTTGAACACCATTAGGTTCTCGTCCGCCCATTTGCTGAGCCTGCCTAGGTCAGCCTGGATTGCCCTCCTGTTTTCTGGTGTGGATGCTTTGCCCCGAAGTTTGGTGTCATCATCAAACTTGGCCAGTCCACTTCCAACTCTAATGTCCACATCATTAATGAAGATGTTGAACAATATGGGTCCAAGGGCAGAGCCTTGGGGGACCCCACTGGTCACAGGGCACCATGACGATTGACTTCTGTCAATTTCCACCCTCTGGGTCTGACCATGGAGCCAGTTCTCCAGCCAGTGGATCATGCTGGACCCAAGGCCACAACTGGCCAGTTTTGCCAATAGGTGATCATGGGATACCAGATTGAAAGCTTTTTTAAATGCATCTGGCAAGCCTTTAGGGATGGGAGGAAGACAGTTCATAAGAGGTTAAAGTAGAAGGCCCAATTGGGAACACTCAACTTTTGGCATATGCACGTTCCTGAGTTGAGTGTATTAGCTCATGCCTTGTACAACCTGTGTAAGAAGACTGAATGGGAATGGGGTCCTGAACACGAACATGCCTTGCAGGCCCTTGTTGGGGATCACCAAGCCGAATGAATTGGGCCCCAAGGTCACGGTGGGCCGGGGTGGCGATCGGATACGGACAGGTGGGATTAGCGGCTGCAGAGTCTGAGAGGCACCCAACCGTATGGTTTTAACTAAAGATGATTTATTTACTCATGCTTTGAAGTGGAGGCACAAGGTTGTTTTCTTCAGTTACAGTTGCAGAAACACAAACGATTAACAACAGAGGGGTCTGTTGGCCCACAAGTTTCAGTCCGAAGACCTAGTCCCAGGGCTGGTCAACAGCTCATTAATGGGGAATACAAACAATGAAACGTAAACTGTAACACTGTACACGGTAAGGCACGTGACGCCAGTCCTGCAGGACAACGATGAAAAGCGGTGATGTTGGAAGCCGAAGTCAAAACCAGGTAAGTTGAGCCGAGGTTGCAAACAAAGTCTGAAAGGGTGATCCAAAATCATAGCTGAAAGTCAGTGCGAAGGTGAGTCAGAAGCCAGGTAAGTTGAGTCGAAGCTGTAGTAAGACAAGCAACATGAAGCGCCAAGCGAAGGAGACGAAGGAGGAGATCAATAGGCCCTAAAGCCTGATGGAGAGACAGTCCCTGCAGCAGCAGCCTCTGTCTTCAGTTAACGCGATCTCCCCCCGAGGGAGGGGTTCACTGAGCTTTTATATGAATTTAGTGGCCAATCAGAACGCTCTCCGCAGAGAAATTTCTAGTCAGATTACCTCATGTCAGGTTCTGACTGAGCATGCTCTCAGTCAGAAGCTGACACAATCTGAGCATGTGTCTGTGGGGAAAGTAGGTCAACAATGATTGGCAGATCCGCAGGTCACCCAGGGGGTAAGGGCTGGGTGAGCCTTGGAACTTTCCACTCACAGAGTCAAACCACACATGTCAGTCCAGCTCTTCTGTGTTGGCAGCATATACTCAAAATTTTGCTCTGACAGCCCTTAAGGAAGCAGTAACTGTCCATGTTTCCCTAGAAGCTTGACATCCAGAAGGAGAGCTTTGGCTCCATGTAGGTGTCTCAGAAGGAGGACCACACTGCAGCCTGTGGCAGAAGGAGTCCTCAGAGATAGAAGAAAAACCCCTTGGATTCTGGAGCCGAATCTGGAGAGGGGCATGTTACAGGCCAGCTGGGCACTGTGAGTATATCAATTTAGCCACTAGGCTGTTTGGTTAAGGACTGAGGAGGCAGAATTGGGAGTAAATCAATGGCAAGTTTATTATAGCTTATACAGACACAACAGTTAACAGAAAGATAAATGTGATAAGCAGATAATGTAGTATAAAAAAGCTAATAGTAAATAATAACAACAGATAATAACAACAGATAAATAGATCAATCTGTTGCAGGCCAGCTGGGCACTGTGAGGGTATCAGACACTAGCTGTTTAAAACAACAAATAGACAGACATGGGTTGGCAACTTATCAATAGTCCCTCAATGTCAGGTGTGCGCCAGGTGATTCCAGCAAAGTCAGGCATCCCCGATGGATGCTGTTAGAGGGATTACTGGGGAAGGTCCCTTTATCAGGATCCGATCCTCACTCACACTGGGAGTCCAGGGTCCAGGCGTGGAACAGCAGTGACCATTCTATTCCCTCCTTCCTGCTGGTCACCTGACACACTCACTTTTTATACCTAGTCTTATGCTAATCTGTTGGCTTTAGAGCCACTCATAATATTGCCCTATAGCTATTACCCTATGGGATCAAAAGGTGTTAAAAAATTACAGACGGGTCTGCTTGAGGTCATGCCTGGAGGGGAGTTGCATTGAAGATTTGAGATGGCAAACAGGCAGTAGTACAAGGCCTCAGAAAATATGTGCAATATGCTGAGCTCAGCACAGTGATCACCGTGGCTGAATGGGAATTATTAAATGGTCCACATCCTGTAAAGCCCATTTATATTTATAGCGACTCCTGGATGGTGGTGGAGGGATACATTAAATGGCTACCCCTATGGAATAAAAAAAACTTTACAAGATGAGGACAGGACATTTAGAGCCACAGGCAATGGAAGACCTTGTAGAAATTAGCCCAAGATGAGCTCCCTCTACACAGCCAACATGTGACTGCAGCACATGGGAATAAGGCGAGGGAAGGCCCGGAGGCAAAGTGGAATAGGCAGGTTGATCAGCTAACAAAGGAAAAGGGTGCTAAAACCTTGTTAAAGAAGAAAATAGAGCAGCTACTCCATCATTGCCAGACTCCTTCTCCCACTGCATACCTGGAGAATGAGCCACAGAATGGCTACATCAACAACACAGGCACCCTGGGCATGATGGAACCCCCTGCTTCACTGCATCTTGGGGCATTCTTGTAACCAAGAAAGAATCACAAGAAATAGTTAATACTTGCATCACCTGCTGAGAAGTCAAAATGCATCTAAAACCTTTCTTGACTGCCCCATTGTCATTACGTGGGGGGAAAGGTAGTGTGGCAAGTATGGCAATGTGATTTCATAGACCCCTTCCCTCAAACCTCCCGTAAGTGCCAGTACGTGTTTAGTAGCTGTAGAAGTCACCACAGGAATAATGTTCACTCATGCCTCATCGAGAGCTACTGCTCAGGACAATAGTGCAGCACTTGAAACTCTGCTAGCTGTGTATCCACCATCCACAGAACTACAGAATGATAATGGCCCTCACTTCCGCAATCATCTTGTATATGACTGGACCACGAAACATAACATGTTATAGACGTATCACATCCCATACCACCCACAGTCTAACAGATTAGTAGAGTGAGCCAATGGCATCTTCAAATGTTATTTGTGGTTGGCCGCTGGCCCAGCTCTTAAGGACTAGGACTTGCACCTAGATTGAGCTATCAACTGGGCCAATAACCGACCTCATCTGGGAGGTAGCCCTATGCAACAAGCCTTTAGATCAGGTGGTCCCTGCGAGCCAGCAGTAGAACGACCTAGGAGTAGTAAACTGAGAAAGCTCCAGGCAGAGGATCGAGTGGTAATAAAACATCCTCAGGGAGATAAATGGGAGGGGACACTATTGGCAAAGGGTATGCATAGTACCTGGTGGGTATTTAAGTCAGATTCATCTAACAGGAGCCAAGCTCCTTCTTGTCTTGTTTCTACAGATTAGATCTGTCCACAGTCATGACCATAGCCATTTCTAACTGAGCCTGCTACTGAAGATGAGTCCTGTTCTATCACCTGTCTGAATCAGGTAGCACCATGAAGTGGTGAACTGTTATAACTGTATTCTTCTTACTAATGTCTTCTTGTGTTTCCTAGGTAGGGCATGTCTACTATCCTTCTTATTACCCAGATATTAATGAACTTACTCCTAAAGATCTAAAGGAGTGGCCTGACCCAGAGAAGCATTCCCCAGAACTGTGTATACAGTCAGATGACTTTCAGGTAGTCCAGCTGCAGTATCCATATTAAAAGAAACCAACCACCTCAGACCAGGTGAAATCCTGGCCTCTGAGCAGGAGGAACAAAATAGTTGACTGGAAAGTGATAACTGTCAGTGTGCCTGTGGTGCCGATTATTATCTTGGGTACATTCCCTACCTGAAGGTTAGAATGGCTAACTGTGAGAGGTGACGTAATTGTTGTACCTCTGTTCATTTATTGGTTTGTTGTTACGTGCTTCCTCAGGGAAACCCCATTGAGCTCAACGCCTCTGAGTCTGTGCCCCTGGTAGTACATTCTGCATCTGTTCAGCCTCTTGAGCCACTGCATTTATAGAAAAATCTACCCCTTCCCATTCCTACGGCTAACAACACTCTCCAGCAATGGTGTGAAACCCACCAGGTGAGAGGATGTACTACAGGTTGGAACAAAGTCATTACATGATTTATAAATCATACCTTGAGCAATCCTCAATGCACAAGCTAAATCTATTCCAACACAGAGGAAAGGCAGCAAGAAGGCACAGCAGCCCTCCTGGCTCTCTAGGGACATAGCGGACCTCCTGCAGCTAAAAAGGAAAGCCTACAAAGGATGGAGGACGGGATTCACCTCCAAGGAGGATTATTCTGCACTGGTCCGGTCCTGCAGGGAGCAAACCAGGAAAGCCAAGGCTGCAACTGAACTCCAACTAGCTTTGGGCATCAAGGACAACAAAAAGTCCTTTTTCAGATATGTGGGGAGCCGGAGGAAAAGCAAGGGCAATGTTGGACCCCTGCTAAACCAGACGGGGCAACTGGCAACTGACGCCCAAGAAAAAGCCAACTATTAAATAAGTACTTTGCGTCAGTCTTTCATCAGTCCCATGAGACACCCATGCCTGCTATGGGACAGGGAGAGCCGGGTGATAGGGATTGCCTACCCTCCATAAATGCTGACCTCATGAAGGAACACCTTGAGAAGCTGGATACCTTCACGTCAGCCGGCCCTGACAATCTGCACCCCAGGGTACTCAAGGAGCTGGCGTGCCCCTGGCACGGATCTTTGAAAACTCCTGGCGCTCTGGTGTAGTGCCCGAAGACTGGAAGAAGGCCAATGTGGTGCCGATGTTCAAGAAAGGGAGGAGAGTGGATGCGGCTAACTACACGCCCATTAGTCTGACTTCTATCCTGGGGAAGATCTTAGAAAAGTTTATTAAGGAGGCCATCCTTGAGGGACTGGCCCAGGCTAACATTCTAAGGGATAGCCAGCACAGGTTTGTTGCGGGTAGGTCTTCTTTGACCAATTTCATTTCCTTCTATGACCACGTGACCTATGACCTGGACAAGGGAGAAGAGATTGATGTCATATATCTTGACTTCAAAAAGCCTTTGATCTGGTATCCCATGATCACCTCTTGGCCAAACTGGCCAGTTGTGGCCTTGGCTCCACCATGATCTGCTGGCTGGGAAACTGGCCCTGTGGTCAGATCCAGAGGGTTGTAATTGATGGCAGTCACTCATCATGGTGCCCTGTGACCAGTGGGGTCCCTCAAGGCTCTGTCCTTGGACCCATACTGTTCAACATCTTCATTAATGATGTGGACATTAGAGTCAGGAGTGGACTGGCCAAGTTCGCCGATGACACGAAAATTTGGGGCAAAGCATCCATGCCAGAAGATAGGCAGGTGATCCAGGCTGACCTGGACATGCTCAGCAAATGGGCAGATGAGAACCTGATGGTGTTTAACACCGATAAATGCAAGGTTCTCCACCTTGGGAGGAAAAACCTGCAGCATCCTTATAGGCTTGGCAGTGCTACGTTGGATAGCACTACAGAAGAAAGAGACTTGGGGGTCATCATTGACCACAAGATGAACATGAGCCTGCAATGCGATGCTGAGGATAATAAAGCGACCAAAACTCTGGCTTGCATCCATAGATGCTTCTCGAGCAAATCCCAGGACGTCATTCTCCCTTTGTACTCGGCTTGGTGAGGCCGCAGCTGGAGTACTGCATCCAGTTTTGGGCTCCACAATTCAAAAAGGATGTGGAGAAGCTTGAGAGAGTCCAGAGGAGAGCCACGCGCATGATCAGAGGTCAGGAAAACAGATCTTACAATGACAGGCTGAGAGACATGGGACTCTTTAGCCTGGAAAAGCGTAGGCTCACGGCTGATCTGATGGCCACCTATAAGTTTATCGGGGGTGACCACCAGGATCTGGGGGAATGTTTGTTCACCAGAGCGCCCCAAGGGATGACGAGGTCGAACGGTCACAAACTCCTGCAAGACCATTTCAGGCTGGACATAAGGAAGAATTTGTTTACTGTCTGAGCCCCCAAGGTCTGGTACAGTCTGCCAGCAGAGGTGGTTCAAGCACCTACATTGAACACCTTCAAGAGTAAATTGGATGCTTATCTTGCTGGGATCCTATGACCCCAGCTGACTTCCTGCCCTTTGGGAAGGGGGCTGGACTAGATGATCTCCCGAGGTCCCTTCCAGCCCTAATGTCTATGAAATCTATGAAATCTATGAAACCTACACAGAGGCATGATGGAATAGTACCCACTTTAATATAACTAAAGGGAAGCTGTATTCACGAGTCTCCACCATGTATCCCCATCCTTTTATACCAGTGGGATTCCTAAAGCAAATTAGTGCTATGATTCTGCCAGGGCAATGCGGTTTCACCAAGCCGGTACTGTATCATCCCCATAAGTGGCAGTAGGAACTCTTCTGCTCTTCAGGAGAGGAGGCATAGTTATGGGCTCCCAAGGAGGGAAAGATAAATGTGAGCTGTGAGAAATGAGGTTTTCACTATTGTCTCTGGCCATTTCCCCTCAGGAGGCCCTGACACCACCCATATATAACACCACACCCTGGTGGTAATCACAGGTTAAAATCCCAATCCTTCTAAACGCTTCATTGTTCACTGCCCGGGTATTGTTCAAACTGGAACAATGGTATGTCCAAGCTACCTTTCCAAACTGTTCAGCAGGAGCCCATATAGCTAAGGGGCTACTTAAGGGAGAATTGCTGATCATTTTCTGTTCCCTGAATACAGTTAGGTCCCGCCAACAAATTGATGCTCCAGACTATCTTTGAGACAGACTTAACTTGGCCATGAATGTATAGAACTTAGACAAGTCCCAGAAAAATGCTGAAGGAGTAACCAATCTCCAACAAGCAGTAGGGATGCTCATTAGGGGAGGCATGCTCGAGAGAAAAACCTTAGAGCACACTGACGAATTGATAACGGATGTAAGATTAGAGACAGCCCATCTTGCCCAGGCTGTGATGGATACTGCTTTTAGAGCAGATAAAAATCAAACCTGGAGTACTGCTTGTATGCAAGTTCAGTTATCATTAAATATGTGTTTTTCCCAGGTAATAAACAATGTTAAAAATAAAGAATGGCCCCCTGGCTTAGAGCATCATAGAATACCCGCAACATTTAAAAAAAGATACCCCTATCAAAGCACCTAGATTACCACTTTAAAAGGCTGTAATAAAGGAAAGTGTTCCTTCCTGGTGCATGGGGTAAAGAATAGAAGCTAGACCACTGCTTATTCCTAGACCACAGGGCTAGGAAGAAAGTGCCTTTAAGACTAGAAACTGCATCGCCCCATATGGGAAATAGTTACTCCAGATGGCCCTCAGTATATAGCACAACCCCCCTAGTTCAAATCAGTAACATCTTAATTAAATTAAGAACCCTATGAGAAAGATAGCCTTTCAACCCACCCAACATGACCTGCATACATGAATTACCTAATGTTTCCTATGTGACGATAGGGCAATATGTTTGTTAGGAAGGGCCAAGTCACTTATTGTATAAAAATAGTACCACCTAAGCTTTGTGCAATTCATGTTGCTTAAAAGCTAAACGTAGAGCTGTTATTCTGCTACAATTAAGTAACTGTACTACTGCCCTAAAATGGCCAGAAATTTCTCAACTTTACGATACTCACTTCATGGGTATCAGATGTAAAGATTCCACAGTTAGAAACTAGAATGAACTAAAGGATAAGCTATGAAGTCTTAAGGCAAAAGCTCAGCAAGACACTCAATTGGCCCTCCCTGCTTGGGAGAGTAGACGAATCATCAGTTTGGCTGTCAATGTGCCTGAGCCATGTAAATGGTACAATTTTAAATTATGCTGTTCACATGTCACCGTATATTACCTCAACTATGTGGCTGACCACATCAAATGTTATAGTGCTTTGTATTGCCTTAGTAGCAGTAGCTAAATAGTATTTTAACAGTTGTTGTCATAAATCTGTTCACTCAGAAGACCCTGCTATGTAAGTTAAACTCAAAGTTCCCTCCACATTCCCTGATGTAGCACATGTAGCTCTAGCATCTCAACTGTAGCCATCAGATTCAGGAAGCAAGGAGTGGAGTGTAATAGCTGAAAGTAATGTCTGTGTAGTAAGGTTCTTGCTGAATGCTCTATGGTGTTTCCTGTGATTAGTTCATGCATTGTGAAATGTATGCTATAGCTAAGAGTTTAGTTAAAAGTTTAAAAAACGGGTTAAGGTTGGCCTTGTGAGCAATGGCGCAGCCAGAATTAATTATATAAGGAAAGTGTGAAGGCTTGTACTGCTATTGGTTAGCTCAGCAGTTATAAATTGGCTAGTACATCTGGGAATTGGCAGAAGAAACACACAGCATGATAAAGGAAACTATCATTGTAAAGAGAAGCTGCTGACCTAGATTCGGTAGACCAGTAGATCTGGAAAAGCCCAAGGACTGAATACCAGAGTCCTTCCTGGTGCCCCTTGGACAGCGCAGATCAGGAACGCCTGACTTCACTGAATTTTGAGAGGCTTATCATATACCAAGCATCAGAGAGGACTGCCAATAAGTTGCCGACTCAGAATGTTATTGTCTGTCATTGTTGTCTTATTATACTACATGTAGTTGTGTGTTTATTAAGTCAATAAAACCTTTCTTACCTTTTTAGTCCCTACCACTCTCTCAAACCCAAACCCTTCTGCTGGTGGCTAAGACAAGAGGCAGGCCACCTTGGAACAGTGTGGTAGGGGAAAGGTGAACAGAAAGTGGGGCACGTTGCAAGGGCAAGAAAGATCACCCAGAGCATTAGGGAGAAGCTTGCTGTGAATGGCCAGCCCTTCTCCTTAGTTGAGTGGCCAGGGTTCAGGCAGCTCATGGTGCTCATAGCCTCATCTTACCAAGTGCCTGCATCCACGACCTTCTGCAGGATGGTGGCACCCTCCCTGTATGCGGCATGCAGGGAGTACTTGAGGGAGGAGCTGCACAGGGCAGGTCTGCAGGTGGCCTTACACTTCAAGTCGGATATATGGAGCAGCCGGGGTGGAGATCACGCCTACCTCTTCCTCATAGGGAAATGGTGAGTTCAGCCAGGCCATTGGTGGGTTCTCCTTTAAACCAAGGTGATGGATGAGTCCCACATGACAACATTGATCACAGGGGTCATGTACCACTTGGTGCAGGGGTGGCTCATTGTGTTTATAGAGCTCACCCTCTGGTTCATGGTCACCAACATCAGGGCCAATATGGTCATGCCACTCTGTAATGCCAACTCGGTTGGCATCTGCTCTGTGGCACCTCATTGTCAGGGATGCCTTGGAGGGGAACAGAACTGCTAGTGATGGTGCCAGCACCACCAGCAAGCTCATTTCCAAATGCAGGAAGGTAGCAGGCTACTTCCACCAGAGCATCAAACGGGGCAAGATGCTGTGGGACAAACAAGCAGAGCTGAACATCCCACAGCACAAAATCATGTAGGATGTGGAGACTCGGTGGAACTCCACATACCTGATGCTTTAGAGGCTAGTGAAACAACAGAAGGCCAACCATGAAATGGCCTTGCTCAGAGAGATTGGGATCAGCAGCCTCCTTAACAGAGATAAGTGATATACCTTCTCCCAGATTCTGGTGGTCCTCAAGCCCTTCCTCAAGGCCTCTGAGACTCTCAGTGCTGCCAATGCCCTCCTTAGCCAGGTTATCCCTGTAGTCAGGAAACTTCAGAAGCAAATGGAGATCTTCCAGGAGATCAATATTCCTGGCTGGGGCAAGCCACTGTCACCAGATGTCTAAGCACTGGTGAAGCAGCTAAAGGAGAGCATCAGGAAATGGCTTGATCCCTTGTGGTCCAGTACGGTCCATGTGCTGGCCACCATGTGTGGTCCGAGTGTGAAGAGCAGCATATGCAGCAGCCAAAGCCTGAATCAGTGGGCAGAGATACTGGTGAAGAGAGCCCGGGAAATAGAACGGTGGAGATGGGGGTACATGGAAGAGGGAGATCCACTGTCCCATGCTAGCACACCATCCAGTAGCCAGTTTCCTCCTCCACCACAGGTGATGCCAATGTGGGTCAAGGGTATGACTTCTATGTTGGGGCCAAGAGGCACCAGTTCCCACCATCAGGGAGGTAGCACTCAGGCCTTGGTGGATGCCTTTCTTGCTGAGGAAGTGGAGCCTGCTTACTCCATCCCTACCTATTTCCTTTTTTCCTTTTTAAAAAACCATTTAATGCTCTGCTCTCAGAGATGGAGGGAGCACTCACTACATCACCAACCAGCAGGGGAAAAACATCTCCCTGTTGAGCTTCTCTACCAGGAGAAACTTGGAGGTATGGACAGGGGCTGTGGGGAAGGAAGAGGCCCCAGGTCCTGGGCATGATCATTAAAAGTGCACTCTGCCAGAGTCAGGGAGGCCTGGTGGGACTGCTGGCAGTGCTGCAGCCCCAGGAAATGCCAGGACCGATGATCCCCCTAGTTAGGAGCTGCCATAACCTCCAGCTACCACACTTGCACACACACTCCTGCCTCAGGAAAGCCCAGACTCGTCACGTCTTTGACAGGCCTGAGGCTTGCTGGTTGCAGTGGAGTTGTGAGGCTCCAGGTGAACTCAGGTTAGCTGCCTGGGATGGCAGCTTTCAGGTTAAAAAACCCTTTGTTAGCCTGAATAAGCACCTGCACTTGGGGGGGGGGGGTGCTGTTTCTGGATGGAAGGAATACTAAATAAGCCAGAGGCTGGCATGCAATGCAGGCAAGAAAATCAGTGAAAATGGAAATGAAGGTGTCAGGGGGTGTGGGACAGGCTGGGGTGGTGGTGGGGAAGCGGGATGTAGCAGCTCAGGTAAAAGGGGAGAAGTACCTGGGGAATCAGATGTCTGGCAGGTTGTAGAGTGTCAGAATTCCTCTGTCTATATTGAGTCCATGAGTTTCTGTACCTACCAGCTAGGAGGCTGATGAGGTGAAGTTCATAGACCTGGCTGTGAAAAGTTGCTTGTAAATTCCCTTTCAGGATCAGGCCTGAGAGACTTGAGACAAAGTGGGTTTTTTTGTGAGGAATGTGCCCCCACATGTAGTTTGGTATTTGTGTCTTTGATAGATTCTGGTGTGCAGTCTGTAGGGCTACTAGAGATTGTTGACAGGTTTCATGTTTTGAGCGGTAGGAAGTTGGCTTCTGGTGATGAGGTTAGGTTAGCAAGGTACGTTACTTGTTTGAATTTACAAACCACTTTTCCGAGACGGGCCTATGAACTTCACTTCATCAGCTTCCTAGGTACAGAAACTCAACTACTCAATATAAACATTTATATAGTTTTGTAAGTATTTTAATCCTCTTCAAGAATATCCCTAAAAGTATCCAGTGTAAAACATATGTTCACTTAGAAGCTTTATGGGTTATAACAAGTCAGACAATCTGCTCAGTGTCCAACACACTACTAGTAAGACCCACCTGCTTGTGCTGTCTGGTCTTCTCTTTCCACCTCCTATCTGTTGCCTTCCTCAACTTGATCTTTAGGGTTTTTCATATGGGAGGCTGCCACCAGAGACTGAAGAGCATAGGGATCTTTTCTTGGGGTGCAAAACTCCAGGCTATTCTGCCCCCATATTCTATGGGATGGAGCCTTAGGAGTGATAATTGAGACCTCCAGCTGGCCCCATAGTCATGCTCATGCCCCACAGATATTATCAATTATCAGGCTTAGGAGGCACTTGCCCCCCTTGGGCTATGGCCCTTGGTCCTCTCAGCCCAGGCTGCCTCTGGTTTATGTCCTGCCCTAGAAGGGTCTTAAGCCTCAGCATATTTCCACAATCATCCTTTCCAGCCACTCACAGTCCACTGATCAACCTCAACATAAAGGTAAGCTGTGGCTTGAACAAAAGATCTTCTTCCCTCACCAGGTCAACATTGCATCAAAAGATATGAGCTACTGCTTTAACAGAAGTCTTCTCATTCAAAGTAAGCAAACCCCTAGGAAAGAGTGAGCCCCCTCAGCCTGATACCTCCCAAGGGCTCAGTGTTGGGCCTCTGGAGAACTCTGTTGCCCATCACAAAAAATCTGCTTTTCCCCAGCAAGCACCTTCCTCCCTTCCTTCCATCCCTCTGTCCCATCCCATCTCATCTCATCCCATTCCATTCCATTCCATTCCATTCTGTCCTGTCCCCCCCAGCAAAGCCTCCCTGTCTCCTCTGGCTTTGGTGCAGGTCTTATGGGTCGGAGAGCCCCTTCTCCCATCCAATTGCCTGTCTGCTCCTCAGCCCACACAGGAGCTTTTAATCTCTCAATTAAGGGGGAGCCTTTATTCTTGTTGCTCTGTTTTCTTAAAGGGATAGGACCCCAGCTCTCTTGTGCAGATCCTTCCAGGCCAGATTGACTTCTCTGAACTCTTTCTCTGTCTTTCTCTGCCCCCTCAGCTGAGTAACAGAGTTCAGGTCCCCCATTATGTGGGTCTTATTCTTAATGACTTCCTTTAAAGCTATTTTGGCTTTTCTACAGCCATAGTTATATTTGAAAATTGAAGCCTTTACTTATTTGAAGGCCCATGTTCCTTTTATGTTGCAAGAGATACAATAGCATTCCTCTGGGCAAACAGCTTATTACATTTTCTAACAATAAGCAGTATCTTCTATGAATTCCTTCAAGGATTTAAGTTTCAACATGAGTAACCTTCCCACTTCTCTCTTTTCTTGAAGCAAGATACTTTTTAGAAAAATGAATACTACTATTGAGACATCTTCAGTAAAATTTAGCATTTGGCCACCTGATTATTGCTTGCAGCAAGGGATTTATCTGTTAATATGAATTCTTTCCAACATTTCAAAGACTTGGAAGGTTTGGATCACTGAAACTGAAATAAAATAAGAGGCACCTGTCAAAACCAAACAGAAAATAAATGAAAAGCTACACCACAAAAGATAAAATCTGATGAAAAGGGACTGTCACATAAGAATGTTATTTTTTTATCATGATTATACAGCTAAGAGATAGCTATATTTGGTCATTACCTTTTAAAAAGCTTCACTGCCCAAACAGTAACCCAAGATTTCAAAAGAGAATACCAGGAAAGGGCTAAGAAATGGACACTAAGCAAAGAGCATTCTGGAGAGAAACTTTATTACTGGGTAAAGACTTTATTACTGGGCACATTATGCAAAGCAATCTCTTTCTAAGAAGAATTCCTGTGATTACAAAAAAATAAAAGTAGAGTCCTTGCCTAGGCCTATCCCTCCTAGATGGAAGGAGCACTGGAAGTAGTAGTATTCATATTTCCCTGTCAGCTCATAGATTCATAAATGTTAGGGTCAGAAGGGACCTAAGTAGTCATTGAGTCCAACCCCCTGCCATAGGCAGGAAAGAGCGCTAGGGCCAGATGACCCCATCTAGGTACTAGTCTCCTCTTGAAGACCCCCAAGGTAGGGGAGAACACCACCTTCCTTGGAAGCCCATTCCAGATTCTGGCAACCCTCGCTGTGAAGAAGTTCTTTCAAATGTCCAACCTAAATCTTCTCTCCATTAATTTGTGGGGTGCTCTAATAAATAGAGCATCTCCTATTCCCTGCTGCCCTCCCTTGATGAATTTATAGGCAGCCACAAGATCACCTCTCAGCTTTCTCTGGCAAAGGCTGAAGAGATCTAGGTCCTGCAGTCTCTCCTTATAGGGCCTTGCCTGCAGGCCTCTGAACATATAAGCGACCCTTCTCTGAACCCTCTCAAGATTCTCCACATCCCTCTTGAAGTGTAGTGCCCAAAAGAGAGCAGCATATTCCAAATGTGGCTTTACCAGTGCCACACAGATTGGAAGCTGAAGGGGGTTGGGAGGGTGAGATCTGTTCTTCATGCATCTGCTAATGCATGATAAAGTGTTGTTAGCCTCATTGATCACTTAATCACATTGATGACTCATGTTCAACTATGATTCCTATATCCCTTTATGCTGCTGTGCTGCTGAGAAGGCCATCACCCAGCCTGTAAGTGTGTTGGTGGTTCTTTTTGCCCAGGGGTGGCACTTTGTACTTGTCTTTGTTGAACTGCATCCTATTTTGATCTGCCCATTTTTCCAACCTGTCCAGATCCAGCTGGATCTCTTCCCCAAGTTCTAGTGTGTTAACTTTGCCCCATAATTTGGAGTCATATGTGAACTTAGACAGGGTGCTCTCCACACCCTCATGCAAGTCACTCAGGAAGACATTAAAAAGCATTGGAGAAGAACCAAGCCTTGCGGGACTCCACTGCCCACATCTTTCCAGGTCGACATCAGCTATCTCTTGATATAAGGATGATGTCTGCTGAGGGGGGTTGGGAGGGTGGGATTATTGATGAGTTTTAAGGTGGACTATGAGTCCAATCTGTGTTCTGCAAGTTTTTCCACAGATATCACGAGGGGATTCCTTGGGGGGCGCACAACTGTTGAGCAGGATGTTGTACATTTTCCTTCCTCCTCTGCTGTGTTTTGGCTACCTGAGTTAGATGGTTTTCTTTGAAGTGGCCTGTGCCTTGATGTATGGTGCAGCACCTTTGAGACCTGTTACCAGCCAGCACTTCCTAATTTCTCGTGTTGATGCTACCTTTCTTAAGGTGTGCTTTCAGTGTGCCATTTTAGTGCTTCCTCTGTCCTCCATGGGTCCTTTTACCATGACTAAGTTGAGAGAAGAGGACTTGCTTCTGGAGATGACTGTCAACAATCTGCAAACAGTGGCCAGCCCAGTAGAGTTGATGTTTCATGATCTTTGCCTCAGTACTGGTTATGTTAGCTGCAGAAAGGATGTTAGCATTGGTGCAGTGGTCTTCCCATCTAATGCAGAGGATCTTCCTGAGGCAATGCTGATGGAACCATTCCAGGCACTTAAGGTAGATTTGATATGTCACCCATGTCTCAAACCCATAGAAGATCATGGGGATAACCACAGAGCAAATCCCGGGACGTCATTCTCCCCTTGTACTCCGCCTTGGTGAGGCCGCAGCTGGAGTACTGCATCCAGTATTGGGCTCCACAATTCAAAAAGGATGTGGAGAGGCTTGAGAAAGTCCAGAGGAGAGCCACGTGCATGATCAGAGGTCAGGAAAACTGATCTTATGATGATAGGCTGAGAGACATGGGACTCTTTAGCCTGGAAAAGCGTAGGCTCAGGGGTGATCTGATGGCCACCTATAAGTTTATCGGGGGTGACCACCAGGATCTGGGGGAACATTTGTTCACCAGAGTGCCCCAAGAGATGACTAGGTCGAACGGTCACAAACTCCTGCAAGACCGTTTCAGGCTGGACATAAGGAAGAATTTCTTTACTGTCCGAGCCCCCAAGGTCTGGAACAGTCTGCCAGCGGAGGTGGTTCAAGCACCTACATTGAACACCTTCAAGAGTAAATTGGATACTTATCTTGCTGGGATCCTATGACCCCAGCTGACTTCCTGCCCTTTGGGCAGGGGGCTGGACTCAATGATCTCCCGAGGTCCCTTCCAGCCCTGATGTCTATGAAATCTATGAAATTGTAGACCAGGAACTAAGTTTCCATCTGCAGATCAAGGTCAGCAGAGACACAGTGAAACAGCTTTTCAAAGGATATGCTGGTACAGGGATTCCAGGGGTTTTCAGGGGTTCTCCACAAATGGTAGTTTGTGGGGGGTGGAGGGAAGCTTGTACTGGGTAAGGCTGATGGAGAATCTTGGTCTTCTCAATGTGAAAGGAGAGTCCTAGGATATGATAGACACCTGAGAAAAGGTTAAGGTGAACTGCAGATCAGTCTCAATGTGCATTAGGATAATACAGTCATCAGCGTACTGAAGGTCAGTGATACCAATCTTGGTAACTTTCATTTTGTTCTGAAGGCACCGCAGGCTGAAAAGCTGACCATCCATTCAATACACAACCCCAATTCTGGGAGAAAAGCACTCATGTATGAGAACCAAAATCAGAGCAAGATAGATGGAAAAAAAGTTGGGGCTATGATGGTAAATGTGTCTGTCTCTGATCCATTGCAAAGGACCATGGCAGTAACACAGAACACGATAATGCATTCCCAGTATTCTGCAGCCAAATAATCTGTTTTCTGGCAGAGGCACCCATGGAAATGGGATCATTGGCCTTAATTTCATTGGTGATACCCTAAAACTCCTGCTGATGGTGCATTTAAAATTCTCATCTTATGTAAATCACTATGGTTTCATTGACATCAGCTAAGTTCTGGTGATTTTGACACTAATTGAGAGTATTGCCCAAGTGATGGAATGGCAGATGTCATTAATCTTTACAGTAAATTACTGCCTTTTTGCCTTATATTTCTCAGTTGCTCTTAATGGATATGCCCTAGTAAGATATCCTGCACCCAAAAATCAATGACAAAGCTCATAGTGACCTCACAGTTGGAGACTCAGGGCTATTATTTAGTGTTTGTTCACAAAATGTCAGTATTCTCTTGTCGGTCCAATGGATTTTGCCCATCTCCACTTAAATACATCCTTCCTAAGTGAACTTCTGTATTTGATTTTTGTAATGTCCCCTTCTGTCTCTCAACATTTTTCTGTCTTCTGTCCTCCTGACACCTCAAGGAGGATCTTTTATTTTGTGTGTTGGATCCTGAATGATGGCCTAACTATATCATATATACTCCAGGACCTTCCTTAATAACAAGTTATTTATAGAGCTTCATTAATTCATTTCCCAGAATCCAGAGGACATTAGACAATGGCTGGACCTGATCAAATCATGGATTACACCACTTCCCCCCCACAGATTCACTATACGAAAGAAGACAAGCTCCTGCAGTTCAGTAACATCTCCCAAACAATAACTTTCTGATTTTAGGACCAAGTAGTTCTATCTAGTGTAACAGCATTGCATGCAAGTCTTATTAAACAAGCATCTTGGCTAACAAAATTGTTCTGGATAAAATGTATTTGCTCAAATATCCCAAGTTTGACAGGCTATATAATAATGGTGTACAAATATTGGCTTTATCCTTTAATGAGGAGAAGAGAATGAACAGAAAGTCTAGTCAAAATCCCTGTCTCAAATTGCCAGCAAAGAAAAAATGGATCAGCAAGATGATCATTAAGGGAATACTAATAAGAGTAATTGGCCAGAGGCACCTAAAGCTAAATCCCAAAAAAGACTTATGGGCTAGATTCAGTAAAGGACTTAGGTAGCTGAATAAAAGCTTGGTCTTCAATTAATGTTTGCTTTATCCAATTACTGTTTAATATAGGATACCTAAACATTAATTGGAACAGCGACTAGAACCTAGTTCTTTGTTTTCCCAGGTGAATGTTGTGACCACTAAGCTAGACAATTATAATCACACTTGATTAATTTTTTTCTAGTCTAATGAGTCTTTTGATAGTACACATAAAGAAGAACAGCTTCAACAGGAGAGTCCATTTGACAGTGCCCTCAATCTATTACAACCAATAGTCTATCACTGGGGAGTTAGTTCACCCTTATAAAAAGGGACACAAGTGGTTTTGAATTCCCCTGGGGGGAAAAAAGGGAGAATCAAACCAACGTCTTTCTTTATCCTACTAATTGATAAGAACCACTAGTCATAAGTATGTATGCAAAATATCCCTTTTTGTTACTTAGGCAACCTGACTTAGGTTAGAAGGCACATCTATTCACATGTATTGGGAATCCACTGGTTTCTATTATTTTCTGGGGGTAGGCACCTTTCAAAGAACGATATAGGAGTTTTCTTTTTAAAACAGGTAAGTTTTCGGGCCAATTTCTTTTTAAAACAGGCAAGTAAAAGGTGGATAGCACCATACTAATACCCTACTTGTTAAAACACTTACCAAGAAAATGAGATCCAGGCTTAAATTCCCTGTTCAGTTAAAGGGACTCAAACCATTTTCTCAAGAGAATACCCTAGCAATTAAACTTCAAGCTGCTGGTAATGTGCTGTCCTCAGTTTGTTAAAGCTGCTCAAGTGAGCAGCAAAGAATTCAAGAGCAACAGTACTAGACAGGGCATATTTAGTTTCCAGTGTCTCCTCCCAAGGCTGCTCCTGTAAAGTATGTAAATGCATCCATCTTCAAAAACATGGTGGTTAGGGCACTGTCCTAGGGGTGAAAGAAATTTTCTTGATCCTTCTGACTCAGGGAAGCGTTGAACCTGGATCTTTCTAACAAGCAGGGAAAAATGTAAAATATGGAAAGTAGCATCTGGTAATACCATATTTTAGAAGAATGCTCCTGCCAAGCATACTTCTGAAGGGGTTTGGACCTTTCAGTTGTTGAAAGGTCTCTGAACATACATACCAGTCCATGCTGCTCAGAGGACTTGCACCTAGTTTCTTGATCCCAACTGAACTGACTCATGAGGTCACCCCTGGGAAATTGGATGCAGTTCTGTAAATACACATGGGGAAATTTAAAGGAGAAGGCTTATGGAGTTTCTTTGTCAGAGAAGTAGCCATTTTCAGGCTCTCGTTATTGGAATTAGGCAATTCTTTTTCAGATCTAGATCTTATGCTCTACTCTAGGGGTCAACAAAAAAAAACCATTCAGCCATGAGCCAGATTGGCCCACAGAGCCACTGGATCCAAGCCAATGAGCTGGAAGGCTTTGCCTGGGACTGGGCAACAAGCAGCTGTGATGGGGCCAGGCAGCTAGGGGCTGTGCCTGCATCACCACCACATCTCCCTGTTTCCTGGCTGCAGTATGGGCACAGTTTCCAAATGGTGGGGGACTGAGCTAGGGCTAGGCAGTTTCCATGCACTCTGCAGCCAGGAAAGGGGGGAGAAGTGAAGAGAAATGGCAGCACTGTAGAGGCAGCTTCCAGTTGCCTGGTCTCAGTGAAGCTTCCCACTGACTAGAAGTTGTCTCCTGTCCCCCATGCTGCAACCAGGGAGTGGAAGACAGGAGAAGAAGCAGCAGTAGCATGGGCATGGTTCCCACCTCCCCAGCCCAGGTGCAAATCCCATCTGGGTGGAAGCTGAGCTTGTGCTCCACTGAGAGCACCTGGGAAAGGCACTGTAGTTTTGTCTGTTTGACTTCAGAGGACTGCAGATGATGAATATAACAGGGACCCAAGGATTCTTACTTGAAGAAAGAAGCCACAAAGGGATGGGGGAAGGGCAGCCACTTCTGGGCTAGCTGCTGGGGAGTAGGCAGCTGCAAGTGCCTATTGGAAGGCCAACTACCAGCAATAGGGCAGCGTCCAGGTTAGGCAGCAAGGGTCAGAGGGATAACAATATGTTGCTCTGGAGACTGAGGGTGCCTGTACATGTCATGGGGTTTAATCCTCATTAAATTAAATAGGTTTATACAATTTAAACTTGTTTATTTCAGCGCATTGCATCAGTGTTTACACATACTAGGTTTTGGAATAAATTAACCTTTGGAGCGGGGCACATGCTAAATTTTCAAATGAATTAAGCCCAGTCCCTGGCCAGTATCACAGGAGAGCTGGAATTTTCCCATGCTGGCCCCCACCCCATGCCCTGCCTCACGACTGTGGGAGCAGGGAGCCAGCACACACACAAAAAGTGGCAGGAAAAAAAAAGCAGCAGCAATTTGAATGGGTAAACTACAAAAAAAGTCACATCACCATCTGGTGGACAAAGAGGTTTATTACACATCTTTGATTGCCTTTGTGTTTGCAAGCAGTGAATCCAGGGACTCAACACTTTAATCTGTGGTGAGACAAACTAAATTGCATCCAAGGAGTTTTAATTTAATGCACCAGAAAGACTTTTAAAGCATTCAGAAAACCCACTCATGCAAATAGTCATGCTGTTGCAGCTCAAGAAAGGGCAAAAACTGTGGCATATACAAACACACTGAGGGGACATACCTGTGGCCAGTCAGGGGAGCATCTGACAGGAAGATGAGGAGCAAGGGCCCCTGAGGCAGAGGGGCATTGCATTCCTGGGCTCAGCAGGGAGAGGAGTTCCTGCTAGCTTAGGCTGGTGAGCAGTGGGAACTGCAGGTCTTGTCAAGTATTCCCAAGGCTGAGACAACCACACAGTGGGTAGGTGGCTTGAAAGAGGGAGATTTTGAGTTTAGAGCTGCTGCATGCATTTTTATTCTAGTTTATACCAAAGGGCTGATTTTAATGTAGAGGTAGAGAGAAGGCTACAGGGATGCCTGAGGAACATGCCAGGGTTTGTGCCCTGGGGGGCAGAGGCACAAGGCACAGGCAGGTTAAGGTCAAGAAGGCCTGGGTCTAAGCCCAGAGGGGGCAACAGCGGTGTCCTGAATCTAAAAGGGTTTGAGCCAGAGCCCTGAGGAGGCAATTCAGGCGGCCAGAGGTCATTGAGAACCTGAGGCTGAAAGGCCACACCAGAGCCAGTGGGCCTATGCCACCAGTCTACAGCTACAGTAACTGTAGGCTAAGGCTAAGAAGGCTGATGCATATGCAAGGGAGTAACTAGCAACAGAGTGATGTTTGTGAGACATGAGTGTGTGGCTGTAGGGTCAGAAGGAGGCCACAAATTCAGCCCTTAAGGCAAGTAGGGCCAGAGGAGCCCCAAAACAAGAAAGATACAGAGGAAAATTTTGTGTTGCGGTTTTAGAGGGGGAAGGGGGACTAGAAGGGGAGAGAGAGTGGGGATCTCCACTACAGCAAAGGGAATTCAGACCAGCAATCAGTTAAGCAAGGATTGTCTCTTGTACTTATAACTGTAACATCAAGGCATGGTTGATGAGCTGAGAGAGTACATTGGGTGTGTAGAGAGGTAAGTAGGCCAGGGCAAGATGCTAGGGGGTGACAGAACCCCCAAGGCACCCCAGGTTTGCTACATCCCAGTCATTGACTGGTCAGACTTGAAAGAGCTGCAGACAGACTCATTAATTTATAATAGGGAAAGCTCTCCTATTAAAGAAACGAAAAATGCACAAGTCTTTTCTGCACCTTTTCCTTTGTCTGATCTGTGACCAAGCTTGTCAGAAATTTTGCTCAGCTTCTCCAGTGTAGCAGACTACCCCTCAGCTGGAGTCTGTGCTGCCTGCCATGTTTATTTCATAATCCTTCATTCACATACTGAATCTAGTTACAAAAAATGATGTTATTCATAAGTAACAGCCCAATTTTGTCTTTACCATTTTTGTGTTTTTCAACTACTTACAGAGTCGAAAGTTCAAAACTTATATCAGGAAAACTCTAAAATTGCAATCAGTATTTTAAAGTATGCTCAAAAAGAAAGTAAGTATCTGTTCTGAACTGTATGTCAACAACATCCTTCAGGTAATACCAATCCCTTTCCAAATCAACTGCAATATTAAGGTAACACTTTAAAAAGGTAACACACCCCTTCCTGAACTAGTACACATTTCTAATTTAGATATTTCTTGAGTTTAAGACATGTAACAATAATGGTAAATTATTTTGATTACACTAGCATTAGCTATGTAAATGTATGTATTGGCACTGCAAACTCAAAAGTTGCTGATATGTATATCAACGTTTCTCACTTAGTCAATGTGAATATTTTAAAAGAAAGTTTAAATACTGTTTAAGATCTTAAGAGGGCATATGGTGTCAAACTTCCAGCACTATTACAGAGACAGATGCCCTCCTCTGAATGAGAGAGTTCTTATTCTAATACGCAGACTACCCTTACAAATGGATATTTGATGGGTACCTATGCTACAAAACAACTCTTGAATTAATTTGTTAGAAGGCACCATGCCAACCTAGAGATGAGCATTAGTGTTGGCAGGAAAGGGACGATACAGTTTAGGGTGTGAGGTCATGATTCCCAGCTTGACATGCCTCTTCTCCTGTGGCTAAGAGGATGTGTAATCATTGGTCCAGCTGTAAGCCCAATTAACTTTGATGAAGAGATTCACTGTGATTTAGGGAAGGTGAGTTTATGACCTTGGTGAATTAAATGGATTACTGTGAATTTCACTCTGCTGAGTTAAACTTCTGCTTCATCATATTTCATTTACCCAAAGGCAAGGATGAACTTTCAGGACACCTCAGTAAAGGTAGTTTATTTCTTCATAGAAAGATCTACAAAGAGGAGACACTGTCAGCTATTCTGCTTTTACACCAACTATTACATTTTACAGGCAAACATGAGATACTCAGAATAACACTTAATCTTGTAGAAATATGTAAAGTGCTGAATTGTGATGGAGCCCCCACTCCTACAAGATATTTTGCTTGAGCATATCTCTATATCTGCACAGAATCCTATTAAAGCTAATAAGGATTTTAGACGCTTAAGACATTCATCTATACATAACAGCTGGCAGAGTTTGGGGGGAGGGATGATTTTCTACAATGAAATTTTCACAAAGATTTTTGCCACCTCTTTTTATGTAATATTCAAAAGGATAAAACCATTGTCTCATACACATTTAACCCAATTAAATAAACAAGAATATATATGTTTTGTAACAGACCATGAGTCAGTTTATTGCATTAATATACCACATCAGAATTGATTGGCATCTTCCCAACAAAAGAAGTTTTCATTGGAAAATGTTGATTCATCAAAACCTGTTCCATCAAGCTTCTGAAAGAGCACAGGCAAGACTAGTTTAGAGCCTGGGATAACTCCACTGGGTTGACAGACGTGTAGTTAGGCATCACAGAAGTTTCTCGCTACAGAGCTGGAACTTTTTCACAGAAAACAAAGGATACCTGGACATTTTAAACTTAAATCAAGTTTCTCAGATTCACTATCAAACAATTAGGAGTTGGATTGTCTTGGTTCACACATTGAGGCTCCTATCAATTAGTTGGGGTTCATAGTGAGTTTGAACCTAGAAGATCTAGGAATCATGGTAGAACTGGGGATCTTGATGCTTTGGCTCACATACTCATTTTGCAATGTTCAAATGAAACATTTTTTTACTTCCTTCTAAAATATTTATTCCTGTTTTTCACTTCCACTGCAACTTCTAAAATAAAAGCCCCCCCCCACACACACACTGAATTTCTGGATTTCCCACAGAATAGGAAAAAAAGAGAAGCTGTTATTTGCCATGGTTCACTGTTTCCTGAATTTTGTACCTTTCCAAAATAGCAATAGCGACTTCCCTGATCATAAGGATCTCCTTTTTCTACCCCTTACTTGAAGATTATTCACCCTATGTATCATGACGTGCATGTACCAGATTTGTCTAAAACAAGGACAAATTCTGTCCTTCCATGGACCACATGGAACACTGAAGGGCTAAATTCAGCTGTGGTATGGTTAGATGCAACCCTATTTTGAAAGCATATAACATGGTAAATACTGTCCTAAGAACACTATTTTTAAGTGTAAAGTTTGTGTATTATTTGAACAATAGCCAAGTGTTAGGTTTCTCTCCCTACAGCAGTGATTTTCAACCAGGGTGCCATAGGACCCTGGGGGTGCCTTCAAATCTTTTCAAACGTGCCATGTGATGCCACAAAATGTTAGTACTACTAGATTTGTAAACACGATACACAACATAAACAAGATTTCAAATAGGAACCCATAGTGCTAAAACCATCCTGACCTGTTGTGGTCTTTCTGAGTTATTTTCAAGAACAGAATTGCTCTATGATTTTTCTGCAGTTGAAAACCTAATACAAGCTAAAAGCAGAATTTTCTGAGGAGTGCCTTGAGTCTAAGGAGGTTGAGAACCAATGTTCTACAGGAAGGCAATGTAATTCCTTCTGTAAGGAGCTTACAAATGTCGCACCCTTGATGCCGGTGCACCCTTGACCTGCGAGCCTGGGTCGGCACAACCGGCTTGGTGCGAGGAGGGATTTATGACTGGACAGGTGGGGGTTAACGGCGAACAGGAGTCAGATGATTTAAAGTGTGATAATTACACAGAAAGTTTATTTTACTTACGCTACTGATGTGATGCACCATAGGCAGAGGAGTTGATTTATTCAGTTACAGCATGCAGATATCATGTTACCCAGCATTTACAGGGTGGGTAAGAAAGTTGCTTGTTACAGATTCTGAGTGATTCACACAAGCCATTGCAGTCTGCAGATTACCGAGAGCTCTTGATAAGAAAGATAACAAGGGAGATAATCGAGCCAGCAAGGACGGGGTTACACCGATATAAAGATTGGAGGCGGGGAGATGTTTGTAAGAGGCCACTTTACAAACATTGTCTCCTGGGTGTGTGTGTGTGGAGGGTTCTCTGCTTTGGGCGGAAGTTCTTTCAAAGTTATACTTGGCCAGGGTAGCCAATTACTACATGACAAGCATGAATAATTAACAGATTGGCGCTTGTGCTTTCTTTGTTTGCTCAAGTTTCATGCTGGCAGCCCATCCTTCAAGAAAGGGGGGCCTTTCTTTTAGTTTAGGTGGTACTAAGCCTGTTTGGTCACAAGAGGGTAAGCATGACACGTTATTCTGATCTTACAGTTTCTTTAAAGTCAGCTAATCTCGTTACTATAGGTACTTTATCTTTCATGCTGGGCTGTCAAGGTCAGTTTCTCTCTCTCGTATGGGAGCTCAAGTGATTTGAAATGAGGCACAGACAGGGGTGTGTGCATGCAGCACTGTTACAAACTAAAAAATAATAGTGTGAGACTACAATTACACAGTTTGTTGTGTTAGTCTCTGACCTTTTGCCATCTGACCTTTTGCCATCGGCATCTGAGATCAAAGACTTTGATCTTTGACAACAAACTTCTGACTACATGTAGGCAGTGTGGCAAAACAGTAGAACATTTTATGAAATAAAAGCAAATGCGGCAACAACAGTACAGTTATGTAGTTATTATATAAGTGGTATACTATATGATGGGCAAAGATTTTCTTTTAGTATGTAATAAAAAATAAAATAGTGCAGCTGTAAATGTTTTCAGCTTGGTCAGCTCTGTAGAGTTCCACTATAGCAGCATACTCTAAAAGGCCCCAGCTTTGCCGCAACCAGAACTTGATGACAATCTTCACATACACCATCTATCCCATGGCAGCAGTTACCTTTTTTTGTTTCCAGGCAGTGGTGCACCATAGGCAGAACAAAGCGTTCTGCTATTGCAAAGTGGCAGAGTTTTATGTATGAACATATATGGACTTCTGCCGTGACAAATGTGTAGGAGATCCCAGATCTTAATCAGCTACTTTCTTTGTAGTACAACAGCTGCTACCTATAACAAGGTCTCTTCCAATATCAGAATCAAGACTATACATGCAACAGATCAGGATAAAGCAACCCCACATTTCCTTTTTTTAAGATCCTTTGCACAGTATTTTCTTTGGACAGTGATGCCAACTAGGGCTGGGTGAAACAGCTGTGTTTGGATTCAGTTTCAGATTCAGCTGTTTTGGAGGACGGTGATTTGTTTCACTCTTTTGGATCACTGCTGTGTTTTGTTTTGGCTGAATCTTCTCCTAAGATGTTTTGAATGGGCTGCAAGCTTCACACAGTCCTTCTGCCCAGCCCGGCAGGGCTTAGGGCTGGGGGCTTCAGGGCCCCAGGAGGAGCAGGACAGGGCTGTGGGTGGTTCATCTGGGAGAGGGGGAGGGCTGCTGCCCTCTGTGCAGGCGAAGAGACCCCCCTCCCACATGGATCTCTGATCCCTGTCATGCTGGGTCATGGGGCAGGAAAACAGCACAGAGTGGCAAGCAAGGCTTCTGGTCCCTGCCACATGACTCGGCTCTGCAGGGAACAGAGATCTGCATCGGGGTCTCCTTGCCGCTGCTGCCCACCCCATGCTGCCCCAGATCTCTGCTCTCTGTGGAGCCAGGTCATGTAGCAGGGACCAGCACTGTCCTGCCACATGACCTGGCTCCACAGGGAGCAGAGATCCATGCCAGGGTCTCCTCACCACTGCTACCCACCCCATGCAGCGCTGCATTGCCGGGGCAGTGTGGGGTGGGCAGCAGCAGTGAGGAGACACCCAGAGTGAAACTCTGCTCCCTGCGCAGTCGAGTCATGTGGCAGGGTAGCAGTGTATATAGCTTGTTTTGTTTCAGGGATGTTTCTAAGCCTTCTGTTTCAATTCAGGTTTGGTGTTTTGGGTACCAAAACAGCTTGAAATGCCTCCGAAATAAAATGGCTGCTGAAATTTCGCACAGCCCTAATGCCAACAGCCCTTCCTTGAACAATAAGAGTCAGCAGTAACACTTCACACTCCTTTTCCTGTGTTTCATGCCCGCAGGTCCAAACACTCACTATGCCAAAACATTTATTCTAGTGCAGCTTTCTCTTCAGTCCTCTGCTCAGTAATTTCTTGGAAGCAGAAAGCAAACCCACCAGGCTGAACTCCTGAAGTAGTTTACCCCTTGAAAGCTTGAGTGTGACTGACCGAGTAGCTGTGGGTTGTCTCTCATGTAGTTCTCAGTGGCAGTCATTGTCTCTTAAAGGGCATGAACTGGTACTTACCTGACTATTATAATAATGCAGCTCTGTCTTCCCATTACAGGGGGATTTAAATGAGAAGATATTGGCTTCATATGTCACCTTAGGAAGGGCTTTTATATCTGAGTAGGCCATCTGTTTAGTTTATGGGAGTACCATACATCAATTAAACCTAAGCCCTCATGTAAATAGTTCTGAAGAAGAAGAATGAGAAGATCTATATTTGCTTTGAAAAAAATGGATTTTTGAAAGAGCCACCAGGATACTACATGAAGAATTGCTGCAGTACAGAAGCAACGCCCCCTCCCATGAATCACACACCACTGGTTATGACATATCACCTCTCCCTTCCATCCAGGAAGAGCACATACTAACTGTAGATGCTTCCTCGGCCTGATGAAGTGTACTTATACCTGAAAGCTTGCAAAGAAGAATTTTTCCAACTATATGAGTTGGTCTAATAAAAGATATCAGATTTACCCAAAGAACCTTGCCTGCCTATATATTGAACAAACAGATGTATGGAATTCCCACAAGCTAAATAGAACCTTTTCAGAAATACAGATTAATAAATGTCTGGATTTTTGTATCTATTTAGCATCACATTTCCTTAGGCCCTGACTATACCCTCTATGTTTTCTGTACTAACTGTACATTTTAGCAAGCATTTGTTCCTTATAATTGTTTGCAAAGTCTGTGTTGTGCATGTGTGTAAGAGCAAGGATCTGAAAGATTAAAATAAATGTTTTTTTTTTCTACTAAAGAAAAGAAAAGGATTTTTTGTGATGTCTTTTATTGAACCTACTGCATGGTGGTATAGAGTTAGACAAGCATTATTATACAGAGACCAAGACTTAAGAAAAAGAAGGAGAGTCATTATTACCTGTAGTGTATAGGAAGAAGTTTAGGATCAGGTAGAATACAGTGTATTATAAAAATCAGTATTTGTGTTCAGTCCTTGGTTCCTAGTGTCTAGCCATCTTATGAATTTTTATTCCCAAGCTCACCTTTTAAAGGTGTTTGATAGATTTCCCTTGAGCACAGGGATAATGAGGTAAGAAAGTGAGTGCTTGTTCTGTGAAAAAATGTGCTCCTATTAACATGTGTGCACCTGTGTCCTTTATATTTTTTTTTCTGAGAGTTCATTCTGGTGTGTAGTTGCTGTTTAGATTGACGCACATGATTACCATGAGGACATTTGGTGCATTGGATCAGATAGATCACATTTTGGGAGAGGCATGTGTAGGATCTGTGGATTAAGATGGGTTTATTGTCAAGGTATTGATAATAGCAGTAGAGATGTATTGACAGGTTAAGCATGTATTGTTAAGGCAAATTTGAGTTCCACTTGAGTCTGTTGGGCAGTGGGGAGTTTGCTTCTGATGTTGAGTTGGGCAAAGTTATTTGAAAGCCAGGAGCTGGGAATACTTATCTCAAGATATTTGTCAAGAATAAGCCATAGTTGTTTGATGATTCTTCTAATCAGTTCCAGTGTGGGGTGACAATTGACTGTGCTATCTCATAGTACAGTAAAAGGCAAGGCAACTTCTTGCTCTCAAAAGGGCTTCATTGCAACAACCAACACACACACACACACACAAGGATGGCTGAGAACTTCCCATTAATGTCATCATGTCAGGCCTGAGGAAGAGAGTTAACTCTTCCCATATGGATATCTTTAAGAGTGTTATGTAGAAGCGGTTACACTTGCCCAGGGCTTGCAAAAAGGAAGAGCAGATCACTTGGCCAAGAATAAACAAGATTCATAATTGTATAAGTTTATGTCCTTGTTTTTTTGAGAATAACACAGAGTTTCAGGAGTTGGGTGTGATAAGAAAGAAAGAAGGGGGGGGGGGTCTCAAAATTCCTGAGGAGTTAAAGCTGTCCAACAATGTAGCAGAAAACTGGAAGAAATGTAAGCAGATCTTCACCATGGATATGATGGCCAGTGAAGCACAAAGAAGGAAGATCCACTCAAGGTAGCTTCTTTTTTTTTTAAATATAGGAGGCCCAGAAGCTCTGTCTTGGTAGCTAGACATGCAGTGTTGGAGACCTAAAACAGTCCAGGATCAGAGACCAAATAGTATTGGGTATAAGGGATACAAGCCTCAGGAAAAGACTGCTAGAGACTCCTGAACTTAATTTGGCAAAAGCACTTAGAATATGCCAAGCAGCTGAGATAACAAATGCCAGGCTGCATAAGCTGAAGGAAAAAGCAGAACTAGACAGGATTATAAGAATGCAAAAACATAAGGCAACACAGAAACAATAGAGAAAGGAGAACCTCACTGCATGCACCTAGACGTGATGCGTTAATGCAAATTAGCCATTTTAAAGACATATTAAGGACATGTGTCTACATAAATGTGCCCTTAACATGCTTTAAAAATGGCAATTTCCGGCTAATCATGCCAAAATGTAATACCTGCATAAAGCAAGTATAAAATCTAGGTGTCAGATGTTTGCTTGTGAAGTAAAAGAAAGGTATGATGCTGATCCCTGAGCAGCCTGAAACTCCCAGTCCTCTGAGCTCTGCAGAAGGGATTCAGTCCAGGGCAGCAGGGAGTGGAGGTGTGCCCAACTGCACACAGCCACCTGTCTTTTACCTCACAGTCAAACACCTCATTAGCATATGAAAGTCCTTGGGCCTACAAATGAGTGACAAAGCAATGGCACGACCCCTGATGGCTGCCAAGGGATCCCTGTGAAACTTCTCAGTGTTTTCATGCTGCTTTCCTCTCCTCTGTGCTGAAAGTCAAGAGGCTGCAGGAGAAAGAGGCAGACCCCACACCATGATGCTTTCCCAGAGACCAGGTGGGCTGGGCCACAGGGAGTGCCAGGAGCTCTGACACTGATGCAGGCAGGAAGCTGCATCCCAGGCACTGGGGACTGCACAGACAGCTCTGAGCAGGGCATACTGGTTACAAATCAGTCAGCACATTAACAGGGACTGCTGCTGCTGGAACTGCTGCTCCACTGTACCTGCTGCATTTTCTTCTTGCTGATGCCTGACAGCAGCATGGGGCCCTGTGGGCTCAACTCCAGCTTGCTGCCTTCCAATTCTGGGGTGGCAGAAACACGGGAAATGGGGTAGAGCTGGGGCCAGGGCCAGAGCTGGGGTTGGGCTGACTGCATCCATGGGGAATGGAGGCTCCCACATGCTCAGTCATGACAGGCTACCCAGCAAGCCATGTTACAGCACCTTAATCTATCCACACATAGGCACATGCCTAAATCGCCTTATTGCATCTTAGGCTAAGGCATATTAAGTTTAGGCACACATAAATTCATGTGTAATATGCCTGCTATGAAGTAGGCAAGTGCAAGCCAAATAGAATTGATTGAAGAAAAAATGATCAGCTGCAGATACTGTTGGGGTTACCAGAAACCCATGCACTGCTCTGCGTTTGGTAAGCACTGCAAAAAATGCAAAAGATTCAATCACTTTGCAAGAGTTTGCAGAAAGGATCAGGATGCAACACACAAGAAACAGCAGATGCATGTTCTATCCAATGAGGAAAAGGAAGAATTCCTGACTGGCACAATGCAAAAAGTTCATTGTTCTAAAGATTAGACAATCACCTTGGACACCAATAGACTAACAGTAACTTTTAAAATTAGAAACAGGGGCACTGGTCAATGTAATACCAGACTACTTTATTCAAAAAGTGAAAAATTAACCGTGTACTATAAAAATAAGAACGTAAAACTTAGAGCATATAATGGGAACATGATTGCAACCAAGGGTGTTTGTGCACTACATATTAGATACAAGGGTAATATAGTAAAAATTTAGTTTGTAACAGTCCCAGGAAAGTTAGTGCCAATTATTAGGCTGTGAAAGTGTAAAACTATAGTTTTGATTAAAACAATGGATGTCACTGAGGGACTAGAAAGCAAGAACAAAGAAGAAAAGATTTATGATGTGTTTCAAGGCATAGGGAAGCTTAACCGAGTACAAGATAGAGTTAAGAGAATCCAATACTCCCACTATACATATGCCAATTATACTAAGGGAGACACTGAAAAAGGAATTGGATAGGTTAGTTAACATGGACATAATAGAAAAAGTAGAGCAACCAGCTGCTTGGATTCAGTCTCCGGTCATCATAGAAAAAAAAAAAGATGGATACTTGAGATTGTGTCCAGATCCTAAGCAAATGAGCAAGTACTTCAAAAGGGAGCATTTTCCCATTCCTACCAGGAAAGAGGTTTTTGGCAACATGGCAGAAGCTAAACATTTCTCCACTTTGAATGCCTCTTCTGGGTTTTGGCAAGTTCCCCTAGAAAAGAATAGCACTTGATTATGTACCTTCAATACACCCTTCAGAAGGTATTGCTTTTGTAGGCTTTTTTTTAAACTGTGTTCTGCATCTGAAGTATTTCACAGAAAGGTGCAACAAATGTTTGAAGGTCTTGATGGAACTATGGTTTATACTGATGATGTATTAGTTTGAGGAAATACCATGGCAGAAACTTGACTTGAGGCTAAGAAAGGCACTAGAAAGATCTTGCAGAGCAGGTTTGAAACTGAATAAACAAAAATGAAAATTCAGAGACAAAGAAATAATATATCTGGGATAAAAGCTGTCTAAGAAAGCTGTGCAAATTGATCCTGCAAGGGTTAAAGCCATTGCAAACATGCCATCCCTTACAAATAAGGAAGGAGTGCAAAGATTACTGGAAATGATCAATTTTGTAGGGAAATAATTATCTAACTTAGCAGAGCAGACCAAAAACCTTAGATCACTCCTACAAAATAATGCTCAGTGGATGAAATGAAACTGAATTTAACAACTTGAAGGAAAAAATAATGAAAGCTCTGGCTAAAATACTGTAACCCTAAAAGACCCATTAAATTGTCAACAGATGCTTCTAAAGAAGGCACTGGAGAAGCTTGGGTTAAAAAACATGGGGATAGCTGGAAACCAGTAGCATACACATCTAGGGCACTCTCTAAGTCAGAGTATATGCACAAATTGAGAAAGACAGTTTAGCTTTGGTATATGGCTGCAAGAAATTTCATATGTTCATCTATGGGAATCTTGTGATAGCTGAAACTGGTCATAAATCTTTGGTAACTATAGCAAAGAAAGGGTTATCGGACATGCCACCCAGATTACAGAGATTTTTCTTTCAGCTGCAAATTTATGATCTAGACATATGGTACCGATCCGGAAAACATCTACTTATTGCTGGTATGTTGTCCAGAGCATATGACACAATGGAAAATGACAGAATTCCAGACTCAGACATAGTGCATGTTAATCTAATTAAAAGAGCATCACAGAAAAAAACATGGGCACTAATTGCAGAAGTTACTGCTCAGGACACCACATTGCAAAAAGTGATAATAGCTATTTGTGCTGGGTAGGCTGGAAAACACATATCAAGCTCCTACTCTCCATTCAAGGAAGAGCTTTCTGTACTGGATGAAATTTTGTTTAAAGGCTCATGAGCTGTTGTTCCAGCAGTGCTAAAGAAAGGCATGGTAAACAGAATACACAGGGGACATCTAGGCATTGAAAAAATGCAGCAGTAGAGCAAGGGGTGTTCTGTATTGGTCCAACAAAAATAATGACATAGAAGATGCTGTAAAGTCTTGTACAATGTGCCTAAAGTACAGATCAGCACAAAGAAAAGAGCCCATGATGGTCATGGAGGGCTATAGCCCCATGATATCAAGCGGGCATTGATTTATTGTGCAGGAAAGAATTATGTATTAGTGCTAGATTATTATTCTCACTATCCTGAAATCCCATTGCTTGAAAGCACAACAGTAAACCATGTCATAAATAAAATCAAATTGATTTTTGCTTGATATGGGATTCCACAAATTGTGAGAACAGACAACAGACTTTAATTCAACTGTCTTGAGTTTAAAGAGTTTGCAGACAAATATGGATTCTGTCACGGCACTTCAAGTCCTAAATACCCACAATCCAATGGTCTAGTGGAATATGAAGAACAAATAGTAAAGACATTGTTGAAAAAAGCTATAGATCCACACACCAATGTTTACCTGTCACTCAGATTACAGGGCAACACGCATGAAACATGGATTGTCCCCAACAGAAATGCTGTTTAACATGAAACTCAAAACCAGGCTGCTAATCTTGTGGATGATGCTCATCAGAATTAAAAGTAAGACATGAAAACATTACAAAAATTTGATGAACTCAAACAAAAATGGTACTATGACGGGGGTTCTAGGGAATTACCACAACTGCACAACAAAGATACAGTGCTTATTTCAGATGGATGAATATGGAAACAAAAATCACCAGTTTCCCATCAAGTAGCTCCCAGCTCTACAAAGTAGTCACACTGGAAGGACAGATGTTAAGAAGGAACAGATAACACTTGCAGCTCATAAAGGGGAGAAAAGAAGCAGTATCACAAGATTCACCAAAGGAAACAGAGTTAACATCAAAGCAACAAGAAATGACAGAGGAGATTGAAAATGACACAGGTAGAGACATCTGAAAAAGGAAACCAAACAAGGCCTGAACTTGGATTGAACTAAACTGCCAATGTTAGTATTATGTGGGGATATATTACATATAAAGCAGGGAGATTTGTGGATACCTTTAAGAGTATTATGTATAAGTGGTTACATTTGCCCCAGGATTTCAAAAGGGAACATCAGATCAGTAAGCCTGTAGCGAGAAACCCTTTTGTCTACCCCCTCTCAAATGTAAAGCTCCTCCATATGGCAAAAGCCCCTCTTTTAGTATTTGCCCCCTTTTGGGGATGCTTTCTCTCTTCTACCTTTTCTTCCTTCCTCTCTCTCTTTCTTTTATCATATCATTATTATTTTTATATAAAGTATATTTGTAGTGAAAATAGAGCTTGTAGATGCTTTTACAAATGTACTTTAAGTTTAAAAGTAAGTTGTATCATGTAACAATGTTAGCAAGAGCAGGAATCTCTGTATGGAGCAGGTCCCTGAAAGAATTGTGGTTGATTGTGTAACACAGTAGCTAGTCTGGATAAGTATGTTAATGAGCAACAATTAACACCTACAAAATCATAGACCAAGGAGAAGAAATCTCCCTGCTTTATATGTAATATATCCCCACATAATACTAACATTGGGAGTTTAGTTCAATCCAAGTTCAGGTCTTGTTTGAATCAATAAAGAGCCAGGAATTCCCAGAAACTTCATTGTTAAAGGTACAGAAGCCCCTGTTTGAACTAATCAATACTGGAAACAAACCCTTGGGGCTGAAATACCCCCTGATCAGCCACTTCCAGAGCTCTATTCATCATGGCAGTGAATCAATCAAAATTCATCAACAGACTCCTGAGACTGCATGTAGGTGCAGATGTGACCCCTGGGGCTGACAGCTGCCATCCAGCAGCTACCAAGCTATCCAGTCCCTCAAAGTCAATGACCCCTGGATTCGGTAAGCCCGTGAATAGGGGAGTCACCAAAGTCTGCCAGAGAGGGATAAAAGGCAGTGAAGAATGACCCCCAATGGTGCCCTCTTTGATCTGACAAGTACCCTGCTTGTCCATCCAGAAGGACTAGCCAGCGACCCCCTTCTGCAACAACATCACACTGCAGACTCGAGCACTCGGGGAAAGGTATATCTTGACACCACTGCTTAGTGCTCAGAGCTAGCCACTGTGAGTGTGTGTGCACGCATGAATGTCTGTGTGTTTGAGGGGATCAGCACCAAGGTGTATTGTCTGACTAAACTAGAATTTTATGATGATCCTGTGAGCTCGTGCTTTGTAGTCAACAAGCTAAGAAGTCTGTCTGAATAAACAAGTTTGTCGATTTTATAAGTTTAATTCCTTGGTCTTTTGAAAATAACACACTACTCCTACAGTAACCACTATGGGTGTGCAGTCACAGACTGTGTGTGTGTGGGGGGGTGTCTTTTTGCATTGTAGCTGATTACTGTGGGGTATTTGGGTGCCTCTTTTATTTTTATACTTGAGTGATCTGTTGCATAAAGGCAGATTTTAGGCTGATCAGGTGGGTATCACAAGTGTCCTCCTTAGAGAAGATGTGTTGGTATCTGAGGCCTTGATTGTATATTACAACTTTTTTGCTGTGTGTGGGATAAGTGCTGGCTTTGTGGCCCATGGGTTTTTTGTATATGGTGTTTTGTAGGGTGCCATCCTGGATGTGAGCCATGCTGCCCAGAAAGTTTGTTAGCAAAGGAATAGTCCAGAGAAAGTTTGATTGAGGGATGACAGTTGTTAAATTTGTGATGGAAGTCAATAAGTGAGTGCAGAAGCTCAGTCCAGATGATGAAAATATCATTTTAAAGGTATAATATAGGTGTGATGATATTTTCTAGAAATTCCTCCTTCAGGTGGCTCATAAAAAGGTTCATGAAGAAGTGGCCCAGAGAAAAAAGCTGACAAGTCCCCCATTTGTACAGTCACTAGACTTATGTGTTTGGACCCACAGTTAGTCACCATGTTTGGTTCCAGGCCCTCTGGCACCTTTTATGAGCAGCTCTCGTACGGTGTAGGGTGGGTAAGATAACTAGTAGGGTGGAAGTGCTTGATTTTAGGAAGGCTGACTTCAGTGTGCTCAGGAGTTTAGTCAATGATGCACTGCAGGATAGGAGTATTGGTGAGATGAGAGTTCAGGAAGGGTGGTTGTTCCTAAAGGAAATGATCCTTCAAGTGCAGAGGGAAACTATCCCAGTATGAGGGAAAAGGGAGAAAAGATCCAAAAAAACTTCCTTGGCTAAACAGGGAAATCCAGGGGAGCCTAAGAGCAAAAAAGAAGGCATATAGGCAGTGGAAGCAGGGGGAAGCTACCAAGGAGGAGTATACCTACTTGGCTCGCACTTGCAGGGAGGCCGTTAAAAAAGCCAAAGCAATTACAGAGCTGAGGCTGGCAACACAAATTAAAGACAACAAAAAGTCCTTTTTAGGTATGTAGGGAGTAAAAGGAAGGCATAGGGCAGCATAGGACCCCTACTGAACAAACAAGAGCAATTAGTGACAAACAGGGGGGACAAGGCTGAGCTCTTCAATGAATTTTTTGCCTCGGTGTTCCCGAACAGGGCTCAAGATTAGTCTCCTAATAGGCATCAAAGGGACATCAGCCCACCAACTGTCAATGCTGACTTGGTGCAGACTCACTTGGATGGACTGGATGTGTTCAATTCAGCAGGCCCGGATCAGCTGCATCCAAGAATACTGAAGGAATTGGCTGGTGTCATAGCAGAACAACTGGCAAGGCAGTTTGAGTGCTTGTGGCACTTGAGTCAGGTCTTGGAGGTTCCTATTTTCAAGAAGGTGAGGAAGGAGGATCTGAGTACTTATAGGCCGGTCAGTCTCACCTCCATCCTTGGAAAGGTCTTTGAAAAGATTGTGAAGGATCATATTTGTGGGAGTCCTGTGGGAAAAATAATGCATCAGGGGAACCAGCATGGATTCGTAGCAGGTAGATCAGGCCTGACTGGTCTGGTTTCATTTTATGACAGGGGCACAGAATGCTTAGACACAGGAGTAAAGGTGGATGTCATTTTCTTGGATTTTAGCAAGGCCTTAGACATGGTATCTCATCCCGTTCCCATAAATAAATTAAGAGGCTGTGATATAGATATTTACATGGTTCAGTGGGTGGCAAATTGGCAAATTGGCTTAGCGGTTGCACCCAGAGAGATGCGTTGGTATTGATCTGGAACGATGTGGGTAGTGGGGTCCTACAGGGTTTGGTTCTTGCACCTGTATTCTTCAATATCTTCATCAGTGACCTGGTTGTGGGTGTGAAGTGTACTCTTGTCCAACTTTGTGGATGATACTAAATTGTGGGATGAAGTGCACACTCTGGAGGATGAGGAATGATTGCAGGCAGATCTGAACAGTTTAGAAAAGTGAGCAGTATGCAGTAGGGTGCAGTACAACAAAGACAAGTACAGAGTGCTATACCTAGGGAACAAAAATATCCAGCACACCTACTGACTGGAAAGTGACACTCTTATAAGCACAGAAGTGGAAAAGGATCTCGGAGTCAGAGTGGACTCCAAGATGAACATGAGTCATCCATGTGACAAAATCATCAGGAAAGCTAACCACGCTTTATCATGCATCAGCAGATGCATGACAAATGAAACCAAGGAGGTGATACTTCTCCTTTATGCAGCATTGGCCAGACCACAGTTGGAGTGCTGCATCCCAAAATACAGGCAACCCCTATGAGGAGAGACTAAGGGACCTGGACCTCTTCAGCCTCTGCAAGACAAGGCTGAGAGGTGATCCTGTAGCCGCCTACAAATTCATTAGGGGGATGCAGCAAGGGATTGGAGATGCTCTGTTCACCAGGGTGCCTCTTGGGGTAACACGGAACAGCGGTCACAAACTGATAGAGAACAGATTTAAGCTAGATATCAGGAAAAACATCATCATGGTAAGGCTGGTCAAAATTTGGAATGGGCTTCCAAGGGAGGTGATGCTCTCCCCTACTTTGGTGGTCATTAAGACAAGGTTGGATAGGTATCTGGATGGGGTCATCTGACCCCAGCACTCTTTCCTGCCTAAGCAGGGGGTCCCTTCTGACCCTAGCATCTATGAATCTATGCATCTATAAAATTAGTTTTGCACCCTCTCCAACTGCCACTCTGATCCTCTTAGCTTGCCTGATCTTCTTCTTTTCCTCTTCTCCCTCCCCCATCTGCTGCTCTGCTTTCTGCTTCCTTTCCTATTTGACACTGTGCTGCTTGTCCCTTCCCTGACTTGCCCTGTGCCACACACACATATTGCCTGTGCTACTTATGGCATGTGCTCCACAGGTTGGATATTGCTGTCTTTAGGTTTTACCCATCCCTCTGTCCTTAACTTAAGTATACCTACGTGACTATGCTGAACCAGATGGGACAACTGATGCCCAGGAAAAAGCCAACCTATTAAATGGGTACTTTGTGTCGATCCAGGCTGACCTGGACAGGCTCAGCAATGGGCAGATGAAAACCTGATGATGTTTAACACTGAAAAATGCAAGGTTCTCCACCTTGGGAGGCAAAACCTGCAGCACCCTTATAGGCTTGGCAGTGCTACACTGGCTGGCACTATGGAAGAAAGAGACTTGGGGGTCATGACTGACCACAAGATGAACATGAGCCTGCAATGTGATGCTGCGGCTAGCAAAGTGAGCAAAATGCTGACTTGCATTCATAGATGCTTCTCAAGCATATCCCAGGACGTCATCCTCCCATTGTACTCAGCCTTGGTGAGGCCGCAGCTGGAGTACTGCGTCCAGTTTTGGGCCCCACAATTCAAAAAGGATGTGGAGAAGCTTGAGAGAGTCCAGAGAAGGGCCACAGACATGATCAGAGGTCAGGAAAAGAGACCTTACGACAACAGGCTGAGAGCCATGGGGCTGTTTAGCCTGGAAAAGCGCAGGCTCAGGGGTGATCTGATGGACACCCATAAGTTTATCAGGGGTGACCACCAGTATCCAGGGGAACGTTTGTTCACCAGAGTGCCCCAAGGGCTGATGAGGTCAAACAGTCATAAAGACCATTTCAGGATGGACATAAGGAAGAATTTCTTTACTGTACGAGTCCCCAAGGTCTGGAATGGCCTGCCATCAGAGGTGGTTCAAGCACCTACATTGAACACCTTCAAGAGTAAATTGGATGCTTATCTTGCTGGAATCCTATGACCCCAGCTGACTTTCTTCCCTTTGGGCAGGGGGCTAGGCTCATTGATCTGAGATCCCTTCCAGCCCTAATGTCTATGAAATCTATGAATAAGACTGTGTTCAAATGAGCAGGTCCTGATGATCTCTACCACAGAGTGCTGAGGGAATTAGCAGAGGTCTTTGCAGGGCCCCTGGAACAGATTTACAAGCACTTGTGGTGCTCTGGCGAGGTACCAGAGGACCAGAAAAGGGCCAGTGTGGTCCCCATTTTCAAAAAAGGGAGAAAGGAGGACCCAAGGAATTATTGGCCTGTTAGTCTTACTTCGGTCCTGAGGAAGCTCTTTGAGAAAATTATCCAGGCGCACATCTGCAAGGGGCAAGCAGGGGAGTGAATGTTTAGGGGCAACCAACATGGGTTCATTAGAGGCAGGTCCTGTCAGACCAACCTGGTGGCCTTCTGTGACCAGGTCACTAAATCCTTGGATGCAGGTGTCACAGTGGACGTAGTCTTTCTGGACTTTAAGAAGGCCTTCAACACTGTCTCTCACCCCATTCTCATTAAAAAATTAGGAGATCATGGTGTCAATGACTACACAGTCAGATGTGTTACCAATTGGCTGGAGGGCCGCACCCAGAGAGTGGTGGATGGGTCATTCTTGACCTGGAGGGATGTGGGCAGTGGGGTCCCCCAGGACTCTGTCCTCAGGCCCGCACCGTTCAACATCTTCATTAGCTTGGATGAGGGAGTGAAAAGCACCTTTTTCAAATTCGCAGATGACACTAAGATGTGGGGAGAAGTGGGCACCCTAGAAGGGAGGGACAGGCTGCATTTGGATCTGGACAGGTTACAGGGGTCGGCAGATGAGAATAAGATGGGATTCAATACTGACAAGTACCTATGGAGAAAGAACCAGCAGCATACCTACAGGCAGGGGAACTCCCTTCTTGTCAGTACAGAGGCAGAAAAGGATCTTGGAGTCACTGTTGATTCCAAGATGAACATGGCAGGCAGTGTGGGGATGCGGTCAGGAAGGCCAACCACACCTTGTCATGTATCCATAGATGTATCTCAAGGAGGTCCAAGGAGGTGATCCTTCCCCTCTATATAACATTGGTCAGGCCACAGTTGGAGTACTGCATCCAGTTCTGGGCGCTGCACTTTAGGAGGGATGTGGACATGGAGAGGGTCCAGAGAAAGGCCACTCACATGATCAGGGGGCAGCAGGGCAGGCCCTATGAGGAGAGGCTACAAGACCTGAACCTTTCAGCCTCCACAAGAGAAGGCTGAGAGGGGACCTGGTGGCCATCTACAAACTGGCTAGGGGAGGCCAGCAGGCAATGGGAGAGTCCCTGTTCCCCTGAGCACTACTGGGAGTAACAAGTAATAACAACCATAAATTGATCGAGAGTAGATTCAGGCTAGATATCAGGAGGCACTACTTCACAGTCAGGGTGGCTAGGATCTGGAACCAACTTCCAAGGGAAGTGGTGCTCGGTCATAGCCTGGGGGTCTTCAAAAGGAAGATAGATAGACACCCTGAGGTCCCTTCCAGCCCTAATGTCTATGAAATCTATGAAACCTTGCCAGGGTCATTTGATCCCAGCATCCTTTCTTGCCCATGGCAGGGGGTCAGACTTAATGATCTGCTCAGGTCCCTTCTGACCCTACCAGCTATGAAACTAAGAATCATTCAGTTTAATGTCTCCCTATTGTACCTGAACTGAGAGAAACATGACACTGTCTGGCTCCTATAGCAGATTTCATAAAATGTCCCATAATTCACAAATTTTCCATAGTTTTCCTGTATCATCACAAGGACTACAACCAATATAATTAATGAATCTACATATTTAATTATTACATGCAGCTGTAGCTACATGTTACTTTTTTTTAAGTTTCTAAGTAATACCTTAAGTTGTCCTTCATTATGCTATTTAATATTGTGTTAAAGTTTATTCCGTTACATTTTGAAATAATGTTATGGTGCGAAAAAGAGATGAATTATCAAATTGACCTTATTTGTATATTTGCAGAGACATTTCAAAAGGAGCAGCCAAATAAATAAAGACTATCTTTAATTTGAAAAGCAAAGTAATCCTCAGACACTGGAAAAGATCATACTTCTCTGACATAAAAGCTGACACTTATGAGTGAATTCTCTTCAGGATAAATGTATGATAAAACTCAAGAATAGGAAGTTTTATTTGTCATGGAATTAGCATATAGTAATGTAATGCATGGAGAGTATTTTTTTCTTGTTTTTTAAAACTATGCAACCAAACTACCAAAAAAAAATGACACTTTCCATTTTCCACTGATTTCAAACTGGGAAATAGATTCTTTCAGTCCTCTTAGTCATTATTTAACTATGGTTCTATTGCAGGGGCAGGCAAAGTCTGGCCCATGTGCCAGATCCAGCAGGCAGGGGAGTCCATTTTCCAGCAGCCCCTGTCCATGTGGCTGGGGCTGGTTTCCATGGAAATCTGAGCAGAATACAAGCTGTGATAGCACAAGGCCTGGGCTTCCATGGAGACCAGCCCGAGCAGCACTGGCAGGCAGGCAGCAGCACCAGCCTCTTCTTGGTGAGAAGTTGAGGGCGGGGTGGGGGCTGTGCTGTAGGTGGGAATGGGGCAGGATCAGCTGCCACCACCTGTGCAGGTGGGAATTGGCAGCAGCATCAATGGGAGGAGTGGGTTCAGGAGGCAACAGGGAATGTTGAGATGGCTATAGCCCCCCAAGCTTCCCTCCAGCACTGCCTCTTCTGGCAGGGTATGTGGCAGGACAGAGAGCTGCTCTGGGGCCAGGCTGGTATCCTGCAGTGGTCCATGGTCACATGGTCCAGAGCCAGGGCAGACTCACGATCTACAGTCTGCATGCCCCAGGCAAGGGGTGTGCAGGCAGCAGATCATGGCTCTGTCCTGGCTCTAGACTACACTGTCACTGCCACAAGATCCCAGCGCAGCTCTGAAGCAGCTCCATGCCCTGTCATACATCCTGCCAGTGCTGCTGGGACCAGTCTTCATGGAAACCCTGGCCTTGTGCTATCACGGCGTGGCTGCTGCTGGTGTCTCCATGAAAACTGACCCCAACCACATGGGAAGGGGCTACTGGGAAATGTAGTTCAGCCAATTACACCTCTGCTCTGATGGAACACTATCATTAATGAAAAGGAGAACTCTAGTGAGAGAGACAAGAACCCCATTCAGATTTCAACAGCAAGAGGAGTAGAAAGAAGGTTAATGGAACCCATGCTCACAGCCAGCAATTCTGACTGCGCCTAAAGAAAATGTTTTTTAATTATCAATTGATATACACCTGTTTCTGTCAAAGGTGGCCCAAACAACACCAAACTTGAAAAAAGATTCCATGAACTCCTGCATCTGATGACTAGGATATATGTTCAATTATTATTTTATTTCATGGTTTTTCAAAAATTCAAAATGTATTGCTACTCCTTTTGTACAACAAAACACCCTTTCAAATATTTCCATGTGGTGTTGGAGGTGTTTCTGTTTATACAGGTCTAGAGGAGAATCATAAGCTTTACATCTCTTGCAAAAGGAAACCCTCCAGAGGGTTGAGAAAGCAGTGTCCTTTGAAAGGCGAGGTACAGACATCACACTTTTACTGGTATAAGTGATTGGAAACCAGCTTATACACATAATAGAAAAAAAGTTCAGCACACAAACTGGTTTAAAAATGTCAGAACCCAGTCTTATTTGCCCTCCTCCCACAAACCAAAGGATGAATATGTGTTGTTTGCTACCCATCTAAACTATGCTCCTTACAGAAATCCATGTAACTCAGATCAATTCTGCCTTGGCCTAGCCAAAAAGTGAGTTAGTATAAACTTTCCAAGGGATGTGAAGTGGTACTTTGTAGCCAAATGAAGGCTCCTAACATAATATATTAATATAAATGTTTCACATGTCCTGGAATGCTTTAAAACAGTTATGTGATAGATGGTACCACGGAGAAAACAAAATTGCAGTACACTAAGGTATATAAATATTATATAGTATGAACAAGAGAACCAAGCTTAACATTCAATTGAAATTGATAAAGGCATATAAAAGGTCAAAAGGGATGGGATGCAGACATTTGAACAAGAAGAATATGACCCTGCACAGAGCAGATTAGACTGAGCTTGTGTCTGCAGAACCAGCAGTAGAATATTGTCAGTAAAAAGGCTTTTGTTGTGGTTCAATGACACTGTTCCAGATCATCAAACTGACCAGCTCCACTTAATATTCCAGAGTGTCTGTGCATTCTCTGGCTTCATCCGCTCTCTCTTTTTCTGCTTCTTTTGTTGGGTGCTTAAACAATTTTGCTTTTCTCTATGTCTCTCTCTCTCCATGTGTGAAGGACAAATGGAGAATGCATCATTTTTAGCAATGCCTTTTTAGCAAAAAACAAAAAAAAAGAAAGAAGAAAATAATAATTAAAGACACAGCTGTTTAACCACTCCCCCTTATTTTTCCCTTGTTCACATTCAAAATGTTCTGGTATTAAATCACTTATGTAAAAACATTTAAGGAATTACCATTCCAGGGTTGGTCAGAACCTTTTTATAAACGTTATCCACAGTAATGATTAAATATTTTTATATAGGATATTTTCCCTGTATAGCAGAATACATAACTCGATAGATATCTGACTGTTTAAATGGGCCAATATGAACAGGATATAGCTACCACATTATGATATTGTGTTGTATAGTACCTGCTTGGTTATACTCAGCATTATGTTAGTTTGATTTTTTGGCTAGCAACGGAAGTTACACACAAACCAGTTTCAGTGATTAGAAACTGGCTGAAACCTGTAACAGGACAGAAGTTCACTGCACACAAACCATTTTCAATATTATCAAAACTGGTTTAAGATAAACCTGCTTGGCTATAGTATGAGAGACTTAACTGATTTAGGTCAAACAGGTTTACTTCTGTCCCAGATCCCTGTCTGGTTTAAGTTAACTCAAAGTCCCCTGAGACTTGCAGCAGCTAAGGCAAGCAGCTTTGGGGTTCAGAAGGGGAAGAATTTGCCCAAACTCCCCGGGGTTGCCCTGGACTGGGAGACCCTGGGCTGGGGTGGAGGAAGCCCCATAAGGCAAGTGCTCCCCAGTGCCGCCATGCTGGGCTGCATGGGCAGGCACCTGGCCAGAAGGACTCCTTCTCCCTCCTCCTGTGGCAGCAGCTGAATCAATCAGCAGGAAGGAATTCTGCTCAGCTCCCCAGGGCTGCCTGGGCTGGGGAATCCAGGCTGAAGGAAACCCCTTGAAGGGAAGGCTCCCCTAAGGTGGGCCAGCACCCAGCAGGGCTTCTTTAACCCCCTGTGGGGAGACAGCAGGGAGCTGGGGGCATGTACTGGGGAGACAACTGGGGATACTTGGATGGGATCCCAATGCCCAACAGGCTGGGAGACATGCCTTAGTGTTTGTTCCCTGCCTACTGGCCTGAGTCAGTGCAGGCCTCCCCCTGCCTTTCCTAACTGAAAACTGAATGTCAGTTCAGTTGGTTACCGGTTCAATCTATGCAGTGTAGAGGAAGCTGCCTAGGTTGAATCGATTCAGCCTCAGGCTTTTTTACTGTTTGTGAAGAAGTTCGTGTTCTAACAGAATAATTTTTTTGTAGTGAAGACAAGCCTTTATACATGTCTAGCAGACATGCTGAAACACAACATGCCTGCTGTTAGCACTGATGAAACACTGTTGAGATAAGTTACTGACAAAAACTGATGAATGCTACAAAAATATTCACTGCTATTTATTGGATTTAGGACCATAAATTCATTCTGAGAGTATTTACAAGCACTGAATCATTTCCCATGAACTTTTATGCAAGCAATTTTCTTTGTGTGAAGATGCTGACAGAAAATAAAACTTACATGCATATGCTTGCTCAAAATACTACACAAAAGAGATTCCACAACAATCTTAAAATCACTTTGATTTTCTAATTTTTGTTTATAAAAATTATAGACAACTACTGAGGGAGCAGAAACAATTTCATATTTCTTCGGTGAACAGTGCCTTTCATAGTTAGGGAATCATGAAGACTACAGAAAGATTCTAATACTTCATAGATAGTCCAGCTTGCTGAATTTTGTATCATAATCATTTGTCAATCCATTATGAATAATTAATTTTGTAAAAATACGTCATTTGATGAATAAATTGTGAACAGAAAGAACAAGGTTCATTGGATAAACTGTTCACAGCAAATGGGTCATTGCTCAACTGCCTTTTCTTTACTGCTAGTACCAATATAAGATGGATAATATTTCTAATACAGCTGTTTTAGTTTTACTTGGAAGTACAATGAATTTGAATAATTTGTCAGACTTTACTTTCAATACACATTGTTTTACATGTGTGATATGCTATTACAGTCATGGTTTCAATATTATACCTAAGTGGTATCATCATCATCATCGTTACTCTATGATCTTTGATGCTAACATTTCCATTTATTAAACAATATGGTTACTCTTTTATTACCAGCATAATCTAAGATTTCATTCACTATCTTGAATGATTGCACTCTTGGACTGTATGAAACATGATGTATCAATGATTCAGTGAAATGTGTGCTACTGTTCATCAAGCTGGGTAGATTAGATTAGTGGTCCCTTGCAGATCAACCACTGGGGAAAAAGCATGACAAATAATCAGATTGAAGGTTTGGGGTTTTTTTAAATCACAATAACAGTTACTAATTTAAAGGTTGGTGCCAATGTGTCAGACCTGGGAACAATTGCTTAGAGGAGTAATGAAAAAAGTAATCTCTTGCAAGGTACAACAGCAGTTGACCAAGTAGTTGTGAATAATATTCTTAAAGAAAAGTATCTTAAAAATTAAATGGTCACTTTTGAAAAATTAATACCTTGAAGCTTTGTAAATGGGTACAATGTTGCCTTGGTTTTGTAATGAACATGTTTGATTGGAAAATTATAAATGGATGGCATAGAAGAATTCTGACAGCCACAAAATATTTAAAATAAGGTAGTACTATTCTTAATCAGATTTGTTCAATATCTTTGAACAAACAAAGCAAGCATCAATTCTTGAAGAAGTTCTTGATACTTCTAAATATCATAAGATGAATTATGGAAACAGACTGAGATTTTTTTTAATTGTCTCTCTCTATTCCTGTATTTTTAAGCCACCACTATACCCCAAAACCTAATCCATTTACTTCTTTGGGAACAGGATGTAGCATTTTTAAAAGCACTAGATTTGTATAAATTGTATCTTTAAATGCAAACAAATGAAACTCAGTCACCTGTAGGGGCTAGAATAGCAGCTAACTAAAGGAAAGCAAACTGCATGACAATGGTGGAATGGAAGACAGCCAATACATGGAAAAAATCACACTCTTGCAAAAATAAAACTGGCTATGCTGAAGAAGGCAGTAAACCCCATCCCAAAAGCCCATCCAATTTAACTTGAGAGAAATATATTCCCATTTTCAAACTCATGATCAATTGGAACCTGAGCATGTGACCCTGAGCATATAAATCACACCAGCATTCATCTAAGAAAGAGAATACTCCATGCCATTTCAGAGCACTGGCCTATTCTGTCTTGTAGTGTATTTCTATACGTGGTCAACTTCTGGCTAGGGGAAGAAATCTCACATAAACTGGTATAAAAGATCAGAAACCAGTTGAAATCTGTAACAGAACAGACGTTTAGTGCCAATAAACTACTTTCAAAATTACCAAAAACAGTTGAAGATAAACCTGGATGGATATACCGTCAGACTGAACTGATTTAGGTTAAATCAGTTTATTGAACTTCTGCCCCAGATCCCCTCCAGATTCAAGTTAACTCACAGTCCCCCAGCATCTCAGAATGCTTGACATCTTCCCCACAGCCCCCTCCCCGCAAACAGGGTGGGCAAGCTAGCCTTGACCTAAGCTGTCTGCTCCAGCAGAGCAAAGAGGCATGCTCTAGAGCCCCCTTGATTCTGGCTTAGGCCTCTACAAGCACGTAGCTGCATTTCTGGACTCAAAAATGAATATTCACTTGCCTATTGGCTCAATCTATGTAGTAGACCTGTGCAAAGTGCCAGGTATTAGCTTTGGATTCAGCTGATTTTGGGGACAGTGATTCGATTCGGTGATTTGAATCACTGTCCCAAATCAATTTGGCCAAATCTGATTTGGAGATTTGGCTGCAACCAAATTGGCCGAATCTCTGAATCGGACAGGCCCCATCCACTGCCCACTCTCCCAGCAGTGTCAGTGGCTGCCCCGCCCAACCCCAGTGTCCCAGCTCTTTAAAAAACCAAAGCCTGACACTCACCAGATGCTGCCAGGTGTGGAGGGTGATCTCCGCTGCCCCTCACTGTCACACACTGTGTGGTGGGCCCTGTCGTGAGCCCCTGCCCACTCTTCCAGCCACCCCCCCCCCATGGCTGCCCCACCCAGCCCCAGTTCCTGGATCTTTAAAAAAAGAAAAAAAGAACGCCCGGCATTCACCGGCTGCTGCCAAGTGGGGTGGGGGAGTGATGCCCACTGCCCCATGCTGGGGGGGAGGGGCTCTGCCACAAGGCCCCAAGGGCCCCAATGGCTGCTGTAGCATCCAGTTATTGCAGGACTTTTAAATTATTTTTTTTAAAAACTTGGAGCTGAGTTGGGCAGGGCAATCATTGCAGGGCTGGGAGAGCGGGGGTGGTATAGGGGCTGGTGGCAAAGCCCCCCAATGCAGTGCAGTGTAATGTGGGGCAGGGCAAATCACGCCCCCACCTGGCAGTAGCTGGTGAATGGGGACTTTGTTTTTCCTTAAGAGCCAGAAAATGGGGCCGGGGGGCAGACATGGGGGGGTTGTGGAAGCAGGAAGGGGATAGGGGATAGGGCCTGGTGGGGGTCCCCCCATGTTCTACTCTCCCCTCCTCCAGTCCCCCTACCCCACCCCCTTCTTACCAGCATGGACTCTGGGGTCCAGGTCCCTGCGGCAGTGAGTGGACTGCTTGAATCTCCAAAGCACTCTGAATCTTTTCCAAATCTATTCAGAGAGCTTTGAATCAATTCAGACCTTGTTGTTGGTCTCCTGATTCAATTTTGATTTTGAGATTTGGCCATTAAATTGGGCCAAATCTCCTCTGAATCGAATCAGCATCTGAAGCTTCACATGGCCCTACTATGTAGCTTATACTAACCTGCAAAGACTGAATCAATTCATCCTTGGCCTTTTTGACTGTTTGCACTGGACCCTAAAGATTCAAAAGAACTGATGGGGGAAGGATATATCTGGTCTACTGAGAGAAAAGAAATTCTTCATTTTAACTTGCAGGTAATGGTTTTGATTGTTTTAGAGAAGAGAAAATATGAGCATATTGAGGATATTTCAGGCAATCTATTTACCCAAAAGCCATGAAAGAAGACAATGAACAGTGGAATTCATAGTTTCAAGGAAGCAAAAGGAATTCCAGGACCATACAACCCAACTCCTGACACAAATATTTTTTTCCTAAGATCTAGATTAAAATGTATAATTTAGAAATATGTCTAGTTTTATTTTAAGATATATCTACATTTTAAAAACAGTTGGTTTTCCCAGTAGCTTAGTTAATCTAAATTAGATCCAAGTAATCTGCATAAAATCAATCCATAAGGAAAGCCAGAGTTTGAACCTAAAGATACTAACCCAAGTCAAAACATAAGCAGCCTTGTTTTAAATAGTAACTCTTATTTTAACTTTAATTAAGAAAACACCTTATATTTTTTCTTTGCGGTACGCTTAAAGATTTCAAGCAATGGCAAGTCCACCGCATTCATTTATAAGATGTTCCCTTATTTAATAACTTCTAGGAAATTGTGGGTTTTTTTCAAGGTGTAATTTCAACTTTCAGCTTTTTTATCTTGTGATGCCTTTGTCTACATGACTGAAAAGCATCTCCACCCTTAGATCCCTTTTCCATGCTCACAGATCAAGTCATAAGTCAGTGGGGGGGGTTTGATAAGTGGAATAATCCAAGCTCCTTAAATGTCATATCATCACACTTTTTTCCCAGCCTTTGGGTTATTTTTTAACTCTCTCCAATATTTCTTGTTGGGGGCTTTCCAAATCTATGCACAAAGGCAAAGTCACTTCCCTACTTATATTTCTTTTTATACATCCACTTATATTAGCTCCCAAATTGAAATCTAGTGTTTACAATATCTACTATGATAATGAAGCCTTTAACTTTACCCTCTGCTAGGTTTAGCCTGCATTCTTTGTTCCCAAATATATTACCTATGATTTGACAGTATGAAGAGACATTTGTTGAAATGCAACTCTTTACCCACATGATTCAAATCATTCTATAATTTACCAGACCTAATCATTCTTAACTACCCAAGCTATGGGTGTCATTTGTATCATCTTAAACCAGTACCTGATAAAAATATTAACTAATGTTCACCCTGGAATATTGTTTTGGTTTATAGGTAATTCATTCCAAGCTCATAGGTTGTTCATATCAACATATTTTTACAACTATTATTATAGGAAGACATCCTTCACTGTATCATTACCTAATCACCACTACTTTTGCACCTCCATTATTCAAATGTTCCATTCCATAATGACAAGGAAGTAAAGAAATACTCTATTTTTAAGAGAAGCAATGGGACTAATTTAACAAGAGAGGTAGAAATTTGGTCAGGAAAAAAAATGAGCTTCAGCTTGGAAAAATGCAAGGTAATACATCTGGGGAAAAATAATCCAAAATCACAGCTACAATGGATGGGGGACACCTGGAAAGTAGTAATGTCTAAAGAGACCTGGGAATGACAGTAAGTAGCAAATCAGATACAAGTTTGCATTGTGCTTCTGAGGTAAATAAAACCAGTGAAGTTTTGTGCTGAGGTCTAAGATCATGAAAAATATGTTTGTGCCTTAATACATTCTAGTGAAAGTAACATATTCCCCAAATTATCCTTAGTGCTGAAAGGAATTGCAGTATTGCGAAAGGTTTGCATGAACCATCCACAAAATGAATGAAATTATTCAACTTTCAAAATATTTTGCTTGTAAAGTGTTTTTTTTTTTCTTTTTCCAATTACAGGTTGAAACACCATTTCTCAATAAGAAAAGTAACCATTTCGAAGGTACATTAATAATGTTCACGTTACAGAGTGCTTGGCCCTGTAAGGTGAATTGGGGTCCTGCCTCACCTGTGGCTTATTAGCTACTTCTCATTTGTGACTGATTAATTAAAGATCAGAAAAAAACAGCAAGCAGCTGGTACTTTTATAGTGAGCTGTAAGTCCTGGGAGTAGAAGTCCTAGTTGCTTGGGAGGACCAGAAAAAAGCTGGAAGTCTTCTGGCAGAAAGCCTCTAAACTGGAACACAAAGAGCATTGTTTATGTTTGACTCTTAGAGTAGATAGGAGGTAGGCAAAAGTTTTCCTTTCCCAGAAAAAAAATTCTGGATTTGAATAATTTTCTATTGGATTGAAACCAAGACCATTAAAAGGATGGATAAAGAAAGTAGGTGTGACAGGATAGCTGGCAGTGACTTAGTCCAGGGGTTTTGAAAAGCTAAAAGATGATTGGAGGACTTGGGATTCCCTTTCCTCACCAAGCAGGCCCCAGAGACTCACCCTCCATGTGCCCTGATTGGCCCCTTGGTTCACCTGGAGGGGGAGTTCATATCAACTGCTTTTATTGAAAAAGTGTTCATTAGTTGACAAGGAAAATTACAAAGTTACAAACCAGCACAAGGTTTAAGATCGGGCTGTGCTTGGGGACCTGGACACAAAACACATTTATGCCACTCTCACTCGCAAGTCTGTGGAAGATGTTAAAACACTGGCATGATTGGAATAGAAGGAATTTTTTGCCTTATCCCCAACACTGTATCTCCTCCATAACAGGTGTGCATGGAAGGAAGAGCAATTTTTGGGATGGGGCATAACATTCCTCCAATCCCAACCATGTCACTGATGAGCTGCTCCCAGCCTGATCCTATGGATCAAGATCTCAGACTCAAGGCTAGCCCTAGCCCTAAATAGTTCTAGACCCAGATGTCCAAGCCCAGAGCTGTTAATCCCAAGACAGCCTCAAGTTCTGTTCAAGAGCCAGGGTTGGCCAACAATCAGCAGGATTTGGAGACTGAGTTGGAGACCTAGGACTGTCCTGGAGCCATCGGTAAGCTAATTCTTGGCCTGAGCCCTGGGATAGACCCAGGTGAGTGATGCTACATGGCCAATTTATGATGCCATACAAAAAGATAGTCCACATATTTTCTGCAATAATTGCAGCTGATTTACTACTTTATGGAACTATACATTGATTGCATGTGTAGCATTGTGAGTGCTCTAAGTGCAAGTAAACTCCTTCATTGGCTCATAACTGTAACATGTGACACATGTACAACAGATCTTTATGTAGGTACAAAAAAGGAACAGACATGCAAAATCACCCATGCACTCTTGTAATTCACTCAAATTTGGTGCAGAATTATTCTGAGAAAAATACGGTTTAAAAATACACCAATGTAAGTTAAAATTAGAGAAAGTTAGGGTTGCAAGGGGCCTCAGGAGGTCATCTAGTCCCTCTCCCTGCTCAAAGCAGAATCATCCCCCAACTAGATCATCCCAGCCAAAGCTTTGTCTAGCCAGGTTTTGAAAAGCTCCAAGGATGGAGCTTCCATCACCTCTCTGGGTAACTTGTTCCAGTGTTTTACTACCCTCCTAGTAAGAAAATTCTTCCTAGTATCTGACCAAACTTTCCCTTACTGCAACTTGAGACAATTGTTCCTTGCTCTGTTATCTGCCACCACTGAGAACAATTTAGCTCCATCCTCTTTCGAACCCTTGTTCACGGAATTGAAGGCTGCTATGAAGTCCCCTGTCAGTCTCCTCTTCTCTAGACTAAATAAACCAAGTTCCCTCAGCCTCTCCCCATAAATCATGTTCCCCAGCCCCCTTGCCATTTTGTTGCCCTCTGTTGGACTCTCTCCAACTTGTCCACATCCTTTCTGTAGTGGAGCCCCCAAAACTCTAGATGTGGCCTCACCAGTGCTGAATAGAGGGGAATAAGCACTTCCCTTGACCTATTGGTAATGCATCTACCAATGCACCCCAGTATGCCATTAGTCTTCTTGGCAACCTGAGCACAGTGCTGGCTCATATTCAGTTTATTGTCCACTGTAACCCCCAGGTCCTTTTCTGCAGAGCTGATGCCCAGCCAATCAGCCCCCAGCCTGTACTAGTGTATGGGATTGTTCTGTCCTAAGTGCAGGACTTCGCACTTCTCCTTGTTGAAGCTCATGAGATTCATTTTGCCCCAATCCTCCAATTTGTCTAGGTCATTCTGAACCGTAGCCCTACCCTCCAGCATATCTACTACTTCCCCAGTATCTGCAAGCTTGCTGAAGCAGCACTTTATGCCATCTTCCAGGTCGTTGATGAAGACATTAAACAAACCCAGCCTCAGGAGCAACCCCTGGGGCACTCCACTTGATACCAGCTGCCAACTAGAAGTTGAGCCATTGATTAATACTCACTAAGCCCAATGTTCCAGACAGTTTTCTATTGTGGGAGACTATCAATATCTAAAAATCAAGGCACACCACATCCACCAGTCTCCCCATATCCACAGAGCTAGTCACCTCTTCACAGAAGGCAATCAGATTGGACAGGCATGAATTGGCCCTGGTGAATCCATGCTGACTGTTCCTAATCACTTTTTTCTCCTCCAAGTGCTTAGAAATTGATTCCTTGAGGATCTATGATTTTTCCAGGGACAGAGGTGAGGCTGACTGGTTATTTCCCTGAATCCTCCTTCTTCCCTTTCTTCAATATGGGCACTATATTTGACCTTTTTCAATCATCCACAGCCTCTACTAATTGCCATAAGTTTTCAAAGTCGATGGCAAATGGCTCTGCAGTCACATCAGCTAGTTCCCTCAGCATCCTTGGATGCATCCCATCTGGCCCCATGGATTTGTACACATCCAGCTTCTCTAGGTAATTCTTATCCTGTTATTTCACCATAGAGAGGTGCTCACCTCCTCCCCACATGGATGAGCAGCATAGGGTAATAGTCAGAGGGCCGTATGAGGCTTGGTAGTCTCTCCATGACATCTCAGATCTGGTCTGTGGACAAGAAGGAGACCTCCTGAGACAACAGGTCAGGTCAGCAGATGGCTCCCTCCATCATCCACAGAAGGGAGTCTCCAACCACCACCACCCATTGCTTCTCCTCGGTGGCAGTCTTCTCACTCCTTCCCACCTTGGTGAGGCCTGCCCTGTCTTCCTCCACCAATGGAACATGCTCCTGCTTCTGCTGCTAGGGTTGTATATCTGTTCTTCAAATGAACCACTGCAGGTGGAGGTGGAGGTGGAGGTGGAGGTGAAGATCTCTGCTTGCTGCCAGAAGTCATAAGCCTGCAGTTACCACCCATGTCCTCTCTCTTCTCTAGCGCTGCAGCTGGTATTTCTTCCTCTGCAGTCCTGGAGTTCTCATCCAGCATCAAATCAATGAACGCTTTATGGCAGAGGATGCTTCAGAGCATCATCACCTCCTATTGTAGTTCTCTTGCCTGTTCCCTTGTTGTCCTGTGGAGTCAGGCCAACTCTCAGGATCTCAATATTTTGCTGTTATACAGGAGGGTGTGGCACAATTGCACATATACAAACACACAAATCAATTAGGTGCATACACACACAGTACCAACTCAGGCACATACACATCCAAACCAGCCTAGGCACATGCATACCCATCACCAATACAAGCACATACACACTACACACACCAAAAATTAGACAACAACCAGTTGTCAATGCCTATACCCTCCATACACATACATGGATCAATAATTCATATATCATGCACATGATGGCATACATATGCATGCCATCTGGGGAGGAAGAACCAGCAGCATACCTACAGGGTGGGGAACTCCATTCTTGTTAGTGCAGAGGCAGAAAAGGATCTTGGAGTCATTATTGATGCCCAAATGAACATGGGCCGACAGTGTAGGGACGTGGTCAGGAAGGCCAATCGCACCTTGTCATGCATCCACAGATGCAGCTCAAGCAGGTCCAAGGAGGTGATACTCCTCCTCTATACAGCACTGCTCAGGTCACAGTTGGAGTCCAGTTCTGGGTGCCGCACTTCAGGTGGGATGTGGACAACATGGAGAGGGTCCAGAGGAGATCCACCCGCATGGTCAGGAGGCAGCAGGGCAGGCCCTGTGTGGAAAGGCTAAGTGACCTGAACCTGTTCAGCCTCCAGAAGAGAAGGCTGAGGGGGGATCTAGTGGCCATTTACAAACTAGTCAGAGGGGGCTAGCAGGCATTGGGGGAGTCCCTGTTCCGAGCACTCCAAGCAGTGACAAGAAATAACGGTCACAAGCTGGCAGAGGGTAGATTTAGGCTAGATATCAGGAGACACTACTTCATGGTCAGAGCAACTAGGATCTGGAACCAACTTCCAGGAGAAGTGGTGCTGGCTTCTACCCTGGGGGTCTTTAAGAGGAGGCTGGATGAACACCTTGCCAGGGTCACTTGACCCCAGTACTCTTTCCTGCCATGGCAGGGGGTTGGACTTGATGATCTGCTCAGGTCCCTTCTGACCCTACAAAGTATGAAACTATGAGACTGTATATATATTCACCAGGTCACATACATACCACCTACCTACACATACATGCAGGTGAGTTTCTAAATTGGATGGTATGGTATATATGTGTGTGTGGGGGGGTGGTACTTGGGATACCTGGGGGAAGGTTAAGTTGAGAGAGAAAGTATAAGGAGTGAAAGTTGCCAGAACAGGGATTAGAACCAGTAGACTAGAGAGAAGCTGGGCTGAGGAACTGAGGCTTGGGGTTACTTAAGGTCAAGTGGCCCCAGGGTTACTTGAGGTCACTGGTGCAAGGGAAAAAGCCCGGTGGTAAGGAGAAGACAGCCAGGAAAGAGAGAGAGGCAGAAACCTAGGAGCTTGGGGCTGGAAACTGAGGCAGACAGCTGGGAGTTTGGGGGGCAGATAAGTAGTGGCAAGAAGGAAACAGTCAGAAAATAGACAAAAACCCAACTCAGGGTTTCAAAATAACAGGTTTATTAAACAGACAACACACTACACAGCCCCATGAAGTTATTGGTGCCCATACACACACAAGCACTCACAATGGCAGCAAGAGAAAGAGACTAAGTGGAAGGGTTGGAGTCCAGGTAGGGAAGAGAAACAGAGTCCAAGTCCTTAGCTGAAGAGAGGATGGAGGTGATAGCTACCTATCCAGGCTGGAAAGGGGTCTTTGTCCAGGAAGTGTTGTCCAGAGGGGGATTACCAGGGCCTCTGGGTGGATGGTGTGGCATGTTGCTGGTCCAGATGGAGGCTTCCCAAGGAGTCAGTCTTCACTACTCTTTTTTATAGGGCAGACTACCTCTGATCTTCTATGGGGAGGGCCTGTCCAGGCAATGTCAGTCTTGTTCCAGAGAGTTCCAGGTGTTCTTACTGAGCATGCGCAGCCTTGGCACAATGGTGGGTTGCCTTATCTGGACTTCTTTCAGACCCAGGAAGCAGTCACTCAGCAGTCAGCAATCACTCCCAGCTTCTCAGAGCACATACCCCAGACACACACAGCCCACCAAACTAACACTAAGCAAACCAAAGGCACAGGCAGCTGTATCACTTAAGTTCCCTGGGAAGGATCTGGGGCCTGGCTTCTCTCCCCCTTTCCTTCTTTTGTCCCTCAACAACTGCCTGCAAACTGCTTACCCTGTTTGCAGCCCCATATCTTGTCCTTTAGTTTATTGCATTTATTGGCATAAAAACCTGGTGTAATTTGTAACTGTATAAAACCAAAGTGAATTGTCCTCTTTAAATATGTTTTCTCATTTCCTCTCCATTCACAATATGTTTATGACCGATATTGAAAAGAGATATAGTGGCTAACAGTTATTGTACTGAACTATAGGGTTTTTAGAGTCCTTCTATGCTGCTCCAGCCCCTCTGTAGCATGCAATCCCATTGAAATCCCATGCAGTCCCACCGAAAATTCCCAAATAACCATCTGCTTTTATGAGTGGGTGCACATAGTATGGAGCTTTCTAAGATTAACAGTAGATCCAATTCCTTAGATTTCCTCAGTAAAAATAACCAATACATATCATGGGCTGTCCATGTTTCCGGGTTACTGTATTCTACAATGACATTTATGAATTTCAATAGCAAAGGAAAATATACATATATATATAAATATATATAAATTTAGACAGACAACACACTACAGAGCCCCATGAAGTTACTGGTGCCCATACACACACAAGCACTCACAATGGCAGCAATATATATATATATATATATATATATAAAAACTTCATGGGGCTCTGTAGTGTGTTGTCTGTTTAAATTTATATAAATTTATATATATATATATATATATATATATATATATATTGCTGCCATTGTGAATGAGTCTGATATATAAATTTTGTACACAGTGAAATATTCCAGGATTAACTACAGCAAGACTTTCCAAAGCTAGGGAACTAATAGAAAGTATGAGATTTTAAATAAAAAATATAGCGCAATTTAGAGTAATGAATGATGCTTTAAGGCCAGAAAATAATTGCAAATAAATAAATATTTATAATACAATAATAGTTAAGATCCCCAATCTGATCTAGAATCTACCTGAACAAATTTCTCATGATCCAATTCTTGGGTACATTGATTTGGACAAAATTGAGCAATTGTTTAGATTTCAGTTTGGGGAGGAAATTCTTTTCTCTGACTGCATTATATGTATTGTGACTTTTGGAGACATTTGGATTTGGATATAGGCTCAAGAAGGGCAAGAAAATGTGGTTAAAAGAAAATTCATTCTGATATATTATGATATTTTATATGAAATAAATGCCTTGTTCAACTCTTCAAGATGCTTATCAATCAGGTGTGGTGCATGAATAATTAAATAAATCACAGATGGCAGAAAATCCAAATGATGCTAAAATTTAAAGACTAATGGGTCTTTTTTCATCTAAGTGTGGCAAAAGTCCTTTCAGCAACCATGAAATTATTTCTTATTCCCCATCAGTCCTATACTGTCTGCAGAAGCCTGACATTAGTTGAATCAGTGGCATATCCTGTCAAGAGGACTTACGTTTGTTCTTAAGTGTGAATGAGTGTGTCAGTGGGATTGATCATGTGTTTAAATTTAAGCATATACTGACGTGTATGCTGAAGTAGAATTGGGCCCTAGGAATTCATTACTTTAAAAGAACAAGACCTATAAAACAATAATTGAAATGCAACAGAGCTTGAGAACTTGACACAAGGGCATAGGTGTTTCCCGCCTTTCCTGTCAGCATCTCATGGGGAGTAGAGCAGCTTCTTACATCTAGGAAGGAACAGTAGCTATGGGACATGTTGTATATTGAGGTGTTTTGGTTGGAAGAATGCTATGGAGACTTATCAAACCATGTCCTTTCTGTTTCTGTTAAGCTGGGCTGAAGTTTCCAGTTTCTCTAGAACTTGGAACCCTAATGATTTGTTACAGTTTCAGAATCTCTATGCAAACATTTTTCACATCTCTACTCTTCATTCCATATAAGCAGAACGTATTTGGGAATATAGATAAGACTTATGTTGGCATCAACCCAGACAGAGTTAATAACAGAAGCTGGCACCTAATTATATGATGAGGGGTCTCTTAGAGCAATCCATCAGTTATATGGGTTTCTAAGTTTATTGTGATAGCATCCAATGGCCTCAGTTGATACCAAGATTACCTGCCAAACTGAAAGATTGCTAGGTTCTTTACAAATACATAGTAAAGGGTTCTCACCTTGAAGAGCTTTCAGGTTAACTAGATCAGACAAACAAAGGAGAAAGAAGGTTTTATGGGTCCTGTTTTAAGAACAGAAAAATTAATCCTACTGCAGAGTGACTGACTGGGCCACTGGATAACGGTCTTCAAATACCTGAAGGGTGATTACAGAGTATGGAGATGGGATTTACTCTTTGGCTGTTGGGAACAGGACTAGGAACAGTGGTCTCAAGATTCAGCAAGGGAAATTTAGGTTGGAGGCTAGGGGGAAGTTTTTTCTCTGTGAGGTGGTCAAGAACTGAAACAGGCTACCTAGAGAAATTGTGGGATCTCCATCCCTGAAAATTTACAAGAGCATATTGAACAAACACTTGGCTGGGATGGTTTAGTTGTGGATGCTAATGCTTTGAGCAGGGGGATGGACTAGAGGTGCAGACAGAAGTGCAGCTCCTCACTGTAATTGAAAATGGTTCACCAGAAGTATTTTGAGTTGCAACAACTTTCCCAAGCAAACAGAAGTTCACTGGTGGCTTCATGGGGGAAGGGAATCTAGCTGTTGGTTCAAGCCTGCAGCCAGCTTTCCCTAGCAACAGCCCCTCTTCTTTTCCAGCCTGTCCCTGTTTCAGAATGGGTGCGGGAAAAGGCAGCAGAGGAAGCTCATTCTAGGGGTTCCCCATCTGGCACTGGAGGGTGGGGTGGGTGAATTGGAGCCCTCTCCACCTCAGGGGCTCCAATACACGCACCCAACCCTCCAGCAGGGGCTGAAAGAACCCTATAATGAACTCCCTCAACTCCCTTTCCCCCCTCCCATTCGGAAAGAATTCAAGGTGGGCAGGCAGCGCAGACAGAAGTTACAGAAGATGCTCTGTTTTGAAACATCTTCCTCTGACCCTTCATGAAATGAAGGCTCAGATTTTTGCATGATCAGCCATTTTTAAGCTATCTGCAGCCAGGAACTTGCAGGAACAGACCATTTTCTGTGGCCAGATTGGCTAAAAATTTGACATTTCTTTCTGAGCCCTAGATGTCCGTATGAGGTCTCTTTCAGCCCTACTTTCCTATGATCCTAGAATACGAAGTCCTTTGTATGGATTTTTAATAGATTAGATAAGAAATTCAGGACCAAAAATGAGCATTAGGAAAATTTCCCCCACTACTTGATTCAGTATTTTCCTATATAAATAAATTAACTCAAGAAAGGGGACTAAGTTGGCTCTAACTGTGTCTCATTAAATACACCATTTAATATGAATAAACTCTTCTCTGTCTGAATTACTCTTTTATATGCACCTGAAGTCTTTTAACAGATCCAGGCAAGTAACTCACATCACTTCCAAACAGTGGAGTTAGAACATAGATGGAAAAATATTCCTATAAACAAAACAAAAAGAGCTGTACCGTAAATACAGATGAAGTAAAGAAGAATATGGAGACACAAATCTCCTAAAAGAGAAATCAAAACTATTGATACCATAATGAATGGAATGACACTACAGGTCCATTAACACACAAATTTCCAATAATACATTGTCCAGAAAATGTGGTAATATCAATATCCTCCAAATGTGATTTTCCAAATATCATCCTCATGTGATGAATGGTAAGCTTTCATTGACTTCAAGAAAGTTTTTGACTTAATAAAGCAGGAATATGTACAAAAGAGCTGTAATAAGTTAAACTTGAGGTGAAATCATTTGGAGATACTAAGATATACAACTATAAAGTTCCTTTCAACATACAAGAAGGCAGGAAAAGCCAAAAAAGGAACTGAAAAAAGAAGTGTAAGAAACCATTCTTTCACGGCGATTTATATTGTAGCCAGACAATGCAGTAAACCTAAAGTAGACTAAGCAGAACTGCTTCAGTCATCAACAATATATTGATCTTGGAAATGCAAGACAATAAAGAAAAGATTACTATGGAAGAAACAAGGAGAATGAAAATGCTGTGAGAAGCCTGTTCAAATAAGACTTAGATTGCAGGTTTTGGGGAAAATGGCCTTATTTGGACAAAACTACCATTGAATGCAGTGAGAGGTTTGCCAAATGAGAATTGCAGAAACATGCCAATTTCTCTTCCTTGTGATGAATCACACAAATAAGGTAAACAGAAGATTGAGTATAAAAACACTGGAAATTCCACTATTAGATACTTACATGAATTTAAGCATCTAAGTGTCATCCGATTTAAGCCTTCCTGAGTCCCTGAAAACCTGTTAAAGTAAAAAAATCAATGAGTTCTTCTTGCTTTGTTTTTTGATTTAATCTAAGGTAATAGTATGTTACAAAAGCATACGTGATAACCATGAATGTGTACAGAAATTGCTTTTTTGCCATTTAAAGCACTTTATTCCCACTTAACAGAAGTGTATGGCTTTCAGCACTTTAAAATGGATACAGTGCTTTAAATTAACCCTTGTTAAATGAGGTATTAAATTTGAAGGGTTGTATTTTACAGCACTTCAGCAACCTACAGCACTTCAAATAATTTCTCCACACCAGTCAAATTTCTGGCAATTTTGCCAGTAGCTCATGGACTTTGCAAGTTTGGTTTGTGCTCCCCAGCACCACTGGGGTATCCTGGGAGCACTAGCCAAGCCTGCAAAAGCCAGCAATCCACCTTGCTCCCACCAAATGACTGAGATGGCATTGATCAGGCCAGATAAGACTGGGAGGGAGGAGAAGGAAAGGTGCTTCCCAACCCCTGGGAGCATAGCTTGCTGTACAGCCAGAAGATCTGGCTCTGTGCTTGGGATCCCCAGGCCCTGTGGTGCTCCTACCATCCCAGAAGGCTGGTGGGTGCATTGCAGAACTTGCAGCTAGGACAGGCTCTGGGCCGGGCTGGGCAATGCTGGGGGAAGGGGATTGGTTCAGTGGGACACACACAGACACACATACCCTGAGACTCTGCATGGTTTGGACCACATGCTTGGACCCAGGGTGTCAGCCTGGGTGAGAGCTGCTGGCTGGCCTGTGGCAGAAGTAGGACTCACTCCCAGTGCTGGGATGGGGGTAGGGTCAGATGAAAGGTTGAATGACAACCACTCATCCCAGATCCACCTTCTCCCCTGGTCTTCTGCTGTACACAGTCTCCAGCAGCCCTAGGAGGCTGCAGAGCACCCCCTACTGCCTGGCCTGGAAAGTGCAGGGAGGCTCAGAGCCCCCTTCCCCCATCCTACCCAAACCAAGCACTGCACTTTTGTCATGTTTAATAATACTGTAACTTTTTAGTGCTATTAAAAGTGCTCTAAATTACAGTGCTGTAAAACATGCACAGAACACTTCTATACACACCCCATGTATCATATAACCATCCTAAGCACAGGACTTTGTTCTTGTCCTTGCTGAACAACATGAGGTTTCTTTTGGCCCAATCCTCCAACTTGTCTAGGTCACTCTGAATCCTAGCCCTACCCTCCTGTGTATCTACTACTCCCCTATGCTTGGTGTCAGTCACAAAGTTGCTGAGGTTGCACTCTATCCCATTTTCCAGATCATTAATGAAGATAGTGAAAAAAAACAGCCCCAAGACCAGCCCCTGGGGCACTTCACTTCATACTGGCTGCCAACCCCTGGGGCACTTCACTTCATACTGGCTGCCAAGCCCTGGCACACTTCACTTCATACTGGCTGCCAAGCCATTGATCACTACCCACTGAGCCTGATGATCCAGTGAGCTTTCTGCCCAACTTACTGTCCATTCATCCAACTCATACTTCCTTAGCTGGCTTACAAGAATGCTGTGGGAGACTGTATCAAAAGCATTGCTAAAGTCAAGATATATCATGTCCACTGTTCTTCCCATATCCATCAAGTTGGTTATGCATGATTTTCCCTTGGTGAAGCCATATTAACTGTTCACCTTCAGCTTCCTATAAATTGAGACCTTGAGGTCCTGCTCCATGATTTTTCTAGAGACTGAGGTGAGGCTGTAGTTCCATGGATCCTCCTTTTTCCCTTTCTTAAAGATGGGCACTACATCTGCCCTTTTCCAGTCATTCTGGACCTCTCCTGACTGCCACACATTTTCAAAGATAATGGCCAGTGGCTCTGCAACCACATTAGCTAAGTCCCTCAGCACCCTTCAGTGCATCTTGTCTGACCCCATGGACTTGTACATGTCCAGCTTTTCTAAATGGTCCCTAACCTGGTCATTCACCAGTCTTGGCTGCTCATCTCCTACCTAAACTTCGCTGTCAGGTGCAGTAGTCTGGGAGCTGCCCTTGTCTGTGAAGACAGGTTACAATGGCATTGTGCACTTCAGCCTTTTCACTGATTCACAGGAGTCCTTAAGGAGAACTACATGACAGTGGTCCGCACATGTAGGGAGAAGATTAGGAAAGCTAAGATGATGACTGAATTCCAGTTAGCAACAGGAGTCAAGGACCATAATAGGTGTGTCCTTCTTTAGGTATGTAGGGAGCAGAAGGAAAACAAATGGAAATGTGGGGCCCCTGCTGAACACCTCAGGACAGCTAGTAACTGACACCCAGGAGAAAAATGAACTCCTGAATGGCCACTTTGCTTTGTTTTTTCAGGAGACCGAGGGGAAAAAATATGCGAGATAAGGCTCACACAGGGCATGGTGGGAATGAAAGTCTTCCCACTGTTGACACTGAACTGGTGAGTAATCAACTAGAAAAGCTAGGTATTCATAGGTCAGGACTGGGTGAACTTCACCTGAGAGTGCTAAAGAAGCTGGCTAAGGTCATTTTGGGAACCCTGGCAAATCTTTTTAAAAAGTTTTAGCACTCAGGGGAGATCCCTGAGGACTGGAGTAGGCCAACATTCCCAACATTCAAGAAGGGAAGAGGGAGGACCCAGGCAACCATAGGACAGTCAGCCTAACTTCTATCCCAGGGGAAATCCTAGAAAAACTCATCAAGGAGTCTATGTGCGACTCACTTGTAGAGGGTAGGATTCTGAATGCCAGCCAGCATGGCTTTGACATGGGCAGGTCCTGCTTTACCAATCTCTTCTCCTTCTACAATCAGGTATCTTGCCACCTGGACATGGGTGAGGAGGTCGATACTGTATACGTAGACTTCCAATAGGCTTTTAATCTAGTATTCCATGATACCCTCATGGGAAAATTGGAAGATTGTGGGCTTAACTGATGATGGTTCAGTGGGTGGGAAACTGGCTGTGAAGTAGGACCTGAAGAGTTCTTATGAATAGATCTATGTCATCCTGGTAAGAAGTGGCCAGTGGTGTCCCTCAAGGGTTCATGCTTGGTCCATTGCTTTTCAACATCTTTATCAACAATTTAGATGCAAGCATGAGGAGTTCACTGGCCAAGTTCACAGAAGACACCAAGTTATGGGGGAGCATGGTCACATCTGCAGATAGGTTGCAGGTACATGCGGACCTGGACATTCTGGAGAGGAGGGTGAATCAGAACCAAATGAGGTTCAACACTGAGAAGGGGCAAATAATACCCTACATACCTACAGGCTTGGTGGTGACAATTTGACTCTCACAATGGCCAAAAGGGACCTAGGGTAATATTGATATTGATATTGAACATGAGCTATCAGTGTGATGCAGTAGCCAGCACAGCAAACAACAGTCTGGTATGCATCAACTGATGGATCTCATGTAAAACCAAGGAAGTGATTATTCCATTGTACTCAGCACTAGTGAGACCTCAGCTGGAGTATTTGATCCAGTTTTGGGTGCCACACATCAACAAGGATGTGGAAAAACTTGAGAGGGTCCAAAGAAGAGCTACCCATAGGATCAGAGACTTGCAAGGCAAACTATATGAGGGGAGGCTGATGGACTTGGACCTCTTCAGCCTAAAGAAGAGAAGGCTGAGAGGGGACTTGGTAGCAGCTTTACAGAACATCAGAGGAATACATCAAGAGCTCAGTGAACAACTGTTTGCCAGGGTACCGAATGGGAAGACCAGGAGTAATAGATACAACATCCTGGAATTGAGTTCAGGCTTAATTCTAGGAAAACTCATTGACAGTCAGTGTGTCTAGATTGCTGGGGTCTTGTGAACCCAGCATTCATTCCTGCCTGTGGCAGGGGGTCAGGCTAGATGATCTGTTCAGGTCCCTCCTCACCCTAGCTACTATGAAACTATGTGGAACAAACTCCCTCTAGAGGTGATGCAATCACCTACCCTGGAAATCTTCAAGAGGAGACTGGACAATCAACTTGCAGGGAACCCTGGTTGTCTTTCCTGCCTAATGCAGGGGGGCTGGACATGGTAATCTTGTGAGGTCATTTCCAGTCCCTGACCATCTATGAATCTAAGCTTAGGGCTTGAAGAGACCTCATGAGTTCCCTGCTAAGCCAAGCTGGCTGCTTGCCACATTTGCTATTCTTCCTGCACATCAGGATGTTTGTTTGTTTTTTTCCTGAGCCCTCAATAAGGTTTCTTTAAAGTACAACCTTCTTTAAACTTTTATTTAAAGTACGCTCTCCTGGACTCCTTTGCCTCTTAGATTGGCCTCCCGGGGATCATCCCTATCAGTTCCCCAAGAGAGTTGAAGTCTGCTTTTCTAAAATTCAGGGTCTTTACTCTGCTTCTCTCCTTCCTTCCTTTCCTCAGGATCCTGAACTCAGTCATCTTGTGGTTGCTGCTGGCCAAGTTGTATCCACTTCTGCATTCCCTACCAATTTTTCTGTTTGTGAGCAGCAGGTCAAGAAGAGCATGGGTCCTAGTTGGCCTCTCCAACACTTGGACCAGGACATTGTTCCTAACACTCTTCAAAACTTCCTGAATTGCTTGTGCACTGCTGCATTGCCCTTCCAGCAGATGTCAGGGTGACTGAAGTTTCCCACGAGATGAATTCAAAACTGAAAAAGTAATTTGAAATTATATTGAAGCCATTGTCATGAAGGTTTGCTTTGGTACTGAGGGCCTACAAATGTCACCATGACTTGGGATTTCAGGCCAAGTGGGAAGCCAAAATATGGCAAGGATAGGAAATGAGCTCCACATTCAAAATAGAATTTTGGCACAGTATCTATAATATCAAACATAATGTATAACATGTATATAAATAGATTTCCTAAACTGTCATATCATTTATCCTACTTAATTTTTTTATGTTTTCCCCTTGACTTTGCATATATAATTGTATAGAAGCCTTTGGGAGTCTATGGAGGATTTTAGCAAATATTCTCTCTCATGCAATGCTACAAAAAGCATCTTAGCCACTAAAAGTCTTAGGAAAAGAGGTCAAGGGCCCACAGAGACAATAATATCAGCCCAGTTTTCTGTGGCTCAAAAGCATAATCAGAGGTAGAATTTAGTGGCTGCATTGAGACCAAGAAAACTACTATCAATTCTTACTTTTCAAACAACTCTATCACAAAGCCTAAGTGTAAATTATACGACTCTTCATGATAGCACTTCCCTATAGGCCTGAATCTATGGTAGGCCTCAGAGAGATGGTGCTCTGATAAAGCTTTTAAGTAATGTATCATCAAAGTACTGTTGCTCTGATAATGCATTATAGCATGTTTGATGAAGTAGTGGAGTGACAGCTGGCTGGGGCCCACGCTAGAGCAGTACAGTCATTTAAGTCTTCTTTAAAGATCACTTTTTACTGACTTTCAACATTTAATTACTTTTCATTATTGGTAAAAAAAAAGGAAAGGGAAAGAATCAATTCCATACCAATAATGCGCAGGGAAATACAATTAGATAAAGCTCTGAAGCATGTCACAATCATTTTTCCTCTCTCACTCTCTCTCTCTCATGCACCCAGAAGCGCACACAACAAAAATTTGAAAATTTCTCATGGGAGCATCTGTTATCAATTTAACTTGCTGGATAGATTTCAAAATTCACTAGCTTTAGTTATGCAGCAAAATGGAGGGTGATCTCATGTAGTAAGCAACACAAGAAAAAGTTTTGGACAAAGCACTGTAAGTCTGACACAGTTAGTAGACACTACTTGAGAACAACCTTGGGTAAAAATGTTTCCTATCAGTGGAAGAAGTCAAGATGGAGAGGCATCACTGAAAACAGTCTTCTCATGCTGTCCTCCAGGAAATGTATGAGTCAACTGGAATTCAATTAATAGCTTAGAAAGCACAGTGATCCTAACATGATGCATAGCCGTGTCCCTATTCCTGCTGTAAGTCTGGATAGGTGCATTGGGCGACATACTCCACTTCTTTACTGCCAAGAAAAAGATTGGATTAGAGAAGAGGTTGACAACCTACAGGCCAGATCCAGCTCATGGAAAGATTGGTCCAGCCTACCAAGTTCTATCCCATGGCAGCTTTCAGCAGTGGTAGACACTGTCAGCTTTTGGCAGCATGGAAAATTGCTAGCGATCACTGGCAAAGAAAGCAGCAGTAAACGGGATGCAAACAAAAAGTGAAACCATAGATGGCTACCTTAGGGCTGACCCACCTTATCCTGACCCACCATTGGCAAAAGGTTGCCAACTTCTGGACTAGAAAATAGGGATGTAGATCCATGTCCTAGAATAACAAAATTACATCAAACTCTGACTTAAAAATAGTTATTTTGTATTTCTCATGATTTTAGAAGAGTTTAAAGCACAAACAAAATGCTTTATAGTGTACAACTGTACACTATGAGGTTTTACTGGCATAGCTATTCCTATTAGATTTGTGACAAACCCTTACTCCCATGTGGGCACAACTTGGACTTGCAAAGGAGTCCTTCTGTAAGTGTGGTTCACATCATCCTGCCAATTGGGAGCTTTGTCAGTATAGTCAGCATTTATAGTGATTCTAGGAAGCCTTTGTAATGTAGACTAACCATAATGTATGCTGGACTGTCTCCTTGAATCTGAGAGCTAGTGTCAGGAATCTGTCTGCCTGCTACTCAGAGAAGCTCCGGCTGCCTTTGATAGCCCCTATGAGACGTCTGGCAGCTACCTGAATGCTCTTAGCTGGTCCCTATTACAGTATCTGGCATGGCTGCTTCTTATAAGCAGTACTGCTCCCTGACCTTGCATGAAGACCCTTTCTGTCTGTCCTCAGTGCTTCTGGTTCCTGACCTGTTCCATGATCCTTAGCTCCCTGTTTTCTCTGCCTTGTTCCTGCCTGAACCTGTTACCAACATGCATCTTCTGTCTTGCTCCTGCCTGCTCTCTCTGCTTTGACCCTTCAGCTCTGGACTTCCAGCATGTGACTCTTCAGCTCTAGATGCCTGGTTTGTCCCCAGTGTAGCACTGTGCCCCAATCCCGGATGTCTGGGTTGAACTTGTGACTGTTAGGAACTACATCATTCATTTGAATTAGGTGATAAGTGCAAAAACTCACAGTTCTGATGTGGCCAGAAATGCTTGGTGTAGCAGGAGAAGTTAACAAACCTAATTCATTCACATACCTAAATAGATCAATCTTTCTTATTTAGTGATTGAAAGAATAGTCTCTCTCAGTCTTGTTCAGTTATTTTGTGTAGCAATTTAAAAAATAAATAGAAAGAAAAAGGGGTGGAGTAGTGAGGAGATAAAGTGAGGAAAAGGGAGCTGCCTAAAGTAAGCATGTTAGTTAGCCGAGAAGGAAAGACAATAAAATTGTATTGACATCGTGTAAAACATAACTCATATAAACCTTATAGTTAAAATGTAACCAGGGACATATAGCTTATAGTAAATGCAACTGATCATCCATTAGATTCATTAAAAGGTTTGATATTGCCTTGAAGAGTTCAGCATCATGACCCAAGATTTAGGTTTGTATTAGAGAAACTTATCTTACATTTGAAGAAATAACACTCAGAAATCTACTCATTTCACACTAACTTAGCTAGTAAGTATAGCTAGATGATGTTTCAAATAAAACACAGCTGTGCAATAAGCTCTTGAAATGAATCTGATGGATGATGAATTCTTTGACTAAGATAATGACTTCAACTCTGAGACTGAGGCCAGGTACGGACATTACACTTTTACTGGTATAAGTGATCAGAAACTGATCTATTCCTAAAACAGAACAGAAGTTCATCACACATAAACTGTTTTAAAAATGCTGGAACCTGGTCTAAGATTTGCTCCTTCCACCAAAGGGCAAACGTGATCTAGCAACTACAGATGTAAACTATGCCACTTACAGAAAACTGCATAACTCAGGTCAATTCTGCCTTGGACTTTTTGAATGTCTGTGGAGCTTTTTGAATGTCTACTTCAGGCTTTCTGAATATCTGTAGGCCTAGGAAAAGATGTGAATCTTTACAGTGTCTTAGTAAAACTTTTTGTTTTCACATAACAGCTGAGAGAGCAGTTTTTGTTGAAAAAGATAGCAGAGCAGAGGACCATTTTCTTGAAGCAAAGCTTAATTTAATGGCCAGTGGGAGGCTGAGTGCTTCTGAAATGTCAGTCCAAATGACTGCCTATTAGTTGTAGGCCTACCCTGCAACAGGACCAAACGCAGTATGACTATAAAGTATGCGAGTGTGCATTCCCAGCAACGTACTGATTTAGTGCAGTTCACAGCACTATATTTTGATTGTCATCAAATAAAAACTATTTGGTAATTTCTTTAGAGTTATACAGGAATTGAAGACAATATATTTCACTTCATATGGGATTGGTCTTCAGGCTTTCCGGGATATTTTTCTTCCTTCCTTTCTGGACAAGGGCAAGGATTTGTATCAGAGACTGTTTAGTCACTGTAGACTGTGGCCAGCACATCCACTTATTTCAGAGATAATGGAAGATTGTATCCTGGAAAGCTGAACAGGATTTAAGAACAACTCATTCCAAAGTGAGTCCAAAGTGGCAACAAAGAAATAAACACTGTTCATCTACATCTGCTCAGTGCATAGTCAGGTTTATAATTAAGCAGCAAAGATGGCTTGAGAATAGGATGGCGTTGAGTTATATTTCTTTGTCTGAGTAATACTGTTAAAAAACCAGGTCGTTTTGAGTCCACCTTAACCAAACAGGTCTTCTTCAGTCATTAACTGATATGTTTTTTAATAAAGCTAAACTATGAAACATGTCCTTTTTTTAGTGCAGGGCCAACTCAGATGTCTGTGGGGGAGGGGGAAAAAGTAATTCTCTTGGATTACCCCAGTGGTACATGGAAGGATCAGAGGAAAGTGATCATGTTTTCCTTTTTATAACTGCTGCAAAAAATGTCAAATGTCCAGTGATTTCAGTTCAGGTATAAATGAATTCACTCCATCTTAGAATGAAGGGGACAAAAATTGCTAAACCTTTACTTTGATTAAAAAGGGTGGATATGACCCACCAAAAGGGATTCTCTATAATTGTCCTAAAATGTGGCAATGGGAGAACTCAGGGACTAATGTGTAAGGAGGTATCCATACATCATGTAGCCCTTTTCAACAACTTGTTTCTTCTTCTCTTTGGTGCAGTGGGAACCGTATTTAGATTTCTGAGACTAACTGGTTGGTATTGTCACTGTGTTGGTATTGTCACTGTGTCACCTGGAAATGTTCCTTTGAACAAAATAGTTCTATGATGTTTCATTTAAATATTTTACAATGATATAGCATATTCTAAATGAAAATCTGTTATTGACTGACAATGTCAATGCTAAAATACAATGTAGTAGTTTGATTCACGCCCCCTCCCCAGTGTTGCCATTACTACACACATTTAAAAGCCTATTCTCCAACAGCATATTTAAAATAATGGGGAAACGATTATATGCCTTGATGTAAAAATACTGCAACATGATTAAAATAGTCAAAGTAAATCTTATCTTTAGTGCCATTCAGGCCAGAAATATATGGCAGAGCACTTTAAATGTGTACAATAAGATCAATGATAATTTGTAACATTAACATTTATAATGATAGGGACATAAAGTTTTCTAAGTCTTTATAGTCTACTATTCCTAGAATATTGTTCTAATAAAATTTACAAGAAAAATTAGAGTTGGTCAGAATTATGCTAATATAAGAATTTTCTCTTGGAAACTGGTCATTTGTTGAAGTCAAAACCATTTGTAGAAGTGTGTTGAGTATGTTTAATCTTATAATAGAAATGGGTTATCTTTGTATGAATGTCTTCCACAGACTACCTAAAAAGAGTCTTCTTTCAGGATTGCTACTCTTAAGACCACTGCCATTTGCTCCAACTTCATATGCACCAAATCTATAAATGAGGCAATAAAGCTACTCCTCAAAGCCAGGCTTGTGAAATCTGTCTCCATTTTGCTTGACAGGGAGGCGTTCAACATAACTTCATCACCTCCTTGCTGGGTTTGGTGTTTGCAGGGCAAGGGTGAGTGGACAGGTTATACTTGAGAACAGCACTCCTGAGGATACTGGAAGTGTCATAGATATACCTTTGTTATTAAAATAGGAGGGACCAAATTACAGATTTGTTTATCCCCCTACAGGCTTCTCTATTTGTCCAAAGAAAATATACTGATGAATAAACAACTATAAAATGTGTAGATGTTTTTTTCATAGAACATAGTAATGTTTACATTCATTGCTGATATCTGAATAGTGGTGTTGCAGTTACTCAATTCAATCATCTAGTTTTATTTTTGTCTGAAATAAGCACATGATCTTTTGAAATCATTTTGTCTGTGCATGTGATTATTATTTGTTTAATAAGATTGCTTCTGGTCCCTCTTTGCAAATTCTTGTAAGTTTCTAATTTCCAATATATATTTAGGAATTGTTTTAACCTAAAGTGATTATTTGAATAGACATTCACATGCAAATACCAAAGTATCTGTACCCAAAATAATTGGAGAAGGGAGAAAAAGGAGAATTAAACTGATCCATAGCTCCAGTTCAGAAACTATTTTCCTTCTGATACTCCCTTATGGAAAGGTAATTCAGATTAATTGTATTACAGCCCTATGATATATCTATTCTTGTTTGCTTTCTTAACTCAAGTAGTTTTGCAATGTTCTTCATATGCTTTATCAACTCAAGAAACCAGTTGAACTACTACACAATTATCCACTGTTTTTATGAAGTTGAATTTTGAGGCGTTTCAATTTAATTTGTGGAATGCATGAACGACATCTCATTTTACAAGAGTTATAATAAGAATTACAGGAAGTAGAGTAGAATATTAATAAGAATCTTACAGCATACTTGACCATACCTAATGACCCTAGGCATTTCAAACTGTGCTATAAATGAAAAATGATGAAAACCTTTTTACTCATTAGATTTTATATCGTGAAAGTCACTGGTCTGTATGCAATAATTAACCAGACAGAGTGAGTCATGTATTTGTAGTAATATTTTATGTAATATTATTTGTAGTAATATCATGATTTTAATCTAGTCTATCAGTCCACCATGAATTTAAAGAATTTGTTGGGATATTGGACAGTTCATTGAATCCCGTAATGACCTATGAACACTCATACTTTTAAGTTATTAGGGGAAGTAGTGGCTACATCTGTAGTGACTAAAGACTGTTTGGTGGACATTGTGGAGTACGGTGGGGGGGAATTATGATCTGTTCGGTTAAAAAAAGATAGGTGAAATGTCTAAATTATAAATCGAGCACGAATGGAGCTTTCTTGTCAATTTTATTGTATAGGTCACTTTTTCAAATGGCATGCAAGATGAATCATACTTTAGGCTCATAGAGGTAGTACCCTGAGGCTTAGGTTAGTGAACATAGGTCAGCAAAAAATAAGCCTATTTTATTGCCCCTGCCACATCTGCTCTATGGATAAATAGAACTGCCAGTCCTGTAACCTTCATGATCACTAAAATACTTCTATATACCAATACAGAAATATAGGGCATTGATACATGTGCTCCAGGAGGTGGGGAGGGGGAGGCAGTTTAAATAAAGTGCCTGAAGCATCTCATGTATCAGTGTCCCCATCCTGAAAAATGGTGGTGGGGGTGCTTTAACTAAAACTTGTTGAATGAGCTTTGGTTAAAGTGCCTCTGCCATCATTTTTCAGTGCAGAAATGCTAATATATGAGATGCTGGAATCTTCTAGATCATGGTTTTTACCACACTTGAGCAGACTCAATAATTACACCACATCAGAGCAGCCTTGCTGCACATGTATAAGCACCCATAATCTCTCTGCTGTAACAGCATTCCACTCTACTTACAGCCAAGGTCCATCACATTTGCTTCATTCCCTATCAAAATTAGAATCGTTTCAGTTAATTAAAAAAACCCATGAAATATTGCCAAAAACACTAATGTCTCTGCAAATTACATATGTAAATTAGTATTGTGGAATCAACGTAACAATCTTCTGATAGTGCTCATGCTACGTTAATACGTTAATTTCTGTTCCCTAAAATCTATTATTAACATGAATTCAAACAAAAGATACAGATTTCTTGTTAAGTGAGACAGCATTGCTTAATATCTTCTGGATACACTATTTTTATGGCACTTATACCGTATAACTATTTCAAATATAGGAAACCTTGTAGCCATCTATTGATAAACATGGGAGTGACTGGTGCCTCCTGAATTTGTGGGGACACACTGGACTGGAAGCAGGCGGCCCGACAAACTGTGGACCATCATCCAGAACACAGGTAAAACTACCTCCACTCCCTGTTGGGGGGGTGTGGGGGGGGTCCCAAACCTCAACTATGGCTGCTGTGGGCCCTGTGGGAGGAGCTGCAGCCACTCTGCCCAGCCCTATGGGACCGCAGTTTGGCCCCTGACTCAGTATCACTCAGGACAGCAATCTCAGGCAGGGCACGTTCCCCACTACCAGTCCCCTGTGGAGAAACATATTTATTGCACATATTGCATCTTCTAAGAGGCGGCCCAAGAAAACCCTGGTTCCTTTTCCAGTTCAGGTTGGTTTAGTTAAGGCTCTCTATTTTCTTCTGAGTTTCAGCAGAACATTACTTAATTCTACCCTGCTTCCTCACGAATGTTCATATCTTTCTAGCCTTGCAACTTTCCTGACATTCTCCCTAATGCCACCTCTCCATTGCTCAATATATCCTGTCACCTTCCCCCTTCTGAGGTCCCCGACTTATTTGAAATTGTATCCTGAGCCCACAAGCTTTGTCATTTTCTCAGATGAAACCCAGTTACAACAAATTTCACGTCTTAGCTACTTTGCCGTACCTATGAACTTTGGGATAGACTTAAACATCCAAGAGTTGACAGGTCATGGAAATCCTCATAAAGTTACCAGGAATGTGGATATAATTCAGTTTAGGCAATTTTGTTAATAATTATTCATACTTTTTCTACTTTAATTTTTTTTACTAACTTAGCATGGCATTTTTAGACTCTAGGTACATTGTAAAGCATGGCATGACCTCTGGTTTAACAATAATAATAGCTTCAGAGGTTTTTTTATTAGCTTTGATGGGAACCAACTGTGCCTAAATTAATAACAAACATATGGCACAGAGTATTGGTGTTGTAGAACAGTCAGACTCAGTCCCTGCAGTTTAAGCTATTTCAAAGCATGCTGTGATTTATTGAAGACAGCATCTGAGTCAGGAACAGCAACGTGTCCTAATAACCCGTTTGTATCATTTCCTTTTTGCAGCTAACTTCAATCGATCAGTGAAATACAACAGGAAAAGACAACTGTTAATCTTCCATGCCTGAAGTTTTTTCAGGCTTCCCAAGTTTGATGGTGCAAGTGTTATTTTCTTTTCCTTCAAAATAATTTGATTAATTTAAATCATTGTAAATAGAATTACCACAAACATCTGAACTTAAATTAATTGGTAAAACAAAGGAAAGCACACATTTATCTTTCAGACTGATGTAAATCAGTATTGTTTGATGCCATAAATTAAAATTTTTGTACTGTTTTATATAAAAGCTTTCAGCAAAGACTCTTAACATGTCATGCAAACATTAAGTACTGGTAACTAGTTCTCAAAACATACCTGAAAGATTGTGGTATTATTTATTATATATAAACATGGGTGAAATAACTATGCAAGGTACAAGATAGTTAAAAAAAAGGCCTTCAATCATCAGACTGAAGATCCAGTCATTGGAATGCTTTAACTTATGGTTATTTGAGTAAGGTTTGTAAAAATAAGCAAAAATCACATAAAACAAACTAAATCATGGGTTGGTTGAATGATGTGGAACCAGCTGGATCAGGGTCATGGATCCCTGTCTCCTACCCCACCCCTAAAATGCTGGATCCAGTGCCCGTGCTGCCCACCCCAGCCAAGTTTTCACAAATTCAGATGCAAGCCACACATGGCACTTGCTTCAGCCAATCTGGGGCAGACAGCATATAGCAGCTAGCATGGGTGAAGCGGGCACCTCAGATGACAGACCCAGATCAGCCAGAGCAGGTGCCAGATCTGGCATGCAGGGGACCCACAGAGCCCTCTCTGCTGCATGGCAGATCCGGCACCTGCACTGGCCAGTCCAGGACTGCCCTGAACATGGTGCTCACTCTGGGACCACACTGCAAGCAGCATCTGCCATAGTCCAGCCAGAACAAGAACTGCCTGCAATGCAGACTCAGACCAGCTGGAGGGGGCGGTATAGGTGCTGGATCCAGTACGCAGGGTTGGGGTCCTGGACTGGCCCTGCACAGGGCAATCACCAGAGGCCAAATGAAGTGTCCGTTTTGGTCAAATTCCTCCCATGGACCTTATCTTTCACACCTAAGCTAAATAATTAAGTCACTTCAGACTCCTTTATATAATAGAAGCAGAGTGACATAAAATTGCACAGTTAGTGATACCTGTAAGATACTGATACATGTAGGATTAAATTATAAAGTAATATATACACAGAAGTTTAAATTAATAACAAAAGAAAAACCTGAAGGTTTAAATAGAAGTGTTCATGAATAGTTAAGGGCAAATTATTTAAGTCTCCTCTTGGCATAGGTTATTTTCACATAAATCATTTCAAAGAATATTAAAAGGAATATATCACATGGATGAAACAAAATCTTCCATGTACTAGCATCCTCCCCCTCTTGCGATTCATATTTGCACCTTACTTTACCTAATCTTTATTAATGACTAGGCGTGTTTGCTTAAATTGAACATATATCATTGTTTCTGGCTGGATGAAACATTTTAGGCAGGAGGATAATGAAACTGAAGAGGAGAAAAACAAATCTCCCTCCCCCATGTACTTTACTAATGTGAGAATAATAAAAACTTCAGTATTTATAAGAAAAAGACTATTCCTTTAAATGTTTGTAGCTCATTCAAAAGCAGCCTATGTTATTCCAATAAAAAAAAACCCACATAATTTTATATGATGCCAAATAGATGTATTAGGAAGCTGTTTTCTTCTGGTCATTTCCAACATACATTGTCACTGAACTTGATTAACAAAGAACAGGAAAAATCCTTCTCCTGCATCAGTGATTCTCAAACAGGGTGCCTTGAGATCCTTTCAAGGATGCCATGGACTACCCCTAACGCTCCTTGGTGCTGATGTCCATCTCCGTGCTCCTGGGGTCTCCAGGCAGCAAGGGTCTCCAGGCATCAGGTGGCAGCTCCTCCTCTGCAGTCCCTGCAAGACAGCCTTCCCCTGCCTTTGCCCCGCTTCCCCAGCTCAGCAGGGAGCAGTATCTGCGCTACAGGCTGTAGCAACTCTCCTGTCCCACACAGCCTCACAGCCCCAGCAAACTCAGCCCCTCCCTGGGCTTTGCCGGCCTTTGGAGCCCCTCACCTATCAGGGAAAACAGGGAAAACTCCTGCAGTCCCCCTCCCCACTGGTTCTGCTGTGCTCACCCAGCCACACTGGGCTGCAGGCAGGTCTTCCCAGGCTTGGAGTCTCCACACAAGCAGCTCCTCTCTGATCCTGCTGCCACAGGCTCCCTGGCTGGAGAGAGGAACTGGATACTGTATCACTCCTGTTGCAGCCATTGCTACTGCCTCTGCAGGGCACTCCCAGGGGCTCTCCGAGGGACCACTGTGTTGAGACTAGCCCCCCCCCCCGTTTTCTCCCTGTGGGAAAACTGCTCCCCGCTTTTATCCAAGCCTCTCAGCCAATCCCAGCCCAGGGCCCTTCCTGGGCTTTTGCTAATGGCTCTATTTCAAAACTTTGCTGGGGTTACCCCACCCCTCCCACTTCCAACAGGGTTCCCTCCAAAACAGCTTCACTTGACCTCAAAGCCTACAGTGTTCCCGCTGGGACAAACTCTGTCTCCCTGCTGGGTAGCCCTTCCCATTGTTTCAGGTGGGTCCATTTTTTAAATGCTGCTACACTTCGAAGGACGCTACTTCTTCACCCAGGATCAGTCAGCAGAACTGTGCAGCTGACTGAAGGAGTAGCACCTTTGAAATAAAAGTTGCAGTACTCAGCTGGAACACCTTAGTAGAACTACTCAGTAGTTTTCTGTGACTGTCAATGACCCCCAGCTGGTACTCAAACACCATCACAAGAGCTATGGAATCTGACTTTGAGAACTATCTGGTTTCTAACGTATGTGCAGAACCATGCAGAGAAGGAAGGATAGCCCACTGGTGACAATTCTAGCCTGGGACCTGGGACACCTGTAACCTTAGACACGTGAATTTACCATACGTGAATTTACCATTCTGTGCTTCAGAAACCCAGCTGTAAAACTGATATTATTCTTTACTTCACAAGGTTCTGTTGAGGTAAATACGCTGAATATCATGGGATTATTAGATAGTGGGGCACTAAAAGTTATCCATGTTCTCTGGATAGAAAAATATACAAAGGTTGATTCCAAGGTGACAAAATGTATAAAAGTATTAACAGAGCCCATATATTTTTAAAAACCATGGCATTGATCATTGTTTCTAAAGCATATATTTCTAAAGATAATGATAACAATTTGAACATTTAAATGAAATGAAAAAGTTATGCTTCCCTGTCTGGGAAAAAAAAAAAATTCGAGTATTTCAAATGACTGTTTATATACACCTGAATCCAATATAGTTGATATAAAGTGACAATTGATAGCTAATTGTATTGACAGACCTTGATTGAATATAATTACTTCAACCAGGAAACATTCAGAATAAATTAATCACAGTGTAATGCTATTTAAATATGGCACTCTAATATCAGGAAACAGAAACCATCGGGTTTTTTTTAATTAATACATTTTACCAGCTCTGTTTACAATTGTTGAAGTTATTTAAATTAATTGAATTTTAGCTTCTCAATTAGTCACACTTTGATATTCATTATGGAGACAACAAGACATATTTAATTCAATTGTATTCTAATTTCATTCAGAAAACTCTGCACTCTGGTATCAGGATCATACAGTGTATTGCCAGAACAACAGTAGAAAAAGATCAGTGAGGTATCTATAGTGTATCAGAGTAAAAAATAAGGTGGACAATGTCTCCTAAGTGAATTGCAGAGCCACATGCTGTTATACTATTTTGACAGTTAAAGAAGATAAAGAAGGGCCATGTTGTATAGTACAAACTTAAAACTTTTCATGAGAGGAGTATCTTCAGATCATATTAAGTTACATTTATTTAGCTATTGTTGGACTTCTCCATAAAAGATAATATAAGCATAATTTGCTGCCTGTCAGTCCCAACCTTGGCACTACTCTTGAGTCTCAAACTGGTCCCAGTGTAGTGCTATGGCTGGGAATGATAAGTTACTGATTGTTGGTCCCATCCCCTGTACCACACCAGAGTCTTGAACCAGCCTCGGTGTCTCTGCCGGTGGCAAAACCCATTCATCAGTGGTAGTAATGGATCCAGCAACAGGAGTGGTACCTTCTCCCTGGCTCTGTTCCCCATGCCTCCCCCCACCTGCCAGCAGTGGCAGAGACCTAACTCATCATAGTGTGGCAGGGGCAAATATTCCTAGACTTGGCAGTGCCAACCATGTACTGGAAGGGTACAGGTGTGCAAGCTCTGGGCATGGGGGTTGCACACCCTCCCAGGCTGATGTATGAGCTACAATATTTACTGTACCCGAGATAAAACACATGCTAACATGCAACAAGATAAGATAAGATAAAATGCAGAGTTCTTTGTGGAGTACCTAATTCTGCACCTTACTGAGTACCTGACACAAGTTACTGACTCTCCTCTACTTCCAAAAGGAGGCTAAGTATCTTATAGGAATAAGTCCTAAATCAGTCCTAGAGACATACAGAGATTTGGAAAATGTGAGGTAGTCCATAGTGAAAAATATTTTGATTCCTCTAGGCACTGTCATTGAGATTGATAAGCCTTGTTATTCACCTGTAGCAGGTGGAAGAGAAAAGATAAATGTGTTTTTTTCCTGAGCCCAGTACTGCATGGTGCATGTATGAAAAGCAAAGTTTTGGTTGACAGTACAGCCTTTCTTTTGAAGCATTTCATGTTCTTTCCCTGTTGGTCATTTGTTTAGTGGTAGTGTTGGCACTGGGATCTTCTCCCAGCTTTGCAAGTCATGCTGACTTTTGGAATGCAGTACTTTCCTAAAATTGTGTCACCAAAACAGAATATATAACCATAGGACCAATGAGGTGCCAATGGTTATGCTCAATAGCAAACAGAGTAAGCCATAACCTTTCCTCAGGGACCCTTTGGGGCTACACACACAGGTTACTTTATAGTCTCTTCCCCCTCCCAGACAGGAGGTTGTAGAGTAGGCAGGAAAGTGACAACTGGGGCAAGTCTTAATTACATACCCAAATATTTTGTTTACTGAGTTCTGCTGCTGTGCAGCATGATAGGGCATGGATTGACCTCAAGGCTCCTTGCTGCTTCCTAGGGGTCAACCCCACTTGCCAGTCCAACTGACCACTTGGATGTCTAATTCACCCACCAGCCATACCTCCATGTAAGTAATTGGGTGAAGTCCCTAATTACTTACATGGAGGGTCAGCAGTGTCAATGTGCAGTCCTGACCTCACTGCAGGGTACAGTTTTAGGTCATGTCCAGGACCAGGAGCCTCCTAGCCATCACCTACAGTCTAGTCAAAGGGTAACAATTCTAGGTGTCTCCCTCTTTTTACACAGCAGAGCCCCCTTGCCTTCTTTCCCAGACCTTAACAGTGTCCTGTCTTTTCACACACCCCTGGTCCACCAGCTAAATAATCCCAACAATCACTTGAGTAATACAAGTGGTTTGTCAGCCCAAATTAATCCCATATTAATTAAGCAACAGCTCTCGTTTGTGGAGTACCTAATCCTGTTAGACACTGTTATAATAATTTTATTCCTCTAAAGGCACAGAGCATGTTCGATGGGAATAATCCCTGAGTTACTTTACTGCACTAGTTTTTCTAACAGATTTATTCTCTCTTTGGCTTCCTTTGTCTCCAAAAAAAATTTCCTGGTTCATTTTCAAAGGGCAGGATAAATGCTTTTTTTCTGTATGTAAAATGAGCCCAATGACAACAATAATCTTAGAAGAGATACTGTTTTTAAGAGCTATTATTTATTTTTCAGGGAACCCTTATTAAGAAAACAAAAAAAAGAGAGAGTTTAACAAAAAAACTTATATTTTACTCCATAGCAGTTTTTCTGTTTTGCCTTTCTTAACAAGTTTCTGATGGTTATTTTCTTCTGTGAAAATTAGGATATTACCCATCACAGAGGTGAAACTCAAGTTAGCCTCAGCATAAGCATCTATTCCCTATCAGGAACATCCCCTGCAGTTAGGAAAAAATGAAAACACCTTATAGGGTCAATGCATCAGAAGAAAATACAAAAAGTCATAATGTTGTTGCTGTCTGTTCTTTTTTTTTTTTTGCTTTAACTCTGCACAATTTTCACAGTAAATGAATCATATCAGATATGCTTTAAAAATACAATAATCTGGAAACAAAGATCAATAGTATCAGTATTCATGACACTATCTTGATAGTGGTTCTCTGTTTTGGCATCACTGGGCATGTCTACATGTGCATTTTGCTGCTAGAGAGTGGGCACTTCACACCAGGGGTGCTTGACCTGCAGTTGGGGGCCATGGTGGTCCTGCCCCTCTTCATCAGGGACCCCAACTACCCATTTCTACTCTGGCTTATGTGGCCCTACATTGGGCACCTGGACCCCCACAAGACCCACATTAACTGCTGCCCGGGCCAGACCCATCCCGGTGGGCTGTGTCTTCTGAAGGGACACTGACTCGCCCTCCAGCCTGCCTTGAGTTCAATGAGGACAACCTCCCCTGGGTCAATTTTGCAGCCTGAGTGCAGCATAACATCTGTGAGGCCCAGGGAGACTCCTCTACGAGGCATGGGTGGAGGAGGTGCAGCACATGGGGGACACTAGGCAGCGAAAGCACCATTTGCAGCAGCAGTGGCAGCAGCGGCAGCAGTGCCCTCCCCACCAAGACCCCAGTAGAGCCACACACCCACTAGCAGGGACCAGGGCACAGGGTGTGGGAGGTGCTGGCCAAACAGCTCCTCCAGCACTCCCTTCTCTAGCCTACCTGCACAGCTGCCCACGCTCAGCAGCATGCGCACTGGGGACATGTCTCAGAAGAACAAGTTTTTATTCCCCTTACATCAACCAGGCCTTCAGCTCTGGGCATCCCTTGTGGTGGGCCCCTGGCCCTTCCGACCATTCTGGTCCTTCCCCTGCCCTGACCTGTCAAGGGTACTCTACGTCAGGCCTATGCCACTCTAGCCCCATGCCACTCTAGCCCCACTATCGTTACTGGGGTCTGCATTCTGGCCCCTACTTGGGGTTAACCCACCTGGTTGTGGGAGCGGGAGTTAAGATGCCCTGACCCACCTTTCACTGGGTTGGTAACTGGCCTGGCATTTCCTGGGGGTTCCTGCACCACCGAGAGCCCCACCAGGCCACCCACTCCCAGCAGGGTACAGTTTTAGGTCATGCCTAGGACCAGGAGCCTCCTAGCCATCACCTATAGCTCCTCCCTTACCTCTAGGTGTTCCAAGAAGCCTCACAACTAGACGATGTTGCTGCCTGGCCACCAACAGCCAAATGCCCTGCTTATATAGGCAGCCCTGAATCTAAAATGGCTGCCACAGTCAGGCACCTGCTGGCTACTTGGCTCTGATCTTAAAGTGGCAGGCACAAACAGTGCCCTGCCACACACACTTCCCCTCTGGAAGCCGGTTCCCAGGGTCAGCAGAGTCAGTGTGCAGTTCTGGCCTCACTGCAGGGTGACAGCCTGAGGGTGTCAGCCGAGGGTGGAAACTCAGGCAGGCCACCCATGATGCTGCAGCCTGGGTCCTGGAGTGTGAGGATGTCCATCAGTTGCCACATAAAGGGCTTGCACTTATGGGCACTTTCTGACCAATGAGTGTAGTCGGTGATGGCTACCCACTGTGCCCACAAGGCCTTGACCTTTATGCCACACTGCCACATCAACCGGTTGTGCTCATGCTCCCATATCTAGCCTGACAGCCCCTCATAGATATGAGAGTTGCAGTGCCTGCCCCAGTTGAACTGCTGCTGCACCTCTTCCATCTAACCCCATAGTGCCATGAGGTCACCAGTCTCATTCTGCAACCAGCTGGTGCCCTGGGTGATGGGCACAGGTGCGAGCATGGGTGTCAGTAAGGATTTTGCTGTTGGAGGTCCCACACCTGCTCTCAGAGCCTCCATGCAGCTGTCCCTGTACTGCTGGGCCCAGGCAGCTGCCTACAGAATCCAGCACATCAGCCCAGTATGGGACTGACAGCTGCATGGATGAGGCAATGCCTTGCAACACCTGAAGACTCAGGGCAGATTGCTGGGGATAGGCTGTGGGCAGGTGAAGCTGGCCCCAACAGCTAGAAGCTGCTGCAGCTGGCCCTGGGTGCTGGCAGGTCTGGCTGGAGCCTGAAGCATTCAGCAGGTCTGGATAGTGTAGGCCTAGCAGGTGCGTGGCACTGTGGTGCCAGGCAGTGGCGCTATGGTGCAGGCAGGTTGGTGAGGCTAGCCTGTGACATGCCAGGGGGATACAGGGCCTGGAGTCAGCTCAGGTGGCCTGCTGGTGTGCCCCAGGGACCAAAATGTCTGCAGGCTGTTAAAGGCCTGAGGCAGGGGCTGCCATAAAGGCAGCCCAACCCTGGGACAGGAAGAGCTCCCAGCCCTGAGCCCTGGTACTAGCCTCAGGCCAGCCACCTGGTGGCAGGGCTGACCTGGGAGAAAATTTGCTCCTGGATCTTGTCTACATGTAAGTTACTGTGCAGTAACTAATTGCAAGTAAATTTGATATCTGCATTTGCAGGTATCAAATTTACCTACGTCTAGGGGGTTTTATTTCGCAGTAAGCATGCACATGTGTAGATGCACACACTTATGGCATATTAAACTATGCTAATACACAGTTAAGCATCTCATGTAGATATACCCACTGTGTGTGATTCTGTAGAAAAAAGACCACATAGGCCCTTACTTCAATAAGACAAATCAATGGTTTTAAGAGTCCCACTGATTCCAGTAACAAAAGGCATCGCTTTTGTCTCTATGGAGTCTATAGGAAACTTCTATGAACAGGTTTAACTGGCTGCAAAACATAAAATGCTATTCTTGTTCAGGATATTCAGGAAAAATATTCCATTTAAACTAGCAAAAGGCATATTAGGGGGTCGGTTCACTTCAGTGAAATCAATTGACCTGTGAATCCTTGAGTTGCTTGGTCAAGCAGCCTTGACATATCTGCTGGTTCTTTTATGCTGGCCTGTTAAAGAGTTGTCTTTCCTAGTGAATAAAAATAAAAGTGAGTTAAAACTGAGAATATGGTAGCTAATGTATTCTGCGCTATTCTGTTACATTTGGTTGTTATAGGCGAAAATAAATTTGATTGAAACTGAGGAGGATATCTACTGGCAAAGGAATTATCCTTATTTTAACACAGTAAAATAACTTATTAAGTTACTTATTAAGTTACTTTATAGAAATGGGTCGTTTGCAACACAAGGGCCATGTTTACTAAATTACTGCACAGTAACTGGAATTATGTTACAGTAGCACCACCAAAATGGCTTTTTCATGATGCTGACTGCACAATAGCCTGAGAGCACTGCACAGTAGCATCACATCACACTTTCTGCCACACGATGCTAATGCACAGTTGGTGTCTCATGTAGATGTGGCCAAGGAGCCTTGAACCAGACAGACGCACATGTCACCAACTAAAACAAAAGCATATGTGAGTCCATTCAGGAATCTACACCACCTAGAAAGAAGAATATTGTTTGAGTATTGGTGAATATGAGAGACTGAAACAACAAGAAACACCACTGAAACTACAGCAGGCAAAGATTAGAATAGCTTGAGTAAATACTGGGAGCAAGGCTCTGAGAAAGTCTGAGAGTTTTGGGGGTGGCTGCTGGTTGATAGAGGTTTAGAACCTCTGGCAAATAAGAATTTAAATATTCCTTGTAAATATAGGCTTACATCAAATAAAAACCTGATTCCATCAACAATTTCCTTACCTATTTGTAACACACTAAAATATGCTGAATTTCTCACTACACCAGCTGTGTGAGTGAAAAAAGGCAATGCCATGCTTTAGCACACATTAAAATGGTCACGCTGGAGCCTACAAAAAAGTCTAGAATGTATGTGTTAAAAGTAGCTCTTAACCTTTTTGAACTGATAGCTGAACTCCAGCAGCTGTATAGGCTCACTTGTACAGTGCTAATTAGCCCAATCCCAGAACCACACTGAGTGCAGCTCTGCTGTATCATGTTTGGGATGCAGCACAGCGTGGTGTTTCTGCACAATTCAGCTCGGTGTTTTGGAAACATTTGTGGATGAGGGCTGGAGCTGCTTTTGCAGTTTATTTAAGCAACTCTGAATCCCACTACATGAGAATGGTTTTATTAAAACATAGCAGGGTCCCATTTACCCTTCACACATCTAATTGGCAGAACTAGCAGTTTTGGCCCTTATGCACTGTGAAATGTATCCATACGTTTGCTGGAAGTAAATGGAGAGGCACCCTCTCGCCTCTTAGGAAACTGGAAACACATTCTTGATTCACCCATCCCCACCACCCCACGGGGTCCTGAGCTTCCCAGCAAAGGTCTCTAATCATCAAACTAGGCATTGCCTATAGAGTGTTATCTAATCCTGTCCTTGACATTGGCCACTGCACCTTATATTTTAATTTTTAACGAATAAAATGGATAAGCATTGTTAGATTACTTCATTGGGAGGAGAGGCTCAGGCTAGAACCTAGGATGGGGCCTTCCAGGACAGCATCCATCTCATCAAACTACATTCCCCATGCCTTTTTCTTCTCCTGGGCTAGCATATCCTTTCTTCTTGTCTGCTACAATAGGAGGGGTAGAGGATGCTTTAGCCAAAAGCTGGGCCATGGCCTGATGTTTAGAGCATTTTCCTATGGAGCAGGAGGGTTAAAATCCCTATGTTTCAAGCCCAGGTCCCCCACTCCCTGGGAGTGCCCTAACTACGATGTTTATTGGGATAAAAGTCTGGAGGCCCTAATGCCATCTCCTCTGGCTTCTAACATCAGTTGGTCTTGGTTTTCCTATAACTAATGTTTTGGGACCCATCTGGAATTCCAGGTATGAGACACACCCCAGCCCCAGCAGCCCCAACCCCCTCTGCTGTTTGACCACTAAGAAAAGACTGAGCTGATCTAAAAGTCAGGAAGGTCCCTGATCTCTGATGCATCATCTAAGTCATTCCAGCTCTTATCAGAAGGGGGTTTGCCATCTAAAAGAGTCATGCCCTTGTCTGGACACATGCTCAGAAAAGATGAGTCCCCCTTTCCAGAAAAGCGGCCTAAATCTATGGTCAAATAGTTTGAAATCACACTTACCCTGACAACAATCAAAAGATAATGAAAAGGCTTATTCTATAAACAAGAATAAACATAAGATCAGTAACCATATATTGAGATACAGAGATATAATAATAAATAAATAAAACAAAGCAATAATCTGATTTTACCTTGCATTTTATAACCAGGAATGCAGCTTCCATTCACTTCAACAGGTTAGAAAGCAGCGCCCCTACCTCTGACCTTTCTGTCAGGGCCTTCTGCTACTTCTTCTATCAGGCAGAATACTCAGCCCGCTGACTGATAGACCAAAGCACCCTATACCTAAGCAGCTTTACACTAATCCTTGCTCTCCTGGCAAGGCTTAAGGACCATAAGGCTTAAGGTTTATCTGGCCAATTCCATTCTTCTATAAATTTCCCATTTATTCATGTGGAAAAAAATACCTTTATATAATCAAAGAATCACTTAGAAACATTAATTTACTTTGTATTTAAAAACTGAAAAACAGAAGTTCCTACTGAATATTAAACTTAATCCAGTGTGCGAGTTACGGAAAAGACTCCTATGTATTTTAATAACTTGTGGGTCAGGTCATAACAGTGAACAAAAACACAGATTTACTAGAACCAAATCCTTTGGGGTTCTGAAGTCAGGATCGAGTCTCCAAGAAAAAAGAAATCATAACTGTGATTATTACAGTGACAAAGCAGGGAGGCATAACTAGATTACAGTCTTTATGGATTATAATGAACACCTCAACATGCATTCAGAACTGAATAATCTAAAAAAAATCCCCATTGCACTAAATAGAATGTATATTAATAAATAAATCCAGTTCAAATAGGACTCATGGTAAGAATCTGCATAAAAGATAGATGTATACTGTATATATAAATTTAGCCATATAATATGGGAAGTGTAAAAGAGATCTTATAATAATATTGGGATGAAGAGAAAGACTTACACAGAATAAAACAGGAAAATGTGCAATGGATGTGCCTATCATATACATGCTTAAAACTTGTTTTGACGGTATTCCACAGAATAGGCTTGGAAAGTGAAAGAGTGGAAATGGCCTTGCCAAACCTATACCCACCACCCATAATATAGAGCTTTACTGGAGACACTGAAACTTGGCTTAATGAAAACAGTTCAGAAATGTAGGCTGTGTGTGAAAGGGGTTTGTTTCTCAGGCGTTGGGAGAAGAGGGAGGGAAAGATTGCTGTTGTTTTTCAACCTGTACAGAACTGTTCTTGTGTTCATCCCGATGCCTCATAGGAAGGCAAAGAAAACAACAAAAATGAGAACTAGTAGCATTTATGAGGGGAAAACCCTTTTCTGGACCCAACTGGAAATCAGTGAAATCCTTGAGGCATGGATGTCTTGATGCTACAAAAGCTACATTTTCACCTCAACCTGGGAATTGTAGACACAACATACACACCAAATAGCGAACCAGAACTTCCTGTCTTAGCATACCATCCCTTCCATACATTTCTCCTATTCAGTCATAAAGAGGTTCTTTTTTTTCCCCTAACATTTTACTTAGAAGGAGATTCACTCCTTTGCTAGTTAAATATCTTCATTTAATTTTCAGCCTAAATTACTTTGTAGCCACTTGATGCTATAGTATTCAGACAATATTCTGGGTTATGACATACCAGCAGCGATCAGTACTACATCAGCATTTGTAGCAATACAGTCCTATTCTGTCTAGCAACAATGGTTGCTTCCTGGAAAGTGAACTGAAGCACAACATCTTAAAATCACATGTTTAAGAATCAGAGAGAATATTGTGCAGCTGAAGTGCTTTTCAAAGTGTGCTTTCTATGGGCTTAGAGGCAAATTCATACTCCTCTTGTGTGGCCATGGGGTGGGGGAGAAAGGCACTTTCAACAAGAAACCAAAGCTGTTGTGGCACACTATACAAGGCAGCAAACAATGGGCAAGGCAAAGACAAGAAAGGTTGGGGAAAGCCATGCACAAGAGCTGAATACCAAAATATTGGATGGAAATAGCACTGCCCAAGTAGCTGTACAGCAAACTGTAGCCTGTGGGGGAAACTTCCTATCTTCCCTAATCTCCATACATATCTTTCAAGTACTCTGCCAGGCTACTTAGGTGGAAATATTTCCCAGTAAAACTAGTATTGTAGGAAATGGGGGTGGGTGAGAGCTCTTTGAGTTCATTTGACTGCATAATACACAACATCATGTCAAAAATTAATACTGGAGTGAAAAAATGCTCATCAGCAAAACATGACCATATATCTATATTTGTTTTCTTAGTTAACAGTCTTATCTCTTCAGTTCACTAGCTAATGTTGTACAGTGACGCTCCATCTCTTTTTGCAATCCATACACTGTAGACAAGAAGAATCACCTCTACTGCATACGCTATTGATTTTGTTTTGTTTGTTTGGTCTTGTTTAAGGGCTTTGTGAGCTATGTTGATGTTGTACTGAACAGAAGGTATGGATGAAGTTTGTCTATGATTCATTGATTATTTGGCCTGTGGTAAAATGAGCTTCATAGAGAAACAAGATGCCGCAAAGGGCTTCCCTGTAATCCTTATAGATATGCCTATGGGATTCACTGGAAGTGTTGGTTGAATAAGAAAGGATGGAAATGTTAACCTTACGTATGGGATTTTTAATTTCCCATTCTCATACCATAAACATGGTCAGCAGTTAGCATCACAATTTGTATGGATTTATGGATGGTGTATGGTGATATGGATACATTATCTACTGAAATACACCTTGATGATATAATGAATGTATTGCACACTTCATGGGGACTCTAGTGGAAACAGAGGAGAATAGAAATATCCAAAATAGAGAGGAAATAACCGCTTGGGAAAAAAAAATCTCTCTCTTGAAACTCTGTCATTGATAAGCATACATAATTGCTTATCTTAATAGAAAATATACTATTGAACAATGCACTCAGTGCCAGATAGAATACATCACTTAATGCCAGATCCTGTACCCTGGTAAGTCCATGGCAAAACTCCTACTGACATCACAGTTCCTGACAGCACTTCTATTTATTTTCTGTCTAGCCTCCCTTTACATTTTCCCCCTCTTTGCTCTCCCTATGTTACTGTAATTCATCTCATAAACCCTTTAAAAATGATAAATGTAATGTGATGCTAAAGTTCCAAGAGATTAGACTCCAGAATAAGGTTCAGGAATTGAATCGCATGCATTTTTTTTAGTCATGTCCAGGTAGCATGCCACAGCTGAAAAGGGACCTCAGTAGATCATACAGTCCAAACCCCTGCCCTGGGCAGGAAAGAGTGCAGAGTGTTTGCAGAGTGCCTAGATTAAAAACATTACTGTAACATGAAACATAACAGAATAAAATAATTGAATTTAGAAATAAAATTTCTATCTCTCTGTCCTTAAACCAGTTGGCAGGCTTTTCCTCCCTGTGTACAGGTAACAAAAAGTAAAACACTCCACAATAGTAGGTCATTTCAAGAGGAACTATTTGGAAGTGTTCCGCCACTTTTGAAGTGTTTCAAAGGTTAAGTGCGCTTGTAGAGCTGGCCCTTTGAATGATTTCAAAGCCTACTACTCTTGCAGTATCTCAAGCAAACCATTTCACTAACAGATGCCTCTGCTTCCTCTCACCCTTTGCATCTCTTAAAAGCATTTAGAGGCAGGGACAGTCTCTTACTATGGGTTTGTACAGTTCCTAGGACTGACATTGGTTGACAGCTCTAGGCAACACCACACAACAAGAAACAACAAAGCCATCCTCAAACAGCCAAAAATAGCAATTCTGAAAGAAATTAAGCATAAAAAACACAAGGAAGAAGATCCACAGATACAATACTTCTCCCAGGGAATCCTATTCAAAGCAAAACCCTTTCGACCTCTCTCTTTCTCTCTAAAACCTACATACAGTAGCGTGTGTGTGTGTGCGCCCATGTGTGTATGTGTATTGTCAGACAGATATAATAATACAATTTCTGCCTGACAGTCCTAAACTGTGAGAAAATACAGTGAAGAAAACAAATCCACGATTCAGGTGCTGCGGTCAGTTTTAGAAATAAAGACAGACAGTCCATTCCCAATGCGAGACTGGGTCTTCCCATTCCTGACAGAAAAGTTAAAAAGCTTCTCTAAGCTAATCTACACACCATCATGCCTATAACATATAAACAATACCACACTTTGGATAGATACAAATTGTCATTCCGCAGGAAATTTATTCTGGGTGAGATGCTTCCATTTTGCAAATGTAGATATGCTGACACTTTTAAATATAAGCTGCAAGGCAGAAAATGACCTTTTGAGGCTCTCTATTCAGAACTCCATGACATCCTCCATGAGTTCAGCAGCACGCAGATGGCAGCTGAAAAAAGACAGCTGATTGCAAAGCTCTTAAAGATTACCAGGATGAACAAAAAATACAGTCCATTTATTTTTAAAAATGTATGTGTACTTTCAATTCACCAGGATGCCTTTTTGTTGTGCTTCATGTAGCACTGCCATTCTAGTCAAAATGAACTCTGTGGATAAGGAGTAACTGCTGAATTAATAAGTTCTGACATTCTAACTACAATATTTATGGGAGAAATATGGAAAAATCATAGTTTTAGCCATCATTATTTCACAGTCTGAACCATTGTATTGCCATGACATGAGTAATTTGTCTTTAAAGAAGCTGATTGTGCGTTACTGCAGTTCCCTGGCACATGTGAGTGCAGGGTGGGACTTGTCAGAACAGATGAGCATGAATCTTCCAAAATGAGGTAAAATGCCAGGGCTGGGCTGCTGGCGTAAAATTTGTGTTTCTTGAAATTAAAATCTGAAGCATTGCTTCATGCTTGTTTGCATGCTCCCTTGCCACAAATATTTCAATGGATATTCAAACTAGAAGGAGTAATTTTCTAATCAGGATATTTTAATGCTGCTTTTCTTTGTAAACAGTGACTAGAGCAAAAAAAGATGGGAGAGCAAAAGAAGATATTTTTTCTCCATTTTGCCACTGTGTCTATTTGTGTATTTGAAGGCACCTTGGTTAATTGTTGATGGCATTATTCTAAGGGGAACTTACAAAACACTGAGACAAAGTGTGCTCCAAAAACTGCAACAGCAAAGGCTTCAACTGAAGAAGCAGACATATGTAAAGGAAAAAAGAAAAAGGAGAGACCTGGTTAGGGTAATATTTTACAGTCATATTCAGCCGAAAGACTCTTGTGTGCATTGAAGGGAAAAAGAAAAAAAGTACTTTTCCCCTTAAAATCAATCCAGGCATATTTTCAAACTAACTAACTAACTTTAAAAAATTCACCATATTTGCTCAAATACAAGATGAGGTTTTTCCCTCAGTTGGCAAGAAAAATCTCACTAAATATATTGTCTGCCATTAAACTGCCACCAAAAGCAACATGTGCTCAGTAATGGGAACCAACTATGAAGTTGATTAAATACAGCTAAAATTGAGCATCAGTATAAAATACATGGCCCATATTGGGCAAACATACTGATGGGAACCTACCTCAAGTATGTATTAGGACAGCCCATCTGAATAAGACGTATACTAGTGCCTTTTAAGTCCAGTCTCCCTCACTGATGACTCTTTCTCAAGTCATGCTGAACCACTACAGTGCATACCTTTTGAATTCCTCTTCACTCCCACAACTGAGTTGTGCCTTTCTGTCCCATTTCCAGTGATTTCTGTTTCTTCAACTGTCATAAATGCCTGTCAAGCATCACCAGATGGGGCCCCAAACCATTCACCCAAAATCCTTCTATAGTCCCCTCTCTCAGCCTGGAACATGGGATTAGTGTGGCCCCACACTCCACGAGGTGAAGTTAGACCACGTTTCCCTGTGCCTCATCTGTATATACATTTTTGGAGCATCCCACAACTCATGACAAGAATCCTGGGTTCCAGTCATGAGTGGGAGCTAATTAGCACATGGATCCATTGCAGGGAGTATCTGGAGTACGCTCATTTACTTAGCAGTGCCAAGTTGTGGGGTCACCATGGCTTGAGATGATGTTGACTCTATAAATTATATACCTTTTATAAATGTATACATTGCTCATATATAGAATCTAATTATTGGGGGATCATCTTATAATCAGGTTCATTGTCTATTGAATAAATACAGGAAGTCAACAGTGTCCTTTTAAGAAGTACACTTATTGGATTAACAAAAAGAAATATCCCAAGATCCATGTGTCCAATCAAAGCAGCTCAAATTTTCAATTTTAAATGTCAAATGTTAGCAAATAACAGATTGCAAGCAAGATGAAGATTTTTTCCACAAGTCATCAGAATAATGTTAAATAACAGATAAGATTGTGAAAATTAAGATTTGTTCATGGAGAATGAAAAACAGGAGAGAGGATAAAGTTGTTGAACAAATTATTAATTAAATTTGTTCATTTCTTATACTGACTCTTTATTGCCTCAGATATTACTTTTATAATCTATTCCTGATGGTCTTGATAGGATATTGAACTGGATTTTAAAAATGGTTTGAGGGTAAAGTGCAGTCAACGTAAACTCTGATGTTTTATCTACTTCTGAGTATAAGTAATTTTAGAGGAGAAGATATGAGTCCTTTTGTTACTATTGTATTTGCAGTTGCATCTATTGTGACTGGTGAATTGACAGTTCTCTATTATATTAAAGTTTTTGTTATGTAGTAACTTGATTAGAGGTGTAGAAATACCACATTTTCTATTATAAGCTCCCTATTACAGCATTTTTTAATCTCCCTGACCACTGAAATAAAATAAAATTTCCATGTGTAGTTTCATGATGATAAAGTATATACTGGTTTTTCATAAAACAACTTACTAACTTTTATTTTGATTCATATTTCTTATGCCTTCCTACATAAGGAATTGTTATCTCAGTAGAAAACTGTTTCCAGTTTTTCAGGAAAATTGATTTTTACCGCATTTCCTGAATTATTTTGGTCACAGCTCAAGAATTTATACATGCACTCCCCTCCCTCTCCCCTTCCCATTGGCAAAGGGGAAAATGCCTCTCATCTTATAATTGCATAAAAGGAAATCTCACTAAATGCACTGTCTATCGCTAAAGCTGCTGCCAAAAGCAGCATTGCTCAGCAGTGGAAACCAATTGCTGCCCTAAGTCCATAGTGAAGACCTACATCTCATCCAAACCTTCCAAGCATCTACATTAAAAACTCATTACCTCCCCACAACTAGTGGCAGTTCAGCTCTCACCCAGATTCTCTGCTGAGCATGAAGAGCTCAATGTTGAGTCTCTCCCTTCTATGCTCTTCCCTGCAGCGTGTTCATAACTCATCCAGACATTGTTGGCCACAAAGACAGACGTCCACCATTGGCGATCCCACAACTTCTCATACTTACTTTCTGGCCCTTCTGCATGCAACTTCCTGATCGAGGATTGCACAGGAGAAACTTCCATATACCTAGGATCAGAGACAGAATACTCTTCTGAGGATAGATGCCTAACTGGCAAGAACACATAATGCACCCACCACATGAGAGGTGCCTTTACTGATCAAGGCCACTCCAGAAGAAAACATAACATACATTTGAAATAGGCACTCAAATAGCCCACAGTAAGCTACTACAATACAAAAAGAAACCTCATACTGACCACACACTCCTAGTTATCATCTCCCACAATGCTACTGGGGACCCTATTCCCCACTCATACATAGACCAATCATATTACAAATCAAAACAGCTATAACACCAATCCTAGCTGCCCTTTGACACCACTTCAGCTTCAAGAAAGTTCACCACATGCCTCAATACCACCACAGTAAACACACTGAACCAATATCAGGAAAATCTGAGCAATTTATCAATGTTACATAACGTTTCAACAAGATATAATCAAGAAGATGTAGTATAAAGTATGTGCAAGGACTAACACTGGAGTCAGGTGATAGATACACAAAATACAACAGATTACAAACCAGGGCCATTTTCTGAGGAAATTATTACTGCAACAATAAGAACTGGCTGATATCCTAGTGGAGGAAAGAAGGAAATCATGGCATAACCTCATTGAAAATACAGATATGACACACAACAGCCAAAAACATGAACCACCATACAGAAACTTAGCACTGGCCCAAAAAAGGAAAAAAAACCCCACTACAATGCAAATCAGGTCACACATCAACTCAATGAAAATGGTAGGGCACCAGATTAACAACCCAAGGTTCAAATCAAGAAATAAGAAAACCAGAAGGTTCATTGTTTTGGGGAACATTTTACAATGGTTGAATTAACAATTGCAATAACTACTCTAAAGACAGCAAAGCCACTGGTCTTGATGATATTCAGAGAAGAAATAATACACTTTACACCAATGACAAAGGCCTGGTTACTCCAATCATATGTGTAACAACATACAATATACCTAAGATATAGCAGTAAGTAAGTATTGTAGCATTCCTAAAAGTGGTGAAGATCTCTCAGATCCAAAGAACTTCAGAGCTATTATATTTTCTTTTCAAACTCCACGAAACTCTTTTCTTAAACCATTTGTCACCAGTTGTCAAAGAACACTTAATCCCAGAGGAAGCTGGCTTTCACCCAGGAAAATCATGCACCAGTCAAATACAAAACATCAGACAGCACATTGAATGTGGCTTTGTAAAAGAAATGATCACTGGTGCCATATTCATAGCCCTTTCAGCAGCATATGGCACTATAAACCACTGTAGGCTCCTTTAAAAATGTATGATATGACAAAAGATTACTAATTACTATGAATAATATAATAATTGCTCAAAAATTAGTTATTGTAAATCAAATTATGTAAGAAATGAAGCTGACGGTGAAAATAAAGAAATGCCTTACCTCAATATAGTGTACTTGCACCTATGTGATTTAACATCTATACTAACAAACAACCAATTTACCTAGGCATAACACATTTTATGTATACAGATGGTTTGTATACCACTGCCCAAGCTAGGAACTTTGCCCAGCTTGAGGCAACATTGTCATCAGTACTCAATGGTTTGTCAGATAATTACATTAAAAAAATTAACTGTACGCCAACCCAAATAAAACACAGATTAGTCTTTTCCATCTTCAGAACTGAGATACTAGTAAGTGACTCAACCTAACCTGAAGTGGAATGACTTTTGCCCACTCCCCAAATCCACAATTCTACACCCTCTGGTGTCCAGCAGCCTGTCCAGCCAAGCTCCCTGGCTGCACTCTCCACCATGGCTCTCCAGGGTCTATAACTACATGCAGGGCTGAGGCAACACTTGACTGCTGGGATGAGGCCTCAGAGTCACTGTCACAGCTGGGGTTGTGCAGATACACCAGTTCTGTCAGAGAAAGACCTTGGAGAGGACCCTCCTACTGGATTGCCTGGTCATGGCATCAGAGTACTGGCTGGTGGATGCTCAGGCCCGGCAGGTGGAAGATGTGACCCTCCAGCACAGGTGGTGGACAGAGGACATCACCCATGAGGATGCATGGAACTGGGTAGACTGGGAGTTGTGGGTGCAGGTCCTGGCCCTGGACTGTGAGAGGGAGGAGGTGCTGCGGGATCAGACCACAGTCCTGGCCACAGCAGTGCAGGCCACAGCCAGTGACTGCCAGGCTCTGGACACCATTCTGGTTGTCTCCTTGTGATAACCCAGAGTTGAATTGTTTTAAAAGTTGCCTAAACATTTGGAATGACCTGGAGACAGCCTGAAGTTAAAAGGTTTGTCTCAAACATTGTAAGCCAGCACATTGCCGCAAATGCTGACTCTGTGGTAACAAGTGCTGGGGAAAGTGGGAAGCAATGCAGATCAGTGCACTGTAATAGCCTCCTTAAGCTGCAGCTTGTGTAAAGTTGGTTGTTTGCTAATCTGAGCATGTACAAAACAAAGGTCACATTTCGGTCAACTCAGCTACCACCAGAAACCCCCAATGAGCCCACTGACTCAAATGGGGAAGCTTCTAGAACTCTGAATTGCACAAGTCCGAGTGAGTGACAGCCAGAGGCGGAGCCATCATGAGGGAAGAAGATAAAAGGCAGACAGGAAAACGCGCGCTCGTCGACCCATCACCCACGGATCAACAAAGAAGCGCCAGCGACAGAGACACGCACCGACAACGCAGGATGCAGGGGTGGTGATCTCTCTCTCTCTCTCTTTCTCTTTTTTTTCTCTTTTTCTCTCAAGTTCTCCTTCCTTCTCCTTGCCTCATGTGAATGTTTCTAGTAGTGAATCTTGACCAAGGGTTTTTAAGTTATTATTGAGTTAACCAAAATAAAACCATAAATTGTTTACTTTGAGAGTGTTGCCTAACCACGCCGCACAGAGGATTGCAAAAGCACCTCTCCCTTCACCCCACTGAGTGGGACGGGACACTCCTTCATGCTGGCCACTGCTCAGCCCTGACCCTAGACCTGCCTTCCCCCTGGCAGCCACCCACCACCCAGAAGCAAGCCCCCACCTGTGCCTGGGAAGAGGTCCTGCACCACCTCCAGCAGCCAAGACTGTCTGCCCTGGCCCCTGCCTTGGGTCCAGCACCATCCAGGCCACCCACCTGGGCCAAGGCCTGTCGCTTGCCCTGGCTCCACACAAGTGCAGAGCTGGAGCTGCCTGCAATGGGGTCATGACCATACACCAGCCCTGCTTACCCTGGACACCACCTTCCAGAGGGGGGGCTGCCCATGCTGGGGGAGCACTGGCTGCTGTCACCCCTGGGTGAGCCCTCCATCCACCTTACTTGCTACAGTGTCCATACCTGTGAGGGAATGGCCAGAGGCCGGGAAGCTGGGTCCCTGTCCTTGGACTCTTCCCCCTAGGTGCCCCCACTCCATGGTGCCCCCCCCAGGACAGCCCACAAAGCACACTGTACATAGTTTTTGTGGGGAAGAAGGTTTTTTATTATTGGTGAGTGGGGTGGATGGTGGAGGTGCTCTGTTTGTTGAGGGGGAAGGGAGGAGGGGGTCTCTATTTGTTGTGGAGGGAGAGAAGAGGGGGCCTCTGGTTGATGTGAGGGAAATAAAAACTTGGTCTTGTGAGATGTGTCTGTAGTGAGCTCGGTGGTGTGGTGGGCAGGGGTGTTGGGGGTCAGTGGGTGGTGGTTCAGGCAACCAAGAGTGGAGAGTGCTGGAAGAAGTGATTGGCTAGGTCCTCTTGTCCTCGCCCCGGCTTGTGAGTGTGCAGCTCTCCTGGGGTGTCAGCAGGGCGGAGAGGGTGTTGCTGTTGCTGCTACCACCACATGTGGTGTTCCTGGTTCCAGGCGTCCTCTGCCTGCCACACCTCCTCTGCCCAGACTTTGAGGAAGAGCTCCCTTGAGGACACACAGATTTTATGCAGCATGCAGGCTGTGATGATGACCCAGGGGAGGTTGTTTTGGTGAACTCAAGGAGGGCGGTAAAGGTGCATCAACAGTCCTTCAGGCACCTGAAGGCACATTCCACCAGGGCACAGGTGCAGTCCAGACAGTGGTTAAGTGGGCTTAGCAGGGGCCCACTTGGCTGGCGTTGGGCTGCATGAGTCAGGACAGGGGTAGGTAGTTGGAGTCCCTGATGAGGAGAGGCAAGACAGCCACAATGCCCAGCTGCAAGGACCAGCACCAACAGTGTGAAGTGCCCACTCTCCGCTAAGCCCAGCAAGCTGGAGTTCCTGAAGATGTGGGCATCATGGGCATTACCTACCCTGCCAATGCTCACATGCATGAAGGCCCCGTGGTTGTTTACAATAGCCTGGAGCGCCATATAAGTACCTCTGGCTGTAATAGGGGTGGCCTCCATAGGGCAGGCAGGTGACAAAGATGTGGATTGCATCCAGGGCCCTGATGCACTGTGGGAAGCCCAGGGCACAGAACACCGCCACCATAACCAGGGGGTCATGCACATAGAGCATGGTGTCCCCCAGCATGTCCTGGAGGGTGCTGTACAAGAACAGCTTCCCCAACAGTGGCCTTACCCATGCCAAACCGGTGGCTGATATACAACAGACTGGTGGGTGTGGCCACCTTGAGCAGGGTGAAGGCCAGCCGGGTTTCCACAAGGAGGGGCTGCTACATCCTGGTGTCCTGCAGCTCCAGATGTGGCCACAGCTTCTCCAGGAGATCCTGAAAAGTGGCCCTGGCCATGCAGAAGGCCTCTATACACTGCTTATCATTCCAGGTGTGGTGGACAACATACTGTCACCAGTTCTTGCAGACCCGGCAGGCCCAGAGGTGGTAGGGCTGGGGGCTCAGGAGGTCAGTGGTAGCCCCAGTGGTGGCATCCTGCAGCCCATCATTAGTATCCCTGCTGGAGTCCAGCCAGGTGGATGGGGTCAAGGTGGCAGGTGCGAGGCAGCAGCACTGGGATGGCACAGTGGGTCAGCAGGATCCCAGGGCACAGGTCACCACTGCCAGGGGCAGGGGTTGGAGCAGTCATAGCACGGGGAGGCAGAGGCAGCATGGAGAGTACTGCCACATGCTGTCCTTGCACTGAATACATTGCTCCTGGCTGTGGAAGTGGCTGGCCAGAGAGCAGTGAGTGGGACTGACTTTTGAAGAGGGCTGCCAGCTGCTTACAGCTGGAGCTCCCCCCGGCATCATCAGGGGCCCATTGCAGGGCCCTGGGAAGTGCGAGTAGATTGGCCGCAAATCTGTTCCTGCTTCCCTGTATGTGTAGATTCTTGCCCAACACCACTTACTCACAAGCAAACTGGTGCCACAGCAAATATGCATGTAGATGTGTCCAGCGTGTTCTATCTATACAGTTACAAAGGGTATTAAAAATATTAAACACAATGATTACCCCCCATAATTTCAATAAAGGAGTCTATACAAGGGAGTCTAAATGAATGCTGAATTAAGCACTTTAAACAATGCATTTCCTGAAAAAGCATATGTAAATTAGTCTTGTTTAATAGAAAGTGAAAACTCACTTACAGGATTTTTAAAAATAGAGTGCTAGCCTCTATTGAAATAAATTTTTAAGTTAAACTAGCTAAGATATTGAATCACGTATCAAACCATATATCAGTTGTTCAAGAAACAGCCTGCTCTATTTAGTTCTGTACTTTTTACTGTTGTTTCTGTAAGGTTCTGCTAATTTTTATCATTAGTACTTTGGACAGAACATTTCCATAAGGGCAACATCTATTTTGTAAGTTCTTACCATGTATTTTAAACTCTAATCCTCTGTAATACACTGTTTATGTATACTGCAAGCCTATTTTTTATGTTTGAAATGTGTGAGCTGTTCTAGGAGGTTTCTCAAAGACTGCTGTATTTAGAAATCAAGGACCTTGAAGTGCTCCTGACAATGTTGCTGATAATGGAAATTCTATATCTTTCTAATTGGAATAAGATCTCACTATCAGTACTCTTCCACCTAGTTACACATATAGTTTTCCTGTAAACCAGGTGTAGTATAAGTGCTATGTTTAAGATGAATGCCATCATTTTCTATGAGCAAGGACCAGAACAGTGTATTATTTCATGGGTAAAAAAGTAATCTCATATGCAAACTGATAATTTAGGCATAATTTTTAAGCATTTTTACTGAAACATATGTCCTCTTTGGAGTGTGCTCAGTTGTGCTGCAAAATGTCATGGCACAGGTGATCCATTTCATGGAAACTTATTCATGACACGTAATGAATATCCCCAGGACTGTTGTACCCCAGAGTCGGTCTCCTGCTCCTCCCAGGTGGCGGCAAGCAACAGCAAGTGGTGGGGCAGGCGTGAGTGCGGGGCCTCTGTCAGTGCTGGCAGTGGCCCAGGGTGGGGCAGCAGGAGCATGGGGCCTGGGCTGGCACATGATAGTGGAGCAGCTCATGGGTGGGGAGAAGCGGTGGCAGCAGGAAGCAGTGAGTGTGTGGCCCCATGGTGCCAGAACAGGCAGGAGCACGGGGTGTGGGCTGGCATGTGGTGCTGGAGGAGTCAGCAGGCAGGCAGAGAGGTGGGGAGAGGCAGTGGTGATGGTGAGAAGCTATGGCAAAAAGCAGCAGTAACCAATTATTTCTATTTCTATCAAACCCTATGGGGAAATGGGTTTCACTTAGCATGATTCCACTTAATGCTCGGTTTTCCTGGAACCAATTAAGAGTATTAAGTGGGGGTTGCCTGTACCGCTTTTGCAGGTATCAAATTTAGGCACCAGTAGCCTAAAATTGCAATTTTAAAGGCACATTAAGGGTCACATGTGTAGACCCATGTCCTTACTGTGCCTTAAAAATGGTTAATGCACCTGAAATCGTGACACATAAATGCACCCAAAGGGAAAATAAAAGTAACAGTGTGCTGACTATTCATGCCCAGGATCTGCCAGGATCTGTTTGCTTTTTTCTTTATATTTTTTTTCTAATATTCCCACTTACTTCTGTAAGGTTTTTGAAGGCTGGCAGACCACTTCTTATTTGCTCCAGTAGTTGTGTTTTTTCAATCTCAGTAGCTTCTGCCAGAGATCATTTACTCAGCACTCTTATACCTGTCCCAGTAAGAAAATGGTAAGTAGATGGCAATTCATAGGATTAATGTGCCAGCATGAGGCTTTTGAAATGCAGCCTTTCAAAATTTTCTTTAAAGAGACAACCCCCACCAAAACCTAGAAGAAAAAATTCAAAACTAAAATACTTCTGATATTTTACATACATAAAACAAAACTATTCGAATATGTTAGGACCTTTTAACTGGAAAATGGCATAATGTCCTTGTGTTATGGTATATTCTAATGTCAATAATGTTTACATTAAAGGGCTTATGCATTTGTATTTTCACAGAATAGTTCTGTCAAACTTTGACAGTTAACACATACATTTTCATTAAAAGATACTGCCATTATCAGATTTTTTTTCCAATGGACTACAAAAGAAATATAAAATAACAATAGGAAATGCTTTTGCCTGCCAAAGGTTAAAATGAAAGATACTTTGTGTTCAAAATTTATCTTACTCTAATAATTTGTTTCAGGACCAAAATAAAGTCATTTTCTGTAGAATATACCTGACATATCTTTTATTACAGCATTCTCCAATGCAATTTCCATCCTGATGTTTTCTTCTACACACTGTATTATTAAAAAGTGCAGAAATGGAGAACAGAGGATCAAAATCAGATCTTTCATTGATGATGCGGGATAATCTATTCAAGAATTTATAGAAATACGCTATGAATTTCAAAGATATTATCAGTAGAGAGATGTTAGGTACAGTCATTACCATATGAAGATGCTATGAAATACCATCCTCAAACTTGAAACTTTATACGTTAGAACAGACTTTAAAATCAAAGGATCCGTGTAACTGTCTGTTGGAAAAGAAATCAGGTTTGATTAAATGACCAAAACTCAGCAGGAACAGTAATTGAAGGACATGGGGCAAAGCGGAAGTGGCAAATCCTGGTTGCCATTACAATCATAAACATGAGCACACAGCTGCCAGCAGCAGATGATTCCCCACTCCTTAACCTCCGTAAGTGTGTGCAAGGGGTGATTTGGGGGGGGAGGGGGGAGGGAGTGGCAATCACACCACCGAGCAGGAAGGATCAGATACTGAATCCAAAATAGACTGTAAGTTAAGAGCTTCAGATATTCTTATTCTCAAAAACAGACCTTAAAAAAAAGGGGGGGGGATGGGTTGCATTTGGAGTCAAAATGAGTATAGCCATAAATTAGTATATCAAAGCATTGCCATAAAAATGGTCAGTAAACAAATTTGAGGATGGTTAGGATGGACAGCAGCATCTCTGGAGAATCATAGTTAGTCTGTACTTAAATACATCATAACAGCACGTAAGCACCCAATACAGTTTAATTAATCTATCCGTGAAACGTGAAAATATACCATATTACTGATAGAATGGGCTGCTACACTTAAAATATCAGATATTCCATATTTCTGAAAATATGAACAATATTTTTCACACATTAGTTATTATAAAGCATAGATTGGGGGTATCAAATTAATTCTAGGCCCAGAGCTGGATCCACAGAAGCAGCTTCTTCAGGTCTGGGTTTGGGTAGTGCTGGCACTTTGCATTCAAATGGTAGTGGGGTCAGGGTCACCAGAGAGTCAGATGGAAGCAAGACAAGTGAGGGCTGTATTTGCACAAGACTTGCTCACCCCTTTCTGTCAATGACCATGTCCATAACGACCCCAAAGTCTGTGTCAAGACATGCCCCAGTAGCCCTACCCCCCACCCCGACTTCTGCTAGCATGCCAGTTTACCAGCAGGTCCAACAGAATGGCTACATGGGCTAGATTTGGCCTGAGGACTGTATGTTTGTCACCCCAGGCATAACTGGGGTTATAATACTAGGATAAAATGACTCCACTTTTCACATTCATAATATGCCAGGAAAGAATAGAAATGTGTTTTTTTTAGATAGTTCTACCAAGAAACCTATATATGGATTTGCAGAACTGGTATGTGAAATATGTAAACATAATTCAGAATACTTGATAATAGGGTTGGGAAGCTGGTCGATTGGCTGATTAACTAATGCCAGCTGACTGGTCAGTTGACCACCTATTGCTTGACTACAGTGAAAAAGCATAAAATATTCTATGAAGGTAAGAATGTCATTGTGTAGCTGGAGGTCTACTTTTTTATTGCATCATAGTGTTATTCATTAGCAAGGCCAGGAGGAGTGCTTGCTTTGGCCTTCAGTTATGCAGGACTCCCTGCCCTGTTCCTCTCCCTAGCTTTTCTGGCACCCTTTCCTTTCTCCTACTGGCTATCTTCTGTGCCTGCAGGCATTTCCAAATGCAAAACACAAAATGCCTAAAGAATCGGCCTATGGTCTGTTGCTCTGATATGTGCAGTGTATTTTCTTGGGTGGTATCTGGTTGCTGTCACTTCTGATATACAGGCTGCTGGAGTTTGTATGTTCTGGAAGGTCAATGCTTGCAAGCTGTCTTCCAGATTCTGAAGGCGATGCAGAAAACACAACTTAGATACTGTTGATTAGCAAAAGCTCAGAAAGTTTTCTTGTCGTCAGACACATACCAATTGGTCTGATTAACAATCAGTCCAACTAAATGAATCTTGACTTTGTGAGGTAGAGACAACCTACGTTAGTCACACTCCCCTAGTTCTCTGAAGGGACAGGTCTCTGAACTCTTGCATTTATACTTGGGAACCTGTCCCCTCCATCCGTCTCATGCCCACTCTTACCTGTCTGTCAAGATGTTCATCTTTGTTTTTGTTTTCCAAGTTCACGCACCTGCGCTATCACTAGTAAATTTTAACATTTACATCTGTAGCTGCAGATTTCATACTCCCTTCTGTGTCTTTTTGCTCATTAGTGCATTTTCAATTTTTTCATTCTTACTAGGTTATCCAGCAGTCAGGAGGCCCCTTTCAGCCATACTGCTTTTCAGCACCATAGCTGAGCATAACCACAGCCTAACACAATCACACTTCCTACACTGTTTATTTAGCAAACTGAATTTTAAAAACTGACTTTTTAAAGTTGTTATGTGTGGTTTATTTCTTTTTGTTTATTTATTTTATTTTGTAACTGTTTGACCCAATAGTTGTGGATAGAAGTTAAGGGAAAGAACTGCTTAGTCCTGCACGTTTCAAATTTACACTTACCTGATGCTGGGTGCATCTGCGTGAGACACTTAATGCCCATTGGACTAATTCTACTGTGCATTAGCACAACTGGCAAAAACCATGCTAATGTGTAATAGTTTAGTCCAATGGGCATTAGCCATCACACAAAAAACATTCATCTACACGAATGCACAGTAGCATTGATTAGTGATTATGGCACATTGAGTTTAGTACCTGTTATTACAAGTACTAAAATTACTACATCATACCTATGGCACATCAGTGAATGTATAGACATGTCCACTGATTATAAAGATTCATTACAAGTTTTTAGAATATAATGTCTTCGTTTCACAATACCAGTAAAATAACTTGATTTTTAGTATGCATATCTATTCTACTGAAATTTACAGTCTCTCTCCTCACTTTCAAAAACATCTTGAAATATTTTACTATTATTTTATAATATCTGACAACTCAATTGGCCATGTATTTTTTTAATGGTGAAATACCAAACCCTACTTAATGCCAGACACATTGGTCTTGTCCACACGAGCACACACATGCCTCTTGCCCCGCCTCAAACCCCTTTGAGGTGGAACAACAGGCATCTGCAGGAACAACAAAATGTTCCCCGCACCGCAAACTTGCAACCCAGGGAGAAAATTAGACCCCTGGATATCCAGGGGTCTAAAGAAAGTGAATTATAAAAAAAGTAGGGCAGGGCACGAAACCATGCCCTGAGGCAACCGGAGATTGAGTCCTCCATAGAGATGCTCTGGCTGCCAGAGCATCTCTATGGCTGGCCCCTTGCCCTGGTGATGAAACATGTGGCCCACCTGGCTGTGTGTTTCAGCTCCAGAGCTCCAGTGCCGGTGAGTAAGGGGTCAGGGGGCACTGGAGGAGGGGGGGAAGGGACTGTGGGGGGGACCTCTGCCAGCCCCCTCTCCCCTACCAGCCCACCCCAGGCTCCTGGTGGGGTTGGTCCCTCCCCTCACTAGCCCTGCCTCGACCCCCAGCAGGGCTGGTCCCTCCCCCTGCCAGCCCCCCATCACCCCCCAACCTCAGTCTTGGCTGGTGCCTCCCCCCGCCAACCCCCCACCCCCTGCTGCGGCCAGCCCGAGGACCCCCAACTCCTGCCTTGGCTGGCTCCATACCCCCCCACCCCATACTTTAAAAAAAGCAAGAAAAAAAAATGATCACTTATCCCAGCAGCCCAAGCCTGAGCCCTACTGCCCCTCGGCTGTCATGTGCTGCCCAGTGGGGGGCTCTGCCAGGAGGCCCTTGAGCCCCCCCACCCATGCCTCTAAATTAAACAGAGGATTTTTAGCCATTTTTTTCTATTCTTTTTCTGTTTTTTTTTCTTTTTTAAGTGATGGTGCCTGGGGTTGTTGGGGTAGCTGTGGGGGTCTGGGGGTGCAAGTTGGGGGCTGGGGCTGTGTGGGGAAGCCATCAGGGGGTCAGGGGAGCAGGGGTGGAGCAGCCATTGGGGAGGCTGCAGCAACTGGTGGGGGATAGGGCCAGGTGGGGCAGCAATTGGGGGGGGGCTGGGGTGGAGCATGTGGGCCTTGCAGGGGGGGTTGGTAGCCCCTGTGAGGGCTGTACCACATATGTGGGGGATAAAACCCTGTTGAGAGGCTGAACTCCTTTTGGGGGCTGAACCCTTTGTGTGGGGGCTGAATCCCACTGGGGGGCTGCAACCCTTGCGTAGGGGCCATTGCCCTGTGGGAGGGCAGCAAAATATGTATTCATGAATTCATGAAACCTGTATTTAGAGTTCACTTTATTATTATGATAAGGGATGTGCTTTAACATTGTAGATATATCAATAAAACATTGTCCATCTGATCGCTGTCTCCGTCTCAGTCTCTCTCTCTCTTTATAGTGTTCTTTTGTTTTACTTGTGGAGGAACATGGATTTGGAGGTATTTTAGAGAATGACTTTGGGATTTTTTTTATCAGAGATTTTTCAGTTTTCCAATGGGCTCGTCCACACATGCAAGCACATGTGCTTGCAGCAACTCAAATAGAAACGATGCAAATTTGAGCTGGGGCTTTTTACCTCCAAGCACGTGCTTGAAAATGCACTTTGTGTGGAGCAAATTGTGCCACTTGGGGCAAAATAATAGTGCCTGGCTCCTCCTGGATCTGCAAGCAGGGAGAGCAGCACCTGTGCTGTCCCCAGCAGTATAAAAAGCTGCCTTATCCTGGCCCCATCTGTAAAAAAAGCTACCTTGGCAAAGAGCTCAGGGATACTCACTCTCCGGAGCATCTGGAGCTCAGCCACTTAGTACCTGAGACACTACCGCTTGTGCCAGCTGGACTGCTGCAGCAAGTCCATTTTTTTAAATATCCCAAAATCCATGCTTTCCCACAATTAACACAAAAGACCACTCTGCATACACACACATACATCTAGACACACACAGAGAGAAAAAGAGACAGGAATCAGTTGGGCAATGTTTTATTGGTATATTTAGAATGTTAAAGCAATGTGGAAGCCTACCAGTGTCCCTATCGTCATGCTAAAATAAATTCTAAGTACCTATATGTGTTGATATGTACTTTTGGTTTTCTTCGCACATGATGGATGTGTGATGGGGGGATGTTGTGTTTGCAGGATGGGAGTGGGAAGGGGTGTGGGGGAAGGCGGGTGGGTACGTGTAGGTAGGTGTGAGCTGCTTGCTGGGGGGACTGTGGGTGTGGGGGACCTTGTGGAGGGGCTGCTTAGGAGGGGTGGGTCTCCAGGCCCCCACAGGGTGCAGCCCCCCCCAAGCACATGGAATGCCCCCCCACAGGGCCCCCATGGAGGGCCACAGCCCCTATCTCCCACAAGGCCCCAGCTCCCCCACCCAGGGCCCTAGCCCCCCTGCCCAGAGTCCCAGGCACCATGGAGGGCCACAGCCCCCCTCCGCCCAGGGTCCCAGGTACTCTGGAGGACCCCAGCCCCCCCGCCCAGGGCCAATAACTTACCTTCAGCAGAAGCAGCAGGAGTGGGGTGCTCTGAGCCATGGCAGCAAGACCCAGCATGGCACACAGGGCCCACGCGCTGGGCCCAACCAGATCCTGCCAGCACTGGGGACCATCTGCCACTCAGCCAGGCCAGGGCCTTGCTGGCAGGAGCTGGTACAGCACATGGGGACCACATGCTGGGCACAGCCAGGTCCTGGGGCCTCTCTGCTGCCAGGCCAGGCTGGGCCTTTGGTGGCAGGACCCGACACGGCATACAGGGACTGCATGCTGGGCCCAGCTGGGTCCTGCCACCCTTGGGGCCCTTTTGCCACCTGGATGGGCTGGGCCCAGAGTGGCAGGACCCATCACGGTGTGCAGGGACAACATGCTGGGTCCTGCCACACTCAGGACCTCTGTGCCTCTTGGCCAGGCCGAGGCCAGGGCAACAGGACCCAGTGCAGCACATGGGACTCGCACGCTGTGCCTTCCCAATCCTGCCAGGCAGCACAGGGGCCCTGAGGGTGGCAGGATCCAGCTGGGAAGGGATCAAGGAGGTCTGGGGGGCTAGCAGAGGGAGGGGCCAGGCAGGGCAAGGATTGGGGAGGCTGGGGGAGCGGGCAAGTCCAATGGGGGTCCCCCCCATGGTCCCTTCCCCTCTACCCCTTACTCACCATCACTAGAGCCCCTGGTGCTGAACATGCAGCCTGGCCAGGGTGAGGGGGTGATCCTGGAGACACTCTGACAGCCAGAGTGTCTCCCTGGAGGACCCAGCCTCCAGTTGCCTCAGGACTGTGCCCCTCACAGCTTTTTTTTGTTTTGCATTTTTTAGACCCCTGGATATCCATATCTCTAATTTTCTCCCCATGCCGCAAACCTGCACGCAAACGTGCCCATTAAGAGTTTTTGCAGTCCCTAGAAGCCATACTATGTGACCTAATTTTCATGACAGACCTTAATTTGCTATTAAGGTCATCACACCAGTATTTAAGGTGTATGTTGTTCAAACTCAATCTCTGCTGATGTTGCTCAGCTGATAAGTACTGTTTATCCATACCTGCTACAAAAAATCACCATGCAAATTTAATCACTTAGGGCACCTATACATGTGCAATGAGGCTGTTCTAAAATTCTGTAATAACAGCATGTTGGAGCAGACTCGTTTAATTATCTTTCTCCAGCAGACTCTAGTATCACATGTATCAGTATCCCTGCACTCCAAGAGCTTTAGTTAAAGTGCCCCCACCACCATTTTTCAGTGTGGAGACACTGATATACATAATGCTCTGGACACTTTAATTAAAGCCCTCCCTATCTCCAACTTCTGGAGCATGTCTAAAAATGTCCTTCGATCATATTATGTTGCTACAGTTCTCTGAGTTTTTATTTCTGGTGTTGTAAAATGGGAGAGTTAGGGGCTTGTTTTTCCCTCGTAACAGCTTTACACTGCTGTAATTTAATTGAGTTTGTTGAAGTTATCCTGGTGCAAGTTAGAGGGAACAGCAGACCCAGAATGTAACACAGATTTAATGGTATATGATGGTGTGTGTGTGGAAGTGGAAGCAATACCAGCTGGTTCATAGTTCACAGGTTCTTTTTCCTTTCTCTTGTGGACACAAGTAACGTAGCGTTCCTAATTGGCATTCAAGGTTCTGCTTCCCCATCCTTCTTTCGAGGCGGAGCAATGTTCTCTTTGATCGCTTCTATGTCTATTCTTGGCAATTCCAAGAAAACCAGGTGGAATAGAATTAGCATGACCAGGACAAAGCTGTCAGCAGAAAATTCGCCAGTGTGCTTTCTTGGACTACTTTGATTCTCTTCTCTGTGTGATACTTGCTTTTATTTTGTAACAGCATTGGTCCTGACTGAAAACAGCTTGGTAGAATGCCTCCAGGCACACTTGATTCAGGTAAAAAGGTATCGTTGTAAACAGAGGGCCACAATTGTTGAAATCTGTTAGCTCATTTTCTCATCCAGAGGTTTCTAAAATAAGGTCAGGTTATTGGAATTTACTTGCAAGTAGAAACTCTCCTAAAAATGGTTTCCTAACATCCAAGCAGCTTGTACTCCTGACCCATTAGAAAAACAATGACAACCAAAGGAATTTGATTTGGAAAAAACATCACAGGACATGGTGCAGTTTTGATGCCCTAAGGAAGGAGATAAAGATGACAAAATATAATGCACTCAAAGAAAACTTATCTTTGTTATTTCACTGGAAAGGAGGGAACTTGTAGAGCTTGCTATTTATTCTCTACTCTTACTGAAAAGTTCAATAGTTTGCCATCTATACCTAAAGGGACTATGGCAGCCAATGTCCTGCTGCTGCAAAGTTTGTTAAAATATGCTCAAGGGATCCAAGGAAGGAGGCTAAGCCGTCTGCTACAGAGGAAGCAAAACCCCCCACAGTCCATACCAATCTGACCAAATCCTTCCTGACCCCAAATATGATGATTGGTCTGATCCTGTGAGAAGGGGCAAAACCCAGCAGGGTTCTTTGAAGTCATAGCTAAAATTGATTTCAGTTGGGCCTAGATTTTACCAAAACTATGCATTACAAAAAAAAGCTGTGCATTACAAACACACACATACATATATAAAACATTACTCAAGACCTTTATTAAAGTAATTTAGTTGCCATGAACATCAGTGAATCCTTTAGAGTAAGTACAACATTTTGCACTGGCATATTACCCAGGAATATCTTTGGGTTCACATGATGAATTTCACAAGCCAAGCATTTGCAGTTCTGAAAAGCAACAAGCCAACTAAAATGGTGTTCCTGAGGACAGCCAGCATGTGCTAAGAAATTGCTACCCATTGCCTCATTTGCAATCCACCCTTTGATCATTTTAGATGTAGAAGGGAACATTTGCTTTTGAACATTACTAGTAATTATATAAATCTGATTCAATCAAAAGCCATCAATGATAAAGCCTCTTATCTGATGGATTACAGACTTACTTCATTGTTATGTTGCTTTCTTTAAGACTATAATGAGAGTATCATTCTATCCCAAATTCAGATTCTAGGATGCAATGCTTCAATTCTGTATAATGTATGCCTTGTATAATGTACTACATTGTGTGTTGGCTGTTGTGATTGTGCTCAACACTTCCAGGGGTTTGTTACAACTTTATACACAAATAATGCATGTGGTCAGATGTGGATCCAAGAAGTAACCCCCCTCCCCCCCGTTTAAGCCCTGCTCCACTGAAGATATACACATGAAGCTTGGAGCCCTTTCAAAGGGGAACTTTTCAAAAGGGCAGTAGCTGGTATGTTCTAATTGTTACATGCAAACAAGCTGAGAAATTTAAATGCAGCACATCTGCTCCAACCTTATCACTTCTTCATCCAGGGTTAAAGATGGAAAAGGCCTACTGTATTTGCATGGTTCTCAGTTCATTCACACATAAAAATTAGAAAATAGTAGCTGCTGCCCTTTGCAAAGTTTCCTTTTGAAGGACTCCAAGCATTTGAGCATCCATACCCTGATATTAAAACAAACAGCCCAGGCAAGAACAGCTACGTTTCTATTCAGGTGGAGCAAACAGAGTCTCTGCTGATTTCATGGCTTATTATTATATTATCTCCTGGATTTCTTCCATAGGTGTTAACAAATTTTCATTTTCCTCACATCAAGCTAGCCTTTCCTCTACAATTATATTGTCTGTTATCTATTCCTGGTAATGTTCATTTGCCCACCCCTTCCCGCATGTCCAGCAGAGGAGTGCTGCTACCTAGGAACCTGTACTGTGTGGCTTTATTCCTTGGGATTTGAACTCACAACAGATGAGACCACAGAGGGTCAGGTCTAAGAGCAGGCTGAGCTGTGCAGTTATGCAGTAGTCAGGGGTAGGAGGCAGTTGCAAAGATAAGGTAAAGAAGTAATTAACTGCAGTGACCCTTACCTGGGTTATTGAGTGCAGCACATGGTAGAGGCTGAACCAGCAGTGCAACCAGGAAGGCACAAAGTGAGTCCTGGGCTGACCCAGTGGGGTTGGTGTCCCCCAGGTAGGGGGCACTGACAATGGCTGGCATGAGTCCTCTCCCAATCCTAACCGTTTGTTTCTGTATGTTGAGAGTGGAGAGCAGAAGATGTCAGCTCCCCACCTGTTAGAAGAGAAGGGCAAGTTGTGGGGGAACAGGTTAAAAGGAAGGGGCTCCCAGGGACCATGAGGTAGTGGATCATGAGCAACACAGGGACATTTTTTTGGGTGGGGGGAAGCTGAGGTTTAAATACATGTGGTGTGAGCTCAGGAGTAGCTGAGGCATGATGAGCACAGGATGGTGTAAGGGTAAATAGGGTCTGAGGCTTGGAGGGGTGTAGTCCATCAGAGTCAATTACCATGGGGGGGGGGAAGCAGGAGGGATTGTGAGTGAGGAAAGTCTAGGGCTTCAGAGCCTGCCTTGAAGTTTGAATACTCAGAGGAGCAAAGGAGGGCTCAGTGGTGTGTAAGGAGGATGCCGAGGGGCTGGGATGTGGTGGTAACAAGTCTGTTCAGGACACAACGGATTCATCAGGGCAGTGATGGGGTAGGAGGACAATGGTAGAGTCTGGTGGCTCTGGGGGATGATAGGCTACAACAGATTTTAAGAATATTTGAGATAATGAGGGACAGTATAGCCGGTGGGTATTTGATATGACAGGGGCAATGCATAGAGGGTAATGAGGGACACTTTGGGGACAGGTTGAATGTGTAGAGTTGTAGGGAACAGGTCTGACCATGACTAGGCTGGGGAGTAATAGTTGTACCCCCCTAGCACCAAATCTCTGCCCCACCCTAGAGCCCCACATCCTGAATTGTATTGATTTTTGCTTAGATCATAAACTGAAAACCATTGTTGTTTTCTCTCTCTCTCGTTTGTTTTTTTTAAGGTGGGAGAAAGAGGTTGTGTTATGGAATGATGTATTGCAACACTGTGTTCCCCTAGATCTGCCCATGGATGAGTTACATTCCTGCTGTATTTTCTCTATTGGATTTGAAGGAAAATCTCATACTTAGGTATTCTTCCTCCCACTGGAGAACTGTTCCCAAACCTCATTGCCCTAATCGTTAATTCAGTTTAAACCCAGCTTTGTGTTGGTTTCTAGAAGTTATGTATTAGTAAGCTATTTTTGTAGCATGTCAGGAGCCCTAGGGGTAGCCATGATGCCCCCGGTGGGCGGACGAGAATAGGATGGGTTTCAACACGGACAAGTGCAAGGTGATGCACCTCGGGAGGAACAACCGGCACCATACCTACAGGTTAGGGAACTCCTTTCTTGTCAGCACGGAGAGAGAAAGGGATCTGGGGGTCATCATTGACTCCAAGATGAACATGTGCCAGCAGTGTGCAGAGGCAGTCAGGAAGGCCAACCGCACCTTGTCATGCATCCACAGAAGCATCTCGAGCAGGTCCAAGGAGGTGATCCTCCCCCTCCATGCGGCACTGGTCAGGCCACAGCTGGAGTACTGCATCCAGTTCTGGGCACCACACGTCAAGAGGGATGTCAACAGCATGGAGAGGGTCCAGAGGAGGGCCACTCATATGATCAGGGGACAACAGGGCAGGCCCTACGAGGAGAGGCTACAGGACCTGAACCTGTTCAGCCTCCAAAAGAGAAGGCTGGGGGGGCGGGCAGGATCTTGTGGCCTGTTATAAACTAGTCAGGGGGGAGAAAAAAAAAAAAAAAAAAAAAAAAAAAAAAAAATCAGCAGGTATTGGAGGAGTCACTGTTCCCCCGAGCACCACCAGGAGTGACCATCACAAGCTGGCAGAGGGTAGGTTTAGGTTAGACATCAGGAGGCGCTACTTCACAGTCAGGACGGCTAGGGTCTGGAACCAACTTCCAAGAGAAGTGGTGCAGGCTCCTCCCCTGGGGGTGTTTAAGAGGAGGCTAGATGAACACCTTGCTGGGGTCATTTGACCCCAATACTCTTTCCTGCCATGACAGGGGGTCGGACTAGATGATCTGCTCAGGTCCCTTCCAACCCTAGAAACTAGGGAACTACAACTTGGCCTGGCACCACCCTTAGGTCATTCTCCCCATGTCCCCTTCATGGAATATAAAAAGGGTAAAGGGAGGCTGCCCCCAGATTTTTGCTAGGCCATGGTCCCTGGTCTTAGCCTCTGAAAGCTCTGCCTCCTGGCCAAGCCTCTATAGTGCACAGTGCCTGGCTGGGCACCCAGAGACTTGCATGCCAGTTGTGCAGCTCTGCAACCTCCCCTTTACCATACCCTATGATTTGTGGGCATTATTGATGTAGTCCCTTTGCCAGGGCCTCAGCCTCCTTGGCTTCTGTCCCTTCAGTTTAGGTAGGCCTGCTATCCTAGGCCCAGTGGGTAGGACCTGATTTTGAGGCACTAGCTTCTGAGGTTACTGAGCTTCTGGCTCCTGTATCCCACCTCCCCTACAGCCTCTTCAGCAAGCCACTGGTTAACATAAATAGAAGCCCCCGGCCCATCTGTATCTGCACCCCTCTCAGGTGCCAGGCCCCTGGCCCCTCGATGGCTTGCTCAGCCTACAAGCCCCTGCTAGGACTCAAGGCAGTCAAATGCCCCACTCCAGATACTTTTGAGGACCCCACCTCCCCTACAGCCTCATCAGCAAACCACTGGTTAACATAAATATAAGTCCCCAGGCTATAACACAGATAATACCCTGCAGCAGCCTTCTGCCCCCTTAAGAATACAAGCCTCTACTTAGCTCAGCATCCTGCTCTTCCCCAGCTGTCACTCCTTCCCTAGTAGCAGCCAGAGCTGCTACCCCTTCTAGCCCCAGCCCCAGGCTTAAATGCTCCCCTGGGGCTGCCTGCATCCAGTCACCTGACTGGCCACAGGTGCTGGCTAATTACCTCATTAGCCAGTCACCCTAGCAACCTGCAGCTGTGGCACCCTGCCTACCTACAGAGCTCCCTTGCTAGGCTGCTATCCCCTGTAAGAAACAGAGATCCTGGGGCTCTGTGTTACAAATCTAATCATTTCTATAGTTGAAAATAATAGCCAGACATAGATACCCTTACAGTGATGCATTTTGACTGTTTTAAAGTATAGCATATTTTATAATCTTCAACACTTTTGAACCCTTACAATTCAAGGAAATGCTGACAGCCCCATAACTACTTTACAACTACTCTATACCTCTATAAAATATATGTAAAGACAAAAAATTGAAGTAGCACTGTAATTTAAAATACTTCTCATTTAAAAGAATAACAAAAAGCTTGCTCACTTCTTTTTGAATGATTTCTTTATCCTTCTTTATCACAGATAAGACTGAGATTTGTCTCTCTGGACTCTCTGGACTTTGTCTCAAAATTTCCTTTGCTTAAAGAAAACTACTGATGGAAAAACTCCACTACAAGTATGCTACCCTGGCTGTGCTGCTCTCAAGAGTGCCTCCAAAAATAAGCTCTGCCCACTTTTTCCCATTGCACACAGCAAAACCCAGAACTGAGCTGGGGTAAGTAGAAGACTGCCTTATGATGGCATAAATTCCCATTTGTTAATGTAATGCTGCCTGCCTGCCAGTTGTTAAAAAAATTAACTGCACTTACAGACAAGCAGAATTTGAGGTTAGAAAGAAAAGCCATATTAGCTTAGATGTTCTATATTTGATCCTTCACTAAATCTAGAATTGGTGATAGTCAAAAATAAAATTTAAAAGAAAACTGGACAGACATGGATGAAAATTGTCTTCTGATCAGCTCTAAATTGAATGGAAAATATTATATGGTAAATTGAAGCACTCGCTATGTACCCATGGGGTCTGAAATCTTACCATTGTAATGTAAATATTCCACTGAGGTTATTGGGGGATCCACTGTGGATTGCAGGGAGAAAATATTGCTGCATTTAATATTACAGTTGACAGACCATAAACAATCATGGATTTTGTCCCACTCTATCAAAGGAATGTGGTACACCTAATTTAACTGAAATGGTTATTTGCCCTTCATCAGGGATTAACAAAAGATAAAGCTATGAGTCAACAGAGGATTTGTGCTCTTTCCCCATCCATCCAGCCATCCATCAGTCCACTCATGAGATTCTCAACACCACTGCATCTGAGAATTTAACAAGGAGTGTTGCAAATGGACAAATCACAAAATTTGGGGTTAAAACGATAAGTAATTATATTAGGGATATCATTACCATTTGAAATGCAACATGGTTTCAGAGCTTGTTTTCTCCTGCATGTTCTTTCTAAATTAATTGAATCATCCTTTTGTTCCAAGGAAGATTTCAAGAACCTTATTTTTTCTTTTAATAGTTGCACTTAGCTTATTAGTAATATTAAAAATAATAACATCTGAAAATAGATCTGGGTCTTTGTATTTATTTGCCCCTCATTTTTAAGAAGCTAATTTTTTTTTAATAAAATGGTTACTTTGTAAACAAACAACTTTAATCCAAAAGGTGGATGAGGGAAGGTAACAAGGAATGGAGCAACACTGAATGTTTCCAGAGTATGCTCAGCATTATCAAGAAGCCAAGGTACTGTGCTTAGCAAGGTGTTAAGGCTGCTGGATGTGAAGTGATTAAAGGGGCTCAAAGCTTTGTCACATCCTTGTGGGATTTGATAGGATGGAGCCTGCTTGGCTTGTATGCATTTGACTTCCATGTAAGCATCATTCCTATATGGATCAAAGATCAGGATGTTGATGCATGTGTGTTCAGCTGTTGTTGGAGCTTAAGATTTGTATCTCATGAATAATGTTTTTTTAAATTTCTTCACGCAGTATGGACATATTGTTTGATCTTTCCTCCTCCTACGGGTATTTTACTGTTTTGTAACTAGTTCCATGCTAGAGCTCTGTTGAGCTCGTTTGCTGGTAATATCTTTGATGTGTTTTTGAAGTGCATTTTTGTTGTTGTATTGTCTGCTTGAATGAACTATCTAATGAATAAATCCCCTCAGTTAAACCTTCTTAAAGAATGCTGAAATAAATTTTGAAAAGGGGATGATCCCCCTTGTTCACCTTTCCCATCACGTATTCAAACCCAAGAGAACTGAAGTGCCTTTCTTAAACGGGAAAAAAAGCAAGATATTAAGTCAGGCATACCGATGAAGAACATAAATGTTTGGGATAGCCCCCTGTGAGGAATGGTGCAGTGCCACAATGTGCCAAGTGAAGAGCCAAAGGGAATTCTTTCTAATCTCTTTAATGCATTATGGCACTGGTTCCCAAACTTTTTTTGCTGTGACCCACTACTGGGGGCAGAGTGCAGAAGCAGCCTACGGGCAGGGCTCGGGCAGCTCCTGGCATACGGCTCCTCCTTTGTGTGCATTGCCACCAGCATTGCCTCTGCAACCCTCATTTGGGTCATGACCCGAGGTTGGGAACAGCTGTATTAAGGAATATTCATTTGACTGTGCCCATTTAGGTAAACCGGGAATTCTATGTGGAGTACAGGACAACCTCTGGGTGTTGTTTCCTACCATTTTTCCTTCCTAGAGGGGAATCTCAGGTCTAGCAAATCTAATTTGGAGTCAGAAGCGGACTGGCCAAATTCACCGATGACACCAAACTTTGGGGCAAAGCATCCACACCAGAAGACAGGAGGGCAATCCAGGCTGACCTGGACAGGCTCAGCAAATGGACGGATGAGAACCTGATGGTGTTTAACGCTGAAAAATGCAAGGTTCTCCACCTAGGGAGGAAAAACCTGCAGCATCCTTATAGGCTCAGCAGTGCTACGCTGGCTAGTACTACAGAAGAAAGAGACTTGGGGGTTATCGTTGACCACAAGATGAACATGAGCCTCCAATGTGATGCTGCGGCTAGTAAAGTGAGCAAAATGCTGGCTTGCATCCATAGATGCTTCTCAAGCATATCCCAGGACATCATCCTCCCATTGTACTCGGCCTTGGTGAGGCTGCAGCTGGAGTACTGCATCCAGTTTTGGGCCCCACAATTCAAAAAGGATGTGGAGAAGCTTGAGAGAGTCCAGAGAAGAGCCACGTACATGATCAAAGGTAAGGAAAACAGACCTTAGGACAACAGGCTGAGAGCCATGGGGCTCTTTAGCCTGGAAAAGGGCAGGCTCAGGGGTGATCTGATGGCCGCCTGTAAGTTTATCAGGGGTGACCACCAGGATCTGTGGGAAAGTTTGTTCAAGAGAGTGCCCCAAGGAATGACGAGGTCAAATGGTTATAAACCACTGCAAGACCGTTTCAGGCTGGACATAAGGAAGAATTTCTTTACTGTTCGAGCCCCCAAGGTCTGGAACAGCCTGCCATTGAAGATGGTTCAAGCACCTACATTGAACACCTTCAAGAGTAAATTGGATGCTTATCTTGCTGGGATCCTACGACCCCAGCTGACTTTCTGCCCTTCAGGCGGGGGGCTGGATTCGATGATCTTCTGAGATCCCTTCCAGCCCTAATTGGCCCTTGCACAAACCACTCGTCCTTAGCTCTGGGCAAATCTATATGTGATGCTATGTCACTGTAGCAACATGCTATGGCGATGTAGCTTTGGAGGGCACAAACCATGACACTGCAGCAAGCATCTACATTACTGTAGCAATGCTCTCCCTTGGTATAACATATGAATATGGCAACATAGCAACTAAAAATAACTGTGCCACTGGCACAATGCAGTACGGGCTATTACTGTACTGTCATTTAGTCCAAAAGGAAGTACTAAATGACAGTAAGAACAGCGCTATAGGGGCATGTGTACACGTGCCCATTGTGTGCCAAATTGTGTGAGTCATTCAGCCCAGGACCAGGACTTGATGTTTCTATTTTGGGACTGCCCCTCCCCCCCCCCCAGTTAGAGACGGGTGGTCACCCTAGATGGGGGTAGGAAAAATACAGCCTGAAGGCTGGATCCAGCCCACCAGCTGACTGGGTCCAGCACACAGCTGCCTCCAAAGCACTCTACGTAGGACCAAAACCCACCTGCTCCTGCCAGGGCAGCCCACATTGTGCTCCCACCAATCCAGACCCAAGCCAGTGTGCAATTTCTGGCAAGGCTGTTCCCAGCATGGCTGCAGCTGACTGAGTGCTGTTCTGCTCCCCTCACTCCAGCAGGAGCCACCCAGGTGAAACTCCCCTGCACCCAGAGCAGTGGAGCAAGGCCAGGAATGGCAGGATGAGCTGGAGGTGAAGAGAGCAATACAGCCCTGCCAGCCTGGGCCCTGGCCAGTGCACAGCTTCCAGGTTGGCTATTGTCAATGCACCTGCAGCCAGCCAGATGCTGCTCTGCTTCCCTCACCTCTTCCTGCTCCTGCCCCTGCTGCATCAGTCCATGTGGACAGGGGAATGATTCAGCCCAGCAGCCTCTACTAGATGTGAGAAGAGCAGAGCAGCACCCGACCTGCTGAAGCCATACCAGAAACAGCCCCACCAGAAGCTGCTTGCTGGCCGGGGCCCAGGCTGGGGCTAGCAACTATGAACAGGAGCATGGCACAGGCTGCCCTGGGTGGAACTTGACCCCATGTGGAGAACTGCGTACTGGGCAAGCTTTGCTACATGCATTCCCCTGCCTCCTTCCCGTCACCCCAGTTGGGTCCCAGGCAGCCCCATGTTCACATGCCCCCTCCACACACCCCCATACATTTCTCACAGCCCCCCTCCCCACCACAGGGCATGCATGCAGGGAGCAGATCATGTGGTCCCAACCCTAAACACTGCTTCCCACCCACCCTAAGCCCCATAGGGAGTTTTGGTGGGTTGCTGCAGGGACAGGTGGAGGGTGGGGAGGTGCTGACCCAGCCCACAACACCTCAACAAAACCTATTGTGTGGTCCTCGAGCCCAAATAATTGCCCACCCCTTCCCTAGGACCAGGTTCTAATAAGTAACTCAGTCTTTTTGAGATACTGCATAGCACGGGGAAATCCTGTAGTTGCGAAGTTTTGATGTATTGCAGAGAAAGGCCTAAGACCGGTCAGCTACTTATTGGGCCTTGCTCTAACTCTATTCTGAATTCCCTCACTATATTTCTGTTTAGTGACCTAACATTTGGCATTTATTCATCTGATGTTTCTGGTACCAGCACATTTCTTGTCTTTTTTTAATTAATCTTCTATACAAAGAGAATATAAATTGACAGCCATTACTGTCAATCATGCTGACCTTTCCAAACAGCTATAATAATGTTTAACTTTTTTCTTCCCCTTGCCATAGTACAGGAGAGAAGAATTACTATTTTTTCCAGCTTTTCTAAATATATTTCATCCATTTTAATAGACCCTGAGAGAAGAAAATCTAGACAAAGATAATATATGCAGTTAATTGTTCTGTGACATATGCACAGAATAATATGTTTTGGAGAATATTTAATAAAAATAGTTTATTAGATTTTTTAAAAATAAATTTGCTTTAAACCACTTCATTCACTTTTTAATTGGAGAAGGAAAATTCCAAATTTATGTGAAGGATTTATACAAAGAAAGTTCTAGAATTGCACATGCACACATGTGTGAAAGCAGACACAATGTATTCCTACTTTATAAGTTTATATACCCAGGGAACAGAATCATTCATATGTAATTTCCTGATGGATAAAAAAACACTGTTGTATACCAAATAATGAATAGCTTCATAGATTATAAGGCTGGAAGAGACCTCACAAGATCATCAGGTCCAGCCCCCTGCACCAAGCAGAAAAGATAACTGGGGGTCAGGTGACCCCAGCAAGGTGACTGTCCAGTCTCTTCTTGAAGATTTCCAGGGTAGGTGATTGCACCACCTCTGGAGGGAGCTTATTCCACAGTCTGGACACCCTGATTGTGAAAAAGTTTTTCCTAATGTTGAGCCTGAATCGATCTTCCAGGAGTTTGTGACCATTACTCCTGGTTTTCCCCTCGGGAGCCCTGGTGAACAGTTGCTCACTAAGCCCTTGATGCACTCCCCTAGTGTAGCGATAAGTTGCTACCATGTTCTTTTCCTCAGGCTGAAGAGTCCCAGATCCCTCAGCCTTTCCTCATATGGCTTGCCATGTAAGACTCTGATCATACAGGTGGCTTTTCTTTGGACTCTCTCAAGCTTTTACACATCCTTGTTAAAGTACAGTGCCCAGAACTGGATGCCGTACTCCAGCTGCAATCTCACCAGTGCTGAGTAGAGCAGAAAAAAATCACCTCCTTGGTTCTGCTGGAGGTGCATCGATTGATGCATGCCAGAGTATTATTTGCTATACTGGCCACAGCATTGCACTGCCAGCTCATAATCATAGTGTGGTCTATTATGACCCCCAGGTCCCTTATCATTCGTGGTGCTAGTCAGTTTTGTGCCACCAAGTCTGTAGGTGTGTTGAGGGTTGCTTATCCCGAGGTGGAGCACTTTACTTACTTTAATATTAATGCTGTTACTGATACTCATTGAGATCCTGTGTTTAAAACATTATTCGATCTTACAAATTTTATTCCTAATAAAGTTATGTACATCTGATTTTTAAGACACTTGTATGCAAGTTTTAAAATGACAGTGTTTTTTGAACAAATCTGTAGCCTGTTTCTCATTTTACAAACACTAGTTTAATATTGCATTTACTGGATTTCCTTCAGTTTTACAGGAGCATGAAATTGGAGTAAGGCCCTTAATTTACTTTTCACCTTTTATACTGTTTAACATTTTGCTTTGAAATGTACCTTTAGCTATCTTTTCAAAATTGTAATCATAAATTTCTTCCAGGTTATATAACAGATACCCCAATCCTACTCTTAACTAGGTATATGTACCCCCACCTAGATACATGAACAGAGCTCAAATCCTTCATTATACTACATATTTTATGTATAAATGGCCATGATGAACTAAATTAATGATATAATTTTCTATTTGAAACCTAAAGAGTTCTGGCTTTGCTACTATTGGATGGGATGCCAAAATCTGAAATGGAGACACTGGGTGCACACATACATACATGTAAAGTGCGCATAGCTTTCCTTCCCTTTTCATTTGTCAGGTCATCAATAATAAGGCTAAATGGAATCTTTCCACTCTTTCAATAGTGTGTGTGTGTGTGTGTGTGTGTGTGTGTGTGTGTGTATATGTGTTCACGTGTGAACACATATGCTTAAGAGCACAGATTTTACATAATGCAGATTTTTCTTTTTTAAAAAGGAATACTTGAACACTGAAATCTACAGTTACATAGGTTGCAAATAACAGAGTTCTTAAGCACATCCTATCTCTAAACAAGTGTGTATTGCCATTGATTTCAAAGGAAAACTTGTCTATTTTAACTTAAGCATGAGTCTAACTTCTTTATTAAACTGGAGACTTATGTATTTACTTATTACTTGGCTGCTGGTTTAGTGATGTGTAGGTAACCTGGTTTTCTCTGACAAAAAAATCACAAATTCTCTGATAAAAATGGCAAATTCTCTCATAAAACCTCCAAAATCCATGGTTAAAATGAAACACCATTATATATAGATATACCTATACACCCCCCTCTCTCTATATATATATGCACACACCTATATACATATATACACCCCCCACATACATATATACATATATGCGCGCATGCGCGCGCACACACACACACACACACACACACACACACACACCATATACATGCAGGGGGCGGGTGCCTACTGGCTACTGCAGGCTCAGGCAGAGAGTGGGGCTGGCTCCTCATCACTGCACACACTTCCAGGGGGTGGGGGGGGCATGTGCCCCCCAGATTTGTGTGCAGGGTGGGGGTGGGGACATGCATGGGTTGCCCGCTGCAGGCTTGGGAACCTTGCTCTGTTGCCCTCCTCCTGGGGCCTCTGAAGCCCATCAGCCAGTGCCCAATCTGCCAGGGCAGAGTGGGACCATCAGGGAAGCTCCTTGCCACTGCAAGCCCTGCACTGCTATGGCGATATGCCCCCTACCCACCCTAGAAGAGTGAGGGGCGCAACCCCACACCACCATTTACACCGCTACTGGGCAGGCAGGGGACACTTCACCATGGCAACATGGGGCTCGCAGCAATAAGGAGTTTAGCCACCTGGCCCTACTCTGCCATGTTGTACCAGGTCCTTCTTGCTGGGCTGCAGAGGCCCTGGGGAGGGCAGCAGGGCAAGGATCTTGAGCCCACAGGGGGCAGCCTACATGCCCTCCACCCTGTGCACAGATCTGGGGGGTGCAGGTTTTCCCTGCCTCCCTGGGAGTGCATGCAGCGGCTGGGAGCTAGCCCCATCTCCCACCCCCCAAGCAAGCTGCCCACGGCCCTGTCCCAATCCCCACTGGGGCCCTGCAGCTGCACATTCTGTCCCCAGGTCCCAAGACCCACACACTACCCAGCTGGGCAGCAGCCCCCACCCTATCCCCAGCCCCTGCCTGCCCAACTCTCTCCCTCCCTCCCTCACTAATGGGGTCTCACTTCCCACCCCCCACCATACTTATCTGTAGGAGCTGCTCTTCAGGCTATCTGGGGCCATGTGCATGTACATGCATATGGTGCCCCCTGCCTGACCACCCTCTACTAGCTCCTCCCAGCCCCTTGCAGACTGGAATTCTGCCAAAATGCAGACAGCTCTTTGCAAAAGAGCAAAATTGGTGTGTTTCTCCATTAAAATGAAAAATCCATGTTTTTCCTCAGGTAAAAGGGAAAATCCATGTTTTTTTCTGTTTTTGTTTTCCCCTGCTGATATGTGATAGAACTTTTATCCCACTTCAGCAAGGATACTTATCCTACACATTCAGAAATCAGCTTTTTAATGCATTATCATTCTGTTCTGTTCAGAGAGAAATATCCCTCTCACTGTATTTAATATTTTCTTTAATCTTTTTTAAGAGTTATCTTATCATTTAAATGTATTCAGAGACAGGCTGAACCTTGGTCTTGAATCAATACCCCCTACAAAGAAAGCAAAGACAAGTAGAACCCTGTAATTAAGGCACAGTCTAGCTTACTAAAGAAGCCATATTGCTTCTGTGTAAATCTTGGGAGGTATTTGCGTTATTAAATGTTATAGAAGATCAACTAATAAAAACATAACTAATATCATATTCATATTCCACAGTCTGGACCAAAGCTCTCCATTGTATAAATTTGTATAGCTATTTTCACTTCAGGGTAAAACTCATTGTGCACCTCACCTGGGCTGAGACAAAATTATGAAGTGGGGCACTCTAAATTAGGCACCAGGAGCCTAGGGAAAACCAAAGCACCAGAAATCATATATAGTGTTTCTTTGGTATTTAAAGTAAACTTCCAATTGAAATCAACTGAAACGCTGGATTAAAAAATAAATAAATAAATAAATAAATAACAGCACAATTCAAGTTACCCTTAAAAAGGGGGATATGTTACTGAGAAAAACCTGGAAGAAGGTTAGGCTGCAGATTAGAACTCCTTTAATTTTCTTCTCATTTTTTGTCTAGAACAAATTGAGGGAGCACATTTTTCTGAGGTAAAGACCTCAGAGGAGGTGTATTAGGTCTACTACCATGCAACACTGGGCTCATTCAGAAAAAATGAGCATTAACAGTACAGTAATTTTATTGAAGAGATCACATATTAATATGATTTCTAATACTTCAAGAACCTTTGCTTTATAAAAAGATGGTTCCTAGAGTTATCTTGTAGCATTGATTTTTAAGCATGCCCCCTTGGACTTTGAGCATTTAAAAAAAAAAAATCAATGCCATAGTATGGCCTTTGATGATTTATTTTCTGGATGAAGAGGACTGATTTATGCAGACTTCTCCACAATTCTTCTGTAAAATATGTATTTCCTTTGGTCTGGGGTTGTCATTATCTTTTTTATACTGATCAGGGAATGGACAGTGCCATTTTGTAATGATATATTCAAGGGGGTTTTTATATTTGTTACTCTTAATATACGGTTGGAGCTTTATTTAAGTCTTTCACGTGGCATTTATCTTTTGTCGCTCTGTTGAGAATATCTTCTTAAGAAGCCCTTTTTGGTAGATATGTCAGAGACTACATAATATGTACTTCCACACCTTTCATGACTTTCTATAGAGCCCCTGTATTGTACCTACAACAGTCAACCAAGGATAAAGATAGACAGTAATGGAACCAATTGGGAATTTCTTCTGTCCTTTGTTCAGTGGCCCCTTGTTCAAAGGCTTATAACACCAGATGTGAAAGCAAGCTAAAAATATTGAAGCAAAGTAGATGTGACCAAATAGTTAGAGACTAAAAAAAAGACGATACAGTATTAAATTATGTCTGTGATCCATGTATGAAAAGAAATATAACAAATTAGATTGTCTATTTACAGTTGATAACTAATTTTAAAAGAAGTGTTTTCATTAGATTGAAAGGTGAAAATCTAATTTTGACAAAGAACAATTGGAATTTCTTTTCCTCTAATCGTAAACCTGCAAACATACTAGAAAATTCTCTCAGCTTTCAAACTTTCATTGCTATAATCTCTTATAATTTGTACTAATGAAGGGCAGGGAACAAAACTTTTGCCTAAAAGGGACATTTAAGCATAAACATTTAAGCATTTTACTGTGCCTGATTGAAATGGGAAAGCTTTCTTTATTTTCAGCCTACAATAAGCATAATAGCTTTGTAGTAATGATTTGAGCTAAGATAGTAGCCCTAAAGAGAATAATGCATAAAGATTTTTTTTCTCTTTCCAGATGCCTCTTAAGAGTTATATGGGATTTCATGTTAAGAGAAAGTGGGAATTAATATTGTTTCTTTTCCCAAAAGAGTTTTGTATTAATTCAACCACAACTTAGATACCAATGAAACAATTGTCAATGTCCAATATGTATAAGGTGCAGAAAGACATTCTTCTTTGGAGATTTTATTTCTTTCTTGCCTAGTTCAAAGAACTGACATTAATATACACTTGTTACAGAGGAAAAACTGAATTGTGAAGGTCACTTGTATATGACCTGTGGGAAAGTACTGTTTTCATCCAAGTACGTTTTAACAGTTCCTCCATAGTAATAGTCTAATTCTTACCATCTTCTGGTCAGCTTCATTGTGCCTTTGACAACAGATTTTTACTGGAATATGGTAGGCTAATGAGCACCTTGAATAATCCTTTTTAATCTATTTCTTGGCATTTCTATAACTACTGACATCTGTTCCTAATAAGAAGATAAAAAAGTTCATACAAATGACTTTGTGGGAGAGTAGGGGTATGGGAGGAGGAGAACCTACCAGGAATGAGGATGGAAAAGTGGGAAAAGTCAAGGGACAAAGAAAGGATTTAAGCAGTGGAGAACATGATCCTAAGAAGAAATGACAAAACCAAATTCAGTGTACAGCACCTAGAAAAGTATATCCAAAGAAAGAAAGAACAAATGTAATATTGTGTCAACAAAAGAGTAAGAAAAAAAGAAAAACATATTCACTTTGAATACTTCTAATAAAATAATGTCAAGGTGTTTCACCATTTTCGGTATAATTGGCTGAAAAATGATAGGACAGTAACAGGAAACACAGGTATGGTTGACAGCCTTATTAAGTATATGGAGTACATGGGTGTTTTAGGAGGGGAAGGAGAAAAATGAGAGAGAGAATTTGAGAGTGATAGGGGGAAAAGATAAAAATGGGGCGGAGAAGATAGGGCAGGCAACAAGGTCACTGAGGAAAGTGCAGTTCCTAAAGTATTAAAGGGGAAGAATGGATTACATTTAATAAATGTTCACATTTTCCTTTTAGAATCCAGTTCACCAGCTCAACTTTTAATTTAATTTTTTTTCCTTTTGACGGGTTTTTAATAACTGGATTCCTGGCTCCATATCTTAAAAATTAGATTTAAATTTGAAATTTTGATTCCCGCCCAAATTTTTGGAAAATAAAAAAATGTTTTGAATGGAATATGTTTTTTCACCCCCCAGAAATCACTGTATTTTATCCTCTGATAAAATATTAAGATAAAAGGTCTAGATTTATAAATGAGGTATAAATGAGCAATGAGAATGACTCCATAGAGGGTCCCGTGTGGGCCAGTGAATAACACAGAGCAGAAAATGTAAGAGGAATTGTAAGGTCTCCTGGCCATAGTCTGGAGCTGGGTGGAGATGTGGAATGGAGCCTGCTGAGCAGGGTTCACTCAAGAGCTATGAAGCAGGAAGCGTTAAGCTAATACTGCCCTTGTATCTACAGGCAAGGGGAAACCCCCAGCATGAGAAATGACTCCTTTTCCACCTCTCGGGAAGACGATATGAATTATTGTATACCAAGCCCCCTGCCCTTCTCCGTGCCCCCCCAAACACACACACACACACACACACACACACACACACACACACACACAGCATTCAGGCCAGGTTGCATTTGCGGCTATTCATTACAAAAAGCAGCAGAAAGCTTTAACTCAGCTTTGATCACTCACCAGGATGCCAGAGGTTTGGGCATACATTCCTGCTGCTTCTGGATATGGGATGGGAGGGGAGATGCTGTTCTGCATTGGTCACAAGGGGCCAAAAGAGAAGAATGGTTGGGCTTGGATTGCCTTTTCTGTGTACTAGGTGCTGGTGGGGGCAGATGAGGTGGACGTTGGACAATATAACCAGTACCATGTCTAAGGAGGGGAGATGGGCAGCAGCCCATGTGCTAACTTTGGACAGTGGAATAACAGTGGCTGCCAAAGGTGTGTAACCATGTCAAGGGCTGTGGCAGGCAAAAGTCATCAGTTTCCCACTGCGTTGTCACTGTCCTGTGAGCCCAGCTGCTCTGTTGTCTCTCTGAATGTAACTAGTGAATGGGGTGGATTTTGGGCCTCTGTAACCAGGCCCTTTTCTCCAAGTGAAAACTGTGGGATCCAACAGGGTCAAGGCCTGCACCACCCCTGTTACTAGGGGAAGCACAGTTTATATTTGCCACAGTGGACAAGTTCAGCCAGTCCAGCTCCCTGGATTTGCTCACAGGTTATACAAATCCTCCGGGAGATGGTGGTTGCATGGTACACACAGCCTTGGTCCTTTCTTCATAGATTTCATAGACATCAGGGCTGGAAGGGATCTCGGGAGATCATCGAGTCCAGCCCCCTGCCCAAAGGGCAGGAAGTCAGCTGGGGTCATAGGATCCCAGCAAGATAAGCATCCAATTTACTCTTGAAGGTGTTCAATGTAGGTGCTTGAACCACCTCCGCTGGCAGACTGTTCCAGACCTCGGGTGCTCGGACAGTAAAGAAATTCTTCCTTATGTCCAGCCTGAAACGGTCTTGCAGTGGTTTATGACCATTCAACCTCATCATCCCTTGGGGCACTCTGGGGAACAAACGTTCCCCCAGATACTGGTGGTCACCCCTGATAAACTTATAGCTGACCATCAGATCACCCCTGAGCCTGTGCTTTTCCAGGCTAAAAACCCTCAAACCTCTCAGCCTGTTATCATAAGGTCTGTTTTTCTGACTTTTGATAATATGCATGGCTCTTCTCTGGACTCTCTCAAGCTTCTCCACATCTTTTTCAATTGTGGAGCCCAAAACTGGATGCAGTACTCCAGCTGTGGCCTCACCAAGGCTGAGTACAAGAGCAGAATGATGTCCTGGGATTTGCTTGAGAAGCATCTATGGATGCAAGCCAGTGTTTTGGTCACTTTATTAGCCACAGCATCCCATTGCAGGCTCATGTTCATCTTGTGGTCAATGATGACCCCCAAGTCTCTTTCTTCTGTAGTGCTATCCAACTGCCAAGCCTATAAGGATGCTGCAGGTTTTTCCTCCCAAGGTGGAGAACCTTGCCTTTTTCGGTGTTAAACACCATCAGGTTCTCGTCTGCCCATTTGCTGAGCTTGTCCAGGTCAGCCTGGATCACCCGCCTATCTTCTGGCGTGGATGCTTTGCCCCAAAGTTTGGTGTCATCAGTGAACTTGGCCAGTCCACTCCTGACTCCAATGTCCACATTGTTAATGAAGATGTTGAACAGTATGGGTCCAAGGACAGAGCCTTGAGGGACCCCACTGGTCACAGGGCACCACGATGAGTGACTGCCATCAATTACAACCCTCTGGGTCTGACCACAGAGCCAATTTCCCAGCCAGTGGATCGTGGTGGAGCCAAGGCCACAACTGGGCAGTTTGGCCAAGAGGTGATCATGGGATACCAGATCAAAAGCTTTTTGAAGTCCAGATATATGACATCAATCTCTTCTCTTGTCCAGGTGATAGGTCACCTGGTCATAGAAGGAAATGAGATTGGTCAAAATCATGCCTACTTATAGGATAAAGTCAGGGAGACTAATTCCTATACATATTGCCATGGCCTGGTCAATTGGTTACTGCCTACATTTTCAGAACAGTTCAGGAGACCTTTTGAGACTGGTTCTGGTTGTCTTAATTTTCCCAGTTTCAAAACATTTGTTTTTTCCTTCTTTTTATGAAAATAAAGCTAGAAGTAGTTGTGGCAGTGCACTTTTGGGTGCCTGTGTTACCTGTCAACTCCATGTTTTTGGGGAACCCTGACACAGGACACAGACTGTCTGACTCACAAAGAATCGCCCCCCGCACCTAAACAGAAACTGATTAAGATGCAGTGAGAGACACACCTAAAACCCTCCAGATAAGGGTGACAAAGTGAAACAACTGCCCTAGGTCTCATTTGCATCTGAGATGGGAACAGATGACCATTCATTTACATGAGAGGTGGAGAACAGAAAGCCTGAAGCAGAGACTGCAGTGAATTCTGGGATCAGCAAAGCAGGGGAGCACTGCATGATGGGGAATCTGTGCTCCAAATGCTAATCAACCCCCACACCCAGTTCAGCATTTATCAGACCAGTTCTAATCTGGATTTACAAAGGACTTTTCCTTCCCCCCCACCCCCACACACACCTCTAAGCAAAAGTAAGTTTATTGGGCATCTCGGGCCGTACATTCCCCGGTCCCACTATGGGAGGCCTATGTAAACTTAATTGGCTACAACTCGGTTGCCGGGTTAGGGAATGCTGAGGCAATAGACCGAGTCAGAGGGGATATGGGCAACATTTGAACAATGGTACAGAGTTCATCACAGTGTCCAGCCCGTTGGAGCCCTGACCACAAGTGTTGTCATACTTTTCCCGAGACGACTGGTGGAAGTCCTCTCCGCAACAGGTTATGAACACTCCAATAAGTGCCTTAAGTCTGTTAAAAGTCTATAGTAAGATCTGGAAAAATCATGCTAAGCTGAGGCTTGTTCACAGCAAGTAAAAATCCAAAACCCTGATGCTGCCATCTATTGTTTCTGAAGACACCAGGAGATATCCCATCAAGTATATCTGCTATCCATAGGAATGTCAAGCTGTCTCCCAAGTAGATGTTTCCTGAGTATCAGTCAAGTTCCTGAGATGTTCCACCCAGATAACCCCTTGTCAATAGAGAAGACAATTTGATTTACACTATTGAGAATGCTTGAAAGAAGATGAACTGGGAGTATAAAAATCTGTAAGCAGCAGTGTGGGTGCTGACACCACTCGCTTTCTTCTGGAGAGGCTGCAGGAGGAAGATCATCTCCCTTCAAGGATCGTGCTGAGAACTTTGACCTGTCAGTTTTGCAACCCGAGTGCCTTGGACTGGTGAGATCCCAGCTCTCTCTCTCTTTTCTCTTCTCTCTCTCTAAGCATAGATTTCTGAACTTGAACTGTATTAGTTAAGCTTGAGCTAAGTTTCCCCAAATACTCAGTGAAACCAGGGTATACTGTGACTGTTTGTGTTTGTTTTTCCTTTGCATGTCTATCACTACTAGTGTCAATATATATTTCATCTACTTAGCAATAAAAAACTTTTATAGTCAAACTGGTGGTAACTGGGTATATTTTGCCTTCTTTACTTCTCTTTCCCCACTTGCTCTGTAGCAACGCCCCTCTTACCTAAGCTAAAGATCCCTGTGAAGCCCAGAAATACTGTGGGGTCTGCTCATCAAGAGACTAAAAGATTGGGACTGAGTTTGAAACACATAAGGGGATCAGCTTGTACAGGCTGATTGACCCAGTTTGACTCAGACGTGCCCTAATGAACTGAATGCTGGCCCATGAGGGTATCATCTGGACACCCAGCCAGTTTCAGAGGTATTCTATTTAATTGTGTGCTTGTGTCTGACTGTGGTTATTGTTGCTCTGATGAACTGATTCTTGGCATATGAGGGTGTCAGCCTGTCCATTCTGATCAACCCGGTCAGGTCAGGTGTGTCACGTTAATCTGTGTGTGTGTTTGTGTGTATGACTGATTTGGGGACTGGAGGAACCCAGCCCCACTGAACTGAGTCCTACGAGATAGCTCCATTGCGGGGTGAGGGCTTGCAGAAGGGAGCGATACAGCTCCATATAGAAACACCAGTAACACAAGCAGCACATTGATAGAATTACCAAGACCCTAGCCCTAATAAATGAGCACACCCCAAAGTAGCAGGCAAATCTGGTAACACCTGGCACTTTAAGGGCTGAAAACAAGCAGCAGCCAGGTGCCCAATTAGGGTGACCATTTTAGTGCCCAGGTGCATAAGCTGGGTCAGCAGAGTGCTGCTGACAGGGAAAGAGGAAACATCAGGCTAAGAACCTGTTCCTAGAACAGATCAGAGGTAAGGGTGAAGCTATGGGGAAGGAGGCCTCAAGATCCTGGGCATGACAGAAAACTGCACTCTGCTGGGGAAGGAAGGCCTGGTGGGGATAACTGTGGTGGGGTAGTCCCACAAAAATGCCATGCCAGGTATCATTCCCAGTGAAAGGCAAGTATGGGATGCCTCCTAAACCCAGCCCCATGTCTCTGGTGGGTTTCAGATCATTCAGGGGGAACCCAGGCTCATGGGAGTCCTGAGGCAGGGCTCAGGTCTGTGAAGGGACCTGGAGAAGCACTGAGACTCATCGAGAGATCCAAGAAAGTGATATGTGGCCCTGATGAGGGGGCAAAAGCACCCCCAGTGAAGCCAGTGGGAGGGCACTGGGATCCCAAGCTCCGGTGGGGAGTAAGAGGCCCATGTGAGACTCCAGAGCTCAGGTCCCAGTGACAAGTACTTGAGAAACATCTGCAAGGCATGGGACATGTGTAAAGGGAGGTTGGAGTATGTTCAGAAGCCCTTGTCAACAGGGTGAGCAATAGGCAACCTGCCACCTTAGTATCAACTTTCATATTTTTATTATCAAGGCATGGCAAGTGAGTCAGGTGGATGGCTAGCCCAGAGACAGGGCTGGCTAGCACTGAGACCAAGCCCTGAAAGGCTCCCTGTTATAGTAGGGAAACAAATCTGTATCAGGGGACCTTCCTGTCCACTTGTTTCTGGGCTAACCACCTGCCTCTCATCTGCCACGCCTTGCTGTTTAGTAATTGGGGTCTTACTTAGGTGGGAGGCTGCCCTTTGGCAGCCCTGTTCTCCTGGACCTCTGTATGGATCTCAAACCACCCCTGTACTACATCCAAAGCCTCACAGATCTCTCTCACTCTCACCCTCACGCTCACTCTCTCACACACACACACACACACACACACACACACACACACACACACACACACACACACACACACACACACACAAGATGTTCCCTCATACCACGACTGGTGCACCTGGGTCTCACAGAGATTTTTCACTCCCTCCCTGGAGCAGCAGGTCATTGTGCTCATTTTTTTGGTCTTTCTTTGACCCACACTTGGCCTCCTTGCAGTGGAAGACTTAGTGAGGCCAGGACTCACCCCTAACTCTCTGGCTGAGTCCCCTCTCCCTGATTCTCAGCCTCAGGCATCTGAAAACATACCTTGGCCTACTCCCCACACATGGGGTTCCTACTATGCTCACTCTAGGGACTCTACACTACACCCCACTCTGGGGTCTTTTCATCATCTTCACAATCAACTACTCATGAGGCTGACACTTCTGCTGCCCTTCAGATTACTCCCAGTTCAGCCCTACTCAACTCATCCCTCAGAATACCCTTCAGACCTGCTCCCTGTTCAGCCCTACTTAGCCCCCATTATGCATAGCCCTTCAAGCCTACTCCCATTCAAACCAACTCTGTGCAGGGCCATCTTACATCCCTGCCCTCTCAGGGCCTTCACAACTGCCTTCTCTCTCCAGGGCCATGCAAGTATCCCTGAACAAGGGCCTCTGGGTTTCTCCTCCCCTGAGGGCTCAGGTGGTCACAGCTGTTCCTGGCCCCATTCCTCCCCTGGGGGCTTCCACCCTGTAGGGCTCTGGTGGTTGTAACCATGTTTGGCCCTCTTACCACTAAGTTATGGGGGTTAAGACACCCCAACCTGCCTTTCATTGAGGTAGTAACTGGTCTGGCATTTCCTGGGGACTCCTGTCCCACCAGGCCACCCATCCCTGGCAGGGTGCAGTGTTAGGTCATGCCCAGAACCAAGAACCTCCTTCTCTTACCTTCTGATGTCCCTGCTGTTGCTCAGCCAGGCAATATTTCTTCCTGAGATGGCAGCAACAAACTGCAGCCTCTTTACACCTGGTTCCCCAAGATGGCTGCCACCATCAGGCACCTGAGCTGCCTGACTCTGCCCTTAAAATGGTAGGCACTTTTTTATAACAGGATGATTTAGTATAAAGACATATGCAAAAATATAAGTGATAATGAATAAGGAAAGTCAAAATATATTAAAAGCTACAGTACATTTGCATTTTTTTAAATACTTGACCATAATCACATGGGAACATTTCCCCCTTATAGTTCTCTGTTATCCCCTCTCCTTTTATTTCTGACTTTTCTGTTTAAATGCAATGGCATATCTACATGATAATATGCAATAGATTCAACTATTGGATACATAGCTAAGCTACTAATATGACACTTCTGGGTACAATTGGGGCAGGTTTACTTCAATTGTTTTCAGTTTGACAGAGCATTAGAACCGGATAAGAAATTTACATAAGCTCCAAATATACTGTAATTGATATGTATTATAATACTTTAACAGCAGTTAAGTAATTCCAGAATTCCAATTTGAACCCTACAACAAAGAATTGCTATTTGGAAATGCCTAGGGAATTGCTGGGGAATTCTTATTTGGACCCTACGTTCCCATTTTAAACAATTATTTGTATATTATTTCTTCTTATTTCGATAACACTAAGAAGACATGAGATTGCAGGGGATGTTCCCCAAAATGAACTTTCACTGATGCCAGCACTTCTTAAAACTCAGCACTTCTTAAAACCAGAGCAAATCCAATTAAATTGAGCAAACAAGTCTCTTTTTCCTTTGTTAGCAGATTACAAAGAGACTGGGCACATCTACATGAGCTGCTCTACTGCACAGTAGAAAAAATTACTGCACAGTGAATAATCACTGTCCTACATGTGCAGGCTCTTACTGCTCAGTAAATGAGTCTACTGCAGATACTCAAATTCAAGTAGCAAATTAACTGCACAGCAGTTATTGCAGAGTAGTGCATGTGTAGATGTTGACTGGGAACAAATTTACTGGTGGTCACCATGAGGAGGCCACCCTTGGGCTATCCCAAGGGTCACGGGGCTCAGAACTTCTCCAACCCCATTGCTGGGGTGGCTCTTTCCCTGTACCAGCCTAGCCTTTAAAACCCTGCAGTGACCCCAGGGTCTGTGCCACCTGCTGCTTGCCTCTGGATCCTGCATCAGTGGCCCTGTGCCAGCTGCAGTAGTGTGCATGGACTGTGGCATTGGCCCCCAGGCGAGCCCCACCGTTTGACTGCCTGGCTTGCATGCACACTCTGAGGGCTGTTGATGGGGCATGCTTCGTCTCCAGTGCCATGCACCATGTCCAGCTAGTCCCAGGACAAGACCATGGACCTTGTGGTGCTGTGAGATCAAGGCCAAGACCTATGAGGCCCTAGTAGACCACAAATGAGACTAGTCAGAGACTACAAGGCCTGATTAGTCATCTGGGCAGTTCTGCATAAAGGTCAGGGCCCTGTGGGTGCAGTGTGTCTGCATCACCAACCACAACTGTTGGTCCAGGTGGCCCACAGGACCATGCCCTTTATGTAGAAGCTGGACAATATCCTTATGTCCCAAGACCCTGGGTAGAGCCATGCTGTGTTCTCCAGCACAGGTAGCCTTCCAGAGCATCCATAGCAGCCTGGCAGCAATGACAAGTCCTCAGTGTAGGGCTCCTCAGGACACCAGGAACACAACCCGGTGCGTTCCCCACCCCCGACCTTGTCTAGCAGCTCCAGCAGGCCAGGCCAGGGGCTGCTACACTAGCTCCAAGTGTACATCCCTTCCCAGAAAGACAGCCTGGGGATGGGGCCACCTGCCCAGACAAGCTCCAGCTCCTATTTGGAGGGAACCACTGCCTGTCCAGCCAGACATTACACCCCTGCACCCTAAGATGCTGATGAGAGCAGCACACTGCTTCCACCAGCAGGGACAGACTCAGACCACTGGTGATGCCTGCCACACCCATGTGATAAGTCCTGCAGTGAGCCGTCCTCTCCTCTCCTCTCCTCTTCCTGCCCCACCCCTCCCTTTCCCTTCTCCTCCCCTCCCCTCCCTGCCACTGCCCACACCTCCCTGCTGAGCCTGGCAAACCTCTGCCCTGGCCCTGGCCCTGGAGTTCCCCTCTGCAGCACACAGGGAGGTGGGAAACTTTATTGAGCAGCCAGTACCCCCTCAATTGGCAGCCAAAGGCCTCTTACACATGGAGAAATGCAATAATGTCATCCTCGGCTGCAGGGGACAGAGATATGTAGTATAGGCACAGTTACCTCTCTAGATGGTGGTGCATGCTTTGGGGAAGTGTGGACTTGCTTGTGGCACTGTCAAATCTCAGGGTCCCATGCCAAGCTCTCAGGTGCACCTGGGGCACTATGGCAACCAGCAGCAGCATGGCATAGTGGGTCAGGCACTGCTCAGTACACACAAACAACTCATTGCATCTTGCTCAGGGCACTCTTACCAGGGGCACACTCGGGGTGCAGACCATGTGAAGAGGGCCTTGCTCTGGGATGCTTCTCTGGAGAGGCCCCCTGTGGAAAGGCTGGAGTGCCACCAGGTCTGTGTCCCAGTCAGTCAGAGGCCAAGTTGTTGGGCACCTGTTCCTGGGATCTGCCCCATATGCACCTCCAGGAGGGCACAGAGAACAGTCTGCCTGGGAAAAACAGGGTGTTTTATTGGTGGTGGGTGGGGTGGTTGTTGGTGGGGGTCTGTAGTTCAGGATGGAGGGTGGAAAGAGAATCTGTTGTTCCAGAGAAAGGGTGGAATGGGGTCTGTTTGTGGACGGAACTTAAGTGCTTTGCAAAAAACTGTCTGTGGTGAGCGTGGTGCTGGGGGTGAACATTGGGCCTGGGGTCCATGGCTGGCTGGCCAGGTAGCCTACAGCAGTGGGTGCAGAAGCAGGTGGTCTGTCAGAGTGACTCTCATCAGTGCCCTGGTTACTGCTGCCAGTTTTGTGGCTTGCCCAGGGCCTCAGTGAGTAGTGGAGCTGTTGCTGTTACAGCCAGGCTTCTGCTGCCAGGTATCCTCTACCCACTGTGCCTTCTCTGCCGATGCCTCAAGGAAGAGCTCTTCCCTCAGGCCTCACAATGTTATTTAGCACACAGGCTCTGACAATGACATGGGGGATGTTGGCCTCCTTGAACTCACAATGGGTGGTGAGGGTGTGCCAGCGTCCCTCCAGGTGACTGAAGGTGCACTGCACCAGTGCATGGGTTCAACCCTAGCAACTGTTGAAATGTGCCTGGCTGTGGTTCAGCTGACCAGTGCAAGGCCATATGAGCAAGGAGACAAGTAAGTATGCAGGGTCCCTGATAGGGAGGGTTAGGACTGTAACCTTGCCCAGCTGGATGTCTGGAACACCTGGAATAAAGCACCCACTGTCCACCAGGGTTAGCAGGGTAGAGTTGTGGAAGATGTAGGCATCATGGGCCCTGGCAGCCCAGCCAGTGCTACTGTTGCTGAAGGTGCCCTGGTGGTCCATGACAGTCTGCAGCATGACCAAATGAAAGCCCTCCCAGCTGTCATATGGGCAGTCACTGTGAGTCCCATCCAGGGCCCCAATGCACTGAGGGAAGCCCAGAGCACAGAACCCTGCCACCACTTCCAGGTGTTCATGGACCTAGAGCACAGTGTGCTACCATATCCTGGAGGGCACCACAGACCTCCAGGACAGCCTCCCTAGTTGTTGCCTTGACCACCCTAAAGTGGTGGCAGAAGTAGCTCAGACAGGTAAGCAACGCCAGCTTGAGCAAGGTGATGGCCAGCCAGGTCTCCATGGGGAGGGGCAGCAATATGGTTGTGGACTGCCAATCCAGGTGTAGGTAGAGATAGTTGAGGAGTTTCTGGAAAGTGGCTCAGGTTATCTGGAATGAGTCTAGCTACTGCTCATCATTCCAGATGTGCTGGACAACATGGAGTCACCAGTCCTGGCTGGCACCATCTGGGGTTCAGGAGCTGGTCATCATCAGCATGGGGCCAGGGGACTTGAGACACAGTGGTGAGTCTGGTCATGCAGGACCAGGACCAGGTGGCAGTTGCTGCAGTGGTGAAGTACAGCAAGCAGCATGGCAAAGAAAAGCCCGAGGGGGAGGGCATAGCTTCTGGGTCATTGGGGTGGAGCAGCCATCACACAGTGAGCACGGGCTCTACCAACAGAGTTGTACAGGGCAGAGCCAGCATGCTGCAGGCTGCTCCAGGCCAAACACACAGGTGGCCAGGGAGCATCACACAGGGCTGCCTTTCAAAGAGTGCCCCTGGCACTCAGGCAGCTGTGGCCAGAGCTTTCAGCTTCCCCTAGCTGGAGCAGGGCTGAAGGAGGCCTGGAGCAGGTTATTCCCATAGGGTGCACCCACACATGCAAGCACGTGCACTTGCAGCAGCTAAAATAGAACCCGTGGAAATTTGAGCCGGGGCTTTTTCCTTCAGCACACGTGCTTGGACATGCACTTTGTTGTGGAACAAATTGTGCCACTTGGGGTGAAATAATCCTGCCTGGCTCCTCCCGGATCTCCAGCCAGGGGGAGCTAGAGCCCAGGACCAGCACCTGTCCTGGCCCCAGCAATATAAAAAGCCACCCTGGCAAGTAGCTCAGGGCTACTAGCTCTCAGGAGCTTCTGGGGCCCAGACAATTGGTACCTGGGGACACTACTCCTTAAGCCAGCTGGACTGCTGAAGAAGCCCTGACAGTTCCCTGCACCTTCTACCCACTGCAGCAGTCTGGCAGTGGGGGCTGATGCCTGGCTGTGACCTGCTGTGCACCTGCCAGACTTGGATGAGGACTGCAGAGCCAATAAAGGCATCTGCCCCTCTGGGACTGCAGTTGCAGAGTTTGCCTTTGTGTGGCACTACTACCATTTGTGTCTCTTGCCCGGCCATCTGGACAGCTATCACCCGAAAGATGTTCAGGGTGTTGTGGCCTGCTTTGACCTGTCAAAGCATGTCCTCCTGGCCTCATTTGGCCAAGAGGTCAGCCACAGCCATCTGGATCCAAGGTGCCAGCTCTGAGCAAGCAGGGTCCTGCCACTGGCCTCCCTAGCAGGAATTCTGGTGTTCCCTATTGGAAAACTGAAAAATCCCTGATAAAAAAAATCCCGAAGTCACTCTCTAAAATACCCCCAAATCCATGTTCCTCCACAAGTAAAACAAAAGACCACTAAAAAGAGAGAGAGAGAGAGAGACAGGGACAGTGATCAGCCAGACAATGTTTTATTAATATATCTACAGTGTTAAAGCAAGTCTCTTATCATAATAATAAAGTGAACTCTGAATACGGGTTTCATGAATTCATGAATACATATTTTGCTGCCCTCCCACAGGGCGATGGCCACCACACAAGGGGCTCATCCCCTACACAAGAGCTACAGCCCCCCAACAAAGGGTTCAGCTCCCCACACAAGGGCTACGCCCAACAGGGGATTCAGCCCCCACACTAAGGGTTTGTCCCCCAAAAGGGGGTTTGTCCCCCAGACAAGGGGTTCAACCCCCACACAAGAGTGTTTGCATCCCCAAGAGCAGATTCAGCCCCCCCAACAGGGGTCAAATGGCCCCCGCAGGGGCTACCACCCTTCTGCAAGGCCCACATGCCCCACCCCATCCCCCCTACTGCTGCCCCACCTGGCCCCATCCCCCACCAGCTGCTGCAGCCCCCCAATGGCTGCCCCACCCAGCCCCACCCCCTGCTCTCCCAGACCCCTGATGGGTGCCCCATCCAGCCTCACCCCCCAATTTGAACCCCCAAGGCCACCCCCACAACCCCAGGCACCATCACAAAAAACCCCCACAAACAAACAGAAAAAGAACAGGAAAAAATTAGAAAAAAAAGCCTGGGCTTACCTTAGAAGCAGGGGTGGGTGCGGGGGGCTCCAGGGCCTTGGGGGGGGCTTACCTTAGAAGCAGGGGTCGGGGTCTTGGGGGGTGCTGGCTGCAGCAGGGGTCGGGAGCCTCAGGGGGGCTTGCAGGGGGAGGGACCAGCCTCAGCAGGGGTCTCAGGGGGGCTAGCAGGGGAGGGACAAGCTGCAGCAGAAGTCAGGGTCATTGGGCGGGCTGGCCATGGCAGGGGTCAGGAGCTTTAGGGAGGTTGGTAGGGGGAGGAGCCAGCCACAGCAGGGGTTGGGTGGCTGGGGGAGTGGGCAGAGCTATCAGAGGACCCCTCATGGTCCCCTCTCCCAGCCCTCGACCCCTTATTTGCCAGCACCAGAGCCCCGGTGCTGAAACATGCAGCCTGGCCCACCGCATGTTTCAATACCAGGGTGAGGGGCCAACCATAGAGACAATCTGGCAGCCAGAGCATCTCCATGTTGCCTCAGGGCATGGTTCTGGACTATTCCCTGTGCCGTTTTTTTAAGCTTCAATTTTTTTTAGACCCCTGGATATGCACGCTCATGTAGGTGCACCTACAAGGAGCAAAGCTGCCCCCAAATGGCTGCATATATAGACACTTGTCCAGGGCTGGTTTACTGCACATTAAATTACTGAGTAGTAAACCCATATAGCAGTAACTTCACATGTAGACACACCCACTGATTCTCAGTTCCAGACCATTATAACCTGAGATCTAAACAACACCCCCCTCTCATCATAGTTTGGTATAAAATTACTCCTGATTTGCAGTAGTGCCTTCCCTTTAAGTGATGGATGCATTGACTTCTACTCAACAAATGCCTGCCCAGGGATGAAACTGACTAGAGAGGCAGATACATGACATGGTATTGTTGCACCTCGTAACCGGTGTACCCTTGACCTGTGAGCCTGGGTCAGCACAACCGGCTTGGTGCAGAAGGAATAGATGACCAGACAGGTGGGGAGTAGCGGCGAGTAGAAGTCAGGCGGCTTGAAGCGTATTGGTTGTATGAAAGGTTTATTATACTTACACTACCGATGGTCGCAGCGTAGGCAGGATAGTTGACTTGTTCAGTTACAGTGCATAAAACAGAACAGTCTAAAGGGGTCTGTTGGTTCACGGGGTTCCTGAGCCGAGCCCTTGCTTTCTAACCCAGAGGCTAGGTGCGGCTGCCTGACTCAATAGTCCCAGAACTGGTCAACAGCTCATGCACATTATAGGGAAAAACTATAATGCACTTTTGATCAGTAAACTTCCAAGAGCTCTTTGACGAGAAGGACAGACAAACTGGTGAGAAACGAATACGCCAAAATGAAGGTCGGTGGCGGGGAGATGTCTGCAGGTGGCCAATCTGCTGACTGTGTCTCCTTGGTGTGCTCAGAGTTCTTCGCTAAATGGCGGGAATCTACTCTTAGTTATAGTCAGCAGTGACCAATCACTTCATGCCAATTGTGAATATTTACTGACTGCCAATTATGTTCTTACACAGTGACCTAGATACATATTCATCTGGCTGCCCTCAGCGGGTTCAAAAGGTCAACCTTGTGATTGGCACCTACAATACTTTATCATTGCAGACAACAATCTCCTTAAGTGTGGAGAACAAACTTTTAACAAACTCCAACTGTAATGCTTCTTTTAGCAACGAAATAAAGGCTACTAGTGCTGAGGGGTCTTTATGGCCTGCGTCCTTACTAAGTTATTATGGTCTTTTGCTTTGCTGGCATCAGCACTCTAACCGACAGGTAAAACTCAGATATAACAGGTATATCTTGTAACTTCACTCGATAAGAAATTTGCAACACATTTTTCAAGGGGTAACTTTACCCTGGATTTGGATGATTTATTGTGTAACAGGGCTGAGTGTTGTGTGCCCATCCCACTTTTCTATATAAAAAATATTAATTGTATTGTATGTGTTTACCTGTTCAGATATAGTGTACATATTCACTTGGATTCGTTTCCTTAAATGCATTAATTTGATTGTAATATTGTTCCCTTCCATAACAAAGAGCTTCATAACTGTTATAAATAATAATGACTCTGGAAGTGCTTCTCAGTGTGCCAATTACCAGTAATTTAGTGTAGGAATGTAATTTAGCATTACTAGAAGACTCTATTGATTCTCTGCTTTGATTTATTATTTTAAAATTCAATAAAAAGTTAATTTGCAGTGACAGGAAGTCTAATTTTTGAATTGCATGTGCTTGAAGGCATTGCACATTTCTATTCATAAGTGAACCAGTATACTGAAAACTTCCCCAGCTCTTATCCTTCATCAATTTTTTCCAGCTGGACTCCTTTTTTTCACTTTGAACTATATAGCCTCAAGGACATTGTTAATGTTCCTATACATTGTTTCAAAAGGGATACATTATGTTAATAACTCTGTAGCCTGGTGTTAAGGATCTCACCTGGGAAGGGAAGAAAACTAAGTTAAACTTTATTCCCTTGTTGATTTCTGGGGCTTGTTCAGTTTGTGAAAGTGATTACACCATGCAGTTGAGCCCAGTCCACTATTAATGCAAGCAATGTTCCAAGCTGGTCTTTCAGTCTTTTATACTTATATTAAGATCTAAATATGCATCAGATATAAAGATATAAATATGCATTTCAGCAGCATTTCAGCTGCATTTTCTTAGTTGTAGATAATTTAATATTTTAATTTCCTACTCTGAGCCTTATTGTAACAGGTTGCTTTCCCCAGCACCATCTTCCCTGTTATCCGCGCCCTATGTGGGGCACCCTTGAAGTCCCCTTTAAGGTTTCTTGTGTTCCGCTCTTTACTCGCCTGACATGTCTTGATGGAAATTATGTTGATGTTCTTGAAAGCAGGAGACTGTCTACTGTATTTCGTATGTTTGGTTCTTTTGCCTCCACAGGCCTTGACCACGGTCTTTCTCTAGCTAGGCCTCCCCATCTGAACCCACCAAACAGGGTTTGATTCTGAGGCTCTAGCCTTTTTTCATTGTCTTGAGGTTCATGGCCCTCTTTTCTGCTTCAATCTGGAGCCTGGTTTCCCTGGCCCAGAGGTCTAGCCACTGGATCTACAGCCGGGGTGACTCAAGGTCAGGTGATGGCTCTGCTCAGTCCCACAAAAAAAATAGAATTGTGTGTCAGGTGCACCAGACCACACTGGCCTTTTAAGGTTGTGCCTTCTGGTGCCGGGGTCAGTGCACCCCAAAATCCTGCACCCCCACTGGCCCCAAAGCCTATGTACCCCAAATGCCGCACCCTTTCTGTGACCTGGGGTCTGTGCACCCAAAATGCCATGGCATCTCTGGCACTGGGCACTGGGGTCCCCACGTTGCACTGGGACCCCAATGAGGCCTCCTTCTTCCCTAAATAGCCTCACCCAAACCACCGATGTTATTCAATAACCAGAAGAAATATGGACAGTCCCGTCCATGGGCAATAACTCCCCCCCAAGTTAAAAAAAAAAATGTGATCAAAGAACGCCGCATGCCAGCTTACATTTACACAGGGTTTGTGCTTTGACTCCCCACCATCAGCTTTCTGAACCCTTGACCTGCCTTCTAGTAACAGGGTTAGGGTTCCCTGTTACACTTATTTTCTCTATACAGTTCTGCCCCTATGGAGACTCAAGACCTGCTCCTAAATTGCCTTCTGAGGTCTTTGAAAGTAGCCTTATAGACTACCACCTTCACATGGCAAATTCTACCACCATTGCCAGCCAGCTATTTCTTAAAAACAATATGGAATTCCCTAGGAACTCTTACTCCATGGAAAGGTAAACGCTAATATGCTTTATGAGGGTAATTGATGTTTCTGCACTCAGATCAACACAAAGATAGCTGACCATTGGAGTATTGTTGAAAACAAATGTTTTAGGGTACAAATGGCAAAATATACTGATGGCTATGAGCGGAACTTGAATATCTAGGCACATTTTGAGAATCAAATGAGATCCCAGATGTGAGCAATAACAGTGCATAAAATTAGTTCAATTGAAGGAACTGATGCAACTTGTTTTGTTTTGTTCCATATATTTTCCATGATTCACTAGCACTACTTTAAGGGCAGAGGGTAGGGCAGAGTAGCACCTCAGGCCAGCTCTACATATGTAGGTTAAGGTGTGACTGGTTCTAATGGATAATCCACCCAATCACATCTTCTGCCATGCTATGTTAAGAAGAGGCTTGATGCCTACCTGGCTAGAGTCATTTGAGCCCAGTTTTTCTCCTGCCCAGGCGAGGGGGTCAGACTTGAAGATCTACAAGGTCCCTTCCCTACTTCTATGATTCTATGATTATATGAGACTGTCTAGTTCAAAGAGGTATGCACTTTCATAAGCAACAAACTACTTCTTCAGATGCTTTGTTAGGTTGATTAAGGGTGAGAAATTAGAAAGGCCTGACATGATTCAGAAAAGCAAATTATATAAATCTTATTGGAAGAACCTGACTTTACACTCCTAATTTACCTAACAATGTTATGATCCCACCCTAAATCTCAGATAATTTACCATCATCCAAACTCTGAAATGGACACGACACCATGCAGATCAATCAGTTGAATTAACATCATTCACTGAACTAAATATGCTGAAAAGAGTTTTCTCTTTGCCAATTAGAAACAGCACATTGATACTAGCTCATTATTTTGCTTTAGATATTCTGTCTTCGATCACTTACAGACTTGTTGACCAGGAGGAATAAAAACACATAGCATGATGGCATCTCATATGTCTCCTATGGACAGATAAGAAATCACCTCACTTTACCCCTTGGATTTCATATCAGTTATTCTCCTGTAAGAAATATTTTCTATTGACGTGGATATCATGGGGTCAATGTACTGAAAGGCAGATTTTGAGGAATGGAAGTAGACATGGACCATGTACAGACATTTAATTTCTCTTGGGAGAGTCATTGCTCTCCCAGGAGAAATCATGAAAGTGCAGATATTTAGGGTTTTTGTCCCAAAGCAAAAATGGCTGCTCCATGAATAAAATAACTTGGAAACAACCAGGTTTAAATCACTCCCAGAAGCAAATGTCTGTACCTGTTCTCTATTGAGAGAAAACATAGCATAGTCCTATAGCACCCCATAGTGCTTTGCTCCTGCTCCTTCACCTAGGGAAACAGCATGCCACTCGCTGGACTCTACTGTTCTAGCCAAGCAGGAAACAGAATAGACCCCCTTCACATTGTGCTGCAGGGTGACATAGGCAGTCTGGGTCAGCCAATCAGGGCTTCTCTGTGCATTGCTGTAATTTGCCACTGTTTGGAACTTTCAGAGCATGCTGAGACGTGTTCACAGCCCTCTACCCTCCCCTCCCCATCACCCCCCCAGCTGTACAGCATCAGAACTGAAGGGCTCAGCATTCAAATGTCTGTTTAGGCATCCCTGATTAAATTTTTCTATCAGAAAAGCAAGCAACCTTGGAGAATTTTCACAGATTATTTTAACATGTGTATATCCTCAGCCATGGCCTGACACACTTTGTAAGTACATCACCAAATCAGAGTACAAAATTAACGTCAAATTTAGCTATATTAAGAAGAGCACGTGGGATGGAATTTATTTAATTTTTTCAACAAAATCTAAGTAAATTACTCTTGATCCATAAATAAATTTATCCTTAACTGACTTTTTGAGAACTCTTGATCTACATTGATTTCCCAAAACTGTCTGAATTCATAGATTTCATAGACATTAGGGCTGGAAGGGATCTCGGAAGATCATCGAGTCCAGCACCCCGCCCAAAGGGAAGGAAGTCAACTGGGGTCATAGGATCCCAGCAAGATAAGCATCCGATTTATTCTTGAAGGTGCTCAATGTAGGTTCTTGAACCACCTCCAATGGCAGGCTGTTCCACACGTTGGGGCTTGGACAGTAAAAAAAATTTTTTTTAATGCCCAGCCTGAAATGGTCTTGCAGTAGTTTATGACCGTTCAACCTCATCATCCCTTGGGGCACTCTAGGGAACAAACGTTCCCCCAGATACTGGTGGTCACCCCTGATAAACTTATAGCTGACCATCAGATCACCCCTGAGCCTGTGCTTTTCCAGGCTAAAAACCCTCAAACCTCTCAGCCTGTTATCATAAGGTCTGTTTTCCTGACTTTTGATAATATGCATGGCTCTTCTCTGGACTCTCTCAAGCTTCTCCACATCTTTTTCAATTGTGGAGCCCAAAACTGGATGCAGTACTCCAGCTGTGGCCTCACCAAGGCTGAGTACAAGAGCAGAATGATGTCCTGGGATTTGCTTGAGAAGCATCTATGGATGCAAGCCAGTGTTTTGGTCACTTTACTAGCTGCACCATCACATTGCAGGCTCATGTGCATCTTGTGGTCAGTGAGTAAGACCCCAAGTCTCTTTCTTCCATACTGCTAGTCAGTGTAGCACTGCCGAGCCTATAAGGATGCTTCAGGGTTTTTTCCCAAGGTGGAGAACCTTGCATTTTTCAGTGTTAAACACCATCAGGTTCTCATCCGCCCATTTGCTTGCCCTCCTGTCTTCAGGCGTGGATGCTTTGCCCCAAAGTTTGGTGTCATCGGCGAACTTGGCCAGTCTGCTTCTGACTCCAATGTCCACATCATTAATGAAGATGTTGAACAATATGGGTCCAAGGACAGAGCTTTGGGGGACCCCACTGGTCACAGGGCACCATGACAATTGACTTCCATCAACTACCACACTCTGGGTCTGACCACGGAGCCAATTTCCCAGTCAGTGGATTGTGATGGTCCCAAGGCCACAATTGGCCAGTTTCGCCAACATGTGATCATCGGATACGAGATCAAAGGCTTTTTTGAAGTCAAGATTTATGACATCAATCTCTTCTCCTTTGTCCAGGTGATAGATCACCTGGTCATAAAAGGAAATGAGATTGATAAAGCAAGATGTACACACAACAAACCTATGCTGGCTACCGCTTAGGTTGTTGCCATCAACCAGTCTAATAAGGATTGCCTCTTTCATAAACTTTTCTAAGATCTTCCTGGAATAGAGGCCAGGATGATGGGCCTGTAGTTTCCTGGATCCACTTTCCTCCCTTTCTTGAAGATAGGCACCACATTGGCCTTCTTCCAGTCTTCAGGCACTTCACCAGAGAGCCAGGAGTTCTCAAAGATCCATGTCAGAGGCTAGGCTATGATGCTTGCCAGCTCCTTGAGTAACCTGGGGTATATATTGTCATGGCCAGCTAACTTGAAGTTATCCAGCCTCTCAAGGTGTTCCTTTACAAGGTCAGCATTGATGAAGGGCAGGGGATCTCCCTTACCCGGACCTCCCAGTCCCATGGTGGGCATGGGCGTCCCATGGGACTGATGAAAGACCAACACAAAGAACCCATTTAATAGGTTGGCTTTTTCCTGGGTGTCAGTTGTCATTTTTCCCGTCTGGTTCAGCAGGGGTCCAATATTGCCCTTGCTTTTCCCCCGGCTCCCCACATATCTGAAAAAGGACTTTTTATTGCCCTTGGTGCTCAAAACTAGTTGGAGTTCAGTTGCAAAATAATCCTCCTTGGAGATTAATCCCATCCTCCATCCTTTGTAGGCCTTTCTTTTTACCCTCAAGAGGTCTGCTAGATCCCTGGAGAGCCAGGGGGCTGCTGTGCTCTCTTGCTGCCTCCTCCAAGATGGAATAGAATTAGCTTGTGCATTGAGAATCACTCCCTTGAGGAGCAACTACTCTTCCTGAACTCCCCTCCCCCTGGGGTCATGGTCCCTCAGGGCCTCACTGACAAGCCTCCTGAGCTTGTCAAAGTTGGTTTTCCTGGAGTCAAGGACTTCAGTGTTGCTGACTGACTTGCCAGCTTTACAGTGGATGGTGAAGGTGATCAGCTCATGGTCACTGTCATCCAGCTTCCCATCAATCACTAGGTCACTGATTAGGTCATCCCCAGTAGCCAGTACCAGGGCAAGCAGCACTTTACCTCTCGTTGGCCTGTAGACTTCTTGAGTTAGGTAGAAGTCATCCACTCATGATAGGAAGCTTTGAGACCACTCAGATTTTACTGAGTGATCCTCCCACAAGATGTCTGGGTAATTTGAGTCACCCATGACAACCATGGTCCTGGAGCCAGTTTCCGGGTGAACTCCTGGTCAAGCTCTTTACTTTGGGTGGGAGATCTGTAGTAGACTCCCACCGTTGTGTCCCCTGTGCTGTGTTCCCCATGGATTTTAATCCAGAGGGTCTCCAGTTGTCTACCCTGGTCACCAACATCAGCTTGCGTGGACGTCTAGCTTTCCTTAAGAAAAAGAGCTACACCCTCACCCCTTTTATCTACTTGATCTCTCCTGTACAAGACATAGCCATCTATACCTGTGGTCCAGACATGGGTATTATTCCCCAAACTCCTGGCATTTGTGTACAGGTAGGCAAGTGTCCCCTTGGGGGCTCTTGCCTTGCCCACAGATTGGTAAATATATATCATTATATATTTGGTAGGTTTTAGCAAAATAAATTTGAGAACCAAAAAAAAAAAAAGTCTGCTTTAATGTTTTCTATTTTCCACTGAAAATGTAAACATTCAGACAAATATCAGCAAGAATACATTTTCTTCAAAACTTATTGTGAAGGAAAAATATAATCTTCAGCTAAGTCAGGAAACTGACACTGAGTCCCTTGAAGGCAAACCAATACCAAATACAACACTTTAATTTTCTTATTGTGAATATTTAGGGCTGTATATGTTAAACAGAATGAAATCTCTTAACTAGAGTTTATTTGAGTAAATACTGTAGTATAATAGAAATAGAAAAGAATGGAGGGAATCAGGCAAGATGAACTTGGTAACCAAATGTATGTGGTACAGACTAGAAAGGTTTAGCAAGTTCTTTCGTCCATTTCAGAAAAAAATCTCTCTTCATAGGTCAACTGTAAGTTATGAAAGACACTATGGGCACATCTGCACATGTCCCTATGGTGCCTTTGTTACTGAGCTGTCATTTAGTACTTCCTTTTGGAAAGCACTATAATGAGGGAGCATGTTGCTATGGTGATGTAGCTGTGGCATCACGGTTTGTGACTGCTGATGCTACGTCATCATAGCACATTGGTACAGTGACATAGTGTCACATGTAGACACACCTTACAAATAGAAAAGGTGAAGAGTAAGTTTGTTTCTGGGGACAAAAACAGGGAAGGGAGGCAGGGTTGAAAAAATTCAGTTCTTCTCAAAAAAATCTTAGAGTATATTTTAGTATCTGTATCTCATTCGTCATTTGTTCAGCTGGGTATTCCCATTTCTGCCTGTTTTTTTGCCATAGTATGAAGTATTTCTTCTACACACTTCAGTAGAGATACACTGTTTATCATAATGAACTTCCTTGTGAGAACCCTCCCAGTATTTTCCTTAAATTTGATAAACATAATTAAACAACATAGAACTGCAGAATTTGATCCAAGCTCATTCCTTAAATTCTGGTAATACTCCAGTTAACACTAATGGTGGGAAGCGTGGTAGTGGATTTGGTTGGGCTTCTGGCCTGCTTGACTAGGAAAACAGACAAAGACCAGAGTGCTGATACTGCTTATTTCAGGTATATGTTCTGAGAAAAGGAATCCTGCATGCCTTGTTTTGTCTTGAAATATTACCCGGTGCATGGATGCTTTCTTTAAGTAAACTACCTGTATGTCTGTGTGTGATTCACTATTATTTTGTTTCTCCAAAGTCGTATTTTTTCTCTTTGTCTTAAGAATAAATATGCTTGTAAACTTATAGAGTTTGAGAAATCCTCTGAAACAGACAAGTGGGTGATTCCCCTTGCTGTATGGAATTCTCCCTGTGATCACAGTATAGCCCTAAATAAAGAAAAGCTGGCTCTGTCAGTTCTGATTCAACGACAATGCAAAGTTTGATTCCTTCCACAGAAGGGACCTGCTTGAGTATGGACTGCAGGATTTGTTCCACTGGAATTAAAGTATTGAAGAGTAGTCAAATTTATTACTGCTTTTACTGAATATTAAAAGTTATAACTTGCTAATAAGCAGTTTTACTTTAGCAGACTTTGCTAATGTGAACATCAATACAGAAAGTGCACTGGCATGCCCAAGAGCTGTGTCCACTCAATTAACTTAAACTTGGGTTATTTCTGTCCTAATGATTTGATGATTCCATCACCTTTCTTAATTCCCCACTGTGTTTCTCTAATAAATCAATTCTGCTCCAGATCTTGATACAATGGTAGTTAATGGCAAAATTCCTGTTGAGTTCAGCAGCATTATAAGTTGGTATACAATTAGTGAAGTCTGCTACCCTCACATTTTTAGAAAGGGCTTGTACATCTTGATACAAGTATAAAAATTCTGATTCTAATGGAGGGAATTAGAAAGTTAATGGGTTTACAAGACATTTTTATTTAACTGCGGAGATATATGAAGATGAGTCAAACATAATCTAATGGGTTAGGAATGACTTCTTGCAGTTAGCAACAATCTTAAGAGGCTGGCATACAACCTGGTCAAACACTAGTCACCCTGGTTAGCCAAACTGCTCATACTCTGTAGCTACTCAGTGAAACTGGCATTCTTGTCATGCTAAGAGGACCCAAGTCATTACCGAGACTGATTTGGGGCAGACTTACAAGACACATCTTCACTGAAGCCAGTGCCTCATAGGTACTAGGGTCTTCACACCTAGGATCTTCATTGCCAAAGAACATATGCACCCAGAATCAGACTCCTTAGTCACCTAGGGACCCATCAAGCCTGATGAATGTCATCCTTGATTTCGAAGGACCACCGCCACCGCTGAAGATGGGTGGGAAATCTAGTCAAGTTCCCTCAGTACCCTATCTTGAATTCAGCCAAAATTTGTCAAAACAGAGCTCTTTCAAAATAAACATTTTAGACTCATTATACTAGCATTTTAAATTAAACTTTTTTGTGGGAAAACCTCCAGCTAGCTATCCTCCCAAACACAGTCCTTTTGCTATGTCACTGCCCTAAATCCTGGTAGGTGGTGCCACACCTGCCTTCTAGCATATGAGGTCACCCAGTTAATCTATTTATTTAAAACATACCATATTTACTTGATTCTAAGATGAGTTTCCCCTCCATCCCTTCATCTTAGAATTGCATATGAGAGTGCTACAGGGGCAGGCAGCTGTTGTGGCTCCAGCTCTAGCCCCAGACTCAGGGTTGGAGTCAGAGCTGCAGCCACTTCCTTCCCCCCTGTATGTTGCCTCTGCACCCATGCCTCACCCCCACCACATCCTTCCCCACCACAAGGGGGGAGGGAGCAGGGGGAAAGAGTCATGCTACTGACTTTGCTGCTGCCTGCCCCCCCTGCTGCTGCTTTTCTTGCTTTTTCATGTCTAGAATCTAATTTTTGGGGACTTGTTTTAAATTCAAAGTATATGGTATTTTCTTTGTATTTTGGAAGGTGTCCATTTCATGGAATTTCAGCCAGATGTAGCTTTTATTGCCATCCATAAGAGTAATCTCATTGTTTTTCAATGGAATATGGCCTTTTATGTAAAAAATATGGTACCCAGATACTCTGATGGACCAAAATAGAAATGTAATAATGGCAATGTTTGTGTTCAGTTAGTCACTTCCCCCACTTCTTTTGTTACTAGAAACACTAAAACTACCTTAAAATTAATCTAATTTTAGATTTGTTTTACTACTAAAATGTGAGAGAAATGCTAGGAAACCCTAATGCTAGGAATCACTTGATGACATTTTCAATAGCCAGTTAAAAGTATTGTTATCATTGTTGTACAAGAAATATTGTGGTTAAGAATTGTTTGATGTCAATATTGTAACAGAATGATTAAGTAGGAAAAACAGGAGTTCAGAGACCCTGCAGCCATGTGAAATATAATATATATTTGTTCATGCTCCTGGGAATAATTTGCACTAGTGAAAGTATAGCTGATGGGATGGAAATTACAGAATTTGTTTAGATATGGTAGTTAGAGGCAATTAGATCCCAGAAAGTATTCCATTTCCATTAATTTTAAGGTACTGTAATACCTCAACAAGTTAGGATTGATACAAGCTTTTATGCACATAAAGATTTTCATTTAATGGAGGCAATTCTGACTGCAATGAAGTCAATGGGAAAATGCTTTGCCCTCTTGGGGGCTAAGATTTTTCTTCATATCTATAAATTGTATATGCTAGAAATAAAAAACCCTCCAACAATATTAAACCCTATTGTTATTATTTAGATAATATTTCTATTACAGTGTTTACTTAAATTAAATTTAAATTAGATGATCCTGAACTTAAGATGATCCACCAAATAACTAAATTCTATACATGGAAAATCTATAATTTTGTTACAATTTTCCTTGTATAAAATCTAATTATTGGAGGGCCATCTTTAATTCATCCCTCCTACATGCTGCAGGGGGCAGACAGTAAGGGGGCAGGTAGAGAGATCAAGCAATTTGCCCCCTGTTTGTATCTACCCCTGACACTTCTTCCTCCTGCTTTACTCTCCACAGCCTCAGCATCCCCCAACACTTACACTCTACTACTCCTTCTGCCCCTTCCTCCTACCCCTACCCCTCCCCTTACTTTTGCTCTCTTCTGCCAGGCTCCATCCCCATTCTAGCCTGAGGCACTGAGCATGACCCCAGCCCAGGTCCCATAGCAGCTTCATGGGCTGTGTGCTGCTTCTGCGGAGCCAGGCTCTGGGCATGCTCAGTGCCCCAGGCTACAGTGTGAATAGAACCTACTGGTGTGGAGCAAGAATAAGAGAGGAGGGAGAGGGACAAGTTGGGGAGCACAGGCTCTGTGTGTATGGGGGGGAACGTGAGAAGAGGCTGTGGAGGGGTGGGATGGCAGGGTGCAGAGGTAGCAAGAAGGTGACAAGGAAGGGCAGCACCCCCCAACCACCTCCACCCTACCACCTTGGACTCAGATCCAAGATGAGGGCCTTTTCCCCCACCATGTTGAAAGAGGGGGAAAAAACTTGTCTTGCATTCAAGTGAATATGGCATAATACATACAGGCAATAAAATGGAGGAGTTCATTTTCAAGTTTGCATTAAATATATAAAACCATTTTACTAATAAGTGCTTCTGATAGACAACATAGATAATTTTATTCCTGGTGAGGTTACTGCTGCAGATTACAGTGGAGAAAAGTGCCATGGATTTCTGTTTTTTATTTAATATTAGAAAACAATTGGGATGAAAAGGGGGAAAATTGAGAGAGGACACTCTTGAACTAACAAGCAAAACACAGAGCTAATATATTAATATAATGCAGATTTACTGTATTCCTTCTGGTCCTTTAAAAATATAGGGATGAGACTGAAAGGTCTACAATTGATTCTGTCATACATTAGTTTACAGTTTTTTGCATATATCTTTTCATATTAAATTGCTCCCTATAGAACTAGGTTTTAGCATTCTAATTACGCAAAGGAGCATAATTTCTTATCATATAGCATGGATAAATTTAATCTTCTTACTTTCCAACTAACAACAAAAGCATGTCTAGTGTCACTATAGCTACACCATGCACCTTATGTCAGATCATAGAATTATAGAAAATTAGGGTTGAAAGGGACCTCAGGAGATCATCCAGTTCAACCCCCTGCTCAAAGCAGCACCATCCCCAACTACACCATCCCCATCAAGGATCTGTCTAGCCGGGTCTTAAAAACCTCTATGGCTAGAGAGTCCAGAACCTCTCTGGGTAACCTGTTCAAGTGCTTTACTATCCTCTTTCATAGATTTCATAGATTTCTCGGGTCAGAAGGGACCTATTAGATCATCGAGTCCAACCCCCTGCTCTGGGCAGGAGAGAGTTTTTCCTTCTGCGGGCGTTTTTCCTTATATCTAACTAAACTTCCCTTACTGCAACTTGACAGTGTTGCTTGTTAAGTCATCCACCACCATTGATAATAGTCTAGCTCTATCCTCTTCGTAACCACCCATCAAGTAGTTGAAGGCTGCTATTAGGACTGTGCAAAATTTCAGCGGGAGTTTCATTTCAGATTCAGACATTTCGCTGGCCAAATCACCAGACCCAAAATGAAACACACGGCTCTCACACAGCTCTGAAATGAAACGGGCCATCCAAAACATTTCAGAATGTTTTGAAACAATTCAGATGTTTCTGAAATGTTTCAGATGTTTTGGATGTTTCGAGCTGTTTTGGAGGTGGGCTTGCAGGGAAAAAAAAACTAAGAGGGAGGGAGGGAATGGGGAGGAGGCAAGGGGAAGGACTACTCTGATATTGACATCTGTAGCTGGCCAGTGACAACAATCTGCCCCTGAGGTCCCTTCCAATCACAGTGATCTAGGGGAGGGACAGAGAAGCAGCATTAAAAGGCTGTTTGTAAAACTGAGTCTCTGCCATTTTGCAGCTGCATCTGTCTGTGTCTACAGCAGGAGCTGCAGAGACTGAGAGCAGCATCTGTAAGCTTGCAGCTTGGTAGTGCCTTGCTATCAAGTTGTAGCCACTGCCAGTCCTTTCCTATTTATTTACCCTTGCCTACCCTTCCTCAAAAATCCTGTTATTTGTTCTTCTTAGTTTTTTATCCCCAAACAAAAAGGAAGCGTGCTTTGCCTGGCAGTGACTCACCACAGTGCACTGCAGGAAAGTACTCAATACACATACATATATTACATGCACATTCACACACACACACATTTTTTTCCAGCACACAAAATATGAAGTGTGCTGGAAAGGCAGGTGCCAGATCTTCTGGCTGGGGAGGGAGAGGGGGCAGAGGGAGAGCTGTAAGTCCTCCCCCCAACTTAGCTGCAGCCAGGCATGAGGCTTCTGGTGCTGGTGGCAGAAAGAGGTGGGATCCATGTCTGCATCTCCACCCCATCCAATAACACCAGCCATAATAATAACCCCCAGCACCACCAGCATGACAAGCAGCATCAGCATGTCATGACAGTGTCCTCCACCCCCATTTCAGTTTCCAGCCTGAGCTTTCCAGTGCCAGAGGGAGCTGGATCTGGAATTAGGGGACCTGAGCAAGATCTCTAGCAAAAGAAATTCTGGGGACCGAGGACAATTCATTCCATCCAGGAAGAGCACACGCACACCAACTTCCTCAGCCTGACGAAGGGTTTTTAAGCCTGAAAGCTTACAAAGAAGAATTTCTCCAACTATTCAGTTAGTCTGATAAAAGATATCATATTGCCCCTAAGAACCTTGTCTGGGCTATGTCTTTAGACTAACACAGCTACAGCTTACACCCCTTAACACACACAAGTGACGTGAGTTTTGCTTTCAGCAGTCTGAGATGCAATTTCACAGAAACCCCTGCCCCACTCCACCTGAAATCTGGCAGGCCTCCCTCATGGCTGTATGAGGGGCTATGTATGTGTTAATGAGGGTAGCCACTTAATGCCCTGCTCTCAGAGCTGGAGGCAGTAGTTTAGTATCTCACCAGCCAACAGGAGAATAACATCTCTCTGCTGAGTTCCCATGCCAGGAAGAACTTGGAGGTACAGGGGCTGGGGCTATATGGGGAGGAGGGGGCCCCATATCATCCTGGGCATGACCCAAAACTGCACCCTGTCATGGCTGGGAGGCCTGGAGCGACTGCCAGTGATGTAGCAGCCCCAAGAAATGCCAGGACTGTGAACCTCCCTGGGGAAAGGCGGGTAGGAGGCACCTGATAATAACCTCCAGCCACTGCACAGTCCTGGCTGGGGAAAGCCCAGCCCTTTGAGAGGACTGAGGCTTACTGGTTGCAGTGGAGTTGTGAGGGTGAGAAATGGGGCTGCCATGCCTGCAGTTTTCACTCTGCTGCACCTTAACACACACACAAAGTCACACATCATGAGTTTTGCTTGTCAGCACCTTGAAGTGCAGTTTTGCAGAAACCTTTGCATCTATCTCCTTGAAACCTGGCAGGCTTCATGGCCTCAGAAGGGGCTAGATCCTGCTATTTTCATCCCACTCTGCCTTCATACTTACAAATGTCATGAATTTTGCTTTAAACAGTTTGAGGTGAAGTTCCCCAGAAACCCCTGCACTATCTCCTTGATGCTTGGCAGGCACCATGACCTTAAAATGGGCTAGCACTCCTGCAAGCTTCATCCAACTCAGGCAAGAAATGACAAAGTTATAGGCAGTTTTGTGATTCCCCATTATAGCCTATGGCCGAAACACCGCCGAAATTCCAAACAGCTCTGAAACAGTTTAGGCTTACCAAATTGGACAGTGATTCAAAACACCAACATGAATCACTGTCCCTCTAAAACTCCGAATCCAAAATGGAGAGAAACACAGCCATTTCGGACAGCCCTACGAAGCACCAAAACAAAACATTGTCCCTGCAAAATGTCACATCTGAAACCGAAACAAAACACAGGCATTTTGCACAGCCCTAGCTGCTATTAAATGCCCCCTCAGTTTTCTCTTCTTCAAACTAAATAAGCCCAGTTCCCTCAGCCCCTCCTCAGAAGTCATGTCCCCCAGCCCCCTTACCATTTCCATTGTCCTCTGCTGGACTTGCTTCAATTTCTCCACATCCTTTCTGTAGTGTGGGGCTGAAAACTGGACACAGGACTCCAGATGTGGAGTACTGCAGATCATCAGCATAGCTTGAATAACCCAATTAGTAGAGTTGATGTATAAAACAATGGGTTTGATGTTGAAAGCATGTTACTTTGTGCATTGACAGATTTACGTGCTCTGATTAAATTAGTATTTGAAATCACTTTGAAATGAAACAGTATAGTGTCACTAATATAATATGTCAGGTATAGTTATTTGCAGACTGAATCTCTAAACAAAGTCTATGATTTGAAACTATTTTAAAGCAAAATATCAGTCATATGAATTGAATTAGCCTTGAATAAAATCAATACTTACTATAATTTTCTTAGTAAAATTTGAATGTGTGTTTCACAAAACTATCTATTTATATATAAATATACAATTTTATCTATCAGCTTATGTTTTTTAATTTTTACCTTGTTACATAATATATTCAGATTTTCAATAATATTATTAGTTTAGGAATAATTATGGGATATACATTAACACCATAATCTAATGATGACTTTACAGTGGGCTAGATATGCTTTTTGGATATTATGGGTATTATCTTTATGGGTGTTACCTTGGATTAATGCTATGGATTCTTATTTTAAAATCTCTGGGTTTATCTTGTGAATCATTTTTGCAAACCTAATATCTTGGCATCCTGTATCATCCATAGAAAGATCTAAAGCACCCAGGGTACCATGGCACTCTGGTTGAGTTTCACTAAACTAGACTGTTAGGTTGTTTGGATTTTGCATTCTTATGGGTGTTACCATGTCATTTGCCTTCTTAGCCCCAGATCTGCAAAGATAGGCACCTGTTGATTGATTTCAGTGAGAATTTAAGTACCTAAATAGGAGTTACAGACTTGATCTTGTTCTGCCTCTAAGATGTTGAAGTGGCACTTTTACTGACTGAGATCCCTGAGAACATATAAGTGAGATCAACCCTACTTAAATCCCTGGAAAATTTTATACATTTATTTTTGCAATGTATCTTCAGCTTAGCTTCTACATAAAAATGACAGCAGGGAATGCACCCCCTTTTGACCCAAGTCTAGTGCAGTGAATTTCAACCAGTGTCACAGTACCCTGGAGTGCTTTAGATCCTTTTAGGGATGCTGCCAAGCAATTAGGTGTACAAGCATGATTCAGAAGGTCAACCCAGAAATTCCAAAATAGGAATCCATCGCATTAAAAACATCCTGATTTACAGTGGTCTTTCTGAGTTCTTGGCAAGAGGAGAATTGATCCTTTATTTTTCTGTAGTCAAAAAGTTAGTGAAAACTAAAAATTGGAATTCTCTGAGGGGTGCCTTGAGTCTAACAAGGAATGCCTTGAACCCACTGAAGGGCATCGAGTTTGAAAAGGTTGAGAACCACTTGTATAGTAGTGATTAGAATACATACCCAGGAAGTGAGAGACCTAGGTTTGAGCTTCCCCACTGACCCAGGGGGTGTTGGGGTGGTTAGCCTATATCTCCTGCTTTCCAGAAGAATTGCCCTCACCTCTGTCCATCTCATAACCTGGTGGTTCAGTAAATTCCATCCTTCTTGTTGAAGTTGGCCCACTGCTCAGAAAGGAATGTGAAACTCGAGGGGCCAGAAGGAAAGCAAGCAAGAGGAAATTTACTGAGGAGGTCACTTTACTAGGAAGAAGTCCTTGGTCCTAACTCTGGTTTATGCATTTTGCATTACATTTTCATTGGATAAAATGTATAAGAAGCATTTGGGGTGGAACACAGGTCTTTTTCCCTGATCAGTGAATTTTCCTGGGAAATGGAAGGTGTAAAGCCAAACTCCTGGCTAAGTGCAGCTTAGAATACAGGTTTCAGACTTCCTTTGTGAGTGCCAAAAATAATAAATATTAGGTTCTTCCATATTTGGTGTATGATCTTGATATGATGGGGGTGTGTAATGTATAGCCTCAGGAGGTAGAAGTTCCTATTTCCTGTTGGTAGTCTGTAGGCCACTCTCTGCTTATTGTCTGAATGGGAAAGTTATGGTTTTTCCTAGAGTGGAGTAGGATTGGTCTCTGAAGGGACACCGAAGGCCCATTGAAAAAATGGGAGAACAGACTAGGATAGCTCTCCTGAGCCGAAGTGTATATTTCAGAGACAAACAGCCATTAAGTCTAAAGTGCATAGTAGGTAACTTAGGATCTGGGACTATGGTCCTTATTACACATTTCATGTTAAGCATTTTAAACGTGAATTGGTGTTAACGTTAGTTCAAGTTTGAAGTAGTTACATGTTCAGACTAAAAACCTTCTGTGACTGTTCCCAACCTGTAGCTGTGACTTGCCACTAGAGGACTAACAAGCAGGGGCCTGACTAGGAGCTACAGTTGTGAATTGTCCATACAGAACAGGGGAGTGCAGATAGGGGACACTGCATCCTAGCATGCTGGAGGCCTGAAACTTGGGTGGCTTATCTCTGGGGAGTGCTCACATATTCATGGAACACAATCTGGGTAAGGTGGATCAAAGATAAACTTGCCCTGTCATGGCATAACTTTAAGATGCCTAAAGTATGCTTAAAAGTAGTTTACATATCTTAATTGTGGACAATCCAGGGATTAGGAGCTCCTTGAGCCATCTAAAATTAGCATGTAACAAAGTCCTATGTGCATAAGTACCTTTGTTATCTGTTGCATTCACTAGCACAGTAACAAAGAGCAGTACATTGCAGTCAATTCCTTTGACATTTCCACATCTGTTCATCTTTTGTACAGACTTTTTTGCAACTATACTTGATAAATATTCTAAAATGCATCAGCTGCTTCAGGCAGAGTTTGAGGTTTGCAGTCTGTGGGGCCATCGTTCTTCTCCAACCTCATGACTCAGAATTTCCTAATTATTATACTCCTCAAAATATTTGCTCTCAGCAGTTAGTTTGTAGGACTTCTAAGTGAATATGTTGATGCAATGCAGCTGGAATCGGTGTAGTATTTTCAAAGCGTTCCAGTTTTTATAGGCAAATAGGACTAATTGGATATTATAAACCATTTTGACGTCACTATGTAACCATAGAGAATGAACAATAAATTGTCCAGACCTTGCAAGATCTTCATCAGTGATAATCCATGGATTAAACAGTATAGTTAGCAGTGCACCTGTGACTTCAAACACATCCCCGGTGTTTCGAGTATTTTTAAAGCTTCCAGCACAGAACATAACTATGTCAAAATCTGTTAGCACATAGAACAATGGAAACATCTGGGCTCTTTTTCTGATCAATGAAGAGTAATATCATTTATGCTAATAAATGAGAAATCATTTCCCATGCTAAATGCAAGGGAGAGTTAAATTTTCCAATCTTTTGACAGCTGCAATATTAAGAACCATTACATCAGTATCATCAGTCCTTACAATAACACAATTGAGCCCTTTTCTATGTTGTATGTGCAACAATATCGTATTTGCCTCTTTATGATTGCACACTGCTTCGTGATACAGTCTAAGGTCATGGTGATAACACATCTTTATCCATTATAACTACATTTGTCTATCCCAGGGCACATCTACACATGCAATTAATGCAACACAATAAATACACCAGAGTGTATTGCCCCTGTGTGCTCTATTTGAATGTGCCTGGAACCATATCACATTGAGTGAGGTTAGAGTAGCCATGGCTTGCAGGAGACCCAGGGGGTCAGCCTGCAATTTCAGGGCCGCTCCTGTCCAGCTCAACATGTTGTGAACTGGCTGGGACACAAGGGTGCGCCAACGTGGGGCTAGCTGGCAGGAAGCCTCTGCACTGAAGCAGCCTCATGCCCCAGCCAGCCAGATCAGAATCTACATATGCAGTGCTACAGAGTAAAAAACTAATTAGTTTGCTCCTGCCTAATAGCATTGCATGTGTAGATGTGAAATGTTAACTGCAGAGCTAATTAATCTACTCCACAGTAAATGTCTTATGTAGGTGACCCCCAGTGACTTAAAGTTTTGGGTATAAAATTGTCTGAACCATAGAGGAATTCTGCCATGTTATCATTGTGCTGAAGGAACAATTTCCAGTTATTTTATACATAACATCCTCGACATATTACTATTATTGTTATTATTGTTACTTACTAATTTGGTTAATACACCAGATATTTGAATAAAAATGACACATCATAGTCTAGAAGTTGAATTTCTGCGAAATACAAAAGGAAACAAAACACATTATATATATATATATAATATATAATATATATATTATAACTAAATAACAATGTTACATGGCATCATTTTTCAAAATGGCTCCAACCTTAAATCACTCAGAATGGATGTGTTTCACTAAATAACTTGTTTGTAACATCAAACACTCAATTTGACCATTTTCTATCAACAGAGGTAAATAGTCAAATGGATAAAATCATAGTGATTCAATCTGGCTCACTCAAATGAAAAAGGAGGCACCATACACACAATGAATAGACAAACAAAAATTATTTCCTAGGTCATAAGCCTGACTCCTGGGCAAGGATCATGTGCATATGCAGATACTTTCTAATACAATTCTGTACAAACAAGATAAGTGCTTAATCATGCTCTGACCCTGCAAATAGTAATTGTTCCAGTGCAAAGCATGGGCTATTCATTCAATAAGTCATATTTTGCTTATTAACTGCCTCTGGCTTTTCATTCCCAATACCACTCTGTGTAATATTCTTTTCCAGTTGAAGGTGGCCCAGTTTTATTTTGTTTGGTTTTCAAGGCACCTACTTAAAAACAACATTACTAATATCCTAATTATCATAGCTGGCATATCCAAACTGCCCCTCACATCAATTCAAAGAATGACTTTGTATCCATATTTCTTTCCAGCTGTATATCCAAGGCAGTTAGGATTCCACATCATAAAACCAGATGTGGTGTATTTTGGAACATGAAAATAAAATAAAATCCTGTTTGAAATGAGTATGTAGAAAAATGTTTATTTATAAAAAGGGGAGGGGGAGGGAAGGGACTGAAGCTAAAAGATATTTCAAGGACCTAATAATAAAAACAAAACAAATGTTGGAGACAGAGTCAGTACGAACCAACACTCCTTGAAGTTCTAAATCCAGCACTGTCCACCTACAGCTGCCCAGCAAAGCGTCTAATGTAGACTTCACTGCAGCATGAAGAAACTTCGAGATAAGATAACTTGTAGGGATTGTCACTGATGTTGCACGTTTTGGAACACATTTCTACTGTGTGTGTTTGTAGCTGAAGGGAAGTATGAACATACATAGTTTAGTCCCCAGCCTGCCATATTTTAACACCAAGATTAACATTGTTAATTGAAATAGTGTTATTCTGCTTACTGTTTGTTTTGTTTTTAACTCAGTAACTCTGTAACTTCTCAGTAACTTCTGGCAAGTTTTTGCTGTTTACTTGGACTCCGTTCCAAAGAACCAGATTGGTAACATTTTAAACTCCCTTTGCATAAATAAAAATAACACCAGATGCAAGGTACTGAGGAGCCTATCCGAATATGCAAGCGCACGTTTGAGATGCTGGGGTAGTAGAGATGTTTAGAAATGACACATAATAAAATTGCTACTATTCTCCTTTACTTTAGGAAGTGCAGACGTTAGTCAATCTGTGTGTGATTTCAATCATCTTTTCCAATTCATTTAAATACCAAAAGAACAAAAGTTTCAATTCTGTGATATTCTGAGTATCTCTACCACTCTTTTTTTAGTAAAAGCTCACGTTTTAGGAATGTCAGTGACCACAAAGGTCAAGGTAAAGGAGAATGAGGCCTGAGAAATGGCACTCCTTTTTACCTACATTTATGCTTTTTCTTTCAGTTAGATACTTTCCTAATGTTTGTTCAGCGATGCCGGCTTAGCAATTAAAATTCAAACAAAGCTTTGGCAAAAAGGTTTTGTACGAATTCTTGTTAATATTCAGTGACAAATCACCTTCCTGTTCCAGTTTTAATAAATGTAAGGCAATAGTCGATTTAGCCATGCTGAATATGTACAGAAGCTTTATTCATAAATATGAAAATCTGAGTCACTTATGCTCAGAGGCATTGTTGCAAGGAGCTGGAATGAGTAGATATGACATTGTTACAAACATAATACCTTGAAGTCTAATCATATTTATGAAAGCTTCATTGTATCAATTAGCAAAACTATGTCAGACAAATACAATACAGGTCCTTATTGTTAAAAATACATAATTGTGCAAGGAAATAAGTGTATAACAAAATATTCTTTCGTTATAAAGAAACAAGGAAACATTCTCTGAAGGCAGAAAAGATTTGATTGTGCCCAGTCACCCTGTGTATCTAACTACAGACGGGTAGTCAGAAGGCTTCTTACAGACTAACTTTTTCAGAGATGCATGAGCTTTTGTATGCTACAGCCTACATTGTCAGGTTCAATGAATGGACTTGAAGAGCGTAGGGGTACTAAATAAAAAGGAATATGGTCATTTAAATACAAAAGATAGGGAAAGGGAGAAGAAAGGATGGGGCACTGCTGAGAGGTAAAGATAAATTGGAGACAAGTTGTAATCTATAAGTTCCCTTAAAAATATATGCTCCAGGAAATATGTATTTTATTCCATTTGAAGGCTATTGCTACAAGGCACTGTTGTGGTAGTGTGAATTTAAATAGGTACTTTGATATATTTTGAAGATCAGGTAACTGGTACAGTGTTTATCAGCACACATACAGAATGAAAGTGATACGCTAAAAAATACTGATGATATAGTATAGGTTGATAAAAGTCAAGCCATTCAGAAATAAGTCTAAAATTTGACTTTACGCAATCCCATTATGTTTAGTTATGGCATCGCATGCAGTTTCTCAGATGACCCAATATTCACAGTGTTCCTGTGAATAAGTCACCCTCTGGTGGCCAAAAAGCTACTGCCTGCTTCTGGTTCTAGGTACCTTCTCTTCTGCTCTTATCTGCTACACCTTTATATAATTGTTAAAGAGAAGCAGCCTAAGCATCCTAGAACATGCCCCTGTCCTTCTTCACCACTGGCTCCCCTCCCAGACCCTAATAGCTCAAATCTAGCCCAACCCCCCTGGCCTGTATATGCCCCAGGGCACCCATTCATTGCCTTATGGGCTATACATAGCCTCCGACCTCTCTTACAGCCCTACTCATGCCTTGCGGGTGTTATGCATCATCACTCAAGTGGGAAACTTGTCCCCAAAGCTAACAGGCTACCTCAAGCCTTTACTTCCTTGTTAGGGCTTCTTCCTTCCTTGCTTCCATCCCTCCACTTTAGCTGGTCCCTTAGCCAAGGCCCACTATCCTGGACCTGGGTTCTGGGCTCCAGCCCTATCAGTTGCCAGTCTCTCTGGGCCTCTGCCCTTGTCTCTTGCTCTAAGCCCCTAACCTCAGAATTCATGCTTCTGGGCTGCTGGGCCAGGACCTTGTCTTTCTGGGCTGAACTTGCCCCTCAAGGGTCACAGATCCCTGACCCATGTTCAACCCTTATGGGTCCCTGACTCTGGCTCATGCCCTGCTTGGGCCCCTGTCCCATTCTCCACTACTTCCACTATTTGCCTCACCCCTGGCAGGGCTCAAGGCAGTTGCATTCCCTTCAGGCACAGCTGAGACCTCCAAACCTCTCCTGTGTCTTAAACTAATATAAAGCACAATGCAATAAGAAAACCTTCTGGCTGTAAAAAAAACCTTTCCCCACGCTGGGTTCCAACATAAACCTCAGCTCCATGGTTGTATGTAACAAAACTTCCCCTCTCATACTGGGTCCTACTGCTCTGTAGGCATCTTGTTGCAGTCTAAGGTATTGGCTTTATGTGCCTCGTAAGTCCTGTCCCATCCTCTTAGGTGACCCTGCAGTTTCCTTCAGCTGTTCACTCCTTGTGGCTGATGACTTGCCAACCTTCTAAGCTCAGGCTTAGCCAAGCAGCCTGCAGTCCCCTGCTTCTAGGTTGCCTACCTGGTATAGTGAGCCACTACTTTGGTTCCAGTTCCTGGGTGAGTCACCCTCCCAGAGGTCGTCCTTGCCTGCAGCTGGCCATCTGTCCACTTTCTGGCAGCCAACTCATTAATAGCTAGCTGGGCTCCAGGCTGCCAGGTCTACTGTAGGCAGTCTGTTCTCTGCAGTGGTTCCCCTGACTGGCCACAAGTATTCCCATTTTCTGTAACAAGCTACTCCCTGCCTAAGCACCAGGATTCCTGGATGCCTGCCCTCTCACAGCTAGCCTCTTCCACAGCCATGAGTCCTAACTGCAGCCTTTTCTCTCTTTAAAGTGACAAGAGTCTTGCCAATGGAGGACTTCCCAATGGAGGTTTGTTAAAAGTAAAGGGCTCAGACAGAAGTGACAATTTTTGCCCAATCTGGCCACAGAAACCGGTTTATAGCTGTGACCAAACACAAGTGCACAGCTGCAGGCAGCTAAAAGAATGGCCAATCAGATGAAAACCTGACCCTTCATTGCATGAGGGGTCAGTTGAAGACATATTGAGCATTGTACATATGCTTGCGCCACAGTGCCAGGCACATGTAGTTGTATAAGTGATGAAATGTACATCAGCACTGAGAAAATGGTGGTGGCATGCTTTTAAACTAAAACACATCAGAAGTGTTTTAGTTCAAAAGTGCACCATCGCCATTTTCTGCACACTGACATGCATTTCACCACTTATACAACTGTACAGTGTAGTGCATGTCAGCTTGTATGTGGAGCAGACTCGATTAATCAAATCTGTTCTAACCCACCAGATCTCCAGCATGTTGTAGGTATGTGTAAAAAAGGTATGTGTAAAAATGCCCATCAAAACAGAGCATCTTCTGTAACTAGTGTCTGCACTGCTTGCCAGCCTTGAGCTGTTTTCAGAATGTGTGGTGGAGAAAGAAGCAGAGGGGGTTCAGTTTGAGGGTTTCAGCCCCTGCTGGAGGGTGAGGCAAGTGTATTGGAGCCCACCTCCCCGAGGCGGGGGAGGTCCAGTTCACCCACCCTGCCATCTAGCACTGGCTGGGCAACCCCTGTAATAAGCCCCATCTGCTCCTTTTCCCTTCTCTCATTCTGAAAATTTTGCAGCTTAGCAGGGAGCTGGGGCCATCACTAAAAGAAACCAGTTGCAGGCTGGCAGCCACCCACTAGATTCCCCTTCCCCCTGGAAAGAACAGTGAACTTCTGTTTGTTCCAGGAGATCGTTATAACTGAGAACAATTCCTGCAAAGCATTTCCTTCTCAGTAACAGCAAGGAGCTGCACTTCTGTCTGCACCAATAGTGCTGCAAATTGGAATGGAGCACTTGCAGTTTGAACACTGCATCTCTTGGTCACTGGACATGAGCCAGAAATGGAACTTGCTTTTTAAAACATGGGGGGGGGGGGGGAATGCTACAGCCGGTTTCACATTTAAAAGAAAAGGAAAGTGAAAACACTGATGCATATGAACTTTTCCTTAAGGTAGGAATTGTTTCTCATTAGGTGGTAGTAGCTGCTTACTAGTTCGCATTTGCTATTTTAATATTTTTTATGAATTATAATTCATTACAACCTTCTGTAAGAATGGTCTGTATTGTACATAGGCAGGTCAATCCTAAACTGAAAAGAGTCTCTCACCCAGATCAGTTTACAATTCAAACAGAAAGAACAAGACAAAATGTGGCGTGAGAAGTAAAGCACAAATGTTTTACTAAAAGATTCTAACAAAAGATGAAACTTGGTTTTACTGGTTCTTGAACAAACACATGGAAAGAATTTGATGCCTTAGTAGGAACTTGTGTTCCTTTCAAGCCTGTGATTTTAAATTTAAAATACCCTTCCTGGGTCATCTAGTTCAACCCTTTTTAGAGATTCAAGATGTCTTTTTTTCTAAACCAATGAAAACAAAGGCCTATCTTGAAAATCTTAAGTGAAGGAGATTCTATAGCTAGTTCTATTCAAGTTCATATAGTTAAGAACTTTTTCCCCCCATTATTTAATCTAAATCTGTTTGCTGCAGACTTCTTGCTGCAGCAAAGGTCTTGATTTTTGTGGGCTAAAGGAGAACAACTATTCTTCCTCTTGCGGGGTCTGCTCCCTACTGGGGTCTCTGGCGCGACAGCTGAAGGAGCTCCAGGCCACAGTCCAGAGACTGCGCGCCATCAGGGACTGCAATCAGGAGATAGATTCCTACTGCCAGGCCCTTCTCCTCCGGGAGCCACAGGGGAGAGCTCCGTCTCCCTCCACGACTAAGGAGGACTCTGGGACCTCCCGCTCTGCCCAGTCAGGGGCATGGACCAAGGTGGTCAAGGGCCCAAAGGCTCACCGCACCAAGGGCCCACCCTTGCCGGAGCTTAGCAGCAGGTTCACACCTCTTGCAGCCCCATCAGAGACTGCTCAGTTGCCGGCTCCCGCAGGCAACCCAGGCTCGACCGCAGCTACTGGCCCCACTCTCCCGAAGACAAAGCGTAAGGTGTTTGTTGTGGGAGACTCCATCCTGCGGGGCACTGAGGGGGCAATCTGTCGCTCCGACCCCTTAGCCCGGGAAGTCTGCTGCTTCCTGGGGGCCCACATCTGAGACATTGCGGAGAGGATCCCGCAGCTCCTCTGGCCCACAGACCACTACCCCATGCTCCTTATTCACGTGGGCACCAATGACACATGTCGGAGCACCCCCAGCCAGGTCATGAGGTGCTACAGGGAGTTGGGAGTGAGGCTGAGGGGTCTGGGAGCTCAGGTGGTGTTTTCGTCGATCCTCCCAGTCTCGGCCTATGGGCTGAGGAGGGAGAGGAGGATCCACGTAGTGAACCAAAGACTGCGGTGCTGGTGTCATCGGGAAGGCTTTGGCTTCCATGACCACAGCCCGCTCTTTGGCGAGAGAGGCAGCGAGCTGCTGGGAAGAGATGGCCTCCACCTCTCTCCCCTGGGGAGGAGTCTCATCTCAGCCAGGCGGCTGACCTGCTCCACCGGGCTTTAAACTAAGCCCGCTGGGGAATGGGGGGACTACTGCCACTGCTGGCCCACTGAGCGACCCTTGCAAAGCCAGCGGACCAAGGCACTTAAGGGAGCCCACCCCTGCCTCAGCCCTGGCACAATCTGTGGGCAAGGCAAGAGCCCCCAAGGGCACACTTGCCTGCCTGTACACTAATGCCAGGAGCCTGGGCAACAAGCACTACGAGCTCGTCCTCCTGCTTAGTGCAAAGAAATACGATGTCATTGGGATAACATAGACCTGGTGGCACTCCACCCATGACTGGACTACGGGTATAGAGAGCTATACCCTGTACAAGAGGGATCATGTTGACAAAAGGGGCAGGGGTGTAGCTCTCTATGTGAAGGAAAGCTGCATGTCCCTGCAAGCTGATGTTGGTGACTGGCATGGACAGCTAGAGACCCTCTGGGTAAAAATTTGTGGGGAATATGGCACAGGGGACACAACGGTGGGCGTCTACTACAGACCTCCCACTCAAAGTCCTGAGCTTGACCAGGAGTTTCCCCGGGAACTGACTGAGGCCGCTTGCTCCAGGACCTTGGTTGTCATGGGTGACTTCAATTACCCGGACATCTCGTGGGAAGATCACTCAGCAAAATCCAAGCGGTCGCAAAGCTTTCTCTAGTGTGTGGATGACCTCTACCTGACTCAAGAAGTCTATGGGCCAACGAGAGGCAAAGCGCTGCTCGACCTGGTACTGGCTACGGGGGATGACCTAATCGGTGACCTAGTGATCAATGGGAAGCTGGGTGAAAGCGACCATGACCTGATCACCTTCACCATCCACCATAAAGCTGGCAAGTCAGTCAGCAACACAGAAGTCCTTGACTTCAGAAACGCCGACTTTGACAAGCTCAAGAGGCTAGTCGGACAGGCCCTCAGGGACCTTGACCCCAGGGTGATGGGAGTTCAAGAAGAGTGGTTGCTCCTCAAGGAAGCGATCCTCAATGCACAAGCTAAATGTATTCCAACACAGAGGAAAGGCAGCAAGAAGGCACAGCAGCCCTCCTGGCTCTCCAGGGACCTAGCGGACCTCCTGCAGCTAAAAAGGAAAGCCTACAAAGGATGGAGGATGGGATGGGATTCACCTTCAAGGAGGATTACTCCGCGCTGGTCCGGTCCTGCAGGGAGCAAACCAGGAAAGCCAAGGCTGCAACTGAACTCCAACTAGCTTCAGGCATCAAGGACAACAAAAAGTCCTTTTTCATATATGTGGGGAGCCGGAGGAAAAGCAAGGGCAACGTTGGACCCCTGCTAAACCAGATGGGGCAACTGGCAACTGACGCCCAGGAAAAAGCCAACCTATTAAATAGGTACTTTGCATCAGTCTTTCATCAGTCCCATGGGACGCCCATGCCTGCTATGGGACAGGGAGATCCAGGTGATGGGGATCCCCTACCCTCCATAAATGCTGACCCCGTGAAGGAACATCTTGAGAAGCTGGATACCTTCAAGTTAGCCAGCCCTGACAATCTGCACCCCAGGGTACTCAAGGAGCTGGCGAGCATCATAGACCAGCCCCTGGCACGGATCTTTGAAAACTCCTGGTGCTCTGGTGTAGTGCCCGAAGACTGGAAGAAGGCCAATGTGGTGCCGATCTTCAAGAAAGGGAGGAGAGTGGATCCGGCTAACTACAGGCCCATTAGCCTGACTTCTATCCTGGGGAAGATCTTAGAAAAGTTTATTAAGGAGGCCATCCTTGATGGACTGGCCCAGGCTAACATTCTAAGGGATAGTCAGCACGGGTTTGTTGTGGGTAGGTCTTGTTTGACCAATCTCATTTCCTTCTATGACCAGGTGACCTATCATCTGGACAAGGAAGAAGAGATCGATGTCATATATCTTGACTTCAAAAAAGCTTTTGATCTGGTATCCCATGATCACCTCTTGGCCAAACTGCCCAGTTGTGGCCTTGGCTCCACCACGATCCGCTGGCTGGGAAACTGGCTCCGTGGTCGGACCCAGAGGGTTGTAATTGATGGCAGTCACTCATCGTGGTGCCCTGTGCCCAGTGGGGTCCCTCAAGGCTCTGTCCTTGGACCCATACTGTTCAACATCTTCATTAATGGTGTGGACATTGGAGTCAGGAGTGGACTCACCAAGTTCGCCGATGACACCAAACTTTGGGGCAAAGCATCCACGCCAGAAGATAGGCGGGTGATCCAGGCTGACCTGGACAAGCTCAGCAAATGGGCAGACGAGAACCTCATGGTGTTTAACATCGAAAAATGCAAGGTTCTCCACTTTGGGAGGAAAAACCTGCAGCATCCTTATAGGCTCGGCAGTGCTACGCTGGATAGCACTACAGAAGGGGTTTATTCTGTGCTTTGGGCTGTTTAACATTTTTATTAGTGACTTGGGTGCAGAAACAGAGGGTTTCCTATATCTTGCATGCACAAATACATGTTTAAAATAAATATAGACCAAACTGAATTTCCTTTTTGGTAACAACATCACATTGCTGACTTGCATTGACTTTCTGTTCTGTTCTACTGTAACCCCGGATCTTCACTGGCAGTCCTCCTACCTAATCAGTCACTCTTCATTTTGAATTTGTATTTCATTTCCCTTTCCAAGGGGTAGCACCTTCTGGTTGTTTTTCTACATTTCCTTTTACTGTTAACAGCCCAATTCTCCATTTTAGGCCTGTCCTTCAAAGACTTTGCAAGCCCTGAAGGGCTTTGCCACTTGTAAGTTTCACCAAGAAGCTCTCTTTCTCAAGTTGAGTTACTAATACAAATGTTAATATCACTACCAGACCCAGAATGGGCCTCAGTGAAAAATCACTTATGATCGCCTGCTCTTCTGATATTGTTCCATTAATAGTTACTCCTGTATATCTGATTGACTGAATAACTGTGAGCAATAGCATTTTGCTGTAGTCCACATTATTCCAGTTTACTTATGTCATGTGGAACTGTTCCAAAAGACTGACCCGTATAGGGTGGCAGACAAAGCAACAGCAGTAGAAATTTGACTGTATAGAATTTGAAAAATAAAGAATCACCTAACTGGGGCTATAGTAAGTAGTGACACCCAGGGTATACCTAGAGAATATCCCCATGTTCAAACTTCAGCAGTATGCCTTTATGCTTCTGTTCTGGGCTTTGGAGAAGAGGTTGTCCTCTACACCACTCATTCTTGTTACCAAAAGAGAAGGGAAGGAATAGTAATAACAATCTGAGAAAAAGGACTAGAGTTCTGCTTGGCCCCTTGCTAGGCTGTCTAGACCTTATCTCATCATGCCCAACTTACTAAATTCTACACTGTGTAGATGCAATGTTCCTGGCAGGCAGAGAAAGCCAAACATTTGCTGACTGGGGATTATTTTATAGCAAGAAAGCAGCACGAGAAACAAACAAGGTACTTAGGAAATACAGAAGGAACATGAAGGCAGAAAGTTATTTGTGAAGAAATGCGGTCTGTTGGCTTAGAAACGATATTTAAAGGGCTGTTTTTTGGGAATTGGCTTATAGGTATAGATTATAAGGGGTCAACAGGGGTAACTGGATTTCTAAGAGCCTGGGTTTCACACACAGAGTTCCACATAGCCCTGGAAGCAGACGGGCTGTCTAACACAGCAAGGCCAATGGATGGACACAGCCTGAGAATGAAGCGGGGCATGCCATAATATGAGATCACAGCCTTCAAGGCAGCCAGGTTGTCTAACACAACAAGCTCACATAGCTTGGGAACCAAAGAAATATGTTCCATACTGTTCCATAACACAAGATAAGTGACACCAGCAAAAAGGCCCCAGAGCAGCAGAGGGGCCTAAGTCCCACTTTTGGGGAAACAGACCAAATTAGATAAAGGCCCGGAAGGCTACGTGCATATGTAACCACAGAGAGACAAGCAACCAAAGATAGCCACAAATAAAGAGTCATCAGGAGTCAGCAAGGGGGAAGGAGAATACAAAACCAGAGACTTGAGAGTAACACAGGGTCCCTTCTCCCTTTGTCCCTTCCCTCCCTGTCCCTCCTTCTCTTCCTTGAGAGTGGTTCCCATCTTTGTCCCTGTCCCCTGGAAAGGGTCCCCAAGGCCACCATGAACTGAGGGCATACCAGCAGCCTGTCTCATGCACCTCACTGGAGGGGGACTTTGGGCTTCGGCATCCAACCTCCAGACTGCTGACACCTGAGAGAAAGAGCCTCAGACTGGAGACTGCATCCTGACTAGATTTACTTTGACTCTGACAGCCCTAGGACTGGTAGATATAGAACTGCTTGGTTGTTTGTATTGTTGCTTTTCTGTTCTTACTCTTCATCAATAAATTCACCTATTATCAATTGGCAGGTATTGTGGTCAACCTGAGGGTTGTGCTCACCCAGAACAAAGGTACAGGGGCTGGGTTTCTAGCATCCAGGGTCCATCTCTGCCATGTATCATAAAAGCTGCATGAGTCTCTAACAGAAAATCCTGGCAATAGAAACAATATGGCAGATAAACTTGCCAACAACTTGCTTTGTCTAGACTCTGCTTTGCATTTCTCTCCCTCCTACCACATGCTCTCTTTAAAAGATTGCAATATCATTCTTGGGAACTAAATCTTGAGAACATAAGAATGTGTCTAGGGATTAATTAAGATATTTGTTGTCTGGGTTTCGCTGTATTGTTTAAAAGGACAAAAACAGACTGTCTCTGGGGGTAATATCTTGTTTCTTCCTTTCAAAATGTTTCTGTGGGTACCAGCCACAATCAATAAAGGCTTCCCTAGGGTGGGCACTAATATATGAATTACAAAATCAAAAAAACCTTACATTTTCCAAGCCATCTGTTTCAATTTAGCTTTAGTTTTGCATTGTGTAGCATTCAGTATTTCTTCCTTTTTTTATGCATTGAGTGTGTTTTAAATTTACTGAACTACAGCACTTAATTCACATTTGAAAATAGGACATGAATTCACATAACTTTAAAATCATTGTTCATGTTATTTTTGAAATTCTAGTACCTAACTATTAACATTGTTTCCTATTTTTTTTCTATTCTTTCCCTGTTCTTTCTTTTCTAACATGGCCAGAAGCCAACTCATGGATCACAGTTTTAAATATGTTCCACAGTGTTAAAGTTTTCTTCTCCATTATCCCTGTCACAATGTATTTGATTCTATATAGGTTCTTATATTCTTCTCATTACCATGGCAATGAGAAGCACGTTAAGCAACATGACTAACATCTGTCACCAGCCTGTTGTCTCAACCTTTGTTCAGGAGAAACATGGACATGAGTGTCTATTTGAGGAGGAGGCAGACATCCTTTTAAAAATATAATATGGGACTATGCTACTATGTATATAGAGAATGCAAGGTGGGAAAAATGTGCTCCACGCTTGTAATGAAAGGTACTGTGGTTAGCAACAGGCTTCTCTCCTAGATTTCAGTCCACAGTCTCAGGCCAATGGCCCAAAAAGAATAAACAAGTGGTGTACTTATTGTGAAGCGTGCCACAAAGGGAAGTTGTCAATGACTGCTTTCATCCCAGAACTTTAGGCAGTGTTTTAGGCTTGAGTACATTGCCTCTGTGCCATGGTCAGGAATGCCGCTGTGAAGTATAAACACCACAAATCATTCAGACCCCCCAAACCAAGAAGTAAGGCTCTGTTGCCCCCTTAAAGTGGCTTGGAACAAATGGCAATAAACAGGCCAAAGACAAAGAACTAAAGTGCAGCACAAGGGATATGCTCAGGGCCTCATTCAAAGATTTGACAGAAGGGAAAGTGCATCTAGCACTCAGCAGAAATGCTCTTTAGATATCCTGAACCCAGACCACTGGGCCTAGTGAAGAATAGGCCAAAGCCATGAAATCAACTGGTTGTAAAAGAAACAGTATATGGAAGAGGGGCCAGAAGGAGTTTATCAAGTCTGTGCTGCAGTATTTGGTACTAGTTGCTGCAAACGTCATAGACAGCAACAATCACATGGCTGTAGATCAGTCAAGAAATTACAAATGCATGGATCACCAAAGGCAAGTCATGATCTGCTAGGATAGAGTAGGTTGAACAGTAGCCAGATTTAAGACATGTTTAAGGCTGTTTTATCCTTTGGTTCAGACACTGATAAAAAATAAAGGGCGTACTTTTCAACACCTTTGAGATTTCTATTAACAGGCATATTGACCAGTCTGTGGTTTAGAACTGTGGGTTCAATTCCAATACTTTATCCAAAATTCCTTTTTCTCTCGAAAGATGTAGATAAGCACTGGATTTTTGCAAGTGTATTGGCAGAGATTCAGGAAAGTGCCTACCAGGATTTTTCAGAGACATCTTTTAGAAATGCTTAAGTACTGATCCTGTGGAATCAGTTAAAGCTCCTAATCAGTGCTTCAGCTCCTCATCTGTAAAATTGGAATAACACTATTTCCCAACCACAGGTGTTGTAAGCATTTCTTCATTAATATTTATGAGGCACTCACATTGAAGAGAAAGGGACATCTCTGTAACTGTATTATATGAACTAGGTATTATTCATTTCAATGGCAATACACCAGGTAACATAGCCTAGAGGTCTGGAGTTAACTATGGAATATTTCTAGTCCAGTGATTTGCACCTGCTTTTACTACAGGCAAAAAATGAAATCTTGAGCATGAAGATGATGAGGAGAGATTTTTAAATGAATTATTCTTCCTGGACGACATTGCCATCAGCAACTAGTAGATACTTCATATGGATACAGCCAGAAGAAGAAGTGTTGGGGTCAAAGTGAAACTATGCCAAATTACACTTCTCTATCAACTGTACTTTCACACCTTTTTTTCCACCCACAGGATACTGGTAAAACTGATAACCAGACATGTGGGGGGAAAATTGACAAGATTCTAGCAGTAATAGCGCATTTTATACAAAACTTTAAAAACTGACTTAGTCCAGTGCAAAGTTAGGGGAATGGAAAGTTCAGCTAGAAATAATACCTTTTGCTAGCATCATATTTTAGGCTAATTACCAGATTAATAATTAGGAACATTTTCATTTCACTTAGAAACACATCCAGTTTTTGGCTGCTTCCACTCAGTCATGGAAGCTGCTGATATAGTAGCAGTTTGCACTAACTGTAATCTGCATCAGGTTGTGGGGGGTGGGGGGGGTGGGGGGAGGGAGTTGATTCATGTTAAAGTGACAGCTTTTCTGCTAGGGCTTAGATAAAAGACATCTGGATAGGTTAGAGAAGTGGGCGGATCTAAACAGGATGCGGTTCAACAAGGACAAGTGCAGGGTGCTACACCTGGGGAGAGGGAACCAGCATTATGGTTATAGGTTAGGGGCCGACCCTCTCAGCAGCACAGAGGCAGAGAGGGATCTTGGAGTCAGGATTGACTCCAGGATGAATATGAGTCGCCAGTGTGACAAAGCAATAGGCAGAGCCAACCGCACCCTGTCATGCATCAACAGGGGCATCACTAACAAGTCCAGAGAGGTCTTGCTCCCCCTCTATGCGGCGCTGGTCAGGCCACAGCTGGAGTACTGTGACCAGTTCTGGGTGCCGCACTTCAATAGAGACGTGGAGAACCTGGCGAGGGTTCAGAGGAGGGCCACTTGTATGGTTGGGGGCCTCCGTGGCCACTATGAGGAGAGGCTGAGGGACCTGAATTTCTTCAGTCTCCACAAGAGGAGACTGAGGGGGGATCTTGTGGCTGCCTACAACCTTATCAGGGGCCACCAGCAGGGACTCGGGGAAAGTCTGTTCACTGGGGCCCCCCTTGGAGTCACCAGGAACAAAGGCCAGAAGCTGAGGAAGGATAGGTTTAGGTTAGATATTAGGAAGAACTACTTCATGGTAAGGGTGGCCGGAGCCTGGAATAGGCTTCCCAGAGAGGTGGTGCTCTCACCTTCCCTGGAGATCTTCAAGAGGAGACTGGATAGGCACCTGGCTGGGGTCTTATGACCCTGCCCACCCCCAGTGCTCATTCCTGCCATGGCAGGGGGTCGGACGAGATGATCTGTCTAGGTCCCTTCAGACTCATTGGTTCTATGATTCTATGATCAATGGCATTATTTCACATTAGCATTACAGCTGGTCTAGAATTTTTCTTAAACCAAAGCCAAGTAAATGAAAAGGATGTGTTCAGACTTTTGGATAAGGAGGTGGGGGAGAATCCCTGGACCTCAAGGTTAGCTGTAGGAATAAATCTTTCCCTTCCCACCCCCCGATACAGCAATTTGAAACCAATTGGTTAACATCCACTTTTTTTGTCTAGGAATGAGTTAAGCAGCACAATCTTGGCCTCCCAAGGTAACAACATAGTTGTGTCGGCTTTTTCCTGATGGATTTACAGCTATACCTTTTCTTGGGAATGTTGGTCAGTATAGCTGCTGGTAGCTGGCATCTCAAGATATCTAAGAGAGAATTTTAATATCCAGATTTCCTAATACCTTCCAGCTTGGTACAGTCACATCAGTGCCCAAACATAGATCATTCTCAGCAGTCACTCCTCAGCTCTGGAGCTCCCTCCCTTCCTCCCTCTTGAAGCTTGTAAGCCCGGATGTCTTTTGGAAACACTTTGAGGTCTTCCTATTTGGGTGGACATTTAGCAAACAAAGCTAGGCTGAGATAGTATTTTGGCAGTTTTTGTTTTATATTGATACTCCAGTTGCCTTTCAAGCTGTTTTGTTCTTTTGTTTCTTTCCCAGTTTTATTCTGCTCTGTTTTTGCCATCCTGAGCTTTTGTTGGCTTGCTACTCAAATGTAACATAAATATATAAATAAATGTGTTTTGCCTGTGAATATTCTCCAACTGCGGAGCAACACTGCTTCAGTTAGAAATAAAGGTGTGTCATGTTGCAGGTTTCTACTGCAGCCAAACCATAATGCTATAGTCCTGATATAAGAGAAAGCCTTGAGAAAAATATATGGCATTTTAAGCAGACATACATTGATCCAATTCAGCAAGCCTTACTTGCAAAAGTACTACTTACTAAAGCAAACAATTCCACTGAAGTCAATGGAACTGCTCCTGGGAGTAAGCTTAAAGAAGCCAGGTCAAACTAGGCATTATTTATCTGGTTATATGTCAAAACTAAATAAACAAACCATGAAGCTATAGCCCCAGAACAGGATCTTAAAAAGTATTAGTTTCTTTAATTTGTGTTATTTTGCCACAGCTAGTCCATGTAAAATAGTTTTAAATGAGATATCCTGAGGAAACAATTACTTAATAACAACTGGGATCCAAAGTCAACTTTCATTGACATAACTCAATCTTCCTTATTAAGAGAAAGCACTGTTAATTTAAGTAGAGTTACTTGTAAGTAAAGTTCCTTGTAAATCATGCTTTCATTTCCTGTTTACTCCTTAAAGTTTGGAAAGGGGGAAAAAAATGCACATTTTTATACCTTGAGCTGTTTATTCAGCCTTGGTCATTTAATCTTTTCCAACACAAACAAATCATTGAAAATGAAGGTTGATGGAGCAATTTGCATTTATTCATTTGTTAATATCTGCAACTTCTTTCAAATACTTAGTATTTTGAATCTTTGTGCCACAAAGGCTACTCATTTAATTATCCATAGGCTTCCCTTTTCCTCCTACAAGTTAGCTGTCTCTCATCTCCTCCTTTTCTTCTGTTTTTCTGTTTCCAGTCTGACTTCTGGTACTAGTACAGCATCCCATGCCTTCTCTAGCAGGTAGCAAGCAAATGACAAATGCAGCTGGTTATGTGAAGATCACTCATTACCTTTTCCTTTGAGAGCTTTATAAAAAAGTTCTCATCCGCCTCTGAAATGAAATCATTGATACTAATTGGGAGACTACACCATGTTTCTTATTACTTGCACTACAATAACTAGGAAGGTATAAAGGCACTATCCCAAGAAAGTGAAGATTCACTTTCCCTTTCCCATGGGAGAATGGGGAAGAATGAACTAGCACTGCCATTGAAAAATTATTCAATCCATTTCACACATCTTCCAGTCACCCACTTGAGGTGGCATGGGTACAATGCTATTGTTCTGCTCTCCAAGCTTCTCTCTAATAATTTTCCTGGAAGTGGTTTCTTCACAACAGGCTGGTTATGCATACACAAATCTCTTTAATCCCCTTCACTACTACGTAAGGCTTAGGTACAATTGACTTATAACAAGTAAAATAAAATAGAAAATACTAAAGGATATGGACGTACAAAAAAACTTATCAGGAAGAAGGATAAGAAGAGCCCCAACTATCCTCAGCTTCACAGTAGTTCCTATTTGCAGACTCTTACCACGCAGTATGTGTTGAAAGCTAATCTGAAGATTTTTGTCTACAATGAATGTGTTAGCTTCCATTTACCACAGGGTAAATACACATACATATGGAATTACCATAGAGAAGTTGACATGAGGTAAATTCCTACCCCTCCTTTACCCAGTGTTAAATTGTCAGAGACACAAAATCAATGTGTTCACGAGGCTTCACAGCAAAAAGGAGGCTTCAAAACAGAGATAGTATTATTTGCATTATCCAAGTGTACTTCAAGAATTGTAGTTACTGGAGCTAAATCTTTACTAGAATTTTTTTTTTAAATATGGTTAATTACATGGCTTCGTAGCTTCGTAGAGTTGCAACACAATAAAGGGCCCTGTGTGTAGACTCACAGTTGGTTTATGCTAGGGCAATAAAACATGCAGTTAGTCATGCAGCATATGTTAGCTTGCAGTTACGGGGTTAAGAGGTTCCAACACAATGCAATGGAAAGAAGACAGACAAGACCTTACAAGTGATAACCACATCAATACATAGTTTTCAGATGTTAAGACACTTTCTCAGATAATGGTTTTATCATGTAAGGTGCAGCTACATGTGCAGTTAATGCAATAATAAACTTCTGGAGCTGTTTGATCTGGAGTCAACTGCTCCTGGGTGCAGCATCCATACGTGCACCCAGGACAGCAGCATTTTGAGCCAGGGCAGAGCAGCCCTGGGATAGTAGAGGGTCCGGGGGGTCAGACCTAGGCTCTGGGTGGCGCCATTGGATGACAGAGTGTCTGGCTGGGACACAAAGATGTAGAGCTGTGTGGCTAGGCAGCAGACAGCCCCTGAACTTTAGCACCCTCATGCCACAGCCAGCCCCATCACAACCTACGTGTGTTTCAATGCAGATACTTACTCTGCAGTAAGATAGTAATGTCCCCAACAGTATTATCTTACAGTGGAGTTAATGAATTTATAGTTTACTGCACCCTAATACCAGTGCAAATGTAGAGAACGACATTTTATTGTGGAGCTAATTAATCTACTCTGCAGTAATGTGCATATGTTGATGCTCCTGTGGTGTACAGTTGACAGGGTGGTAAGTGTTCAAGGGCATTAAAACAGACTTTGTGAGTCTACAGTGTAGAGGGGTGGTTTTAGTCTGTTCCCTTGGTCCCATGTGTGGTGGGTTTTCTTGGCCAGCTTCTTTGTCTTCTTATTGGTGATGGCCCACAGTGGGTTCAATGTAAATATCTGGCAACCATCAGATTGTACCAGATACCATGTGGTGCCTCATCAGTTTTGAGTACAGGAGGGATACTCTGCAGGCTCACAGGATGCTTCTGTGGCTTGAGTCCCATGCTCTAAATGCCCCTGAGATCAGTGCCTGCACTGTCATGTCATTTCCCTTCTCTTTCATGGTATGAGCCAGTGGTCTGTATTTGGTCATATTTTGCTCCCAGGCTTCACTAGAAGTCTGCTACTGGTTCTCAAAAGGGATGGTCACATCAATCACCAGGATATTTTTGTTGTCCTTATCTATTACAATAATGTCCAGATGTGGTTGAGTGTTGTATCCTGGGATGAAATGGTTCACAGCTACAATCCTATGCCAACTGGTCCTATATGGCATTATCTATAATACCATATATTATATGGTAGAGTTGGTAGAGTGTCAGAGTTGCTAGGCTCTCATGTGGGGCTGGGAGCTGCACAGGATGTAGGACAGGTTCTTGCTCTCATAGCCATGCCTAAAATATTTTTCGTCTCTGTAGCCACAGTGAATGGAATCACTAAGTGGAAGGCAGTTGAGATGGACCTAATGGATGAAGCACCAGTCTGCAAAGTGTGCCAAGTTTCTGTGGCACATGAAATGGTTGAGGTCACCTCCAAATGAAATGCCAGCCAAGACTTTGCCCTAGTCAGGTTTTACCTTCAGGTCACCAGCGTATTTGGCCAGCATGGTGTCCTTCAGGAACCTCTTTCCACTATTTTACAGCTATCCACAGAATTGTCCCATAATGTATAGTTATTTTGCATGGTCAATAATCTTCTAGATGACACAGTAGCTAACAGATTTCACAGAAGTGACAAACAGATTGGATTCCTCAGAAAAACATTTAATTACCAAGTCTGAGTAATATATATGAAGTGTGTGCAGGAACTGCTGTTATTTGGGTATTTATGAAAGAGTTAAATTTGTTATAAATCATGACAGAAACTTTCTTGAAACTAGGAGAATGCCTGCCATACATGAAATGGGTGTCATCTTGTTAGAAAGCAGGGTAGATATGCACCTTTATAGACTAACTATGTAAAGATATACTATGTACCACCAGCTTTTGTGAACGCAAGTTCGCTTCTTCAGATGCTATGAAAGAACTTGCAGAAAGTAGAGTATAGAGTGAAATTAATGATTAGAATACAATAGCTAGGAAATCAGGAGGCAGAGGATAGAAAAATGCAGAGTGGCAAGCAAACAAAAAACCCCTAGGAACACAGGGGTCCATAACAGGTGCCGGGCATGCCTCTTACTTTAAGAAGGGAAAAGGCTCTGAAAGGAGCTGAGTCATCGGGTAGGGGAATACCTGACCAAAAAGAATCAGGGCTTAGGGAGATAAGCACAGGGCCAGAGCTGGGACAGGCAGTCTTACCTTGGCTACTGACATGGAATGATGTCCTGAGCAAACAGCAGAAAAGGGAGACTGCACTCCTAAGCGCTGCTCAACCTGGTACTGGCTACGGGGGATGACCTAATTGGTGACCTAGTGATCGATCGGAAGCTGGGTGAGAGCGACCACGAGCTGATCACCTTCACCATCCGTCATAAAGCTGGCAAGGCAGTCAGCAACACAGAAGTCCTTGACTTCAGAAAAGCCAACTCTGACAAGCTCAGGAGCCTTGTCAGTCAGGCCCTCAGGGACCATGGCCCCAAGGAAAAGGGAGTTCAAGAAGAGTGGTTGCTTCTCAAGGAAGTGATCCTCAATGCACAAGCTAAATCTATTCCAACACAGTGGAAAGGCAGCAAGAAGGCATAGCAGCCCTCCTGGCTCTCCAGGGACCTAGCGGACCTCCTGCAGCTAAAAAGGAAAGCTTACAAAGGATGGAGGACAGGATTCACCTCCAAGGAGGATTATTCTGCACTGGTCCGGTCCTGCAGGGAGCAAACCAGGAAAGCCAAGGCTGCAACTTAAATCCAACTAGCTTCAAGCATCAAGGACAACAAAAAGTCCTTTTTCAGATATGTGGGGAGCCGGAGGAAAAGCAAGGGCAACGTTGGACCCCTGCTAAACCAGATGGGGCAACTGGCAACTGACGCCCAGGAAAAAGCCAACCTATTAAATAAGTACTTTGCGTCAGTCTTTCATCAGTCCCATGGGATGCCCATGCCTGCTATGGGACACGGTGATCTGGGTAATGGGGATCCCCTACCCTCCATAAATGCTGACCTCATGAAGGAACATCTTGAGAAGCTGGATACCTTCAAGTCAGCCGGCCCTGACAATCTGCACCCCAGGGTACTCAAGGAGCTGGCGAGCATCATAGAGCAGCCCCTGGCACGGATCTTTGAAAACTCCTGGCGCTCTGGTGTAGTGCCCGAAGACTAGAAGAAGGCCAATGTGGTGCCGATCTTCAAGAAAGGGAGGAGAGTGGATCCAGCTAACTACAGGCCCATTAGCCTGACTTCTTTCCTGGGGAAGATCTTAGAAAAGTTTATTAAGGAGGCCACCCTTGATGGACTGGCCCAGGCTAACATTCTAAGGGATAGCCAGCACGGGTTTGTTGCGGGTAGGTCTTGTTTGACCAATCTCATTTCCTTCTATGACCAGGTGACCTATCATCTGGACAAGGAAGAAGAGATCGATGTCATATATCTTGACTTCAAAAAAGCTTTTGATCTGGTATCCCATGATCACCTCTTGGCCAAACTGCCCAGTTGTGGCCTTGGCTCCACCACGATCCCCTGGCTGGGAAACTGGCTCCGTGGTTGGACCCAGAGGGTTGTAATTGATGGCAGTCACTCATCGTGGTGCCCTGTGACCAGTGGGGTCCCTCAAGGCTCTGTCCTTGGACCCATACTGTTCAACATCTTCATTAATGATGTGGACATTGGAGTCAGGAGTGGACTCACCAAGTTCGCCGATGACACCAAACTTTGGGGCAAAGCATCCACGCCAGAAGATAGGCGGGTGATCCAGGCTGACCTGGACAAGCTCAGCAAATGGGCAGATGAGAACCTCACGGCGTTTAACACCGAAAAATGCAAGGTTCTCCACTTTGGGAGGAAAAACCTGCAGCATCCTTATCGGCTCGGCAGTGCTACGCTGGATAGCACTACAGAAGAAAGAGACTTGGGGGTCATCATTGACCACAAGATGAACATGAGCCTGCAATGGGATGCTGTGGCTAATAAAGTGACCAAAATGCTGGCTTGCATCCATAGATGCTTCTCGAGCAAAACCCGGGATGTCATTCTCCCCTTGTACTCGGCCTTGGTGAGGCCGCAGCTGGAGTACTGCGTCCAGTTTTGGGCTCCACAATTCAAAAAGGATGTGGAGAAACTTGAGAGAGTCCAGAGGAGAGCCACGCACATGATCAGAGGTCAGGAAAACAGATCTTACGATGATAGCCTGGAAAGGTGTAGGCTCAGGGGTGATCTGATGGCCACCTATAAGTTTTTCGGGGGTGACCACCAGGATCTGTTTGTTCACCAGAGCGCCCCAAGGGATGACGAGGTCAAACGGTCACAAACTCCTGCAAGACCATTTCAGGATGAACATAAGGAAGAATTTCTTTACTGTCTGAGCCCCCAAGGTCTGACATCAATAGAGTTGCAGGTGAAGAAATCTTGGATGTTGTACTCTTTGTTATTAGGTCTGTATTGAAGTGGGGTTAAATACCTGCTGTGCATCTATTGCAAGGCCAGGTGCCTCAGTGAACATGGGAGCTTTTTAGACACAGAGATGCTGTTTGAGGTTAAAGGCAGTTGGTGGAGAATGCTATCTGTAAGCTAGAACAGGTTTGTTCTCAAAGGCTCCCTTGAGGCAGTCATACTCTTCCAAGAAAGGTTGGATATGATTAATGATGCACACTCTTAGGTTTTACAGCTGGGATCTGTAGGTGACTGCCAGATATATTCTGTTGTTCTTATCCTACTGTTGATAGTGTAGCAGATGGGAGTTAGTTCCAAGCCTGGCTTTGTTGATTTGAGTGGCTACAGTTCTGAGTTTCTGTTGTAGGAATCCCTGCTTCAGATACTTAAAGTGTGAATCCCACTCAGTGGGATCAGAGGAGAACCAGCCATAATATAAAGCTTGGCTGTAGACAGCAGTGCCATAGTGATGAAGTTTGGCTCCCTGGGCAAAGCCTGCAGCAGCAGCCTACCTTCACCCTGTGCACAGATCTGGAGTGCATATGCCCCCCTCCCCGCTGCTTGCCCAGGAGTGCATGCAGTGGCAGGAGCCATCCTTCCCCCATCCCTGTGCCCTCGCAAATGACCCACTTGTGACTCCATCCCATGCCCCACCCCGGCTGGGCAGAGCCTGCTGGTACCCCTTCACTTTGACATCCATGGTGGTTGCCCCAGTCACCCTCCCTTTGTTATGGCACTGGTAGACAGTAGATCTAATGGTGCGATTAGGATAAAAGTTGGTGGTATGAAGGTAGCTGTGGTGGTCAATTGGTTTCCAATACAATGTGATGGCAATGTGGCCACTGCAGACCTTCACTGTAGCGTCTAAGGCCGTGTGTAAAACTAACAATGGGTGTGTGCGCACAACACTTTAAAGCAGGCTAAATGCTTTTGCATCTCTTTAATGCTGTCAGTGTTTGCACACCTTGGCTGCATATTGCACGTTAATTCCAGCTGCTGTAGGAAATTTGGCAGTGTAATGAGCCTTAAATGACTTGGGGCGCAGCAAACTAAAACTCCTCAGAGGAGTTTTAGTTTGCTGCTCCTACAGCCATGGAACAAAGCACCGGGCTTCTTGCAGCTATGTGGCTCTGCAGGAAGCTCTGCAGACAGCCTGGCAGCAGCCAGGGAAAACAGGCTCTGCCTAAAAAAAACACTGAGCCTGATCTTTCCCCCCATTATCTCCTGCCCCAAGCCTGCCTGCCTGCATAAGCTGCATGGGGGCCCAGTGATTCTTTCCACGGCTATGGTTTCCCCTGGGACCACCTGAGATGGGTGCCTGTGGGTGGTTGCCACCTGGTAGGGGCCACCACTGCCACAAAGGGAAGCACTAGCCACCTGCCCCACAGTCCAGGGACCACTCTGCCTGCTGGCAGCTTGCCCTCCCTTCACCAGAGAGGTAGGTAAGTCAGCAGGTTGTGTGCATGACATGGGGATTTAATTGGCCCTAAATTGAAGCAGTGTTTTTTACAACCCACTGCTTCAGTTTAGGGCCCTCATTTCATCTACACACACCCTAAGAAATGAATCTGTTGCATGGAGTTTGATAGGGGGGGCTGAAAGTTGTTAAAGTCCTGGTGAAATTTCTCTAGAGATTTCTTCCTACCTTGTTCATACTGTTCCTGCAGTTGTTACACAGATAAAATTCCCATTCAGTTAACATTAATCTATGGATCAGCTGGACTAAGGCTGGGCAAAAGAAAAGACACCAAGGCTAAGTACAGTGGTTCAAGAAGTCTGAGTCAGAATTGCATAGTGAAAGAAAACCTGAGATAACCAGAGGGGACCTCAGGGGCCTTTATGGGAATGCCAGAAGCATGGACAACAAACTGAAGGAATTGGCTCTCCTGACAGACAAAGAATTTCACCTCATAGGGTTGACAGAAACTTGGTGGGATGACACACACAACTGGGCAGTAGATATCAATGCCTATAGGCTCTACAGGAAGCATTGCATTAGGAAGAAGGGAGGCGGCTTTCTAAGTCAAAAGCAGTACTCCTCCCTGAAGGGCCAGCTTGATAGCCCTTGAGACCCTCTAGGTCAAGCTACAAGGAGGTTCAGGGGAGAGAGACTTGATGGTGGGAGTCTACTACAGGCCTCCCTCCCAAGAAGAGGAGAAAAATCAGGCATTCTCCAGGGAATTGGCTGAGGCAGCCAGCACTAAAGACCTAATTGTCATGGGTGACTTCAATTACTCTGACATCTGTTGGGGGACCATTTGGACAGCTCCAGCAAATCAGCTAATTTATTGGCAACTATGGATGACCTGTTCCTGTCACAGGTTGTTGAAGGACCAAGTAGGGGGGAAACCACTCTGAATGTAGTGCTTACTAAAGGAGAGAACATTGTAGGGGACCTGAGCATTGGTGGTACTCTGGGTGACAGTGGCCACAAACTGATTAGGTTCACTATCCACCAGAAGGCTAGGATTTCAACTAGTAGAAAAGAGGTCCTAGATTTCAGAAGGGCAGGCTTTAACAAACTCAGGAGTCTAGTTAGAAAGTCCCTCTGTGACCAACAACTGGAGGATTTGGGGGTACAGGAGTAACAGTACTTCCTCAAGGGATCAATCCTCTCTGCTCAAAAAGAGGCCATTCCCATGAGATCAAAATTGGGAAAGGCGCCAAGAGACCCGCTTGGCTCAACAGGGATATTAGAGAACTTTTGAAAAAGAAAAAGGACACATATAGGCAATGGAAAAAAAGATCAGCAACCACAGAAGAGTTCATTTATAAAACCAGGGTTTGTAGGTATGAGATATGGAAAGCCAAAGCAGGCATGGAGATCAAGCTAGCATCCAAAATTAAGGACAACTAAAAGTCGTTCTACAGGTACATGGGGAGCAAAAAAAAAATCAAGCTATACCATGGGAGTCCTACTGAATATGAAGGGGCAGCCCACAGTAGATCCCCATGAAAAGGCAGAACTCCTAAATGGTTAGTTTACATTGGTATTCCAGACAGCTAGCAGGAGTTGTGCACCTGTCCAGAGGCCCAGGGGATATGGAAAAGTCAACAGACAACATGAAATCAGCCTCTGTCAGGTGAGTGACCTCTTAGAACAACTGGACATTTTCAAGTCTGCCGGGCAAGACAACCTACATCCAAGAGTCTTAAAAGAACTGACTGAACTTAAAGCAGGGCCTTTGGCACAGATATTTGAAAAGTCATGGAACTTGGGAGTGGTCCCAGATGACTGAAAGAGGGCCAACTTAGTACCCAACTTAGTACTCATCTTTAAGAAAGGAAGGAAGGGGTGATCCTGCAAACCAGAGACCAGTCAGTCTGACTTTGGTCTTAGGAAAAGCTTTTGAAAAAATTGTTAAGGAAGCCATCAATCACAACCTTGTAACTGACAGAGTATTAAGAAACCTTCCCAGATCATATGAAGTTTTAGTTGGAAAAATGCTAAAAGGAAGACTTTCAATACCTGCTTTGCATAATTATAAATACTCATTTTGTTTTTATTTATTGTAATTCTTTATGCTTAATTCAAAGCACCCATCTAAGCAGAGCTAAAGCAATCAAAGTGTACAATATTAAAAGCACACAAAATGTAAATGCACCCTTTATTGATTCCCATACAAAACTAATATAACCCCATCATTCTCTAGCCTCTCCCCTTATGCCCTGCTTACTTTTATGCCTAAACACCACTATGTGATACAGCATACCCTGGAAGTACACAACTTTTGAGCCATGGTAGACCTCCAGAGCCAAGCACTGCCCTCAGAGATGCTCTGCCTCTACTTGTTTCCTTTTTAAGTCAAGCAACTTTTAGTTTGACTACACGCTACTCAAAACTGTAGCCATATAAGATGGAGAGAAGAACAGTTTCCCCATGCAATGATGAGTAGGATGAACACCGTAGGTGACCTGTGGAAACTATAGATTATAGGTGTACTCTGCTTAGAATACATCTACATTCCATTAACTGAGTATGGCTCTGTGCAGTGTCTCATTGTTGGACAACCTATTCCATCAGTGTAATTGGTCCAGCCCACCACCCTCAGGAGTCCGGGGGTCTGGGTGACTGGGTGGATTGAACTAACACTTCACCACCCTTAATACTGTCTTCAAACTCATGCATGCCACGATGTGATGGTATTTTAGAATTCTTGATTTCAGAGGCTACCAGCAGACACAGGCTCACTTCAACAGTGTTTCATCATAGTGCTCAGTTCCCCAGGCCTCACTGGTTTAGTCTTTGCGAGGGGTAGCTTCTCTGGGACAACCACCCCGTTCCACATCTTAAGGGCAATAACTGTGACTTCCTGTCTCCCTCACAGCCATGCCCATGCCTTGCAGGAGTAATTGGACATCTAGGGCATCTCATTTTAATACTCTCCAGGCCTGCCCTGGCCTTCAAACACTTGTCAGGGTTATGGCCTTCTCAGTATCTGCCTCTTTTCTCTATATGGGTCTTCTCCACTTGTGCTTACAATTTTGGGGCCCAGCTTACAACTTACAAATTTCATAGATTTCATAGACATTTGGGCTGGAAGGGACCCCGAAGGATCATCGAGGCCATCCCCCTGTCCCAAGGGCAGGAAGTCAGCAGGGATCATAGGATCCCAGCAAGATAAATATTCAAATTGTCTTGAAGGCATTCAAAATGGGTACTTGAACCACCTCTGGCAGCAGTCTATTCCAAACCTTGGGGGTGCGAACAGTAAAGAAATTCTTCCTTATGTCCAACCTGAAATGGTCTTGCAGTAATTTATAACCATTCGACCTTGTCATCCCTTGGGGCACTTTGGTGAATAAACGTCCCCCCAGGTACTGGTGGTCACCCCTGATATATATCGTTGCCTTGTGGTCAGCAGCTTTGCTGAGATACAAATTAAAGCCTTATTCCAGTTGCAGGTCCAATGCTCCCCAAAAATCCATATACCCTAACTCAAAATTAAAGAACAAGAATGTTACTGCTGTAACAACAGTCTTCTCACTGAGTTGCAGCTCCTTCACAGGGACCACTGAGTCACCATGGTTGGCAGCTCCTCCTGGGCTTGCAGCACCTGAGCCATGGAAGCTTCCAGTGCCTGAAACACAAGGACTCTCAAGCCTCCATGTGGCCCCAGGAGAACTTAGCTAAGATGCTGGGTCTCTTCTTTCCTCCCTCCTCTTGTCTGGCTTCTGACTGGGTTTAAATCCATGGGCCCCTTTTGGCTGACCAATTATCTACCTGCTTTCACAATCCTGACCAATTATCTATCTACTTTCACAATCCCTAGGAATGACTAATCTCCAGATTAGCAGGCCATCTCTGTGCTGATCACTCTTAAAGAGGTAGTGCCCCTGACTCCCTGATGCAGACCTACCCTTCATATCCCCAGCTATGACCCTTATTTCTCTCTTTCTGTTCCCCTCTCAGTCTGTTAACTTGGCCAGGGTCCCATGTTGTAGTCAGCCTCAGACATTGTACCTAGAATCTCAAGACCTGATACAACTTTGCAGCATGGACCAAGCGATAAAGGAGACTCAAGAAAATCCTTGCTTTATAATCTGAGATCTGTTGGTAGCACCCTTCCCACATGCAAGATCTCAAGGTAGAAAACTGCTAGAAGCACTTGCGCCTCTGTATCTCTGCACCAAGGAATCCATCTGGTACCATGCTTCCCACATTGCATAAAAATGATGTGCCTTTCATTGCATTGTCCCCAGAAACCAATAAGCATAACCTCAGCATTGCATGACTGTATGGCCCAGACAGATCAGGCTCTGCTGGGGGCAATAACTATTTGCTCCAGCTCTCCATGGCAAAGTGAGCATCAACCAATTTGACATTCTTTCTGAGCCAGCTTTGTCTCGTATTAAAGATATTTAGGCACCTAATGCATCATTAGTAGAAATTAGGCACTTCAATACCGTTTTAGAATCTTGGCCTTCAGTCTTCCAACACTGCACTAAGCTAACTACAGCTAATCGCTTTTGGGTGCACATGTAGAAACATATAACATCAAGTACTTATTAGATCATTGGCTGTACCTTGATCGTTAAAACATCCATAATTAAAAAGCAGCTACTCTACTAAAAAGTGTAGAGTGCACTCCCTCAAACCAGAAGAGCAACACATTTGTCGGAACAAAAAGGAGTGACAAAAAAACTTCACATAATTGGTAAAAACAATTTCTTTTCCTTGTTAAGTATTTTTAAAGAGAGTACCAAGTCATAATAATACTGGTTGTGAAGGGCTTTAAGTTGCCTTAACCAGTGTTATTTATTGGGAAGGGATTTTTCTACTCTGAAGGTAATACTGGTAGCATCACCAATCTGTCAATGCACCACAAGAATGTTGTCATTTCCAGAGATCTTAGAAATTCTTAGCTGTGATCATATTTTCCCCTTAGCTCCACTGTTCTTTCCAGCCTTTGAATTTGTGCTCCAACATTTGCCTCAAGTCAGGCCTTTAAAGAAGAGCACAAAGTTTTGAACAGTATGGCAGCAGGATATAAGGTGAAAATGTACCCTGTTTTCAGCAGGATATATAGCATGCACACAAAGTCCTATAGAAGCTTCTTCGGGAGATATACTCAACCCTTCCAGGAAACCAGAGTGGTTACAATGGCAGTTCAAAATGAAGTTTATACAAAAAAAGAGCACTCTGGCAGAAGTACAAAAATGAGGTTTCAGAGATAGCGAAAACTATAACTCTCTGAAGGAGTTGATTTATTTGGCTACAGAAGACTTATTTTTGGCAGTTATTTAAAATGAAGAGAATAATCTTTGACCTGTAAAAATAGTAGGAATGAACAAGTCTTTTGAACTATACTGCACAGCAGTAAACTTTCAAAACTTGAGCCAGATTTTATGGTTTTCTCTGGATGCTTAGTGCCACTTCTACCATGCAAAATAATCAAAAATGAACTTTAAAACAAAGGGTGGGGAGTCTAGGTAAACCACCCAGGTAAATTAGCTTTCCTGGTATTTCAAGCTGTGGGAGTGCTCTAGAAGTATTCCATTAAATCCTATGTCTTTCATGTCATGAAATTTTAGCTTATGTTGGTTTTTGTTGCTTTACTTTCAGGAGAAAGGAAATCCACAATGAAACGTTATTTATATGGGATTAGTACTCTCCCTCAACTTCATTTCTTCATCAATCCTCTAAATTTGTGCTTTAGAATGTGAGCAGAGACATGGTGGAATTGTGCTCTAGATATTTCAAAGGAATCTAAATTAGTCTAAACCAGTTAAATAGGACACATGAGACAAGATGACAGCATCTAAAACTGAAATAAGAGTCACTAGTTGGTCCCCAATCAGCCAGTTTCTCTCTTATGGATAAGAAGAGTGTTTGTATTATTGTCCCCTTCTGAGGGGACCTCTGCTCTTCTGTATAGTTCTCTACGATTTTGTGACAAAACGGCTTCTGGGGAATCAGTATGTGAACTGAGAGATCTACAAAATAAGATTGAGTCTCTTGTTGGAATTGGTATGTCTATGGAAGTAAAACAAGATATATTTAGTAGGGCTGTGTAAAATTTGAATGGGTGTTTTGTTTCAAAGCTGTTTTGAAGTGTTTTGAGATCAAAACACCAAAATCAAAATGAAACAAAAGGCTTTGAAACAGCTTTGAAATGAAACGAGGGCACTTGAAATGTTTTGAAACTTTCAAAACGTTTCGAGTTTGGAAGCCAGGGTTGCTGCAGCATGAGGTCCTGGATCTGCACAGACCCCTGGATCTGGGTGTGGGATGCCAGCATGCTGGTGCTACTGGCTGGGGCCTGGGCCAGCACCAGGCTTCCTGGCACTCAGCACAGGCTGCACCCAGTGCCAGTCCCAGCCAGCAGCAGCAGCCTGCTGTTATTCCGCACACAGATCCAGAGGCCCACACCCACTGGGAGGCTCTGTGGGGCTGTGCCAGACTCCTCCCAGGGGATGCAGCCCCTGGATCTGCATACAGCATGACAGCAAGCTGCCACTGCCAGCTAGGACCGGTGCTGGGTGCAGTCCGTGCTGAGCACTGGGAAGCCTGGTAATGCTGCTGGCCCCAGCTGGCAGTGGCAGCATGCTGTCATCCGGTGCACAGATCTGGGGGCCCGCAGCCCCCAGGAGGGATTCAGGGCTGTACCAGACTCCTCTCAGAGGGTGCAGGCTCCTGAATCTGCCCACTGGATGACAGCATGCAGCCGATGCTGGCTCGGGCCAGTGGCAACACCAGGCCCCCGGATATGCACATGGGATGATGGTAGGCTGCTGCTACTGGCTGGGACTAGTGCTGGATGCAGTCTGTGCCAAGCGTCAAGAAGCCTGGTGTTGCCACTGGCCTGAACTAGCAGAAGCAGCCTGCTGTCATCCTGCACGCAGATCCAGGGGCCTGTGCCCACCAAGGGGGCTGCAGGGCTGTGCCAGACTCCGCCCAGGGGACAAGGGCCCCTGGATTTGTGTGCAGGATGTCAGCATGCTACCACTGCTAGCTGTGGTTAGAGGCAGCACCAGGCTTCCTAGCACTCAGCACGGGCTGCAAAGTGCACTCAGTGCCAGTCCCAGCCAGCAGCAGCAGCATGCTGTCATCCCATTCACAGATCCAGGGGCCCACACCCCCCGGAAGGAGTCTGGCATAGATCCGCAGCCTTCCTGGGGAGTGCTGGCCCCTGTATCTGTGTGTGGGATAACAGCATGCTGCCACAGCTGGCTGGGGCCAGTGCCAGCACTGGGTTCTTTCTAGCGCTTGGCATAGGCTGTGCCCGGCAGACTCAGGTGCTGGCAGTGGCCCCAACTGGCAGCAGCTGCATAGTGTCGTCCCACACACAGATCCAGGGGCTTGCGCCCCCTGGGAGGAGTCTGGCACAGTCCCACAGCCCTCCCAGGGCTCCTGAATCTGCATGCAGGATGACAGCATGCTTCTGCTGCTGACTGGGGCTAGCAGCAGCACCAGGCTTCCTGGCACTCACCATGGGCTGCACCCAGCGCTGGTCCCAGCCAGCAGCAGCAGTCTTCTGTCATCCTGTGCACAGGGGCCCTTCACCCTGGGAGGGGTCTGGCACAGCCCTGCAGCCCCCCTGTGGGGTTCAGGTCCCCACATCTGCTCCTGGGATGATAGCAGGCTGCTGCTGCTGGCAAGTGATATGAGTTTTGCTTGTCAGCAGTTTGGGGTGCAGTTTCCCAGAAATCCTTGCATCTATCTCCCGGACACTTGGCAGGAATTATGCCCTCAGAATGGGATACCATCCCTGCAATTTGCATCTGCATCAGACAAGAAATGACCAAGTTATAGGCATTTTCATGATTCCCCATTATAGCCTATGGGCAAAATGTTGAAACACGTCCAAACAATGAAACAGTTTTGACAAAACAAAATGGGAACAGTGCTTCAAAATTGAATGAAATGATGAAATGAAAAACTCTCCCTTTGAAATGGTGAAATGGAAGTCAAAATGAAACATTGCTGTTTCACATAGCCCTAATATATAGATTATAACCACAGTCACTGACATCTTCACCAAGAAGCTGACTTGCAAGGTCCCAGAGTTCTGCTATTGCTGACAGGAATAATGCTGGCATCAGAAGTTACATAAAGTTTGACATAAACTCTGTACTGTAATTGGGGAAATTGTTGGAAGGAGTAGTAACTCTAGAACTGAAATGAGCTTTTAATTAATCTTTGCAGGCGTCATTTATCCATGCCCTAATAGAAGAGTATAAAAGATTCTTTTGACAGAAGAAACAGCAACAGAAGGGCGTGCTAATAAACATTTTTCTTAGAAAAGTCTGTTCTGAATTATACATTTTGGGACAGTGTATATATTCTGTGCTTTATTGGAAACATAAAATACATACAAAAAGTGTTTAGAAACAGTTTTATCAAGACAGACTAATCACAAAATGTTTTCCTTGGGTATAGAAATGCCTGATGGTTTAAGACCTTCCCCTTCCATGACTCACTTGTACCTGGATTAAGTGTGTTTCATAGATTCATAGATTCATAGATACTAGGGTCAGAAGGGAATTCAACAGATCATTGAATCCAACCCCCTGGCCTGGGCTCCTGGAAACAGTGTTGGGGTCACATGACCCCAGCCAGATGCCTATCTAGCCTTCTCTTAAAGACCCCCAAGGTAGGGGAGAGCACCAACTCCGTTGGAAGCTCATTCCAAATTTTGGCCACCCTCACCATGAAGAAGCTCTTCCTGATGTTCAGCCTAATTCTGCTTTCTGTCAGTTTGTGACCATTGTTCCTGGTTACCCCAAGAAGTTCCCTGGTGAACACAGCATCTCCACTTCCTTGCTCCGCCCCCCCCCCGCCAATGAATTTGTAAGTGACCACACGATCACCTCACAGCCTTCTCTTGCGAAGGGTGAAGAGGTCCAGGTCCCCTAGTTTCTCCTCATAGGGCTTGGCCTGCAAACCCTTAACCATATGAGTGGCCCTCCTCTGGACCCTCTCAAAGTTATCCACATCTTTCTTAAAGTATAGCTCCCAAAACTGGTTGCAGTACTCCAGCTGTGGTCTGACCAATGCCACATAGAGGGGAAGTATCACCTCCTTGGATCTATTTGTCATGCATCTCCTGATGCATGATAAAGTGTGGTTAGCTTTGCTGATAATTTTGTCACACTGACAACTCATGTTCATCTTGGAGTCCACTATGACTCCGAGATTCCTTTCCATTTCTGTACTGCTGAGAGTGTCATTCCCAAGCCAGTAGGTGTGCTAGATATTGCAAACTTGGACAGAGTACATTTCACGCCCACATCCAAGTCACTGATGAAGACATTGAAGAGTACAGGTCCAAGGGCCAAGCCCTGCGGGACCCCACTGCCCACATTCTTCCAGATCAATACTGACCCATCCACTACCACTCTCTGGGTGCCCCAGAGCCAATTTGCCACCCACTGGACTGTGCAATCATCTAAGTCACAGCCTCTTAATTTATTTATGAGAATGGGATGAGATACCATATCAAAGGCCTTCCTAAAATAGAAGTAAATGCCATCCACCTCTACTTCTGCATCTAAGCATTTTGTGACCTGGTTATACAAAGAAACAAGATTAGTCAGCCATGATCTACCTGCTATGAATTCTTGCTGGTTTCCTTGTTTCATTATTTTTCCCACTGGACTCCCATAAATATGATCCTTAATAATTTTTTCAAAGACTTTTCCAAAGATAGAGGTGAGACTAACTGGCCTATAATTACTCAGATCATCCTTCCTCCCCTTCTTGAAAACAGGGACCACATTGGCCCTTTTCTAGTCCTTCAGGGCCTGACCCGAGAATCACAAGCACTCAAACAGCCGTGCCAGTGGTTTTGCTATGACACCGGCCAATTCCTTCAGCACCCTTGGATGCAGCTCATCCAGGCCTGCTGATTTAATCACATCCAGTCCATCCAAGTGTCTCTGCACCAAGTCAGTGTCAACAGTTGGTAGGCTGGTGTGCCTCTGATGCCCATCTAAGAACCCATTAGGAGATTTGTCTTGACCTGAGGCAAAAAACTCGTTGAAGAGCTCAGTTATGTCCCCCATCTGTCACTAACTGCTCCTGCTGTTTAAAACAGTGGGGGGGGGGAGAGTAAATGTTTCATGGGACAGGGAAACCATTCCCAGGTCCAGCTGTGGAGATAAATGCTGTCAGTGTAGATTGGATACCTGCCAAATTAATTATAGTTCTCACATATGAATTCTGGAGTCAAAGCCATATGGGCTATTGAAGCACAGTCCACACTAGTGATTTGCTCCAAACTGAGCCTAAAATAAAATTGCTGTGACCTGACAGTAAATAAAAGCAGGACTGCAAGGATCAGCTGTTCCATACACTGTATGTGGATTGAAGGAAGGGAGGGATCACACCAGTTCAGCAACACTGTCTGTCAACAGCTTAGAGCATGACTAAGTCCCATTGTGGTTATGGCAAAACAGAGTGAAACTTTGCTTAGATACATTTATTTCAAGTCCTCTATGCAAAAGAGGTAACCCTACTATTGACATTTAAAGGGAGGTAACAATCCACCTCAGAGTTAACAGTCCCTACTCAGTAGGCATGTCTACATGTGAATTAATACACTTCATTTAATGCACATTATCTGGTACCCCCATTGTGAGGTGCTAGGAAAAATCACATTAGCCTGTCTTAATAAGCATTAACTAAAGAGCACAAGTTGCCTATATGTGAGCAGGGAGGCTGCTCCAATGCACTGTAATTCCAGTGGGTTGGAGCAGACTCAGTTAATCGAGTCTTCTCAAGCATGACAGTTACCATGCCCCAGCAGGCTCCTGCGTGTCATGTACCAGGATCCCCATGCTTCAAAATGGCAGTGGGGTACTTTGTCTAAACTTATCTGATGAGCTTTAGATAAAATGCCCCTGCCACACCATTTTGAAGCATGGGGACATTGATACACTAGATGCTCTGGGTTTTTTAATTAGAGCAGCTCTAATTAAAGCACCCCCCACCACCACTACTGGAGCACATGTATATGTTTTTAAGTGAAGATTAATGCTCAGTAGCCTATTTTAATGCACGTTAAGTAAATAGCACTGTTATATGTGTTCTGGGGGTGGGAGGGGCAACACTTTAATTAGAATGGCTCCAAGAGCAGCTGTAATTAAAGCACTTCTGTGTCTCCTGTATCAGTGTCCTTGCACTTAAAAATGGCGGCACGGGTACTTGAACTAAAGCTCATTCAACAAGTTTTAGTTCAAATGCCCTGCTGCCATTTTTAAATGCGGAGACCCTGATACATGAGACACAGGAGGTTACTGAAGTACAGCAAGTGCCACTCTCCAGCAGACTTGCTTAACTGAGTCTGCTCCGATGCTGTGTAATTTCAGAGCATCAGAGCAGCTTCCACATCATGTATAGGTGTCCATGGTTTTTAAAGCAATGTTTTAATGTGCAATAATATAGGTTAATGTGCATTAAAGTGCATGTGTAGACATGCCCAGTACTTCACATTGCTTTTTTTGTTTGTATTACTGAAGTTCTCAGGGACTTCAATTATATCAAGGTGTATTGTGATAGGTGCTGTACATGCATGCTGCCTCAAAGCAGCATAAAATAATACGGAAGAGAATTCAGGTGAGTGAAGATAGAACTTTAAGAGTATATTTATGTAATAATCTATTTGTTTTGGCACCTCGGTTTGCCTTCCTTTGTTTGGTTTAGTAATTTCCATGACTAGTCTGATCCGATCAAATTGACTTTTCCCATAAAAGAGAAGTTCATAGTTTAGAGCAAGCTTACAGCTTGCTGCAGATTGGCTGTCTGGAGTTGTTTTAGTAACCAAGATATTTTCTTCCTTATCATTTACCTGATTTTATAAGTTTTATAAAAGCATATTTGGTTAATGTTGTAGAAACTGGATCTTTTGTGTCATTAGTTTAAAAATATATATGTAAGTAAATAAAAGCCAGCACAATTTGATGTCTACTTGGTATTTATTAATGTATTCTCCAACTCCTGCAGGGCAAATTAAGTTTAGTATTGACCACCCTCACTGTTAATGTCTGCTCCAATAAATGTTCACCTTAATTATAACCATCATGAATTCAGACAAGATTTAATCAGTTTTGCTAAGAGATTCTAAGCAGGATATAAAGATTTTCTACCATCAAGGAGCAGAAATAAGGCAGGAGATAAAGGTGACCTGGTATATATAATTTATGTGGGATTTTCACAAAACTTTTATAAGGTTCCTTATAAGATGTTATTAAGGAAAATAAATAACTCTGGGTAAGAAGTAAGGCACTAGTCTGATTAAATACAGACACATGAATCAAAGAGCCGTAATAAAGAGTAGTATATCACAGTAATATAAAGTAAATAATGGTGTAACTCAGGTCAGCAGGACAAGCCATCTGTAGCCCCAGTAAAACCCACACAAGAAGCTCAGGAGAACCCTGATATCATCCCACTGGAAGAAGGTTTGCCAGTAGAGGAAATGGATAAGAAGTAGGGGTGGGCAGTCATTGCACTACGGTAGTGTTAGTGATATTGTAGCCAGGATGGTCCAGGAATTATGAGACAAGGATTTTGGGGGGGTGACATTTTTTATTCGACCAACTGGTTGGTTGGGATAAAGTTAGACAAGCTTACAAATAACTTGCATTTCAAAAGCTTGTCTAACTTGATTCCAACCATGCAGCTGGTTCAGTAAAAAAGATGTCACCCCCCAAAAATCCTTGCATCTTGCATTGTACTACAGTACATTCCAGTGACTATGATTCAGATTTGAACACCTGAATATAGTACCCTGAGACGGAAAGCATAATAGAACAAACTGGCTACTTGCTTAGGGAGAGAGCAGGGGATGCAGGAATGAAATCCACGGAGCACTTAAATTTGCAACTGGCATGTTGGCACCAACAATACAATGCCAGCATAACTGCCTGGTACCAAAGTTGCAGAAGAATGTCTATATGTGACATATGCTGTAATATGACATTTACTTTCAATCTTTTAAGTAATTCTAGGTCAGGTGCCAAGTTAGGGAGGATAAAGCATGCAAGAGCAAGGCAAGTCTGAAATATCAAGCTGAGGTCAGGTGTCAAGGGTCTAAAGCTGAGACCTAAAGCTAAGGGTCTAGTACAGAGGATCTCAACCTTTTTACACTTGAGGCATGCCTCAGAAAGTGTTAGTTCTTAGTTTTCACTCAGTTTATGACTTCAGAAAGATGATAGAATAATTATTCTGTTGCAAAGAACTCAGAAAGCTCACAACAGCTCAGGATGTTTTTTAACACCATGAATTCCTATTTGAAATTTTGTGAATCATGTTTGCACACCTAACGGTGTTAACACTCTGTGGCACCCTGTAACACCCTTGAAAGGATCTCAAGGCACCCTAGGGTGTTACAAACCCCTGGTTGAAAATCACTGGTCTAGAGACAAAGACGAGAAACAATGAGACAAGCCAAGTCAACATCAGGAGTCAAAGGTAAAATTAGAAAGTGGATTCAAGGAGCCACGAGACAACACAGGGTTAGTGGGCAGGGACCTAGGGAGTAGAAGACACAATACAGCACTGCTAACAGACTGGAAACTTAGCATATTATGGGGAACAGGCTAAGTGCTAGGGCAGTCCCTCCAAATGAGGAGCTAATCAAAGGCAGACTTGGAACCCAGGCCGTTCATTAAGCTGGAGAGCAGAGACTAAATGTCTTTTATATATAACATTCAAAATTAGATATCAGAAAGAGTCACTGTGCTTAATAAAATTAGTCTAGTTGTTAACTTGAATGAAAACAATAGTGGCTTCAAGTAGTATCCCTCTATTTTTATACTGCATCTATTTAGTAGTTACCACTGTGCTGCAGGAAACAAACAACAAGCATTATTAAACACTATAAAAAGTTATTAACACCAAGTTATTTAGTATGTCTCTGTAATTATGAGAAATTGGGAAGCATTCAATGTTTGCACTCTCATTATCATACTGCACTTCAATGCACAGGCTCATTAAAATGTTCACAAGCAAAACTAGAGGAATCTAGACCCACTGCAACTTAATATATTCTGTACTTTACCAATAATGTAGCTGAGTGTATGATTTCAATATTCAAATATCACAGTAAGCAATCATCCTGTGCATGCATGTGAACCGTTATGTTATGTGATATTTTCTACTTTTCCTGTAGCTGGACTGATCCCTCTGATGTTAAAAGACAAAGAAGAAAGAGTGTGAGATAAGTCTGTAAGTTAATAGTCACCTAAGAGGACATTTAGGGACATTTCATATCTGCCACAGCATTCTTTCATGATTCAGGTTCTGCCAAGAATGATCAAACTTCAGACTGCCTTTCACTTGTCTAGCAAATCTGCTGTATAGTCACTATCATTCCACATCTCACAGAGGAGAGCTTTCTCCTTGAAAGAAAGAAACCTTCCCTGCATTAGGCAGACAGAGTAGGCATTAATTAATTTTAAAGAAGAGAGCATGCTGAGCACCACAGACCATTTAGGTATGTCTATAGGAGCCTGGTCTTTTATCACAGAAACACTGCAGACCTGCCTGGTGTTGCAGGCATCCTTCTTGGCATGCAGTGCCACAGTGTGAGGCAGAATAGCAGAGGCTGAATGATGCCCCTGGATACTTGAACACAGGAACATAACTAGGGGCGGGTGAGTAGCACCAGGGTGGTAGCCTTCAGGGAGCAGCAGCCACAACTAACCACACACAGGGAGACTGTGCACAGTGGCAACAGCTGAAATGTTTGAGCCTTTCTCCTTTCTCAACCCACACATCCACCCCAGCAACACCCTACCGTCCTGGTCCCTCCAAGTACTCTAGTGCTTGGAACAACACCACTCTGTGGCATCTCTGCCCAGGTCACTCACTTTATAAGATATGCCTCTGCTTAAATATGTGCACACCTTAAGTCTATGAGACTGATGAATTGCCTGATTTTTTTTTTCTGGATCAGGTATATTGCCTCCCTCCCCCTGTCCCAGCATACAAAAAGTGACCTGCATGCACACACACTGCACCTTCCAAAAAATAGGATGTGATCTGTTTGTATGATCAGAAGTGAAAGCCCCACCTATTCTGGAAGTCACTCCTCCTCTCCAGAAACTAGACAATTACATGTTCCAACTACCTGTGTATATTAACAATAGCCAGGGCCAGCCTTACAGGGGGGCAACATGGGCAACTGCTTAGGGCACTGTGGTCAGGAGGCACCACACATGCACACACATGCACACTCATGTCTGAGCAGCCTGGGTAGTCTAGCTGTGTGAACAATTAGTGGGGTGGAATCATGAATCCATCTGCATAATATAAATGAATAAGAAATATTAGCAATAGCAGAAATCTCAAAAGATTACCTGACTGGTTCTGTGTGGCGTTATTTTCCTTTATTTTCAGTACATTACGTGTTCAAATTTATTGGGAAAAAAAGTCTCTCTTTTGTTCTGTTGCCTTACATACCAAGCTTCAACTTGGGTAAAGTTTTATAGGCAATACGAACTCCAGGCAATACAAACTCCAGGGAATGCAACTCTGATGTTGGCAAATGTTTAACTGTTTTACAGTGCTATGATGGTGCCAGTGTAATTAATAATTTACCTTTTTGACATTCTCTATAATAAGTAGCAGAAGGAACACATTTTTATTTCATGAATTGATATTTTATTTTGAATATTTTAAAAATTTCCCTTTGAAAAATGAAAATGGTTACAATCTTTAAGGTATCTTTAATGAACTCACATATATCATGCTGAGAAAACTTATTGCAATAAGTCAGGAAATTAATCTGGCAATCTGAATCATAAGTTACTTTCCATTCTACTTTTCATCAATATATTCTATAATCCACCATAGTGTAAATCATTAAAGAAAACAGATATGAAAATAAAACTACAACATAAAAATGTTTCCGAAACCCTTTGAATCACCATTTTCAATTGAAAATCACTTGTATAATGGCATCTAGAGCAATGGAAACTTTCTATTTATACTCAGATATATACCATACCATCTCAAAACAAATCTGTTGAACTAAATAAAAGGAATCAAAATGATAGCTGCTAAGTTATTACTACAGGACAGATATATTTGTTTGACTGAATAGTATTGTTGAATTAAAAAGGTTCTTTCTTCCTAAAAACTGGTCAGCTTCCATATAGAATGCAATTATATAATAAGGAAATTATTCTCTGCTTATGAAAAACTAAAACCTGATTGTGAATGATACATTTAAGACCATCTGTTTACAGATTTGATTTTCATGACTATGTGCTGCTTCCTGCAGTGACCTAATAGCTATAGTGAGAAATATGTTAGATAAATTATTTTGACATAAATTAAAACTACAAAAGTTTCTGCAGACACTAGGCTTTAGGAACAACTAACATAGCCCAAATTTAAATATTATTCTTGGTATGGTTAGACTGATGTTGTAGTTATGATGGCTCAGGAATTATGCAAGAAGAAAGGATTTTTCTGGATGATGCATTTTATTGAACCAACTGCATGGTCAGTTTTGGGTCTCATGATCTGAATTTAAAAGCTTGTTGAACCTTGATCCCAACTATGTAATAGGTTCAATAAATGATATCACCCCCCAAAATGCTTGCCTCTAACATTATTCTTGGCACTTAAAGTGAGAAATGTTAAACTATGTCCTATCTGTAAATACAAGAAGTACTGTACTTCTGCAAGAAAATTCACTGAAAATTTGCCCTTTAACTCAACAAAAATGTCATGATATTTTCAGGTTGAGAAAAGTAATTTCTTTGACAGGAGCTATTTCACACATTGCTAAAACATGCCGTTTTAATGTTGTTTGTAGTGCAGTTTCCATCTCAAGCCATTACTAAGCTCAGGACTGGGCAAGCCAGAGCAATGACTTTCTGGGAACAATGCTTCAACAGTGATGACACTGGCAGTACAGATGTCACAGTTCACTTACCTTGAGCCCATCAGGAGCCCGGTGCTATCCTTAGAAGGACTTGTGCCTTCCAAAATTTTCACAGTAGATCTTTTATCCCAATGTTACATAAATTAATCAATAGGAAATGTTTCTTTGGTCCAAAGTAAGAAGTTTTCATGAAGAAATTGTCTGTGTTTGCAGGAGATTTATACTTCTAGTGTGACAGCAACAGATGAACTAGTTCATAGCTCATCTTTGAGAGCAAACAATAGTTAAGCCATAGGTAGCAATATCACTACAGAAAGCTCTTCCATATCCGTACTCAGTGCTCCTGCATTGCAATCACAGATGATTCATGTGGGACAAAATCATTTTTATTACTTTATGAAAGCAAATCCTATCTGATGTAAGGTTTTTAAGAATCTAATCAGATTCTGTGAACAGATGTTTTCATGACTAAAAAAATGCTTAGGCTACTATTGCAGGTGCCAGTCAATACTGATCTTGTACCAGTATTCCTGAAATCCAGTAATTAGAGAATGATCCAGTATCGATTCTGCCAGACTGGACCAGGCACAAAGGCAGCCCAATATATTTTTTCAGTATATTGAGAAAGGGAAAAAGAAAGTTCAACTGTGATGACTGTTTCTTTGTTATCTTAAAAACCTGCTTTTGTCTGTCTTTTACTGTAAACATTGAATAACATGACAACTTACTAAGTAACTCCTATAGTTTAATTAAGCCAAATATTTTTTTTTTTTTGGAAAAAGAGGCCCATGTTAATCCCATGATTTATTATTCAGCATCATTTTTCTTTTTTCAAAGAAGTAAGGCCAAGCAAGGAAGAGCACAAGAATTTACAGTATCTTATAAAAGTGTCTGTGCATTGTCAGGAAGATATGAAATGTAAGATACATTTTTAGAGCGTAAGACAATGACAGTTTTTGTTTACTACCAGCCTCCTTGAATGGTATGTGGAGCACTGGAAAAGATGTGGGTTATTTTTATGAATATTGTGCATATCTATATTTCTGATTAACTTGATATCGAGCTGGATCAGAAAGAGGCTGTTAGGGGAATCAGGGAAAGAAGACAGCATAATAGCCTAGACAAGAAGCATCCTAACCAACACACTAGTCAAGTTAATCGCTGATAAGAGACAGCTCCTTGGGTCCATACCTACTTCCCTAAAGCAAAGAACCTGGAGATCAAACAACAATTAAAATCTTTGCCCTGCAGCTGCTACAACCTGACACAAATTGACAGAGCCAGGATCAGCAGCAGGGAGGCTGTAATTTGATCCCTAAAATATTAGGACTAAGGCTGTTATGCCATCTATAGGCTGGTGGGGAATGCCAAGTGTGGGAAAACAGTGCATGTATTATCTCTATTACATCTATTTATCTTAGTACTGTGGATCTTTGGTGTGGAGAAGCTATTTCTGTGCCACATACATTATTCCTGTTACAGGCTCTTGAAGCAAAACTACAGCAAGCGCAATCAATGCCTGTTGTCTGATAGATGTCACAGTTGGCCAACAGCAAGGTACAACTCAGAGATTCAATAGGAGACTTTGAATTGTAAGGGGAGAGCAGTCATAGTCATAGACAGTCATAGACATTAGGGCTGGAAGGGACCTCGGGAGATCATCGAGCAGTCAGATTGCAAGGTCCCACCATAAATGGATGTTGAGACCCAAGCTAACCTGTTCAAAGAGATGTACTTGAGGAACTGGAAAAGGAGTAGTTCATCTCCAGGCAGTACTATTGATTATTTCCAGCTGAGCATGCACAAGAGAAAATGCTTCCAAATGAAACTGAAAAAGCTTTATTATTAGCCTGGGTGCAAAGCACTCCTTCTGCACAGATGTAAGTCACTACACAAGAAGCAAAGCAGGGGAGTTCAGGGACCAAACTTTAATGTGAGTGGGAAATGAGAGAGAAGAATAATTATGCCTCCTAGGTTTGGTGGCCTTTGACTAAATATATTTCTTTGCCTTTTCTCTGGCACATACAATTTGGTTTGTATTTCTTAAGGCCTTTCCATATACAAGTATGCAGTTCTGTGTCAGTGGAATACACACTTCCCTATTTTGAGTGCAGTATTAGAGGCTTACAACAGTATAGCTTAGGATAGAAGCACAGGAAAAGTTACAAGATATTACTGAATGTCAACTTCCATATGGTAACTGCTTATACATAGGCTTTTACACAGGGTAATCTGCATGTTGGGCAGCAGTAATAAATGAAGCTGCTGGCAGCAGTAGCACGGGCAGCTTCTCTTCCACGCTCAGCCCCAAAGACAGCATCTGGGGCCATTGCCCAGATGCCTACAGATGAAGAAGCTAAATTGAAGCAGCTTAGAACTCAATGAAAGAGGGATAAACTTCCAGGGATTAGTTTTCATGTATTATGTGGTATAAAAATGCACCCAAGCAGGTACCACAGATCAACTGACATACTATAAATCCTAAGTACATAACTTTGTTCCCATATGGGAAGGGGCACAAGCTGTAGAAATTTACTTGAGAGAAGGCTGCTCCAAAGTTTCCCTGACATAGCTACATCTTCTAGCAGTATAAAACAAACCATGTGCTCAGCTGACATGACAATGCTAGAAATATTCTTAGCAGTGATGCAGTTATACTGGGGGGAAATCATTCTTTGGCCAATGCAACTTATTTCATATAGAAAATAGTATAACGTAGACAAGAAGAGATTTCTTCTGCCATTTCACTATGATTTGCCGATATAGACCTACAAGGATACATATATTGGCAAACACTTTTCAAGGTACCTTCATACTAAAATGTTTATTCAGGATTGCAAAATGATATCAGTGAAACAACACACATCAAAATACTTAAGTCCACCAAAAGAAGGTTATGTAGATTAAGTTTAATTATTTAATCCTGCAATGGGAAATTGGGCAAGTGCTGCTACAAGCAGTCCTGTAAGGGATGATGTAAACTTATTGTAAAAGGAATGAAATAAACATATTGTATTAAGCTGTGTGTTCCACAGAGAATTCGCACACAATCCTCAAAGTTTTACAGGCATATGTATGTCTTTTAAGAGTGTAAAGGGAGAACAAAAAGGACCCCTAATCAACATAGCTATATGGGTGAAACAAATTCTGTGACGTTCAGAGCTAATAGTCTGTGAAGCTACACCCCGATGATATCTAGCATAGACTGTGCCAAGACTGTGGCTTTTAGAAACAATATGAAACTGAGTAAAGCTCTGGTTTACTCCAACAGGAGTTCCAAAAATCCTTTAGGATCTCCAACCCATCCTAAAACTCCAGTTGTGTCAGGCAAGTATATCTGCTGTCTCATTCTCTACATTTAACCAGCTCCAGAGCTTGAAGTAGAAGACAAGGAACCTTGGCTTTATTTTCCTTTACCACACCTTTTAAAATGCAGTCTGTGCCCCTCAAAGCACACTGGGGTAGCACTTCTCATGTCTTCCTGCATAAAGAGCCATCCCAAAGAAATATATAAAGTGAACGTAGATACCACTTCAGTCATCACTGAAACAAGTTTCTCTCTGCAGTGGAGCTAGGCAACCATGTTATACAGTTACACCATTTACAGCTTCCAAGTGAGCCACCCAAGACTGACTCTGGTATTCTTTGGGCAGCTCCTAAACTTATATTTATCTACTATCAAGGTGTGGCAGGCAAGTTAACAGGGTGGTACTCTGGGAGGGTAGCAGGGAAAGAGACAGAGTTAGTGTGGCTGCCAGGTGGTACCACAGCCATCTTTAAAAGCAAATCTTGTGATAGGGGTGGTTAAATTATTTTATGGAAGACCAATGTACAAATCATATGAAAATAAAAAAAGTAAACAGACAAAAAAGAGATGTGCTGTCATTTAATTAGCTAGGGACGTTTGTTGACTAAGGACTGAGGAATGGATTTGATCATAAGGATTCTGCTGTACAACAAGTATATGCGCTGTCTTAAAATTAAGGTAATTTCATATTTGAATGTTCTTCAAAGGTCCTGATAAAAACCAAGTATGCATGCATTTATTTATTTACACTTTGAATAGATAGGGAGGGAAAAACAACCAAAGTTGTAAGCAACATCCGTGCCCAGAATTTAACATGAGATGTATACATTCTCTTATTTGTTCTAAATCCTATTAAGCGTGCCAGGAATTTCAGTTCAAATAACTATGAATGATTTTGTCTCTGCTTCTTTGCTGTACCTTCTTCAAATCATGTTAGCTCAGAAGGATGATAAAATCAATAACATGCAAACTTTTCAGAATCAAGGTTAATATATTCCAAATTCGCCCAAACTCAGTCTCATTCTCCTTTGCCAGTGAAGTCCCAAAGGTACTTGAACTATAAGTAATTGGAGCTGTCAGTGTCACTGAACCACTTGTGTTTTAAAGAGACAAGCACTGCACCAAAAGAGCTTGATGCAAGATCTAGGATGCTTTTAGGAATATCTTATCTCTTCTGAAATAAGGATTAGATGCTCCAGACACTGACACACTATTCAGGGTGGAGAATTACTAATCCATGAAGCTGTTACAGCCAAATAGCCATCCATATTTGTTGGCAACCCTGACAATACAGGAAGTAAAAATGGTTTATTAGAGAAGGTGAACATATATTTTCTCCTAACTTCTTAGGAGTTCATAACAAGCTCCAAATGTATGGCAAGGCTTCAGCTACTTTTTCTTACCATGTCTTTCCTTTAATATTTACCATTAAATTTTCCATGTTTATAGCTGTCCACAGTTTCCTCTCTTCCCTGCACCTTCTAAGTTTTACTTAGATAAGGATTTTTTTTTCCTAGTATCACAGCATCTTTCCTTCTCTCTCTTTCCTTAGCTTATCCCTACCTATGGAGGAAAGTGATTACTATTCATAACAAAGTTGTGCCATATAATCTGTAGCCTACATTCCTTTTGCACTTTAATATCCTGCCCTTTTTGTACCTGAATACAAGTCATCTTAACCCCTCAATTAATGCTGGCTGGAATTCCCTTACATTGGGTTGCTGCTTCTACTAGATGACTTCTGTTACCTTCTTTCAGCCCATACATTTTCACTTGCTCCCATTCTGCTGCATGCCTGAGTTCTCCACTTCTCTCCACGAGCTCACATAACTAATGGGTTCTTTTTGCTCCCTCGCTTCAGTTCTTGAATCCAAAATATGTCAACCGAGCAATTCACTCCCCCATCACGTCATCGATTCCTGAAAGCTAGATCTTCCTGGACAGCTCTAGATCTTCCCTTACATGCCTTCCTTTGTTCCTTAAGGAACAGAGTCAGATGTGGAACTATTGTACTCCATTCCTATACCAGCAGGCAACCTCTCTTCTAAAATACAGTTACTAAGCATCCAAAGGACAGTGAGGGGTCAACAGAGACTGAGGGGTTAACCCAACTCCACTGATGACCACATCATATAACATGGCAATATCGAAAGAGCTGATAATCACATTACTCTGTGCAGATTTGGTCTTCAAGGGTGATGTCAATGATGCTCACACCCCTACAAGCATGCTTGCTTGCAGACATACGGTAACTGTAGATCTGAAGGCCATCTACAGGCCATCTACTCTAACACACTGTAATTACAGAGCGTTGGATCAGAATCAATTAATCAAGTCTGTGGGAGCATGCTAATTAGCACACTCCAACAGCCTTGGCATCTCATGTATCAGCATCCCTGCACTTCAAAATGGTGGCAGGAACGCTTTAAATACAGTTCAATGAGCTTCAGTTAAAGCACCCCCCCCTGCCATTTTGAAGTGCAAGATGCTAAATACATGTGATACTGCAGGCACTTTAATTAGAGGGGCTCCCAAGAGTCGCTCTAATGAAAGCATTTGCCTTCTGTGCCCCTCTGCTGCCCGAGCATCTGTAATGATGCCCATAGAGTCCATCTGTTTGTTTTTTCCTTTTGAACAATGAGTTGCCATAAGTTTGCATTTTCAAGGCACCAGTTAAAACTGAGAGGCACTTTCTATTTAAAGTTAGCTCTGCTAAATGCTGTAAAAACATGATTACTCAGGTTATCTTAAATCTTGCCATACCTCATAAGGATGCTCACTAGTGTTTGTGGTCCAGGTGAGGAAGGAATTCCCGAAGTATGGCTTTGCAAAAAGATGCAGCATTTTACAAAGTGTCAACAGGTTCTCATAACCTTTTTATGTGAGGATCAGCAGCTCATACTTTTGTTTTAATTATCAACAACTGACCTCTGGCACTCAACATTTATTTGAGCTACTGAACAGCACCCACGCACCATCTGGGAAGCAACACTAAAATAATGATTAATGGAAGAGCTTGGCTCTCTAGAGTATTATGTTCTAAACGCACCCGTGACTGAAAACTTCACGTGCATCAATACTAAGGAAGAGAGTTTGCAAGCAGGTCTTTGTTACAGCGGTTTGGTGACTCAAGGAAAAATTCCATTAGCTATCAAACCTGAACTACGCCATGCACCACAAGTTTAACAACTACCCTTAGCATAAATCTGTAGCCCTGTTGCTATAATCTTTTTTGTGTGTGTGTTTTCTCTTGGTAAATGTCCATCCTTCTCATTTGTACAGATGTTTTAAGAAGAGGACATGCCTATATTTGTAATAATAATGTTTCATATACTCTATGCAGCTATGTGACAATAATTTCTCAGCTTGTTGATATTTTACAACTTGGGGGAATATTATAGTAGAGCAATTTACAGTGAAGCAAAACCATTGCATAATGAAAAAGGAACATAGAAGACAGGATAATATTTTCCTGAGCAATGGACACAAGGCTGCTGATGGTCAAGGGCTTCCCAATGCAATACCCTCCAACAAGAGATAGTTGTCAAATTTTTAGATTCTTGTAACTACTTTTAGTGCAGAAGTAAGGCATATCCTTAAGACACTTGCAAAAGTCTCACAGAATGTCTGGTTTATAGCAGTACCTGAATCCAAATCTCTCACATACCTCGTCCTACCCAGTGAACCCTGCTTCCTTTCACTGGAGAGAAACATAATATCATTAGGAAGCTTTAACTGCAAGGTTAATTAGGGTCTTTGTCAATGAGTTTTTCATGTCGTCCAGTTTGGCTTTGTTGACAATGCTAAGTATTCCAACCTCTCCTCCAGTTCTTCAGTGAGTTATATTAAAATGCAAATACATGACCTTCACTTCAGAATGTTCTGACTGAAATACACTTCTATGCAAATGTGTTGTCTTATTAATTGTTAATTATAAAAACAATCCATTCAACCTACATTTTTGGTAACTACGATACAGTGACATGATAAAGTATCAAATATCAAAGTGCATGAGAAATATAGATGATACACATTGTTCCAATCACCAATTGCTATGGCAACTTTTTAATTATGTTGCAGAAACCATTAAAAGAGTTTATTCCCCCCGAATTCTGCATGGGTTTCTTATCTTGAGAATGTCTTTGATATAACAGCATGGATTCTTTTCATCTGAAACCACAGGTCTCAAACATACTTCACCCAGTGTGCTTTTACAGTATTAATGCCTGATGCAGTTCAGATCCTCTGAGTGAATGATATTACGAAAAGAATATAGAATTAAGATTCTGTTGTTTTGGTGTGGGTTTTTCTTTTTTGTCACAGTGCTCTTATTTATTCCTTTCAGTTAGAATAAATATTGAATCCTTTAAAGGCTGGCTTATTAACTAAAGAACAACTATGAAACCATGAAACTATGAAAAGCATGTTTACTTAAAATTTCTGTTGATATAATTTAAGTATTTCAAAATTATTTAAAGTCAGAATCTAACCTAACTATAATCATACTGCATTTTTTTTGGCAGAAATTAACACCAATATTTTCTATAGTTAATAAATAAGAAAGTAAAAACAAAACAAAATTAGTACAGAACTTTGGAGGAAAGTTATCAATGCTTGTAGAAGGGCAGCTCCAGGTACCTATGGATCAGTATCCATCTAATTCCAGACCTGGATTATGACCAAGACCAATAATCTTAAAAAACAATATGCTTCCAGCTAGATGTCCATGTTGATTTTTATCAGATCTATGGTCTTTATTATTTTTCACCAGAAGACATTACTGGAACATCTGATATAACTGTTGAAAGGACAAATTTGATCTTTGATTTGCAAAAGATTTTGCAAGGCAGTATTAATAGATAAAGTGTTGTTGCACTAGTCTTCTTCCTATATACTTCACTTGTTTTCCAAGTCTAGGCAATTAAAGGGACCTGATCAGGAGACACAAGAGGTGTTCCCAGTGGTACAACAGGATATACCTCAAAATTCACATGGACTCTGAGGGTTGCATCTCTTGGATGAGTGTGCCCTTTCAAAATAAACAAATATAATTTAGGACTGTGAAACATTCACATGTAACCCCAATGTCCCAGATAGGAACATTGATTTATTTACCATATTTACTTGACTATAAGATGACCCTGATTATAAAGCCACCCCTCAATAATTAGATTCTATATATGGAAAAATAAATCTGGGGGGTCAGGTAGCCCTCTTGCCCTCTGCCTCCCCCCACCTTCTTCCCCCTGAAAACACTTCCCCCCAAACCCCTCCTTACTATCAGACCCTACTCTCCCTGAGCACATAGCAATGAGGGGCAAATCTGAAAACACTAACCTTGAAATTCCACATAGCTGTAGTAATTTGCATATAGTATCCATAGACTTAGTTCATCCAGAATTGATTCATGTTACCTTTTTTGAAACCACTGGAAGTTTTAGCACAGGTACTCCATATTTAGCATCTACTTATATATAGTATAGACTATGCATAATATTGGTCCAAAGGATCGTGATTAGGAGACTACCTAAATTGCAGCAGAAGTGTGCTGCATGGCAGTTCCTTTAATCTTGCAGTTTCACCCACATTTTCACCCAAAGCTATTTGGCAGAGGGGCCCCACTGCTTGCTGCTCACTCCTCATTGGTGAGGAGGAGAAAACCACAGTTCTAGCAGTGGGGCTGTTGGGGCCACTCAACCAATCAGCAGTTGGAGGCAAAAAACATGCCATATTTTAAATCAAGGTTTATGCCTCCCCATTGATCAGAAGTGATCAGTGAGAAATGAGCCTCTCTACCAATCAGTGGTGGAGAGATGTGTAGGGGAAACTACAAGATTCAAGGAACCACCACACAGTGGATTTCTGCGGTGATTTTAGTAGATCACTACTTATGACCTACCATATAGATCATTGGGCTGGGCCTCAGCAGAGTAAAAAATGTTTCAAGCCAGGATGACCCCACAATTCAGCTCTGCTCAGTATGTGTTTGTAGTCCAGATTTCCCAGACACAAAGGATGCATGTGCTAATTATCTCCCTACTCATGACTAGAACAGAGTGTTCTTGTCATGAGTCCTAGGATCCTCCAAAAAATATGTATGCAAAAGAATTTCAGGGCAGCCATGTCTGGCTTCACATCAATCATATATAACAGGCTGAGAAGGAGGTGACAGAGGGATTCTGGGTAAACTGTTTGGTGCTCTGCTTGGTGATATTTACCAGACATTTAAGGCTGGTGAATAAAAAGGAATCATTGGAAATGGGAAAGAAAGGCACAGTTTGGCTGTGAAAGCAAAGAGGAAGTCAAAAGGTATGCAATGTAGTGGCTCACCATGACTTAAAAAAGAGTTGGTGGTCAGTAGGGCACCTAATAGGCACTACTATACATCTTGTTTAGATGGGCTTTACTAACCTAATCTTGTGGCAAGTTCCTATCAGCATGTTTGCCCAATAAGGGGCCTGTGTTTTATAGTCATCTTCAGTGTTGGCTGCATTTAATCAACTTCATAATTTCTTTCCATTGCTGAGCACATGCTGCTTTGACAGAAGTGTAACGGCAGACAGTGCAGTTAGTGGATTTCCTTGTATGCAATTACACATCAAAAAGGCTCTTAGCTTGTCACAATCCAGAGTGAATTTAGGCATGCTAAACCGATATCCTCCATCTCCCAAGTAGATCATTCACCAGTAAGAAATTCAAATTAGGCTATAGGAAAACCAATCAATCCCTATCTGGGATGATCAAGTTAAAAAGTGTTAGGATCACTGACTCCTGATAACTGAAATTATCAGCCTCTCCTACTATGGATGCCATCTCTCTGAAGCAACAAATTGCCTCACTTCTTATCCATGTCAAACCTTCCTTTTCCTGAAAAAACTAATTAAAAAAACTTAACAGAGGTCAACCCAGATACCATTCCAATATTGCCACCATCCAGGAACCCTATCATGCAGATTTAAGATCAAATGGTGTGAGAGAGTCCTAATCTATTCTAAGCTTCTTGGAGAACAGATAAAATTATGGTGCATGCAAGTGCAATAAAAAGAAAAGTAAACTACATATTTCAAAGAGAACATTTTACAAGTGATTTTGTCACAAAAACCCTACAGGAATCAAAGCACATTACAGGAAAAAATTAGGCCAGGTCTTTGTAGCTAAAATAGTATATGTTTGGGTTATGTTGAATTTTGTTTCACTTCATTTTGTGTTCTACTGCAAGATAGTTAATGTACATTAGTGGAGGCAAGGTGAATGTAAATAAACAAGTTAACGTTATGCCCCTCTTATGCACAGTTGAGCTCTATTAGCTTCATTTAAATAAAAACTATAGATATTTGTTCCAACTAGTTTCTACACTAAGATAATACTAGTTATCTTGCTGTTAATCTACATCTTTTTAGCAGTAAAGAAAAAATAAACTTGTTAAGATTAAGACAGTGACATTGGCATCTTTTTTCTTTTAGTGTCAATATCAGAAGGGCATATCTGAAAGGCTATATGAGGCATCTTAAAGAACGATAGGTTTCCTTTAAGGGATGACTTTCCATATTTTTAATGTCATCTGCCCACTGGTAAAAGTCTGGACTTTTTCTAGTAAAAAGGACTGATGATCCAAGTACTAATATTAAAATACATAGTACTAAAATCTAACAGAAGCATGTAAACAATCAACAGCAGAATATACTTAGTATAATACTTGAAGCAATAGCAGAAGATTGAAATGTATGCTATTCATTTTAATAGTTGTCTGCTACTACTTTGAAAACTAGGAGCCTGCCACATGTTCAAATTTAAGCTGGATGGAAACCAGCTATAAAGATGCTACACATTTTCAAGTACTAACTATGTACATAGTTAGGTCTACTTATATCTGGATGGACATTTTTATGATGTGAAAATTACTTTGCACATGTGTCCATTTAAATTTATAAGCATGATTTACCAGTTACTTATATAATATATGTAACATGGTAGGGGGCCCAGGCTACATATTTTAGTTTGCACTGAAGAACTGAAATAGTATAAATTAGGATATTAAAGATAGCTGGAGTAGCTTGATGACATATGTGAAGAATTAATTTTCATCTTTAGTCATATAAAAATCAGAAACATTTTTTTTTGGTACACAATATGCAGGAGCAGAAACTTAAAAATTGTATCTATATTTTCATTCTAAAATATGTTTGCATTGTCTTTCTCTTTCTATACTGACTCACATCTTGCTCCATTTTATTTTCTGTGAAACCATCAACATTTATACTTTATTTTTTCTAGTCTAATAGATGTTATTAAGTGCAGCTAGAATATATGAATAAAAACAGTAAGGATTCGAACATCTACAATACATGAAGAAAAAAAATATTAGACAAGTGTCATGCTTCCGGTAAACTAGTGCAAAACACTTTTTAAAATAACCTGCATATAAGTTGGTAACTTATTAGTATATACTATTCTATAGAATGACAATATGGAAAAAATATAACAAGTTATTCTATAATATGGAAATATGGAACAATGTACAATATGGAAAAATATGATAAGTTATTGTATTGAGATTGTGCCTGACATTTCATTAGGTTTTTCTATTTGTTGTTACTTCTCTATTGCAAATTAACTAGTTTACTAGGAAATCATATAGGTTGTATCTACACATGCTTTAATGTGCGTTAACCTATTTCCATGTGCATTAAAGCATCAGAAACACGTGCTCTTTAGCAAATGGGCATTAAGACAGGCTAATGCACCTTAGAGAACAAAACTAGGACAGATTTCAAACACTGTGTGTGTGTCGGGGGGGAATATTAACATTTATTTCTTTCATATATCTATATTAATCCATTCAGAAACTTTGCTCTGATTGCATTGTTGTTTTTTTAGGTTCATACCAGCATAGTATCAGCTAATATTATTAATTTTAATAACATAACATGCCACTTGAAAATATACTATTTCATTTCTGTTATTGTTAAGCAGCATATGTATGTGAATGATCCCCCTCTCCTATGTATGTCTTATAACTCAGATATGTTACTCATTGTGAAGCTATTTTAAAAGTAGAAACATAAAAAGAAAATTGCTATTATGAACAAGCTGGCCAAAAATAAGGTGTTTTTATCAGAACTAAGATTAAAAAGCAGTAGTAAATACACAAGCTAATGAACAGGGTGCATCGGGATCAATGAGGAAGCTTTGAGAGAGGTGGTTAAATGCTGTAAATGCTATTTGCAAACTGTTCTAAAACTTGAATATAAGCCTTATTCCTCCGCCTTTCTAATGTTTCTTTATCTTTCAGAAAAAAATACCTTTGTTTAGGTGGGCAATTTAGATGAGCTTATGGGTGGGTGCCTAACTCCTTTCAGACCCTTGGATATAATTATTGATAAATGGAACATATTCTGTTACATCTTAAATGCTGACTAATTTGTGTTCTGGCCTCTGTTATTTATTTATTATGGAACCTCCAACAAGCCAGTTCAACTTATCATTTCTTAGTTTCTCTGTTTATGAAATGAGTAATACGTACCTGTCAAGGGGTGCAGTTTAGTCTTATGAAAGCTGTAAGGTTGGAGTATAGAGATTTCAGCATGGTAGACTGATGCAGGCTCCAGAACAGCTGACCAGAAAAGCAGCTGTATTTCTACTGAAACCTTCCCTGAGGCATGAGAATGTGCGACTGCTGGGCCTAGCTGGAGAGCAAGATGGAGGCACAGGTGGCTCCTCTGGGGAAGCAGTGTGGGGGATGCACTCCTAGAGAGGGAGGCACGGGGAACATGTGCCCCCGAGATTTGTGTGTGGACAGATCAGGGCTCCCTACCCTGCTGACCTCTGGCTAGGGGCCTTCACTTCAAAGCGGCACAGGGAGGCTTGGTGCCACAGTTTGGAGCCCCATGGCAGCCACACCACCATGGCAAGGTGCTCCCTGCCTGCCCATTAGCAGAAGGGGGCACAATTCCACACTGCGACTGCTGTTGAGTGGGCAGGAATGCCTTGCCATGGTGGACAGGCCAGCATGGGGCTCCCAGCAGTGGCACTGAGCCTCCCTGCCCACTGGTGCTAGGTTCTGCCCACTGGATCATGAGAGCCTAGGGGGATGGCAGTAGGCAGAAAGCCCTGAGCCCACAGTGGGAAACCCACATCCACCTCTTCCTCCCTCCTACCACCATGGGCTCTGCTGAACAGCCCCACATCCCGGGATCACTTCCCCACACCCACCCCAGACCTGGAAGGTCTCAAAGGCTGAGGATCCAGGTCCAGGGATGCAGTGAGCATCCCAGCAAGGATGCTAACCCAGGTGTGATGAACGAGGAAGAGTCAGCTACATGGACCAGCAGGGGGAGAATAAAAGATGCTGAAAACTAGGGCTGAGCAAAATTTTGATGGATGCTGCATTTCACAGGTGTTTTGACACATTAAAGCTTGAAACACTGAAACCAAAATAAAACACAAGGCCTCAAAACAAAATGAGGGCACTCAAAATGTTTAAATTTTTTTAAGAGTTTCATGTTTTGAAACTGGGCTTACAGGGAAATACAAACTAAGGAGAGGGAAGGGGAAGAGGGGGAAGGACTGCTCTGATATTGACATGTATAGCTGGTCAATGACTGTGATCCTTCCCTGAGGTCCCTTCCAATTCCAGTGCTCTGGGGGAGGGACAGAGAAGGAGCGTAAAAGCATTGTTTGCAATGAGCTTTGTCAACTGTGCCTTTGTCAGCTTACTGAGCTGTGTCCTCCAGCAGCATCAGGAGCATCAGGAAATCTCTCACTTTCTACTTGCTAGTCTGTTCCTAGCAATTGGGATCCAATCCTTTCCAAAATAACCTAATACCCTTTTCTAATCCATTTCTTTCAATTTATTCCTCCCCCAAAATCCTCTTTTTGTTATTAGCTATAATTCTTTCTCCACATAAAAAATTCTGTGCTTTCCCTGACAGTCTGCATTGACTGTGCCAGAAAGCACAACATAAATTATAGAACATATATTTATACATTACATAAATGCATACATTACATTACAGAAACACACACAAATTTTCCAGCACACCAAACATGAAGCATTTGTTTTGTTAGCACAAGCCCAACAGGCTTGTCAAAGCCTCTGAAAGACAGGTGACCAGAAGGTGAAGCCTGGGAAGAGCTGCATGAAGCCAGCAAAGAACTAAGTGGCAGTTTATTTGTTTAACTTTGTTAGTTTATTTTGCATTTTTAAAAAGCCCTAGGTGGCCTCATGGTATTACCTACTAGCTCTGCAGCAGCAGAGGCAAGGGCCTTGAACAATGGGTCCTTAGCCAAAGCCAGCAGCAAAAGTAAAAGTGGTCAGCTCTGCTAGCATGACCAAACATGCCTGGCTTTGATCTGCTCAAAACCTACCCATAGCAGTGTACATACACATATATTCAGTAGATGTCAAATGAAAACACACATACAAGGTCATTAATGCTGTTTCACAGTGTTTAAGTTTTTGCACACCACTGTTTTGTTTTGTTTTGTTTTCTTGTGCCTTTTCTCTGTTTGCAACATTTTCTTCTTAGACATTCAAATAAAAAGTTTGTTTTAATTAATCAAAAAGATGTATTTGGAACAATGTGGCTTTGAAGTCTTTTCTATTTACATTGAAAATCCACAACATAAAATTCTACCATTGACATAGTTTTGGGCTCTTCCTGGAATGCTGTCCTACATAAATACACACCATTATCCCAGAAGAGGAATTTGATGCTTCCATAAAAGACAAGGCATTCTAAACATGGCTACCAAGATTCCTGTTATTTTAAGGCACACATGCTGAAGTCAGTACAGTTACCATTTAAGGACCTTGTTACACAGTAATTTTGGGTGGCTCCTGAAGCCACACATTAATACCTGAAACTAGTTTTAAGCAGGGCAGGAGTACCTCTGATCCATGTTACCCAGCTTGTGTTACATTAAGGTATAGCCTAGAGTGGCTACACCTTAATATAAACACCCCCACCATTGACCTGGATTAGGCCCACTTCCCCTCTCCCCCCCCCCACCTGCCCCCAGCACCCCAGCTCTGGGGAGTCACTGCCCCTATCCCTTGCTTACTTGTGGCTGCCCATATGCTCATACTGTCTGTGTTGGGGAAGCAGGCACAGAAGGGTTAACCTGCCTGCCCAGCCATCACTGGAGCTGCTGCTCCCTGTGTTGACTCAGCCCAGAGAAGAGCAGTAGTCCATCAGGGCAGCCAGGCAAACAGGTGAACTCTTCTTTGCCTGCTCCCCTGGGACAGACACTAAATTCAGCCAGAAGTAAGCGAGGGGGAGGGGGGAGCACTCTAGGAGCAGGGAGGCAGGGGGGCAGGGGGTAAGCCCAGAATGGGGCTGAGAAAAGTCTTACCTTTCAGTCCTCAACCCCTACTGGCCTGAAGTATGTCTTCTCCAACTTACAAGCACCTACACTGAACACCTTCAAGAGTAAATTGGATGCTTATCTTGCTGGGATCCTATGACCCCAGCTGACTTCCTGTCCTTTGGGCAGGGGGCCGGACTCGATGATCTCCCGAGGTCCCTTCTAGCCCTAATGTCTATGAAATCTATGAAAACCTGGAGCTAACACTAACACTGATTAACATTCATATGGCTCACAGCATAAGGTGTAACAAGGCCTTAAATATTAATCAGGACAAGATAAACCCAAAGTCTTCTGTGAAAACTGTATATCATATATTACACAGCAGCAATATATGGGGGTGGTTATTTTTCTTTATTTCCATTCCCTACTCCGTATAATTCCCTGTGGTGAATTGCAAAGTAGCAGTTAAAATAGGTTTCTGGAAGGATTCAGTACCTATATTCACAATAACAAAGGCAGGAACAAATGTGATGAAAGCAAGAGAGAGAGAGAACACAAAGCCCCAAGCCCTGACCATTCTCTCTTCTGAGGCTCACCATTTTTTTAACCACATTTCTTTTTTATGACAGAATAAAGCAAGAGAGGGTATGTGTCTCCATAACTCTGGCATGCTAAATATAACTGTGCAGAGATTTATGGCTTTAGTTTGAGAATCTGATTAGTAAAAAAAGTTACTTTTGATACTTTTCCTTATGTGGGGGTGGGAGTGGTATTTATACTGCAATGGTTTCATTTCAGGTGCCTTAAATCAAACCCAAGTTTGGCAGGATGCAGAATACAAAAACAGTTTGAATTTTTGTGAGGTCAAAAGTATAACTCAAATATTCCAGTTAAGACACAATGCAAATACAGGAGGAGAATAAAACTAGCTTGAAAAATGGGGAAACAATAAATGCCAGAAAATTGCGCAAAGAGAGCAATGAAAGGGGGAAATTAAAAAAATTCAGAGAAAGAATAAACTAGAACATTCAGTCTAGGGCCTGTTGCACTTGTTGCAAGACAAGGGAAGGAGAAACAAAGATGGCTATACACAATGTTTACAGCCACTCCTGAACCAATATGAATTAGCCTTGGCCTTAGCAAAACTGAGGTTGGACTAAAGATCTAGTAAAAATATGAGTTGAAGCATTTTCTATGTATGTATAGTATAAATTAACTCTAGAGAATAAAATCCACACTATAACTGAAATGTAAAATATAGTACAGACTTCCATTTAATTAAGGCTGGGGAGAAACATTCATGCTTTAGTCTTGGTATAATGAAATCATCCTGAAAAAGGCATATTTAAAATTAAAAGAGATAAAGGTATGTGAATTCAAGTTATAAATGAAGCTGATAGGCTCAAACATTTTGGAATCTGATGGGGTGCATCCAGGACAAATTACTTTTATACCTTGTAACTGGAGCAACAAAATAAGGTGTACTTATCTACCACATGTGACAGGGAGCCAGAGGCTACTTTCGTTTTAAGTGGGAAGTGCAGCAGGCTAAGCTAGCTGTGTGGGGCTGCAGAAGAGGGTGGTTGGTCATCCTGCCAAAGGGGAATACCCACGGTTGTTGAAGAACCACCTGACCAGAAAGGGTGGTGCTTAAAAGTATATAAGCCAAATGTTTGGAGCAAGAAATTCAGTTTGGCTCTGAAGGCTGCAGAGGAAGGAGGTCCTAGGAGAGAGAGGCTTCAGGAAACTAGCCCATAGAGAGCTAAGCTACAAAAAGGAACTAGATGGAGACAGCTAAGGGGGAAGTATGGCTTGAAGTAGAGGCATTGACCTGGAGTGGGGATAACTTTTGGTTGGTTACAGTTGTTTTTATTTGTGTTTTGTGCAAGTTTAACGCTAGAGGCTCTAAGGCATGATTGGTGGATACATACCAGGTGCCTGGGGTTTTATGCCCTGGGTTAATAGGTGAGAAAGTGAGCAAAATAGGACAGGTTAGAGCTGAGAGGGCCAGAATCTGTGTCCCAGGAGTGTGAGATAGGGGGCAGGCCAGATCTAAGACAGCAAGAACCTATGTCCTGAGACAGTGAGGCATAATAAAGGGGAGGCTGAGGCACAGAAGCCAGGACACAGCAAGTGGGCCTGGACTAGAAGCTTACATCAGGAGGGGCGTAGCCTATACAGGTTGGTGCATGAATCGTGACTAACACCTATGAGGTATGGGCATAGCTACAGGGGAGGATGGAGACCATGACTATCAGCCCTAAGGTGGTCCGTGCCCTAAGGTACAGAATAGATAGGGTCAAGAGGACTACAATTTAATTGCAGAGGGTGTGACTGGTGCCAAAGATGTTATTTTTACTGCCAAACATTTAAAAAAAAATGTGTGTAGAATGCAGATATATCTTCTGTCTATTTCTTACTTACTTCTGAACACTTTTCCACAAACAGATAGTAGATATATACTGAGCAAAATCTACCAAAGTTTCAATTTTAGCAAGGCAGAACACATAGTCACAAAGGGCTCCTATACACAGGCAGGAAGACTTCTCTGATGCACTGTAATTACATTCATGGGCAACTGGTGCCTCTTGGCTTGGGGGGGCACTTCCCCCCCCAGCGGTCAGTCAGCGACTAGGGGGGATCCCCCCATGGCCAATTGTGCTGACCGGGGGGGGGGTGTCAGCATCGCACCTGGAAGTGCCAGGGGTCTTCCCAGAAATGCCAGGGGCACTTTTCCTAGTGCTCCCACTCCCCGGCTGGTGCTTTTGGGGGCAAGGGCACTTGAACAGTGGGGCACCAGTGCTCCTGCCTTCCCCCCGGCCCATTGCCTAAGCAGGGAACACTGGCTGTCAGGGGGTGCACCAGCACTGTCAGTGGGCACACATGCACCCCTGTACACCCTCTATGCATTGCCACTGATTACAGTGCATAGGAGCATACTCAATTAATTGAGTCTGCTGGAGTGTGCTAATTACAGCTCTCCAGCAAAAGCCATCATCATGTGTATCAGTGTCTCTGTACTGAAAAATGGGGCAGCAGTGTGCTTGGAACTAAAGCTCATCAAACAAGCTTTAGTTCAAAGCTCCAATACAGGGACACTGATACGCATGCTACTCTGGGTGCTTTAATTAGCATGCCTTTCAGAGTTGTGTTAATTAAAGAGCCCCCCCACATTCCTTCACCTGTCAGAGTACGTCTATAAATGTCCAAAGTTTTATTTTCCAAGGAATTTTAACTGAAGGTAAACGTCCAAAGATAATGACATTATCTGGAGAGAAAAAAATGTTCCAGATCCTCTCTTGGTGCAATGATATTCTGTTGTTTCACTGAAGTGACGTTGAGTTACTATTCTGTGAGCCTCTGCCTCAGGCTTGCTTAACAGAAACAGCTTTCTCTAATACAGTTATCTCGGCAAACTCTTCCCTAGGGTTTCTAGGCATTATGCTGGCCAGAACGTCTCCATGAGGTCTGCCAGTCCTTAAATACAGTGATAACTATTCCAAATGTATACAGTTTAAGAATGTGTCTTCACTGCAGGGTTAGCTTGGATTCTTACTCGGAAGTTGCTGTCCACATGCAAACAAACCTTTCACTCAAGTTAAAAGGTACTTGGCATGACTGCAAATGTGGATTTGAATTTGGGTTCTGCTTTCACTCAACTAGTTTTGTAGAGATGACAGAGGCCAAGTCATTCAAGTAATGATAGCTTTCAAAACTGTTCCCACAATTCCTTCTATGTGCTCAGGATAAATAAGCTCCATTGCAATACATGTGGGGGGAAAAAAAACAACTCATTTTAATATAGGACCAAGCACCATTGGATAGGCTTGTGAAAGGTCTAGCAACATGGAAAAGTGAGGAGTGCAACACTAAGGAAGATAAACTGATAATTGTTTTTCAGTGTGGCTGTTAACCAATGTAGGTTGACTAGGATTCATAGACCCAGGTTCTGATCAATAGAGCTAAATCTGTAAAGAAAATGTATCCTAAGACACAATCATGTCCTTTCCCTTTTAAAACTTATAGTTTGGAAATGAATTTTAGCTCGAGCAATACCATAAAGCATAATTTACTGTTGTTCTTTCCTCTGTTAGACTATGATGACTAAGAGGAGAAGAAGCCAAAAAATGTATAGCTTCCCTTGCAAATCCACTGAAGTGAACAGAATTTGAACTAGGAGAGTTTCACCTGTGGGCGCTGCCTTCTCCCTCTATTTTCTGAAGCTGGACTGTTGCTGCCTAATGCTAACATCAAAGAATAAATCACCTGAGAAACCTTAATACCATCATACAGGTAAGTTTTCTGCATTTGGGAGGAAAGCCAAAACGCTCGTGTCTAAACAAGGATTAAACATGACTCTGATTCGTATTTCTGAACATTTGTCCCTAGATCTAGAAGAATATTAGAGCATTTAGTATTTGTTAGTTAGGAAAAGTAAGATGAAATATCTGCTGTTCGGTAATCATGCTTTGGATCAGCTTTCCAATACAGCCTTCTGTCCTTCATGCTCATAAATAAAGTAGCTGGCTTCAGCCATTTTGCAGGCAGATCAGAAGTGGCAGTAATGAAGTTGTACATTCTGTGTTTGAATTTGTATTTGACTGGTAGCCACTAGCATCCAGACATCTTTGAAGAGCAGAAGAAATATAACTACATTTATTTTCTTTTTGGATACAGACATCTAGAAAGTCACAACAAGTAATAAAAAATACAAGTTCAGGACAAAAACATATGTCCAAAAAATTTAATACAACATAATAGTTTCAAATCTACCACTTCCAAAGAAAGATCACTTCCAAAGGAATTCCAAAGGAATTATTTAAAAAATGCAGTATACTACCATTATAACCCAAAGAGCCTCCACAATCCCCAAAGATTAATACTCCTGTTGTTGTATAACACACTTCATCTCTAAGAAGTTAAAGGACAAAATAACACTTAGAAAATAAAAAAAAGATTTGACTCTTGAGAAAAAGAGAGCATGAGGTTAAAGGAAAACATAGGGCAAATAAAACACACATTTCTTGCTAAGGACTTCTGTTACCTGCAGTACCAACATATATAAACCATCTTACCTTGCTCTTCCTGACAAACAGACCATCTTTGTCCCAAATTAAGGTCCACAGCACATAGGGTCCATTCCCTGGTTACTGGCCAGGAGCCCAAGAAGAAAAAAGTATCTATAGTATTTAGCAAATACATAGGCTAATATCTGCTGAAGAGATTATTATTTTTAAAAGATCCCCAACACTAAAGGAGATACAAATAACATGCCATTCAGCACCATACATTTATTTTAGATAGTAAAATAAACAAACAAAAATACATAAAAATAAAAAAGTGGATACTGTGTCTCGGATGCTTCAGCTAGCATACATCATCCCACTTCCTACTTCCATCTCTACATTTTTTTTATATGGTTTGGGGGTGTTACTGAAGGTATGTCTTCCAGAAGATTAAGGCATGGGAGACTGGTGAACTTAAAAAAAAAAGTAATTTTATGATGGCTGGAATTTTTTAATAATAATTTTATGGTTTAAATCTCTTTCAGTATTGTACAGGAGTTTTTTTCATATTTAAATATAAATCTTAAAATCAAAATAATGAATATGCAATCTTATTTTGCCTTCCAATAGTTATTTTATAGGAGCATTAGGGGGGGAAAGCACCATCAAAAAAGAAAGAATATAGATTCTGAATGTAGCTTACATTAGCTCATATCTGTAAACTAGCATTAATTTGTCATTATGCAGAAGATAAGGTGTTTTCTAAACCGTTTATGAAAAGGAAGAAGACACCTTAATTGTGTCTGTGTATGCACGGTACCTAGTAGAAAAGGGTTCTGATCCCTGCTTGGGGTCAGATACCAATTAGTAAAGCTTCCTGCTTCTCATGAGGCCAGGGAAGCTGTGAGAACAGCCACTTCTACAAGGTGGCATTTCCACCCCATGTTCCCACCTTACTAGGATCAAAATGAAAGAGGTGTATCAAAATAACTGGGGAAAAAAAAAATTAAACCACAGAAGTTTATAAAATATTCAGTTGACTTACAGAAATTAGCAGACGTTTGCATGGAAAGCACTGTAGTAGGTTTTAACTTCTTGGGAATGCAAAGCTCCTCTAAAGTAGAACTCAGCATGATGATCATTCAGCCATGCAGGTGGTTTACTGATACACTACTTAATGCTGACAAGACTCTCAGAAGTCCTTATTTCCTAGAATGACAAGTCTCAACATAAAAACCTAAAAATCTTTAATCTCTTCTAGATTCTTGAGCTTCAAAATAAGATGATAAAGGAGTAAGGTTTAGCTTATTTTAATGAGGAATGCATCTTTCACAGGAGGCCTTTTATTTTTATGAAGACAAGAATTCCCAGGAAGTGATGTAACTGTATATTATTCCAGTATTAAGAATCCTGTTTTGAACATAAAATTTATCTTGTAGGCAGAAAGCTCCCTGAGCTGTGTGCGTTAATAAAAATAGCTCCATGATGATGTTATGAATTCTATCTCAAAAGTCAGATTCCACCTTGGAGGTGGGTCTGTGTAACTAAAATGATAGTTATATCCCAAAGGCATTAACATTCCTTGGAGGCACAGTGATGTGGATATAGAAATAAGAGCTTTGGCTGGAGGTAGTTCTTGTTTTCTCAGGCAGAAAACAAGGTTAAGAATGTTATCCTGGAAGCTCAATTATTGGATGATGATGAAGCAAATTCTGCTATGAACTCAGTCCCTTTATCCCAGGTGATGTTTATGTCTCAGACTTCACCATAAAGCAAAGCTACAGTAAATAATTATGAAGATTATATTCTTTTTGCAAGGATTTTAGGGATCTGTTTATTTTAAAACATTATTTTGGAGGAAAAAACCTCTCTTACGTAAAGTGTTGTACTGGGTATTTCATTTCTAAAAAAAAATCAGGAAAGATTGAGTTAATTAGGTAGGCATGTTATTGTTCTTTATCCATCGGATGTATATTTTATTCTGTAATTAACATGGTGGGAATCTTGCTCTGGCAAAAAGTGCTTTAGCATATTATTTCACTATTAGAGATTTTGCCTAGAAAAAGAATTTTATCTTTAAAAAAAGCTACATTACTGAGGTACATGAATCTTACCTTTTGCGATAAAAGGATTGCAGATTTCTATAAGACTGAGAGTTAGGTCAAGAAAGCACCTCTTTCTTGGGAGGTACAGCTATTTAATGTTAAGTTAGGAATTCTACCCACGAGACAATTATATCAGTGATATGATGAGATGCATCATTGAAGGAAACCCTATTTGGAAAGCTGAACTGCATTCGTGCATTTCCGTGAACATTGCCCTGGAGTGGATCTTATATCATTATAATGGTAGAACTTCAGCCCTGAAGGAACAAATACATCATCATGATGGTGTCAGTTTTGCTTTGGAGGCAGTTCTACCTAGTATTCTTACCCTTCACCTGACATACAGTTTACAATTTCTCTTCTGTAGCTTCAGTAATAGCAAAGTTTATATTCACTTTGTGAGCTTCTGCTTTACTCATAGAGACATGTAGCTATAACATTGATTAATCACTGGTTTTGTAAACAGTATTAATCTTAAGTACATATTTAAAAAAAAAAGTTGAAATATGTTCAACTTCACAGTTAAGCATTAATTATTATAATAGTTCTTGAGACCTCAGTTAAAGGAAGCTTATTACATCTTTTCTAGGATCTCCTTTGGAGATTCAAAAGAATGACATTAATTATTAACTATATTTATTAAAGAAAATTGTGTGCAAGTGCAGGTAATTATTAATTCTGCAGTGTAGCAGGACACTATGGTGTCTGCTACTCCTGAAGTACAGTTAAGAACCCAGGTGCAGGTTGCTGGGACAACTAGTTACTGAGGGAATTGGCTGCACCAGCACCTGGTCAGCTGGTCGGAAGAGGCAGGGCCTTAGGCCCATATAAACTACAAGCCGAGGCCAAGAGAGGAGATCCCTGCCAGCAGCCCAGGGGGAAGGAGCTCTTCCAGAGCAACCAGAGGGGAGAGGCCTGACTTCAGGCACAGCCGGCCTCATAGGGGACCCACAGCAGCATGGGAACCCTAGCCCCAGAGCAGGGGCAGCGAGAAGCCCCAGAGCGGGGGCAGCAAGAGACAGGGCTGTGGAGAGTCTGAGCACCAGTGAGGTGCAGTGTGAGACAGGGCTGCAGAGAGCCCGAGCACCAGAGAGGGCGCAGACCAAGACAGGAGTTGCCGAGTGCCAGTGAGCCACAAGGCGAGACCAAAGAACGCCAGTTCCATCAGCGAGGCTTGGGGCATGGTACAGGGGTGGTTGGAGCCACGCATAGCCCATAAGGCTAGGGTGCCCTGAAACACCCAATACAGAACGGGGCCCACAAGGGGATTCAGGAGCCCCGGGGCCAGTGCACAGCAAGAAACTGTGTTCAAGATAATGGAAAGGCAGCCTCCCTATTATGTATCTAACATCAAAGACGTGAAGCGCAAGAATTGAGGGTGCCCTTTTGGGTAGCTTGGCACGGTAAGGGGGCCTTGGGGGAGATCACGGCAACCCCAAGGATGCCATCCTGTTACATGCAGTTTCACTGTAGCTAGCAGAAGCAGTTAGTTAAAAAATTGATTTGAAAAACCATCACTGAGCTGACCTAGAATTAATTCTAGAACTCGAGTGTTCCTGTACCCTAACTTGCTTACAACAATACTGCAGTGAGAAAGAGGATCTTGTTCAAAGCAGACTACTCTTTTTCCCTCCCCTTATGTAAAAGAATATGCCTTTTAGGATTAAGTGAATAATTCATCCAGGTCAATCTCAGTAAGATTCTGATATGCTTACTCCCATTGAAGGACACCCTGGGTGTACCTACATGAGATGCTACATCTACACATGCACCCCACAGCACAGTTCTTACTGTGCCATCGTTTAGTACTTGCTGTATGAAGTACTAAATGATGGTGAAATAGCAGCTGTTACTGTGCCGTCCTGGTGGCACATGATTATTTTTAGCAACTATGTCGCCATAACTATATGCTTGTCGCTATGGCAACATAGCATCAGTGTCATGGTTTGTGCCCACTAATGCTATGTTACCACTGTGGTGACTAAATGGTAGTGCAGTAACAACTGTGCCATGGAGGGCACATGTAAACCCACCCACTGTGATGCATAATTTCACTGAAGTGAGTGACACTAGTCCTGGAGAAAGATACAATTCAATGAGTGCATCGACATGAGACATTTACTGCAGAGCTGCCTAACTAGCTCTACAGTAAAGTCTCTGCAGCTACACATACGGCCCTATTAGGTCACAGTAAACTAATAAACACCACCAGAGGTTAACACTTGGAAATGCAAGTACTATCCTGCAATGGCATTATTTACTCCCCCGTAACACATGTAGACACTGATGAGGCCTAATGGCTAGCCCCACACTGAAGCACACTCATGCGCCAGACATCTCCTCCTCAGCACATTGAGCCAAGTTGGAGCAGCCCCACACTGACAGGTTCACTCCCCAGATCCTCCTGCCAGCTGGGTCTGTTCCAATCCAGCTCAAAGTGCTGTGGTCCCAGGCACACACGTAAATGGAGCACCTGGAGCAATAAACTCCAGCGTGAACTGCACAGAGTTTACTGCTTCACATTAATAGCATGTGTAGACACACCTACTATGTGTAAGGGTATAGGATTCTGACCGTAGAAGAAATGAACATCTGAACTCCTTACATTAAACACTTTAGTTTTCTACCTTTGTTTTCTTCTGAGCTTAGTTCAAAACAGCAATAACTGGTTCAGCCAGATGTGGCTGTCTCTCTAGATGCATTCTGTACCATTCAATAATTTTAAAAGGGGGTTAAATAGTAATGTGTTTATTTGGTTTCATAATTCTCTCAAGTAATACTCAGTTTAGGTGTCTGTGGTGCTTTCAAGCAGCACTGCATCAGAACTAACAAACCAGAACAGAAGATTGAAGGATTGGATTCAACAAAGGAGGTAAGTGCTAGAAGTTAGGCATGACAGCACCTACCTTGTAAGTTCTTAACTCTTGAGTGAAGTGTAGAACGCAGAAATCGGTGTCTAGGCATGGAGGATTTGGTGCTGCAGAAAGACAATCCAAAATAACTATCACACTGAGCTGGGGGCTGCATAGAGCTACCCACAGAAAACTCTAAGAGGTAGAGCACGTTTCAGAGTACACCCCTCTTCAAAGCATAGGCAACTGATTCATGGTTGTAGAGAGGGTCTTCCTTTCATTCAGAATTACAATCCAAAATTCACCCCTAATACGCATAGATCCTTTAAAAAAAAAATAGCCAGAGGAGGCCATGTCCACCTCCTGACAGATTCTTGTGATAGATTATTAAAGGTTGGGTTTGGAGGCCTTTTTTGAAACCTGACTGCCTTGCATCCCTGAAAAGGATTAACTTTTATAAAGGCAATAAGTCTCCAGGGGAACAAGATGAAATAACTGTAAAGACATTTGTAAAAAATACTCACTCCTTTGGTGCCTATGAGTTTTCAGTGAATAGCAGACACTGATTTTCTTTCTTAGAGACTGCCCCAATAGCACAGAAATTCTGGGTATATTGCTATAGATAGGTCTGGTAATCAATAAGATAGCCATAGGTCAGACTCCCTATTACAGCTGATGTAAATATGCTCATATGAGCAGTTTCTTACTGAGCAAGTCAGCAAAAGCAATACTACCTGTTGTAGTATTTAAATGCAAGGTGTCTTTCAGAAGATAGTGGATAATTTTTTTCCTGATGTAGAGTGGTGGCTGGATGGGAGCCTGAAGGCCACATTAATACCTCATGTGCAACAGGCTACCAGTTAGACACCATGGGTCAAGGGAATGCCTGTCTGTCCAAACAGTTTGTAAAAACAGCAAAGAGAATTCTTAATTTTATCTGGCCAGCAGAACAGGATCCATCACGTTAAGCAGGGGTACTTCAGTGCCAGGGGGCAGTCTGCGGTCTTGATGAAACTTTAAGACAAAATGACAATAAATACAAGATTCAGCATCTTCATAATGCTCATAGTAGACCAATATAGTAATTTTGCACTGATTTGAAATAAGGGTCAGATTAAGAAGGAGCTGTTTTTCAAGTTGTTTGTGCCTGAAGTTAAATAGCGACATTTTATATTTTGCATCATAAAATTAGTATTTAGGTGCCCATATAAACATCTTAGTTTGAAAATTAATAATTATTTTGAATGAGATTTTCAACAGCTCTCTGGACGTTTCTACATGTGCAATTCATGTGCATGAGTTTATTGATCCCAGGTGTGCCATTTGCATGTGTGCTCAGGACCTCAGCAGCCTGAGCTGGGGCAGAGAAGCCCTGGCTGGCAGAGAGTTTTGGAATCAGACTGTCCAGGGCTGCTCCAGTCTGACTCAATATGCTACACAGGGGCTGGCTGTGCACAAGGATATTTCAGTGTGGGGTTAGCCAGCAAGCAGCCCCTGCACTGAAGCACATCATGTGCCAGCCAGCCTTGTCAGTCTCTACATGTGCATCGTGGCAGAGTAAATATCTTGCATCTGTCAGTGCTATCCTATGGTGGAGTTAATCAGTTTACTGTCCTAATAGCACCTTTCATGTAGACACTGATGTTAATTAGGCAGCTCTTCAGGAAACATCTCATGTAGATGCACCCTCTGGGCGTGTCCACACATGCAGGTGAGTGCTCTTGCAGCAGCTCAAATAGAAGTGATGCAAATTTGAGCCGGGGCTTTTTGCCTCAGCACACATGCTTGGACATGCACTTTGTTGTGAAGGCAGGGGATGGGGCCAGGCAGAGCAGTGATCACGGGGGCTCAAGGGGCCTGCAGAGGATGGGGCTGGGTGGGGTAGCTATCCAGGGGGGCTTGGGGAGCAGATGGGGGATGGGGCCAGTAGGGGTCCCTCCATGGTCTCCTCCTCCCTCCTCCAGCCCCCTCCATTCTCTAATTACCAGCACTGGCGCCCAGGTGCAGCACCCTGTGGCTGGCACACTGCCTACCTGGCACAGGCAGTCAGTGTGCTCCAGCACTGGGGCAAGGGCCACCCATAGAGATGCTCTGGCTGGCTACCAGAGCATCTCCACGGAGGATCAGAGCCTCTGGTTGCCTCAGGGCATGGTCTGGGACATGCCCTGTCCTGTTTTTTGCAGGGTATTTTTGACCCCTGGATATCCAGGGGTCTAGTTTTACTCCCATGATGCAAATTTGCAGTACGGGGAACTTTTTTTGTTCCTACACATGCCTTTTGCAGCATCTCAAAAGGCTTTGAGGTGCTGCAAAAGGCACGTTCATGCTCGTCCAGATGCACCTTCTGTGTTTGAATCTGTTGCCTCTTGAGTCAAGTGTACTACTACCTCAATGGGAGTAGAGTTGATTCACACAAACAGTTCTGAACATCTTACCTTTAAACATAATCAAACTAACATATATTTAAAGCCAAAAAACCCCAAGGATCTCTGTGATCAAACTTCTCTTGCCTTCTTAGTATTAAGTCTAAAGAATACAGCTGAAGGTTAGAGATTGGATGGGGAGACATCACATGATCTTTCATGGAAATTCAAAATCAGACATTTATTGTTATGGTAATAAAGATAAAAATCAAGGGCCCAAATCTCTTCTCACTAATATAAATCAGGATAAATTGTTTATGTTAAGGAAGCTAGTATCAGAGTAAAACTAGTAGAAATTCCTGCTACTGTGCCAGGGAAGCCGATGGGAAGATTGCAATCAATTGCAGAGAACCTAGGAACGTGTTTGCAGTGCAAGAAACAAGAGGCTTTTGGTTTCTGTTTACCCTGTTCTTTTAAGGGTAAGTTTATTTTGCATATTAATTATATAGAAGATCAAAAAATGAGACAACCTCGTCAATAATTATAAATTCATCAGACAAAAAGTCCTAGTTTAGTATATTTCTTTGCATTTCCATATCAGAAACTGAGTAGTAATCAATCCAAATGTTCCTCAATTTTGAGGCCAGTGGCCACGTGTACACAAGATGCTGACTGCACAGTAGATCATTACCACTGTGCGGTAGCGTTGTGTAGTATGAATTATGACATGATGCTACTGCACAGTAATAACAAGCTACTGCGTAGTCAGCATCACCAAAAAAAGCCATTCAGGGACACTACCGTGCAGTAACTGGTTACTGTGTAGTCGTTTAGTACTTGTGTATGCAACTAGTAAATGACTGTGCAGCAACAACTGCCCCGTCAGCATCCCATATAGATGCAGCCAGTGAACAGGAAAAGCAGAAACATATCTGGAGGAGACGCATCAAATAAATTGGAAAAAATAGTTGTACTGCAATCGAGAATCCTTTAAATCAGAAATAAATATACACTGTTCCAACAGACCAATTCAGTGATTTCTGAAGACTTTACTCTAAAACTGTATCACCTAGTCTACTGCAATACATTTCCTTAAATTATAAATAGATATTTCTCACTATTTTGCAGAAGTCTTAAATACATTTTAGGCTAAAATAAACATTCCTGAAGAAAGTAATGCTACAGGCAATGCAAAAGTAGTGTTACGGGCAATGCAAAAGTAGACACTCCTAATGCTTTGATACAAATTTGTACACAAGATTGTGTTGTTCCTCCTATAAGAAGTATAGTGTATCCATGTTACCATGTGCCTTAAAAAAAATATTTTCCTGCATGGTTTGATCCTCTACAGCTTATGATGATATTCCTAAAAACTTGCCTTTATGGGAAGGAAATAAATGAGCTTATATGTAATGCCATATTTTGCCCTTTTTAATCATTTGGAATAGGAGTTTAGTGTTTAGCTATTAATGGAGCAAAATACACAATAAAATATTCAGTAGGAATATGGATGGCAAAATCCAGGCCTGCACTCACAAAGCAAGGCACTTAAAAGATAGAAAATATGCCATTTAAGACTGTAACCATTCACTTTCTTCCATTCTGCATTATAGTATACTAATACTACTACTAATAAAATGCAATTATGTAATGAAAGACTTTTCCCAACATAAGTGTTGTTGCCAAGGGACTGTTGGCTCCTATGGCAATATAGTTCAAATAGACTAAATAACTAGGCCAGATTAGTAGCGGGAATAGGTGCAATCTTGCCCAGAAATGAGAAACAATGTAGATACAGCTTATCAATATTCCAAACCTCCCTACTCCTTCCTAGGTTTCCTTATTCAGATGTTCTTCTTGCCTGGCTGAGGGGAGAAAGGAGGGGGATTGTCAAATGTTTCCAACTCTGTCAAGCTACAAAAATATATATATATATCCTACAGGACAAGGGCATACACTTTTCCTCAGTAACAATTTTTTTTTGCCATATTGCAACTTTGGGTTGTTGGACTGTTCAAAGTATATAAGTTGTTTGTTTTTCATTTTTTCCTTTTAACTTACTAAAACAACTAAAATGTTTAATCTTGTACTCTAAAAACACTGTAGAATAAGTCTGGAAAATGTTAGATAGGTGTATCATTCAGACAATTATGAGTGATTAAAAGTGGAATTGAAAGAATCAGCATTTTGCATGCTTAACCATATTGAAAAAAGGTCTTTTAGTCATGAATGACATGTGCACTACTGGAAGACATGTGGTTAATATAGAAAACCCATGCCTTGGTTACCCACTCTGTAATGAAGAATAAAATATTAAGTTTCTTGAAGCAATGTTATTCTTGATAATATAACAGTCAAAATAAGAGTTTAAACCATTTTTTCACATTCTTTTTAATGCAAGCTGTCTGTTAAACCAGCAGGCTAGCAAGAATCAATAGGAAAACACAAAATGAGGAAAGTAGGTAGACTGCACTCTTGACCTTTATTCACATAGTGATGCTTTCCCTGAAAAAGTCTGTTAGGAAACTGCTTAGGATCATACATCTTTAAAGAAAGTAATAATACATTTTAACACTTGCTAGAACAAATTGGTTCCTATTTTGAAGCAAAGCAAAGCACATTATCAAAAGACACAGAGTTCTCCAACTGCCTGTTCTGCACGCTGCTGCTGCATAATAGGAACCGGTTTGAAAAAGAAAATTATGTATTGTTAAAGTTGTTTAACATACTATGGAGTACATGTTAAACAGAATATTACACTGATTTGCATAAACCTCTAACTCTAGCGTGCTTAGAAAGAAATTCAATATTCACTTTGCCCTGCACAGACTAATCTCAAATAAACATTAGAACAGGAGTCTTCTAAGCCTCATTCTGTGTGTTCTTGAAAAAGGAAAAATCTCAGCAGACAGAAAACTAGGAAGACAAATAAGGACTGGTATAATCAGTTTGTAAGAAATAGATCATTTTATCCTTTACTTCCCCAAAACCTAAACTTCACTAAGTATTTCCTGAGGCCATTATAATCTTGATGAGAATTTGATCATGGTCATTCCTGCCAGCAATTTCACATATATTGAGAGATAACACTTGCACAGTATTCAAGGTCTTTCTTCAGCTGAGTCAAATCTTGTTCAATTTTTTCTTCTCTCAGTATTAATTGTGCCCCTTAGTTTGGCTTTTGTTGCGCGAGCCCACAAAAATCCCCACAGGTGTGCCATTATGTGAAGGGAAGACTCTTAAAAAGAAAGATTTGTGGAAGCCATGTGGGAATTGCTCCTGATGTCATGTAATTTGAAGGTTTAATTTGAAACTGTATAGCAGCTGTGGGTTACCCTAAAAATGGTAGCATTCACTCCATCTGCACCCGGCGCTTGGGGACCCCCAGCAGTGGGAGCTTCACCTTGAGGAACACCAGCTGCTCTACCAAACCAGGATCTAAGCAGGTGTGGTGGGGTGTCACAAGATCCGCAGCCATGCTGAACACCCTCTCACGTGGCACACTGGTCGGTGTACAGGACAGGTATTCCCAGGCAACCGTGGCCAGATCTGGCCACATCAGGCTGTGGGTTGCCCAGTAGGCCAAGATAGGCAGACACCACGGTGTGAGGTCTGTGTGCCTCATCCTGGGATCTGGTGGGTCTGGACCCCCTAATGTTTGCCATGGCCTTAGCCCATATTGGTAGCGCCTGTGGTGGAGGGGAAGACTGGCTTGTGGATGGGGAGCTGGGTTCAGGCAGTGGATCCCCCGTCCCACTTCCCCCCCCTCCACCGTTCTGCCTCCGTCACTTTCTTAATAAGTACCTCCCTCCAGTGACTCAGTGTCTTGCTGCCACATATGGTGCCCTTCACCCTTGGGTCACAGATGGTGGCCAGCATATGCACTGTGTTGGACCCCAAAGGTTCAAGCCTTTTCCTAAGGATCTCCTCCAACTGCCTCACCAGTGCCTGCACATCTGGTGACAGCGGCCTGCCCCAGCCAGGAACATTGGCCCCCAGGAAGCTCTCCATTTGGCTGTGGAGCTCCTTCACTATGAGGACCACCTGGCTGAAGGAAGGCTTCAGCAGCACTGAGGGTCTCAGTGGCCTCAAGGAAGGGCTTGAGAACCAGCAAGATCTGGGAGATGGCATCCCACTCAGCTTTGGTCAGGGGGCCACTAATCCCAATCTCCCCAAGCAAGGCCAGCTCATGGATGGCCTTCTGTTGCCCCACTGGCCTCTCGAGCATCAGGTATGTGGAGCACCACCGAGTCTCCACATCCTGCATGATTCTGCACTGCGGGACATTTAGCTCTGCTTGTTTGTCCTGCAGCACCTTGCCCCCCTTGATGCTCCGGTGGAAGTAGCCTGCCACCTTCCTGCATCTGGAAACGAGCTGCTGGTGTTGCTGGCACCATCACTGGAAGCACTGTCCCCCTCCAAGGCATCCCTCACAATCAGATTTAAATTGTGTGCCACACAGCGAATACCAGCAAAGTTGGCATCACGGACTGCCTTGACCATATTAGCCCCATTGTCAGTGACCATGAAGCCCCAGGTGAGCTCAGCCTGCCCAATGCCCAGCCACCCCTGCACCATGTGGTTCATGGCCCCCCTTATCTCTGCTGCTGTGTGGGACTCATCCATCACCTTGGCATGAAGGAGAGCCTACTGACAGTCTAACTGGCCACACCAGTGCCCTGTGAAGAGGAGGTATGCATGATCTCCACCCCGGCTGCTCCAGATGTCCAAGCTGGTGTACAGTCACCTGCGGACCTGCCTTGTGCAGCTCCTCCCTCAAGTGCTCCCTGCATGCTTTGTATAGGAAAGAAACCACTGTCCTGCTGAAGGGGTACATGCAGGCACATGCTAGGATGGAGCCAGCAGTGCCAGGAGCTGCCTGAACCCTGGCCACTCAACAAAGGTGAAGGGCTGGCCATCCAGAGCAAGCATCTCCCCAGTGGTCTGGGTGACCTTGCTCGCATTGGCAACCGGTCCCTTTTGCCCCCAGTGTTCCAGGGTGCCCTGCCTCTGCTGTGGGGGGACGGGGCTATGGAGTGAGCAGGGGCTGTTCCTGTGGCAAAGGGGTGGTACCTGTGGAGATGATTCAGCATCCCCGAGGTGGTCATGCGCTTTGTTCCCTTGCCCCGGCTGATTTTGGCTCGGCAGTGCACACAGATAGCAAACGCGGGATCATCTGCCAGCTCATAATGATCCCAGACCATGCTAGTACTAGGCCTTTCCCTCTGATGTGTGGGTGCATCTGTGGATGCTGCTGAACTCTTCCCCTCTTCAGCACTCAGAGGCACAGCGAGTGAAAGAGCAGACTCCGCTGAGCTGCTTGCCTTCACCTGTACAGAGGCACCTTCTGAAGTGCCTTTTGGGAAAGACCTTGTGGCTTGCAAGGAAAAAACCTGAGGGGTGTCGAGCACAAACTCAACTGATTCCCCCTCCTCTCCCAGAACTTCCCCTGCCAGGGCACTGAGATCTAGATCCAGCGCCAGCTCTTCTTCTGGCAGTGAAGGCTCAGCACAGGCAGTGACACAGGGGTGGAGTGTGCTGCTGTGCTGGTTGCAGTTATGGTGGGAGAGGTTGTAGCTGCTGTGTCTGGACATGAGAGTCTCAGGCACAGGCAGTGGCTCTGGTGGCACTGCTGCTTCCCTCTCTTTACTGCTTGTAGCAGCCTCATCCCTTGTAGCGGGAGGAAAGAGGCTGCGTCTGAGTTTGGTGGGGGGAGAAACTGCAGCTCTCCTGCTTGCAACCCCCCTTGCTCCCCTTCATGCAGGCTGGCCAGTGTGGCCACCTGCCTTTCCACCCCGCTTCATAATGTGTTCCTTCATATGTAAACTGGAACCTCTAAGTGTGCTATGCACCACGGATTAGATTTCTGGATGTTACGTAAATGTGTTTGCATGTGTAGATAATATTGAGAAGCATTGGTATGGTGGAAAGAATGAATAATGTATAAAAATATATATATATAAACTAAATTCCTATATATAGAATAGATCCTAGGCTACTACTAACCCTATCCAATATAAGCGTAAACTAATATGAAAAGTAGTTCTAAAATAAAAGCACCAAGTTCTCAGAAATCCCTGTTGCTAACGTTGCAAGCAGGGAATCTGTTGAAGATCAGCGCTTCCAGTCATCGTGGTCTGATGCAGAGGTGCTGGAGAACACCAGCAGCTCAGAAACTGACCCCAAGGCAGAAAGCAGGGCGCTGAAAAACTGCTGCCTGTTTCTCTGGCCCTCCCCCAGAGCACTGGGATTGGAAGGGACCTCAGAGAATGCTGACAGGTCACTGGCCAGCCACACATGTCAGTCATGAAAGCACTCCTTCCCCCTCTCCCCCTCCCTCCCCTTAGTTTCCTTTTTTTCCCCCCCCACAGGGAATCTAGTATAGGTAAGTCGAATATTTGACTTTTGTCGAATATTTGACCCGCGCTGTTAATATTCAACTCGCGCTGTTAATATTTGACTTCTGATATTCAATTCGACAGCTATTCAACCAGCTGCTATTCGACTCAACTTTCACTTTTCAACGTCGAATATGTCTAATATTTGTTGAATCAAATATTAAGTCAAAGCTTTGCACAGCTCTACTGTCTAGGTCTGCCTGTATCCATAGCCTATCTTCAAGCATGACTACGCTTCCCCATATTTTGGTTTTGTCCACAAACTTGGCCAGCGAGATCTTCACCTCCATATCCAAATCATTAATAAAGATGTTGAAAAGTACTGGACCGAGTACCGATCCCTGCAGGACACTGCTGCCCACTTCTCGCCAAGATGACACAGGCCCGTTCACTACAACTTTCTGAGTTCTATCCTTCAGCCAGTTTCTCACCCACCTGACTGTCTCAGAGGTAAGCCTACAATACTCCAATTTTCTCATAAGGACATTGTGGGATGCTAGATCAAAGGCCTTTTGGAAGTCAAGGTATGCAATGTCAATCTGCCCTCTCGTGTCCAGGCGGCAAGTTACCTGGTCATAGAAGGAGATAAGGATGGTAAGGCAAAACCTGCCCACAATAAAGCCATGCTGGCTGTCATTAAGAATCTTACCTTCTGCAAGCTTATTGCAGATAGACTTCTTGATGAATATTTCTAGGATTTTCCCTAGGATGGAAGTTAGTCTGATTGGCCTATAATTACCTGGGTCCTTCCTCCTATCCCTCTTGTGGATGGGCTCAACATTGGCTTTCTTCCAGTCCTCAGAGACTTCTCCAGAGTGCCAAGAGTTCTGAAAGAGTGTCGCCAGGGCTTCTGCAATGACTTTGGCCAGCTTCCTCAGTACTCTCAGATGAAAAACATCCGGTCCTGCTGACTCATATACATCTAATTTTTTTAAATTGGTCATACACCAATTCTATGGCAACAGTAGGAACCAGATTATTCCTACTGTGCTCATCCTCTGCTCTCCTTAATGTGGTTTTCCCATTGGTCTGGTGAAAGACTGAGGTGAAGTAGTCATTCAGGAGTTCAGCTTTCTCCTGGCTGCCGGTAACCAGCTCTCCTAAGTTGTTGAGCAATGGTCCCACACTCCCATTTGTTTTCCTTAAAGATACCTCACTAGTAAACTGTTTTTGAATCATGAAATATAGCTGAAGTGCTTTAATAGTTTACACATTGTAAAACAAAAATTGAACTGAGTGAAAATATTTCCATGTGCTCTTTCTGAACCCCAGATAATCTTTATCTATTCACATAAGCATAGATCTTTTCTACTTTTACTGTGACATGCCTAGCTCTCATAACATTTATGGTCAGGGAAAGACAAACCGGCCTCTTAACATTCACATTCACTTGATGAATACTAGGAAGCTACTGGTTATTTAAAAGCTTTGTTTTGGCCTCCACAATATGAAGCATCTCATACAGCTTTATTTAGTGATGGACTTTGTGAGCGAAGATTATGTGCCCGTTTCATTAGCACATTTCCCCAATGGAAAGCAGACACATAGAATTCATAGACATTAGAGCTGGAAGGGACCTCGGGAGATCATCGAGTCCAGCCCCCTGCCCAAAGGGCAGGAAGTCAGCTGGGGTCATAGGATCCCAGCAAGATAAGCATCCAATTTACTCTTGAAGGTGTTCAATGTAGGTGCTTGAACCACCTCCGCTGGCAGACTGTTCCAGACCTTGGGGGCTCGGACAGTAAAGAAATTCTTCCTTATGTCCAGCCTGAAGCGGTCTTGCAGGAGTTTGTGACCGTTTGACCTTGTCATCCCTTGGGGCGCTCTGGTGAACAAATGTTCCCACAGATCCTGGTGGTCACCCTTGATAAACTTATAGGTGCCCATCAGATCACCCCTGAGCCTATGCTTTTCCAGGCTAAAGAGTCCCGTGGCTCTCAGCCTGTCATCCTAAGATCTGTTTTCCTGACCTCTGATCATGCGCATAGCTCTCCTCTGGACTCTCTCAAGCTTCTCCACATCCTTTTTGAATTGTGGAGCCCAAAACTGGACGCAGTACTCCAGCTGCGGCCTCACCAAAGCCGAGTACAAGGGGAGAATGACGTCCTGGGATTTGCTCGAGAAGCATCTATGGATGCAAGCCAGAGTTTTGGTCGCTTTATTAGCCACAGCATCGCATTGCAGGCTCATGTTCATCTTGTGGTCAATGATGACCCCCAAGTCTCTTTCTTCTGTAGTGCTAACCAACGTAGCACTGCCGAGCCTATAAGGGCGCTGCAGGTTTTTCCTCCCAAGGTGGAGAACCTTGCATTTTTCGGTGTTAAACACCATGAGGTTCTCGTCTGCCCATTTGCTGAGCTTGTCCAGGTCAGCCTGGATCACCCGCCGATCTTCTGGCGTGGATGCTTTGCCCCAAAGTTTGGTGTCATCGGCGAACTTGGCCAGTCCACTCCTGACTTCAATGTCCACATTGTTAATGAAGATGTTGAACAGGATGGGTCCAAGGACAGAGCCTTGAGGGACCCCACTGGGCACAGGGCACCACGATGAGTGACTGCCATCAATCACAACCCTCTGGGTCTGACCACGGAGCCAATTTCCCAGCCAACGGATCGTGGTGGAGCCAAGGCCACAACTGGGCAGTTTGGCCAAGAGGTGATCATGGGATACCAGATCAAAAGCTTTTTTCAAGTCAAGATATATGACATCAATCTCTTCTCCCTTGTCCAGGTGATAGGTCACCTGGTCATAGAAGGAAATGAGATTGGTCAAACAAGACCTACCCACAACAAACCCATGCTGGCTATCCCTTAGAATGTTAGCCTGGGCCAGTCCATCAAGGATGGCCTCCTTAATAAACTTTTCTAAGATCTTCCCCAGGAAAGAAGTCAGGCTAATGGGCCTGTAGTTAGCCGGATCCACTCTCCTCCCTTTCTTGAAGTTCGGCACCACATTGGCCTTCTTCCAGTCTTCGGGCACTACACCAGAGCACCAGGAGTTTTCAAAGATCCGTGCCAGGGGCTGGGCTATGACGCTCACCAGCTCTTTGAGTACCCTGGGGTGCAGATTGTCAGGGCCAGCTGACTTGAAGGTATCCAGCTTCTCAAGGTGTTCCTTCACGAGGTCAGAATTTATGGAGGTTAGGGGATATCCCTTACCCAGATTTCCCTATCCCATAGCAGGCATGGACATCCCGTGGGACTGATGAAAGACTGACGCAAAGTACCTATTTAATAGGTTGGCTTTTTCCTGGGCGTCAGTTGCCAGTTGCCCCATCTGGTTTGCCAGGGGTCCAACATTGCCCTTGCTTTTCCCCCGGCTCCCCACATATCTGAAAAAAGACTTTTTGTTGTTCTTGATGCCTGAAGCTAGTTGGAGTTCAGTTGCAGCCTTGGCTTTCCTGGTTTGCTCCCTGCAGGACCGGACCAGCGCGGAGTAATCCTCCTTGGAGGTGAATCCCATCCTCCATCCTTTGTAGGCTTTCCTTTTAAGCTGCAGGAGGTCCGCTAGGTCCCTGGAGAGCCAGGGGGGCTGCTGTGCCTTCTTGCTGCCTTTCCTCTGTGTTGGAATAGATTTAGCTTGTGCACTGAGGATCGCTTCCTTGAGGAGCAACCACTCTTCTTGAACTCCCATCACCCTGGGGTCATGGTCCCTGAGGGCCTGACCAACTAGCCTCTTGAGCTTGTCAAAGTTGGCTTTTCTGAAGTCAAGGACTTCTGTGTTGCTGACTGACTTGCCAGCTTTACGGCGGATGGTGAAGGTGATCAGCTCGTGGTCGCTGTCACCCAGCTTCCCATCGATCACTAGGTCACCGATTAAGTCGTCCCCCATAGCCATTACCAGGTCGAGCAGCGCTTTGCCTCTCATTGGCCCATACACTTCTTGAGTCAGGTAGAGGTCATCCACGCACGAGAGTAAGCTTTGCGACTGCTCCGATTTTGCTGAGTGATCTTCCCACGAGATGTCCGGGTAATTGAAGTCACCCATGACAACCAAGGTCCTGGAGCAAGCGGCCTCAGTCAGTTCCCGGGCGAACTCCTGGTCAAGCTCGGGACTTTGAGTGGGAGGTCTGTAGTAGACTCCCACCGTTGTGTCCCCTGTGCCGTATTCCCCACAAATTTTTACCCAGAGGGTCTCTAGCTGTCCATGCCGGCCACCAACATCAGCTTGCAGGGACATGTAGCTTTCCTTGACATAGAGAGCTACACCCCCGCCCCTTTTGTCAACGTGATCCCTCCTGTACAGGGTATAGCCCTGTATACCCGTGGTCCAGTCATGGGTGGAGTCCCACCAGGTCTCTGTTATCCCAATGACATCGTATTTCTTTGCACTAAGCAGGAGGATGAGCTCGTTGTGCTTGTTGCCCAGGCTCCTGGCATTAGTGTACAGGCAGGCAAGTGTCCCCTGGGAGGCTCTTGCCTTGCCCACAGATTGTGCCAGGGCTGAGGCAGGGGTGGGCTCCCTTAAGTGCCTTGGTCCGCTGGCTTTGCAAGGGTCGCTCAGCGGGCAAGCAGTGGCAGTAGTCCCTCCATCCCCCAGCGGGCTTAGTTTAAAGCCCGGTGGAGCAGGTCAGCCAGCCTGGCTGAGAAGAGCCTCCTCCCCAGGGGAGAGAGGTGGAGGCCATCTCTTCCCAGCAGCTCGCTGCCTCTCTCACCAAAGAGCAGGCTGTGGTCATGGAAGCCAAAGCCTTCCCGATGACACCAGCACCGCAGTCTTTGGTTCACTGCGTGGATCCTCCTCTCCCTCCTCAGCCCATAGCCTGAGACTGGGAGGATCGACGAAAACACCACCTGAGCCCCACTCCCAACTCCCTGTAGCACCTCATGACCTGGCTGGGGGTGCTCCGGGCCATGTCATTGGTGCCCACGTGAATAAGGAGCATGGGGTAGTGGTCTGTGGGCTGGAGGAGCTGCGGGATCCTCTCTGCAATGTCTCGGATGCGGGCCCCTGGGAAGCAGCAGACTTCCCAGGCTAAGGGGTCGGGGTGGCAGATTGTCCCCTCAGTGCCCCACAGGATGGAGTCTCCCACAACAAACACCGTTCGCTTTGTCTTGGGGAGAGCAGGGCCAGTAGCTGCGGTTGAGCCTGGGTTGCCTGCGGGAGCCGGCAACTGAGCAGTCTCTGATGGGGCTGCAAGAGGTGTGAACCTGTTGCTAAGCTCCGGTGAGGGAGAGGCCTTGGTGCGGTGAGCCTTCGGGCCCTTGACCACCTTGGTCCATGCCCCTGACTGGGCAGAGCGGGAGGTCCCAGAGTCCTCCTTAGTCGTGGAGGGAGATGGAGCTCTCCCCTGCTGCTCCTGGGGGAGAAGGGCCTGGCAGTAGGAGTCTATCTCCTGCTCACAGTCCCTGATGGCACGCAGTCTCTGGACTGTGGCCTGAAGCTCCTCCAGCTGGTGCGCCAGAGACCCCAGGAAGGAGCAGACCCTGCAAGGGGAGGTGGCCATGCTCCTGGGCCCCAGAGCATTAGTTGTTCTGCTTTCTAATTATGTTGCACCTGCAGTTGGTGCTGTCATACCTGTTTAGGTTGAATTTTATTACTTGCATAGATAACATTTACAATGAGCTTTAGGAGCCTAGAAATTACCATGTTCATAGCTGAATCTCTTTTTCCCATGGGCTGGTGTTCAGATAAACCTGTCAGCTTTGTCCTTCACTGGGTGAATAGTTGTAGTCTGATTGCTATTCCCTTCATTGGAAAAATACTTGATTATTTCCAGTCATCATCTGGGTTATGACTTGGCTTGTCTTGTAGTTTTTGTCTGGTTTCCTAGCTACCCTTAGCCCATTAGTTGGCGAGATTGGCTTTTGCTGGCTACCTTGATTGATACTGTTCTTAGCCTCAAATGGCCAGAAAGCTATGACTAAACTAGGGTTGCTCCATGCTACGCTAGGCAAAGCTCTATATAATTTATATGGTCAGGGACCATGATCTAGACAGTGTCTCTATGGAAAAATCTTCCTGGCTGAAACTTCCTTGGTTCAGGTTATAAATATCTCTGTGCCTAGAATACTTAAAGTATTCCCTCTGGTCTGCAAAGTGAATGATAAGAGCTTCTTGCTGGACCCAGAGTTACAAGACGTGAACTGAGACCCTCCCAGTTTCAGTGGGAGACAGAGTTGCAGGTGGTAACTGATGGATTTTTTCCATGACAGATTCTTTTTCACTGGGAACTGCACATTATATTCATACAAGATGGCTATCCTGTTCTAGGTGTTAAATTAATTATTCAAATAGCAAAGAATTGATTCTGAGCTGCTGTACAGAAATAGCTTGTCTTTGCCTATGCGTAAGAAGTAATGAGAGGCCATCCCCATACCCTGGGGAATACCCAGTCACTGTTCTTTCTACACTTTTGGGGGCACAAGTTGTTCCAAAAGAGATTAAGATAATTCTCTTCTCCCTCACACATAACTCCGCAGCCCTTTCAACCACCTTGCACTTTTTAGGTTACCAACTGAGATACAGTGGTGTCTAGAGCTCCCTCTGAGACGTTGGAGTTGTGCTCTATTCTTGTCAACACAGGCTATTTTGCTAGGTATGCAGATTGGTCCCTATTTTTCATTATATTGGGATGGCTATCACCAAACTTTAACAATTTGCCTGACTTTTCATTTAGTTTACACTCTGGTGAGCGATGAAAGAAAAGAGAAGGAGGAAATGTACTTCTTCATCATTAAACCCAAAATTGCCTGTGCCATCCTATTCCTGTATAACTCCACAGATCAGCCCCTGGATCTAGTAATAGCCTTTCTGGATATGCCTTTCTAGTTGGATGCTGAAACATTAAGACCAAAGCCATCATGAGCTGGCCTCAGTGACTGTAAGTCATGCCTTTGTAGGCTTTGTCTTTTAAAAACACTTCCAAACAGCTTTAGCTTTGGGGTACCCTGTGTGTATCTCTGTGATAGTCTCACTTGTTCTTACTGATTACACATGAGAACCTAGCCCATATGCCCTGCTTTTACTAGGAAGGTTACGATTTTTTATATTACATCACACAAGTAGCTGGCAATATAACCCTAGTTAGATAATGCCCATCTGTGCATCCATCCATAGGAGTTAAATCAGGCAAAAAATCATGGACCCAATCTAAGTTACCAGCAGTTCACCTGAGGAGGTGACCTAATTTATACGGAGAATGGGTGAACTTGATACTTTGAACACTTGTACACATTCAGAGTGTAGCCCTGGGGCTGGAAAACCACCAAACCCTCACTCCCCATTGCCCTCAAAGACCCACCAGCACCCCCCCACCATTCCCCTCTGCAGACCTGCTATCCCCCCTCTCTCCGATCCTGCCCTCCTCTTTCTTTTCCCCACCCTGATTTACTTGCACCTCGTTTCCAGTGCAGCTCTTACCACTGGAAAATGGCTGCACATGCTGTTCCCCATCTACATTCATGTGGCTTAAAATAAGCCATCGAAACATAGACCAGGTATGGCAAATGGCTGTATATACCCACAGTGGCACATGGAATGGATGTGGATAGAACAAAGAAAGGAACAACTGGAGTGGCTGGCAGCATCTGGCACCTTCAGAAAAGCAGCACCATAGATTCATATACTCATAGATGTTAGGGTCAGAAGGGACCTCAACAGATCATTGAGTCTGACCCCCTGACAAGGCAAGAAAAAGAACTGGGGTCAGATGACCCCAGCCAGATGCCTATCCAGCCTTCTCTCTAAAGACCCCCAAGATAGGGGAGAGCACCACCTCCCTTTGAAGCCCATTCCAAATTTTGGCCACCCTTACCATGAAGAAGTTTTTCCTGATATCTAGCCTAAATCTGTTCTCTGTCAGCTTGTGACCATTGTTCCTTATTACCCCAAGAAGCACCCTGGTGAACAGAGCATCTCCGGGCCCTTGCTGTGCCCCCCTAATGAATTTGTAGGCAGCCACAAGATCACTTTTCACCCTTCCTTGGCAGAGGATAAAGAGGTCCAGGTCCCTCAGTCTCTCCTCATAAGGCTTGTCCTGTAAGCCCCTAACCATATGAGTGGCCCTCCTCTGGACCCTCTCGAGTCTATCCACATCCTTCTTGAAGTACGGTGCCCAAAACTGGATGCAGTACTCCAACTGCAGTCTGACCAATGTCGCAGAGGGGAAGTATCACCTCCTTGGCTCTATCTCCTGACTCATGACCATGGCATGAAGTCAGAAGAAAGAGTGGCTGAGATTTCTAGAGTTGCTTATCAAAATGTATCAGAACCTCATATGCTTTTATTTGCAACAATTAATGACCAAAATCTGCTCTCAAATACATGGTATAAACTTTCAGTGACACCACTGAAATGATTGTTCACTATGAAATATAAGTACTTCAACTCTTTCTAAAATGTATTTCAAATAATGAAAGACATCTCTCTGCAACCAATGTGAAAAAGAAATCTCACCAATAGAGCACTCGAGCATCATATATTGAAATGGAATAAAATCATGCTGGAGTTCTGTACTTTAAAATGAATTTCACATGAAAATTAAAAGATACTACTTTTTTGAGAGAGAAAAATCATCACCTGAAAATTTATACACCTAGTTGCAACAACTACTTTTAGTCCACTGAGTTAGAGATATGCCAAAGAAATGAATTATAACCCTTTGAAATGCATCATTAAATGTGTAATGGAAACTGACAGATGCTTATCTCTGGTGCAGGAGAGCTGTTAGATATTACTAAAATAATCCCATATTAACAACATCTGCTCTTAATGTGATTTTACTGATGTTGGCTATATGTCTTCTATGGTAATATGCAGTTCAAATGAAAAGCCTTTCAGAGTTAGAGATCACATGTCCCTCATACTATGATGAGAGAAAGGCCAGAAGGAATGTATTACTATAAAGGTAAAAATCTCTAACCAAAGAAGGCACTCCTTTTCTCTTGAAAGCTGAGGCTAAATCACACTGACTAAGCTACAAAATTAAATCAGTGTTTGCATCTGGTCATATTAAGAGCAGTAGCTGCCTCACCAACTGTGATGAACAAAAAGAATTTCTATTGATATTAATATTGTTCAGGAGCATAGCCTGGCCATGAAAGCTGAGCATCTGACACCCTGACCTCATCATTAATAGTTAACTTGTTGCAGTAGCTCTGAGCTAAGTACAATGCATAATACAAATAAAAACCAGGTTCCTTGCCCAAAGAAACTTGTAAATGTAAAGGCTAAGATCAAAGAAAAATGTTCAAATGGATATAGGGTCCAGCTGAGCTATAGGGAGGGTAAAAGGATAGCAGAAAGATGGATCTAGCATTTTTGCAGCTCCTAAAATCTAGTGTTGGTTTCGTCCCCACTGGTTAAAAGTAAGAGTCGCCTTAGGGAGAGTGCCTGGTGTACTCTTTATTTTCAGGGTTGGTTGCTGGTGCTTGTGTGTATGTGGTATACTTTGAGCACAGCTCTGACATCAGGGAATTCAGAACACTTAAGCTGGATCCAGAGATGTAGGCATGCATGGGTTGTAGCGCCACAAACCTCTGTGCAGCACCCCAGACTCCATGCCCTGCATGTTTAAATGTCTTCCAGAATTTTGTCTTCCAAAAATTTGGTTCCAGAAAATCCTAGTAGCAAAAATGAACTGCACCAAAAATACTCCAGGACCTTGAGCCAGAAAGCGTGGAGGCTTGGTCCTCCTATGAGATATTCTGGCAGCTGGCTAATGGCTAGAAAACGGTATTTAGAAGTTTATTTGGGGAAATTGGATTGTAGGTAAAATATATACGTGATGGCCTGGCTAGCAGTGACTTAGCCCAGGGGTTTTGAAGGGGTAAAAGATGATTGGAGGACTTCAGATTCCCTTTCCTCACCAATCAGGCCCCAGAGACTCACCCTCCATGTCCCCTGATTGGCCCCTTGGGTCACCAGGAGGGGGATAAAAGGGGCAGTGTGGCTGACTCAGGGAGACCAGCGAGGGACCACAAGGAAGGAGATTTAAAGAGCTGGCAAGAGCTGAGCCAACGGGGTGGGAGCACTTGCCGCAGAAGAACCTGAAGGAGTGGGACCTGCAGGCAGCAGTGGGACCCTCAGCAGCGCGGCGTGTGGCCAGCAGGAGAGGCTCCTGCTGGGCTCCAGGATCCCCTACAAAAGGCTGCAGCCAGCAGGAGAAGATCCCCAGCTCCAGCAAGGACCTGAGGGATTCCCAGTTCTGCTTCCATCTCCTCCAATCAGAGTCCAGGCAGCTCCACGTGAGGCCAGGCTCCAGAAAGGTCAAGACCCCCGGCAGGCTAGAGTAGTTCTAGCACTTGAGGCTGTGTGGTAGAGTTTCTGCCTACCATGTGAGAGAGCTGAGTTCAAGTCTCTGTGTGGGTGACTTGGGGTGAGTAAGCTAACAAGAAAGAATTCCTCTCACAGTGGAAGGGGCCATTGTGTTTTTCTCCCCCTCCAGGTACCTAGGCCCTGTTTTCCTCGTCATTTGACATTTGGTATTTTGTGCCTTTTATATTTCACCATTTTTTGTTTGTTCTGCTCTTTGCATTTTACATTTTGGTTAACCCTGTCTTTTGTCAACTGGATGAATATGTCTATGATTGTAAGTGTCTAGCCTTTGTTGAATCCTGCCCCACAGGGCATTGTAGTGTCCCTTATACCCCTTGGTTTATACTGGTTATGTTCCCAGTATTGTTCTCTCATTAAAAGGGATATGGTTAAGTTCCCATTGGCGGTCTGGCTCTGCTCTATAGGGGGAGGAGAGTCCCTACACTGCCCATAGTGCTTGTGCACCTGTTCTGATCCCTTCAATTAGATGGGGGGTACCTCTTGGAGTACCACCCGCATTACATATATGCATTAGAATAATGGTTCAGGACAATGGCAAGGGTTAACTGATTTTTAAAAGCCTGGTTCTCACAGTTTCACAGCCTTCAAGGCAGACAGGGTGCTGAACCCAGGAAAGCAACAAGGCCAATGGATACACACATACCCTGAGAAATTGTGGACATATACCATAACATAAGTTGGCACGAGCTCACAAGGCCCCAGAGCAGGGAACGTGAGAGTTCTGGTTCTGGGGGAACAGACCAAATTAGGAAATGGCCCAGAAAGACCAAATTAAGTTGTGTGCATGTGATAGGCTTGTGTAACAAAGGAATATGTTGTTAGGACAAAAAGTGGACAGTATGATGACCACAGAGTCCAATCAGTGATAGCCATCATGAAGAGTCATCAGGAGGAAAAAATAATACAAAAGCAGAGACTTTAGAGCAACAAAGGGACCTCAAAAGGGGCCCCCTGAGAGGGGAACCAGAGGTACATGGACAGAGGGTATATCACAAGCCTGTCTCATCTACCCCACTGGAGGCTGGGGGTAGTCCTTGGCCTCCAGGCTGCTGATACCTGACATTCAGGAGAGAACCTCAGAGCGAAGCTCACATTCTGACCAGATGCATCTTGATAGCCCTAGGATCGGTAGTTATAGAATTGCTCGTATAATTATTTTTTCTTATTACTATGTATCAATAAATTTGCCTATTATCAAATGGAAAGGTTGTGGAGGGTTTTCGGAAAAAGGTACCTGGGTCATAAATCCAGTGCCAACACTGGCCAAAGCATATCCTCTCCTCAAGTTGTTCCCTGGCTCCTTCAACATGGTGGGAAGTGGAAGGAGTGGAGAAATGGTGGTTTCCCCGAAGTGGGGCATTTTGCCGTGCACCAAAGCCTACATGCAGGGGCATGTGAAGCAGCAAAAAGTAGCAGCACAAATTTGTACTGTTACTTTTTTCCCTGCTGCAAGCACACAGCCCTACATCTGAGGATGTGCTCTGAGGATGCACGACATCCTTGAAAAACTTGACTGTGAGACAGATACTGAGGAGCTCAGCTCAGCCAAGATGGAAGCACTTCTGGGTATGTTTTAATAGTCCTGAATCCAGACAGTTTATTCATTTGTGGAGCTGTATTGAATTGTTTAGCTTTGGTTCAGTTTGAGATTAAAGTATGACGCCCTGAGTTACCTCAGTATCTAATACCTAATGGCATAGTTCTTTCTGGGTTACAGAACATCAAGTGTCCATGGCACATGCCATAGGCAGATGTACTCAGGCCTATGACCCCCTGCTGCCAGAGCCCCTATATAAGCCCCTAAAAACACAGCTTCAATTCTCCCTCGATATCTTTAAAGAAGTGGGTTTAATCTTCCATTGATATATCCCACCAGTCAACATGTATGACTAGTGTCTTGAGGCTGCAGTTCTCCAAGGCTAACGTCATAAGCTTATCTGGAAACTGTTCTTCAGAACACAGAAAGGAGAAATATATTGTCTTTTCATTCAGTTCTCTATACAATTTGTGAAGAGTAATTGATATAGCATATGCACAGCAGTATTTCTTGATATACGGATTGTATATTGATCACCTGCTGTGGGGTCTATAGGTAACCGGTATAAGTGGTATAAGCAGATTAATAAATGTTTCCAGTTCTGCTATAGTAAAATTATTGCTACTTCTAAATTTCAAAAAACTGAAAAACGTAATAAAGAAAAATGTACATGGATGGCATACCAGTGCAAGTTCAGTGTGCCTGCTGTTATTAAAGCTCCATCTGGTAAGTGAGGCCTGCAAATATTCAGTGAACTTTGTATACCTTATAATATGACAGTGAAGCAAGCAGCCACTTTATTTTAATGGATACACTGATTCAAGGCCATTCTACTGATTAATACTGTTTCTTGGCACACAGTGAGTCCCAGGTGTTCCTAATGAACAAGTTCTTGCCCCTCTGATTTCAGTCTAAAAGTGGCCATGGCACAAGTTAGCAGTTCCCCCCCCAGTTTCTCCCCCAAATATGTTAATTAGCAACAAAATGCATAAAAAGACTTGGCAATGGGCTTGATATTTCTAATGCATTTTGGCCAGTCCTGTGTTATACACCATGTAAAACATTTTAATTGTCCTTAATTGCAAATGATTTGTCCTTTCCCAGTGTCTACTGTAATACAGCAGCATTCTTGTGTGCTTATAACTCATGTTTATCATCTTTCCTTTTGTTGTGAGCTATTGGACTTTTCCAGCATAGCCTACAATTTAGTACACAAAGTATGTTAGATCCAGGAAAGAATTAGGTGCTTAAAACAAGACTTAGATGAGACTGAGGTTCCCAAGGACCAAATTGTAATCCAGAATGCTCTACTTACTTGCCAGCCTGGGGGCAGGGAGCAATATCCCATCCCTTGCTGCCCAGCTGACCAAGAGCAAATTTGTTGCCTGTCAGCCCTCAACATGTGTGTTATGGTGCAATAACTGATTCCACAGTTAATTTGTTACCTGTAAATTAACTGCAGAGTAGACCAATTTACTGCACAGTGGGTGTATCTACACAAGACACTTTACTGAGAAGTAGCATAGTTTACTGCACAGTAAGCATGTGAGTCTACACATGCACATACTCACTAATTATGAAAAAATTTACTACCTGCAAATGCAAGTAGCAAATTTACTTGTGATTATTAACTGCAGAGTAGTGCTTATGTAGATACCTGACCGGGAGCAAATCTGCTTCTGGTCAGCTGACCATCAGGGGATGAGGGATTGCTCCCTGCCCCTGACAACTGCCTGCTGGTGGGGTGGGCTCCACCACCAGAACTCAGGCAGGAACTATGTCCCCCTGTCCTGGCAGCAGGGATCTCCAAGGACCCCGCTCTGCTCTAAGTTCATGGAGGGCTTGGGGTTTGAGCCCTCTCAGAGCAGGGAGCTTGGACTTTGAGCTCCAAGGTGACAACTTTCCAACCTGTTCCCCGCCCAGCTCTGTGATCATGGAGCTGAGAAAGGAACAGGATCTCCAGCCACCTTCCCGTGATCATGGAGCGGGGGGCTGGGAACTTTCCTGGTCAGGGGTAGGTCACACCCTGTTCCCCAATCAGGTGATCAAGGCACAGGGCTTGGAAAGAGTGGTAGGGGTGGGGCAGGTCCCAGCCCCCTACCCTGATCTGCTGATGGGGTAGCTAGGAGTGAGCCTCCAGCCCAGGATATTTTATTTGTGAGTAGTTTACAAAGCTGGGTAATCACAAAGCTGAGTGGGGAACAGGCAGGAGAGCTTGTTCTCTACTCAGCTGCATGTACATCCATGTACATTTTACTTACAAGTAAACTGCTCCCAGATTTAATGCACGTGTAGATATAACCAGTAAGTGCCTGCATGTGTAGATGGTGATGCTTACTGCACAGTAAATTGGTCTACTGTGCAGTAAAGCAACTTGTGTAGGTGTGCCCAGCCGGGCAGGCCCTGCAGCCTCTCCCTGACTCCATTGGAGGTCTATATTGAGCAGATTCTTTTTGGTGTTGGGTGGTGGAACTGGAGCTTGCTCCATCCACTCCATGCATTGACCTGGTATTGCAGTGCTTCCAGGACCGGTGCAAAAAAAAAACAGGAAAAAAAAAAAGCATTTTCTCAGTTTACGTACTACACCAATATAATCTGACTGCCAAAAATTCATTTATGGCTACATTCTTTGAAAACTTGGGATGTTCTGCTATCTACCTTTTATGTAGTAGCCTAGAGGTCAGACTAGTCATTTTCAACCTTTTTAGACTCAAGGCACCCCTCATTAAGTTCAAGGCACCCTTCAAAAATGCTAGCTCTTAGTTTTCACTCATTTTTTTGACTATGGAAAAATAATAGAGCAATTCTGTTGCAAAGAACTCAAGGACCACAGCAGATCAGAAGGTTTCTAATACTATGGATTCTTAGCTGAAATTTCTGTATTTTTTCAGTGAATTGTGTTTGCACACTTAATAGTGCTGACATTGCATGGCACCTTGTGGCACCCTTGAAAAGATGTCAGGGTACCATGGGGTCCATGGCACCCTGGTTGAGAATCACTGAGTTAGACCATTTGCCAGGAATTGAGAGATATGGGTGCAATACATCCTCCACTTGAGGAATTTCCAACTTACAGCTCCAGCCTCCAAAGAGAGTACTTTATGAACAGGACTATAACATTTAGTCCATTCAGAGAGTGCAAGAGAGGGCCACCTGTCATGTTGAAGCTCTGTCACTAAGAAGTAAAGAATGTAAAGTTTGCAGGGTAGGGAGAGAGCAGATGTGCAATCCTACAGCAGCTTGGTGTTTATGGGTCTCAGTAAGTTCAGGTGAGACAGTGTAGGATCCTGCTCCCAGGACTGTTTCTGAACTTTGTCCAAAGACCATTGAATGACAAATGCAGAAACAGCTTTGGAAGGATAGAAGAGAAACTAGAATCCAGGACTATACTCTCCCCACTGAGTGTATTGGACTGTTGTTTTTTTGAATGTGTGGATATAGGAGCCAGGTGGCAGGAGCAGGTTGTTGGCTCTGGATCCTGAGTGGATGGAGGTTCCTGCCTGCATCCTTGAGTCAGGTGCCTTTAATCTAGAGAGGAGCACTATTTCAGACACGTAACCCATTCTTCATGTTTCCTACTGCCTGCTGCTTGGCATTACACTATTCCGGGTGCAGGATTTTGGGGTTGCCATTCCAAGGTGTGTAACTCACATACTTTATAGGGAGTCAAGCCATCTCATTCTGGTTCATGGATTCTTCTTCAAGGCACAGACACCAAGTTTGGCACATTATAGCATTTAAATACTGTATTAGGTCTGTGGGTATTTACCTCTCTCTTTACAACTTTGCTGATCAGTTCCTTCTGCACTGGTAACTGAACAAAATTATTGTAACAATTAAAGCAAGTATTGACTGGGAACAATATTCAATGAATTTTTAGCTGCTTTTAATTTGATTTGGCAGCTAGAGATAAGAGGTTTTTATGAAGCTATGAAAGGTCTGGTACTCATTTACACTGCCAGACTGCTCTAACACATTTAAATTCATTTTAAAACACCATAAATGAAAATCGTGCCCAAGTATAAACAGCATATTCTCATGACACGCTCAATGTTACAATAGCAAGTGCTTCAGTGACCACAATTTGGAAACTACAAGGATATATTATCTGCAGCAAGTTTTATGTGACTTATCTTTATAATCAGATTACACATGACTATCATCATGGTCCAATAATAAGAGCAGACTGGGCATGTGATATCTAAGTTCTTTTCTAACTCTCAATTTGTCCAGTGCTCTTGGGCAAGCAACTTGACTTTTGATGCTCTGTCCCCTCCACTTTTTGAAACTGTGGAAACTCTTTAATTGTCTACAGTGTCATCTAAATATCAATTCATTAAGGTTTGTATAGTGGAAAGCTTCTGCCAGCACTGTAGAAGTCCCAGCACATCACAAACATCTTGTCACAATGGAAAAATCTAATACTAGAACATCAGAAAATCTCACCAAAAAGCAGTGGGTTCTGATTTAAAAAAACTTATTTTACAAAGATTTTTTTTCTCTTCAAAACAAGCATTCAACTGTAGCCTCTCCTTCCCGCACATATTAGGAATCTTGTTTTAAAATAAAAAAAGCCACTACAGTAGAAAATTATAGTGCTATGGTAATATTTCACCCATTCAGTAACTGATCTTTTTAGTGCATACATAAACTAGGGGGTCTGAACATGTCAAAAAAGCTTAGTATACCAATGTTATCCTTAAATATTTTTGGGTGTCAATGACAATTTCAGGGTACTTGAATACATCTATTAAGGCCTCTTTTCAGTTCTGCCAATCACCTCATTGTCTCAAGGGGGTTTTAACGTCATACAGACCATGTCAGTCTTCATCAATCTAGTCGCTAAATTAGTTTTAATTGAAGTAATCCTATGTATGCCTACATTTATTTTATAAATATTACAATAGTGTCTTTAAACCCACTGCCAGGTCTAGTCAGTTTTTGGCCTGTATAAAATTATAAAATGTAACTGGGTGCATAGGCAGTTTCATCTGGGAAAAATGATCAGTACCAGTTGCATGCGTCTGTCTTTGAATCTGTTGGCAAAAGTTGATTTGGTTTTTCTGTGTTTGGCTGAAATCATTTCTCAGGTGCACAGCTGCTACCTCCAGGATATACACAAGCAGGCAAGCAAAAAAACATGCCTGGTGTCAAAAACATTAAAGCTACCTCCTTATCTTTCCCAAACAATGTCATTCAATGTAATACAGAGTTGCCAAAATCTGAGGGAAAAATAATGAGTAGTTTTTCAACCAATCCTGATTCACAGCAACACTAAACCTCAGCTCCTGAGAGTTTAATGTGCATTCTCATGTCCTGTATTACCTTTTAGTTTTCAGGGTAGAAGCAAATCTCATAATCCAGAACATGGCTGTCCAAACAGCCCGCAGGCCTCATACTGCTTCTCTAGCTGTCATGCACTGAAAGAGGGTGCAGGGCTCTATGCACCACCTGTATAGCCTGCACAACAGGGCTGGGAGGCCGTGACACAGGCCACACAGTCGAGGGGTGACCCCAGGGCTCTGCACGCCACCCGCAGAGTCCACCCAAACAGGGAGTGGGGCTGGTAGCCTGCACAGCAGGCCAAGACCCAGGGGTTTGTGCACTGCTGACACAGCACAGACAGCAGGAGACCACTTGTCACTGGCACAGCCTGAAAGGTTGCATGCCAGAGTTTCTTGGGGGTGGCATATTGTCCCTCCAGTGTGTGGCCCCTAGCTGTGTGAAGGCTGGAAAACCCTCCCTGAACAAGAACACAAACGTGACATAACTGAGGCTGGAATCCCCTGAGCCTTAATAGTATTGAAAGAATGATCTCTGATTATCTCAGTGCTTGTCTTTCTGTCCTCTTGCTTCTTCACTTTTACTCCCTCCCGTTGCCCTTCCTAACTTCCTATGCTACCACAGCCTTATTATGTTAGTACAACCCCCTAGTCTGGTCCTAAATTTCCCTTTCCAGGCTCACAAGCACCAAATTCTCTCCCTCTCTCTTTCTCTCACAGGTTACAGAAGAAATCTTTGCACCCAATACTACCTATCTGAAAAGGGGGAATAGCAGCTGCACATAAACACATAAAAAAGACACACTTTAATGAAGAAAATAACAAAAAAGGTTTCAACTTGTGCCAAGTAACCTATTTTTTTTAAAGAAAAAAGAAAATAATTTGACTAGTTTATTTTGTCATGCGATGATTGTATGCACTGCTCATGACATGATGAAATGATGTACAAACTGAAACTAAATTCATAACAAGGCCCTTTAAAATGCAGTTTTTGTCTTTTTCCATGACATTTTCTAAAAATAGTTTTCAAAATGTATGTTTTGCACAAAATTTCAGTCAATATCCTTGGTTGTGTTCTAATTCAAAATGAAACATTGAAATATTGACTTTTCCTGCAAGTTGGAATTCTGACTTTTAACCTACTCTAAATTCAGCCTTCTAAGGAGCCAAACTCAAACAGAAAAATCCCAATACCTAATCATCAAGGTATTTTACATTAGTATGTTATTCCAATCTAAAGTTCACATCCTGGGGACTTCTCCGTTCTAAGGTCTAGATAGTAACAATAAAAACACACAACACCACCTCGATCAATGGAGAAACTGCAACACTTCCTTAAGGATGAGGATAAAATGGGTCTGCTCCTTCTTTGACATATTCTAATCCTTGTGCTTTGTGCACATTTGAACAGCACAATCTTAGGGCATATACAAGTGCTCCAGGGTATAGGAGGGGGCACTTTAATTAATGTGCCTACAACATCACATCATGTGTATTTAGTGTTCTGCACTTCAAAATGGCAGTGGGGGTGCTATAATTAAAGCTCATTTGATGAGCTTTAGTTAAAATGCTCCCACCACCATTTTGAAATGCAGGTATACTGAATACATGTGATGTGGAGGCTGCTGGAGCACCCTAATTAGCATGCTCCAGCAGACTCACAGTAAACTTGATTAATGTGCTAATTAGCATACTAATTAGCGCATGTCAGAGCAGAGGCCTGTCATGTGTATAGGTGCCCTTATAGTTTTGTACTACTGTCAGTTTCTTTTAAAAGTTCAAAATGATTTTTTTCTCTATTCCCCCTGACTCCAGTTCTTCACCATGTAACTCAATACAAACGTAGAGCTTCCCAATTGTAAGAGAAGTCTTCCAGTTTTCCAGACTGCAGACTTTTCACCCCAGCTATTCCCATTAGTTGTTTTCAAATTATCTTAGTCAAGAACCAAGAGCTAGCTTCAGTGAAGACACAGGTGCTTAAAAGTTCAGAGCTTCAGTGCATGACCTGTATGCTCTTGCCCCCCCTGAGCAGAATCTGGAACCATGAATGAGACAACTCAACTCTCTATACCATGCATGAAGAAAATAAGATGCCCTGGACTGGAGTGGAAAACAGCCAGGACAAGCAGGATGCCCCCAACAGGGAAACAATGAGCACAGGAGCCCCCAACTTGTCCTGAGGGTAGGAGTCTACCTTGTTCTTTAAAAGGAGGGAAGTGGTTTTATAAAATGTGGACAGACATGAATTCTTCTCTACAGAACTTATAGTGCAAGACAGTATAAAAATTGATAAAGACTAAAAATGAGAGAAATTTACTGTTAAGGAGAAGTAAAAGCTAGAGTGGGAGAGATATAGGTATAATACTCAGATATAAATTCCAGGTAAACTATAAAAGATCACTGTTCAAGGGAAAGATTCATGGTAGGAATGGATTTTAAGCAGAATTTTGAAGGAAGACAGAGAAGTTGACAGGCAAGAAATGGAGGACTTGTATTCATGGATACAAAATAAAATAAAGTCACAAGAAGTTCAGTGGGAGAAGCAAAGGGAAAGGAATGGTAGAAAGTAGGGAGTAAGGAAGGAAGGAAACACACAATCTCAAGTCAAGCTCTCATGGGGTAGGACAGCTTGGCAGTACCTGGAAAGTGAGACTGTGCTTTAAACATAACCTACCTCACAAAAGTTAACCCCAAGATTCAGAAACTGAAGTGAACACTACCAATCAATTTGAGATGTCCGTTATAATACTCTGAAAAAGAAGAGAAAAAAATGCAGGAATGTCTTTAGGAATTACATGCTATTAAGCTCGTTCTTTTGGAAGTAATTTACTTACACAGGAGGAGAGGAAGGTATTTAGAGAGATGCTAAGTGTTTGATGTAAAAAGGCGAACTGTAGGTGTTTGTTATTTCACAAAGCGGATATTTTCAGATTCATTCAGCTTCTCATGGGATATTCTTTAGAAAGGAGTTTTTGATTGTCAAGCACAGACAACTATTTTTATAAAGAAAAGTAGGATAGCTCCTAATGGGTCTCACTGTACCTGAGAATCAATCCACAGATTGTTGATGCAAGGTTTGATGTGATTCTGAATTTATCACTGTAGTCTACAATACTTCAATGCATGTAGGTATCCACTAAGGAGGTGACCTATACAACCTAAGTTTATAAAACAGAGTGGGTGATACCTGTTTTTTTATCATCACCATGAGCCAGACAACAGAAAATATGTTCTTATGCTAGGTTGTTATTGATTTTAAATATGAAATACACTATGAAGCAGAAAGAATGCTACTTTATTATAAGCTACCCTGAACTTAATGCTCTGAAAAGAGCAAAGTATTTTAACTTGCAAATTAAGCACACGTAGTGGGAAAGTGTGATAGAATTGTAAACATATTGGTATAATTAGTTATAGGCGATACTCAAAGTCATATGTTCAGTACTGGCAACATTTGAATCTACAAATCTATATTTCTATTTTTGAAACACTCATTTTTCTAAGTTCCACTGAAATACATATTTAGAATAATGTATAAGTATCTGGACTCCATGAAGAGTTAAGACAAGAGTGTGAAAGTAATCTCTAGGTGTTCCTACATTTCTAAAGAAGACATAAATATTTTTTTTCTGAATTATCAACATGTTTATTTTTTTAAGTGTCTTCTGCTCTATCACTGTGTTTAAGCAATGTGGAAATAGACTTTGAAATTAGTATATTTTGCAAAATATAAATGATTACCATCCCAGAAAAACTGAAATAGTCCTGAATTTTATACTCAGATAGATGTTAGTGCCATTATATAAACAGAGAGACAAGACCTAAATTTGTCTCTCAGGTTTGCCTAGTCCTTGATCTTAATTCAGGTTAGTATTTCCTGTGCCTGTTAATAATATGCCAAGAAAACTGATACTTAGATGTCAAGAGAGCAATGAGTGAAAATAATTTAGGATTCCTCAAAAAGGGTAGGGAGAAGAAAAAAGAGGCAGGTGGCAATTTAAGAAAAAAGAGGCAGGTCCTCTGAGAGCTAAAATTAATATTAATTAACAATAATAGTAAGGATTTAGTGGTCTTATTTGGAAGTGCTTGTATAAATGGCAGTTCTGACAGTTCCTTTTTTTTTTCCTTCCACTCCCAGAGCTGGCAGATTAGTATAACGGGATACACAACTTTTGGACATTTATATTGAAAGAGACCAGTTTTGCCAGTTTAAGTGGCAGAATTCAAATAGTCAGGAATCCAGGTTGTAGTCATATGATCTAGAGGAAAAGCAATCAGGACTTGTAGTAGGGATGATATATTTTATTAGACCAACAAGATTTTTGCAAAAAAAAAAAATTCTTTCATTGCAAGCCTTCAGGCACAAACACCCCTCATCAGGCATTGGAGAAAAGATTGTAAAAGTTCTCCTTGGTAGAAATGAAAGTTCATATTTCATAGGATTTAACAGAGAAGTCAATAGATGGAAAACTCCTTTGGGCAAAAAAAAAAAAAAAAGAAAGAAAAAAGATTTTTTTTTTTGCAAAAATCTTGTTGGTTTAATAAAAGATATCATTTCTACTACAAGACCTGATTGCTTTTCCTCTAGACCAATATGACTACAAAGTTGATACCTGATACATGAAAGATATCTAATTTTAGCTGATTTTTTTTTTAATGAAATCTTCATAATTTCCAAAGCAGGAAGCAACTGTGACCACCTGAAACCTGAGAGACTGCCCCTGCTTTGTTTCAAGGTAATTTGCATTATTACAGAACCTCATGTAGAGGTGAGAGACTCCATGCCAGCTATGAACTGACTGCCCAGAGGAATACCTAACTATTTGAATCCTGCCACTTAAACTGGCCAAACTGATCTCTTTCTAATAAAAGATACCATCTCTACTATGAGTCCTGATTGCAGGATTCAAATAGGAATCTTATGCTGAGTACTCAGGATATCCATGAGATTGTATACAAACAAAATAATTAAATACAGAGGAAGTTCACTGCTTTCAGAACATAAAAGGTTATGTAGAAAAATGCAGGTCAAGGCTCAGTTCCATGTATTTACTTCTTTCAGAGCTTTTTAGAAAAATATGAAAGCTACCCTGTCTGAACATCAAATGTATTTAAATAGCCGTTCTGCCATAGGTAGACACATGTTGTGCTTCTGGTCCTTACAAAGGAAGAAGAACGATGGAAATAACCTTTGTAGCAAGGCTAGTCAACTATAAGGCCTAATGTCTTACAAAAATTTGTAATGATTTCTAGTTATTTCTGTCAGCAGACTTCTTGGCAGAATTCCAAATTGTATTTCCCACTCTTATCTTTTTTTTAGCATGGTATCTTCAGTGTGCTACTAATAATAGAGAAGAAAAGTTGGTCCACATGTTAAGAAACTGAGAAATTAGCTGACAGAAGGCTAGATTCAATAAAACACGTCCTACTTAGTGCTTTGGGTTGCTGAAAAATTATTACATTCAAAATAAATTGCTATACAAAAGAAAGTTCGCATACCATGTGTGCAAATTAGGGTGATGGCAAAGACTAAAAAAATTCTAAAACGGGAACAAATGGGGAAAAAACAACACATTTCTCTGTAAATGTCAAGCAGTGTTATTCTCAAAAATGTCATAGAAATAATTACATGGAAATGGTTCCAACTTCTGTGCACTGTTAACTTTCAATATAGAGGTCAAGGGGTCGTAACTTTTATCAGCATTCACTTAAGGCATCTCTAAATATCTCTTTTATAACCTTTGTCTAAACTGGAATGTATTTAGTTGTATAATATAGACAATACAGTATAACATTTCATTAATAGTTTGTCAGACTGGAAGCAATTTATTTTAAATAAAAGGAATACAAGACAGGAAGGGACCTCCAAGATCACTAAAGCCAGTTCTCTACTACTATAGACAACCACATCATATAATTCCTTTAATAAAAAGATCAATCTTCATTTTAAAAGCAATTAGTTTTTTGCCTTTACTCCTATTTGGAAAATGTTCCTGAATCCCACTGATCCAATGGTTTGAAACTTTTACTAATTTTTTTTTCATTCGTCCAAGAACATTTCACCTTATGTTAAACAGCTCGTATTCCTTGGTGTTTACGCCCTCAATGTATATATACAAAGCTGCCATATCCCTTCTCAGCCTTCATTTTGATAAGCTAGATAAGCCAAGCTCTTAATCTTCTCTCATATAATAAGCTGTATATCATTTAATCAGTCCAGAACCCATTTTTCTGCATCTGTTCTATGTTGAAAATGGGTGACCAAATATCTATAAGGGATATAGCCAGTGACGCTGCATACATATTTTGTCTGGTGTAATATTTTTACATCTCTGCTGGAAATACTTAGACTTACAGATTTTAGGATTTTGTTTGCTTTTTTTCATAGCTATAGTACTTTGGTGTTTTTTGGTATCTTGTGATTGATTAATGCTCCCATGTTTTTCTCCTCTTTTATTTTCAACAATTGAGTTTCTAGCACAAGGCAGAAATTTTGTACTTTGTACTACTGACTTCCATTCAATTTTTGTAACTTCAGTCTTCAAGGTCATCCAGTTCTTCAGTTCAACCGTACTGTTTATTAACAATACCTTACAAATGTATATCATCAGCAACTGCTGTTAGCACCTCCTGTTTTGTGTACCCAGGTCATCAACATAAGTATTAAATGAGAAAATAAGAAAAAGAAAATCAGCTGTGTTATGGGTTCAGTTCAATGAGTCAGGTGCCACTTTAACAAAGAGGTTTCTTTCTTCATGCCAACAGCATCCAGACAGCCATGAGCCTCCTGTTTCAGCTCTGCCTCCAACTCCACCTATCTCTAGCTATGTGTAACCCAGGTGCGCCCAAGGGTGTGCCCCATCCTCAATTGGATGGGATATATAGACAGACTAGGGTGCTGTGAGAGGAAAGTTGCTGCTTAGGCTCAGTTCTCTCTATACTCCCACCACCCCAAATTAACCTGGGACCCTCTGCACAGGGTCTGTACAGGGAAGTGAAACTAACCAAATGCTTTCCAGTGCAAATGTTGCAAAAAAAATAAAAATAAAAATCCAACCAACCAAATAAAAACACCCCAGAGATCAAAAGCACTAGAACATGCAACTGCCTGGGCACCAAAGCCCACAATCCCAGCTGCCTAGCAATTCCTCCACTCTTACTGCCAGCCACAAGTGAACTTGCAACCCATAGTAAAGGGTGCATACAGGGATATTAAATTAATTAAATTGTTTTCAGGGCACAGATTAACAGTCTCAGAGTTCTTTGGGGAGGGGGGCCCTGAAGCACCCAGCCCCCTGGGAGTCACAAAAAAAAAGAGTTGTGACTTTTGCTACTCACCCAACAACTTGCTACTCACCCCCTGGCTTCAAATGAGCCTGGGGTACCCCACTCTCCCCCAAACAAGCAGGTGAAACTGAACAGAGGTTGAGATTAGAAGTTAAAATTAAACCTTTTTAAGGATTCTTAAAATGGAAAGATCACACACTCAAACTCCTTAACAAGTGTTAAATGCCATCTAGGCATCTTAAGTTATACCATTTGAAGTGAGGATTTTGTCTGAGCCGTGCTAACCAGCTCAGTTTAGCCTTACTTCTGATTGTTAATGGAATATCCAAAGACCAATTCACAGTCCTTTAGCATCCCAGGTGGACTAGCTGTCCTCCAGATGCCCACTCCTCATCCAATTAAAACCAGGGTAGTAGAGCAGCAGCTGGTGAGTGGGAAGGGGAAGAGGGCAAGTTGTAGGGGGAGGCCAAAATGAGATGATCCTAACTGGCCAAGTCAGAGAGGGAGGAGGGGAGCTGCAGGGCTGCTGAGGTGGGAGGCCACACACACAGCACAGAACAACACATATACACACCATGGTGCGTATATACACAGAGCACGACATATGCACGCATGCACTCACAGACAGCACAACATGCACATATATGCATGAGCAGGCGTAGTGTATGTGTGTGTGTGTTTGCATGGTGCACCTCTCGCCGCTGCCCAGTGGCGGTGGGGCAGAGGGTTCCCTGCTTGCTGTGGTGCTGTTTGCAGTCAGGGATGGCCCCTCCCCTGTTGCATCCCCACATGCCCTAGCTGTGCATGTCGGGAAGCAGCAGCCAAAGACAAGTCTGGGGATGGGTGGGCGCATGTGTGTGTGTGTGTGCGTGCTGTGCTATGCTGGGAAGATATGTGTTGCTGCAAGAGAGCTAGGAAGTGGGGTAGGCACTGAGCGAGCGTGGTGGCAGGTCAGAAATGTGCACATTACAGAGGGTATTAGCCCTGAATGCGCCACTGCTCCCAGCATGTGCCAACTTTAAGAATGGTCTGAAATTCCTTACATTTATCAGGTGATAACTGTAATGTGTAACCATGTCCAGAAGCTTTCCTCTTCCCCACCTGGACAGATTGTGGCTTTTATAGGCAGTAGAGTCCTGGGTGCGTTCCAGAACAGCTCCTTGTCCTCCACGTGTCTGGGGAGAGGGTGGAGGCTAGGAGCAGTGCTGTTTGGGATTTTTGGAGGACTGACCAGACACAAGACACAAGATGCTCTATATCCATATATAACATTGAACTGGTTCATGGAGGACAAGCTCAAAATAGTACTTGATTTTTTACCAGTGTGCTTTTAAAATGTTCCAGGAAGTTTAAATCAGTCCTAAGTGGTGTGCATGTCTAGATTTGGGGTTTAAAGGGTATGTAGACCTTTGTAAGTATAACATATGTCCACACTCTTAGTGCCCCTGTAAGATTGGCTTTGGCAATTCTTATTTCATCCCTACGTTTCTCAGTTTCCTTCTTTGACTTATCAGAACTGAGCCTAAAATATCATATCCTTTTGTTAGTTCAGTGACCATTTTTCAGAAGAATTATCTTGCCTATCGCATCCAAGAATATCCCATCCTTGGCATTATTAGTAACATTTGCTCTCCAATCTATATCTGGGAAATTGATGAGACAATGTCTGGTAGTATTTAACTCTCTAATACAATTATTGAGATCTGTATCTATTTCCTGAGCACTTACCTAGGAAAAGTTCTTTACCTTGTCAACAGTCTTGTACACCATTATGTACAACGTAGTTGTACATTTTATATCCTTTTTTTCAATGCATTCTGAATAGTACATGCTCTTCAGCGCTCATATTCCAATCATAATTGCTATTCTACAGGATATTATATTCTACACTAGTAGTTGCAGTTCTTCCAATTGGTCCAATGCTCCTTGCATGTGTACACAAACATTATAGTTGTTTCCTACTAGCACACCCAGTTTCCTACCCAAATTAGCCATAATCCTTTCTCTTTCTGACCTATCAACATCCATACTTGCCTTGATGTTCTTCTTCTAATTCTCTGCTATCTCTTTATCAGTTGTTTTATTATTATTTGCCTGAATCCAGTGGATTCTTTCCTATCCCCATCAATGTTCTTTTTCCATCTTGGATCCACCTCTTGTGGTCTTGTCCCTGGCAAACAACATCCCTTTCTTTTTAGATTTACTCTGATGATAGGCTTGTTAATTTATCTTAACAAGGCGTCTTCTTGCCTCTTCCTGGTGTTCAGAGGTAATGGAATTAATATGGAATGGATTTCTTAAATGTGGTAGAAATTATCAATAAACAAGTTAAGGTACTTTTTGTGTATCTGTACCTTAGACATTATAGATATTGTGTATATTCTTGCAGATTATTATTTAAAACTGCCATTTTTCTAGGTCAGAGATCATTGTACACCCACATGCTTCTAATTTAAAGCCAGTTCCTGCTCCAGTTTAAGGTCTTGACACTTCATCCTGCACTAAACATGTTGTTGTGGGAATTATAAATCAGTAGGGTAAAATTATAGTCATATATAACTCATTAAAGAATTTAAACGAGATTTTAAAGGAGACAAGTACATGGAAAAGCTTTTTAAAAAGTTGTCAGGTCTATCACAGATTTCCATCAAAGAATTGTTGCTCTTTAAAAAAAAAAGAACAAATCCTTAAACATGATTTTCAAAAGGGACAAGTTCCTCAACTTGAGTAATATACAGAAACTCTATTTTTAAAAGTTGTCTGGTCTGTCACATGAGAGAATTGTTACTCTTTAAAACAAAAACAAAAACCCTATCACATGAAAAACAATAAAAATATTGCAAATACAACCATTAACATGTGGTGCAGGTTTTGATTAAACTTAATGAAAGGGGACATGTTCCAGTAGAAAGGCTTTCATATAATAGCAATCGACTATGTTGGCAAAATATTTACCCAAGCTGAGATCAAATGTATGCCTTAACTGAGTCACCATTTGTATGAGGTGGTTAAGGCATTTTCTTGGGAAGTGGGAATTTAAATCGTCTCAGGATAAGGAGGGCCTGGGACACTGAGCAAGTGCTGTAACATGAAGCAATTAGGTAAAAGTTGAGTCAGCTCCTCTTTTCCTCCTAGTTCTATGTCAGTAAAGACTTGGCTTTGTAGGATTAGGTCTAGGTAGGGGTTTCAAGTTATGAAACACATTAACTGAAACCTAATTCAGCATTATGAGGAGCAGCTCAAAGCCACCTAAATCCAGCCTCTTTTGCACTTCCTGGCTGACCCTTGCATTCACCTATATAGTATACTGTGACACAGTATACTGTGTGTAAGACAGCCAAAGAGCTCATAGGCACCTCTTTTGAAGGCAGAGAAACCCATTTTTTAAAAATTCTACATAAAGATACATATGCCTAAATTTTTAGTAAGGCAATACAAAGCATTATTACAATGATATGCCTTTTGGAAATGGCAAGCAGGATTAAGAGACATTTCAGGAGGACATTTCTTCAAGGAAGACATTTCTGGATGGTACTTCAATGCATGTGAAAGTACAGAAGCTCATTAATTTAAAAGCAGGCTTACACCTAAGTGTTATTAATAATAATAATAATAATAATAAAGGGACTTCTGTTGGTAAAGATCCATAGAGTGGTTACAAAGGTAAGTTTGCATTTGGTTTCTTTTTGTTTTTAAAGTCCTCTGTTAGAGGAACTTTGTGGAAGAATATTGTCACGGAGTCACAGAGGTGCTCCGTGATTAAGAGGGTGATTGGCAGAGCTGTCAATCATCCAGGCAGCTCAGGTGCCTGGTTGCCAGGCCAACCAAGTGGGTCACATGGCCGGAAGAGGGCAGGGCCAGGCCTTTATAACCAGCTGAGGCCGGAGCTGGAAACACAGTTCCCTTCTGGCTGCTGCAGGAACAGGAGCTCTGTGGCTGAGCTGAGTGGCCTGGGTTAGTGGTTGCTACTTCACCACACTAACCGGCTGCAATGATGCAGGGAACAAGATCGCCCTGACTGGAGGTAGGATGGAAAGCCCTGGTGGGGCTTGGAGTTGTTAGGCGTGTGGAGCCTCTGTTTATGTTGCAGCCAGAGGGCTGGAGTTTAAGTTGCAGTTTACACCGGAGGACCGGGTGAGGCTGTAGGGGAGCGAGGAGGCCTCAGGGGAGCTCCCCAACAGCTTGGGGGTTCCCAGTGCCCAGTTGAGGCACAGTGCCAGGGGCACTAGTGTCGGTGCGGCTGGGCATTATAGTGCGCCAGGGAGGCGCGGTGTGCGGGGTTACAGACCCCAGCCCATAAGGGCGGTGTTTAGCCCTGGAGCGGGGCAGAGACAGGGCGCCAGAAGCGCGGAGTCAGCCCCGAGAGGGCAAAGCCCCGGAGCGGGGCAGCGACAGAGCGCAAGAGGCGCGGAGTCAGCCCTAGAGAGGGCAAGGCCCCGGAGCGGGGCAGAGACAAGGCGCCAGAGGCGCGGAGTCAGCCCCGAGAGGGCAAGGCCACTGGAGGGGGGCAGAGACGGGCCGCAAGAGGCACGGAGTCAGCCCTAGAGAGGGCAAGGCCCCGGAGCGGGGCAAAGACAGGGCGCGTGGCGTGTTGGCCCCAGAGTGGGAAGCCCAAAGGGGCGAAGCGCAGGGAGTGCGGTAGAGGCCCCTGGGGGGGCGAGGCCCCAGAGAGGGGCCGAATAGCTAGGCCTAGCGCCGGCCCAAGGGCGCCGAGACTAGGGCGGTGATAGAGCTCAGGCTAGAGCCCGGCCCGAGGGCGCCGAGACTGGGGCGGTGATAGAGCTGAGATCCGGGCAGAGGGAGCGTGCCGGCCCAAGGGCGCCGAGGCTAGGGCGGCGAGAGCGCTCCAGACTTAAGACAGAGCCGGCGATTAGCCAGGGGCCGGCTAGGACCCAGCCCAGGGGGCGCCGGTAGTGAGCGGCGCTGGCGAGCCGACCCAGGAGGCGCCAGCAGGTAGCTGGGCGCCAGCGTGACAGGCCCAGGGCGCGGGGAACGGGCGAGAGATTGGGGCCCAACCCAAGGAGGCGCCAGGTGGGTGAAGAGCCCCGGTGCCCGAGAGTGAGAACAAGGGCACGCGAGGGACCATACAAGCGTCCCCCAGAACAGCTGCGAGGCTTGGGGCGTGCTGAGGGGGAGGCTTGGAGGCACGCGTTGCCCTTAAGGCAGGAAGCGCATAGATACCCCGTCTGGAATAGGGACGAACAACTAGACCGTCCATTAGGGAAACTGGCAGCCTCCACATTATATATTTAACCATCAAAGTCGTGGCGGGCGAGATTCTGAGGGTGCTACGTCACCCTAACGTGACGGTAGGCGGCGCAAGGGAGCTCACGGCTGCTCCTAGTCGCCGCACCCTCACAAATATAATTAGAAAAGTTTGTGAAAATAGAATAATTAGAAATGATTTAAATTAATTTACACAGTTAGTGTGTGTAAAACCAGAATCTCTGCAACCCAGACATAATTAACAGGTTCCTTCCCAGCCCTACCCCTTGTTCAGCCCTTCAAGGAGGAAGAGGCCAGTCTGATCTGCCTTGAGAGTCAAAGAGCCTTGTTACACACTGAACTTTGAGCTGCTCAAAAGTTGATTGGTGTTAGTGCTAGCTTGAGTTTGGAGCAGTCACACCTTAAGGCTCAAAGACTTCACAGATGTGCTGCTGTCCCCCAGCTGCACATCACAGACTTGCCACTAGAGGGCTAACAAACAGGGGCCTGACTAGGAGCTATAACTGTGAGTTGCCACTAGAGCAGTGGTTCCCAATCTGTGTGGTATGCTTACCACCAGTGGTACGCAGACAAACAGTCAGTGGTACACATTAACTGATTTATTATAATTACTTTATATGACAAAAATTGGCTGGTGGCACTTAAGATCGTCTCATTTAAAATTGATGGTGTGCAATCTGTCAGTTTGGGAACCGCTGCACTAGAGGACTGGTGACCCAGGACAGGCATCTGTCACTGCTCTAGGTGGGAGTGCAGGTGAGAGATGAGTTTGGGGGGAGTCTGGGAACATGAAGCTGGGAGGCAGAGAGTTAATGAGATGACAGTGGGCAATGAAATGGGAGGTGGAAAGGAAACAGGGGTGGGCAAGGCCAGCTCACAGTTTGTTGGGGCCCCTGCAAGAAATAATTCTGGGGCCCCCTGATGTGAAGAAGCCAGTGGTGGCAGTGGGGGTCGGGGTATGGTGAGTACCCATAGAAGCTGGCAGCAGTGGCATCGGTGGCAGAGGGGGATGGTGAGTGGCTGGACATGAAGCCAGCAGTGGCAGCGGGGGGGGAGGGGAGGGAGGGTGGCAAACAGCCAGACACAGGGGGCCTCTTGGCTGCAGGGCCCCCTGCATCCACAGGTTTTGCAGGATAGGATGGGCCGGCCCTGGGGGTGGGGTGGGTGGTGAAATGAAAGTCAGTTAATGATGGATACAATAAAAAGATGTGAGAAATTTAAAAATAATAAAGAACAAGTAATTTAAAAAAGATCTTATGTTTTAATAAATTAGGATTTGAGATTGAGGTGGTGGGGGTGCTGGTCATGCTTCCTGGGGTGGATGGGAGGTAGAAGTGGTGAAGGAAGGTGCTTTGGAGGGAGCTATTTCCCCTGCCTTAGGAAGTAAGTCCCATGGGGACCTAATCCACACCCCTGCCTTTTGCCCCTCCCCACCCCCACTCCAAGACCTGTCCATGCCCAGCTAGTGGGCTGTTTGCATGCGGCTGCATTTATGGGGGTGGGAAGATCACACCCCTGGGGCAGGAGGGGGAGTTGGCCTGGTTCCAGAACTGTCCCTGTGCAGTAGAGTTCAGGGGGTGGAAAGTTTGTCCACACTGAACTAGAGGGTAGGAGAGGCGACACTGCATCCTGGAATGCTGGAGGACTGCAACTTGGGTGGCTCATTTTTGGAGAATGACCACACATTAATGGAACATGAAATGGGAAACAGAGATCAGAGATATGCCATTGCCTGCCATGGAGTGCCATAGTTTTAAGATGCCTACAGTGTGCTTAAAACTAGTTTAAGGTGTTAATGTGCAGACAATCAAGGTGTCAAGAGCTCCAAGAGCCACCTAATGCTTGTGTGTAACAATACCCAAAGACCCTCACCACTGATGCTGCTTCTGTTGTTGCAGTGTCTTGCACTTAGCTGCTACTTACAGTGTGACAACGGTTTCCTGGTAACTCAGTATTTCTAAAAGTGTTTGAAATACTAATTTATAAAGGTTTCTTTAAGCAGAAAAGGGTGTTCTTCATCTTGGCTAAATATCACCTTATCTGTAGAATCTGTACGTCCCTGCACCAAAATGCTTGCGTACTCTTTTAACCAGACTTGTTTGAGGTTTTTTTTAGCTGTTTTTCTGTTTAACTTGCAGGGTGTCCTGGTCTATCTTCTGGATCATTCATGAGAACTTTGTTGTATTCCTGTTAATGACAACAGGACTCTCAGCAACATTCTTGAACACCACAATTAAAACCTATGCTGCAATGGTACTACAAAAAACTGCTAATCGGTCTTTGAACTGGTTAGGATGATTATCAGGCCTCTTTAGGGCTTTGAGGGTTTTTTTGCTTTGTTTTCTGGCTGTGATTACAAAATTGTTTATTTGTGGGTGGTTTGATTTTTGCCTTGTTATTCTTTCACTGCAGAGACAAGCTGATGTCCTATTTGATAAGGATATATGTGATGACTTCTAACTTCCAGACAAAGACAACCAGCCTTAGTGCTGATAGCACATAACTTGTTTTGATTAGTATACCCTGTTCCATCCAGAAAGGGTCAGAGTGGCTTACAATAAATGGCACATAACAACTATTACTTGCTTGATATGAAAGACTTCTCTGTTCAAATATTTGCATTCCTTTGGCAACTTTCTAATATTTGCAAATTTACTTGTGATAATGAAGCTATATAGGCATCTATATAATATGAGTTGGAAATTGTGAAACCCTCAAAGGGTTGAACTAGGTGATACTCTAGATCTTCAACACTATGATTCTACATCAGTATCCAGAATAATGGTATGCTTTCCTGAGAAGTTATAGAAATACCTACAGCATGAGGCTGCAGTTTTGTACCAAACATTTTCTACCTTTTTGTCCCACTTTGGTCATGGATTTTACATTATGTGGCACAAATCTCCTCAGAGAGAGACTTTTACCATAGTAGAGGATATGGAGTAGAGGCAGTACAAAGAAGTATGTCTGTATTTTAAACATCTTATCTGGTTCTAGATGTCCTTTATTTTTTCCTTGATAGCAATATGTAACCTGTACAAAAAACATAATTTTCTTTTCCTTTTAAATGAATATAACTTATTATACTACTCAGTGAACCCATTTAGTAGATTTTAGTACATTTAGACCTCTAGATTTTTATCCAGCAATTAATTGTGTGCTGACAGAATGTACTTTTATATTCCATGAAAGAAAAAAAAATAGTTCTCACCATTTCTTGCATAAGTTATGAGTCTCCAAACTTCTGTGCAAGTTCTTGCTGTGTGGGGGCCAAGCTCCAAATAAATGTGTGGAATACGACATCTGTCAATATTCTCTGGGTATGTCAGTATACCCTGAGCTACTGTCTTCTCTTGCATGAATAAGGAGCATTAACAATTTTCTGTGCACAAACTCAGAGGGCTCTGTCCTTAGACAAAGCGAGACATGTTGAAATTCAAAATTGTTTCTTTTGCTACCCACCCAAAATGACCACTCTCAATTATGTTGGCTGCTGGTTAGCTTCCTTAGTCCTGTCTCTTGTCTTCTGTCCCCTCAGGTCATGCTTGCTATACCCACTGTTCCTGTCTGTATTTCTGGAACCTCATTTTATTATTAAACCTTGCTGAAATATAGCACTAATTATCAGTAGTTCTGAAAGTTCTTTACTCAGATAATCGATATCATCCTCCTCATTTAAACAGATGGGAAGACTTTGGCCCAGAAATCAAGTGCCTACCAAGGTCACCCAGCAAACTGGTGACAGAGCCACAAATAGAACAAAGGTCTCCCAAGTCCCAGTCCAGTCCTAATATTTGCTTCCCTTTACCCTGATACTGCAACAAAGTGGGAAATAAATGGATTTTTAAAAATCTTTTTCTTGCATGTATATGTACAGTAGATGGGTGGAGGAGGAGCAATTATTCCTTTTTTTTTTTTTTTTTAAGGAAAATGTCATTTACTTCCCCAAGGAAACATGTTCTGAAAGGCTTCGTTTCAGAAGAAATTAAACAGATTTTTGAGGAGTCGCCTCTAGTTACCCAACTCGTCATGTACCTACTGAAACAGTCTAACACCTGCAAGCGGCCAGCTTAATATAGTCATAAGGCCAAACTGCTGAAACTTCTACACAGATGGAGTGAGAGAGAGAGATCTTTTGCTGAACTGTATCCTCTTATAGGCTGAAAAGCTATGGTTTCTACAAATACGTTGGGCTTTCATACTAAGTCAGTGTTTGGATGATTCAAATGATTTCCATTATCTACCAGAGCCCCTCTGGTGACTATACATGGCTAATTTTAAGCAGGCAGTACAACAATATGTTACATCCCTCTTTCTCCATTCTGCAAATCCCCACCACAGAATAGCATCTCAGCCAACATCCTCTTAATCAGGCCTGGGGTATGAGTAGAACTACTGACAGCCTGTCCATTAATCTTCATCTGTAATGATCAGAAATTGTTAATACTTAATTCCTTGTAGCTCAGTTTTACTGCTGGCTCATTCTGCCTCTATGCAGTTACTCCATTCATTTGATATATGAATTACTGACAGTTATTTCTTAATAATTCTGTAGCAAGATCAAGTCCCCCCAGGGACAGCTCTGATGCTTCCTGGTGGCGCATGGCTCTTGTCCCACTTCATGACTCCCTGGCTACCCTCTTTTCTCTCACCTGCCATGAATTGATGTACTTAGTTGATTTGTAAAAAGGGACTCAGAGCAAGCCCTTATCTATCCTTCAGCCAGCAGATCCCCACCACCCAGACCCAACTGGTCCTAATACTGTCCCTCAAGTGTTATGTGGGCTTTCCTGGCCTGTCCATGCCTCCAGGACAACTGCTGCCTTAAGGATTATCCTTGATCTTCATCCACCCCATGCCTTGCAGATGTTACTGATTATCACCCCAGTGGGACACCTGGACCCCACTATAATGTTAGGCAGCCTCAGGCCTCCAAGCCTTTGTTGGGGCCTCAGCCTTCCCAGCTGCCCCCCACCCCTGCTTTTTCTAGTTGGGCCGCTAATCTAGGACCACTGCACTGGACCTGGCTTCTGGGCTGATGGCCCCGGTTTCTGCCCCTCTTAGGCTCTGGGCACTTAGCCCTCCTGGCTTCAGACCACTTCTGTTGCCTTTTTGGCTTCAGGCTTTAATCTCTCTGGCTTCCACCAGTTGGTGTTTTAAGCCCCAGCCCCAAGTGGGGCTCAAAACCACATGTGCCTCTTGGGTACCCCTGTGGGCTCTTCCTCACCCCTTATAGCAGGGGTGGGCAACGTTTTTTGTCCGGAGTGCCCAAAAAAACACAATGTCCACCTTGTAAGATGCCTGAGTGCCAGCATGTCACAAAAACAAAACTGGAAGTGGGAGGTACATGGCAGGATGCCCTTCATATTTAATACAGTTAATACTCATAAGTGTTGCTTTGTTTTTTACAGTAATTACCAGGTTTTCTAAAAATTATAAACCTGTTGACACTAAATAAAACTTCATGTACTGCCTTTGTACTTGTGATTTTTTTTCTTGTTAAGCATGTTGTAATGAGAAGGGGAAGGAAGGGAGAGAGGAGCAGGGAGCAGTAGGCACAGGGGGCATCACAGTGGGCAGGCTGGCCTGGCCAGGCCCTTGGGAAGGCTGCAGCAGGAGGAGAGCAGGGGTCAGGCGGGGAGTGGGGGCTGCCTCAGGGCTCCACAGGCCACAGCAGGGGGGCCCAGCACCACTGGAGGTGGGACCTAGCCGGCCCATGCAGCTCCACAGGGATGGGGCACAGCCACCCTGCCTACGAAGGGTGCTGCCTGGCTTGAGCAGGATGCTGGGCTCAGGGAGCTCCCTGCTTGGTTTCTGTACGTGCTGGGTATATTACGAGTGGGGGCTGCAGCCACAGGCTGTTCCCTGGGCTCTGGGAATAACCACTGAGCCGGTGTTCGGGGCCGAGCCAGCCAGGGCCTGCAGCGCAGTGGCTCTGTGCAGTGCCTGCCCCAGCCCTGGCCCCTTGAGGGGGAGTTGCGGGTGGGCCAGGCCAGGGCCTGGGCAGGCTGAGGCAGCCACGGTAGCTGTTCCTAGGCTCCAGGGGGATTGCTTCTGCAGCAGCCCTGCCCCTCTCACTGCTATCTACCTGCAGGGCCAAACTGACTGCCTAGCCTCAGGCAGTGCTCTTATGTGTCTCTTAAGCCCTGACCCTTCCCGTCAGGTGGCTCTCCAGCCACCCACAGGGGTTTCTGTTTTGGGACTGATGATCAGTCTCCCTTTCCCTCAAGAGCTTCGTTTAGCTTCTTACTGCCCTTTGTTTCTGAGCTGTCTAGACACCTGCCCTGCTGCAGCTTACTGCCCTACTACCATTTCCTGGGATAGTCACTCCCCACAGGTGTAGCCTCTATCTGTGTGGCTACTAGTCTGCTTGCTTTCTGGTAGCCAGCTCTCTAGCAGTTAGCCTGCTTCCTACCCCCTGCCTCCATGCAGCCAACCAGGGCCAGATTAAACATATAGGCAAACTCGGCACATGCTTAGGGCCCTGAGCTACAGGGCCCTGTCCCATCCACCTCCCTTCCCTTCCCTTCCCCTCACCTCTGTCAGCCATGCCACGGCTGGGGCTACTTCCTAGCAGCAGCTCCGAGCCCTGTTCCCCACAGACAGCAGCACCAGGGTGGGGAGGGGAGGGTTTCTACTGGCCCAGGGCCCACAAGTCTGTTTACCTAGGGCCCACTAAAGGGTTAATCCTGCTCTGCAGCCAAGTCAGCCTGCTGCAGTTTCTTTTAAGGAGTAACAGGAGTCTTCTAGCTACCTGTTACAAGCACATTCTTCTGATGGCACAGATGTTTCCAGTATTGCAAAATGTTGATGCCTAATCTGATTGTTAGTTTTTCATATGGGTACTACTTGCTGTTCATAGGGTTCTTCCAGTTTAGACCATTTTTATTGTTGGGGCTTAGGTGACACCCATTACATCCATACCTTCCTTCTGTCTTAGTCTTTTGTTACTATAACTTTAAGTCTGTAGCTATTACCCTTGCTATTATCCTGTTCCCATACATATTGCACCTTAAAGAAAAAACATAATAGCTTAGTCGTTCAATCATAGGTTTGGGTGGTAGGTTTATTTTTGGTTTGTTTTCTGTTTTTCCTCCTATCTTTCCTGGGGTTGCTTGATCTGGCACAACCCCTCTGAAATAATTTCAGCCTTATACACACGACCCCCTGGGAAGTCTTGGGAGGGGGAAGAGTTGGGGGGGTGCAGAGGAGTCCAGGAGAGCTGGCTGTACTTTAAAGAAGCTTTACTGAGAGTGCAGAAACAAGCCATCTGATGCACAGGAAGCTTAGTAGGCATGGCAGGAGACCAGCTTGGCTTAGCAGGGATCTCTTCAGTATACTAAATCACAAAAAGGAAGCGTATAAGAAGTGGAAACTTGGGCAAATAACTAGGGAAGAATATAAGAGCATTTCTCGGGTATGCAGGGATGAAGTCAGGAAGGCCAAAGCGCAACTGGAGTTGCAGCTAGCAAAGGTTGTGAAGGGTAACAAGAAAGGTTTCTACAAGTATGTCTAAAGGAGGATCAGGGGAAGTTTGGGTCCCTTACTGAGTGGGAGAGGCAACCTTGTGACAGAGGATGCAGAAAATCCTCTGACTTCCTCAATGCCTATTTCACCTCAGTCTTCACAGGCAAGGTCAGCTCCCAAACTACTGCACTGGGCAGCACACTTTGGGGAGGAGGAGAGCAGCCAACAGTGGCAAAAAGAACAGGACTATTTAGAAAAGCTGGACATGCAAGTCCATGGGGCTGGATGGCATGTACCCAAGGGTACTGTTGGAGTTGGCTGATGTGATTGCAGAGCCATTGACGGTCATCTTTGAAAATTCACAGTGATCAGGAGAGGTCCTGGATGATTGGAAAAGGGCAAACATAGTGCCCATATTTAAGAAAAGAAAAAAGAGAGGATCCAGGGAACTACAAACTAGTCAGCCTCACCTCAGTCCCTGGAAAAATCATGGAGCATATCCTCAAGTAATCTATTTCTAAGCACTTAGAAGAGGCAAGGGCAAGTCATTGCCTGTTCAACCTGATTGCCTTCTATGTTGAGGTGACTGGCTCTGTGGATGCAGGGAGACTAGTGGATGTGTTGTACCTTGATTTTAGCAAGGTTTTTGATACAGTCTCCCACAACATTCTTGCAGGCAAGCTAAAGAAGTGTGGGTTAGATTAATGGACTGTAAGGTAGATAGAAAAGTAGCTGATGCACTGGGCTCAGAGAGTTATAATTAACGGTTTGATATCTAGTTGGCAGGTGGTATCAAGTAGAGTACCCCAGGGGTCTGTCCTGTGGTCAGTTTTGTTCAATGTCTTCATCAATGACCTGGGAGATGGCAGAGTGCACCCTCAGCGAGTTTGCAGATGACACCAAGCTGGGGGAAGTAGTAGATATACTGGAGGGTAGGACTAGGATTCAGGGTAACCTACACAAATTGGAGGATTGGGACAAAAGGAATCTCCTGAGGTTCAACAAGAACAAGTGAAAAGTCCTGCATTTAGGACAGAACAATCCCATGCACCAGTACAGGCTGGGGGCTGACTGGTTAAGCAGCAGCTCTGCAGAAAAACACCCGGGGGTTACAGTGGACAATAAGCTGAATGTGAGCCAGCAATGTGCCCAGGTTGCCAAGCAGGCTGATGGCATACTTGGCTGCATTGGTAGGTGTGTTGCCAGTCGGTCCAGGGAAGTGATTATTCCCTTCTACTCAGCACTGGCGAGGCTAAATCTGGAGTATTGTATACAGAAAGGATGTGGACAAATTAGAGAGAGTCCAGTGGAACAAAAATGATTCAGGGCCTGGGGAACATGATTTATGAGAAGAGGCTGAGGGAAGTGTGTTTATTAATTCTAGAGAAGAGAAGACTGAGGAGGGATTTAATAGCAGCCTTAAACTACATGAAGGGGTTCAAAAGAGGATGGAGCTAGACTGTTCTCAGTGGTGGCAGATGGCAGAACAAGGTGCAACAGTCTCATGTTGCAGCAAGGGAAATTTAAGCTAGATATTAGGAAAAAAATTCTCACTAGGAGGGTAGTAAAACACTGGAACAGGTTACCCAGAGAGGTGGTGGAAGCTCTGCTTTGGGGAGTTTTTAAGACCTGGCTAAACAAACTTTGGTTGGGACGATCTAGTTAGGTCTGGTCCTGCTTTGAGCAGGGAGTTGGACTAGATGACCTCCTGAGGTCCCTTCCAACCCAGATTTTCTCTGATTTCTCTGATTTCTATATAAGATAGGTGGGATGTTGAAAATTGCTTCTATAAGCTGCTATACAGGAAGATATTCCATACCTTCTTGGTTACATTAAAGTTTGATTTGGATCCATGCATGATGGAGCCATCTTGTGTAATATTGCATGTGCTTGTATTGTTTTTAATCTTCTGAATAGATCTCTCAGCCTGTCCATGAGACTTTGGGACTCCAGGACTAGAGTGACTGAGTTTTTTTCTATTCTCCTAAGATTTTGTGAAATTACCAGTTTCTTTAATTGCAAAGAGGCTAATGACCATTCTATTTAATGTAATGTAGGTGCACCACATCTTTTACACACATCTTGTACCTGTATCTTCCAGTTTAGTGATGTACTAGTTTGCCTGGCAGATGTGAAAAACCCCAAATACTGAAATAAGTAGTCAAAAGGAATAAATATGAGAGTTGTTATGTCAGCAGGCAATCTGCATCTGCATCTAGCTCACACAATGGTACATCAGAAATTTAACAAAACCTGCATGGATTATTTCGATACATCTGTTCCTGCAGATGCCTTTGCAGTTTTCATCCTTTTAAAGTTGTTCTATTTTGAATCACACCTGCCCAGTACATTATCTATCTGGCTCTGACTCCTTTCATGTGATGCATCAAATAAGTTAAGTATTTCTTGTTTTGAGGCTGCAAATAGGCATCACATTTATCCTTGGATAAACCATTTTATCCCAGACAAAATGCAATCATACAGATATCCATGCCATTGTCCCAGGAGAAATCCTAAAAAACTTTCCAGGAGAAGACATAGTAATAGTTTATCCCAGGATATTGAAAAATACATCTGTACAGTTATCCCACAATTTTATCATTAAGTGAAGGGCAGAAAAGTTGTACTGCATCCAGCTACTCACTAAACCCTGTCAGAAGGGTGATATATGTACACACCAATCCTGAAATACCTTTGTTCTGGGACAAACACACAGGCACAACTTATTTAGGGACAAATGTAATGTCTGTTCCTTGCTTAAGAACAATAATTGTGTCATCCATCATCAACAATTCTTGCCTTTTGATATAATGCCTTTTGTATTCCAATGAAGTCTAAGATTAATTTGGTATGTATGTTGCAGCCTTGCAGGAGAGTTTTCCAAGTGTTTACCAAATATTACCTTGGGTAGCACTGAGTATTTAATACAACAATAAAGTATATACTTTACTCAGCATATACAGTGACATTTTTGCAGTAAACACCATACCTGATGGTAGCTTATCATTTGAGGTTCTACTTGGTACTACTTCTATCATAACTTGTGGTGTATCAAAAAAAGGGATTCTGCTTTGAAATAGCAGACTCCTAAGCCATCTTTTGGTGCATCTATTTGAATGGTGGCTGGCCTGTTGGTGATGTATTGTTCCATTGCAGACCTCTGCTTTTTACTTGCTATAGTACAGTGTTAGCATCCTGACCATTGCCTCCATAGATCAATCAACAGTCATTCACATGGCACATATTGTGTAAGACATAATATCATTCCCAGGATAGTCTATAAAGATATTACTTTTCTTGTGAAGGTTCATGTTCTGTCATTTGGATTGATCTTTCCTGATCAGGGTTTGTCCCATGTATTCAATTCTTTTTTATCTAGACTAAATTTGATATTTTCTGATTGGACCTTTGACATTATTTTCTTCAAATCATAATCTATCTGATCTTAATATAATATTGATATTACCGTGTTATCAGCTATTATTTAATGTCTATAATATTTCTAAATGTCTCACAGTTCTTCTGTTGCCAGACTTAACTAGCTGACTTTATGCCAAAAGGTACATGGAGAAACTTGTGCCTGCCCAGTGTATACTGAAAGTGCACAATTCAGATGATTCCTCATCTAACCTGCCTTGTTTGTTCAAGTCTGTCATCTAGAATAGCAAATATACTTTTATCACCCAGTCAGCTCTGGATATCTCTTTGTATAGGAATGGAATAGGAAGTTAAGGACAAAACCTAATCTTCCATTTCACACTTGGTATTGACTATGCTGTTAACCTACAAAATGGGCACATTCATTTAACTATGATCTGTCCCTTTTCTAGCTGTTTGAGTGAATTTGAGTCTTGCTGTAAAACATATTTTTCTGAAGCCACGTATAGCAGGCTACTGATAAATCCAGATATATGAAGGATATGTGATCCTTCAAAAATTTCCTAGCAAGGGAGAATTTTGGGTGCCATACAGTCAGTTCCTTTAAGTGGGGTACCCTGGCATGCAGCATGTCTATTCTGCATTTTAAGTATACTCATGCATGGAAGTTTCTGCCAAACTGTGGCATTATAGATGCTTTAGTGACAAAGCCTTGAAGACAGGCCTTGTTCATGTTCTGTACTGTCAGGGTGACTTCATAACCAGAGTCTATTCTGAAATTGCCATATATTAAAACCATAATTTCAGACTGGTTTATCTAGATGAGACCTGCAGTCTTTTTCAAAGGGGAAATAAATAAAACATATTCATTTTGGACGTCGTATCACACTTGAACCTACGTAGATATGTATAGACTACCAAGTTTCTTCTGAATGCACTACACCATTTCTCCTACCCTATGGAACTGCATCCATATGAAAAGACTGACACCCCTTAAGGTGAGGGTCTGGTTTTGTCTTGTCTTTTGGCCAAGTTTTTCACTCTCCATGTGGAAGAACAGTGCTGTAATGAGTCCTCCTCTTCAGATAATCATTTTTTGTTGCATAAGCTGTTAGTTTGTCTCTTGCTCGGTCTCATATGACTGGATCCATGCAGTAGTGCTTTGTGCAAGAGTTTTCTACAAAGTTGTCAGTATTGACCCATGATCTTGCTTTGCATTTTTGTGATGTGCAAGACTGCAGTGGTTTTAGCAAACAGAGCTTCCTTAGCAACCTTAGGTTAAATCCTTTTTCAGTGACCTTAAACACAATTGTATCTCTGAGCATGTCATTCTCAGTATTTCTAAACTAGCAGGGTTTTTTTCCTTTTGTACTGCTACTCTATAACATACTTGTCTATCTACTTTTTTCCTCTGGGTGAGTGAGATTATACCTGGTATCATTCAAACATGGTAAGTTAGGAACTATTGTAACCTTAAATATTGCAAAGACCTTATCCAAAACAGAAGTATTTTCTGGGGGCTGTTGTGGCAGGAAGGTGGTGATGTCCCTGAATATTCCCTTTTCGTTGTGTGCAATAAAATTACTGCTTTTCATAGATTTCATAGACATTAGGGCTGGAAGAGTCCTCAGAAGATCATTGAGTCCAACCCCCTGCCCCAGGAGCAGAAAGTCAGCTGGGGTCGTAGGATCCCAGCAAGAAAAGCATCCAGGTTTCTCTTGAAGGCATTCAAAGTAGGTGCTTGAAACACCTCCAGTGGCAAGCTATTCCAAACCTTGGGGGCTCAGACAGTAAAGAAGTTCTTCCTTATGTCCAGCATGAAATGACCTTGCAGGAGTTTATAACTGTTCGACCTTGGGGCGCTCTGGTGAACAAATGTTCCCCCAGGTCCTGGTGAACACCCCTTATAAACTTATAGGTGGCCATCAGGTCACCCCTGAGCCTGCACTTTTCCAGGCTGAAAAGTCCCATGGCTCTCAGCCTTTCGTCATAAGGTCTGTTTTCCTGACCTTTGGTCATGCATGTGGCTCTCCTCTGGACTGTCTCACACATCTCCACATCCTTTTTGAATTGTGGGGCCCAAAACTGGACGCAGTACTCCAGCTGTGGCCTCACCAAGGCCGAGTACAACGGGAGAATGACATCCTGGGATTTGCTCGAGAAGCATCTATGGATGCAAGCCAGCATTTTGCTTGCTTTACTGGCTGCAGCATCACATTGCAGGCTCATGTTCATCTTGTGGTCAATCCTGACCCCCAAGTTCCTCTCGTCCATAGTGCTAGCTAGCGAAGCACTGCCGAGCCTATAGACATGGTGCAGGTTTTTCCTCCCAAGGTGGAGAACCTTGCATTTTTTGGTGTTAAACACCATCAGGTTCTTGTCCACCCATTTGCTGAGCCTGTCCAGGTCAGCCTGAATTACTCACCCTGGCCTCAGGTATGGATGCTTTACCCCAAAGTTTGGTATCATTGGCGAACTTGGCCAGTCTGCTTGACTCCAATGTCCATTTCATTAATGAAGAGGTTGAACAAAATAGGTCCAAGGAGAGAGCCGTGAGGGACACCACTGGTCACAGGGCACCACGATTATTGACTTCCGTCAACCACCACCCTCTGGGTCTGACCACGGAGCCAATTTCCCAGCCAGTGGATCATGATGGACCTGAGGCTGCAGTTGATCAGTTTTGCCAAAAGGTGATCATGGGATACCAGATCGAAGGCTTTTTTAAAGTTGAGATATCTCTCCCCTCTTTTGCAGGTGATAGGTCACCTTGTCATAAAAGGAAATGAGATTAGTCAAGCATGACCTACCCGCAACAAGCCCATACTGGCTGTCCCTTAGGGTGTTGCCATCAGCCAGTCTGTTAAGAATGGCTTCCTTGATGATTTTTTCTAAGACCTTCCTCAGGATAAAGGTCAGGCTGATAGGCCTGTAGTTTGCCAGATCCACTTTCCTCCCTTTCTTGAAGATAGAACCATATTGGCCTTCTTCCAATTCAAGAGCACCAGGAGCTCTTGAAGATCCATGCCAGGGGCTGAGCTATGATGCTACCCAGCTCCTTGAGTATTCTGGGGTGTAAATTGTCGGGGCCGGCTGACTTATAGTTATAGTTTCATAGTTAGTAGGGTCAGAAGGGACCTAAGCAGATCATCAAGTCTGACCCCGAGCCATGGCAGGAAAGAGTACTGAAGTCAAACGACCCCAGTAAGGTGATTGTCTAGCCTTGTCTTAAAAACCCCCAGGGTAGGAGCCAGCACCACTTCGCTTGGAAGTTGGTTCCAGATCCTAGCCACACTGACGATGAAGTAGCACCGCCTGATGTCTAATCTGAATTTACCCTCTGCCAGCTTGTGACCATTAATTCTAGTCACTCCTGGCAGTGCTCAGGGGAACAGGGACTCTCCCAATGCCTGCTGCTCCCCTCTGACTAGTTTGTAACAGGCCACTAGATCCCCCCTCAGCCTTCTCTTGTGGAGGCTGAACAGGCTTAGATCCTGTAGCCTGTCCTCATAGGGCCTGCCCTGCTGCCCCCTGATCATGCAGGTGGCCCTCCTCTGGACCCTCTCCATGGTGTCCACATCCCTCTTGAAGTGCGGTGCCCAGAACTGGATGCAGTACTCCAACTCCCAGTTACAAGCAGCAGTATGGAGTGGCAGGAAACCAGGCAGACCAGCACTGTCTGTCTAATGTGCAAATTTATGATGGAACTGATATTCTCATGGACTATTGTTCAATTAGCTTTTTCCAAGGAAACATACTGATGGAAAAAATGTCATCAGCTTTTCTTGATTCCTCTTTGACTAATGAGTGGGCAGTCTGAACAGATGGCAGTATTGCCAGATACCCTGGGAATTGTGGAAGGTAAAGTTTATTAGTTTTCTTGCTCTTAGTAGCGCCGAAAGACTCTTACACTGAGGGCAGAGATCTGACAGCTTTTATTATTTTGATCTCTCCTAGTTGTCTTTCTCTTCTTTCCTGTTCCCCACTGTTCCACACATTCCTCCTCTCACCTTGCAAACCAAGCAGAGAAGTGAAAAGTTGGACTCTTTCTCCTGCTGCAACCAAAGCTATTGTTTATATCTTGTTGCACTAATGTGATATTTTTATTTCTTAAATTACCATTTCCAGAGTGTTCTCCCATCAGTATCTGTTGCTGTCATGTTATTGCTTGAAGTGAAGCATTTCAGGTTATATCAGTATTACAGGTCAAATAGAGAAAACATCAATCCAACCAAAATTCTCCTGAGTTGGCCAGTGACAGGAATACAGTAAGCCACTTTACTTTTTTCGTGTTGTCTAAAAAGTTTTCCTTTCTTTTTTTTTTTTGATGGAGTGAAAAGGAGTGTCAAAAACAAAATATTCATTCCCCTTTGGGTCAATACCCAGTCTGAGGAACGTGCTGTAGAGATGATGAGTGGCTCAGCATTTTGTAATGCTGATGCCCCAACTAAAAGCGCTGTTTTAAAAATCTCCATGGTCATTCACTCAACAGTTCTGCTGAAGGAGCTAATAAAAGAACATTTATATGAAGAATGGACAGGTATGTACCACAGGGTGTTATGTGTGTCTTTAATATTGTAGGCAATGCTTTTGTCCATTTCAAGGCAGGTGCAATGTCAGCAAAAGGGAGCAAAAATGTTATTCAATATGGTATTTAAAATATAGCACAAGATTGACAAACATGTGGCCCATGGAGTCATGTTATCTAGTCTGAGGGGCTCCTGAAGGGGCTGGGAGCTCAGGGACAGGGTAAGTGACTGTGGCATTAATCCCCACAGACCTCTAAGCTGACATAGGGGCTCAGGGAGCCACCAGAATTAATACTGCCATCACTCCCACCCACAAACAAATTCTGGGATGCTCATTGCAGAGGCAGAATGACAAGTAACAGTAGCATTAGCCCTCACCATTCCCTGAGCCAATACAGTGACATTTATGGGAGCTAATGACTCTACTACTCAGTAGGCATGTCTACATGTCCTAGTAATGTTATTTAGGCTTATTGCGCAATAAAATAAAGTACACTAAGCCTTTCCCTAGAACAGGTCTACATGTGCACCCTCTCAGGAGCAGATTTGCTCCTTATGGCTGCATCCAGATGAGCATGGACATTTGCTTCCCTGGGGACAAGTAGAAGTGGCGCACCTTAGCTTTGGCATGAAGCAAGTTACCCCAGGAGGGTAGGCTGGGGCCAGCAGTAGGGCAGCTCCAGTAGCCTTACATGGGGTCCTGACGGCCTCCTGGGGCTGCAACAGTGGTGATCCTGCTGGGTTGAGCCTGGCTGGCAGTTGCAGCATGGCTCTGCGTGGCCCAGTTCTGCTTTCTCTTCTCCATGGGATTTCCAGTCATCAAAAAAAAACATGGAAAAAAAAATGAAGCAGCAAACACACAGGCAGTATGCCCTTGCAGTGTAGAGAACACCTGACTGTGTGGCATAGGGTGCTGCAGATGTGTTTGTAGTACACCATACCACATGACCACACTCATCTGGACATGCCCTATGGGAGTGGACAGATTCAGGCCTGCTCCTGCCCTACTCTGCACCCCCTGCAGCAAGTAGGGGAACTTCAGGCTCTGATCACAGCTGCCCGAGTGCCAGGGGCTTCTGGAGTACCAGGCAGGGAGCTCTGGGGGGGGAGGCTGAGCTTAGCAGGGGGCACAGTCCCAGGGTCCTGTGGCAGCACGCCATGGACACTCTCCACCCTACCTCCAGTAGTGGCAGACAAGACACCATGGGCATTTATACACATACTTTTTTGTCCCATGATGCACTGGAGAGCCATCGCTTTGTAGCAGACTCGATTAATTGAGTCGATTATTGAGTCTGCTCTACACACAAGCTGACACACTGTGATGCATGGCATGTAATTGTATTAGCAGCAAAATGCATGTCAGCACACAGAAAATGGTGGTGGTGCACTTTTGAACTAAAACACCCACTATGTGTTTTATTTCAAATATGCACCAGCACCATTTTCTTAGCACTGATGTCCATTTCACCACTTATACAACTGTAAGCATTGCAGTACTGGGCACTTTTCAAAGCACCCAGCGCTGTGGCACTTGCATGTGTAAAAATGCCTCGTGTCTGTGAGGCATTTCCTGTTCCACCCCCTGTGGTATGGTGCCTGGGCAGCCACCCATGGAACTCGGGCCCACAGGGCAACCCCAAGAGCACACACACTGTGGATAGTTTCAAGCAACAGTCTTTATTTCCCTCTCCAGCAATAGACTCCCTTCCCAGCAACAGACTCCCTCCTGTCCTCCCTCCCCAACAACAGACCCCCCACTCCTGACTCCATGACTTCCACTGCTCAGGCCACTATAGCAGCCTATTGCTCCTGTACCTTGAGCATCCTGCATATAGAAAGGGTGCCACCGGATAGTGGTGGTGACCTTGGAAGTGTGTACTTCATGGCACTGGTGCTTCTTCCCCATGTGCAGCTGCTGGACCTGCAGAGCCAGTATTGTGAGGCTTTTTGTGATAGTTTGCAACCATTCATATATAACATGGACTGTACACAGATGTGTTCGTAGCACACCATAACACTGTTATGTGGGCTGAGCTCTGCATAGCCTTGGATTGGGGGTTGTGTGTGTACAAGTGTCTAGGGACCATGCTAAATTAGCCAGGTGGCCATCACTCACTAGCTGAGTCTTCCATCCCTGCTCACTTTATGGGGTAGACAGCCCACTTGGCATTTACTGCAGGCAGCCTGCCTTCCAAGTCCCCTATCCAGGACAGGACAGGGCCAGCTTCTATCAGCAGCTGCTGTAGCAACTCCAGACCAACTCCCCACTTCTCATATAGGCCAGGCAATCTGCTTCCATGGCACCAGGCACATGCCACCCTCTTGTCTGGGATGCAAAGCTGGTGACACTCTGCCATCTCCATGGCAGCCCTCTCCAGAGAAGCGGCCTGGGCCAGGACCTACACCATGCATGGCCTGCACCTAAAGCATGCCCCTGCTGAGAGTCCCCTGGGGGACACTTTGATGAGCTAAGAAACTGATGTAGGGCCCTTGGCTTTAACGGTGCCCCAGGCAAGCCCACACTTCTCTGTAATGTGCACTGCCACATGGAGAGGTATCTGTACCCATACTACAAGTACCTGACCCCCACAGCTGAGAAGGAGATCACCACAACCATCAATGATTGTAGCTGCATGTGTCTGCCTAGCTAGGAGAGTGCTGGTCACACAATGAATTTCAGCACTGCCTCCTGCTTCTCTGCCTGTTAAGGGAGGGGAAAACTCCAAGGGCAGGGGAGAGCTTGGCCAGGAAGGGTGCCCCCCTGCCCATATGCAGCTTCCATCTCAAGGCATGCAGCCCAGGGGCAGGTTAGTGAGCTAACATGGGCACGAGTGGCTGCAGAGCCCCATTCTTCCTCAGGCCTCCTCTCTGTGTGGAGCTTACCGAACAGGTGTGGAAGGTGGTCCCAGCAGTGTGACTCAGTGCCTACCAATGATGAGGTGGTGTGGCTGCCTTCAGTGGCCTGAGGTGTGGAGGCATGGCACCTAGGTGCCCGAGCAGTGGCCCCATCTGGGGAAGAGCTGGAGTTGGTCACCACTGCTGCCATCTCTTGCCTGTTATCCCTGCTCTGGCTGTATACCCACAGATGACAGGACAGGTGTCCCAGTTTCCCTGAGCTGCCAGACGAGGCCAGGGATGGGGAGTGCACCAGGACTTGTGTGCAAACAATTTCTGGAGATTATTTTTTTTATTGCTGGCCCCTGGCAATGGCTCTGACAGGCAATCTGTGTTGAAGTAGACACAATGGCCATGTCCAGGGCCCCTTGCAGCCAGGCTATGGTCCAAGCTGCCACATAAAGAACATGGTCCTATGGGCAGATGCATCTTCTGGTTGCAGTCTGTGATGTGAACCAACAAGGTGTGCAGGGTCTTGACCTTTATGTAGCACTGCCACCCAGACCATTGGTGGCTGCACTCCCACATACTTCATATATGTGAGCATTAGACTGGCTGCCTCAGGCAAACTGCCTCTGCACCTTGGTGTCATCCTACACTGCTATGAGGTCAGCAGTTTCTCCCTCTGACTGGTTGAGGCCCCGGGACACTGTCTGTAGTGTTGAAAAGGTTGCCATTGTGGCTGCTTCTACGGAGCTCAGGGGCTGAGGCTGAGACTGTGAGTGCCAGCAGGGCTTGGCACAGGCCTGCAGAATGGGGCCATGGTGCTCAGAAGGCAGGCAGGTGGTGGAACAGGCCCCAAGGGGCAGAACTGGGGCCTGTGGTCCTGCAGCAGCCAGCATGTGCCCACATTTCTGGGACCCAATGCCTAGGGGAAGGCAGCATATGGCACAGGCCCTGGGGGTCAGGCTAGGGGTTTAAAAGCCATGCTGGAACAGCCAGAAGATGGCCCTGCCACATGGCAGGAGAAACACCCGAGCAGTGGTGGTGAAACACTGTGTGGCGGTGTGGCTGACCAGGAGCAGATTTGTTTCCAGTCAGCATCTACACATGTGCTACTGCACAGTAACTATTGCACAGTTGATTTACTACCTGTGTGTACAGGTAGTAGCCAACCACACAGTAGACTAATGTATTGCACAGTAAATGTCATGCATGTGTAAAAGGTGATACACTTTACTGAGCAGTAGATTCGTCTACTGCACAGTAAAGCATCTTATGTAGCTATGCCCACTCTGTTGCTGGATGTTGGTGTGGATCCAGCTCATGAGGAGCCTCATGGCCTGGACATGGCCCTGGGGAGAAATTAATTTGACACCCTTGATGGAAAGAAAATTCAGTTAAAAAAAGCTTTTGGATCCTAACTATTTTTGTTGTTTTCTCTGTGTCTTGAGCTGAGATTTTGGAGCCCATTATTTGACAATTTACAATGTTTTACTATCTCTCCTTCATATAAATGTAGTATCAATTCATTTGATCTTGTTTCAGGTGACTCATTCCATATTTTACAAATATACTATTTTTTTCTTCTGAAACCTTTGACTGTTCCCTCTTGTAGATTCTATTGTAACTTGTAAGTTTGTTGTTAGAGAATCATGTTTGATAAGACAGATGTTAGCTGGTATTCACTTTGAGAGGGACAGGATGTTTTCAGTAAAGTTTCTATTAAGCTCTATTAGGATCTCTTTAACTGACAGGGAATTCATTATGAAAATTATCATGTAGAGTGAAAGCACATCAGTTGGCACAAATCAGCAGCCCTGTTGGAAATCTGACTAGGTACAAATAAGAAAAGACACATGTTATGTTCTCTGCTTTTCAAGCTGAGCCCTCTAAGCTACAATGTTAGTAAACTAGTATGAGGGATTCTATTGGTCCTGTCTGTGTATTATGTATTTCTTGAGGATGTCAAATATTGTAAAAATAGGGTGGAAGATTAGGAAAGGCAGCTAATCAAACCTGCTATCTACAGAAATCTCTAAGAGTTTAGCAGCCCTGGATGTAAGTCACCAAATCATGAAGACTGGAAACCAACCAACAGTTCAGGACTACATCATAGCCTGAAATTTGTCCAATAAGCTTTTCAGTAAATACCCTGAGATGTCAAATACCTTTGCAAGAACTAGGGATTAGTTTGCAAACAAACAAACAAGAAGGAAAATGTAACAGATTAACTACCTGCACTGAATAATTAGACTAAATTTAATTGAGAATTTAAGTCTCCAAAACCATTTATATTTGGCATCTCTTACCAGGCTGGAAAAATACATCCTTTCAGATACATTAAATAACTTAATGCATCCAGATACTTCATCGGTCCATAAAAAAGATGGTATTTCTCAGTGTATATTCTTTAGCTATCCTCAGACAGAGATGAAAAAGTCTCAGAAGATTCAAAACAGTTCACTATTTTACCTTTTTTTAAATCAAAAAAACAAAGCAAACATGGAAAATGAAAACTATCCAAATAAAAGTAGGAAAATTTAGTTTCTTCAAATCAAGTTTTATTATTTTTTCAGCGGCTGATAGAAATTGAGGATGGAAAAGGATGCAGTGCATTATACCATGTAATCTACATCCCTACTAAAAGATTTTATTTTTCCCACTAGTCTAGTTTTTGTTGCTTCTCCCACTGTAGTTGTAAATTATTCAAATAATGAGACTCCTGTCAATTCTCTTTGATTAGTCAACAGTTTAATAAACATTCCTTTTGGGAAATCATTGTTCATATTTAGCCTAAAATTATCCTTTCCTGACTTTGTTCATATCCCCTCTTGTAAAACTAAGAAATACTTCTCGCTCATCTTATAACCTTCAAATAAGGATAAGTACTTGTTGTACTCTTCCAAACATTGTAAATTAAAGCTACACATACTATTTTTTCTAATCTTTGAATATTCAATGGCTGGAAAGTCATTTATACTACTTGACCTTTCAATTCCATCTACATTTCTTGATGTATTAAGGAACTAGCACATTCTCTGCACTGAGGTTTCGTGTCTGTAGTACAGTTACAGAGCTTTATTATATATGCCAGCCCAACTCAATTGTTGCTTCTATTTACTAATGTCTCTCATTATGGTCTCCTGCCTAGCTTTATGTCTATAGAGAAGATGAATTCTTACTGAATGAGTGGAGTGAATTGAATTTGACCTTTTGAATTCAGTATATTAAAGCATGGATTTAAAGACCACAGTGATACAGGATTGTGAGGATGCTAGTATGGATTCTGAATGTGGTCATTAGTGAAAGAGAATTCATTTCAAAGGAAGGCTATGCTAGCACATGGTGCCAGAGCTCCTACAGAGAACTGGTGGGATTTTGAAGCTGCCCTCCCAAACTGTTATTCTAGAGTGGTGGGAACACCTAGGGTGGGATTCTTCCAGTGTTTTAGCCCTAGTAGCTGGGTGGTCATGGCACTTTCCTAGGAAGTGGAAAACCAGGGTTTTAGGGTTCCCCTCACTCACTCAGAAGGGTAATGAACCTGCATGTCTCTGACATACGCACTCTAACCACCACACCACAAGTTAAGCATTTTCCAGTCCCCTCCTTAATATTCCTTTTGAAACAGGCCAAGAGTGGAAGATTTGTGATCCCAGGAGCAAAATAGAAGATATGTGGTTTGAAGCAGGCCCTAATTCTATCCTGAGTCCTTGTTCCCAATGGTTAGAAACTTCCACACTGAACCGTTCTCCATCCATTGTATCTAAAATGACTATTAAAGGCAAGGTACTGTAGTTCAGCTTCAAGGGATGGACTGAATAATGCCCAACCTGTGGCTTGGTGGTTAGAGATGGGAAGTCAGAGGCACAGGTTAGACCCCCTAGAACCCAGGCCTCCCATTTTAAGGGCAAATGTCCTAACCACTTGGCCATTGGGCCAAAAATAGGAAAGGGAGCTACTTCCAGCATCTAACACCTGTTAGTCATAGCCCAGACTTCCTATTCATCTTTCAGGTGAGATTTGAAGAAGGGATCCTACTAGTCAGATGCCAGTAAATGGTCCTCATGCTACTGCTCAAGGATCTAGACATCAGTGACATTACAAAGTTGGGGCCAATGTCATTCCTGTGTACTTTGCATACCTTTGTCCTCCATGTGTATAGGCACCCTAAGTCTCTAGCTATCCAGCAGGGCCTATGCTCTGTATAATTTGGTTCCTACCTGTTGGCTGAAATAAAGGCTGTCCTCCCCATAGACACTGTCCTGAAAGGCCACCTTCACATATAATGAGTCCTCCCTGATGACACATTACCAGACAGGTCATCCCCATCACTGCCTAGCTCTCTGACTGGAGACAGCAATGAGAGAAGCAAGTCTGGTAGCCTGCTGCTCCTCCTTCTGCCCAACAAGAACAGAGGCAGGGTCTGCTTTAAGACCCTGTATAGGAAAGCACTTTACATCTGGATAGTCAAAATGTTTCATGCCCATGACCTTGGCACCCTCTCCAACATGACTTGGAGGTGGTGCTTAGTGGCAGCAATATTAAAGCAAGCTCACTGGGCCCAATCAACCAAGCTGCCCACTGCTATGTTGGCTCTGTATATACTTTATTTATCAGTTCTGTCTTCAGCCAAGAAACAGAGGCCTCTTGGGTTAATGTGCTTAAAGAAATTGTTCCAGAGGAAGATGTTTACTTAGGTACGGGGGGTGGGGGGAGAACCCTAACATTCTCAGTTAGCTTTGTTTTTGTAATTTGTTTGTTCTGCTTTTATTAACATGTAGGGTCTCTTCATCTAGTTTAAATATTTGAGAGATGAAAAGACTTGTTTTGAAGTGAACCTACCCAAATCAAAGCAAGAAATTTAAAGATCAGCAGAAAAGTGATTCAAAACTTACATGACTGGATTTGATAAAAGTTTTTACATATTTACGTATTTGTGCAAGGAAGGATAACTTGACAAATTTAACAATCTGCACAACATCGCAGTGAATATTCAACATCTGAAGGAACAAAAACATAAATATTAATTGCTAGGATATAACATGGAAACATAGAAAAGTAGAGCTGGAAAAGATCTCCAGAGTAGGGCTATGCAAAATTTTGCCAGCTGTTTCATTTTGATGCTGTTTTGACTTGTTTCGATCTCAAAACAGCAAAATTGAAACAAAACAGAGGGCTTTGAAACCCCTCATTTCATTTTGAGGCTTAGTAGAAACGTTTCAAAAGTTTTGAAAAGTTTTGAGTTTCAAAGCTCAAGCTGGGCTGGTCTGCAGGGAAACAGAAAATAAGGAGAGGGAGGGAGGAAGAGTGGGGAGAGAAGGACTGCTCTGATTTTGACCGTGTAGCTGGCCAGTGACTGTGATCCTTCCCTGAGGTCCCTTCCAATCCCAGTGCTCTGGGGGAGGGATGGAAAAACAGCAAAAAAGGCAGCATTGTTTGAACTGTTTTCTACCTTAGGGTCTAACAGTTACTGAGGTATCTTCCAGCAGCTCAGAAGCGTTAGAGCAACTAGCATTGATCTGAATGATTTTCTTCTTGCTAGCCTAACTGAGCAAAAGGGATTCCAGAATACTATTTTCTTTCTTCTAGATGCTTTTATTTCATCATTATATTCATCTATTTATTCTTTTCAATTTTATAATTATAATGGATATTGCACCATAGAATTTAATTTATATAGGAAGGGAGATATATTTATAACTTGCAGCATACACTACACACCTTACAGAATTTATATAAAAACATGGCCGCATTTATATATTTGCATAAGAGTAAGGCACTATGAAACACACCATGTAGTGAAGTGGAAAGGCAGCTGGGAAGCCTTTGGGGGGTGCGGAAGAGGGGATAGATGAAGAGGTGTAAGTCCCCCCCCGCAACTGAGATGCAGCCTCTTTCCTGCAACTAGGACAGATGAGGCTTCTACAAGCAGCAAGGAGAGGAGAGCAGTGCCAGTGCCACTTCCTGTGCCAGAGACTGCATCCCCTCCAAGAGCACTGGTCATAACCTCCCCACCACCACCATGACAAGAAACAACAGCACCAGCGTGACAGTCTCCTCCACCCCTGCAGTTCACTTCCCATGCTGAGACTTCCAGTGACAGAGGAAGAGCTGGATCTGGATCTGGATCTGAGTGCCATAGTAAGGAAAATTCTGGGGAAGGAGGGGGAATCAGCTGAGTTTGTGCTGCACACCCCTCAAGTTTCCCCTCAAGATCTCCTTCCCCAAAAGGCACTTCAAAGGAGGCTTAGGGAGAGGCTGTGGAGGCAAGCAGTTCAGCTGAGCCCACTCCTCCTGTTGCTGTGCCTCTGCCTGCTGAGGAGGAGGAACATGCAGCACCCACACATGCACCTGCTGATGCAGGCACCACCCCCTTGCCCTTGCTCCTCCTCATCCTGGCAGCAGCATGCCCAAAGGGAAGTCCCTCTCTCACTCCAAAGCCCCCATCCCCTTAAAGGAGAGGCAGGCCACCCTGGAACAGCGGGGGGAAAGGCGGACAGAAAGAGGGGAGGGTTGCAAGGGCAAGTGAGATCACCCAGAGCATTGGGAAGATGCTTGCTGTGGATGGCCAGCCCTTCTCCTTAGTTGAGTGGCCAGGGTTCAGGCAACTCAAGCAGCTCATTGCCCCATTATAACCACTAAAATTGCACTCTGCCAGGGTTGGGGAGGCCTGGTGGGACTGCTGATGGTGCAGCAGCCCCAGGAAATGCCCTGGACTAAGGATCTCCCTGGTGAAAGGTGGGTAGGAGGTGCCATAACCTCTAGCTACCACACTTACAAACACAGTCTTGGCTGGGGAAAGCCTAGACCCATTATGTCTTTGACAGGCCTGAGACTTGCTGGTTGCAGTGGAGTTGTGAGGCTCCAAGTGAACTCATCTTAGCTTCCTGAGATGACAGCTTTCAGGTTGAAAAAGCCTTTGTCAGGCTGATGAAGCACCTGAAGTTAGTGTGTGTGTGTGTGTGTGTGTGTGTGCTGTTCCTGGACAGAAGGAATAGTAAAGAAGCAAGAGGCTGGCGTGCAATGCAGGCAAGAAAGCCAGCCAGTGAAAATGGAAATGGAGGTGTAAGGGGGTGAGGGTTGGCTGGGGGGGGAGGGGAGCACAGGTAAAAGTGGATAGGGACCTGGGGAGCCAGATGTCTGACGGGCTGTGGTGTGTCAGAATTCCAGTGTCTCTATTGATCCATGAGTTTCTGTACCTAGAAGGCTGATGGAGTGAAGTTCATAGGCCCGGCTGTGAAAAGTGGTTGCTGAGGTGGCATGTGCCCCCAATCTAAGGTGGCACCAGTCACCCATGCCATGGTCTGTTTGCCAGACAGACATTTAAGGCCGGTGAAGTCACTGGAAACAAAAAAAGAAAGGTACTGCTCAGGTATGGGATGGAAGAGGAAGTCCAAAGTATTTCATGTACTGGTTCACCTTGAGCTGAAAAAGTTGGTGATGAGGAGGATTGAGTGAAAGAGCATTATATCTTATTCAGATGGGTTACACTAATCTACCCATGTGGGAGGTTCCCCTCAGCAGCCTTCACTTTTTGGCTAAGATAAAATGTAGCATTTTGGCATCCAGGGGAGGGTGTCAGTATTGCAGTACTCCCAGATCCAGTGTCCCAAATGTAGCAGGCACCTCACAGTAGCTGATAGCCATCATTTTAATTTGGCCTTGTTGTCCTGAACAAGCAACTTTCCTCTGTCCTCTGCTTCTACTTGCCCAAAACCTCTTTTAAGATCTCAAGCAGAAAAATCAAACTGAAACTTCTATGGATTCAGTACTTTACTTGTAACTTGATTTTAGAAATGACTTCATTAAATTTTTTTAGTAAACCAAAAATATACTTTTAGCATAGTTTTTCCTTAACCAGAGCTATGGATGAGCTGTAACTCTTGATTTCTAACCAGAAAGTCTCAGTTTATTCTCCTGACCCCTATTTATATATACAGGACTGCACTAGTACAAATCCTACATAAACTCTGGGTGTTCACCTCCTCCCTCCCTCTTTTTTTTAAGTTTGTCTCTATGCCACTGTTTACATGTTGCTTGTCAGGAACATACTGAAGATACTGAAGGAAGGATTTCATGTCCTCATTAGTATTGGCAGTTATATTTCTCACAAGACCATGGGTCTCAAAAATTTCAGTCATTCCCAGTGTCAGAGTTGTTAGAATATGTACAGTTATTAGAATAGTGGTTGCAATGGAGGCAGGACAGCTCTTTCCTAGCAAAACACAGGCTTATAAACTATTTGTTTTACTTAGGCCACATATTTGAAAATAATTTTCGTAGTCTGATTGCACTGACCTGACAGTTATTTGTCATAAAGTAATTGAAACCAATTATTACTTCCCAAGGTTGCTTGAAGTTGAGGGTTTGAATGACCAAAGATTTTCCGCAAGTCAAAGTTTCCATTTAAGGTCAGTTAGTGTGGTTCAGTTTCAAAACCCTTATTTTCTTGTCTCTTTAACATGCCTTGTCTTATTTTTGTTTCATCCAGGGTCCACTATTACTGAAAGAGTCCCAAGGGTACATCAACCTGACATCAGGCAGTACTAAGGCAAACAGTTATGAAATCATGCTCCACTCACTTCCTTCTGTTTAGTATGTGCCATAGACTGAAAAATTATCTAAGTTATCTAATCTAAAAATTATCTATTACACTATGAGAGGAGTGCTGGACACATCTAACTGCACTTTCAAGGGCATGTCCAGGACTGAGAGGCTGAGAATATTGCTGGATTCTCAGTGGGTGGCTCAAAAAGCTCCATGGCATTATTTTCACAGTTGATTGACACAAGTTTTAATGACAGTATTTTTTTTCATCATCCTGGGTGCATCTACATGAGCTTTAATGCAGTGTAAGCTTACTGCACACTAGAATAAGGCACAGTAAGCTTTTCCTGAGAACATATCTACACATGAGCACATCAGGAGTTCAGTACAGGGCTACTCCTGCTCTGCTGTGCCCAACCACAGCAGCCAGGAGGACCTCCAGGCTGGCAAGGGGCACCAGGGTCAGGCCTGGGCTCTGGGGAGTGAGGGGAGCTGTCACAGATCAGGGCTCTAGGGGGTGGGGGCAGCTGCTGGCAGATCATGGCATGGGTCTGGGAAGCAGCTGCTTAGTGAGGGGACAGTCTCCCAGCCCCTGCTGCCTGGGCTAACCAGGAGCTACACATGCACTACTGTGCAGTAGCTACTGTGCAGTTAACGTACTACAGATAGTAGCCAAACACACAGTAGGCTAATTTACTGCACAGTAAATGCTGCATAATGTAGAGGGTAATGCTCTTCTGTGCAATACATTAGTCTACTGCAGGGGTTGTCAACCAGAGGTACGGCCAGTCGAGAAGCAATGAGTCCCCTGGCTGGTCGATTGGCCAGCAGCGGACACTTCTCCTCCCATCCCTTCAGCTGCTCGTCAACCGGCTGGGGGACTCCCTGCCTATTGACCAGCCCCCAGGGGTACACCAACCAAAAGAGGTTGAAAACCCCTGGTCTACTACGTAATAAAGCATCTTGTGTTCACAACCCCTGTGTGGCTTAAATGTATTCCAAACCTCCTATTATTGTTCGTGTGTTCATCTGGCGAGTACAAAGGATAAAATTGTGGGGATATTCCCCTTTGCCTCTTCAGCTTGGTTCCCCCCAACCCTGCATGCTAGCGTTCCCATGAAAGGGGAGTTTTCATTGGACAACCTGTCCTGATCAGCCTAATACTTAGAACAGTCCTTCTAGTTACTTTTCCAGTACCAGCATTTAACTAAACTTCTTTACTTAATTCTATCTTAATATTACCTGTCATTTCCCTTGTTTCACAGACTTAATTTATCACTCATTCTAATCCTTCAATGACAACATGAACTAAATGAAAATCTTTTTTTTCTCCATTATACATATTGGATACAGATTTGTAATTACAAGGTTCAAGGTGATTAAGTTTCTATGTTCTTCATTAGCAGCTGAGTCTTCTAATGTACTGCTGCATGTAAAGATTCAAGTTCTGTTGCAAATGCCATAGCTTCTCAGAGCATTTTTGCCTCTTTTTGCTGAATTGAACCTGCAAGTATAAATCCAGATGTGGAATACCAATAGTACCTTAAAACTCGGTATCTGGATGCACCAAGAGCAATCATCTACAGTTCCTTTGTTGCACTGGGTGATATCCTCTAGTTCTGCCTGTGCCCTAGCTAGCTCCAAACCACATGACAAGGTCTTATATGATCTTCTGGGGAAGAGTCAGAATGGTTTTCATAAAGGAAAATCTTGCCTCACCAATCTGCTGAAGTTCTTTGAGGATGTTAACAAGCACATGGACAAGGGGGAACCTGTTGACATAATATACTACTGTGACGTTCAAAAAGGCTTTTGACAAAGTCCGTCACCAAAGGCTTTTAAAAATCAGAGTTGCCACAGGACTGAAAGGTAGGTTCTTTCATGGATTGAGATCTGAAAGAGTAAGAAGCAAAGAGTAAGGCTAAATTGTCACTTTTCTGGATAGAGGGACATTAAAAAATGGGGTCCTAAAGGGATCTGTTCTAGGCTGAATTTTGTTCAACGTTTTCATTAATGATCTGGAAATGGGGATACACAGCAAAATCTCCAAGTTTGCAAGCGTTACCAGATTATTCCAGGTAATCAAATCCCAAACTGAAAGACAGAATCTTCAGAAAGATCTTGCCAAGATAAGTGAGTGGGCAAAACTGGCAGATAAACTTTAATGTTAACGAGTGCAAGATAATGCACATAGGGGAAAAATAACCTTGCCTATGCATACAAAATGCTGCGTTCTGAACTAGTTATTATGACTCAGGAAAGAGACCTTGGTGTTATTTTAGATTGAGCTGATGTTTTTAAAGAACTACATGCAGCAGCGACCAAAAAAAGCTAATAAAATGTTGCTAGAGGCAAAGTTTTCTTAGGGCAATATCTTTTATTGGACCAACTGTAGTTGGAATAGAGTTAGACAAGCATTCAAGAGCTTTTCAAGTACACAGTTGGTCCAATAACAGATATCACCCTGAGAAATCTTTGCTTCTTGAATAATTCCTGGCCATCCCAGCTACAACATCACTCTTACACTATAATAAAGTTTTGGGTTTCATTTAAATGGATCTCTAAAAGGTTGTAGTAGTATTGGAAAAGGTACATAGAAGGACAACCTAGATGGTCAGAGGTATAAAGCAGTTGCCCTTGCAGAAGCAACTGAAAGAGCTAGGACTCTTCCGTTTGGAAAGGAAAAGGCTGAGATAGGCCTCTATCATACCCATAAAATCATGAAGGCTGTGGACAAAATGAACAAGGAAGTGCTATTCACCACGTAGAATAGTAGAATTAGGAGGTACTCACTGAAATTAGTAGGAAACAGATTAAGATGGGTGGGAAAATATTTGGGCTGGAGGGCCACTTAGGGAGTTTGGGTGAGCTGTCACAAGCTGGGTCAGCACTCCCCTGCTGTTGCCCAACCCTGTAACAGCTCACCAAAACTCCCTAAGTGGCCCTATGGCCCAAATAATTGTCCACCCCTCAATAGAGAAAACAAAAGTTAAGGCAACCTAACCTTTGTTGCCCCTTTCTCCCTGCAGGCCCTTCCCTACCCAGAGTACCCTGTACATGGCCAAGGCAGAGCTGCGCTGTATTCCTGTGCACTGGCTCAGGACATATGGGTGCAGCTGGCATGACTACTGCCTGACCCAGCCATGTGCAGGGGACTTGGAACAGGAGGGAGGGAATGCAGGGAGAAGGGGGGAGACAGACCACAGCACTGGCCTGGCCAGGCACGGATGACCCATGATTCCTGCCCCTTTCTGCCTGCACCCACTTCCCCATCCCATAGCATGCAGTCATGTTTGGCAGCAGCCATGCCAACTGCACCCATGTGACCTGAGGCAATGCACAGGAACATTGTGCAGCGCCAGCCCAGCCCTCTCCTCACCCAGAGTGCCTGGCACACAGCTGGGCCAGTGCCACCTGTGTTCCTGCTCACCCCTTTGGGCCACATGGGTGCAGCTGGCATGGCTCCTGCCCAACCTGGCCATCTACTGGGGAGTCTGGTTCAGGCAAGAGCTGTGCCACCCACTCCAGCTGCACTCAGGTGGCACAGCCCAAAACAGCATGTGAAAATACAATGTGGCACCAGTACCTATGCTTCTACCAGGCCCTGGACCAGCAGGGCCAAGATAACCCACAGCCCCTGGCTGTCTTCCCCCTGCACCCTCTCCCCTGCTACTTGGGAGAACCTTACCTGAGCTTCAACTCACTGGGCATAGGTTAGGAGTGGCTCTGAAACAGCCTCACTGGCTTGGAGCTTATACTGGGGCTGGGGGACAGGACAGGGAGGGCCAGCTGGAGAGGGGAGAGGCTACTGCTACTGCAGTTGGCTGGCATAAGTAAAGGAGAAGGACAAGAGGCACCAAAAGCCAGGGCAGCCATGAGCTGGAGATAATTCTTCAGAGGAGCAGCCATGGGCCAAGTAATATCATTTGGTGAGTCAGATCTGACCCATGGGTTTTTGCACACCCCTGGGTTAAAAACTAACAAGAGGAAGTATTTTGTTACACACAGATAGTTATCTTATAGAATTCATTGCCACAGGAAGAGGTAGAGGCAGATAACATAGTCAGCTTCAAAGAGGAACTAGACAAATTCACATGTAAGCTGTACCAGCGCTCTAAGGCCAGGTGATGCACCAGATTTTGGGTCCTCAGAGTGCCAGTAGCCCTGGGAACTCCTCAGGTAGACTACTGACTGAGGAGTCCTGTGGAGAGGTGTGTCCCTCACCCTCACCACCCAGGAATTAGCTCTGAACCCAATGAACACATTATTCTTTATTATAAACAACTAATTCATATACAGAAAAAATAAACAAATATAATAATAACAAAACTAACAATCTAGAATAAATTCACAAATATAACATTAGGTGGATAATTCCAGCACACTGGGTTGAACTACCTAAAAAACTAAATTCACCTCATTATAACCCTTTAAAACAGTCCCCATAATCCCCCATCCCCCTCAAACCATTTGATTTCCTTCTGGTCACAATCTACTTCCCATAACAGTAAATGGCAGCAGAGCTATAACTATGATCTACCACTAGATGGCAGAGGCAAGGAGGTTTCTGCTGCTGGGGGATAATGGACTCCTTTGATCCTCCCTGGTAATACAGCAAAACCAACTTTGAACAGCTACTGCAGGCAATAGGCTCCCTTTTATTTCCTTCTGGAAATACACTTCCTGCAAACAGTAGTGATTAGGCATCCCCATGCTAGTTTGTGTTCTCTTGTCCCAATCCTTCTTAGGGCTGTCTCCCCCTTTCAGCAGATCCAGTAGCAGAAAAGGCCTCCCCATACAGGTCTTTGATCCTCCAGATCCAGCCTTCCCAGCTTAGGCTTCCTTCTGCAGGTCTCTGACTCTGCAGCTTTTGCCAGATCCAGCAAGCCCACCAGCTTTGCTTACCAATCCCTCCCCACTCTTTTCCTGGTACCTCTGTCCCTGGTTGCACAGCTCGAAACCCAGTAAGAAATCAGCTTCTCATGGGATGACACAGACTCTCCCCCATCTAATGCCTGTTCCCTGGGCAAGTTTTAGCTCAGTCTTCTTTGGCTGGAAGTTAAGTCTCTGCTCCCTCTCCCCATGGCTGGAGATGGTTTTTCCCCAGTTTCCCTTCTTCTTTTTCCTCCCTTAACTGTTTATGGCTCAGTAGCAGCCAATCAGAGCCCTCAGTCTGCAATTCACATGCTCCAATAAAATGCATGCACCATACATTGCATACTCTCCTGTCTGATAAAGCTTATGTACTCTTTGCAAAGTTGCCATCCCTTTTCTTGCAGGGTTCTTAAGCACAGCTCACCCACTCAGCTTCCAACCAAGTGAACTTTGCAGTTGTAACACACAGATAGATGTATTAATAGTTAGTGAACAAAACTGTTTCCACATTTCTAAACCAATAATGGTGGATTCAGGGGCAGGTAATGAAGTGGGGATAGATCACTCTACATAGATCTGGTTCTGTGTGTTAGACCCCAGATCCATGTGATGCTTAATGACTGGGGAGACAACAGGCCAGTGCATGTCTTTACATGTCTTTTTGCTATGAGCACATACCTAAGACTCTGACCGCTGCTTCTCTTGGTCACTTGCGGTCTGTTGCTGATTTCCTCACTATTTTCAAGGTCTTACTTCTGATTCATCTCCTAACGATAGCCGGTGGTATGCATCCTGTTTCTCTTACACAATGAGCTATATATCTTACAACAATACTATATTGTTAGGAAAATGCTTGCCTAAGCATCTTGCAGTGTTAATTTTAACATACCGTTCTGCCTTGTGGTTATCAGCTTGCCAGGCCACAGGTTATAGCCTTTTATTCAGCTGCAAATCCAATGCTCCCCAAGATCCAAATACTGTCACACTAACACAGTGTTCTCCCTCTAAAGCATCCACTTCTGCCACTGTCACAGAAAGGATACTAGACTAAACAGACCATTGATCTGACTCAGTATGGCACTCCTTATGTTTGGTCTCTTTTCTGGGAATAAATCCCAAAGAGCTATTGGAGTTGAAGGCTGTAAAAACTGTTGATATCTGTTTGTTCATCACTGGTGTGCATTTGCATGTGCATCTGTTTAATTGAGTGAAATAAGTGACTTTGGCCTTTTTTCCCCTTAAAGCTAAAGGATTTCAACAGCCTGACCTCTCCCCTTTTGGTCCCTGTTGGGTTACCCTTCTTAACCTGAGTAGTGGTCTGTAGCAAGTCTGTGGCCATGCCATGACACCCCTTGGTGGCCGTGCAGCCCCTACCAGGCTCAGGCTTGGCTGTAGCCCCCTTCTGATCACTTGCCCACCACACCTTGCTCTTATAAAAGAGAGGCTGCCTATGCACTCTGCATGAGCCTGTGTCAATCACCACTGGCCCCTCCTGAGTCCCCTCAGTCACAGTCCAGTGCCCCCAGACTAGCAAACCCTCTCAGCCTGCCTATATCTCTCTTGGGCATCTGTTGCCTTAAGGCAATGGTCTCCAACCTAAGTAGGAGATCACCTTTGGCATTTAAAAGCAATCCAAGATCTACAATGCATTGCCACCATCCTCCTTCCCCCACCCCTCCCCAGCAGGTAAGTCTGCGGGGAGGGAAGGGGACGGGAGGGGGCAAATCGAAGCAGAAGCTCTGAGAGCTACCTCAAGAGGCTCTGAGATCTACTGGTAAATTGAGATCCACTGGTCAGTGACCAATGCCTTAGGGGCTTTATGCCTGGCTCCATACCTCTCCTGCACCACACCACAAGCCTCTTGGGTGTTACCTTCCTATGATGTTACCTATTCACACAGTCAGCCCCCCTGGGGCCGCCCCCCCTTCCCTGCCCCCAGGTCCCTTAAACAGTTTCCTCTTGGACTCTCAGACCTGTGGTCCCATGTGATGACACTTTTCGGGGCTCCCAGACTTCTTGTCCTGCACACTGCCCTTTCTTAGGACCCCTGGAGCTGCACACCACCCTTTCTCAGGTTCTCTGGGCTCTCTGGCCTGGCTCAGCCCTTGCCTGGACCCACTGACTCTCTGTGCTTCAAAACAATACAAAGGCTACTTGCCTGTAAAGCTCTGCCTTCCTCAGACCAGGTAACCTGCCTCTGTTCCCAGGCCTGCCGGGTTGTTTGTATAAACTCCAGTCCCTCCAAAAACCTTGCTGCCAGGAGCGCCTCACTTTGTGGCTGCCAGAGAGAGACTGTCTGACAAGCTCAAGCTTTGGGCTTATATAGCTCCAGCCTGAGCCCTTTTCCAGTCACATGCACCTCTTGTTAGCCCCCTGTGTCACCTACAAGGAGAATCGCAAGCTAAAAGCTCCCTTGAAAGGGCAGGCATACCCCAGTGCCCTGCTACACTGTCAAATACTTGGGTTCTTCTAGGATTTCCCAGTTAAAAAATGGTGATGGTTTGGGCATCTTTGCAATTCTGTTTCAAGAATGAAGAAAATCTAGCCTTCTAGGCCATATAAGGAATCAAACTGTCAGGGACCACTCCCCTGCACACAGTTCTTGCAGCCAGAACCTTGCCCCAAAATCCCACTCTCCTTCTCCTATGGCCACAAATCAGGAGAGTTTCAGTTAATACTGATGCTTGATTCTTTGTTTATTTCTGCTTGCTATCTCATTCTTTCCGTACTGGAGCTGTCTCTTGCTGACCCATACACACCATGTCCTGTACAATACCCACCAAAGCTCTTTCACTTACTTTTTATTTCCTGAGCATTAACAACAGTCTTCCTTCAGAGAGAAGTGGACTTTTTTGAAGGCCTTTAGCAATAGTTTTAACTGTGGAGTTGTCTTTTCCACTTATCCCTCTCCAGCAGAGCTCCATGCATAAATCCCAGATGTTATGGAGAAAGGTAATATAAAGGAAAAACAAAACCCAATGGCTTACAAAATTGTCAGTGGCATGAAAATGAGAAAGGTTTGCTTTTGGGGTTTTTTTACTACCATTCTTTTGAAAGCAGTCAGGCAGCAAATGCAGCAGGTGTGTTGTAGACCATCAGCAAATTGGGGACTCCAGCTGCATCATAAAAGCAAATCAGAAGTATGGAACAGATATTTTCCATGTAATTAAACAGGCAGAAATATGCAGGTATTGAATTATTTACTACTGTCCTGAACTATTTGGGGATAATTGAAATGATTTATTTTTCTACATCTGCCAAGTCTGAAAGATATGTTTTAAAAGGTTTGACAGGAAAGATTTTTTGACAGGATGGACTGTATTATTTTGAATTTTGACTCTGGATAGTTGAAAATGTACTGAGCAAAGAAGTACCTAGCAAAATCTTCTAAAAAAAATTGAAGTAAAAATTATGATTCTATGTTCACAAAGGACCCAAACCTGCTCTCATTGAGGAACCAGCAAAACTACAAAAGGAGCTGAGAAATATGTCATGCTGTTTTTTAGGCAGATAAAATAGAAAGTGTTTCAAAATGACCTGCATGTACAAAACTGTAATCCTATATTTTTTCCCATACCAACTTCTCCCCCCCCCACCGCACACACATAAAACACACATCTTGTTTTTGAAGAAGGCAGAATGTAGAAGAAAAACATATTTTTCAAACATTCTGTCTGCACAGAGAAGGGACAGAGCCTCATCTTGAGCTCAGTCACCCTCCCTTTCCTGACAGTTTTTAACCTTTTCACAGCTGACCTGTCAGAAATTCTTAGTCACTCAGCCTAAAGTTGTAACTGTAGATGCTGCTGAAGACTGGACTTCATGAGCAACTCTTGGATTTTGAAGGGCTGTAAACACAGTCTGAAAGACTGTAAAATAGGAAAAGAAAGACCATGAATCACTAACAGACACCAAAATTGCATGAATAGCTAACAGACAGCAGAGTTGACAAAAAAGGGTAGCTTGATTAATGGAACATCAAGACTGTTAAAAAGGAGAGAGGGGCTGTTAACACATGTAGATGTTAAGAGATTAGCAAGAATCCAGTAGATTACAATGAGCTATTAAATCAATTGACTCCCTCACCATGCTGCCTGAATACAAATGTCACTGCTGTTCCTGCTGGGCAGCTGGTTTTAAATTTTGGGAAGATCAGGAATCAAAGTAAGGAGTGATTACACTGCTATATCCCCCTCCGAATCTCATTCTGCAGGATTCTGCTTCTCCTTCCATGGGGATGCTGCAGGAAAGAGAAGGAAAAGAAGCAACAGCTAACTTGCAATGTCTTTGTGCTTCTATTTTGGGCAAAAAATGAGCTTCCTTTTTTAATTCTGTTTAGGTACAAAGATACTAATCGCCAGTTTCTCCTCCTGACTGGAATATCCTCAGTGGTGACAGATGCCAGAACCAGGAGCAACTGTCTTCAAGTTACAGCAAGGGAAGTTTGAGTTAGATATTAGGAAAAACTTTCTCACAAGGAGGGTAGCAAAACACTGGAACAGATGACCAGAGGGGTGGTGGAATCTCCATCCTTGGAGGTTTTTAAGACCCAGCTAGACAAAGCCTTGACTGGGATGATCTAGTTGGGGATAGTCTTGCTTTGAACAGGGAGTTGGACTAGATGGCCTACTGAGGTCCCTTCCAACCCTAATTTGCTATGATTCCTTGTTTAAGATACCCTGATTTTGAAAGGCTAATTTTTTGAGGATGAATGAAGGGGGTGGAGGGGTGGCATGTGAGGGAATATGGATAATTTGTCTTAGACTTTGTTGTCACTTGTAGGTTTAGCTTTCTGCTTTCATTTATGACAGATGCTTTAGCTGTGAACAAAGTGCTCATCTCCAAAGCAAATACAGGCTTCTCAGGATTTTGAATGCTCTGGGAAGAAAAGCTTCAGCTGTGTATCCCATAGGAAGGTAAGCAGATAGAGGGATGACAGAGAGCACTCCTGGGACAAAGGAGTGAGATGCATGAAAAACAGAGAAGGAAGAGTAAAGACATTGGTGGGTGAGCCTAAGATAAGCCAAGAAAACATGATTTTAGGTAAAGGGACTATCTGAAGAGATTTAGTGTTGGGTTCCTGGAAGTGGTCTTTAGTTATTAAATTCTATATGAGCCCAAATGTAGCACTTTTGTCATTCTGTTTAGGTACAAGGATACTGGACTCAACTTCCAGTTTCTCCTCCTAACTGAAATATCCTAAAGACGATGTAAAGCTTCTGTGGTTGACCTAAAATGAGAAAACTTTAGATCTAAAGTTTCCTCTCCCAAAAACTATTTCATTAGAAAAGACATCCTGCATTGCTCATCTATAGGACCAGGATGTTCCCGTTGTTTTTAAATAACTATCAGACTATTCAAGCAGGTGAACTGAAGAGTTTGGTAATAGAGTCAGACACCAGGGATGAATTTGGTCCCTTGCCAATTGCAAAAAATACCCCTGGAGCTGTATTCCTTGAGATATAAGCTGACTGCGAGCTGGGCCTGCTAAATAAATGTCATTTTTTCAGTCGTTAATGTTACAATCCAGAAAGAGAAAGAGATGTACACTTAAAACATTAAAGTGAAATGAAACCAAAGAAATTAGAATTGCTACTTCTTATACTAAAATCTTACATTTCTAAGATTATTCTCCATTCAACCTTTGATTATCAACAGTAGGAAGAGGAAATCTTCAGTTCATTACTTTCCTGTGTGGGAAAAGAGTTAGGTTTAGAAGTTTTATATCACTGAGGTGAAGGAAAGTCGGAAGATAGCCCCCCTACCCCGCTCCTCCCCCTTTCAAAATGCTTCCAGTTAACAATTGATAACTTGATTCCTTTTTGGGTCCCAGAACTAGATGCTGAAGCTTGTTGGTTGAAAATTCAAGTTGTGTTCTAGTCCCTTAGTCTTTATCTTGGGAGAGAAACAAAGGAGCAGGACATACTTAGGATTTTTGTTAATGATTCATGAATTCGAATGAAATATTCTGTGCAGTTCTGCAGTTATACTAACTCTTCACTGGTTTGTATCTCTCTCTTTCTTTTCCTGCTTTCTCCTCTTTTCCTTACTGCTGCCATCATTTTACTTTATCATATAAGGTTCTAGAGAGAGAGACACAGGGCATGGGTGCCATCTGTAGTAGAAAAGCATTTCTTTCAGACTGTTCCGTCCTTGCATTATCTTTTTTCATCTATACACATTACTGATAATAAATATCATTTTAAAGGTAAGCAGCAAAATAAGCCTTTTGATCTTGTATTTCTTGTACCAATGTGTGTATTTGAATGTTACCATTGTTTTTAGAAATTCAGAAATACAGCTTGAATCTTTAAGTTCTTCATTATCATAGTTTTCAATTTTCTTTTTAAAAACACCTGTTCCAGTGAATGGTGCCTTCTGATCTTAGCATCCTTTCTTTGAATACATTGAATCCTTTTCTCAGAGGAACAAAAAGTACTCCGATAGGTTGGCTGTGACCTTTCTTGCATACAATAAGGGAGCTGTAATCTAGGCGTTAGCTTCCTATTCGTCACTTGCCTAATTATTTCATGATTTAACTTTTTTTACCTGAAGGGGTTGTTTAGCAAAACTACAATGTTGAAGGTCTGATCACATGATTTATTTATTTTTTGTGTTCAAGTATGGTAAAGGATTGTTCATATCCATGATATGCTGTTCTATTCCTTTCTTTGTTTATGTATGTGCATTAAAGTTGTTAAAGCCCTGAATGAGTAAAGACAATACTGAATATACAACATCTTGCTATGCAGAGACTAAACAAAAGATTTGCCAGTCTTTTTTGTGTTATTTGTAAATCTCTTTCCAACTATGCTAGAGTGTTTGAGTATGATTTGTCTATTTCTTTTAACACCGGATATTTGTTTATGCTCATTAGCAAGCCAGATATTAGCATTGGTCAATTCCTTACTTAAATCTGATTTTAAACTTTTAATGAGAATTTGAAAAAAAATGCTCTTATATATAGCTATGGATTTGGTTAGCTGAAATTCACAGCTCTTTTGTTAGAGATATTTTATTACCATAGAATTAGTCCAACGCAGCAGTTCTTTACTCCACTTTCCTTTAGAAATCAGATTCTTGCTCCTACATGATAAATTTAAACATCTTGTTCTCCACTACTTAGCTCCAGTGTGCATCTCTACCCAGAGATGTAACTGGATATCTCTGTGACCTGGGCAGTAGTGGCATGCAGGGCAGAAATAGCAGAACCAGTACACCCAGCTGCCACCTGTGCCAGCAGCTATTTTTATGTTGTTTCCTTCCCCTCCCCCAAACTACAACATTGCTTCTGCTGCTACTACTACCACCATCATCACCAACACCCACCACCACTTGATTCCCTTGATTTGAAGGTATATCATTGGCTTTTTTTTTTTGCAAGAAGAGAACACTGTTGCAATGTGTGGTCTACTATAAACCCCAAGTCCTTCTCTGAAGTACTGCAGTTTAGCCATTCACTCCCCAAATTGTATTTTCTTTTCTTTTCCTCTAAGTCCTTCTTGACATACTTTATTAAATGCCTTTCACAGTTGTCCCCCCACATTTCTCCCAAGACAAAGGGACCTAAGGATAAGTGTTACTCTTGCATACTTGGATTCATCCTATTTAGGAAGTTAAAACTCTTAGCAATGATTCAGGTTCAGCAGCACAGCTCATTGGGTTACAGACCATTTTCATTGGTTATGTCTAGGGACCTACTCAATTAACAATTTTGTGGATTTTGCAGAAATTTCAAAATCAGGCATTGTCTATAAAATTCCCCGTGACCGTGACAATGACCGTGAAATCTGAAAGAAAAAAAACAAAACAAACCTTACTAAAAACAGAATGCTGGCCCCACAGTAAGAGCCAGCAGTCCTTATGGCTGCTGTGGCTCAGCCGCACATCCTGCTGGGGAGAGGGGGCTGACAGAATGAAGGGGAGTAACCAAGATGGTTGCCACCCCAGCCCCTCACTGCTGATGGACTGAGAGGGCTGCCTGTCATAAGGCCCTACCTCTCTTCACCAATCAGCAGTGAGGGGTGAGGCCACATGACAGGGAGCCCTCTTGGCCAATCAGAGGCAAAGGGTGGGGCTGTATTATCCTCTCAACTATTAAGTGATGAGAGGTGCAGCTGCCAGGTCCCCTTGGCCAATTAGAGGCACGGAGGGGCCCCACTGCAATAAGCCCATGAAAATGGTGGCCTATCGTATCGCATGATCTGCCTGTGAAATCAGCTGCCTGCCCCCTTAATTTGGGTAGGTCCCTAGTTATATCTGGTTTGAGCCAAACCTATCACATGCCCACTTCAGATAGGAGAGACAGACAGACAGGCAGGCAGACAGACAGACAGACAGAAGGGGAGGAAGGAGGACCCGGGCAACTATAGGCCAGTTAGTCTCACCTCCATCCTTGGCAAAGTCTTTGAAAAAATTATCAAGGCTCACATTTGTGAGAGCCCGGCAGGGCAAGTTATGCTGAGGGGAAACCAGCATGGGTTCATGGCAGGCAGATCGTGCCTGACCAATCTAGTCTCTTTTTATGACCAGGTCACAAAACGCCTCGACGCAGGAGGAGGGGTGGATGTCGTATACTTGGACTTCAGGAAGGCCTTTGATACGGTATCCCACCCCATACTGGTGAACAAGTTAAGGGGCTGTGACTTGGATGACTGCACAGTCCGGTGGGTGGAGAATTGGCTGGAGGGTCGCACCCAGAGAGTTGTGGTGGATGGGTCGGTTTCGACCTGGAGGGGTGTGGGCAGTGGGGTCCCGCAGGGCTCGGTCCTTGGACCGATACTCTTTAATGTCTTCATCAGCGACTTGGATGAGGGAGTGAAATGTACTCTGTCCAAGTTTGCAGATGACACTAAGCTATGGGGCGAAGTGGACACGCCGGAGGGCAGGGAGCAGCTGCAAGCAGATCTGGACAGGTTAGACAAGTGGGCAGAAAACAACAGAATGCAGTTCAACAAGGAGAAATGCAAAGTGCTGCATCTAGGGAGGAAAAATGTCCAGCACACCTACAGCCTAGGAAATGACCTGCTGGGTGGCACGGAAGTGGAAAGGGATCTTGGAGTCCTAGTGGACTCCAAGATGAACATGAGTCGGCAGTGTGACGAAACCATCAGAAAAGCCAATGGCACTTTATCGTGCATCAGCAGATGCATGACAAATAGGTCCAAGGAGGTGATACTTCTCCTCTATCAGGCGCTGGTCAGACCGCAGCTGGAGTACTGCGTGCAATTCTGGGCGCCGCACTTCACGAAGGATGTGGATAATCTGGAGAGGGTCCAGAGAAGGGCCACTCATATGGTTAAGGGCCTGCAGGCCAAGCCCTACGAGGAGAGACTAGAGAAACTGGACCTTTTCAGCCTCCGCAAGAGAAGGTTGAGAGGTGACCTGGTGGCTGCCTATAAGTTCGTCAGGGGAGCGCAGAAGGGAATTGGTGAGTATTTATTCACCAAGGCCCCCCCGGGGGTTACAAGAAATAATGGCCACAAGCTAGAAGAGAGCAGATTTAGATTGGATATTAGGAGGAACTTCTTCACAGTTCGAGTGGCCAAGGTCTGGAACGGGCTCCCAAGGGAGGTGGTGCTCTCCCCTACCCTGGGGGTCTTCAAGCGAAGGCTAGATGTGTATCTAGCTGGGGTAATGTAAGCCCAGCACTCTTTCCTGCTTATGCAGGGGGTCGGACTCGATGATCTATTGAGGTCCCTTCCGACCCTAGCATCTATGAATCTATGAGCTTTCCTTCCTAGTAAGTTGCATGACTTATGGGTCACTAGACCCATAGTCAAGTTTTACTAACTGCAACTGATAACATAGATTGCATGTTTGAGGATGACTGAAAGAATAGAGGACAAGGCTAGATCCTGAAGTTCACTTCCATACATATAAACATAGTTTAACATGTATTTTAAGAAAATAGAATAGTTCAATTTTTCCAGTGTCTATGTGAATGGAATACAATGGATAGCTTCTCTCAATTGTTTGGAGTAAGGGGTATGGTTTCTGTGGTTTCCACAGAAACAAGTGTCAGTATATTTGAGCACTAAAGATTTTCTTTGTTGCATGTTAGCTCAGTAGAATGTAGTGGTCACAGATGAATTGAAAATCCAATCTGGTGAAGCATATTTTTAATGGAAAGGTTTGGCTTTTTTTCCCCAGTAAACAACTTCATAATAACATTGTTTTTGGAGTAAAGGATCAAGTTTTATGTAATCATTTTCAAATAACTTTGGACTCAAATGTCAAAACAAATACTTTTATTTTCAGTAGTCTTGCCTTTATACATGTGGCTGTTTACCTACGCTGTAGTGAAATGAAGTCGAACACTTCCACTCCACCTTTCAACTCTAGTCAGTGAAGCAAATTATTATAACAATAGAGTCATACAAAGTTATGAGGGGAGACTGTGCTGTCTGAAATCCTATCGAGCTTTCAATTTAGCTACAGCTTGAAAAAAGATAGAGAAAGGACCCCTCACCTACCATTAACAAAATCTTTTTCGTTACTCCACATTCTGTGTGTAAGTCTGTTGGGGAAGAGGTGTCCATCTCTTAGACCAAAACCCACCTGTAACCCAGCCAACATCTGGAGAAGAAACCAATCACAATTTAACATTCTGGACCAGACATTGTATTCCTCCCATATACAATTATCACTGAAGGCAAGAGCGATTCCATACTATCTTGTAGCACTATCGCTTACTTATATGCCAAACTACAGTAAAATGCTGCCTTGTCCAAACTTGCTCTCATTAGCGATAGTGATTCCATGCATTATATCTCCATAAATGATAAAGCAAGGCGCAAGGAAATTCAGATCAAGGAGTACTGGATAAGGCTCGGTCTGCCTTCTGCACATTCTGATAGATCAGTCTGGCACCCGCCATGATCATTCAGCTATTTTGAAATGGAACCAAATTTACCTTCCAAGTGTCTAAGGAAATAAACAAGTACTTGCATCAAGGTATAGTAACACTGAAATATAGTGTGGCTGAGCTATGGAAGACTCACTAGCTTCTGTTTGCGACACTGTAGAGTTCTTAAGACGAGCAGGTGACTGGTGGTGGCCCCTCAAAATTGAGGATGCCGTTTTTCAGACCTGATGGGTCCTCAGGTGATTGAGGAGGCCAATTCTGGATGCACACATTCTTCAGAAATGGTGGCATGTTGCTGCGTGGCAGAGTGGGATTCACAACCCCAAGTTGGTCTCCTTCTTCTTGCTCCACCACCACCATTTCATTTCAGTATTGAGTCACTGGGCCGCAAAGTGGCATGCACCTTGGTGGCCCAGGTGGCGCCACGCTGAAAAGTCAGCAGGTGACTGTACTGTTGTACTAAAAAGAGGAAAACATAACACCAAACTCTCTTATTTAAATTGCAAACTATTTTGTCAAACCTATAGCTAAATCAAGCTGCATAATAAAGGATGTACTTGCAAATACTTACTCAGCTGGAAAGTGTGAGATATACATATTTCACAACATTTTCCCACTGGTTATATACATAGCACCTTTCTTGGAGTTATACTTCAGTGAACTGTAATATAAAAGATTTGGAATTCTTACTATGTGAATGACATTAAAGTTTTGGCTCTTAGAAATTGCTTAGTTCATTGCCATTAATACTAAACAATATCCAGGTCTATCCATATTCAGCATAACATTTCTAACTTTTCAGAAAAATGTATGCCATGAAGATTTTACTATTTGCTGAATAATGGTTAACAAGGGAGGCAATGAGGAAAAGAGCTAAAAAAAATTTAAGCAAAGCAAAATATTTTTTTAAAATATGCATTCATGATATTTAGGAAAGTCTACAAAATGTCTGCCAAGAAATCCCCAAGAGTTTTATACAGAGTTCAAAGCAGTAAAACTATATTCTGCAATAAAATTCAATAATGTTCAGATCATCCATATTCCACTAAATTTCAATTCACTTTTTAGAGCGTGAAGGCTATTATAGGCACTAAATGATATTTGCCTGACATTTAAAACATGCTTTCTTGAGAGTGAAATTCACCTATGGAGGGAAAAAAAGAAAGAAAAAAAACCAAGTTTGAGCTGTGAGGAGGAGTCAAAGGTGAATTATGTGCAGGAGTGACATAACATTACCTGCATTTTATGCAGGTGGTTTCACACCATCCATGCATATGTTGTCAAAAAAAGGTAGTGTTATAATGTCAATATTTGGATCTTAAAGACCACTGGATTTGCAACTGAATGAAAGGCATGACCTGTGGGCTAGCAGAGCTGCTAACCACAAGGTAGAATGATATATTAAAAATATATTGCAAGATGCATAGGCAACCAGATTTTGCTTATGAATGCTTATGCTAAGCCAGCCATTTGCTTATGCTAAGTAACCATCTTAAGTGTGTCAACCATTTTCTGAGGGAAAAGCAGAAAGTAAAACTTTCTGTGCGAGTCTGTGTGCTGTGAACCAGATACAGTAAGGAATGGGATAAGATACAGGGGCCCAAAAATGATAGAAGATGGTACAACCTAAAACAGAAAAACAGACTCGAATGTGGAAAACAATATGTAATTGGTAACAGAATCCAAGATGAACATATGCAAAAAGGTGAATGGTGATTGGTGAAGAAGCCTCCAGAAGCTTCCAGGTTTTGGTCAAAGTCCGCCCATTGACCAAAGAGCAGGAGTCAAAGTCTTAGACATGCACTCATAGCAAAAGGGCATGTAAATGAATGAAATGCATAGCCAATTCCATGCTAATGAAGCAAACAGTAAACAGAAGCGGAGCTTGAGATAGGAGGAGAAATGGGTGGAACATAAGATGGGCGAGGGTAGAATAAATGCTAATAAACATGAACTGAAGTGTATAAATGTAGAAAAATATTGTTCATGGCTGCTCCTCATCTCTTATGGTGAGAGAGCTCACCCGAAGCTGTCTCCATTTTGAATAAAGCTGTTGTAAGCAACGTGTGCTGGTGTTTGCTCCCTGCTTGCTTTGGCTAATGAGTAACAGGATCCATGGGTAATTGGACCATTGTCTCCCTAGTCATTGGTACCGCATGGAGTTGGGGTCTAACAGGTAGTGTAATGGGGAATATGGTATCCATGGAGTATATAGCCCCAGTTGTGCCAGCACCCTCTGCACTTGGCAGCAATGATCTGAAGCTTGGCAGCAATGATCTGAATTCTTTCCAATGAGGCAATTGCATTGAGGTTCTACTTGGATATTGAACACAACTAGAATTATCACCTTTTCTGATCTGGAATATTTCTTCTACTATCAGTAGTTCAATGGCTGCATTCTTTCTTGAAAATAAATTGACATTGAGATAACTGCAGAATCCCCAAATTATTTTACGTCTGTACATATTTTTACCATAAAAATGACAATATTCCATAAAGGATAAAGAAAACTACATTGAAACAAAACATGAAACTGTACCAAAGCATGGTAACTATACATGTCTAGTGTGAGCTTTGATTTTTAAGTAATATACATCCCTCTAAAAGGGAATTATTTATTTGACTTAGAATACCTTGATGAAGTTTGATTTACATTTGAAAGCTAGTTGAGTACTTCCAGAGAGATTTATATTTTTACAAAGGGATATCAATAGGAATGCCATTCCTAAGTGTAAGAATTACTTCAAAAACTGCACAAAGAGATATGAGAGGAGAAGCTTGTTTTAAAATAATTATTTTAATTTCTTTCTGGGCTTACTGAAACCATTGGGTGAACTGGTATTATTTGGCAGTTGTTTAGCTGTGTTTACTTTTGCATTAAAATTCAATCACACTTCCAGTCTCTCCACCAGTGAAAGAACATTGTCTTTTATTAGGCACCAAGTTACTGTGTTATATTAAGCTACTATAGTCTTCCTTATCATACGCTCAGACTCTGTCATACTTATGTACAATACTGTAGATTCAAAGAGTCCCTGTAATCATTCCTGATGTTCTACATCTATAAATCCCATAGGACAACTCTAGGGACTATTGTTTAAGGGTCAGTTTTGTATTATGTGCTCTTGAGCACGCAATATTGTTCATTAGTTTTCACACCCAGAAACATTTGTATTTAGCCCTTGATGCCAGCAAAATTTCAGAAATGCTTAAGAGAGTGGGATATTATGTACAGCTGCTAACTGTAGAGACAGATTAAACAATTAGTTTTGAATTGTCAGCTTCTTGAACTAGAAGAGATTTGGAATCCATTGGCACAGGAGGCGGTAGAGGCACATAACATAGCCAGGTTGAAAAAGGAACTATATCAATTCATGGATGATAAATCTATTAATGGCTGTTGAACAGAATGGTTGGAAATGTTTCCTCTGGCATCTCTAAATCAATAATGGTTAATATGAGGGCAGGTATTGAATAGGGGATAGATCAGTCTAGACCAGACATGAGCAAAGTCTGGCCCACAGGTCAAATCGGGCCCACAGCAGACTCCATTTCCCAGTAGTTTCTGCCTGTACAGCTCCAGGCTGGTCTCCATGGAGCACGGTCGGGACAGTATGGAGCCTGGCTGGGCTGAAGCACAGCCCCAGTTTTCTAGCCCCACACTGTCATGCCTCCATACTTCTGGGGTTTCCATGGAAAGCAGCTGGGAGCCATGTGGGCAGGAGCTGCTGGGAAATGGGGTCTAGCTGCAGGTTGGACCTACCATTTTGTCCACCCCTGCTCTAAATATATCCTGTCCAATGCTTTCCACCCCTGCCACTGCCAGAGGCAAGATACTGTGCTAGATGGCTTGAGCCAGTATGGCACTTCTTGCATTCTTTTGTTCTTGTACTTCTTACAAATTGGAACAACCTCAGCAAAAGAAATGGGAAGACTCAGTTCAGTTTTTCAGAAACTGAAAAACCCTGTCCGGAGACCACTTCTTAGGTCTCTGTTTTGACAGAGTTGAGAGATTTTGTTCCATACCTCTGCTTTGAATCTGACAGAGAGGAGATTTCAATGCAGGTTATCCCAGACTCCAATTAAGTGCCCATACTACTGACCTTTATGGTATAAAAGGAATGCTCTTAGCAGCCTTGTTTTGGAATCTTAGTCCTTTTGCAGATCTAGACTTTCCCTTTAAAAAAAATACCACAAAAATAACTCAACTGTGGTTCAATTTATTTTATATAGCCCTGTTTCAATGGTAATAAGGATCAAGTTTTTTTAAAGGGTCTAGTTCAGTGTTTTGTTTTAATATGATTATAAACTGAAATAAATCAATATATAATACAGGTCACTTGGGGGGAAATCTGTTGCTGATGAGAACAGTCTCCTTTTATTTCTACTCCTAGTTACCTTGTAACACATTGACCTTTCTTTTCCCTTCTAGGATGCTTTGCCTTTTAATTATCAGTATGCTGTTATGCCCCACAATGGTCATTGATTATTTAAGCCATTCATCTTTAATTCTTTTCATTTCAATTCAAGAATCAATTACTCTAGCCACTGGATGACTTCTGTTGCATTTGTCTGAACTCTCTCCAACTTAATATCATTCCAGCAGCAGCAAGCAAAAAAGGAAATCTAGTATTCCATGTGTGGTGATATCAAAGACATTTATAGAGGAGCTACCACTTCCCTACACTATTGCGCAAATCTTCTGCCTTAACCTATATACCTATATTGCACTGGTCTCTTGCTATATTGCTTTATTTTATATCCGTTTACTGTTCATTAACATATTCTAATTGCAATAATTGTGTGTGTGGGGGGGGGGGTTCTTACTTGTTTTGAATCTCACAGGTTTTCTTCCCCTTCTCCTGAAATACTGGTGATTTTCCAAGACCAAGTCCTATTATTTTTTCCTATCCACATTTCTAATCCTTTTGGGTGATGCAATGTTTTTTTTTACCACCCACATAGACCTAGTCCTTTATTTGTAAATTGTGCAAAATTAGGCACTATAAAAAGTATTTTAGAAAGCTTATGATTACTACCTTTATTCCTACCCATAATTAGGATGATGGATCTCAGTTTATTGTAAATAAACTCATTTGCAAAATTTTAAATATATACCCACACACACAGTTCTCTAATCTCTACTTACAGATATTTCAGGCATACAAGAAAGAATTAAAATATAATGCAGTTTAATTGTGTACCTTTCTTGTTCAATGTATCCCAAAGAATTTTACAAATCAATGAATTACAGCAGATGTCAATGTTGCAAAAAGTATACTATGTTAGTAAATATGCTTAGTAATAATAGTTCATGCTCAATCTTGGGTGTTCAAACTGAACTCTATGAGAAGCAAATGTTGCACTGGACATCATTACTATTCTTTGATTAAAGAAAAATCATGGGAGGGATCATAAATTTATGTCTGACCAGCCCCCAAAATCTGCAGAAAGGGATTGTAGATTAAGCATCTAAAGGATATGTCATTTTCCTAGCATTGTAATGCAGTGTTAGAAGTAGGTTCACATTTAAGTCTTGGAAGAGAAGCTTAAACTCACCAACCTAAATTTTCACAATCTTGCATCTTATCTAATCATTTTTACCTATGTTAAAGACTATAGCATTTCAAATCCATTTAAACTAACTTTGCTATTGAATAAAAAGTGGAGTGAGGTAGTTTAAAACATAGCAGACAGAATGAACCAGATTAAAGATTTTAATCAGTGAAGAAATGCAGCTATGTTGTTCCTTAGAGTTAAAATAAACAAAGTTTGCTTTAGTCCATTTTTATAATCTCAGACAGAAAAAAGATCACTATACAAATTCAGCAGTCTATATTAAATGGATGTAAAATTGGTTAAGTAATAGATCTCACATACAAATGTTTATGAATTATTATCAGTCTGCTTTTTGTAGGACTTTTCAAGGTCTTGGCTCAATGCTATTCAAAGTGTTCATTGGTAATCTGAAAGGGAATATAAAATAACTGCTCATGAAAATTTGCAAATGTTATAACAGTTGATGAAGTAGTAAATAAGTGATGGGCCAGTTATACTGATCTAGATTGCTTATTAGAATGGATTGATTTGAACAATATATGCTTTAACTGTTAACAATCAGATACTAGGAACAAACAGCATAAGCCATGCTTAGAAGATGCAAGACATTACCCTGACATGCAGCAAGATCTAGGGCTTAGGGATAATAATATACGTTTTAAAAGTTCATGAATTTCTACAGTGATATTGTAGCTATGAGAAGAAGAAACCTCTTGGTTAATAAGCAGAAAAGTTTAATAATCAGTAGATGTGGGAGCTGGTATTATCTTTATGAATGTTATTAGTGAACGCAGGAACAAAATGCTGGATGGGCTACTGAGCTATCACAGTCCAACATTTCACAGGCAACTGTTAATTGAAGGAATCACAATTCAAACTCTCACCCACAACTGGGTAGATGTACCCAGTTCTATTGTCCAATTTGAAAAATATAATTGAAATAAAAAGTTTAGGAAAGAGCTATGAGCATGATCTGAAGTCTAGAAAATATGCTTTAGAGTCAGAGTAAAACAGTTTTATGGAGTTTATTCAAGAACAAGTGACTTCAACAGAGTCTACAAGTACCTACAAAGAAAAGGAATTTCTGGTAGTTAGGGACTTTTTAGTCTAAAAAGAGGGCTCTCCAACTTCAGACCAGTTAGGGGCTGCATGTTGTGTTGCTTACAGGCCCTAGGCTTTACACCATACACCCTGGGCTGCACATGCTGTGGGGGTGCACACTGTGCAGACTGCCAAGACCCCCACCACATGCAGCCCACCTGACATGCTTAGGCCATAAGACAGGCCAAGAGCAGCAAGAGTTAAAGTCTTCAAGTTTTATGTTCTGTGGAAAGCAAGTATTGTAGCAATAAAGTGAAGAATTGCCATAACTTGAGTTAAGTTAGACCTATCAAAGAATACAAAAATAAATAGCAAAAGGGTCTTCGGCCATATAAATTAAATGGCAAGAAAGAAAGAAAGCAAAGATGATTAAATATAAACTTAGGCACAACCTCAAGGCTCAATGAGTGTTTTACCTTGGTTTTCAATAAAGATTTTGATGCTGACCATGGGGACAACAGCAGGATGGAAATTACTATTAAAAAGTGGAAGCAAAACTCAGAGGCATTTTCCTTCACCGTCGTGATTTTCTCAGCGTGGAGCCATGCTGCATCACTGATACACATGACACATTGAAACACATGATGCATGAGGCTGCCAGAGCATGTCAATTTATGTACTCCAGCTCCGATACACTAGATTTCCAGCATGTCTGAGCAGGCTCCTTGCATGTGTGTAAGTGCCCCAAGTGACCTGCTATTCCTGGCACAACTGCTTCTCTCTCATTCTAATGGGAAACCTGCTGCTGCTCCCCAACTATCGTAGCTGGGCCTTGGACACTGTGTCAGGGCTCACTTCTGTGGTACTGTTGCTGTGCAGCCAGCACAGCAATAGTCCCTCTCAGCTTCTGGCCACTGACTACCTATTCCTTTGCAGCTAGATTGTGTTAGACTGCCTGAGTGCTGCCTGCTACTGTTTTTTTTTCCCCCCCCTTAAAATACCAGAAGCACTAGGTTCCCTGAGATTTGATCTGCTGTAATGCCTTTTGAAAAAAAATAGAACGCTAGCCTTTCAAAAAAACAGTTACAATGAAGTACTGAAAAAAAAACTGGAATAGTTATACTTCCTATTGCCTCCAAGTCCCCAACATGAGGATATTTGTTATTTGTTGCTTTTAACACCTTAGAAATGTCAGTTTTACAGGGAAATTCATTAAAATGGGAATTAATAATAATTTCAGATGGAAAAGAAGACAAAAATTTCTCTGTAAGCACTTTGGGTCCTTCAAACATTCAGAGATAGTTAATAATTCAACAATTTATGGTTCCTAGATTCAGGACCCTTTTGTCTACCTGTAACTTCATAGTATCTCTTCTGCATCTGTTTTCCCTCTTCTCAGAATATAAGCATTGCTGCTCTTGCTTCTTCCGCAGGACTTCACTATATGCAGTCTCACTCTGCCTTGGCAGAACAGAAAAGATCTTTGTTCCTTCCTGGGATGCTCCATTCTAATTATGAATCTGCAAACCAAATGCAAACTGCAAACTAAATTAATTATGAAACTGCAGACTTCCTGCCCCCTAACTGACTTCCTGCCCCTTGGGCAGGGGGCTAGACTTGATGATCTTCAAGGTCCCTTATAGCTCTAACCTCTATGAATCTATGAAAATGTGGGGTGTAATAATGCCAGGTGGATTGAAATCCAGTATTTCCCAGGCTGAGTAGCCCTGAGAGGACTAAGTAAGGTAGCTCTGAAACTTCATGCTAATGAGTTAGGTTTTAGTCACATCACAGGTGTTAGGCACCCAGTCCCTATAAGTGAGGTACATAAATAAAGTTATTCATAAGAGTAATCTAATTACGTGGACTAAGTGTGACTGCATAAGTTATTTGCCTAAAGGAAATCATATGCATTGATGGTCACAGGAATGAAACAGTTTGTTCTACTGACATTGGCACAACTGAAGGGGTTCTAAGAACATTATTTTCTATAGCATGATGAAGAAATATGAATCAATATAAACAAGGGAGAATCAAATAGTTTCCCCAGCTTTATAAATTAGGTAAATAAGGTAACAGCCTTGAGGAGCAACAGTTCCTCTGAATTTTCTCAGCCTGTGCTGTCTAGTTTCTTAAGCAATCAATCAGAAGAAGAGAGTCTTAAAAATGAAAAACAGCTCAGCTTCTAGGTATATTAAAACAGTTCTTATGCTTGTTCTACATTGCTCCCCTTACCAGCTCTCAGTGCTATTCTTCTTACCTAGCCATGTACCCTTTCCTCCGTCTCCCAATTCTTTCCATTTTTTCATCAGTCCACCATCCCATCCACATAATCTACACCTTTTCTTCATTTCTATCCAGCTTTTGCCACCTGTGTGTTTGAATCACTCCCCACCTGTCTTCATGCCACCAGGAGAATCAGGGAAAGAAATGTACCTTGCTTTTAGCTCTGGGGTCTTGTTCCATCTGGGAGCAGAGGAGCTGGCAGTATTCTTTACAAGGGAAGTTTTTCGAACCCCCTATTCCTGATGGTTAAAGCACACTTACTTTAGTGGCATGGTGCGTGTACAGTTTGGTCAGCACAAGGGGTAAGAGTTTAGTGTGACTGGAATCACTGGGGGTGTTATTTATTACACTTTAGCAGGTATCTACTGAGCATATGCAAACTGAGATTTCTGAGAGGTTTATAATTTAGCCAAATTTGAGCAGATTATCATCAGCAAAGAGAAAAGTCTTCACCCTGACACACAGGCCACCATTTTGTCAAATTTGAAATCTTGCTCTGAAAACAGAGGTCCTATATCTTTTCAAAGAAAATTTCTCCCAAAAAGGTTAACCTTGGCAAAACATTTTTTTCTCTAGCTGTGTGCTCATAAACAGATTAATTGGTCTGATGAACTTTTCCAAAGACATCCAGTCAAAACAGACAACCTGCATGGAAAATTTCTGCTCAAGTAAAACTGGTCAAATTATAAGCCAGTAAACACAAGGTCTAACCATGGGAAATATCAAAGTAATTTAAGTACAACTGTTTGTTTAAACTGTTAGAAGAACCCTTAATGTTGAAGTCTTTTGCTGATATAAACTATGGCATTATTACAATAGGGACAAATATCCCACACTTGACCTACCCAATTAGATTGTCTTGGTGTGATGTTTGACCAGGAAAATAAGCTGCCCCCAAGCCTTGCAGCTCCAGATAGCAAGGGAAAAGAGTCTATACTTCAGATGCTCCCTGCTAGAAACCAGAAGGACAGCAATCCGGGTTGGATACACAAGAGTGGCTATGCTGCATCCTTTTTAGGGCTTATGCCAACCATGCTTCAAACAGAAGTGTTTTTAGGGACACAATGGTAACCAGGTTTACTTCAAAGCAGTGTGCCGACTCCCACACTCAGGGTAGCTGGCTATTTCTGATGTAGGTTATTGTCAGGAATAGCCAAATAATATGTAAGCAAGTGTCACAAAGCCTTGCTGTATCTTGTTAGATTTTACAATTATAGGAACATGCTCTCAGCAGCAGTCACGCACTTCTTTTGCTAACGTTCTGTTTACAGTGGAATGGCTGTGATATTGCCTGTCAGTTCTCATTACCTTTTGATCAACAGCTTTTCAGGATTGACACCACCAGAAGCTGTTGACTTTGACAGTGGGAATGTATTTAATAGAGTTCACTTATACATACGTTAGCCATTTCACAGTAGGCATAATAAATTATGTTAACTTCTATAGACAATTAAAATAGGGTGACGCCTGGGGATCTATGGTTTAAATTAGATTTGAGCAAACATAAATAAATTTTAGGGCAAATACTACATTTTAATGTGTGGCCTCATACAATCTCAAATGAAATCAGATGTATAATGCTGAAGCAGAAAACAGCCTAATAATTTAGAAATACTTCAGATGCCTTATCATTGCATCCTAACAGTCCAACTCATATTTGCCTTTCAAGCCAAAGAAATATCAATTACTAATCCATTTTCAATACAATATACCTATCATACTTTTATACCCAACACAGGCTGAATATTATATTATTCGATCAAAGCCCAGGAAAGAGATTTTTATTTTATGAATCTTTCATTTCTCTCCTTTATATATTTTTTTCTCCTTTTTCCTCCCTGCACCCCTCCTGCTCAGCACCAAATCTTACTGTTCTTCTGCTCCTTCTTTGATAAATTAACTTTACTCATTGTTTCCTATACATGAAAAGACATGATCAGTTTCCAACAGACTCGTATTTTGGAGAAAACTACGCTGACCTTATGTGAGAGAAAGTGCGAGTCACTTAAGATGATCATGGGTAATACCTACAGTTATTCCTGCCATAAAACTGGCATAAATCAGTTCCTATCCTATTAATTTCGATACTAAAAGCATATTTTAAAATAAGTCACATATTCTTTATATTTTGTCCTGAAACTGCCCTCAAGTGTACCTCCCTGTTAGCACATGATTAAGGCTTGTTATGTTGTAATTTGAAATGTTGGCCAATTAAATTAATCCATTAAACAGGACTTGCACTTTGGTTGGTCCAACAAACTAAGAAGACTGCTACACGCGGCATCCTTCCTTAATCTACAGTACAGTCTTGCATATAGTTCAGTGCAAGTGAGAAAGAAAAATTTGCAAAGGCTTTTGATGTTTAGCTGGCAGGGCCTCTGCACTCACTCCTCTGTGGTGGTAGGACACTCCTCTTGAATGGCTGTCACTTTGCCTGTGCTGACCAAAATAAGGTCTCTACTGTTACCCAGAAAGCAGACTTTAACAACACATTGCCACCACATTGTATCGGAAAGCTATTAACCCCCACACCTACCTTCGTGCCATCAGCTTTCATCCTAAGCACACCACTAGTTCCATCATTTACAGCCAAACTACAACTGTATCTGCTCTGATCTGACTGACATGATCCTTAAGGATCTTGAGCAGGAATTCCTATGATTACAATACAACCCCCAAACTGTAGCCACCCAAATCAACAAAGCCAGACTCAGACCTCACTGCTACAATACAAACCTTGGGACAAGGACAGCAAAATCCCTCGGACTGTCTCCCTCTCTACTGCCTGAAGCTCGGACAGCTAATTAACCATTATTAACCTCCAACCTCTTCTATAAAAGGACAACCATCTCAAGGTAAACTCTGTCTTTGTACAGACAGCCCCTACCTCAAACAGCATCTCTTAAACAACAACTCTTATCCTCACCAAGGCATCAGGTCTTGCAATAGACCCACATGCCTGCTGTGTTCCCACTTCAGTACAGACCATATAATCACTAGACCTAATAATGAATACAACATCCAAGGTTGACTTACCTGCAACTCTACCAACATCAATGCCCATTTGCTGTCTACATCAGACAGACAGGGCAAATTCTCCATGAAAGAATGAATGAACGAACATTGGTCTGACATCAGCTGCGGAAAGACACACAAGCCTGTGACAGAACACTTCAACTTCCCTGGACTCTCCATGGTTGACTTCATGATTGCTGTTTTCAGGCAGAAAAAAAAATTAAAAACCTGTTTGAATGGGAAATTTTAGAACAAAAAAATCATGCACAAACTGGACTCTGTTAAATATGGTTTAAACAAGGACTACTTATTCTTCTCCCATTATCTGGATTACGTTTTGTGACCCCTTTGTTCCTATGGGTTTAATATTTGTTTGTCTCTCCTAACACAGCTCCCCTCGCTTTCTCTCTCCCCGTCCTTCCTTTTTGTATTCTAATTTCTCTCTCCTTCTTATACCCTTATTTCTCAACATCCTTTCACAAGGTCTAATGAAGTACAAGATCACTTTTTTTAGATCTTATTTAGTTTGTCTATAAAAGCGTGCGTGTACTCTGCCTTTGTATTCAAGTCACTGTTTTATCATCTACTCTGTGCATGTCCTTTCACAGCATCTGATGAAGGAAGCTTGGACTCACAATACATTACACATCTCTGATTTAGTTAGTCTATAACGTTAATTTCTACCCTGCCTTCTGCCAAACTAAAAGCAGTCATGGTGAGCTTATGCTCCTAATTTTTTGTATCTGGCAGGGAATGGCCCAAGTGTCCATGTACTGCCGGGGCACCCTACATGCTACTAGTGGAGGGTTGTGGGTTACCTGTGTAGCCCACAGGGTGGGGGTGGGGTGCAGGCTGCTGGCAGAGCCCAAGGGCTGGGAGGGATCTTAGGAGGCACTCCAGCACAGCCTGTGGGATAGGGCTATCTAGCAAATGAATTAAGGGTATCAAACTGCCTCATTTATTCGGGTTAGACTATATGCAGTGAATGAGAAGGTCACACATTAAGGAGTGAAAGTCAAAAACACTGACAAGATGGCTATCTTATTCATGTCATATTGATCAGATGCATTAAATGAGACAGGATTCTTGTAGGAAAAACAATTTAGAATACAATTAGTATAGAAAGTGTCTCTTCTTTACCTGCACACAGCTTGGATAGTTTTCAGAACTGTGGGGCATTCATTCCACCTTTCTCATCCCTTCCCCATTTAGTTTTTTCCCCTTAATAAAGCAGAAAGGAGACTTTTTTCTTGCTATTTTGACTCTTTGACTACATTTTTATAAACTTATATTAGAAATACTTGCAGTTATACTATGTTAATGAGCCAAAGATAATATGAAACGTATGCTGCTTAACCTTAGTTTACTTATCTTCCTGTACGTAGTAGGGTAAAACCATAATTTGCTTCATGCACTGACTTTCCTGCAACCTGTGGCAATCCATGTCACAGAGTGAAGAACACCATAATATATTTTATAAATATCTATTAAACACAAATGCGAAATAAATGTGTTCATGATACGCTCATGCGTTTAGTGTTTTTGCATAGGAGAAGACAGCAAGGCAGATGGGTATGCACATGCATGCGCACAAGTATTTTAGATATTGCCTTTACATTTAGCTTTTCTCTGCTTGCTTAGAAGATTTAACATGAAATAAAATTTTATCACGAAGAGAAACATTGCAGCACACTCATAATTCACCGGTTGACAGAATAATTCAATATTGCCTTGTTACTGCATGTATTTCTAATAACGTCACACTAGAATTTTCCCCCCTTAGTTTCCTAAAGAATCAAACTCTTGTTCATTATTATTCTGCTTCATTTCTCCCTTCAAGAAAGTTAGTGAAGATACCCGTTCAGCTATGGCTGCTGGCTTGGAAAGCAGAATATTCCCAGACTTGCCAGCAGTTAGCATTAGTTAATTATTTGAAAATTCCTTAATCTCTATGTGACAGAATACTTTTTAGGTTGTCTGTCACTTTAAGGGCTGGAGCAGGGAGCTGCCAGGTGGCTAATAAGATCAGTCATTTTGGAGATTGTCCATTTTGAGAGAGTTCTGTTATAAGAGCAGAGTATTTTGAGATCAGCCAGCTTGGAGTAACATTGCCCAGTAGAGTTCATGCTCCAGGAATAGCTCAGAGGTAACGGTGAGGCTATGGGGAAGAAGGAGGCCTCAATGGTCCTGGGCATGACCTAAAACTGCACCCTGCTGGCATGGGGAGGCCTGGTGATTCTGCCTGCGGCAGGGCAGGGACACCTAACTACCAGGACCAAGAACCTCACTGGTGTAAGGTGGGTCAGGGTACCTAAACCCCTTCAGGGTTGCTAGGAGAGTTTTATTTTTTGCGGGGGTGGGGCGCAGGCATGCAGACTAGCTGAACTTGAGTCCTATGTGTGTTGGACCCTGGAGTGGGGGCCATACATGCTGAATGACAAACATCTGACCCCAAGGAGGGTGTAAGACCCTGGCTCTTGAGCATTTCAGGGCAGAGTTGTGGGATAGTTAAGCTCAGGGGGAGTGGCTGAGTCCTAAGGGGTAGAGGACCCCAGGCCCTTGTGTAAGGGGCGGTGTTGTGGCCTGAGAGGACAGTATAATGGTTTGGTGAGGGGTCAGAGGTGAAGTGGGCCTGTACTTGATCAATCATTCAGCCCTGTTTGGGTGAGGGGTCATGGGAGAAGCCCAGAAGACCACACTAGGGCTGACCAAGGGGTGGAGAGAAAAGCCTGAGGATCTCTTTGAGTAGGGCGGAGTTAGTGTGGCCTGGATAGGCAGTATATGTGGGATAGCCTCCCACCTATTTGACATCTTATTCATTTATCAACGAGAAAGGTGGGCAGTTTGCCCAGAGACAAGGGTGGGGCATACTAGTACCAGGCCTAGTACCAGGCCTTTGTCACACTCTAATAATCATATAACTTCTACCCCAAAAGCCGTAAATACTGCAGATAAAATTAAATAGTTTTAGACAGAGATAGTACGATTCCCCCTCTATATGCTAAATAAATGTTTTCTTTGGTTATAGTAGTGTTAGACTGATGTTGCAGCTGTGATGATTTAGGAATTATGTGAGAGACAAGGATTGTTGTGGGTGACTGTTATTGGACTAAGTGCATAGTCTGTCCTGACATAACATAAGATATCACCCACAATACTTCTTGGGTTATAGTCTTTGATGTAGGTAGGTAGTACTTTTTCCTACTAATATATGTATATATATGTTCTTTGTTCCACACACACACAAAACAAATAATATAACCTTTGATATATGAGCTATAATCTCCTGGTTTAATAAAAATAACTAAACAATGCCATGTTTAGAATATAGTAAGATACAGTAAAAAAAAAATTATGGATTGAAGTGAGAGCATGCAATATTATTAGTAGAATATTAGGTATTTTTCAGGTTATGGAATTCTAAATTTTAAGTTTGAATTACTATCAAGTTTGAAGAAAAGCATAATTAAAAATTGGGAGGTAAATAGAATAAAAAGGTTATGGTTTTATTAAAGGTAACTTGTGCCAGCCTAACTATCTTCAATTTAAAAATGTATTTTAGACCAAGGAAACATGGTAGAGCTAATCAATATGGACTTCAGTAAAGTAGAGGAGGTTCAGAATAACAAAATGGAAATAGTGGAAGACCAGCGCGTAACAGGGAACACTTGTGCTGTTACTGCAGGGAAAATGTGTGTCCAGCAGGATTGGCAAGGGCCCTTTTAAGAGAGGGGTTTTTTGGCATAGAAGTGTGGCAACTGAAGAGAGGACAAGGCAGCTTCAGGGGCCTTCAGGGAGAAGCCCTGCATGATAAGCAGCAAAAAGGGAAGGAATAAGGTGCCTGCAATTGCCAGTATCCCTTCCCCAGGAAGAGTCTGAAAACAGAAGGGATTACAGCCAAAGAGCAGATACCTGGCAGGGCTGCAGAGACTAATGAGCAACCTCTGTCTGGCTGACCCAGAGAGGAGGGATTCTGAGGATAAAAAGGCTTCCCTCGTGCTAAAGGGGGAGTCTAGCCCTGGATGGAAAGGAGGCAGGACTCCCAGGTGGATCATGTCCAGAAGTGCAGTAAGGGGTGCCCTGCTGGAGAAGGGGTTTTGTTTTTATTTTTTTTTCTCCTGAGCAGAGGGTTATGGATTTAAGTTCATATGAGTTGGTTTTGAATACCTAGACGGGTAGTATTTTAATTGGATTTAAGCTAGTAAACACTAGAAGACTGGTAATGACAGTGAGGGGAGGTGGAGGACACATTTCAGGCACCTTAAAGCACCCTGCAAGTTTCACCCCTTCTAGGAGATGGGGGCTGGGGTGGGGGGAAATTTAACTCTTTGAGGCCAAAGGACCAGGAAGGGCTCCAGAGCCTAAACTGTAGGACGTAAAGCCCCAGCTGCCTAGCTGCTGCTGAGAAGCCAAGGCCAAAATAAGTTGGCCTGGAGCTGAAAGTAGCAGCCTGAGTAAGTAGGCTTTGACCAAGAAGTTAAGGGTCTAGACAAATACAAAGGGTAGACCCAGATGGCCTAAAGAAAAATTCCAAGAAGTGGCGCAGGTTGCTTCATGTATAATTGGTTATTCCATCAAAGCATGACAGGCCATGCAGGTCAGTGATTTGGAATTGGGGGCTTCTGGATGTTGATACTAGCCACCTGGGCTAATCCTGCCATGCCGAGTAAGAGGGGGGGAAAGATTATATTTAACAGTGCAAAGTTATGAAATCAAGAAGAACAAGAATGCTTGCTATAACATTAGGATTCCTCCATTGGAATCGATTGAGAAGAAAGATCCGAGTGTGCTAGCCAATCACAGAATGAACTATAAACCACTAATGTTCTTGGCAACTGTCGCTCTTCTGGCTCATGGTGTAAGCACAAGATATCTATGTGACTATTACACTAAGACCTTCAACATGTACATCTAGACACAGTATGGAGGAGCAGAAACTGCCCTAGAAGTACCATCCCTCCTTCAGACCATTGAGACAGAGTCCAAAGGCCAGACCGAGTCCAGTTATCCAGTGCCTCTATGGTTGTAGCTTCTGCCAGAGAGAAAGAGATTAGAGCTGATGATGATTTTCTAACACCTCATTCAGGGCACATTTCTGTCAGGTCATGCCTCATAGCCTTTCTTCAACCAAAGAATACCCACAAGCCAGTGAGGGCTAGGGTTTTGAGGTGCCCTATACTCTCTTACTCTGGAGGTTGCATTATTGTGGCATTTTATAGAAGCTACCCTGCCATGAGTAGCTCCACCTTATAGCCACCAAGCCCTCCAGTCAGATGCAATTTATGGTCATACCCAGGGCCACTAATGTAGCACAGCTGTAAAAATAGCTAATGTGATTTTTAGCATGTTTGGATAGATATTTCCAGTAGGCAAGTATTCTTCTTCTTGAACTAGACTCTGAGACTTCACCTGGAATATTGTGTACAGTGCTAATTATGTATGTTCAAAAAGATTATTTCAGACTGGAATAGATGTAGAGAAGGCTGCTAGAATGATTGGAGAACTAGAGACCCTACCCTACAAGAAGTGGCTTAAAGAGTTTGGCTTATTTAGTTTAGCAAAATTATTTCTCTGACTACATACATCTGCAGTGGAGGAGAAGGAGGAAGAGCTATTTTAACTAAACAACAACATTGGTCTCAAACCAAATATATATTAACCAACAATAAATAAACTTATAGTGGAAAGAAGAAGGTTTCTAGTTATTGGAAGAATGAAGTTCTGGAACTGCCTTCCTGTAAAAGTGTTGGAAGCAAGTTGTTAACTCCTTGCAAGGTACAGCTAGGTGAATTCATGAAAGGGATTATGTCAAGGTAGTCTGGGACCCCAAGGGAGCAGAGCTGTTGACTCAAGGAACTTCTTTCCTGTTCTGTATTCTTAAATATCTAATATACAGATAAACATATACAGCCTGTCCATTGCCTAACTTTTGTTACTTTGGCACTCACAGTATTATGTTTATGAGGGAAGAGAGTATGGAGAAATCAAAAGGGGAAATGGTCATTTGAAAGCAGTGAAGGAGGCTGGCTGAAGGGCCAATTTTTCTTTCTGGGTAGGCAGATAAATTCAGCCTGGGTTTCCTGATCATTTATGACCATAGTCTAAGCTGCACATATCTGAACCCAAAGCTCCATTAAAAATGAATCTGAGGTTCAAAGTGGAAGTTAAGTCTTTCACGTTGGCTCTAATTTTCTTGTAAACTAGAAGATATTAAGGGATCTGAAGCCAGAATCCTAGATCTTCTACAAAACTTAGTTTTTAAAAATCTTCCATACTCCTTTGAGCTTCTTACCTTTATGGTCCAAATATTCAGAACTGGCCATTGTAAATGCATTGATTTTTGCTTTGTTTTGGGGAGGGGTTAGAGTTTGGGGAGAGAGAGTACCTAAGTTGAAATCATGGACCTAATTTCCTGAGGTGCTGACCACTTGTAATCTGAAGTCAAAGTTCCATTTTAGATGATCAGCACCTCTAAAAATCAGTGCTAATGTGGGAACTCCCAAAATGAGTCACTTTAAAATATTACCATAGATGTGCACGTTCTGAGTGAAAAATAAGAATGGGAACAGATTTCTACTGCATCCAGTGGATATATCTACGTGCATTAAGACATTTTATCTCATCATCAAGGTTCCATTTCTTTCTAGCTATTATAGCTCACTCATGATTTTCTCATGAAATTTTCTCCTATCTTTTTTCTAAACTTGAGATTTTTTTGAACAAATAAATTTGTTACAAATTCTACAACCCACCAACAAAATAATACCTGAATATTAAATATTTTCCCATTACTTTTCACTTAATTTTTTCATCCTCCTTTTGTTAATTATAATGCTGATATGTAGAAAACATACAGGGATGTTCTGAGGATAGATACATTTAAGATTTCTCACAATCTGGATGAAGATTACATAAAATTGATAGATCTGCCATGAGTAGACAAATATTACCAATGGGGCACTGATAAAGCCATTTATTCCCCCCTATTATCTCATCTCAGAATCATGAACAACATGCTTCAGAGGTAGAAGGCTATGCATTTGATGTGTTTGGCAATATCCCTGCTGATGACCTATCAATGCGCACATCTATATGTGAACTTAGTGTACCTGAATAAATTCCAGCAGAGTTTGTGCCAGAGCATGTTGCTTTCGGGTGCAGCATTTACATGTGTGCCCAAGACTGCAACATGTTGAGCTAGGGCACTGCATCCCCAACTGGCAGGGGACCCAAGTGTTCACCCTGTCTGCCTAGAGCTGCTCTACCCTGGCTCAGCATGCTGCAAAGGGGCTGACTGGGACATGAGGATACTCCAATGTAGCCCCCACATCATAACACCCTTGTGCCCCAGCTAGCTCCGGTCACCATCTACAAGAGCGTTGTGGATGGGTAAATAACTCTGACATAGGATAGTACTTGTGTCAGGCAGTAGTATCCCACAACAGAGTTAATTATTTTACTCTGGGCTAGCAGGGCCACATATGTAGACAGTGATGCTTTACTATGGAACTAACTAGTCATTCCACAGCAGCCAGATCTACACAAGACACTGACTATGCAGTCATTACTGCACAGTCATTTAGTACTTGTATAAACAAGTGTGACAGGGGGCACACTCAGGGCCAGGTCTCATGCTGGCCTCTCACCTGTCTCTATGAGGCAGTCCTCCCGGTCTCTCCTGCCATGTCTTTCCCACATTTTCCACCAGTTTATGGGAACAGCAGACAGCCCATTACATGTCCCAGTGCCAGGGGGAGCTATCTGCAGCTCCAATCTCCCCTATACCACAGCCCATGCCTCGCAGATGGCATCTATGGTGACATCATGCTCCAGCCTAGAGCCAGGCCAAGCTTAACCTTCACCATCAGGCCTCTTTCACACACACATTCACTCTGTCCTCCTCTCACTAGGGCCTCTCACATTCCACCCCTTCTCACAGAGTCTCTTTCTTGCATCAACAACTTGTTCTGCCCTGTTCCTTCTTGGAGTGGCTCCCGTAGGCCATAGGCTTCATCTATATCATGCCTTGGGTGGCAGATGTACAGCCTTGTGGGGCTTTCCCATGACCCTCACCTAGGTAGTGGCCAGCCAAGTTCCTGACCTGGGCCAAGTTTGCCCTGGCCCCTCCCAGGACAGCTTTACGTAAACATAGACAAACACACACTGGGCCCTTGGCCACACATACTGGGCTCACAGCCCTCTGTTCCCCCTCACTGGGGCTCCACACTTCCTTCAACTTGCTCTCCAGGGGGTTGGCCCATGTGCTGCCCTTCAGGCTGTCCCGCAGCCCTACTCAGCCCTCTTCCAGACCTTCACTAGTACCCCTTCTCTGGGGTTACACATCTATCCCCTCCTTTGCGACTCCAGGATTCCCTCCCCTGTGGAGGCGCAGGTGGCCACAGCTATGCCTGGCCCTGCCTGGGTCTTACAACCTCTTTGGACTCATGTGTCCATAGCCACATAGCCTGGCCCTTGTATCCACAGTGTTGTGGGGCCTAGGGGTAAGGCACCCCAACCCACCCTTCACTGGGGTGATAACTGGCCTGACATTTCCTGGGGACTCCTACACCACCAGGAGCCCTACCAAGTCACCCATTCCTGGCAGGGTGCAGTTTTAGGTTGTACACAGTGACACAGAGAACAAGGATGCCCTGCTCCTTTAAAGGACTGAAACTGCCAGGGAAAGAGCCCTAGCAGTGAGTTGGAGGCCCCAGGTGCAGGTTACCAGGGTAGCCAGAACAGGCTAGTGGCCCACACCTGCCAGCAGTCAGCTGACCGGAAGGAGCAGGGCCTGGCCCATATATAAAGCCCAGGACTGAGGCCAGGAGGGCAGTTCCTTGCCAGGAGCCAAGGGGGAAGGAGCTCTCCCTGAGCAAGCAAAGGGGAGAGGCCTGACTGCAGCTCCTGATACTGCTGTGGGACAGAGTATTGCCCAGTAGGGTTTGAAGGATGTTATAGCTGGGTGGCTTGAGTTTATGTTACAGCCCAGGGGCTTGTGTTTGGTTTAGTATTGCAACATTTGGGGAGCACAGACCCCAGTGCCAGAAAGGGCACAGATCTTTGCAGGGCTGTGGAAACCCTGAGTGCCAGTGAAGCACAGAGCAAGATGGGGCTGTGGAGACCCGGAGCGCCAGTGAGGCACGCATAGCCCATAAGGCTATGTCCCAAAATACCCATTGTGACATCCATCTTGGAGCAGGACCCACCAGGGGTCTGGGAACCCCATGAGGTCCTGAGAATCACTCTCGACTATGTCCAAGAGGACTTAGAGGCAGCCTCCCTATCATTCATATGATCAAAGACATGGCAGGAGAAAATAGGGGGTGCCCAGTGGACCAACTTGGCATGGTAAGGGAGCCTTGGGGAGATCACGGACATCCTGCAGGACATCCAAACAGTACCAGGAGCCTCCAAACCATCCCCCTAAGCTCCTGCCCTTACCTGCAAGATGTTTCATACAGCCTTTCAACCAGGTAATGTTTCCACCTAGCTGCCAGCAGCAAACTGCTGTGTTTATATAATCAACCAATGTTTTAAAATGGCTACTGCAATCAAGCACCTGCTGGCTGCTTGACTCAGCCCTTAAACTGGTAGACACTGCAAGTGCACTGCCACAACAAGTACTAAATGATTGCACAGTAACCCAAGTTACTGCACAGTAGCACCAACAAACAGCTTTTTTGTGACACTGGCTGCTCATTAGCCTGAGACTACTGCACAGTGACACTCATCACAGTTTCTGCCATGTGACATTACTGCACAGTATTATTCTGAGTTCCTACCTAAAAAAATTCAGTGCCCATGATTCAAACTATTAGTGAAGCTGTCTATTTCATCCTGTGAATTAAATTCTCTGTCCTGTGTCCTTATTCAAGCAAATATCTTATTAGCTCTAGTCCAAACAGCTGCAGTAGGGATTGCTATATCTTATCTGAAGAGGGATGGACTCCATCTAGCATTGTAAGTCTCTTCCATCACTACTATTATGAGTTGAAATTGACTGACAAATAAATCTGTTTTGTTATACTACTACATAGTGCCTGTATGTTACACATTTCTAGATGCTTTTGCTATCAGTCACCAAATCTTTACTTTTTTTTCCCTCTGCATTGCCCTTATGTTCTGTTTGGGCTCTAGCAATCAGCCTAAACTCTAAACATCCTATCTCCTTGGAATTGCCCAATAAGTACACTAGAATACTTTATAAAACCAGAAGGAACACATCTTAAAGGGCACATCTACATTTGACACTACCTCACTGTAGCAATGCGCTGCAGTGACATAGCCTCTGCAGACTAAAGCCTTGCCACCGCAGCTATATCGCCATAGTGACAAGCTCCATAAGTATAGAACATTGCTCCAGTAATGTAGCAACTAATAATAACCATGCACAGCACTACAGGCTGTTACTGTGCACTATGGGCTATTACTGTGCCATCATTTAGTACTTCCAAAGGAAAGTACTAAATGATATCACAGTAACAATGGTGCCATGGGGACACATGTAGATGTGTCCAAACCTTATGTTATTAGGTACCAATACATAGACAAATCAAGCATCATGAGCACAAATGGAAAAATATTAATTTTAATCACCTTGCTGCTAATCTACTATATTTTGTTTCAAGGATTTCATAACATAAAGCAACCTATATTTTGCAACCTATATTTTGCATTCTTATATTATCTTAAATTATGCATTCTTTGCATTCTTAAATTATCTATACTCTATATGATGTTTTAGTGTTTTACCATGGAAAACAAGACCTTTCCTTATGGTTGCCATTTAACTCTTATAATAAAACACCCTCATTTAATTAAAATATATCCTTATTGAAGAAGAGTTGCTATAATATTTTTATTGAACTATCTTACATGAATGCCAGTTTTAAAATGTAAAACTAAAGAGCTGTGTGCAGTATTTCGGTTATAAACACTGCTTTTAAGGTTTGCCATGCATTCTTGCTTGGCTGACTTTGATGGTTGGGCAATTACTTCAAATGGTGTAAAACTGCTCAGAAAAAAAGCTTGTGACCATTTATGACAGGCAGTCATTTAGACAGAAAAACTAACTTGATGTGTCATGTTTCGACTGCCAACATACTGCCAAGCATCACCAGTAGTGACGAGGAACTAAACTCTGTAAGCCAGATCCTGGGGTCAGGATAATCTTAACTGAAGGATGTAGCTGAATGTTTAAAGTTGACCTTTCCCCATTCCTGGCACTGCCTCTGTATAAGACTGTTTTCTCTGGGTGAGATCAACACAACCTTCTTCCTGGTTTCTTTCACCCATTTGTGGGTAGTAGAGACTGGAGAAATTATCACCAATATTGAAAAAACAAATGGAAAGTCTGGGAATTATCCTGATCAGGGGCAGGACCCAGCCCCATGCTCCGATCAGGTGATCAAGGGATGAGACTTGGAAAGAGCTGCTGAGGTGGATCAGGTCCCAGCCCCATGCCCCATCCACTGCTGGGGCAGCTAGCAGTAAGCCCCTGGCTAGGATTACCCACCCCTAGGACCTGCCCCTCCCCAGCTCTTTCCAAGTCCCCTGCTCCAATCAGAACTAGCTACCAAGAGATAGTTGTCCTCTGGCCAGCATCCAGGGGGAGCCTAGAGCTCCCCCTGGCTGTTGCAGGGGCTGATGCAGAGCCAGCAGAGGCAGGATCAGATTGCTGCCATGAGCAGAAAATCCACTTGCTGGACCCTGCATGTGTGGAGGCGTGCCTGGGTCAATTTACTCTAGAGGAAACTGATCCCACATTATTTGCATGTGTAGATGTGTCCTGTAGGCACGTATACATGATATGTGTTATTATGCATTAGCCTACTTTACTGCGTAGTACAGGCATGTGTGCACAATACATGTGTGCACCCTTACTATGCAGTAAAAATGGCTAATTGTGCTTAAATTTGAATATCTGAAAACGCACATATCAAATTAAGGCATGATTACTTAAAGCACAGTAATAGCATGTCCATGCTGGCAGTGATGTCCCCCTCAGCAGTATGGGGCACAGACAGGTAGCCCTCCAGGCAGCAGCAGAAGTTGCAGGGCAGCCCAGGCTTGTTCTCTGCACTGTCATAGCTTACTGTCTCAAACCAGAAGTGCAAGTGTTCCCAGGGCACCAGGAGGATCAGCAACAGCAGGCAATAGTAGCTCAGGTATCCCTCAGCCTGCACAAACAGTTCATCACACACTGCCCAGGCTCACACAGCAGGGGCATGCTTGGGATGAAGCAGCAGCTTGGGGTGGGGGTACAGCCAGCACCTTGCTTCAATTGTCCAAGATCCCACATGCCCCAAATCCAGGTGCCATGCGCTGGGTGGCAGCACATCATAGTGGTTGGCTTGCAGGGGGAGAGGGAGGGAGTAGGGTCTGGAGCCATGGCAGCAGGTGCTGCTGGCCTGCCTTGGGAAGGGGGCAGGGAATGCAGGCTGCCTGTGGCCAGCACCCTGCAGGTCTGCAAACCCCAGGGGAGAAAATGGTGATTTGTGGGGGGAGAAGAGGCTCAACTGGCAGCCTCTGGGGCCTAGGCCTGCCCAGCCAGACTTACCATGGTCCCTGGGCACCAGGTGTGGGTGATCCCTAATCTAAGGCCAGGCAACTCATGGCCCCTGGTGCAGAGCATCAAATCTCTGACATGTTGCAAACTCTCACAAAAGTGTTCTGTCTCCTGCCTCTTCAGAGACAGCATCTGGATGCAGAGGAGAGGCCACTGGCCTCAGCAGGGATGTGGCTCCAGTTCATCACCACCCAGCACTGGAGCCCTCTGCATGCACCAACTACACCAAAAATTGGACCTTCCTACTCCAGTGGAGGTGACCAAGGAGTGGAAGGCACAGGCTTAGGCCTGGCAGGAGGAGAATATTACCCTTAAGCCTGTGGAGGACACACGGGACTGGGTGGAGCAGGCATTGTGGGCCAAGCTCCTGACCCTGGAGCAGGAGTGCCTCCAACTGTTCAGGCAGCAAATTACCATGCAAACCCAGGCAGCAGAGGCCACAGATGATGACTGCCAGACTCTGGACACCCACCTGGGCCTGGCAGTCATGTGCATGCCCCACTCTGCCCATCCCCTATCCATGGCCCCATAGGGTGCCTGGTACTTGCTTGCCACCCAACAACAGGCCCCTGCATGGGCCTGGAACAAGGTGCTCAGGTGCCTCCTTGCCACAAAATCCCCTGGCCGGTGCCATCCCTGGGTCTGCCACCACCCATCTGGACCCAGGCAGCAGGGCAGGTAGGCTAAAGGAGGGAGTCTTCCATGAGGTGGTCCTCCAGATCCTTCCACACGTGGAGCCCTGGCCCCCACTGGTGGGTGTGTTCCTCACCTGGGAGGAGGGTACTGCTAGGGCCGTATTTTGTGATCCTGCTGCCAGGCTGCCTCTGCCTAGGCTGTCTGCCTAGCACATCTCCTATTCCAGGAGGCCTGGGAAGAACTTCCTAGGCCTTGCAAATATTGTGCAGCACACAAGCTGCTACGATAACCCAGAGAAGGTTGTTCTTGGCCACTATGAGCTGGCCATTGAGGGACTGCCAGTGGCCCTTGAAGTGGCCAAAGGTGTGCTTTATGAGGGCGGGGATGCAGCCCAGGCACTGATTAAATTGGGCCTGCTGGGGGTCCAGGTGCCCAATGTAGGACCTCCTCAGCTATAGGAGGAGCAAGTATGCTGGTTCCCTGATGAGCGGGGGTGGGATGATGATGGTGCTTAGCTGCAAGTCCTCCACTCCCAGCATGAAGTGCCCTCTCTCCACCAGCGTACCTGGTCCTGAATATGTGCATGTTGTGTACACTGCCTAGCCAGCGCTGATGTGGGTGAAGGTCACCTGGTGATCAACGACCACCTGCAGGACCACCGATTGGAACCCTCTGTGACTATAGTAGGGCCAGTCCCCATGGGATGGGAAGGTCATCAGGATGTGTGTCCCAGCCAGGGCCCTGATACACTGGGAGAACCCCAGTGTATGGAACACTGTGACCACTGCCTGGGGGTCATGGACATTGAGGATGGTGTCCACCAGCATGTTTTGTAGAGCACCATACATCTCCAGGATGGTTCCCCAATGGTTGCCTTGCCCACCCTGAACAAGTGCCCCACATACCACAGGCTGGCTGTAATGGCCAGTCTGAGCAGTATCAGAGCCAGGCAGGTGTTGGTGGGAAGGGCTAGGTGCATGCCAGTGTCCTGGTGCTCTAGGTGGGGTCTGGGCTGGTGAAGCACATCAGCGAAGGTCGACCCACTGGTCATCATTCCAGTCATGTTGTAACAGGCACTGCCAACAGTCCTGGCTGGTGCAGCGGACCCAGAGGTGGCAGAACTGTAGAGCTAGCAAGGCAACAGTGGCCCCAGCAGCAGCCTCTTGGAACCCATTATCAACACGGCTGGTGGCAGCAACTGCATGTGGTCACTGCATGTGGGGGAGCTGGGCAGAGAGAGATGGCTATGGGCCAGAGGAACTGGCTGCCTAGAGACAGTGTGGAGCTGTGTTTTAAATATGGCTAAACAAGTGTTGGTATCTGGGGCTGGCTTCAAACATGGCTGGCAATTGCTGGCAGCTGGGGCTGGAGGCTGGAGCTCTCCCCTGTGGTCACAGGGACACATGGCAGGGCCAGAGGGACCTGGCACTAAATTTGGTGCCAGGTCGTTGCACATACAGGCATCCAAAATCACTTAATTTGCATTAGTTTAATGTGCAATAAATCTAGTCACACTTAACTGAACATATAGGTGCACCCACTATGTCTGAACCCAGAGATGGTAATAAACTGGTCCTACCTGTAGATACAACTGGAGAACAGCTGTAGATAAAAGTGTATTATTTAAGTAAGGAAGGAAATGTCCACATAGGGCTCTTTCCCTATTACTCCACCTGTTAAAACCAAACAACAAAATTGTATGTCAAAATTCCAAAACAAGAATGCAGAAGATGTTTAGGTCTCAAGGAGCTCTATCTCCCATTGTGTTCATGCAGTGTCTTGGGACTGCAACTGTAATTTTATTGTCTCTCCAGAGCACAATGACTGCTCCTGGCTAAAAACTAATCAGCCTATAGAGGGTAGGGGAACACAAGTGCATAACATCTTCTGCACTGACTAGGAAAGCTCTCTAGTCCCAGAGAGTACTTTGTACCTTGCTACACTTAATCAAAACTGTGTTTGAGAGTGAAACCGATACCATGAGAGCAGTCCAGTCACAACTCAAAAGCTTTATTTGGATACTCAATAGCAAAGGCTTATTTGTAACAATAAAGATAATGCTTACATAGCCTTGGATCCAGGGAAGATACAGGTACACTGGCCAGATTTCTCTGTTTTCTTGGGGACTTGAATTGATTTTTTGCTGAACTCTGGATAAATCCAAATTTTGAAGTGCCCAATATTTATAGATGGGTGTTTTTAATATTCTAACAAATGACAGCTGATTGGTTATATTTAATTTTTTTGTCTCACTGAAACTTTTAGAAACAGATTAAACTAGATGAAAGGTGTGAATTAGTTGGAAATTCTATCTTTGAGAAAGCAAAAAGAGCAAAAGGGAGGCTTCCTTATCTCTTTTCCCTTCCCATTGTGGAAAGTTGCTTTATATTTGTCTGTTACTTTCCCACCTTATTTTATTTTATGGCTGTTTGTTTTTTACAACTTATCTAAGCATTTTAACAAAAATATATCCGTTATGGCAAAATATCATGCAATAAATTTTGCTACATTAACTACTACTTCTAATTATTTTAAGATGAAGCTATGATATAGAGTATTTAGATTATTTAATGTATGCATCTATTTTATAATGTTTTCTTTTAGATCTTGTGCTTTGTTTAATGAAGCATATGAACAGTTTCTTTTGCCTCACTGACCAAGCTAGTTATTACATCTGCAAAAGTTCATGCTATGCTCACTCAGATACAGGTTTCTGATACATTATGCCTCTGCCACATTTCTACAGCTTTGGCCTAGACCTCTTGAAAATGGCCAAACTCTGGCAACAACATACCCATGGGTTATGCTATACAGACTTATGTACAGACTACACCCTTATAAAATAATAGTCACAATCTATAAAACTTCAGCTATGAGCTGCCAGTTGCATCTTCTTACATTCCTCAATTCAATAGTAATACCTTCAAGATGCTCAGATGTTATTGGGATGAACACCCCAATGAGAAATTTGGAAGAAGGTAGCATTGAGCTCTCAAGTATTGCCCGTCATGCAACTGAAGTGATAGCTTCTATATTCAAGCTGTTATGAATACAGCATGTTATGTTTTAGTTTGAGAACAATATTAATACTAAAAGGATTACTTGTGATACATTTAGGGCACATCTACATGTGTATTAATGCACCTTTGCTACTGTGCGTTGTTTAGTACCCCTAATATGAGGTACTACATAAATGCACTGTAGCCAGAGATAATGCACAGTAGCAATGGTGCACGGTTTTTGTATGATTCTTAATGCATAGTAAACTAATTCTGCTACACATTAGCATATTAACATGGTTTTTGCCATGACACACTAATGTACACTAACATTAGTCTACTGTGCATTAAGCATCTTGTGCAGATGTGCCCTTAAAATATCACAACTAGTGAATGATGTGGGACTGAAAATTGTGCCTGGAACACTAGACCTGGAAAAGGCAGAAACATTTCACCTTCTGTGATTATACAGTATGTCTTCCCTTCTAGTCTACCTACCAAATCCTATGCTTACATAAGGCTTATATCTCCAGCTATGTCCTTCCTAAACAAGTTCCTTAGGGGTTGGCAAAAGCACATTTTTTATATTAATGAAACAACTCGGCCATTATGTCTACTTGTGCTAATGCAGTGAGACATTCCCCATGTTCTTTTCATACACTGTTGCTCCCTCACACATCTTCAGTGCAAATTCAGTGGTATCTGAGGGCTTGGCTGTATATCACAGCTTTTTTGGTGTGGAAATCACCACATACTACACCAACTTAAAAGACAGAAATCCGATCATCTTCCCTAATAATATACAATGAATACAAAGAGACTATGAAAAACTTTCTACCACATTCATCCTACATAAAAGGAAGAAATGGAACAAATTACTCCAAGAACAAGTTCCCCAGCCACAAAACAACCATTAGAGGAGCAACACCAACACCTTACAACATTCCAACCTTAGACTTGATGAACCTGAAAGCAGTAACCAACCCTCAAATATCTTCAATCTCTCCCCACACACGCTTACCAAAACTGAAAAAATCTGTCCTTGCTAAATGCCTAAATTTATGTCCAGAAAAATACCCTAATAAAATACTTCAATGTGGAGAACTAGAAGAATTCTTCCAAAGCCTCTGCCTCAAAGAATATTTCCATGACCAAACTGAATCCATTCCCAACAACAGCTTATCCTCTGACAACTTTCAGGAACAGATTAATTCCCCAAAACCCCCCAAAAATCAGATTGGACACCTCACAGCAGATGAAACCCTAACCTTGACTGCTATATTGACTGCTTCAGAGAAAGAATGAACAATGAAATAATCAGCAACACATGCCACCATAACAACCTCTCTCTACCAGAGAAAAAGGCCATAGATTCTCTAAGTTCTAACCACCAAATAGTAATAAAACCAGCAGATAAAGGAGGAGTCATAGTCATCCTAAACTGTGAAGACTACATAAAGGAAGCCAACAGACAACTCTCTGACATCACCTACTGCAAAGAACTACAAGAAGATCCTACTCCCCTTTTCACCATGAAACTCAACATTACCATCAAATCATTTCCATCAGGACTACAAGAAAAACTATAGACCTTGATCCCCCCACTACCTAACCCAGGGACTTTTTACATGCTTCCTAAAATCCACAAACAAGGGAACCCTGGCAAACCTATCATATCCAACCATGGGACCCTAATTGAGAAAATATCAGGTTTTATTGAATCAATCCTAAAACCGCTCGTCACCCACAGAGCTAGTTTTGTCCAAAACACTACAACCTTCTACAGAAACTTAAAAACATAGATCTCCTTCCCAGCAACACTCTCCTAGCCATCATGAATGTTACCAGCCTATATACCAACATTCCAACCCAGGATGGTATCCAAGCGTGCCTTACATATCTACAGGAACAAAATCACAATTCAGAATACAGACCCAAAAATATTACTGACCTTATACACTTTATCCTCAAACACAACAATTTCACTTTTAATAACCAACACTTCTTCCAGATGTTGGGAATAGCTATAGGCACCAAAGTGGCCCCACAGTATGCCAAACTTTTTATGAGCCACCTGAAAGAAGAATTCCTCAAGAACTGCACCATCAAACCCTTGCTATATTTAAGATATATCAATGACATCTTCATGATTTGGACTGAAAACCTGCAATATCTGATTGAGTTCCATCAGAAATTCAACAATCACCATTCCTCCATCCAACTTCCGTTGTCTCTGGCACGAATCTTTGAAAACTCCTGGCACGCTGGTGTAGTGCCCAAAGACTGGAAGAAGGCCAATGAGGTGCCTATCTTCAAGAAAGGGAAGAAAGTGGATCCGGCTAACTATAGGCCCATCAGCCTGACTTCTATCTTGGGGAAGATCTTAGAAAAATTTATTAAAGAGGCCATCCTTAATGGACTGGCTGATGCCAACATCCTCAGGGATAGCCAGCACAGGTTTGTTGTGGGTAGGTCTTGTTTGACCAATCTCATTTCCTTCTATGACCAGGTGACCTATCAGCTGGACAAGGGAGAAGAGATTGATGTCATATATCTTGACTTCAGAAAAGTTTTTGATCTGGTATCCCATGATCACCACTTGGCGAAACTGGCCAATTGTGGCCTTGGGTCCACCACAATCTGCTGGCTGGAAAATTGGCTCCGTGGTCAGACCCAGAGGGTAGTAACTGATGGAAGTCAACCATCATGGTGCCCTGTGACCAGTGGGGTCCCCCAAGGCTCTGTTCTTGGACCCATATTGCTCAACATCTTCATTAATGATGTGGAAATTGGAGTCAGAAGTGGACTGGCCAAGTTCGCTGATGACACCAAACTTTGGGGCCAAGCATCCATACCAAAAGACAGGAGGGCAATCCAGGCTGACCTGGACAGGCTCAGCAAATGGGTGGACAAGAACCTGATGGTGCTTAACACTGAAAAATGCAAGATTCTCCACCTTGGGAGGAAAAACCTTCAGCATCCTTATAGGCTCGGCAGTGCTACGCTGGCTAGCAATACGGAAGAAAGAGACTTGGGGGTCATCATTGACCACAACATGAACATGAGCCTGCACTGCAATGCTGCAGCTAGTAAAGGGACCAAAACACTGGCTTGCATACATAGATGCTTCTCAAATAAATCTCAGGATGTCATTCTCCCATTGTACTCAGCCTTGGTGAGGCTGCAGCTGGATTACTATGTCCAGTTTTGGGCTCCACAATTTAAAAGGGATGTGGAGAAGCTTGAGAGAATCCAGAGAAAAGCCACGTGCATGATCAGAGGTCAGGAAAACAGACCTTATGACAACAGGCTGAGAGCCATGGAGCTCTTTAGCCTGGAAAAGCGCAGGCTCAGGGGTGACCTGATGGCCACCTATAAGTTTATCAGGGGTGACCACCAGTTTCTGGGGAAACGTTTGTTCACCAGAGCGCCCCAAGGGATGATGAGGTCAAACGGTCATAAACTACTGCAAGACCGTTTCAGGCTGGACATAAGGAAGACTTTCTGTACTGTTTGAGCCCCCAAGGTCTGAAACAGCCTGCCATCGGAGGTGGTTCAAGCACCTACATTGAACACCTTCAAGAATAAATTGGATGCTTATCTTGCTGGGATCCTATGACCCCAGCTGACTCCTGCCCTTTGGGCAGGAGGCTGGACTCGATGATATTTCTCAGGTCCCCTCCAGCCCTAATGTCTATGAAATCTATGAAACTTTCTCTAGAATACTCCAGCACCAACATCTCCTTTTAGACATGATGATCAGTATCCAGAATGATAAAATACAGACCACATTATTCAAGAAACCGACAAACCAACATAGATATCTGCACAAAACCAGCAATCACCCTAAACACACCAAAAAGGCTGTGATATACAGTCAAGCCCTCTGATATCACTGAATTTGCACTGAAGAGAACATCTGGGATTGCCACCTCACCAATCTTAAAAAGGCTTTCACCCAACCAGGACACTCTTTCATAGAGATAGATTGCATGTTTGATAGAGCCACCCAGATACCACGTGAAGAACTGCTGCAGTACAGAAGAAAACTTCCACAAATCACACACCACTGGTTATGACATATCACCCCTCCCTCAAACCCATATGGAAAATCCTCAAACAATTGCAACCCATACTAGAAAGAGACTTAAAGAGATCTTCCCAAAGCCACCCATCCTAGCCTTCAAACAAGCACTGAACCTCGCTAACCACATCACCAGAAGCAAACTTCCTCAGGCCCAGAATATATCTAATGGATCCAGACCATGCCATGACAAGAAATGCCAAACCTGCCAACACATCTCCATAACCTCCACAATTACTACACCCCACAACAAAGCCATCAGCATTCCCAGATCTTACAGCTGCACCTACAGAAATATAATACATCTCATCCAATGTACCAAATGCCCTGTTGGAAAGTATGTAGGAGAGACCAAATAACAACTACACACCAGAATGAATGCATGCCGGAAATCTATCGAAGAGGAACACCCAATGACCTGTGGGGGCACATTTCTCATAAGAAAACCACTGCCTCTCCAATCTTTCAGTCCTGATCCTCAAAGGAAACTTACAAAACAATTCCCAGAGATGAGCCTATGACTCAATGATCTGGGCTGGACTCGATGATCTCCCGAGGTCCCTTCCAGACCTGATGTCTATGAAGAAAAACAAAAAACAAAACAAAAAAACCCCTCCACTTCATCAACCTCCTGGATACTAAAAATCATGGACTAAATATAGACATTGAATTTATGATACATTATAACCTGCCTGACAGCTGAATCCCCAGGTACTTCTACACTATTCATCCCTTTCCCTCCTCCCCACCCCGCCTGTCTCTCACCCATTGACTCCTCAGTCTACATCTTCACTGACTGCCTGTCTTGTATGCAGACCAGCCCAGCCTCTGGCTTCTTTACTTTTCATTCCAACCAGGAAGAGCACACATCAACTGCCGAAACTTCCTCAGCCTGACAAAGGGTTTTTGAACCTGAAAGCTTGCTTAAAAATTGTTTTGCAACTATTTAAGTTGATCTAATACAAGAAATCAGATTCACCCAAAGAACCTTGTCTTCCTTCTTTGTTTGCATTAATCCAAAATATCTTGAATTTTTAAAATGATTTTAATATACTTAATCCATGATGTGATCCCTCATACTATCACATATTTCTGGTGCTCTGTGCTTGCAGTTAGATACATTCATCCCAGCTCCTTTTATGAGATTTTTTACTACCCCGTAAGACTCTCACCAGACATCAATGTAGCTATATTAAAGCTGTAGCTAATTTTAACCAAGGTTTTGACATCTAATTTAGTCTGTCTGCTACAATCACTGACACAATGAAGTGAGCTAAAGATGCATTCATGGCTTTTGAATCTGAATGTTGGAGTTATGATGAAACTTTTCATTTTCCTTCTGTCTTCTGTAGTTGCACATCTTTAACACATCACATACATCCTCAGCACCTGCAAAATAATGAGATGGAAGAGCATGAAGTTCAAGGCTTTTAAAATGTAGTTCTGCTGTTCTGTAAAGCTGTCCCATGTGTTAAATTGTGGACTTTGTCCCATGTTTTCTATGGGCACTGTTGTAGGATTTTCGCTGATTTCTTACAGCAGAGACTAATTTGTCATGTATGGTTTGTCTTTTCATTTGTCTTGGATGTGGTTTTTTTCCTTGCTGAAAATATAAAACACCCAGCTAAAAAAAAGTCTTAAGGATTTGCTTGGGAAGATCAATTGTATTTCAATATGCTTACTTTGCTTATTAAATTGAAAGTTTTCAATTGCATGAACCACTTGACCTGGGCACCCTTAATCACAGTCAAGTTTTTTTATAAATAGAGAGAGGAAAAAAAGACAAAAAAACCCTTAAGATGTCTTACATTCTTGTGATTGCTATAAAAATGTTAGACATTACAAAAATCTCTTTACACTGACAGGATACATGGCAGATTAATGATTGTTATTTGAATCTACATTTTAGTTCATTTTGCTTCAGGACATAAGTTAATAGGATATTGATGGTATTCAACTGAAAAAGAACGTGCTCTGTAAACAAAGATTGTGCAAACGTTGATAGGTCATCCTGCCAACTGATCTCTGATTCTTCAAAATATAAGTATAGTTTCAAGTGGGATACAAACGAAAGTTCTTTTATTTTGTACTTAAGAAGATCACATGCATTTTAATTTTCTTTTTTCTCTTTCTGAAAGAGTTCTAGATGAATTTTTATATTCTTTTCTGAAAACACTATATTGGTTATCCTGCCATGGAGCTCTTTTTATGCATAGGTCTTTTTCAGGATTAAAGTCTTTGCAATTTACTAAGTCTTTTGTTCTGTTTTTTTTTTAAATGTTGTTGAGCCAAACAAAATCTTAAGCAATGTAACAAAAAAAATAATATTTTTTGCTTTATTTAACATTTTCTTAGAAGTCAAATTCCATGAATTGTTCAATAGTAGTTCACCAGATACTTGAAGAAGGGGATTAGAAGGAGGGGCCTTTCATGATTCACAAAAATGAAATGGGTCCTAATTTACCATAGTTTCATAGTTTCTAGGGTTGGAAGGGACCTGAATAGATCATCTAGTCCGACCCCCTGCCATGGCAGGAAATAATACTGGGGTCAAACGACCCCAGCAAGACGTTCATCCAACCTCCTCTTAAAAACCCCCAGGGTAGGAGCCAGGACCACCTCTCTTGGAAATTGGTTCCAGATCCTAGCCGCCCTGACTGTGAGGTAGTGCTTCCTGATATCTAGGCTAAACCTGCCCTCTGCCAGCTTGTGACCGTTATTCCTGGTCACTCCTGGCAGTGCACGGGGGCACAATGACTCCCCCAATGCCCGCTGATCCCCCCTAGCTAATTTATAACAGGCCACAAGATCCCCCCTCAGCCTTCTCTTTTGGAGGCTGAACAGGTTCAGGTCCCGTAGCCTCTCCTCATAGGGCCTGCCTTGCTGTCCCCTGATCATGCGAGTGGCCTTCCTCTGGACCCTCTCCATGCTGTCCACATCCCTCTTGAAGTGCGGTGCCCAGAACTGGACGCAGTACTCCAGCTGTGGCCTGACCAGTGCTGCATAGAGGGGGAGGATCACCTCTTTAGACATGCTCGAGATGCATCTGTGGGTGCATGACAAGGTATGGTTGGCCTTCCTGACTGCCTCCCCACACTGCCAGCCCATGTTCATCTTGGAGTCAATTATGACTCCAAGATTCTTTTCCGCCTCCGTGCTGACAAGAGGGGAGTTCCCCAACCTGTAGGTATGGTGCCGGTTGTTCCTCCCCAGGTGCATCACCTTGCACTTGTCTGTGTTGAATCCCATCCTATTCATATCCGCCCACCCATGGAAGAGGGTGAATAGTTATACTTGGATATAAATTATTTATATTCATAAATCCTCTGGAAAATGGAATAAATAGTGAAAAGGCCTTTTTCAGAAGATACAGAATTATTCTAGGGAGTGTCACAAAGAGGAGTGAGTGGGTGACTGGAGTGGCTAATTAAATTTAACATTAGTTAGTGACAAATAGTACACATGAAGATAAAAATAACCTTAGCTCTATTTATACAGGCTCCAATCAGCTATTCCCACTTGGGAAGGATATAGTGAAACTATTGCAGACAGCTCTCTGTAAACATCAGGTCTAGGTGTAACAAACCTCAAAAGCTAATAAAATGTTAAGACTATTTAAGAATATGGATTATGTCATTACAGGAATCTGTGGTGGAAGCTCCTGGGGGGTCTATGCACCACAGGCACAGACCACACATAAGGGAAAGTGGTCCATGCACCCCCAACAAAGTCCATGTGGAAAGGAGGGGCAGGAGGCCACCAGCACAGCCTGTGTGGTGACTGGGACTCTTGGGGGAGCTACTGCAGAAGCATGTCACTTGTGGTGTGTGGCCTGTGGTGTGTGGCCTTACTGGCATACAACCCTCAGCCATGCTGACAGGAATTGGACAGCCCTGTATTAGATCTAGAAAAAGGTACAGAGAAAAGCAACAAAGACGATCAGGCTATGGAGAAGCTTCCATACAAGAAGGGACTGAAGAGGCTAGGTTGATTCAGCCTGGAAAAGAGACACCTGAGGGGAGGCTACGGGAGAGGTGAATAAAATTAGGAACTCAGTGGAAAAATAAGTAGAGAACTGTGCTTTTTGTCACACAATAAAGGAACTTGAAAGCACTCCATGAAATTAACAGGCAGCAAGTTTAAAACAAAAACAACAAAGCAAAAGGAAGCACTTTTTTCACACAGCACATACTTAGCAGGTGGAAGTCATTGCCAACTGTATAAAAGGGTTCTTAGAGGGATAGGGCATGTATGGAGGCTAGGTTCAACAAGGACTACTAAAGACAACATTTAAGGTTCAGCATGCCTAAACCTATGGCTGCTAGTGACTAGGAGATTATGATAAAGGATGAAATCTACATGAATTCTTGATCTTTAGCATCTGCTGCTTGCCATTGCTAGAGGTACGATACGAGGATTGATGGACCTTTGGTCAGGCTCAGTATGGCATTTCTAATGTTATATAACTTGGGAACTATGATACAAAGAATAATGCCAGCATAAAATAAAAACAAAATAGCTCCTAGGTGAACTATTTAAGATTTCAAGGCATTGGTAATTACTCATGATAATAAAAACTCATGACAATGTCCCTTTAGTGGGATCATGTGTATTGTGAGTTGCCATTCACATGTGCCAAGGAATCATAATCTGATTTAGCCTGAAATGAGTATACATTTCTCTTAAACGCGAGCTTCTGTAATCAAATCAAATATAATCCGCCAGTGAAAATGCCATATCTATTTAAAGGTAGATAGGAGTAAATAAATTAAATTTGGCCAAGGTAAATTTAAACTACTGTGTGAATTAGGAAATGTTCTTAAAGTGATGTCCATTAACCCCTTAGGAAAAAGATGTAACTACATACCATAACTCATAGCTCAACATTTAATTTCTCTCTCTGTTGTGTTCCTGTATCTCTTTTGTTTGCTACTTTCTCTTTTAATATTTAAGTATGAAACTAATATGTCCTGTCAGCAGTCATATTTGAAAATTTGAACTCAAAAGTACACATACTATTCGCTTTCTTTTCTACTCTCTGAAATTTCTTTATGGAACTTCCTTTATGAGTTGAACCAAATAGAAAAGAAATGTAATATAATAACTGCCTCACAAGGTCTCAATCCCGTAAGACATCCCTGTTCTGCAGAGTACTTAAATATGTTTATGTTCCATTATTTTTAATGACGATCAAAGGTATGTTTATATGCTTTGTTGGATCAGGGCATAAATGGGTTAAGGAATCAAGTAGAGTCCCTGTACAGAAAGGATCTTACTTTCTCCATGAACATTGATGTTAATACCTTTTCTTTTAATATTCCCTTCTTTCCTCTTACTCAGTTGAGAATGTTTCTTGCAAATGGAAATCCACATCAGAGAAGAGGAGAGAGGTGGGTTTGCTGAAATGTGCAACATGCACCCCTGTTCTGGGTCTGGAAGAAACAAAATATAGAATGCCTGTTCTGTCAAGTGCTCTTTCCAGGAAAATACAAAAAGATGGAAAGCTGTCATCTCTACTGCAGCAGAGTTGAAGTACTGTGACTATATTGCCAGAAACAGGGAAGCTTAACTGGGGATTTCTAACCTTCAGAGCTATCAATTAATATCTGTTAATTCACTGGGACTGGGGAGGACTTAACACTGAGTTAACTTCTGTAGAACTTCATTTAAATGCTTCAGGTATAACAGGGTGTCCTTACACATGCTCTGGAGGTGGGAGGGGTGCTTTATAGAGCAGCTCCAAGAGTCTCTCTAATTAAAGCCCCAACAGCATCTCATGTATCAGGTATCCCACACTACAAAACAGTGGGGGGGGCACTTTATCTAAAGCTCGCTTGATGAGCTTTAGGTAAAGTGCCCCCACCACCATTTTGAAGTGTAGGGATGCTGAATACACAAGGCGAGGAGGCTGCAGGACCATGATAATTAGCATGCTTCAGCAGACTTGATTAATCAAGTCTACTCCAATGTGCTGTAATTACAGCACATCAGAGCGGTGCCCCTGCATGTCTACAGGCACCCACATAGACTGAAAGCCTTGCAGACAAGTTAGGCAGCCAATCCACTGCAGTTTTCATTTTCAGAACATTTCCTTGAATGTTCTTTGAGTACCTTGCACTTCATCTTAAACCTTCAGGAGAAAAAATGAAATTGGAACCATTTGTTAGGCTGGATTCTACATGTCACATCTGGTTTGACAGTAGGGAGAATTCAGTAATACATATTTTTGATGTGTGCTTTAAAAATGCTGCTGAATATGTACTTACCAGCATATGAAAAACTATGAAGTCTCTGTCTTCTATCTCAAATGTTAGAGAGCATAACAGTTTTGCCAAATTTCATATTGCCATTTTTTAATATTTATTTATGACAAGGTTACCTGTTACAGCAGGAGAATGGATTGATGGATTGAATGACCCAATTAGACCTAAGTGAACTCTGATATTTTGTTAAACTAGCTTGTCAACCATTTTACAAAAATAATTTTAGATTTGTAAGGGGCCATATAGTTCAACCCCTGCATAACAGGACCCTGCCCTATTACTAAGGGTCTGGGGGAGTCTGAACAACCCCACACCCCAGAAGCACCTCTGCACACCCACCCCTGACCTGGAAGAACTCGCCAGAGGCTGGGGAACCAGGTCCTAGGAGGTAGCGAGTCCCTCAGCAAGGGAGATGGCACAGGCATGGGGAGTGAGAGAGGGTTAGCCACCCAGCTTTCTACCTCTCCATTTCCCGGTTGTCTCCTCCTTGCTACTGGGCTTTTTCCCTTGCTTCCACCCTGGCACCAGGTGACCCCAAGTAACCCCAGGGCCCCAAGTGACCCCTAGTAACCCCAGGGCCCCAAAGTGACCCTGGGTAACCCTGGGCACCAAGTTACTCCAAATGCCTCCTAGGGTTAACACACAGCCACAGAAGTGCATGTTTGTGTATCTGCATTTGTGTATGAACCCATAGAGTGTTTGTGTAGTTTGTGTGTGTGTATGTAATTTTGTATCATGCCCTCCTGTCTAATAGTGCAATATTGAGATCCTGAGCATTGATCCGATGCAAGTCAGGTCAACAGGAGTGCTAGTGGGATTGGGTCTATGGGAGAGGGGCTGGTGGTTCCCCAGGGGTAGAGGGTTGTCTGTCAGGGGCTAAGGGGGGGGCAGAGGGATAAAAATAGCCTGGCCACGGTTGGATCCATAGGAGAAGTGTAGTCCCAGGGCTGGTGTGAGCAACTGGGCTTTCCCAGCCCCAGGACTAACACTTGGTTAGATCGAGCGTGGGCTAGCACAATCTACTTAGTGTGCTTCCTCAGGTGAACTAAGTTAAATCAGGCCAGCTATTATTTGCCTTAACTCCCTAAACATAAGTACAGTCCAGCACTTAGTTCAGCCTAACCCTAGTTAGAGTCAATCTAAGTGTATTGTCTGCACATATCCTGAGCAATTGACTAACTGGACAAATAGAGACAAACAGCATTCATTTAACACTCACTTCTCCATAATAACAAAGGAGCAACATTGAAGAACAGACCTACTACACTGAGTTTTTAATTATTTCTTTGAAATGTGGCATATCATTCAAGGCTTGTAAAAATGCTTATAATCACAGAATCTATATTCAATCTATAATCTATATTCAATAATAGAAATTCCAGTACAGCAGGATTGAAACAATATAATTCACATAATAATTATTCACATAATAATTTTCAAAATTGAACCCCCAAGCCTAATACTGTTTCTATCCATAACTCTTTCTCCTTCACTTTTACAAAGAAATACGTAAAGTTTTGCTGTAGTTTGATTTAATTAATGATACAGATGGCCAAATTAACTCTTAGTGCAACCCCATTGTCAAAGAATTTTTTTTTTTAATTTGTGCTGCCAATACAGGGAATAGAAGCTGCGTGTGCAAGAGAGCCTGAATGGAAAGTTCCACAGTGTGCCTAGCACGTGCCCCCTGGGCAACCTCAGGAGCTGTCAATCAGCCCTGACCTACTTTCCAGTCTTGCGCAGGCTCTGTTGCTTTACAGGGCTTGTCCTGACGCATGACTAGTGAGTGATTGAATGAGGTAATCATTTTGGAACATTCTGATAACTAAGCGCCCTGATTGGCCAAAGGGTGGCTATAAAGAACCCAGGAGCCCCCACCTGTGGGTGGCGTGAGAGGAGCGTGTGGGTTGTTTAGGAGTACAGGTGTTGGCTGGATTTGTTAGTGGTGTGTCGTTGGTGGCGGAGTCTGAGGAGACCAGAGGGTCCCCAGGTGGGGGAGTCTTTCTGTAAGCAGAGGCTGCTTAAGGCAGACTGAGAACTGGGATTCGATCCCCCAGTTTTTCTCATACCCCATATAGCGACTCACTTTGTCGTTCCGATTCTTTTTGTCGATTCCTCTGGTAACTGGACTGGTTATGAGTTTTCAACTTGACTACGGTTTTGGATCATCCTAGCTACATCAACTTCACTTACCTGGTTCCTGGCCTTGGTTTCCTGTTTCAACCATCCCGTTGTCCATTGGACTGGTGTCACGACTCTGACATCATTTTCACTGAGTTACAGTTCCTGTTTGTCGTTTGTGGTTCCTTACATGAGCTGCTGACCAGTCCTGGGACTTAAGGAATGGGTAGCTGCCCCTATCCCTCGGGGGGGTAGATAGCAAGGGCTCACTCCGGAACCCCATGGGCCAACAGACCCCTCTGTGGTTCGTTATTTTCCTGTAACTGAAGAACATCGTCACCTACGCATCCAAAGCGTAAGTTAATAAATCATCTTTGTTTAAGAAACCATACGCTTCTGCACCATTCAGACTCCATCACTACAAATCCCTCCTGTTCGTTCCAATCCGCCACCACCCAGCCGCCAACCGTGACACTGGGGCTTGGTTCATCCCCCCCAGGACACCCATTAGCTCAGAGATGAATCTATCCCAAACTGTATCTTGAAATTAACTTTCTATCATGTGGACCTCATACAACAATGCTTATGAAACCAAGCCATTACTATAATTGGCGTGATGAACCCAGATCAGATCACTTCCCCTGATCCTAAAGAGTTGATCCTGAAAGGATATACAATACTTGCTCCAACATAAATTCAGAGTAGTTACTGAAGTCAGCAGAATTCATCTTAACACAAGGGTAAGTGAGATCAGAATCTGGCTGTATAGCACTCATTCTGAGTCACTAGTTCTGAGCATTCACATTTAACTCGCTTCCTAGCATCAAGGGACTAGTAAATCTCAGTTTCTCTGAAAATTATTTTATTTGGAAGGTATCATTCTGCTCTGACTTACTAACTCTGAAGGCAGAGTACACTTCACCTTGTAAATACTAGTTATGTACATAGCACAAGCTGTATATATAGCACAAGTTAAGAATAGCAACCCTGAGATCAGTGATGGAGTGTTCAGGGAGGTTAAAATGTTCTGCCATCGGTGTATGTGTCTTTCTGCAGTTGATGTCATACCAGTATTCATTCATTCTTTCACATACAGATAGCCTTGTCTGTCCTATGTAGACAGCAGAGGGACACTATAAGCAGTTGATGATGTTTATGACATTAGTAGAGATGCAAGTCAATGAATTTCAGATGTTATAATTCCTGTTATTCACTCCAGTGCTGATGTGGTCTTTATTGATGTCATGGAACAAAAGACATCCAGGTCTGTTGCAAGGTCTGGTGCCTTGATGAGACTAGGAGTTAGGTAGCCCATTGTTTGACAGATGCCATTTGAGGTGGTGTGATGCCTGTAAGCCAGGACAGGTTTATTCCCCATAGCTAATTTGAGAGGGCTGTCCTCTTCCAGGTGGGGTTGGAGGTAATTAATGACGTCTAAGGTGTTCAAGATCAGGGTGATCAGAGGGATTCAGTTGTTCTTGTCCCAGGGTGGTATTGTACCAGATGGGAGCTAGTCTGGCTTCGTTGATTTGACTGGCAACAGTACCAAAACTGTTGACACTCAAATCAACAAAGCTAAACTTTTCTTAAACGGCAAATGTTTAAAAAGTGATTGAAATGGGAATTTGCAAAATAATAAATCATCCACAGACTGAATTGTATTAAGTATGGTTTAAAAGGGACTATGGATTCTTATCCCATTACCTGAATTAGCTTGTGGTCCTATGAGTTCCTTGCTAGTTTGCTTCTCCCAGCAGCATCCTTTTACCCCTACATCCTCCAACCCTATATCCTTCTCTTTTGCATTTTGTATTCATATCTATCTTTCCTTCTTATACACTACTCTCTGCATGCCCTTTCACAGCATCTGATGAAGTGAGCTCTAGTCCATGTAAGCTTCTGCTATATACATATATATTCAGCTCTACTTTAGTTAGTCTACAAGGTACAAGTCTAACCTTTCTTTTACTTGACTTCAAACTAACACAACTAACTATATTTATCTTATTACCTGAATCCAGGAAAAATCAATGGGGTAGAGTCAGTCCCAGGTTTCACAAATGACAATTCAAACTCCATTGACTTGATATTTTTGACAGACTCTTCTACATTCCAACAAGTTATCTTCTCAACAAGCTATTTATTTCCAATGAATTCAAGGCAGCTATTATTTATGTATTGCATTCAGATATCTGACCTTCATAATTCATCTTCAATCCTCTTTAGTTCAACTGAATTATAAAGTGAGACTGTGGTTCTCAAAAAGCTTCAGGGGATACATTTGCACACTAAAATATTAAGCTCAAGTTAATTAGATACATTAATGATCAGACATTTGGTAAAAGGAATAGGGCTTATTTTACTTTTTTTTCCCCATGAAAACAAATTGCCAAAGATCCTGGAAACAATTCAGAGGAGAACTTACTAGGGGAAAATGTAAAACTTTGAATTGGGAAAAAAATAAAAACAAAAATGTTATTGTAGGTTTTCTAGCAGTCTTAAACTAATTTCTGTTTTGTGCCTTGTAAATTTAATTAATGTAATCCCATTTGAAGTATAGAGTTTTACAGGGAAGAAAAGTACCCTAATGTTTCATCTTAAAGGGGAGGAGGAAAGAATTAAATTAAACCGTAGTGTTAAAAGGTTAAGTAGTGTATGGGCACTGGCTTTTCAGGGAGCTAAATAATAAGATTAATATTTAATTAAAGAACATTTAAGGAATAACTGGCTCCCTGGCTTTCAGTGGCTTCTTTTGCATTAAAAGAAACTGATCTTTTTTTTTTAATTCAGTGAAAATTCTGAGTAAAACAAAGTTTCTATTACTTCTTTCTGAAAATGTCTAGTTCCCAGCAAGGCACTGTATTGATTGGGACATTCTTTTGTTCACAGATGTGCTAGGGTCATGGGCCATATTTGCTAAATGATTTTATTGCTTCTCTCCTTTCTGGATTCACACTGTGAGGAACCATTTATATTTAACTGATTGTTCCCAGTGGGCACTAAGATTTGCTTGGATTTAGATGGATTTTTAAAATGATTTTCCTCTATTACCTTTATGTGTGCATGTGTTCACATATACATTTACCGGTTTATACTTATCCTGGCTTAATTAATCTCTAGAAAAAATATTTTAAAAGGAATAATATGTATTCTTATATTAGCTTCTTTAGAGATATACCTCTGATATAAGCCTGATAGAGCCAAATGTCTTCAACTGCCATGGACTTAGTGGGGAAAAAAGAGAATTAATAATTCTGAGGAGCAAACCGTAAAGTTGCTGATTCCAAGTATTCCAAACCAAAAGCCATGAAATATCTTTAAAGGCAAAATAAAAGCATAATTTGGGTTCTTTTTGACTAGAGAGAGAAGATGTAAAAGGGACCCCAAACCCTGTCACCCACTTACAGTGGAGGGAGAGGAGAGAGGAACAGAGCCTTTCCAGAAGCCAGGCTGTGGGAATTCACAGGGGAAAGGAGAAGTGGTGAGCAACCTAGAAGAGATTCAGGGCTGGAGGCCAGAGCCTCTGAAGAAGCTTCAGAAGGCTCCAGGGCAAGAAAAGCCAAACAGTTCATTAATCTGAGCAGGAACACGTGGGCCCATCATCAAAGGCAGAAGTCAAGTGACTGGAAAAGGTGCAGGGCTTGGCCACACACAAGCACCATCTCTGAGCTGGGGCTGGCAGTTTAGGTCCACTGATGGCAAGGAAAGAAACAGAGGATGGAGCAGACTGAGAGTGAAAAGGAGGTGCTCTGGGGCTGCCAGGTATTAAAGCTGCTCCTTGTGAGGGTAACAATTGTTTTGGCCTTGGGGGGGGTTATAGCTAAGTTATAACAGGATGGTTAACCTTTTTGTCTTCTGTTTTTGTCTATGTATTCAGGTTTAGAATTGGAGGACTGGGAATGACTGTAGGAACAGAAGAGGCCGTGAGCAGGGTACCTGGCAGGCACCCTGTACTGCAAGGCTTAGGCCCAGAGAGCCAGGACCTGGGCTGGTATCAGTAGACCTGGGCTAAGGGGTCTCAGCTAGAGGAAAAACGGATTGAGGCTGAAAAGGCTGAAGCCAGGACAAGGGTTGAGGTGTGAGGGACACAGTGTTAGTGTGGTACAGGAGAGAGAATGAGAAGGAGAATCCCAAAAGGGGGCAGATGGGAAACCAGCAGTAAGGCTCGAGCTTGGCTAAGGGGGTAGCAAGGAGGTCATGATAAAAGCCCAAAATTACCCCAGAAAGGACTACCCGAGCCCCAAGAACAGCCTCTCTCCAATACAAACCCAAATACAGGCATACCTCGTTTTACTGCGCTTCACTTTATTGTGCTTCGCAGATATTGCGTTTTTTACAACTTGAAGGTTTGTGGCAACCCTGCATCGAGCAAGTCTATTGGTGCCATTTTTCCATCAGCGCCATTTTTCCAAAAGCATTTGCTCACTTCGTGTCTCTGTGTCACATTTTGGTAATTCTCGCGATATTTCGCAATAGTGATTCCTCTGATGGATCTGGGCAAAATAAATTAAAAACCTTCTGGAAAGGATTCACCATTCTAGATGCCATTAAGAACATTTGTGATTCATGGGAGGAGGTCAAAATATCAACATTAACAGGAGTTTGGAAGAAGTTGATTCCAACCCTCATGGATGACTTTGAGGGGTTCAAGACTTCAGTGGAGGAAGTAACTGCAGATGTGGTGGAAATAGCAAGAGAACTAGGATTAGAAGTGGAGCCTGAAGATGTGACTGAATAGCTGCAATCTCATGATAAAACTTTAACGGATGAGGAGTTGCTTCTTATGGATGAGCAAAGAAAGTGGTTTCTTGAGATGGAATCTACTCCTGGTGAAGATGCTGTGAACATTGTTGACATGACAACAAAGGATTTAGAATATTACATAAACTTAGTTGATGAAGCAGCGGGAGGGCTTGAGAGGATTGACTCCAATTCTGAAAGAAGTTCTACTGTGGGTAAAATGCTATCAAACAGCATCGCATGCTAGAGAGAAATCTTTCGTGAAAAGAAGGGTCAATCGATGCGGCAAACTTCATTGTTGTCTTATTTTTAGAAATTGCCACAGCCACCCCAACCTTCAGCAACCACCACCCTGATCAGTCAGCAGCCATCAACATCAAGGCAAGACCCTCTTCCAGCAAAAAGATTACGACTCGCTGAAGGCTCAGATGATAGTTAGCATTTTTTAGCAATAAAGTATTTTTTCTTTAAGGTATGTACATTTTTTTTAGACATAATGCTATTGCACACTTAATAGACTACAGTATAGTGTAAACATAACTTTTATATGCACTGGGAAACCAAAAAATTCATGTGACTCGCTTTATTGTGATATTGCGATATTCGCTTTATTGTGGTGGTCTGGAACCGAACCTGCAATATCTCCGAGGTGTGCCTGTACAACAATTACCACCAAGTCTTGGTAGGTGAGAAGAAGGAGGTGGAGTAGGCTGGACTAGTAATGACAAGCAGGGGCAGAGATGAAAGCCCAGACTCATCACCGAAGGATAGAACTTTTTTTTAATGGAAGCTCAGATACTTCTTTAATCTCAGGACATCCAGAATCTTAACTTTTAAGAAATTACTAAAATTCATGTGACTGGCATCCCTGGAATGCCTTTGGATGCTTGCTTTGGAGAGCTCAAAGGTTTTTTAATGTTGTTTCAGCTACAGGACACTCATTTCACTCAGCTTCTGCCCAGTGTTGCATGAAAAGCACATTGATTAATGCTCTAAAAAGTACCAGGTGGTTTTGGAGTCAGATTGGATGCATCTACATGAGATGCTGTTGCTCTTCAGCTTGTTGCTATGGCCCCATAGCATCACTGGGCATGAACCATGAGAGCGACACCACTGCTCAGTAGTGCCGGTTACTGCACTGTCATTTAGTACTTGGTTAAACACATACTAAATGGCAGCGCAGTAACAACTGCACAGTCTGGCATTCATGTAGATGTGGCCAGTGAAGAGAAATGGATTAAGTTGGAAGTCTAATACTGAGTTGTTCATAATATTGTTTTTCCAATGTTGTGTACATTTGAGGTAAGTGCAGGTTCCAAAGTACTTTATTTTTACCAAATATGGTGAAGAAAATCCCTCACTCTGCACCTCCCAGTGTTCTCACATTTGCCTTGGTGAAGAACGGACCTGGCTCCAGAGCGAAACACACGGGTGTAAGCCTGCTGTGCCCTTGTAAAACCAGGGACCCCCGGGAGGAGACCCCAGGACCCCCAGGACCCCTGACGATCCCTGGCCTGCCCGCAGGTAAGCAGGGGCCCATGGTGGGAGGGACATAGCCAGCTGGGAGCTGGCTGAGTAGAAGTGTGAAGGGTCACACTGCCCCAGGCTCCTACTTGGCCCAGCCCCCCAAGGAGCCACACAACTGGGCTATCATGATCTAAGCCAGGTTGGGAGGGGCACTCACCTGTCCCCTCCTTTGGTGGGGGGGGCCCTTAACCCCCCAAGAACAGCACAGCACCATCCGGCCCTTCTGCGCATGCACACAGTTTAAAAAGGGCCTGGCAATGGTAGAAGCTGCATTAGGAACCTCGCTCCTGAGTGAGATGTGTAGGTGTAAGCCCGCTGCACTCCCGTGAGCACGGGGATCCCTGGGAAGAGACCCCAGGACCCCCAGTGAGCCCCAGCCTGCCCGCAGGTAAGCAGGGGCCCATGGTGGGAGGGACATAGCCAGCTGGGAGCTGACTGAGTGGAACCAGGGAGGATCACACCCCACCCGGCCCCTACTTCACCCAGCCCCCCAGGGAGCCACGCACCCAGAGCCTCATGAACAGGTCAAACAAACAGATGCACTTCTGGGCCCAGCGCATGAGTTAGCATGGGAGTTCATGCAGAAGGGTGACTGGAGGGCCTGAGGCCCTGCCTGTGAGTCCCCTAAGGTAGACAGTCCCAGCCGCAGCTGGCCTACCAATGACATCATGCGGATGGTCATGCACTGCAACCCGAGGGTCCCCCAGGGGTCTGCAGCCTCCCCCTCTGGCACCTTAGAGGCCTCAACCCAGACAGAGCCCACTGAGCAGGGCAAAACAGGTGGTGAATGGAGAACAGTGCCAGGATACCTACAAGCTCTGTGTACCATCAACAGGATCTCTCCATCTGCCTAACATGCTGAGAGCTGTAATGTTAGTGGGCCTTATTGGGCCAGGGGAATAGACAGGAAGGATGATATGGATGTTATGATAATCTAGTTTCGTCAATGCTATATATAGCAGTGGTGCAGTGATCCTATTCTCTCATGTTGTATACAGAAAGAAATTTCACCTCATCAGTCTTCCCCCATTTATTTTGCATAGAATCCAGTTACTTGGGCCTTTGACAGTGGAACCCTTTACCCCACTTACTCCACTACTATACCTGGTGTCTATGCACACATGAACACAATCACACATTTGTCTATTTAAGAACATTAGCAGTGGATTTAGTAAAAATTCATTTTGAGGTACCAGACACATAATTGTAAGCTGTGTTACAAAGCTAATGGGAAAAGGTCATGTCCAAAATTCGAAGGAATTCTAGATTATATTAATTAATCATCACCATAAATCATTGGAAGGGGAAGAATCTTGGTAACTACAGCTAGTCAAATGCTAATCAGTGGTGCATTTAACTTTAAAAATATTAACCTGGTAATGCTATCATAGTTCTGTACAGTAAAAAAAATGAGTTGCATTAGAGAGAATACAACACGTTGCATAATAATGTGCATTTACACATTACCTAGGCTGTGTGAACTAAATCTTATGGAAAACCCCCCTAGAAAAAAGGCAGTCATTAAAAGACTGAGAGATAAGTGCTACTTAGAACCTAGTCCTGCAATCCTTGTACATGCCACACTTATGCCACACTTGAAAGGGAATACTGGTCACATATGGAATCCTTGTGGTAGAGTTTTAAGGAAATACATTGGTGTGTTTAAATACAATATTTATATTTGCGTAAGTACAGAAATGGACAAATAGTATAAAACAAAATGCTGTATAGAAAACATATACCTCCAACTGTCTAAGTAAGTATGTGCCAGATATACTACTCAAGGGAAATATAATTCTGTGTCAATTGAGTTCCCACTACAGTTAATATGGTCAAGACTATTGTAAACCTTTGTTGGACCAAGTTTCCTTCTGACTGCATCAGGAAGGACTTGGTTGTATTTTGTACATTCAGGAGGTTTTCAGCAGCAGTTTGGTCATACTCAAATCCCATATGTATGCCAGGTATGAGAATATACCAGATAAAAGAATCAATGGATATTTTATACAAAATATCACAGTTTTGACTGGCCCCTACCTTTAAGTGATGCTCCTTAAGTAATTATCTGTTGCGTATTTTAAAGCTATGTCTTATCATTAGCTAGTATCTTTCATTTTATATCCTGAAGCATCTAAGAAAATATAGTCAGTTGAAAACAATAATTCAGACAAAGGGCCTCAAATAAAGATTGAAACATGAGACTTATGCTGTTAATTACAGTGAAGAGGTGAAGGACCTAAAAACAGAAAGCACCTATCCTTATGGAAGCTGCAGTATCTGTTAAAAAATTGTGCTCCGTCTTTCATTCCATTTTCTTTTACTTCTTTGAAATATTTACTTAAAAGTGCCATTGTCATAGCTGCCAAAACCATGGAAAGAATGGTGATTAGAACAAAGAAAGAAGAGAGATTGTTCTTGGCATTTAATTTGAAAAAAACTAAAGATATGGATGGAAAGTAAAGAAACCTCTGAGAAAAAGGGGTAAGTTAGTCCAAAGGAACATCTTAGACTATTTTTGTTCTGCAAATCAACATGAGTTACACACAAGCAATGAATCAGATATTCTCTATTTGAGAGGCTGGGAGCCTTTGGATGCTACCCTCAGCTCACAAATGATCTGTTAGATTTGTTTAACTGTGCACCATGTAGCAGGGTGTGTTCTCTCGCAAGACCACTGGGTAAAGTTCTATACCATTTTTATACAATAGTTCCTAGGACTCAGAGTAACCCAGGCAGCAACCCTGTCACAAGTGTTAATATAGTTCTTTCCACCTCTTGCCACATTAACACTAAACCAAGCAAGGCTGTAGCAGTATCAGGTTCTGTTGTTACACTTTGCTGGTGCAACACCTTATTGTTCATTGAATAGCTATGGAGTCTACATGAAAGGACAGTGATATATATGTCAGTCGATAGACTAATGCACAATCATGCTCAGAATTTTGTGTTGAGAGTTGCTGTGTGAGAAGTGATGGGTGTCTCATTTTCAATCAGATTTTATGTGCCTGCAGTTTCCTCACCCCATCCACACACAATACACAGATGAATTATGCTGTTTTTTTATTTTCTTTTATTGTTTTCCTCCCCTCCTATATCAGACACACAATTTGAAACCTGACTGTGCAAATGCTCAGTCTGAGGCAACCTGAAAGATGTAAAAGCTGAAAGAATCAGATCCAGTAACATCTATTCACAGGCAGGTATTTTCAATAGCAATAAGCAGTCCATAAAATCTGAGAGTTTAAATATTAAAATAAAAATCTAAGCTAATATTGTCTTTGTATTTAGAAAGGTACTGAGGCCAGTTTTGGCTGATCTGCAAAGAGCTTCAATCGGGCAGTTAAAGACCTGTCTTTGAACCGTCTCACCCTCTTGCCAAATCTGGACATATTGCTTCTTATAAGAAACATAAGGACTACACATCCTATCTTTCCATTAATCTACTTTATCGCTATTACAGCATAGAGAGGCATAACAGACCATATGTGAGAGTTATGCCACCCCTTTGTCATCCCTTCCTGAAAGTAGTAGTCTCTGGGTCAGCTATGCTAGCTCTTCAAGTTTATATGGAAGGACAGTGCGGACTTACTGCAAAACAGAATATGACATATTATGATATTCCCTGCAGTCCACTGGACAGGCTCTAGAATAAAAACATATAGAAAGCTTGATGTATAAAAGAACATTCAGTTAAAGGTAATCATTGAAAGCATAACCAATGTGAATGTCAATGATACAGGAATTAAGAAAGTAATTAAGATTTTTGAAGGAAAACATTTTCAAATAAAAGCAGAAATAAATCTTATTACAGGATGAGAGTGGTCCATCTGCCTATGACTACAAACTGGGGTCTTAAACAATGAAATGCAAGATGCATATTCTAAGAATGTTACCAAGTATAGTATCCTTTAAAACGCTGATCAAATGCCAGTGAGAGATGATATTCTTCTTCACTGCCTGTCTTAAAATATCATTTGTTTTTAGGACACATGTAGGGAGCAGCAAAGTCTGCCTCAAATTGTGAACATCCATAAAAAGAAAACTATAAGAAGAAATAAGGCAATCTCTAAGAAGTAAAGTAATCTGTGCAACAACTTGTAACCTCATTCTGGTTACAAGTTGATATAAAAAGATATAAATGGATAAATCCACCTGAGTTACTGAAGTCTTGAAGTTGGAAATTAGAGGTGGTAAAGGTAAATACTACTTCCCCAAAATGAAAGTATGTATCTTCTCAAAGAGAGTTTGTTTGTATTAGAAACTGCTTGACAGATTATTCCCCAACCAGGAAAAACATTTTGTGCATGCAGAAGATTGATCTATATACTATTAAGCATACGTAAATATTGATGCTGCTTTAGCTGCATATGCCTGGGTTCAAATATCGCTTAGAAATGAATCAGTACAGCCAAGTATTCTTTCAACTCTTCAATGAAGTCTAGAGTAATGATAATAGTCCTTGGTGCAGGAAATTCATATTTGCAATGATGTAGCTGAGAACAGAAATGTATACATAAGGGCTTTATGCTACCACCTGTCTATGCTGAGTAATATCTTACTCCCTAAAAAGTCCCATTAACGATGATGATAAAACTATAATTAATAACTATTGTGAACTCATGGAGCCTCTATTATTGTAAAATTTACACACTTTGAGTAAGCTTATTAAAGCTCTCAGGAAATAGAAAAATACTATATTCAGTTAAAATAGGGAGAACTTGGTAGGAAAAGAAAGGGTTAGAATTTTTTAGGGCACTGGATTCATTCTTCTGTCTTTATGACAATTGTCATAGGAGCTTCCAAAACCACAAGTGGTCAAAACTTGTGCCTCACATCTCATTTGAAAAATAGCACTTCCAGCTGTGTAGTGTCCCCTAATGGCCTCCTGAGGCCATTAGCTTATCCCTGACTCACAGAGCAAAGTGCCACCTGCTGTTTCTTAGACATTTTCTATCAAAGTTCTCATAGGCAATGCATGGGCACAGGGGCCACGAGGTAGCACATGTCCCGCAGATTTCTGTGCCAATACTGGGGCGCAGGCCTGGGGCTGCAGTCTAGCTGGAACCAGAACCCAGCAGCAGTGGGGGAAGCAGCAGCAGCAGCATGCTTTTTGCGCTGATGGCAGAGCATGTGGTGCAGGGCCGCAGCCCAGCCAGAGACTGGACCCAGCAACAGTAGGGGCAGCAGCAGTAGCATGGAGTTATGCACCCCCACTGTCAACACATGTGTGTCATTAATGAATGGTCTCACTTGACCTGATGCAGATTGCACATTTGTCTGGGGCAGAACTTAGACATCTGATTATACAAAGGTCTTAGACAAATGAGTTGCCATCGGCACCACTCTGCCCGCAAATTTAGGACTAAATTTCCTGTACGGCTCCATCATGCTTAATATGTGAGGCATGCCTCTAATAGCAACAGTTAATTTTACAGCCTTTCATTTACACAGAAATGCTACAACACAGTTTACTGTGGCTGTTTTCTTTCAACATAGACAGTGTTTCAGAGAAAACAGGATACATGTACTTCTCACCCCCTAAAAATCACTTTTCTTGTTTCTTAAAGAATATTTTTTTCAAAATCAAGAAAAGTACACATGGTAGCCGTGATGGTCTGGTTGAAGATGAAGTTGATATCAATTTCTGCAATTTTCAACCTCTTATTGGGTTCCTACTTCTACTTTATTACAGCCTGCATGATAAACTCAATCTAAACCGCAGGGAGTTCCAGATGTCAGCACATCAGTTCTTATACTGTACTAATCCCCATGGTACCTGGGCACCTGGTAGTTAGCACAAATGCCAGTAGACCTTGTTCCTAGACACAGAAGCTTGTGCTTGGGAGTCTTTAGATTATGGTGGACCGCTGCCTGATGCTCCTTTACACTTTAATATATGAAAGAAAAGTCACCTTACACAGATATCACAATAAACAGTTGGATGCATCTGTATGGTAGTCACTGGTTCAAGAACTCCATTATTGTAATTCAGTTCACAACAGTCTATTCCCCTTGGTTATAATGTACTATATACTTTTATTCCATATCCATCAAAAAAACAAGACAGAAGTGAAGATAAGGTGAAGAGAGAAATAACTTCAGTAATAGCCACCTACAAACTACCACTTCCCCCATTGCTCCCTTCAAGGGGACAATACCATTTTTACACTGATGTGAAAATCATCAAGGAGTGATTAATCTTATTCCCAGTTTTTGTTATGGTCCTAAACTTGTTCTTGAGTTTGTTTTGTGTTCTGCTTTCAGAGTTCATTAATTGCCTTTTTTTCTTGACACTAAAATTCTGTGCTTTTAGTTTCCACTGAAGTCCTTGTAATGGAATTTACAGAAATAAAATTATTGAAATCTTGATTTTATGGACCAAGACTGGCACCTTCTGGTAAAGCACATTACATTCACTGCCGGAATAAAAATTCCTGAACCATACACTAGTAACATATGCAGTTAACAAGATGCTTTTAGAGATATTTCCCAAATTTGTTTTTGCCCATTAATTTTAGTTTCATAAAATCATAGTATCTCATGATAAAATGTTTCAAAAGAAGGATGGTGAGAAGTTTTTTAGGAGTTTTTTTTTTCATAGCAGGATAAAATAGCATAGCAATTTACAGGAACTGTCTGTACTTTCTTGTAGCTAGATGAAAAACTCAAGTGGGCTCTAGAGAGCCTGAAGAATAATTAGGACAATCAATTTATTATTTGGTCACAATCAAATTGAACAAATGAACATAGCCCTAATTGACAATTGTCTCTAAATCTTCTTAGAAGCTGGTTAATATATTTATCATAGGCAGAAGGAAAACAAAACTGTTTCAGCTTTTGGAACAACAGAAATAAGATTTAAGATTGCATACTAGTTATTGAAAAAGCTGTATTTTAAGGTGTATTTTACGCATTTAATTACTGTGTTGTTAAAAAGATATCATTCAGGGTACAGAGAGGTAGTTAACCATGTTAGTGTGAAATTAGGCAGAAGGCAGGGTAGGGTGGCACCTTATCTGTTCAGCAAGGTATGAACTTTCTTAGACTAAAGCCAATTTTCTTAAATGCTATGGATGTCCTTGCAGAGAGCAGTACTAAACAGAAAGGAATGAGGCTATTTAAATGAAAGGATAGGGAAAGAGGAAGGAATGGAGAGGCACTGCTGAGAGATATGAAGGTGGGTTGAGCTCTCTTAGCATCTTGACAAAGTAGGCTGTAGCCTGCAGAAGCTCATGACCCTCTGATCTAGTTAGCTAGTAAGATGCCACTCTGCCTTGCCTTCATGAAGGGTACAGATATGCTTACTGTAGCTATGGATAGACCATCATAAGATTTGCTGAAGCTGGATTCTCTGTTTTATACTTACAATCAGAGAATAGCATATGCAGCAAATATTTTACATATAGTTTTAATTAAACATCTTGAGGAGAGCTACAGATTTTATTTTCCTGTCCTCAGATACCAGCAGATCCTGTGGCTTGGAAGTAGAATAGATAAATCCTTATATTTTGCTGCCCCCTGCAAAATAATCCATTAAATGGTCATTGAAGCAGATCGTACCCTTTCAGGGAAATTATCCAAATGGATTTTTTTATATATATAAATTACAAATGTCACAGAAAAGGGAAAAACAAATCTGTTTTGTTTCTGGGTCAGTCTCAGTCTAGCCTTTTGTTTTCTGCAACCATTGGAAATGTGAACAAGGTAGAAATTTTTTCTCCTTGAAAAGTTGTTCGTGTTGTTTTCAGTCTGGCAGAAGGAGTTTTCTAACATTGCTGGCAGAGATTGATTTGTGCCCTCTAATGCACCCCTACTACCAGACACTGTAGGCAGTGGGCTGTTTGAATTAAAAATGGAAAGCTTATGGAGAATGCTTGAGGCTCCCTGAGGTGTTCCACTGCTTCCTCCCACAAACTGTGTTTTCTTTTTGTACATCTCTTCTGTCTTATTATTAGCATGCTAGGAATGAAGAAAAATATTGGGTGTCCTTTTATTAGCATGCCAATCAATGCCTTCATGTTTTTGCTTGGATGAATTTAGCACCTCCAAATATATGAAAGAGATTATATAATCTTGCACCCTGAGATAGCAAGATCTTGGTCTCATGACATAGAAAAGACTTTGCCTTCTATATCCTTGCCACCAGAAACTGAAGTGTTCTGTTCAAAACTGACCTCCATGGGCCTGCCTGGGGGTGAGATATCAAGTCACTCTCCAAAATCCTTTGATCTTTAGTTTCATTTTTAAGAGTATTGGTAAAGAAACCAGAAAGGGTTAACTCTTCTACCCAGTTTACATCAAGCAGTGTCATTAAAAGAGTATTTCTCTGAGGAAATGGACTTAGTCTTCCTACTCCTTTCATGCACCTCATGTTCAAAGTCTGATGACAACTGATGAGATCCATATCCAATTAACGAAGCCCTTAAGCTGTCTGGCTCCACCAAATTCCTTCCCTTGCTGAGTCCATTCCTACTTTCACAAAGGCACAGCAGAAATGGGAGCTGCCCTGGCTATCAGCACTGAATACTGACCCGATAAAAAGAAAGTGTCATCTCTCTGGTCATCTCTCTGGTTAAGACTGGAAATCCATGTACTAATTTGTCTAGTTTTTCAGTCTCATTTGGACAGCAGCTGGCAGAATGCCAGTCACATCAAGGGTAAAATAATTTATTTTCTGTGGATGAATATCCTGAAAGCTGCCAGCCAAATACAGTTGATTGGAGGCTGTCACTGGGTAACTCACTCTTCCAAAGTAGTTCGGTTCATTTTAGGAGTTACTGTAGATAATGATAATGTGAGACTTCTAAGGGCTCTACAGAGGACGTCGCTTGTGCTTTTAATTCACAGGAATCTACACCAGCGTTATTGTAAATTTTACGTTATAATATAAATACGCTGTTCTACATATTACACAAATAGTTCCCTGGGATACATATACAAGATTTCAATGTCATGAGACTTCCCTACATGACACAGGGGTTTAATTCTCCTTAAATTGAAGCAGCGTGTTTTAAAAACACCACTTCAATTTAGAGCAAAGTAAACCCCCGTGGCATATACATACCCAATCCCTACCTGCCACTATGGCAGCGGGGAGGAGAGAGGGAGCTGCTGGTGGACGGAGCAGTTCCTGAGCCGGGCGAGGGGAGTAGCTGGTGCTTCCCACCGCAGCAGCATCGGCACTCATCTGCAGCCACCTGGCTCGGGTGATCCTGGGAGGCACCGCAGCCACAGAGGGAAGCACCAGGCCCCTGCGCAGCTCAGGCAGGTAGGCTCCAAGGCAGAGGTGTGGGTGAGGGTAGGAAGATCAGGCTTGCTCCTTTTTTTTCTTTTTCCTTCAGTGGAACCTGCCTTCCTGGGCTGCTGCCAGGCTGCCTGCACAGCCCCTGAGCTGCACGGGGCCCGCTGTAAGATAGGAATATATACAACTTGGAGCTGGTTTAGTTTGCTGTGTCCCAAAGTCATTTGCTGTGTCCCAAAGTCATTTAAGGCGCAATACGCCACCAAATGTGCAAACAGCAGCTCAATTAACACGGAGCAAAAGGGCATTTAACCTGCTTTAAAGTGTCGCGTACAAATGCTCATGAAGTCTAAAAATATCACACTGCTTCTAGAGGTGATTATCTGGGAGGTACAATTTTGTCTACCGTATTCTATATCATTGTTCACATTTTTTGTTGTTACTGTCATGAAAACTTGCAAGCAGCATTTATATACTACAAAGTACTCCTCAACACATTTTTATAGGGCAGCAGTCAGTATTTAGTGAGATGTTGACCCATCCCACTAAGCAAGGAATTCAATATTTTTTCTTAAAAATATTACTTGGTGTGTCCTTTTTATGTTTTATTAAGAGAGCCTGTGGGGCTGAAAAATACATGTCTGCAGAAAGGTTTCATATTGTTAGAAGGTGAAATAATGATGAGATACCAGCTTTGTTTGCTACCTAGAAACAGCTCAAGAGCCCATGCTCTAATTGCCTCTAGCAAAAAAGTAGGGTTGTCTCTATCATGACAAGCAACAGTCAAGGAAGTGGCAGACAAGTTGCAGAGTTCTTTTTATAACCAATTAACATCTGGCTTCCTAAATAACAAAGGTTTCACTGTTCCTAACAGGGGGAAAATAGGATATTTCCAAAAGAGATATCTACTTTGAATGTCTGTAACAACAGAGCCAATTAGTATGAGTGTCCCTACCATGCAGACTGCTGTGCAGATCAGCAATTATTTCTCAAAGTAGTAAAGGTAACAGAAGCTGATTCCAGATGTTTCTTTCCTGCTTCTGCATCTACGCAGGACAGGCAGTCATGTCAGCAGCATTGAGCCTAGGTAACTGCTGCAAATATTTATATGACAGAAAGCATATTGGAAAAAACAGAAGGAAATAAAACAAAACTTGTCCTTTGCAGTTAAGAAAGGAATGGTGTAGAAAAGTGGGGGTTGTTGTGAATTTTAATGCCTGTGCAGTGTCATGGATTGGCAGCCCTGAAAATTAAGTCTTTCTCTGTCTAGACAACCAATACTGCACAGGAAACACCAGTGTACACTTTTCCATGCTGCCCTAGAGACTTTGCTTATAGGGGAGAGTCAGATAGATATCATCAAGGCACCTGGGGCTAGTGAATATAGCATGGAACTGAGACCTGGGAATAGGTCCTCATTTTGTCTAAGTTTTTGTGGTTCTTGCATGATCTCTGATAATTCACACCAACAGAAAATCTGGTCCAAGAGACCTAATTCTATTTTTGACTTTGTGCTTTTGGACCACTGTGTGAATCTGGACAACTGTTTCCCCATCTGTTAAATGATGATAACAGCAATTCTCTTCTTGGTTTTTATAGCACTCTGAGCCCTTGTGCCACTAAAATCAACACTGGCAAACTGTTGCCACAGATATCTGCCATCCTGAGTAATACACTGAAGAATCTTGTGGGTAAGGTAGATAGGTAATTCGTGCAAATAGCACCTAGCCATGTGCCAAATTCTACTGGTATCTAGTGAGTAAAGGTACTTTAAGGCCATTAAAAATATTCATTGATTTCATAGACATTAGGTCTGGAAGGGACCTCACTAGATCTTTGGGTCCAGCCCCCTGCCCAAGGGACAGGAAGCCAGCTGGGGTCAAATGATCCCAAGAAGATAGGCATCCAAATGTTGCTTAAAAGTGTCCACAGTAGGTGCTCGCACCACTTCTGAGAGGAGTCTATTTCAGGCCCTGGGGACTCAGACTGTAAAGAAGTTTTTTGTTATGTCCAGCCTAAAACGGAGTGCCAGGAGTTTGTGACCATTGGACCTTGTCTTCCCTTGAGGTGCCCAGCTCTTGATGCATACCCCTTATGTACTTATAGACTGCCACCAAGTCACCCCTAAGCCTCCACTTCTCCAGGCCGAAGAGTCCCATGCCTCTCAGCCTCTCATAAGGCCTGTTCTCTTGTTCTCTGATCACGCACTTGGCTTTCTTCTGGACTCTTTCAAGCTTCTCCACATCCTTTCTGAATTGCAGAGCCCAGATGTGATGTACTCCAGATGTGGCCTCACCAAGGCTGGGTAAAGTGGGAGAATGACTTCCTGGGTCTTGCTTGAGATGCATTGGTAGATGCAAGCCAGAGCTTTGTTTGCTTTGCTGGGTGTGGCATCGCATTGGTGGCTCATGTTCATCTTGTGGTCATTCATGACCCCCCAAGTCTCTTCCAGTCATGGTGTAACACTGCTGACCCTATAAGTATAATGAGGAGGGGTGTTTCTCCCAAGGTGGAGCAGTTCGCATTTCTCTGTATTCAGTGCCATCAGATTTTGATCCATCCACCTTGCAAGCCTGTTGAGGTCAGCCTGAATTGGCAGCCTATCCTCTAGCCAATATGTTGGCTAATTGTGAGAGAAAAGTGGCTCTTTGCTTTTCACACATCACTAATCCTTCTTACATAGACTGCTTACTTTGCTAGTAGTTCCTACCTCATTAAGGCTCTTTCCATTTTTGCTCAGTGTGCCTTAAATTCGATAGGAACTGTTAGATCCCGACTCCATGCGGCACCCAATGACTAGGGAGACAACAATCCAATTGCTCATGGATCCTGTTACTCATTAGTCAGAGCAAGCTGGGAGCAAACAGCAGCACACATTGCTCACAACAGCTTTATTCAGAATAGAGACAGCTTCGGGCGAGCTCCCTCACAGACACCCAGTCTATGAACATGGGGAGCAGCCTCAAACAATAGTTTCTTTTCACATTTATACACTTCAGTTCAGGTTCATTAACATTCACTCCACCTTCATTCCTCCTCCTGCTCCACCCATTTCTCCTTCTATCTCAAACTCCACCTCTGTTTACTGTTTGCTTCATTAGCATGGAATTGCCTATGCATTTCATTCATTTACATGTCTTTTTGCTGTGAGTACATGTCTAGGACCTTGAATCCTGCTCTTTGGTCATTGGGTGGACTTTGACCAAAACCTGGAAGCTTCTGGAGGCTTCTTCACTAATTATTATTCACCCTTTCACATATGTTCATCTTGGATTCTGTTACCAATTACGTGTCGGTTTTCCAAATTCTATCCAAGGTTGTACCATCTTCGCATTCCTAAAACTTTACCTCATTCACAGCACTCAAACTCATACAGAGTCCCTTGCTGCTTTTTCAGAAAAATGCACAGTTAAGATGGTTACTTAGCATAAGCAAATAGCTGGCTTAGCTATCATTCTGCCTTGTGGTTAGCAGCTCTGCTAGGCCACAGGTTAAAGCCTTGTATTCAGCTGCAAATCCAGTGCTCCCCAAGATCCAAATAATGTCACCCTAATATGAACTACTCCATTTCAGAGTTACTAGCAACTCATAAATTACATCAGTTGCAATGGAGTAGCATTGACCATTCACATTGCATATTTGTCTGTTTTCTGACAACCAAATGAGCCATTGATGTGCAACTTAGCCTGTATTAGGGCAATCCTTAGCAATCTATGACACAGTAGGCTTGGCAAAACCTGACTTTTTTGATAGCCTTTGTCATTCAGTCTTCAAACTCTTTGGCCTCTTTGCTAAAGAAGGTGCAATTTAAGGAGAATGAGTGTTTTTTTGCTTGTTTGTTTGTTTCATCTGGACACTTGGTTCTCTGAACTGAACTGGTTTGAACTCTACCAGAGAGATTTAAAAACTGAGGGTATATGCAGATGTTACATTTAGATTGACCTAATGAGGTTGATCTATACTAGGTTGGCGTAAACTATGTTGACCTAACTAGGTTGTTCTAAATACCCATCTGTACAGATGTTTGGAGGGGTTTTAACTGGGTCAAAAATAGCAGGCCTGATCTAAATTAGTTCACCTGAGTAGGCTGGTGTGGAACCAGTTAACCTAATCAGCAAATATCGCACACATTCAAAGTACAGCCCAAGGGCTGGGAAAGCCCAGCAACTTGCCCCCGCCTTGGGGCTGTACTCTCCCTACCTTCTCCCCAACTCTGATCATGTTCATTTTTAGCTGCTGGACTCCCCAGCCCCAGGTGGACCCCCTCCCCCCCAAAGTGGGTTCGCCAACCCCATCCAAAGATTCACCAGCCCCCTCCCCATTCCTGCCAGCACCTCCCCATGGATCAGTTAGCCAAACCTACCTGCCCCTCCACCCACCCTGAGTTATGTACACCAGTTTCTTGGTGGATGTCTGCACACACCACGCCCAATCTATGACCTAAAGTAAACCGCATGATTATAGACTAGCTGCAATGAATGTTTGTACTTGCCTTGAGGCTTACACTGCATGTTTGCTACTTTGCAAAGTGCACTTTTTTGTTGTTTCAGTCTCACATTTTATATACATATGGCATCACTTGACTTTTTAAAATTTAAATATGGACCATAAGTCAATGGAGAGAGAAATGAGGACTTTAACATTAAGAGCAGATTTTCTCATGTCTACTGTATATAAACTTTGTTTCCAGCAACATATGTAAGAATTCAGTGTACTTGCTGCAGGGAAAAGGTAATGCTACCAAATATGCAGAGATACAAGGTTTCTTAGGTTTTAAATATTTATGCTACAGTAGCTGGACGAGTTGTTGTCATGACAAGATAAAGTGAATAGTGATCTAGTTATAGATAACCTTCAAATATTTAGAAGTTCACTTTGGTTCAAGCCAAGACATTTAGGAAGAGATTCTGATCTCCCTTTTTCTCTTTCTCTCTCTTTCTTCCTTTCCAATGAGTTTAACTTTTATGGAAGAGCTGCTTATTTACACTTATATAATTTAGATCTGAATCTAAACATGAATCATGTACCTCCTAAGCCATTTACTCCATGTCTGCCAGATTGTTCATTGCTGTATATATACTAGCATTTTGTCCACTTTCACTTACATTTACCTAGCCATAGCACTGCTATTATTTCTTTTGTGAGATTATTCCCAAGGATAATAAATCTCCCTGTCAAGACCTTTCTCCTGATTTTTCAGCCTAAATTTTCTTGTTCACAATTTTATCCTTCTGCTCCTTTTTTATATCCTCTTTTATTATGTTAATTTTTGCTAGTTGACTATAACCTTCAATTATTTGTAGAATATTATGTTCCCTGTTTGTTTCTATTTAGTGAAGTATTTTACATATATTGCTTTATCTTAATACACTAATTTTATAATTCCACATTTTAAAAAGGCAGTTACATTAGGTTCATTAAAATCATAAATAGTTTGTTGCACATAAATCCACTATACGTATAATTCTCCTTATTTTTTCTTGCAAGCCAGTCCTTTCTAGCCCTTCACAGATTTAGTTGCACTTCAGTGGCCTGGCTTCTGCCCATCAATATCTCACTATTAAGAAGAACCCAAAGCTAAGCACAACGTTCTAAGTATGGTCTCCCCAAAGCCATAGAAAAAGAGATTATTACCTTCTAATCTCCTGACATAATGCAGTCCAATGTGGCATTGGCCTTTTATCTAAATGGCTAACCATTATCATTCCTATTTTTTATGACATTACCAATTCCCAGGTTTCTGCCTCCCTCTAAATAATTTTGTCTTGAATTATTTCTCCCTGCATGTCATATGCATGCATTTTTTCCCAAACATAATGACATTTCTTCTCATTTCTAATGTCTGTAAACCACTTTGTATTTCTCTGTTGCCAGTGATCTTCACAAATCCTGACTACTTAAAACTATCTGCATATTGTCATTATCTTCTTTCCCTCTTCTACAAAGTTAAAAAGAAATTGTCAGAAGGAACTAATATAGGTCCATGCAGTAGCTCAACGCTCACTGCCCCCAACTTGATAATTTGCCACTGCAAACATTTGTGTCTGATTATTTATTCAGTATTTAGTCCACCGTATTTATATTCAATCTAATTTGAATTAATTTTGAGTAAGATCATCCGAGTCACTGAATCAACTGATTCATTGTAATCAAGTATATTATATATATTGTTTTCTCTTAATACACTAATTTTATAATTCCACATTTTGAAAAGGCAATTACATTAGGTTGTGTAAAATCACAAACTGTTTGTTGCACATAAATCCACTATCTTCTAGAGGACAAACTGGACTTCTGGAGGAATGTGCATGAGGAGAGGGTTGGCAGGTTGCCACAGCTTTTGTCTCCACAATTTCCTTTCCTATCACCCCAAGGTTAAACAGCTCAAAGGGACCAAAGTTGTCTCATTACCAGGGATCCTGGTTTTCTCTGATGCAAAAAATTCCCAATTTTCAGATTTAAAAAAGTTACCCAAATTCCACATTTTTCCGGGCCTAAAATGAAGCACCACTAATGTATAGATATATAGATATAAGATATATCTATATATTAGTGATGTTTCATTTTAACCATGGAAAAATGTGGAATTTGAGTAACTTTTTTAAATCCAAAAATTGGGGATTTTTTTTCATCAGAGAAAACCAGGATCCCTGCTCATTACCTACCAGTCTTTAATAGTGTACAGGTGCTTCAGGTGAAATATTTGTCTCTTAAGGGATAGAGCAGCAGGGCTGCTGCTGTAAGGACTTTCAGGGAGATGTTACCTCCTTAAGTGGGTGTTACAGTGATATTGAAGCCATGATGGTCTATTCTAGGAATTATGCAGAAGTCAAGGATTTCTTACTGGGTCAGCTGCACACTTGGGAAAGTTAGGCAAGCTTTTGAATGGAAGATATTCTTCATCAGGTCTGAGGACTGAAAGCCAGTACAGCATATTATAAAACAGTTGGAAGAGGAGGGAGAGGAATTACTTCCTAGAAATATAAAGAGGACACTGTGGACAGTGAACAATAGAAAGATTTCTGTTTGGCCAATACACAACTAATCCTGTATTCACATAGCTCTAATTATTTACTATTCATATATGACCTTCTGCATTTCCTCAATGTTAGAATTGTTTTCCATTCTTTTCCTGTTCTGTTATTTCATCCAAATTTCACAGGCCTCAGTCCACGTTTGTTTCCTCACACCTGCTTGGTCATTTATACCCTGGCAAGGTGGGCGTAAAACTGTCTGTGATTTGGCAGCATTCTATTCTCAGTTTTGCACAGATGCAAATCTCTACACAAGGTGTGGGTAGTGGAAAACTGGGTCCAAAAAGTTTACCCAAATTTCCAGCTCAGATGTTTCTGTGAATTTATCAAGACCTTTTTCTTTTAGAAATTAGATTTTGTACAACATACTAAGATTTCCAATAATTCCTGCTTTCAGATCAGTTACTAAAAGAAAATGTTTCCAGAGACAGCTAAAATACAATTTAAAATTCTGAATTTCCATTATATTAATTTGAATATTGGCAGCTAAATTTGCAAATGAGTACTCACTTTAGCTCTGAACATCTTAGGAGGCTGAGGTAAAGGTCCTTTCATACTTTATCATTAATGAATCATTCATCCTAGGTAGCAATCAAAGAACAATCTAAACTATAATTGCTGACATAACTTATGGTTATAATGTGACCTAAGTATATATAACCCAAGCACTGATAATTTTCTACAAGAATTGTTTTTCAATAATTGCTACTTCATGACAGAATGAAGACCTAATCTATTATTGCTTGATATCTTGGAGGAGGAAGTTCTGTAAAGGGGAAAGGGTCAGACTGTTTGGAGACTAGGAGAACTGAACTTGAGAATGAAGAGGCTATGAACACTTCAAATCAGTGAGCCTCCAAGATTTGATTCCACAATTAATATTGTCCACATGGACTCCCACCAAAGTTTACCTGCTCAATATCCATTGTGGAATGAAGACTTGATGTAAAGCCTACAAATGTCAATGAGACAGATGCTCAGCTGATCTAAGTTGTTATAAACCCAGTAAAATCAATGCTACAATGACAATGTATGTAAGTTGAAAGGCTACTCCAATTAAAACATTCCCTTTTTATTTCAGGAGTTGAATCAGTCTCTAAATATATAAAGGAGTACATCTGTGTCATCTAGTTGTGTGTGATAGTTTACACTGGAAAGTTTGAAGATTCCTTGAGTAAATAATTTCCTGCAAATGGATTTGATAGCAAAAATGCCCTTTCCAGTCCTCTGCCCCTATATCATACCAAATTCTGACCCTCAGAGGCAATCTATATTATCTTATGGAAGCAACCATGTGTTTGATCATAAGTGGATTGGCATTCATTGTCACTAATGGTAATAAGCCTATCAAATGCATGCCTTACTCCATTTTAAAACACAGAGGAAAAGGAGGATGTGTTCATTTGCTATTACGTATATGCTGATGCTATTTGATTTCCAGCTTAGAAAAAGGGGAAGAACAAAGTGACCGTGCTATTCAATACTTGGAAGTTTTATTCATGCTGAGAAATCCTGTTCGATGTATTCAGTTATGTGAGATACTGAGTTTCAGTTAAACCCTATTCATCTGCTAAAAATTGTGCAAGTGCAAATGATGAACTGTCAACTGATATGCCATCATTATCCATACTCTATTTTATTCTAGAAGTGTTCTGCTTCTCACTCCTGAAGGAATAGGATATGTAAATACAGCCTTAAGCCATCTGCAATCGAGTCAGTCACTTCAGCTTAACTTAAAAAAATGTGGCTGTCAGACAGGGATCTGGTGTCCACTGTGGTGATTTGAAAGCAAAGCACAAATGTCACGTAAAATTATATCTGGCAACTAGATTTCTGCCATCCTGTTCATTCAGCTGCTCAAATGGAAATATTACCTACAGTAGCTTCTGTAGAGGTTTTTCATCTTTAAACACAGTAATTGTTTAACTAGTTCACTTAGTTTACAGCATGTTGTCATATACAGTATGTTAGAGGAATGATTTTCCTGTTCAGACAGTTTAAAAATTCATTTAAAGGAAATGTTTATTACATGATTTTTTATTTATTTGGTAAATGAATATAATGTTATCATAATATTATCATAGTGGTCATTCTGATCACTCCTTCTAAACTATTTTTAGTCATGTCTCTACAATTCATAGGCTGTTTTTCCTAAAGGTTTTCTATTAACATATTTTAGCCTATAGGTTATTTGAAAAATTTGTTTCCGGTTTCAGATGTATATTTTTTATTATTTATGCTGTATCATTGGTCAATTAAATTCTGTGGTGCCTTTCTGCTACCTGAGTGCATGACTTTTGGATACTATAAAAAGGAAGATAAAATTTGAATATTAGATGGTGACCCTGGGAAGTTTACATGTACTTATTCACATGAGCTTTCATGACACCTTTTTATTCAGTGACTATTTCTTAGATTGTCACATGAACACTAACAAACTTTTAAGTGATGCTTGTGAACTATTTTTTCCAAATATGTTCCTATATGATCTACTCAGTTTCAGATTGGACACTGTTAGGAACTTGTTACTTGCATCTCCACTTCCTCTATTTAAACTGTGAACAATGTTATGTTGATATGAAATGAAAATGTTAACTCTGAATACCCTGGATTTTCTAAATTTGTGTCATTGTGTGATTTGAATGCAGAAATCTATTTTCAAAGGAGATTGTGTAATTGTCATTTTTCACCTATTGATAACTGAGCCTGCACACCTATCTTTTCTTGACAGTGTTGGAATAATTATGTACTTTGACAGTCTAGATAAGAAACCAAGGTTACACACAATTCAAAAAGCTCTGAATTTTTAATTTTTAATGTTGTTATTGGACTTCAGTAGAGTTGTCAGAGATTTAGGTATTACCAGTTGTATCAGGCTCCATGAGTTTGGGTGGTTTATGCCCATGCTATTGAGATACCTTCTGTAAAGCTGTTGCTCTGGTATGCAGTGTATCCCCCTAACAACCTTATTATAACAGAAAAAATGAGTGCAACTTGGATCTCAGTGACAATGGTTTAGCTGTTTTTATTATTTGCAAACAAACTTAGATCCTAACATTCCTTCCAGTATACAACACAAGCCAGGTCATTTGCAGACATGGTACTAGTATAAAACAATACATATTCAAGCTTTGTAGGAAGTATTACGGGTTCCCAGGACTATTTTTATACACCAAACAACTTCATGTTTACAGCATATACATCCTAGTTCTCACCAAGTATCAAAACATTTTGGTGACAGTATTTACTAGGGCTGTGTGAAATGGCACCGTTCCATTTTGTCTTGAGTTTCAGTGGTTCGAAGGAACAGTGTTCTGTTTTGAATTTCATTTTGATTTGAAACAGCTGCTCCATTCCGTCAAAACAGAAAGGCTGTTTTGATGCTGTTTCGACATTTCACCCAGTCCAGCTGGGCTGACTCCCCGCCCCCGGCACAATCTAACGTGGGGGATGAGGAGACAATCCAGCTGGGTGGACTCCCCACCCCAGCACCATCTAGCACTGGCGATGGGAAGTCAGCCCAGCTAGGCTGAGTTCATTTCCCTAGTGCTATGGTTGAAACATTTCAACTTCTGAAACATTTCGACCAGTCTCATTTTGTTTCAAGACTGTTTTGCAGACCTTTGTTTCATTTTGATTTTGCTGTTTTGACCTCGAAATGAGTTGAAATAGTGTTGAAATGAAATGGCCAGTGAAATTTTGCACAGCCCTAGTATTTACATCCCAGTTCTCACCAGCTACCATGACTTTCCCACCAAGTGGAGACCCGTTTAACAAACTGCCCTGGTCTGGATAAATTTCATCCCTATTTACTAGTCTTATTAATCACTTTCTAGACGTGGGCCTTTCAAAGTATGGCCTAAGAGTCTAATTTTCCCAACACTTCCATGTAAGCCGTATGTGGTACCACATTCTGTTCTCTAAGGGGCCTGCTTTGGTTAATGCTGTTAGCAGGGCACATGTGTAAAAAGTATATGCAGTGATCCATGGTTACAGTAATCTGTATTTCAGCAAAGCCTACCCTATCACACCTATTTCCCTTCTACGGTCCTGTATTCTTCCTTTGTCTTTCTGTTTATCTAAAACACGTCCACATTCTTCAGTCTTCCCCATTCCCCCTCCTCTCAAAACTGGAATTAGCACAACATTTATAGACTATTACTCTGCTTATTTTGTGACTAAGAAACAGCCTTTCCCCTCCTTTGCGTTTGTGTTGCTATTTAAAACATAATTACTTTTTGAGCAACAACTATTTTATTTATTCTTCATTCAGTGCTTAGGTAAGTGGGGTCTTGTTCTCTGTTGCCCTAGACACTAGTATAACACAAATAACGAATGTTGGTATTACAAAGGAGAGTCTAAAGCCTAGAATAACACAACAATGATAAGATTTCTTGTGACTTGGGCAAGTCATTTAGGCTCTATGTGGCTCAGTTCCCCAGTACCTATAGTAATGGGGCATTTTATAGCTATACATCCCTCTCTCTCGCTCTCTCTCATAATATATATATATGCGTGTATATAGCTGCATCTACATGAGATGCTGACTGACCGGTAGCCTGATACTACTGCACAGTAGTGTTGCATGGCAAAAACCACCATGTGATGCTACTGCACAGCAGTATTAGCTTGCAAATTAAGCTTTTTAAAAAGTACATGTGAATGCCTTTGTCTGAAATTCTGTATGAATTCACAATTAAAGTGGTACTGAAACATCTTTACAAAGGGGTGTGTTTGGTCACTTACACAAACACCACTGCATTTCTCCAGCTGTTTGTTCGTATAACTACAGTTTCCTATTCTGGATCAGTGAGTAACCAAGCATGCTGTGTACTTGGAACATGATTGTGACTTTTAAGTTTTTTTAAGCTTTTTTGCCTACAGAGGCACAAATTCCATATGCAAATTTTCTCACATTTCAATTTTGTTACACTCACTTTAATTTTTAAAGTCTGAGTGCTGTCACTGCCATTTTTATATCTCCTGCTTTAATAACGTGGAACAATAATATAGGATAATAGTGATAAACAGCAAAACAAAAATAGGTCATCATATCTGTCTCTGACTGCATTTTTTATCTGGCATCTAGTATTGCTGTGTTTGTGCACCTCAGAAAATTGTGAAGTATACAGAGAAGATATATGTCTCTCTCCATACCAGTCAACAAGAACTGAGCTTTATTTTATGGTGTTTTTGTTCTATATATTATCACTGATTTTTAGTATTTTGAAAAGTGCGGGCCAAAGATATGAGTTTTGCATTTTGGTCTGATGCCTTTGTGATTTGTGGCAATCTGAACTCTCCTGGAATGAACTGTTAACAAACTTCCAGAGTGATAGGTAACAGACTAAGAAAGCTCTCATGCTTAAATCTGACAGTTGTGTCGTTACAATGAAACAACAGAAGGTCAAAGGAGGTCCCACAGTGTAGGAAGCCTTTTGATAACCTGTGAGTGTCATATGTATGGCTTTCAGTGTAAGGGCTGGAGAGTTGGCTTTGACCCTGGTATTCAATAACTGGTATCAAAAGTGAAATAGTCAAATGTTGGAGTCCAAGGAGTCAAGTGTTCAGCCTCCACAAGAGAAGGTGGAGGGGAGATCTAGTGGCCTGTTACAAACTAGTCAGAGGGGACCAGCAGGCACTGGGGAAGTCTCTGTTCCCCCAAGCACTCCCAGAAGTGACCAGGAATAACGGTCACAAGCTGGCAGAGGGTAGATTCAGGCTAGACATCAGGAGATGCTACTTCACGGTCAGGGCGGCTAGGATCTGGAACCAACTTGCAAGTGAAGTGGTGCTGGCTCCTACCCTGGGGGTCTTTAAGAGGAGGTTAGATGAACACCTTGCTGGGGTCATTTGACCCCAGTACTCTTTCCTGCCATGGCAGGGGGTACGACTCGATGATCTGCTTAGGTCCCTTCCGATCCTAGAAGCTATGAAACTAGAAACTATGAAACACAGCATGGCAAAGTGGGTTTGTGTGATCTGAGTTATTTGGGGAATAAAGGAGGAGAATATTTGTTTTTGTTTATTTTGTAAGGTCAAGGTCAATAGGTTTATATATATATATATATATATATATATATATATATATGTATGTATGCAGAAAATTACAATAATCAAGCCTGGAGGTCAACAGTATATGGCTAAGTCCACATTTGACCCAAGATCTTACAGTTTTTGATAGAGAGGGTTTGTTTTTTGCTGGGTTTTGTTTTTTTAGGGGAGGGTGGAATGTATATTTGGATAACCAGAGCAGGGAGATGAGCAGCTGAATACCACTACTGTAGATCATCTTGTTGATCTGAAGGGAGCTGCCCTAGGTGAAAAATAATATCAAGGTGGAAGATTCATTAAAATGCTCCCTCTCTCAACTGTCTTTTTCCAGAATTTATTTTTACCTGGCTTCTCTTCATTTACTTGATGAGATGGCCCTTAACATGAAAAGCTAGATAATGGTTTACATCAAGTTCTATACTAAAGAGATCCAATATACATGGTGCCTCCCCATGGGATTTCATGCTTTGGCCTCATTCTGATCACGTTTTATATAAATATAGGAGCTGAAGAGGACTTCTTTTACTCAGTAGCAGTGGCATTCTCTTACTGCATTAGGAAAACATGCTGAACGGTACATCTGAGTCCTGAGTCTTGGTATGAATCTTATTTTCTTTGATAACTTTACTGCTTTATCAGTTATTTAGGGCTGAATTCAAAACTCATTGAAGAAGTTATATTGAGTTCAGTGGACTTTGGATCATGCTCTTAAAAGGATTCTCTATAAATATGTTTTAGGGGAACTGGTGTCTAATAAATGTGAATCTTCACCAGATTAATTTTTAACAAGCCATATAGTGTGGTTAATTGCAATGGTCTTTTTTTTTCAGGAATAGGACATTAGCCATCTAGTCCTCAAAGACTTCTTTGTAGGATCATTAATTTAATCAAAATATCAGCTTTTAAGGAAATAACTTCATTTTGCTTTCAGTTTTAAATTGTATGATATAACAATAAAGACAATAGGAATGGAAGATTATTTTTGTTTCCTTCTGAGTTAGCCCTTGAGGGTACTTTTGAAAGCTTTCTGATTTAACATGAGAGCAATGCCAGATTTTGTTTTGTTACACATGATATATTTAAGCCATGGTTGGTAGTGTTGAAAAGCATATGAGGAATCAGAAAGCAGCGGAGTTGTAATCATTGATGAGTACAAGATGCCTGAGGCAAATATGGGTTCTGTATGTTTTCTTAAGAGAGAAGCCAAGACAGAGGTGTTAGAATGAGCCTGAAGGGCTCTTAGAAAAGGGCTAAGGAAAAGACCAGGATGCCAGATAAGGTAAGTCGTTAAAAACAAAGCTAAATACTATCCTTTAAAAGAAGCTTAACAAGCAGCCTTTTAAAGATACATAATTGTGCAGTCAAAAATAGATTGCTTGTTGTTTCTCCACAAATACCATTTAGTCTTAAACACTGGATATCCCCAGATGTTACCAGGACCTAGTTATTAAAATAAATAAATCTCAGACCTGGTAATATTATTATATTTTAGGCAAATGATTACAGAATGTGAAGCAGATTGCAGACGGTGGTAATGAAAGTCTCCAGGAAATGGAGATGTAATGAAATCTGAAAAGGATTGCAAACATCTAAAGTGACCAGAGGAAAGCTTATTATTACAGGACTTCCCAGTTTCAATGACATTCCATTACCTATGCTGCAAGAGAAAAAAAATGTGTAAGAAATTGGAGAGGCAACAAATTACCCAGAAATGCAGGTGCCTTTCCTCATTTGTTTTACTGATATGACTTGTATTCATGGGTTTCTTCTGCATGATGCCTGATCTAGAACAGAAGAGTTAGGAGAACCTCACTGAAGTCCATAGATTGGATTCTGGCTTGATTTTCTGGATACCTGACCTCGCTAGCCTCCTGACCCTGTGCTTTGCATGGTCCTCTGGATCTCTGAATGAATTCCCTGGATGATGCTCTGACTTAGCACACTCCCTTTGGACCTTGGCTGCTTCTCCTGGCCCTGAGGTAACACCTAGACCTGGCTGCCTATGACCTGGCATGACAGAAACATGAACTTATTCTACTATTTTTCTAATGATGTATGTTGTTATAAGTGGCATTTACATTTCCGTATTTTTCTGAGCCTCAGCTTTTCATTTTCTGCAAAATGTCTCAAAGCATTATCATAGCCCTACAGGGATATCTCCTGCCACAGTCCATAAGTCTGCTACCCAACCACATGTTATCTAGGTTTCCCCCCTCCTTAATAGGAAAAAGTAAGCCCAAACAGACTTGTAAGGCAAACAACAGTATCTGTGACAACTATGATAGACAACACTGGAAATATTTAAAATGGAACTTGAGTTTATGGACGCTCCCCTCTATATTATTTATGGGATTTTTGTTTTTTCCCTTCGCTTTTCTATTCTTGGGGGAGGAAGCGGGGGGCAACCAAACCAAACAAAACAAAATTTATTTTTCTAGACAAAAAGGGGAATTTTAAAACCTATTCTGAAGCTGTACAGCATATAAAACCAAGCTGTTATAGAAATATTTAAGTTGGCGCGGTGGAGGGAATTTTTCTGCTTAGTTCTTTTCCTGAAGCTCTGTGTCAAGCAAGGACTCCTAAACCTCACAGAAATACAAAGAGATTTTAGGGCAGTTTATAAAATGAAAAAGGGAAGAAGAAATCAAAATAATTGTATAGTAAATAATTCTTGTACTGCTTGTTGTAGTGTGTGTCTTGGTTGTTTTTTTCTGATTTGTTAACACTGACATTGAAATTCTGTTCCTAAATGTGTTATCTTCAGTCACTTTACTTTTGCTAAAGCACCTTTAAATTTCCCTTTCTCTCATTTCAGAATTCTTACAGATGATTTTTGGTTAACTTTCTGCAGTGCTATTATAATGGGAGATCATATGAGCTCCATCCTCAGCTGGAAGGTTTATAAACCCATGTCTCCAGGCTTCCAGGTAAATTCCCTCTTTACCAGGATATTGGGTATCCTTTGGTGGAATATTCGCAGCCTTTTCTGTTAAAATTATTCCACTTCGCAAGGAATGAATAAATGTCCGCTGAGACATAGATCATGGCTTTATTGTCTATTGGTTAAGGTAGTTACCTACAAAACAGAAGATCTTTTTTCCAGTCCCTGCTCCAGTGAAGTATTTTAATGGATCCTGAAAGGCTTAAGATAAGCTAGCAACCAAGGATTCTGGACAAGCCCAGACATAGTTTAGACACACAAGCTATATACAGATGTCACATTTCTCCCAGGACCAGTTGTGCTGCAACTTCTGAAATAGAGAAGTCATAGAATTGGTGTGCCCACACATTCTACTTCCAATAAGATTCACAAAGTGGCTGAATGCACCATTGATTTTCCACCGGCAGGTGTCTCAAGCAAACACTTATCCCAGCATGCCTTGCTCTGTTCAGGTGTCTGTAGGTTCCCCTGACTTCCAGCACTGAACAAAATGCCCAGCGAATGTTCATATTGCATGTAGTAAAATTTCTGTAGGAAGAATTTTAGTGCAAATCACTGTGCAGCTCATGCTCCTCACCACCCATATGTATTTCTGATGCATTTATCTTGCCAACACTCACCAACCACCACTGGTTTCTGTGAATCCACTTGTGGTTATCACCTTGCAGTCTTTGCCAGCTCCCAGTGTCATGAACTCATAAGTCAGATTGAATGAAGAAGGTGACATTGGCAGGCTCTAATGACCACCGTGACTTATCTCATTCACACCAGGAGCAAAGAAGCAGTTCTTGTGGGGAGAAGCTTACACATGCTTGATGCCAAACAGTGGATGGTCTTTGGCTATATCGGGCTCCTAATCCATGGCAACAACTGATGCCCTGAAGACAGTATGGGCGTAGGCCAGCAAATTGTGGCCAGCCAAACATGATAGTGACCCTAAACTATGGAGTGGCATTTCTGAGTCAGGGAGGTGACCAGCAACTGATCACCATGACCACCTGGGATGATCAACAATGGTGTATAAAATTCAGGATGTCTAGGGGAACTTTCATGGAGATATGTACTGAGCTTGCCCTACATATACAATGGACAACGCCAGTGCCCTTATCCACGCAGAGGTATGTTGCCATCACTGCAGAGGTTGCAACCCTGGACAGCCTCCAGTTTCTGAGAAACCATTTTAGCATTGTCAGGTTGAGGCTGAGGACAGGTTTGTCATCCTGGGGCTCTCCAATTGCATTGAGGTCATCAATAACACACACATTGCCACCCTTTCCCCTGTGTACCAATAAACACGAATTCATCATCAGTTGGAAGGGCTACTTCTTGGTCATGTTTCAAGCAGTCATGGACCACCAGGGCTGTATCACACACATAAATGTCAGATGCTCGTATGTCAGGAAATGTAGGAGCTCACTCCTCTCTGAACTGAGGGAGCAGAGAGTTTGTTCTTGATGTCCCCACTCTCCAGGCTGAGGGAGTGACTGTACTGCTGCTACTAATCAGAGACCATGCTTACCCACTGCACCTCTGGCCTGTCACTGGATGCCTGGAAGAAACTGTTTAACTACCAAGTTAATGGCAGAGAACTGTGCTTTTGAGCATCTCAAGGCTCACTAAAAGTACCTGAGGACATGCATGGACACTAGTGAGTAAAACGTGCCCAGTTCATTGTCTCTGCATGCATACATGCTGCACATCTGAGAGGCCAAAGAGTGTCAAAGTGAAGCAGGCCCTGCCTTCTGTAGGGGCCATGCCTGTGAATTCTCAAATGGAGACCATTCACCTGGTACTCCCTGTATGAGTAACCTAAATCACTTAAGTCTGATACTACATCCATGCAGGTTTATCTTAAACCAACTTCAGCCATTTTGAGTGCAGTTTAGGTGCACTGAACTTCTGTTGTTTTACAGATTTGAACTTGTTTCCAATCACTTATATTGTTTTTTGTGTAATTTTTGTCCCTAGCCTAAAGGCTTGGTGAACAGGGGCAGGACTAGGAGCTAGAGACAGGACTGGCCTGCTACTTGAGCTCTAATGGTCCTAATTATTCTTTTTTTTCTGGAGCCCACCCCGCAACATCACACCCACCTAAACTGCTGCCCAGCTGGGCACTGTCTGAGCTCCAAAAAGGATTGGACCCCTTAGAACTGAGGCAGCATCTTGCCAGCCAACAGTCCAGCTGGCAGCAGCATGGGAGGGTGAGCTTCAGAGAAAATAAAGAATCAGGCCCCAGGATCCAGACACACACTCCAACAGTCGCTGGGTACAGGGATAGGCCTTCCTGCTCCCGCTGAGTTTGGGAGATGGCTGTGAGTGGAGCAGCCTCCCTGCCTGCTTTGTACAGTCCCAGCCCACATAGGCAGCATTGAGCTCTGTGCCCAGAGCCACTTGACTGCTAAGGAGGGCTCACAGGGCTTCAGATGCCTACCAACTGCTACCACTGCAGGATGAGCCGGGTGGGGAAGGGCCAGTGGCCAGACCCTGCACAGCCTGGTGGAGCATGGGGTCAGTGGAAACCGGGCTCAAACTACCATGTTGCAGCCATCAAGCTCCACCCTGCTCCAGCTGCCCAGCTCTGCCAGGGCATGTATCTGGGTCCTGGAGTTGTAGGCACTGGTACAGGATATGCTGCAGTGGAACAGGTTAAACAGTGGGTCAGCGGGAGGGATGAGTACCTGCCTGCCACTCCCCACAAGCACTGCAACCTGAGTTGGGGCTGGGCATTTGGAGCAGCAAGCCAATCCAGAAGGTGCCATGGTTGCTGGGCACTCCCGGACTGCAGCTTTGGCTCTGCCCAGCAGGAGCAGCAGAACAGGCCCTGCTACATCCTGGCAACCCCTCCCCACCCCTTCCCTCTGATTCAGGAGGGGCCACTGCCTCCTGGGCTGCTGGAGGGCTTCAACTTGAGTGGAATAGCAGTGAAAATTGGACACACTTCAGTGGAACAGGAGCCAGATTAGGTGGACTAGAGATAATGCTGCCCTGGAGTGGTGTAACTTTAAGACGAATAATGAGTGCTTTAAGCCACTTAAAAGCTGTTAATGTGCAGCCAATCCAGGATTTAAGAGCTCCAGAAGATGTCTAAAATTACCATGTAACAAGGCCCTTAGAGAGAAACCTGAATTTCCACAGTGACCTGTACCAACCAACCAAGCAGCAGACCTGATGATTAAAATCCTTCTGTGTTTTCCTTTCCCTGTTTGCCAGCTTGCAATGCATCACTTGTAACGAAGTGCCTTCATCTATTCCTAATGAGTTGTTTGCATTTGAGTGAATGTTAGTACTACTTTCTCAGGGCAGAAGCCAAGGTGAAAAGCTGAAGTCACTGCCAAGGCAAAAGGTACCTTGTGGTAGTACTTCATTGTCCTAACATCTGGGCATGAAGCCAGAACTAGTGCCTTATCTCAAGCTCTGGGCAAGAGGCCAGGTGCAATATAGAAGGGTCCTTATAGCTATGCATTTCCACTATTGAGTTTCTGGTAGGGGCATAGATAAGGCGGTAAGTGAGCAATTACTTTAAACAGTATCAATCATTGGCACCCACAATACAATTATGGTGTTATGGATGCACCTCAAAAAAACGCCAGTTCCATTAATCACAAACGTTGACCACAGCACATCATACTCACACAGAGGATAGGGTGCGGGGAGGAAAAACAGCATAGGGGACAGTCCTCAATTACATTGATGCAAAATTTTGGATTCTGAATGCCTACAGAAGCAGTTCAGCATTCAAGTCCATTTGTAAATCTTGCCTCAAGTCATATTTTCAAATAGGACCTTGGTCTTTAAATATTACCCTAGTTTTCATTTTTTTTAAAGAAGATAGTTACATGCAAGTGAAGAAATTAAAACCTCTCTTTACATCAAAAAGAAAATGCTCATCAAAGAATTTTATGAGGTTACATTACGTTTTGCAGTGACAAATATAAATTAAAACATAGTCAATTTACATATATCTCATATTACAAGGTATAAATGATTCTTAGATTAGGCAGTTTCTATCAAGTCTTTTTTTCCTGAATTTAATCTTTTTAGAGAGTTCTTTGAAAGAGTATACATATAAGCATTCATAATGATGTAACTTCAGTCTTTGCTAAGGGCTTGCATTAATCAATTAATTTAACAGTAAGATATAGCTGCTGAGACTTCGGTGAACAGTTTGAATGGCAGAACAGTGTAAGATCATAAAAAACTGCACCTTCAAGCACTTATAAAGATTAAAGTAGCTAGCCAGAAATGCAAGTCTCTGCTGAACCTCAAATATTGTACTATCATTATCAATATAAGCTGTAGCGAAATAAATGCCTAAATTAATATAATGGATACATAGGACCTAACCCTACCCTGCCTTGAGGATCCTTGTACTGTTTGGTGGCCATAAGACTATCTTAACCAACCACTGGATTTTTCTGTGGTATACTGTCAGGCTTTAAGATCTTTCCATATATACGGGCTGGTATGCTAACCACTTTACCATTGCTTTTATGTCCCACCTCTCCTCCCTTCTCCATAACCAAAATAGCTGCTGGGAGCCACTAGGAGCTAATTGCACTACTCATGCTGTGGAAAAGCCCCAAAACACAGTATCATGAAAGAAAGTGAAAACCTTCTTTGAGAGCTGTTGAATCATAACTGAAGAGTTGGCCCTAGATAGCATGCTTAAAATAATAGAAAATAGAAAAATTAAATCCAGAGGGAATAATTTAGAATTAATACCCTAAGTTTTACACCTTTTTTCTACTTTTGTATCAGACAAATAGATCACAATATTCTTGACTTCATTCAGACTTGAAGTTATTTGCCAAATTATTCTTTTGATTTAAGCTAGTTTATGAATGAATTTTGAACTTTTTCAGTCTTTGTATCAGCTATTCTCTATTTCTTCTTTCTGATTATAAGTCCCATTCTTGTTTGTGTGTTCCAAAAGCATTCATTCAGGACTTCTCTCTGATAGATGCTGTAAAATAATATGTTGTTAACTTTCAGGGCAGGGGAAAAGGGCCATCATGAGTGTAACAACTGAAAGGAGTTCGGAAAAGATGATGAGGTGAATGGTGATAGAAATCCACTTTCGTAGACTAGGCACAGGTAAGGAGTAATTTTTAATATTAATGAAATAATATGTATCAATCCCTATCAGCCATCTTGGTCAAAAACATTCTGTTCCCTGATTGGATGGATAAATGAAACTGCAGTAAGGGGTGGGGGGTGATCATCTCTAGGTATTTGATTCCCTCAGCAAGGCATTGAGAGCTGTGCTTGGTGTAAGGAGGAATTATTACATCAGGATTAGGAAACATTTCAGGAATTTTCCAAGTCACCTACATCAGCCCTGGCCCTGAGCCATGCTACTAAAAAAGCAGCAATTCTGATGGTACAGTCTAGAATAATGTTTGAAATGATTTTACACTTATTTACCAGTGTTAGTGGTATGACCTGAAATATCAACTCCCATGTTGAATAGACAGCCTTAAACACATTGCCAAATTGAAATAAGTATTTCACATATCTAGTAAGTAAATGAATACACAGGTGTCCCATGTTATGCCACTAAGCAGTCGTGGTGATAGCTAGATAATTATGGTGAGACATGCATGCACAGTGCTGTTGTCCTATTAAACAGGGGAACAGTCAGATCCCCAGGATAACCAGGAGTAAGGGCCTAACTAGGGTTTTGAATTGTCTTCTGTTCTCGGGCCTTAATAATCCTTAGGATCCTGTATCTTGGCCCCTACTGACTAAGCCTAGATTCTGTGTGTTCCAAGGTAGCCTAATTCAGATTCTTACATTCTACCTTCAGAGGGATACTATTTGTTTAAATAAATGGATTAATTTGAAACAAAACGCTATTGGTCAGAGGTTTTGTCAAAACAAAACCTACATTGTAGGCCAAATTTGATCTGATAATGTCCTTTTAAGGCTTCTGTGCAATTGGTTATAGGAAGAGCCTATTATCACCTAAATTACACCAGCAGAGACATTAGTCATACTGTGTATTATCTCTCCATGCTGCAGTATGGCATATTTACAGAATATATCATTATAACATTGCTGTTTGCCAAAGTGTCATCATTGACCTCAATGGCATATCCTGTTCATTGAGACGGGATGCAGTATCATTTTACATAATTTTCCTATTAATTTTATTTTGTAACTTCAAAAATGGTCCATGGAATGATGTTCTTCTCACATAAAACATAGCAGCAACCCTTTAATAGCTCTCTTCTAAAAAATATTAGGCAGTATTTTCCATACGACCCAAAGTGACATTGACATCAATGTTGCAAGAATCCTATTAAATTTGATGGCATGTTTTTACTTAATAAAATACATTAAAAGTAAATACTGCACTTAATTCACTTCTCTGATTAAACAGGAAAGAAAAGTTTAACAAAATTTAATGCATAAAATGATGCTATTTTACTTTGCGTTGGGAAACTTCGTTAACATTGGTGTTTATGCATTTATGTATACTTACACAATATGTGTACTTACACAATGGAAGCAAATGCTCCTGCTATCGTAGTATCATAATATCATAGTGCTTAGAGTTGGAAGGAACCTAAACAGATCATCAGGTCCAACGCCCTGCCTCAGGCAGGAACGGGTGCTGGGGTCATATCACCCCAGCCAGATAACTGTCCAGCCTCCTCTTAAAGACCCCCAAGGCAGGAGAGAATACCACCTCACTTGGGAGTCCATTCTCTTACTACAACTCCAGACTCACTAGACTGTGAGCCACAAGGATGTTAGCAGTAGAACCCCTTCAATGCAGGGGGACTGAGGATGGTCAAATGATCCCATAGGGCAGTGTGAAACCATCCCTTGATTTCTTGCCTAACAGGCAACAGTGAACCCAGAATGTAGAATTATGCTAGACACATATATGCAAGTGGCTAACTTTTCCATATATATATATATATATATATATATATATATATTTAATGAAAAAAGTCAGCCACTTGCATATGTCTTTAGCACAATCCACACACACACACATATATAGTGCTATATATGTATATATATATATATATATAGTGCTAGAGACATATATGCAAGTGGCTGATTTACTTACTGTACACATTCTGTGTGTTCCAAGGTAGCCTAATTCAGTTTCTCACATTCAACCTTCAGGGGATGCTTATATGTTTAAATAAATGGATTAATTTGAAACAAAATGCTATTGGTCAGAGGTTTTGTCAAAACAAAACCTACATTGTAGACCAAATTTGATCTGATAATATCCTTTTAAGGCTTCTGTGCAATTGTTTATAGAAAGAGATTATTATCACCTAAATTACACCTGCAGAGACATTAGTCATACTGTGTATTATCTTATATATATATATATCTCTCTATATATATATAGAGAGAGAGAGATATACACACACATACGCACACACGCAAAATTACTCTGAAGACATTTTTTCATAGAAAATTTTAAATTTTCATAGATCAATTTTAAATTGATCAAACTCTATTTGATTCTGAGTTTAAAACCAAACCTGAAATAGTACACTGAAAACTGAAAGGGTTTTTTTGTTTGCTTTTTTAAAATGGTTTTCAAAACCAATTTTTTTAAAACTGGGAAACTTGAACAATTTTAAAAAAGCCATAAAAGATAATTGTGTGAGAAGCAAGAATTTCTATCAGAGATAGATGAGGATGAAGAATGTACTGCATTTGAACTTTATCCCAACTATATAGTTAGTCTAATAAAAAATACAACCCTAAGACATTCTTACCACTCACAAAATTCTGGACCATCTTGACTACAACATCACTTTTATACTACTGTGAAAGATAATGGGCATTTTTTAATCAGTTCTAGATTTGAAGCAGTTTAGAAAAGCAGCATTAGCATAACAAGTTTGTGTTCACTGTGATAGGGAACCATGTGTGTTGGTTAATTTTTAATTATCATAGATAAAATTGGCATTTATGGCTCAAAGTAATGAAAAGGCCATGGTCTCCCTTCATGAATCCAGAACCATGAGTAAGACCCCAAACATAGCTCTGTTCTTAGCTGTTTCTTTTTGTTACAGTTGCATTTAAAATAGTTAAATTGTTTCCTGGCATGATTGTTTCTATAGACATGAGGAACATGGATTGTAGGCTCACTGGGGAGGAGTGTTTGCAAAGCTGAGGATTGAAATGAAGCACAGAACTTGCAGTCATTGACAACAGTTCAGGAAAGTGGACAGTGCTGTCTGGAGGAGAAGGGTCACGGATACTGATACAGGATTTAAATGCAAAATGTTATCCTTCCTATAAAATGGTTCAAAACATTTACAGAAGGGATACCATTGTATCCTTTTGTACTGTATCCTTTTGTACTATTGTCTATTAAATTTTGTATGCAATTGAAGTAATGCCTAGAGAATGGTATTGATCTTGTCCCTATTAAGTTCAGTAGGAATTCTCCATAAGCATATATTAGCCAAGAGATACATTAATGGATTATTTTTGATAGGATGCCCGTTTCAGCCGGCTAGCATTTGATGGTGCAAACACTATGGTCCTCTTTAAGTGCCCTCTTTTCCCTGTGCTGCTGCCTCATGGGAAGGCTGTACTTTGTATCCCATTTTTCATTGGCATCACACTTGTTAAATAGCCAAAGTGTTTTCTTTCTTGAATGTAACAGTGTATGAAATATTCAGCTGAGATTTATTTTCCTCTGAGATAAAAAGTCAAAGGCCATGTGGTCTCTCCTGACTTTTTAGTAGCATATAGGTATTGCAATTCTGGCTCCAGTCCAGTATTTCATTTCTGACACTGGTCACAATCAGAGGAAAATGAAAGGAACAGTGCGCACCTACACAAGATGCTGACTGCGCAGTAGGCTAATAACACTGCACAGTAGCATGCCAGTCAAAAATTGTACTAATACACTGCTGTGCAGTGTTATTAGGCTACTGCACAGCAAGCATAAAAAAGTGCATTAGTACTACTGCATAATAGCATGAGTTACTGTGCATTGAAATAGTACACAGGTTAACCAAGTACTAAACTTAATGCACAGTAACTAGGGCACATTAATGAACATGGAGACATGCACCTTGAAAGATTTATTTTCCTTTTTCAAAACTGAGGCTCAGCAAATGAATTATAGCACAGATAAACTATTGAAATGGTTTTCTAAAACAAAGGGAACATTCACAAGCATTAGGTTGATTAAAAGTCCCATGCAGTGAATCTGAGCCTTTGTACTGACTGCAGTGAGCTTTGGATCAGTCCATACATAAGGAAGGTGTGGAAATTAGTTTAGCACAAAGGAGATTGTAGAACAATGCATTGTAGTGCTGGTCTTTTTCAGGGAACAGTTTTAGTCTTTCCTTAATATTTTTAACAGAATGAATGATTTATTTTTCATTATATCTCCAGCTGTAGATATTTGTAATAAATAATGGTGCTAGAAAAATAAAGAGTGTGGTTAAGGTTACTTAGTACTTCAGTCTTTCACCTTAGTAAACAGTGCTTTTAGAGTCTATCTTTGAAACTCACTTATGCTATATCTAATGACAGCTCTCTTCATTTAGAATAATCGCAGCACTGCTGCTAAGGTGAATTATAGTTCAACACCAGTGTAACCATTGGGAATCAAAAGAAGTTTTATTTAACTAAAATCTAAGATCCCACTTCACCTTCTCATGGAGTCCCACTGATAACCACACTGACTCTATTAGATGTAAGAAGCCATGTGAGCATATTCAGAATCAGTGATTTAGAACAGACAGCAGGATTTGGGCTTGTGGTGGGAATGTAAATAATTGCTGGAAAATAAGCAGCATTACAGGTTAAGTTACATGTGTATCATAGAAACTGCACTGGGAAGCTTACACAGAGCCATATGTGCTGAACCTAGGCAAACAATACAGCTGGTTCCATGCTTTCATAAGCAAAACATTCCCTTGCAACTTTTTTGAAAGAACCAATGGAATAAAAATGAAAAAAAGCTTTGCTCTTACTGCTTTGTTTGTATTAGTGAATAGCAAGATGGCTTTTGTGATGAAGAATATTAACAAACTGAAAAGTCCCAGATAGCTTCTTTGCACCTCATTCTTTCACAGGTCACAGCTTCGCTAATCAAACGATTTCATTTGAAAATAGCCATTTTCTCCATTATGCACTGTATGTGATGGTAGGTTGCTGACCTACCTCTGTGTTATTGAATTTCAGCATAATGCCTCATTTACCACAGACAGCCCACGCATACACTCAGAATGCTAGTTTAGACCCACTTTGCACCACCACCCTTTGTTCGCCAAGCTTTTATCCAAAAAGCAAACAGATACTACCAATGTACATTTATCTTCTTCTGAGGAATCCTGGGGAGATGGAGTCTTTTAGCAGGGAACAATAGTGTATGGCAGTGGTCTCGAAAGAAGGGACTACCTAGGGAGAATTATAGCATGCAAGCATTCAGTAAAAATGTGTTGATATCTTATTAGTTGGTTTGCTTTCTTGTATGTTTAGACATTTCTTTTCCTAAAACAGAGCCAATTACAGACCTAATAAACTTCAAAACCTCATGAAAAGTGTGCTTGGAAGTTTGTAAGGAGTCACAGTTCAACTCCAGTCCTTTCCATATACAAAACATCCAGTTAGTAGTCCTGTTTATATTATGAGCTAGGGTTTCCCAAGTTCAGCTGAAAATAAAAAGTTTTGCCAGGAACTTCACGGAGTCCAGAATTTCACTCTGCAAATTTAGAGTCAAAATGATGTCACAAAAAGTATGATTCCAGAGGATAAAGAGATTTAGAGGGTACTAGTGACAAAGGCTCATACTATGGTATAAATATGTACATACATAAATACATACCTGTGTCCACATTATAGAATGATGTGGGCATGATATACATAAATTGATTTTCAGTTTTTGGCTATGCCACCACAAAAAGATCACAGTGAAAGTTTCATAATAGTTAACAACATATAGTATGTATAATAAACAGCTAAAACAGAGAAATGCTATTAACAAGTAGCTACTACATTTACTCAAATCCAAGATGAGTGTTTTCCCCCAATCATGGGAGGGGGGGGACAACACAACTTTTATTTGAATTCAGGTATGCCCTGGGTAGCAGTGGCTCAGCTCTGACTTTGGCCCTGGGCTCAGGGCTAAAGCCAAAACTGAACTGTGACTTGCCCTGGGCCAGAATGGCTTGTTTAGTGAGGGTAGGGGACATGTTGCCAGGAGAACATGAGGGAAACTGCAGGGGGGGACCTGCAACCTTCCTCCCCATGCTCTGCTTCTGCCTGCAGCCTACCCCTGCACTCCCTGCTCCTTTCCCATTTGCCACCTCCCCCCTACCTGCTGCTCATCTCTAGTCCCTTTAGCCCCCAACCAGCCTATCAAGGAGCTGCCACTGCTTCTCCTTAGCCAGGCTGGGCTGGGACCAGGCCAGAGCCATGCTGCTGCTGATTGCCCTGGAAAAGCAGAATTGCAGGAGAGGGTAAGGGAGCACGTGGGCAGAAAGTAGGGGAAGGCAGGCATGGGGCAGATTGGGGGGAGGGAGTCAGGGGCAGGGGGAAACAGAGGGTAGGGGAGGCAGGCTGAAGAGGAGAATGGGGGATTGGGGCAGGTTGTAGAGTGGAGCAAAGAGGGGCAGGGGGTGCAGAAAGGGCTTCAGGGGAGAGGTGGGGGTGGCAGGTGGTAGGGGCACATGCTAGGGTGCAAGCACAAGGAAGAAGGGGCAGGCTTGCCCTCTGCCACTGTTTTCCCTGCCACAACAGCGTGTGCGGGGAGGGGAGTGGATTTAAGACAGCCTTCCACAAGTTACATGCTATATAGGGAAATCATAACAATTTTATAAGTTTCCAGGTATAGAATCTAACTATTGGTGGGCGGGGTGGCATCTTAAATTCAAAATCATCGTGGATCCATGTAAATAAGGTATTTTACATATTTTAGTTAGCTCTAAATATACGTTCCAAATTAGTTTACAACTACAGCAATTTCAACCAGCCAGCGACTAGTAATTTTTTTTCTGAGTGCAATTTCTTGCTGAAGGACCACTGGAATAGTAAACTGATCAGACTGAGTTTAATACATGAGAAGTTACTACAGCAAATTATAAAGCCACATGTTTTATATTCTAGTCTGGAGTATGAAGGGCTTATCACTTGCAACCAACACTGAATTTTTTTTTTAAAAAAATGTGGCAAAATGACTTTAGGAAGTGTTGGGATACCCTCCCCGTGAAGGGTCCCAGGGGTCACGGTGGAACGGGGTGGCAATTGGAAAGCCGACGAACAGGTTGGGATTAGTGGCGGCGGAGTTCTGAGCGGCACAGAAACGTGTTTGTTTCTTAAACCAGGTGGAATTTATTTAACTTACTCTTGGTGGAGCATAGCCACGGTAATTCTTCGGTTACGGTAACGAACAGATAAACGAGCAAACAACAAAGGGGTCTGTTGGCCCATGAGGTTCCCCAACAAGCCCTTGCGTTCTACCCCTGGTGCCGAAGCCCGGGATAGGTGCGGCTGCCTGTTGGTTAAGTCTCAGGGCTGGTCAACAGCTCATAACGGGTGAACACACAAAACAAACAGTAACAAAACTGTAACTTGCTGAGAAGAACGAAGTGTGGTGCCGATCATGAGGATGGCCGAGGTCGGAAACTGGGGTATGGTACAGCAGAGATGCGTCCGAAGTTGATGAGGATGAGACGAATCGTAATCAGAGAACGAAGCCTGGGTCGATAGTCAGGTAGGTAGAAAACCAGAGTCCGTAGGATGTTCCAAAGCCGAGGTCAGAATCAAGCCAAACAGTCCAAGAGCCGAAGAATCGATATATCAAACACAGCGCACGATCGGAGATAAAGACGTATCGAGAGCTCACAGAAAGGGAGAGAGATCGATAGGCCCAGAAGCCTGACTGCGAGACAGTCCCTGGAACACCAGCCTCTGTCTCCAGCAAACGCGATCTCCCCCCCGAGGGAGGGGCTGGTCAATCTTTTAAAGCAGTTCTATAGCCAATCAGGCTGCTTGGCTGACCGAACTTTCTAGAGGGATTACCTCATTCCAATCATATGCTGGGCATGCGTGGCAACAAGCTCTCTGTGGCAACTGAGCCTGTGCTTCTCTGAAGGTAGGTCAGGCTTGAGTGACAGGCCTGCAGGTCATGAAGGGAGCACATGCTAAGCTTGTTTCCACAGCGCATGCTCCTAGCAGTCAATTTAACTCCTGTATTGTCAACATACATGTAAATTTTCCATGACAGGAAGCATTACCCTTCTCTGACAGGGTAACTGAGTTAGTGGATAAGGTGAATGTGATGGGCATAATACACCTGGACTTCAGTAAGGCATTTGAAACAGTCCCACTCCTACTCCCATAAGTAATCTGTAGAAATGCTGGCTGGATAAAATACCATTAAGTGGCTGAATGACCACAAGCCAAAACATTAAAGGACTAATGTCAGACTGGAAGGTAGTCTCAAGTACAGTTCCAGGGGCCTATTTTGGGTTCACTGTGGTTTTAATCCTTTCTTTCATGACTTGGATGCAGGAATAGAGAGGACACTGATCAGATTTGGAGATAACAAACCTGGAAGGGACCACTAATTTTTTGTAGAATAGTATTAAATGTCAAAGGGTTATTGATAAATTGTCAAAATTGGTTATGGATGCCAAAATGAAAATCAACAAAGACAAATACAAGAAGCTACACATAGAGAGAAAAACAAAACCAATGTACAAATATAAAACAAAGGATAACTTGGCAGTAACACTGCCAGGAAGGATCTGGGGGTGATGGTGCATCAGCAGCTCAGTATAAGTCGGCAATGTGTTGCTGACAGAAAAAAAGCAATTTAATTCTACATTGCATTAATAGGAACATTGTGTGTAAGACATAGGGAGATATTACCCCTTAATTCAGCACTGGTCAGGCCTCAAGTCGAGTATTATGTTTAGTTTGGGGTACTAAATTATACAAAGGATGTAGAAAGATTGGAAAGATCCAGTGATGAGAAAGAAAGGGGTTGGAATGCAAGCTATATGGGGAAGGTTGAAGGAAATAGGTAAAGGAAATAGGTTTCTCTGGAGAAAAGAGAAGTAATAGGATCATGGTAGCAATTTTCAAATATTTGAAAGGCTGCCATAAAGAAGAGGAGGGTAAATTGTTCTCCTTTGCCACAGGGGCAGAACACAAAATCATGGGTTTAAAATGCAGCAAAGCAGATTCTGATTGCATCTTAGAAAATAGACTGCCTAACTGAAAGAAAGAGTTGGAGAAAACTGCTTAGAAAAGTTTTCAATGTCTCCTTCATTGGACGTTTTCAAGGAAAAGCTAGATAGGCATCTGTCTAAGGTACTTTGGGAAGAGAGGGCATTTTTACATGTGCTCTGGGATGCAGCACGGGTGCTTTAATTAGCCAGCCATGCTAATTAAAATAGCCCATGCGTCATGTGTATCAGCATCCCCACACATCCCTGCAGTGAAAAAATGGCAGCAGGGCATTTTGAACTCACACTCATCAAGCGTGTTTTATTTCAAAGTGCCTTACTGGCATTTTTTCAGTGTAGAGACGCACGGGGATGCTGATATACATGACACAGAAGGCTGCCAGAGCATGTGTATTTCCATGCTCCAGCCGACTCGATTAATCGAGTCTACTCTGACATGCTGGATTTCTAGTGTGTCAGAGCAGGCTGTCTGTGCATGTATAGGAGCCCAGAGTCTGTTAAGGGGATTCAACTAGATGGTCCTGGAGATCCTCCCAATCCTGTGACTCTCACTTGATAATCATATGACCCTGTGACTCTTACTTTGATAATCATCTATATAAACAAAGCCAGTGAGTTGCCTTTCCTGCTTCTTCAAATGTGTGACATGGCAACTGTCATTCTTTACAAGAGAGTAAGGACCTTGTCACATATTACACTTAACTGCATTTAAAGCGCATTTAACTGCATTTAAAGTGCTAGTGTCCAAGTGTTCAAAGAGTAAAATGTGCTAAGTGCCATTATAGCATAGCAAAGTTAGAACTTTTCCAGTGAGGAGTATCTCCAGATCATATTACCTAACATGTTTTGAGCTAATGTCAGATTGCTCCATGGAGATAATAGCATTGGGAAAATCCATTGCAGTGGTGGGGCTGGGACTGAAAAACAGCTGTTTGTTGATTCTGGCCCCAATACCACACTGGAGCCTTGAACAGCTCCTGTGCCATGCCAGGGCTGGGAGGGACAAACAGTTGTTTATCACTCTCAGTCCCTGCAGTATACTGCAGCACAATTGAGTCTTCAAAGTCTCCAGTTCTTAGGAAATGTTTATTTAGATGGTAGAAAGCATTACTATGTGACTGCTCAGAAAACTTCTAACTCCTAGTAATACTTAGTGGGTACGTATACACAACATGCTACATCACCGTAATGACAAGCTACATCACTGTAGCTCATTGTTACAGTGACAGCATCGGTAGGCACAAACCATGATGCTGACGCTGCTGCACAGTAGCAACAAGTTACTGCACAGTTGCTCATCACTACTGCACAGTAGCATTAGAAATGACCCATGTGGCACCAGGAGTAGTTACTGCATGGTCATTTAGTACTTGCTTAAGTACACAGTAACAACTGGGCAGTCCAGCACATGTGTAGATGCAGCCCCTATGATCTAAATAAAACATATCTTAAATGTAATGTCTAACGAGGCCCTAATAATCATATTAGGGAAAAAAATGTATAAATCAAAATATATATTCTCCTTCCTTTTGGCTTCTTCACTGGAACTGACAAGCCTTGTAACTGAAAGATAGAGCTTTTCTTTTATACCCTTGTACACCTCCATCTCATTTGATTCCTGTGGAAACATATGCTTCAGTATTGTAAACAGTCATTTACTATAATCAGAACACCTCCTTGCCACATTTCAACCTTCAGTATTTTTTGTGTAAAAATACCAGTGAAGTTGTACAATAAAGTGTTATTTTTCCATCTGACCTAGAAAATCTATGTATGTGGCCTTTTTGCTTCTTTCCCTACCTCTTCCTATTGTTCTATGTAATGATCTTCAGACTCTGAGCTCTTTGCTTTTCTAACACCTTCCTCCCCACTTTTCTTTAGTATTCAGTGCACAAAGAATTTCTGAGCTCTGTAGGATTCCCTACAGTGTTAGATAGGGGAACATTTTTTCCCTGCTGATTTTCCAGCTTGCCCCTTTGCTACAGGCTGATTCACAGATACAGAGCAAGGAAAAGATACATGATGCCTTGCAGAGCACATAATCTCCTCTACTGATAAACAGAGGTGGAGGGCTCTTTCTATACATATGGATCAACGAAGCACAATCCAGCCCTTGGAATGTGCCTTTTTAGGTCAGGAATAATGGACTACATACTGATCCCACTGAAGTGAATGAAGGGTTACCATTAATGTCAAAGAATCAAGATTTGGTCATTTCCTTTTTTATTTAGGGGAGGTTATTTGCCTGTCAATCTGCATAAGCATTAATTGACTGTAACCAAGAAAGCACAGCATTAATTTCAAATCATCAGTATACCTCCAAAATATTAATTTTTGCTAAATTAATAAAAATGAGAAAAAAAGTAATTTTGCCCTAAGTTATCTGTATTTTTTCCCTTAAAGAACTAGAGGCAGATTTTAATAGTGTAAAAATTAATTATGAATGAATCCACAAAATGCTGGAAATGACTTTTCAATATTAGGACATGGAAGAAAAAAACCTTTTGACTAATAAGTAGATTCATATTTTAGTGTGAATTATATCTTTAAGAAAATAAGCCAGACTTTCCAAAGGGAAACATATTTGCATTTCCATTAGTATTTGTCTTTTTTATGCTAGTGTTTACTTTGTGCACTGGTCTGTAATTAATTAAAATATATATTTCTCATTCTGCTGTGAGAACTCCAGGAGCAGAATTATCAATTAAAATAAGTTAGGGAAACAATCTAACTTTGAAACTCTTGTGGGTTACCGGAGCTTCAATAGAGCGTATATATCATGGCGGTATTTGAGTAAGACAGGATTCTGATCTCCAGTGTAAATCCAGAAAAATTATCTTTTCATTTCATTACATTTACTACAGATTTGCTAGTTTCACAAGGATAAACATTTAGCCCTAATATTTTGAAAGAAAAATTATGTGAATGTATCATTTTCAGGCCTTGAAGCTTCCACTCTGACCAGACTTTCTTTTTTTTTTTAAATGGGAAAAATGCTTTAGATGTTTAACAGTTTTGCAGTTTTTTTCTTGTCTGTTACATGACTATATATTCATAGAGTAGCAAATTTCAAGGCAAAAAACAAATATATCTCGTGCATTCGCTTGGTAACCTGTATGTCTTCTTAGGACATTAATCAATATATACTGCGTACACAAAGGTTGTTGTAAACCTGGCATGAACTCCTTACATAAGCAAAACTTTAAGTGTGAGCCAGATGGGCATTCCTGCCAAAAGATGGGAAGGGGAGATGGCTGTACAAGGTATAGGATATTCCAGTGCCTGCATGATAAGACTAAAATGGGAACAGCCAGGTCAGGGTGTGAAACAATCCCATGGTACAGAATGGTTTGAGATATTTAAGGTACAGTTGGAATACAACACATAATTTGCTTTGATCACTGTATAAAAGGAGAATTAGGAATCAGGGGAATTTTGCAGCAGCCTAGGGGAGCCTGCATGGTGTTATGTCAACTACCTTGTTGCCTTAACTCCTGGTCTGATGTACCTGTTAGACCAAAATGTGTTAGGGCTCTGGTTGTGGACAATAAACCTGGCTGAATCTTTGCCATCAAACCAAGCCTGTTGTCATTCTTTAAGACAAGATTGGTGTTGGATTCTCCTGGCTTTGAGAATCCAACACTTTGTTGACATCGCAGTTTCTGAGGCTTCAACACTGACAGCACATCAATAACACCGGGTGAGGACAACAACGACAACAATGATCACACCCAATGGCATAGTCTAAATGAGGGGAAGTAAGCAGGGCAGCAATCCTGGCTTCCATCCCTGTGGAGGATGAAAAACAGCCATTACTGCAGTGGAGCAGACTGTAGCACTGCACCAGCTAGCACTGCCCCAGGCATGGAGCTGCCTAGCTATGCCTCTGCATCTGCTATACATAAAGCCTCAGATCCATACTGATTTTCCAGTAATTGATGCAGGCCACATCTACATGGGTGACAGACTGGTGCAGCTGTTACTGAGCAGTGATTTAGTACTTGCATATGTAAGTACTAAATGACTGTGCAGTAACTAGCATTACTGTGTATTACCATCACGGCATGGTTTTTTAGATGCTACTCAGCAGTACCAAGAGCTACTGCGCAGTAGTTCATTACTACTGCACAGTATCATCGCTGCATGGTTAGTGCCTGCCAATGTTACTACATGGTAGTAATGAGCAGTAGCATTTCATGTAGACACGCCTGCAGTCGCATATATTGCTATTCAACTGTTTTTGAAAGGTCAAATTGATTACATCTCAGAGAAAGACTTAATATGACTAGAAGCTGTTGTACATGTAAAATATTATCTATTCACTTTATTCATACCCTCTTGTAGGACCCATACTTCAAAAAGGGATTGTCCCAAATGGAAGCTTTAATGAAAGATGAAATGTCAATAAATTTGCCCTGTTCAATTTCCATCCATATAGGGGTATGGATTGATTGATAGTTTTCAGTCATCTGGTATACAGCCTGACTTACTAAGAAGGTGTTGTGATACTGTTGTAGGTTTGGAAGATGAATGCTACCAGTTTCAACTGGTAGTTACATTTTTAATGAGAGAAAAGCCCTTGCATTCTCTTCTCACAGAAAGTTTTTAAACATTTTGTTGATGTTAACAAAATAAAGTCAGGGGATTACACCTGGTAGATTATTTAATAGAGAAATTTGGTGACATAATGGATTAATTTAGAAAATATTAACATATTCCCACAAGGATATTGACAACCTCCTCTACTTGTTCAGACTCTGTATTATAATAGTGAGAATCTTCTGAAAATTTTCATAGACAATAAGGTTAATATTCTTGAATATTTTAACATTCAGATAAGTTATGTGTTTTGATTGAAACTGCCATTTGCTTTTTGGTATCCTTTTTGATATAAGTCTACATAAGTTAGATTTAATTTTAGAACCACATAAAAAAGTTAATTAGCAAGGGCAGGAACTGGTTTCTTAAGCTCTGATAGAAATATAAATGTATTATATGTATGCAACAGGATCTCCTGCCTTAACGCCTCTTAGATCACCCTTATTCCTACAGTGGTTTCAATACTAAATTAAATGGAAGAGGGCGAATGGGCCACCTTGCTGAGTCAGGCTTTTCAAGGAAAATGGATCAGATAACATAATATTGTTCATAACTCTTGAAATGGGATTTATATATAACAATTATATCCAATTGCTATTATGACACCTTTACCATCTCCCACCTTGTGAATTACATAAAAAGGCACCTCCAAGATATGCAGTCAAGAGCCTCTTCTGCATCAAGTCCTGAAAGAGCCAAAGGGACTTTGGAATTTCATATTGCTGCTACTAGACAAAGCCTGGCTGGGATGATCTAGTTGGGGATAGTCCTGCTTTGGGGAGGGGTTTGGATGAAATAACCTCCTAAGGTCCCTTCCAAACCTAATTTTCTATGATTCTATGATTATCTAAACCATGCTTTTTTTTGATAAATCCTACTTGATTTTTAAGTATTAACTTAGGGAAGACCTGTTTCAATCTATGTGATAAAGTTTTAGCTTGAATGTTGGTGTCTACATTTCTTCAGTAAAGAAATTTGTCTATAATTAGAACTATGCATAGAATTCCTGCCTTGGTTTTTTTACTATAGTATAGATTTTCAATAACTCAGTAGCAATATATTTTTACATTTTTAATAAAACTCCACACGAAGTCCACTGCTGTCTAAAGATACATTATTGCCCATGTCCTTTAAGGCCAATGCTATTTCATTTTATTATAAAGGATCCTCCAAAATTTCCTCCTCCCCACCCTCCCTCCCCTCTGAAATTTGATGTATGTGTACAAAGTAACGGAACATAGTTATTTCCTCTCTAATAATATTCAGACTTTCGGTGTAAGAATTAGAATAGAATTGACTGAACTTCTCATTGATTTGTCTCTGTGTCATATGTGTATTGCCCAGAGAGTCTCTTACAGCTGATAGTTTATTATGGTTGGATTTACTCTTTAGTCTATAGACTAGCAGCCTTTCTGTATATTCCCTCAATCTGCAGTAATCTATCTGTAATCTATATAAAGTATTCTCTGTCTTCTGGGAAAGTAATTTATTCAATTCATATCTTATATCAGTAAAAATGCTTCGTTTATCAAGTAAAGGTTCTGTGAATTAATCTTAACCCAAAGACTTAATTTTTTCCGTTAAAGTATTTGCTTTTGTATCTTACTGTTTTCTGTTTCACAGAAGCATAAGATATTATATACCCTTTTCAAATACTGTTCTTGAGGAAAATGCTTGAACACCTATTGAGATTGATACAACTCCTATTTGAAGCCAGTAACCATCTTTCCATTAGCATCAGCAGGAGTCTTTCTATTGACTTAAATGGGAGTTGATTGAGTTACAATTTCTTTAATAGAGACCAGAGGACAGTAACAATTGGCTTGACTGTTGCTAGCCAAGCATGGCTGCTGAATCAAATATTCTTTTGTAAAACAAATATTGACTCACTCCATCACTTTTGTCAGCTATTTGTGATCAATTTGTAGTTAATTAATGCCTGCAACTACAAATAACATTGTCTTACTTTCCATTTAACTTCCTTAGTGCCTGCCTACCCTGTTAGTAAAACTGGTTAAGTTCCTCCAGAGCAGTCATGGAAGCAGTTTTGAAAATATTAGAACTAGTCAAAGGGAAACAGAAGTTACAACACTTTTTCAAGGCATTGGAAAACTGACAGTTAACTAATATTTTTACTGCATATAAAAATGACTACAAAGATCTATTTCAGCCAGAGTATTGTAATTAATTGCTTCACTGAGAACACAAGAATTTGTAAAATTTAATTCTAAATATGAAACAATACTTGACAGATATCACTAGAAAAGTTGGTTGTCTAGAAAAAATGCCAGCAAACTAATTAAAAATATCTGGTTAATTTTGGTGGCTTCCACTGGTTATTTTTCAGCTTTTTTTTCTTTATAATGTATAACAATATTAACTCTAAGAAATATCAGGAATACTATAACATAGAAAATATTGTGAGGATCGTTGTATATTTACTTGGAAAGGAATCTATAAAGGGCAAGTCTATAAATTAAAGTGTTTTGTATATGAAGAAACATAGCTGTACTGATTTGGGATCAGATCAGAAAATAGATTGTGATCCAGAGGGTCACAGCATACTTCTCAGTCCTCCAGAAAGTATAAGCCTGGTCCCTTGAGTAATGTCCCCTATTTCACCAGAACAGTTACAAGCTGTTGTTTGTCCAGAATTGCTATATGTGGCATGAGTAATTAAAACAGGCACCAGAATAGTGATCACTAGGCGCATCTACTTATCACCCCACGATGATGTAGCAACATGTAGCATACAGTGCACTATGGTGATGTAGTGACCACATGTGTCTATACATGATATCCCACTATGCTGTTGTGGTGGCACATTCCCCCAGTACAGCCCACTGATACAGCACTTTGCAATGGAATTTACCCATGTGCCTTGCACACGATGCAGTAACCACCAATACTGTGCCATGCTTTGTACTTCCAGAAGGAAGTACTAAAGCACGGTGATGAGTGTGTAGATGCACCCACTGTATAGAAAAGTACACTATTATGCATTTTTTCTCAAACTAAACATGGGTAAGCATGGAAATCCAGGTGTGTATTTCAGGGACAAACTAACTAGAATATGCAGCATCTAAAATTAGATTTGGGTAACTTTGGGGGCTAGATCTGAACTATAGGCCCTAAATGGGATTCAAGTGTAGGTGCCTAAATCACAAAAAGTATTTAGGATTGATCCTGCCCCAACAACTGTAAAACCTGTAAGACATCTCCACTTCCTCTATGCTTAAACATTTTTCTGCACAATCTGAGGTACAGGTAGCCCTAATAATTGCATCAATATCAAATTATATTGATATAAACTATTACAATGCAGCTGTTATATTTATATGATTCTGTAGTGATACCTGTGTAGCAAAACTTCTCCTATTTTAAGCCTACTTCATTCAGGTCAAAGTTAGGGCAATGTAGCCAATTTGTATCACTACAGGCTCCAGAAGATGTAACAGGTCATAACAGTTAAAACCAACAGCTAAAATACTATATTCTTCCCCCAGAAGGAATCCAGTTGGTATACCTAACTTCTGTCTAAACTGTGCTGTATCCTGCATCACTTCTACTCAAAATAATGGTATTAGGGTTGTTGTGGTTCCCTCCTTTTGCACAATCGCCTAGAAATTAGAGCACTTGCCCAAGAAATGAAAGGCCTGGGTTCAGGGCCCTTCTAATAGGACTAGAATCCATATCTCCCACTTCCCAAGCCAGAAAGAGACTGAACAGACCAGTATTCAACATTTCCTATTGACTAGCTCTAGGACTGACCCTTAGTGGAACTAATTCTCAATTTTTGTTATATCATCATCCTATATGCCTCATCCTTTCAATTTGGATCACACTCCTATGACAATGTGTCTAAAATGAAATCAGCAAAAAAATAACTTGGCTCTGTCCCTAAATCTGAAATTATGACTTCAAATAATCCCACTCAGTAGCTGTCTAACCCTGTGCTTTTCTGGATGTAGCCATCAGTTTCTAGATATTAGAGTTTAAAATACTAACGTCTTTATGTACAATATGTATCTATTTTTCCATATTTTATATTTATCAGAACAATCAGCAATAAAGCCTTACAAGGATGCAGATATTGATATGCAAATAAAAACTTAATTGTTAATAAAAGTCCAGAGTCAAACCATTTGAAAGATAAATTAAGGACTGGCCTTGTTGAAAATAGACTGACATAGGCCAAAGATCCAAAATAACAGAAATCAGTGTTCAACCCTCTCTGTATTCTCAGAAGCCTAAAAACAAATCAACATGGAGAATGTGAAACAACTGTGGTTTCACTGATGTTTCTTGGTCATTTTGAGACACAAATATGTGGAACTATGCCACTTTGAAACAAATAAAGCATCAGAAATTCTAGGTGCATACCTTTCCTTCAGAAAAGTGTTCAGTATCACATAGTGCAGATCAAACACCAGTGTAAAGCTTGTAGTCATTTGTATCATTTAGTCAGCTGTCACTCAGTAATATAAACCAAAGTCTAGACACTACATTTGCCATAACCACTTTGCCTTCAATATATTTCTATGAACAAAAATGGAAAATCTGTTATGTGGGTGTCTTCCTGTTGTGTCTACCAACTAGGGTTGCGCAAAGCTTCAGGCACTGATTCAATTTGGCAAAGATTTGGCCTACTTCAGCGGCTGAATCTCTGAGTCTGAATTGAATCAGGAGAACCTTTAATCTCTGAATCAAATCAGAATCCTCCAAATCAATTCAGAGAGATTCGACGATTCATACATAGACACAGCTTTAAATGTTTTTTCTGCATACCTCGAGGTACCAGACAGCTCATGAATGCTGAGATGGTGGAGCGGATGAAGCATCCCACAGGAGTGCTGGGGGGTTCACCGTGGAGTGCGTGGAGGACCTCCCCCACCCCCCAACTCAGTGACTGAGGCCTCCTGGGTCTGGGGGGGGCACCTGGACTGATCACTGAACTAGGGGAGTGCAGGGGGGTCCTCCACCAAGCATGCAGGGACCCCCCCTGTGCTCCTTTGGGACACTCCATCTGCCCCACCATCTCAGCATTCTTGAGCTGTGCCTGGTACCTCGAGGTACATAGAAAAAACATTTAAAGCTGTGTCTATGGAAAATTGCTGATTCTCCAAATCAGAATTGAATCTTCAGATTTGGATTCAGCCTAATTGAATTGGGACAGTGATCCAAATCAACTAATCGAATCACTGTCCCCCGAATCAGGCCGAATCCAAATCTGAATCGAATACAACCCACTTTGCACACCCCTACTACCAACTCATAAAGATGCATCTTACCACGTTGGAGAAATACCAGACCCGGCCCTTCAGATATCTCAAGTATATCTGTAGATGCATAGAGATTATAGGTTGTTACCTATAAACCTATAGCTTATACCTGGAAAGATATGCCAAGAGACCTTTTCCTTGTGATCAATTTAAAGAAATGTGGTTTACAGTTTCACAAAGGTGAATTATGTGTTGCAATACTTAGTATAGCAGTACCTAACTTTTAGGAGTCCTGCTGCCGAATGGAATTCACAACCCTAAAGTGGTGTCTAGGCTCCCATTTACCATGTATGTAGAGAGTTTAGTATCTAAGAGATATATAAACCTCAACTTGATGAGGAGCAAACTGGTTAAACTAACACCGGATATTTCCTAGCGGCAAAAGACAGATGTGAAGTATATTTACATCCTCACATGGATTTAAACATCTAAGTCAAATGGACAGAGGTGCTTCCTTCAGTCTGGGTTCCACAGTCATAAGCCTTCACTGGAGGGGCTTAGGCAACTACACTTTTCTTATTAAACCAAGAACAGCTCAGAAAGTACAGCAGCAAGTGATGATGACCCCTTTTATCCACTGAATAAAGCACTCATCCCTAATGTCAGAAGCTAGAAATCAAGTATCGCTACCGTCTGAGAGAATCCAAATCGATGCCCCCCACCTTTCTTTGAATATGCCACTAAAAGTGGTTCAAGGGGTGGGATTTTATACTCTATGCTATCTAAGATGTCCCATGTTGCATGACAAACTGAACTATTCACCAGAGGCAGAAGAAGATCTTTCCAAATGATTGCTATAACCATTGACATGTACAGTTACTACAACCATTTTATAATATTTAAGAATTTTATGGAGTGTGGAATAGCTTCAACAGAATATCCTACAGCATGGCAGTTACAGCAGTCTTCTGGGAAATGGGACTTTTGGATTCATGTCTCATCAAATAGATGAGGAATTTAAACCAGACTTGTCCACATCCCAGGTGAGTCTCCTAAGCCCTATGCTGTTAGTAGCTTTTCCTTCTGTAGTATTTTTCAGGGGATTAGGTTTGCTCTGAGCATGTATGCTGTGTTCTAGTAGATAAGAGAGGTAAGGAAATACCTATTTCTGAATCACAGCTTAGGAATGAAGTAAATATAGAGCGGTTTATTGCACTTAGGACATAGGTGGTTGGGTGTACAGCCAGAGCATTTATACAGCTGCTCCGGGGGGGAGGGAGGGGGCTTTAATTACAGCGGCTCTAAGATACCCTCTAATTAAAGCACCTGGATTGTCTCATGTATCATTGTCCCTGCACTTCAAAATGGCAGTGGGGACTCTTTATCTAAAGCTCATTGAACAAACTTTAGATAAATCACGCTTACCATGATTTTGAAACATGGGGACACTGATACACAAGACATGGAGGCTGGATGGAGTGTGGTAATTATCACACTCCAGCAGACTTGATTAAACAAGTCTGCTCTCATGCACTGCAATTGCAACGTGTTGAAGCAGCCTCCTGGGTTGTGTACAGGCATCCCCAGAAGCAAAAATTTGGGTCCTAAATTACTTTAGGCAGCTAAGGTCTTAGGGAGATGTTTTGTGAACACCAATGGTACCTAAGATTCATCTTGATTATCTAATAAGGCACACAAGTACTTAGATCTCTCTTTTGAATTAAACCCTTACTGGTCCATTGAAATGCCAGCCACTTACCATCATCATCATCATGTTACAGTCCTGTGGCTTCTAGACAGCAGTCAAGCAAAGTAGAGCCCTTCCCAAGCCCATTTCCCTGTAAACAAATATCAGATACTTCAGTAATTATGATGACTAGAGCAAAATAAATATGTTCAACTCCACCATATATTGTCCCACTGAAAGTTTATCTCTAAGATTCAATTTTTACCAAATTTGTCTCAATATTTCCATTAAATCACTGGATCTATACAGATTTATCCCAGTTCAGGGTCTGGTCAAAGGAACAAAAGTGATGGGTGAGATAGCATAAGTTTGACTAATAAAGTTAAGTCTATCTACAGTAGAGGAAGCTGCATGCGGTTAGCAGGAAAAAGAAGGAAAAGTAAAAAAATAGTTGTTTTAGGTATTCATTTACTAGTTATGTTTATGGCTCTCTTATATGATTCATATTAAAATATAGCTTTGGTTTAGCTCTATATTGTAATTCTGGATCAGTATGTAAAAGGGAAGAATGTGTACTTAAAATCTATCCATTATTATAGAGTGAATAGCTCTACTGAGGTGTTGCTGTAATTACTGCAGCAAGTTAGTTTATCTTCCATTCAGTTCCTTCTCTGCAAAGCAGGAATTAACAATGCTTATTCTCTCACGTCCTTTGTCTTGGTGTATACTTTGTCTTGTTGTATGCTTGTTGTATGCTAGAATCCATGTAGACTGAGGCAGACTGCCATTAACTATGTATATAATACATAATACTATGTACATTTAGCACAGTTTGTCTCCAATTTCAGTTGAGGAACCCAGTGCATATAAAAATAATTTCCAGATCACTGGCATTGAGCACAGCTGCATCTCAAATTGTGCTTTGGCCTTCCTAATTTTCTCCCTGTATGTCCATGTGATACTCTCATACTCTTCCCTCAGTACTATGACCACATTTCTATTTTTTACAACCAAGCTTTCCACATTAAGTTTCAAGTCTTTCAAGAGATTTCTGCCTAGCTAAGCTGGTCTGCTGCATATCCCATTTTTCTGTCACATCAAGATAGCTTTCTTCTGCACTGTTCTTAAAGTACAGCCAGCAATCCTAGACTTTTTTCCTCTCATAGACTCCTAGGTAAGTACTCCTATGAATAGCATGTTGGCTCTTCTATTCATATTTGCTTCTAAACATTCCAGTTTCATCCTGATGTGAACTGTTTACATCTTAAATTTTGTATATTTATTTATTAGGAAAGAAGATAGTTTCATAGCTTCATAGTTGGTAGGGTTGGAAGGGACCTGAGCAGATCATCAAGATCATCAAGGTGTTCATCCAGCCTCCTCTTAAAGACCCCCAGGGTAGGAGCCAGCACCACTTCTCTCGCAAGTTGGTTCCAATCTTAGCCACCCTGACTGTGAAGTAGAGCCTCCTGATACCTAGCCTGAATCTACCCTCTGTCAACTTATGGCCATTATTACTTGTTACTCCCAGTAGTGCTCTGGGAAACAGGAACTCTCCCATTGCCTGCTGGTCTCCCTTGGCCAATTTATAGACGGCCACCAGATCCCCTCTCAGCCTCCTCTTGTGGAGGCTGAATAGGTTCAGGTCTTGTAGCCTCTCCTCATAGGGCCTGCCCTGCTGCCCCCTGATCATGCGAGTGGTCCTCCTCTGGACCCTCTCCATGTTGTCCACACCCTCCTGAAATGCGGCGCCCAGAACTGGACACAGTACTCCAACTGCAGCCTGATGAATGTCGTATAGAGGGGGAGGATCACCTCCTTGGACCTGCTTAAGATGCATCTGTGGATCCATGACAAGGTGCGGTTAGCCTTCCTGACTGCATCCCCACATTGCTGGCCCACGTTCATCTTGGAGTCTATAATGACTCCAAGATCCTTCTCTGCCTGCTGTGCTAATGAGAAGGGAGTTCTCTATCCTGTAGTTATGCTGCTGGTTCTTTCTCCCTAGGTGCAGTACCCTGCACTTGTCAGTATGGAATCCCATCTTATTCTCATCCGCCCACCCCTATAAGATGTCCAGATCCAATTGCAGCCTGTCCCTCCCTTTTAGCATGCCCACTTCTCCCCACATCTTAGTGTCATCTGTGAATTTGAACAAGGTGATTTTCACCCTCTGGCAGAGAACTGTAGGTGCCTGCCACTTTAAGGGCCTGAAGCTAGCAGCCAACAGGTGCCTGATGAGGGCAGCCATTTTGTATCTAGGGCTGTCCATATAAACAGGGCATTTTTGCTGCTGGAGGGCCAGGCAACAACATTGCCTGGCTGTAGGGCTGCTGGTATCATCTGGAGGTAAGGGAGGAGCTATAGGGGATGGTCAGGTGGCTCCTGGGCCTGGGCCTCCACCATCCCAGGAGTGGATGGCCTGGTGGGGCTCTCAATAGTGTGGGAGCCCCCAGGAAATGCCAGGCCAGTTATCACCTCAATGAAAGGTGGGTAGGGGCACCTTAACCCTAACCCTTACCTTTGGGTGGGTTTGCCTACCATCGGAGGTAGTTGGGGTCAGGCATGGCTGTGGCCACCTGAGCCCACCAGGGAGCAAACCCCATGGCCCGTCAGTGAGAGGGGGAAGAAATTAGGACTCTTGTGATAGGAGTAGCCCCAGTAAAGGGGCCTGAGCTCTGTAGCCCCAAGCGAAGGGTGGTGTGGTAGACCCAAGTGAGGGGGCAGAGTTGTGGAGCCCCAGTGAGGGGGTATCCCCAAGTAAGGGGTGGAGATCTGGTAGCCCCAAGTGAGGGGGGGGGAGGTGATGTGGAGCCCCAAGCAAGGGGAGTAGGCCCAAGTAAGTCTTTGGACACTTGCAGCCAAGGTTTGGGGCAGAGGCTGAGTGAAAGGGGCTCAAAAGGCCAAGTGAAATGGGCTCAGCCCCAGAGCAAGAGAGGAGAGTCCTGACCCCAGTAAGTCCTCCACTGCTAGGAGGCCGAATGTGAGTGAAATGTAAGATCTAAAGTAGCACCACGACCTGCTGCCCCGGAGGGGAGTGAGAGTCCTCTGTGAGACCCTGAGGCATGAGTCGTGGTGTGAGGTACCCCACATCCAGGAAGGTGGACCCAGAGAGAATGTGGGGCTAGTGAAGCCAGAAGTAGAGTGTCCCTTTGACTGGTCCATGCTGGGGCTAGGACCAAGATGGTCAAAAGGGCCAGGCATCCACCACAAGGGGCACCCAGAGTCATGGACCTGGGACCCCACCTGGCCTTGGAGGTGAGGCCAGGGCCTGTGTATGGCCAAAGGTCCTGAGTGGGGACCACACCTGAGGGGAGCCACCTACAAGGAGCTCAGGAGCCCAAATTAAGGTGGCAGGGGATCAAAGGAGGGTTGTGCCAGGAGGATTCTGGAGCCTAGTGTGGGGCTGATGTGGGTGTTAACATCTGGATGTCATCTGCGAGGCTTAAGCTGCAGTGTAGGGGAGGAATGGAGCCACAGATAGCACCCTGTGGCATTGGGGCAAGAAATGGGCAGCCTCTCACCTTATTTAACAACTTATTCATTTTCCACCAAGTCATGGTGGGCAAGACAGGTGGGCGGCATGCCTGGAGGCAGGTGGGAGGCTGGCAACAGCTGGCCTGAGAGAAGCCCACTTCGCCACATAACCCCCTCATCCAAGTCGCTGATGAAGATGCTGAACAGTGCAGGACCGAGCCCTGGGGGACCCCACTGTCCACATCCCTCCAGGTCAAAAATGACCTGTCCATCACCACTCTCTGGGTGCAGCCCTCCAGCCAATTGGTGACCCATCTCACTGTGTAGGCATCGACACCACACTCTCCTAACTTTTTAATGAGAATGGGGTGAGAGACAGTGTCAAAGGCCGTCCTAAAGTCCAGAAAGACTACGTCTACCGCTGTGTCCAACGATTTTGTGACCTCGTCATAGAAGGCCACCAAGTTGTTCTGACATGACCTGCCTCTAATGAACCCATGTTAGTTGCCCCTAGGCATACACTCCGCTGTTTGCCCCTCGCAGATGTGCACCTGGATAATTTTCTCAAACAGCTTCCCCAAGACCAAGGTAAAACTGACAGGCCTATAATTTCCTGGGTCCTCCTCCCTCTCTTTTTTGAAAATGGGGACCGCATTGGCCCTTTTCCAGTCCTCTGGCACCTCACCAGAATACTGTACTCATAAAGCTGTGCCGGGGTCCTGCAATGACCTCTGCTAATTCCTTTAGCACTCTGGGGTGGAGATCATCAGGACCTGCTGATTTTAAATATGTCCAGTCCCACCAGAAGTTCCCTGACTAGGTCCTTACTGTACCTGGGCCTGGCAGCACCTCCCCTGGGTCCAACTAGGATCCCAGTGGGGGGGATGTCCCTGTCCCTGCTTGGAATAATGGAAGCAAAGAATCTGTTAAAGAGATTAGTTGTGTCATCTGATGTTACCACCAAATTACCAAGCATGTCCTGCAGAGGCCCCACATTATGTGGTACCTTCTTTTTACCCCCTATGTATTTCAAAAAAAGGACTTCTTGTTATCCTTGATCTGGGTTGCTAGTCCCAGTTCCATCTCCACCTTGGTCTTCCTAGCAGCCCCCATACAATCTCAATCAATGGAGGTATAGTCCTCCCTGGTGATGGCCCCTCCCTTTCATTGGGTGTACGCCTCCTTCTTAGCTTTGAGATATTCTTGGATGCTTTTGGTGAGCCATGGGGGCTTTTGATCACTCTTGTCCCCTTTGATCGGTGTTGGGATTGTCACCCTTTGGGCTTGGAGTATCGTCTCCTTCAAGAACAACCATGATTCTTGGACTCCCAAATCCACACCCCTCTGGGACCTCAATGCCTCTGTGACTAGTCTCCTTAGCTCACTGAAATCCATCCTCCTGAAGTGGTGGGCTGCTGTCTTGCTGCAGGCCTTTGCCACCCTACGCTGAATGGTGAATTCCAATACGTGATGATTGCTATCACCCAGATGATTGATCATCCGCAGTCCCTTCACCAGGTCGTCGCTTGTGGCCAGGACCAGGTCCAATAAGGCATTTCCCCGGAGGGATTGTGCACCTCCTGGGTTAGATGGAGGTCTTGTAACATGGCTAGGACCCTACGTGAGTGGTCAGACCTGGCTGACTGCTCTTCCCAGCAAATGTCTGGATAGTTTAGGTCACCCATGATGACCACATCCTTTAATTTAACTGCCTCCAAGCTGAAATAAAATAAAAATAAAAAATAAAACTCACTTTTAGTTTGGGACTTCAATCTAAAGGACACTGCCACAACATTGTCAATTTCCTACTTTTAAATACCCTCAAATTCAACTCTGCCTGTAATTTGGAAGACTTCTGGGAATTTCTGTAGTTACTTTTACTCCAATAAAGGCTCTGCCTCAATGAACTATCCAAAGTAATTTATCAGACATTCAAATTTCTCTGAGATTTCAGTTCAGCATATACAGAATGTATGTTCTGATGATGATGAAATCAAAAAATAGTCATCTAAAAATACCTATTGGAAAACCCTTGGGGTCTGATGACATCTTCTGAGAATATTATAAAGCATTCTCCATAGCCTTGTTGGATGTATTTGCAGAATGGTTTAATAATACATTATACAGTGAACAATTTCCAGGCTGGAACTGAAAGTTCCAGGTCCATGTTCTGTCACTGTTATTAACTTTGAGGCGTGCCAAACTTCCCTAATAGTCCCACTGAGAGCAATTTGTGTCAAATGAAGCAAAACACAAAATTCCACCTTCAGTAAGCAGAATGGCTTGCTCATAGCAATGCTACTTGAGAACTAAGGTATTACTAGATAGCAACAGAAATGGATTTTGCCCACAGTGAATAAGAGTTGGACTCCATATGCAAAGTGGTCAATTATTGGCTGGTTACATTAGGAGAGTAATAAGGCTGCTTTTTGTAACCTGGGATGTATGTTGCTTTTATTAGACTCCAAAGTCTGAAATCTGTGGAGAGATTAAAAGGGCAGAGACAATGTCAAGGAAGGATCCATGAAAATAAAAAAATGGGTACAGAAGGTGGACTACTAGATTGCAATAAAAGGTCTCCAAAGGCAAGGAGGGGGGTAGAGACGGCCACAGAGGTGCAGATGTATGGAGATGAAAGAGGGCTGAGGAGGAAAGAGAAAAGGAAACAGCTGACAGAGACAGCTGAAGAGGAAGGTCAAAAAAGAAAGAATGGGATGTGAGGGAGAGAAAAGAGACAGCTATATGGAGAAAAGTGTGATAAGAATTGAAATCTGTAGCAAGTTTATTACCTACATCAAATCGTTTGCCAAGTTAGATAGTGAATTAAGTCCCAGGGCAAGCTGATCATGCAATAGATAAACTAGGCACTTAAGTACTTATATAACCAAGGTCAGTAAATCATGAAGGAAAATCATTAGCAAAAATCAGCTGCGGAAGTTGTAGTCTAAATGGCCTGTAGTCTGCCTGTCTGAGGGCCCACCTCTTTCCTCACAGCCTGGAGTTCTCGACCTATCATTTTACTATATAGTTGTCTAAGGTGCATGAGCTCATGATCTAAAGGCCAAGGGATCTCTGAGAGTGTTCCCCATGATAACCCCTTTCTCTTGAAACTTGTTTTCCCTTTCTTCCAAACGGCTAATTTTAAGAGCGTACACAAAGCCCAATTATTTCTACTGGGGCTTTTGGGCAGCAAGATGAAATGTAAGAATGATGTTATTGTTGTACATGGTAGTGTGGTGATAGCCTGGGGTTTGTTTCTATCATTAGTTAGGATGTGTTTGTAGATTATAATGCTGCTATCAAGGGTGCCTGGAGGTATAAAGAGCTGCTCTTTCATTTACTTGTATATATTCATTGGTAAAAAACAGGCGTGGGAAGAACTAGAAAAGCAATGAAAATTTTTAGGAGTAAATTATACAGATTACATGGTTATGACATGAATTAACAATTCTTAAAATGGAGAGAAATTAGAGTGATAGGTAAAGTAACTAAAATTTTGTTCAGCAATTAATCTGATAAGCAGACAAGCCATTGAAGAATGGATCAATTAAGCAGGCAGAAAATTAATTCAATTATGAAATGAGTCAGAACCCAATTGTTAATGAATTAATTAAGCAGTCAGTCATATGGCCTGCATAGGGATGAAGTGTAGTCAGGGTGATCTGTTTCCCAGAGGACCAGTGGAAAGTTACCAGCTGAGAAAATGGAAGGTAGTTTATGAGAGAAGAACAGTGCTATCAACAGTTCAAGTGGCCATTCAATTCTGACCAAATGAAAAAAGCTGAAAAAGAAATAATTTGGGATCAACCAATTGATCCAAACTTTAAAAAAAGAGTTTTAGTGAATCAAAAATTGTTTGAGGTAAAATGAAACATTTTATTTTGAGACATTTAAAAAAAAAGGAGGAACCCAAGGCTAGCTCCAAAGGCTTGAGTGCCTACAGTTTCAGCCACTTGTGGCTCTATCCAATAAAAGCCTGAGGGGCTCAGATTTAAAAAAAAAAGGGTGCTTGGAATTGCAGTGTACTGTCCTATCTAGAACTCATGCAGGTGCACCCACAAGTGCAATTCAAATACAGGAGTTATGGGTTCTGAGTCTCCATTCCATGAATGGAAATAACCCAACACTTTTGACTGGAATCAGTAACAGCCAGCATACTACACACACAATATTTTTTAAGCCAGAAAATAGAAATGGCAGAATAGAGAAGTGTGTCTGGGACCCCTTTCCTCTCCTGGGATTATACAATATATATGCAAATCCATAGTCTTGCTGTGTATACCATTGGTAGGTTCAGATTCAGTAATACAAACCTCTGCCAACATACAGTCACTCCTGGTTCAGAAACTGTTTATGCAACCTGATTGACATATGTGTTGTTTGAACACCTCTATCATTTACAGCAAACAGACACAGAACTCCAAACTTGTTCTCTATGGCTAAGTACAAGAGGTCAAAAAGCCTGAGGCTGAATCAATTTAATCTTTGCAGGTTAGTTTAAGCTGCCTAGATTGAACCAATAAGCAAGTGAACAGACATTCACTTTTGATTCTGGAAATGCAGCCACATGCCTGTGCAGTGGCCAAGGCTTAAGGGGGAGGGTCAGGGGGTGGGCTCTAAGGTATGCCCCCCTGCTCAGCTAGAGCAGACAGCTTGGGCCAAGGTTAGCCCACTCCCCCTGTAAAGGGGGTTTGTGGGGGAGGTGCAAGGCAATCTGGGATGCTGGGGGACTGTAAATTAACTTGAATCTGGAGGGGATCTGGATAGAAGTTCAACAAACTAATTTAACCTAAATCAATTGAGTCTAACACTACATCCATCCAGGTTTATCTTAAACCAGTATCAACCATTTTGAAAGCAGTTTATGTGCACTGAACTTCTGTTGTATTACAGATTTGAATCAGTTTCAGATCACTTACACTGTTTTAGCCTTTAGGTCAGGGGTGGGCAAATATTTGGGCCCATGTGCCCCATAGGGAGTATTGGTGGGCTGTTGCAGACCGGGTCACCATCCTCTCCTCCTGTGCAACAGCTCACCAAAACTGCCTAAGTGGCTCTCTTCTATGCTTGGCTGGAATAAGGCTATGGCAGGACAGGGAATGGCATCTGGGAGCTGGGTGGCTGGGGCCAAGGCTGAGACTATGGGGCAGTGACAGCACTGGGTTAGAACCTGGGACAGAGCCATGGTCCACTGTCCACATACCCCTGTGATGGGTGACTGTTCTGCAGGCAGGGGCATGCAGGAAGCAGATCACAGCTCTGCCCCAGGCCCTGGCCCCATGCTGTCTTCCTCCTGTAATCCTAGAGTCTCCATGGAGACCAGCCAGGACCTATGCAGGCAGGGTGCATGGTCAGATGGACAGGTTGGGGCTGAGGGTGGGCAGGGAGCTGTGTCCAGGACTGGGTCCTAGATTTTGGATGGTGACAGCACGGGGCAGGAGCCATGACTCACTCCCCACATGTCTGTGCCTATGGAACCTGGACCCATTGCAGGGCCATGCTAATAGTTGATAGTGGCTCTGCCCTGGCCTCAGGTCTGCGCTGTCACTGCCCTGCAATCCCTGCTCCTGCCTGTCCTGCTTCCAAACACCACTCCCTGCATGCTTGCAGCCCCATCCCATCTGCCCAGCCACATACCCTGCCCACGCAGGTCCAACCCCCAACGGTGGGCGCAGGGCAGACAGGCTGAGGTGTCCAGGCAGTGGGGCTGGGTCCAGTGGTGGCAGCAGCTGGAAGGAGCCAATACTGTGGGAGCTGCTTGGAAGTGAATCTAGCTGCCATGTCACTTCAGCCCCTCTGTGCATCTCAGGGCAGCAGAACTGGCCGTACATGCCACGACCCAGGCTGCCTCCTATGTCTGGGCTGGGCAGGACTGAGGGACCTGCCATGGACCAGACAAATTCCCTCAGCAGGCTGAATCTTGTCCACAACCTGTATTTTGCCCACCCCTTTATACTGTACAAAAACAGTTATGGGAAGATTACTTTTTTCACTGCTGTGTTGTCTTTTGTAACTTTTCTGATGAGATTCTCATACCCTTTCCCACTTTTGTTATGTTTTTGTTTACACTGTTTTGTATGTTTCTCCCTTTTGTGGGGGAAAAATGTCTACTTGGGAACTGTTTTAAAATACAAATTGCATTTTTTGTATAAAGTGGACACAATTAAGAGGTTATGTATCATCTCATGGTGGGATGCACGTAGGTCATTACACATCTTTGATGATTAACTTCTAGGACTTTCTTTGAATTGTATGTGGTTTCAAATGTTTCTGAAATGTTCTTTCTCTCAAATTATATGTTATATTGTCTTGTGCTCCATGTATTGGGTCTAAAATTCCTTACAATTATAGCACTGAACTGACATGTGACTTAAGTGCTATATTTTTAACATGTATGTTCTCTAAACAATAAATACTCTCCATTGTTAAAAGGAATTCAGTGTGACAATGAAGTCCATGGGCAAGGGTGTGTGATAGAGAATAGAACTTTATAAAAAGATATGAAATAAGGTATTTATCCTCTTAACCATTTTCAGCAGCTCAGTCTAAAGGATTGAGCCCTTCCTTCCCAAGCACAGACAGACCCCCTAGAACTCCTAAAGGAAATCATAGAAATAGACATCATAGAAATTAAGGGTTGGAAGGGATCTCGAAAGATCATTGAGTCCAACTCTCTTACCCTGGGCAGGAATACTACTGAGATCAAATGATCCCACCAAGGTGTCTGTCCAGTCTACTCTTGAAGACTTCCAAGGTTGGGGACTGCACCACCTCCTTGAGAAGTCTAATCCAGATTCTAGTCACCCTTATCATAAATAAGTTTTTCCTTACATCCAACCTGAAACCTTCCTCTAACAGTTTACGGCCATTACTACTTGTCCTCCCCTGGGGCACCCTAGTGAATTGTTTTTCTCCCAGCTCCCAATATTTGCCCCTTACATACTTATAAATGATCACCAGGTCCCCCCTCAGTCTTCTCTTCCCCAGGCTGAACAGTCCCAAATCCCTTACATTTTCCACATGAGGTTTGTCCTACAGGCCATTCATCGTTCTTGTGTGCCTTCTCTGGACCCTTTCAAAGATTCTCCACGTTTTTTTTGAAGTGTGGCACCCAGAACTGGACACAGTACTCCAGCTGGGGTCTCACCAACACTGAGTAGAGAGGAAGTATCACTTTCTTAGCCCTGCTTGTGATGCAGCAGCTAATGCATCCCAGTATGCCAGTAGTTCTGCTGACTACAGCATCACACTGGTGGCTCATGTTCATTCTGTGATTAACCATAACCCTGAGGTCCTTCTCAGCCATCATACTGGCCATCCTAACCTATATTTATGTTCTTGGTTACTTCCCCACAGATGAAGCATGCTGCATGTATCCTTTTTGAACTGCATCTGGTTCTGCTCCACCCACCTTTCCAGCTTGTCCAGATCCACTTTGATCCACATCCTATCCCCTAGCATGACTGCTTTTCCCCATAATTTAGTATCATCTGCAAACTTGGCCAGCATGCTTCCTGAGTTAGAATAAGAGGTATTACATCAAATAAGTTTGTTGTCCTTCACATCTTTTGTTATCACTTTGTGTTTTGTCTATTAAGTAAAGCAATACTGGGTTTAGAACTCTGTACAAAGCTTATTTGCTTACTTCTACTGTACCCCGATGAAGAGTTAACTAAGATGCTATTACCTTTCATGACAGTTTGGGAAACTGTGTATCATAGGCAGATCCAAGACTGTAAAATGGGGTGGGGATGGGGGGATGGGAAAAGCGACTAGCCCTACAGAAGTTACTGAAGTCAAGGACTTCTGTATTACTGACTGACTTGCCAGCTTTATGGCAGATGGTGAAGGTGATCAGTTCATGATCACTATCACCCAGCTTCCCTTTGATTGTTAGGTTGATGACTAGGTCATCCCTGATTGTCAGTACGAGGTCAAGTAGTGCTTTACCTCTTGTCGGCCCATAGACTTCCTGCATCAGATAGAGGTCATCCACACATAAGAGAAAGTTTTGCGACTGCTGGGATTTGGCCGAGCGCTCCTCTCACAAGATGTCTGGGTAGTTAAAGTCTCCCATGACAACCATACACTGGGACGATGTGGCCTCAGCCAATTCCCTGGTGAACTCCTGGTCAAAGTCTTGACTCTGGATAGGGTTTCTGTAGTAGTCACCCACCATAGTATCCCCTGTGTAGTGTTTCCCATGGATTATAAGTCATCCACCATGGGTGCCAGTGTCGGCTTGCAGGGACACATAGCTTTCCTTGACTTAGAGAGCTATGCCTCCACCCCTTTTATTCACTCGATCCCTCCTGTACAGGGTATAGCCATCTATACCTGTTGTTCAGTCATGGGTGGAGTCCCACCATGTCTCCATTATCCCAATGACATCATAATTATTTGCATTTAGCAGAAGAACAAGTTCCTCCTGTTTATTCCCCAAGCTCCTGGCGTTTGTGTATAGACACGCAAGTGTCCCCTTAGGGGCCCTTGCCTTGTCTACATTTTGTTCCAGGGCTGGGGCTCAGGTGGGGTCCCTTATGTGCCTTGGCCTGCTGGTTTTGCAAGAGCCACTCAGTGGGCCAGCAGTGGCAGTAGTTCCCCCATCCCCCGGCAGGCTTAGTTTAAAGCCCGGTGGAGCAGGTCAGCCAGTCTAGCTGAGAAGAGCCTCCTCCCCAACGGAAAGAGGTGGAGGCCATCCCTTCCCAACAGCTCACTGCCTCTCTCTCCAAAATGTGGACTGTGGTCATGGAAGCCAAAGCCTTCCCGATGACACGAGCGCTGCAGTCTTTGGTTGACTACCTGGATCCTCCTCTCCCTCCTCCGCACATAGCCCAAGACTGGGAGGATTGAAGAAAACACCACCTGTGCCCCCAGACCCTTTAGCCCTGCACCCAAATCCCTGTAGTGCCTCATGACCCAGCTAGGAGCACTCTGAGCCATGTCATTGGTGGCCACATAGATGAGGAGCATGGGATAGTGGTCTGTGAGCTGAAGGAGCTTAGGAATCTTCTCTGCAAGGTCTCAGATGCAGGTCCTCAGGAAGCAGCAACCTTCCTGGGCTAAGGAGTCAGGGCGGCAGATTACCCACTCTGTCCCCCTCAGGATGGAGTCTCCCATGACAAACACTTTGCATCTGGTCTTGGGGAGAGTGGGGACAGTAGCTACAGTGTCCTCTGCATTGCCTGCAGGAGCTGGCAACTGAGCAGGCTCTGCTGGGGCTGCAAGAGGCTCGTACCTGTTGCAACTCTCCAGCAGGGTGGGGACCTTGGTGGCCCTTGACCACCTTGGTCCAGCCCCATGGCTAGACAGAAGGGGAGGTCCCCGGGTCCTCCCTTTTTCTGGGGGGAGACCATGGTCTACCCTCCGCCTCCCAGGGGAGCAGAGCCTGGCAGTAGGAGTCTCCTGCTCACATTTTTTTCTCTTCCTTTGAAATTCGTATGGAACATAGAGCAATAACCTCCCCTCCACTCCTTCAGTGGATCTTGGAGAAAGTGACAGTAGCTTGTGGTAGCCCAACAGATTGATAGGGAAGCTGGTAGGAACTGAAAACTGCCAAACTCCAGATGGAGATCTGTGGCTGGTTCACCAAAACCCTGGCCCAAATTCAAATTCAGGGTAATCAGGCAATGAGTAGACTGTGTAAAGCTGGTTAAGTTCTGGTCTGATCAGGGACCAGGTGACTATTGAAGAGGACAGTGCTTAACAGAAAGAGAATGAAGACTGCTCCACAGTTGGCTTAGTTACAAAACAAGATTCAGGGACCTAAGATACTTTTATGGTGGGGTCAGGATGAAATCATAAAAATATTAATTCTGTAAATAAATAAATTCTGTAAATAAGTAAATTCTGGCTCTCCACTTGGGAAATGTAATGTGTAGATTCGTTTGCTGTCCCTAGGTTGTAGAACAGAGTGTTTGATTTTTTTCCATGCTTCTGAGTTTTGCTGGTTGTCACATGGGGCTGTGAAGGAATGCTTTCCCCTGCTGTTTTTGCAGGCATTAGGGGCTTTTTCACCTTCCTCAACTAGCCTTAGATGTTGTCCACAGCCAAGGCTGAGATTTGTGACTGGGGTTTGCCAGTGCTCCTCCTGGCATTGAAACCCAGAGGTTCCTAATTTAAGGGTTTTGTTCCTCTGCTCAGGGTCAGACCAGCCATCGCATTTGAGAACTGAGGGAATTTTACCCCATAGTCAAATCAGCATGAACTGTCATGGTTTTTGCCTTTCCCTTTAGTGGAGGTGGGGTATGGTGTTCTTCCCTGGATTTCTTAAATATATTTTTAAAATCTTACAGTGGCAGGACATTAACAAGTGAGGTAGTCCCCTGCTTCACCCATCGCAGGTTAGGGTGTTCCTGGTGTTCTGGAGCAATGTTCCTTATAGTTGTACAAAAGGGTTGTTTGTTTAGTTTTAGGAGTTGTTTAAGCAAGCAATTGTACTGGGAAGATTTAGAGAGTGATGGCCCTGCCTTAAGCAGGGGAAGGTTGGATTAATTGATCTTCTGAGCTCCCTTCCAGAACTATTTTTCTATGATTCTATGACTAAAGTGATGAGTATATCCATGTAGACTGTGATATGTAGACTGTGACTGTGACTATAGTAATCACAGTGATATCTGAACACCTCTACTTCAGTGCCTATGTGAAGAGGAGAAATGGGCCCTTTGTGACTTGCAGTGTTAGAAGAGTCACTGTTGAACAACTAACCAGATTACTCTTGCATACTGGGATAAATTATAGATGCTGTAGCAGGCTTTAACTAATTTACTTCCTTTGTAAATAGAGTAAAAGTCCTAAATATTTTATTTAATTATCTTTACATCTATAATTTCCAAGTAAAGAATATTTCACATATTAAATTCAGAAGAGTAGACTTGCCAATATCTTTGAAATAACATTTTTTTAAAAGAATTTTTTTCTTTAATTTTGTGTAATTAAGGGTTTTGGGGCTTCCCTCCACCCCCACCCTGTACTGTCAGAGCTATATAATTAAATTACTATGATTTAGAATCTTTTAGAAATAAGAAGTATTTTACTATAGTTCATCTGGCCTTATAATGATCAATAATTAATAAAAATATATGTAAACAAAAAGCATTAAAGGCTTATTGATGACATTTTATAACTCAAATGAGATCAATATTAATACTTGTAATATTTGTAAATTAAGCTTAAACAGAAATCTTAAAGATTTTTATTTTATTCAATGCTATTTGTTTTATATTGGTAAGAAGACCTGATATATTTATGATTTCAAGAGATAACATAGTTTATGAAAAAACCTTGCACAATTAAATCTCTAACAGTATGTCTTCATAGGGCTTTTTCTGGATGCATTATTGTTTATGGTAATGTTTAATGAAAACAGTAAATAAAGTTTTGAAATATCAGAAATAACTGGATACAATTATCAGATTGAAATTTTAAAAATGTATTTATTCAACACAAACTGTCATATCATTAGAGTAATTTAAAGGGGCATTAGAAAAGTAAACTAAATGAACAAATAAAGTTTGTTTCTGCACCTCCAACTTCTGCAACAACATTTGTGTTGACTATGAAGTTAGGCTCTAATCTCTCATGCAGTTATGCAGGTAAATAGTTTCAGTGAATTAAGCAGACTATTTTCAGGCTTGACTAAAGGACTGGCTTATTTTAAGTATTAAATACAAATGAAGAAGAATATTCTTTTTGCTTTATTTATTGTCAGTAATACTGAGTAACATAAGACAGTTCCACAACATAGAGAGGTATGTACACAAAGGAACTGATGCAAAGTCTGTTGAGGTATTGCCATTGACATTGGCGGCCTTTGTATTATTCTCATATCAATCCCTTCCTGCACCACAGCCCTACACAGCCAGTTTAGCCTGCTGCATTCTCTTAAAGTGACAGGAGCTACCTGCTTCCCTCTTAAAGTCCCCTCTGAATCCCTTATTACACTTCTGAAGTCAATCTTTTGAAGAAATCTTTGTACATGGGATTGGTGAAATGTTCCCCATATCTATGGCATGTAAATAACAGCAATTTAAAAAGTATCCAGAATTAAGGACAGTATGCCTATCACAAATGATATCAATTCATCTACCCCTCTGATTAATATTTGATGTGAGCAATTTCAGCCTACTGATTAGATCTATTAATAATTTATGCAATGTTATTGTGGATGATTAAGGCTATTTCTTTTAATGGGATTTTCAAATCACTTCTAACACCACAGTATAAATTCTTTATAATATCTAGCCATGCATGCAATGCAGCAAGCGCACTATGGAAAGCTTTGTAATTACAATTCAACCAACCCTGCAATAACAACAAAGAACAGAAGTTGTATTCTAACCTACACACTGAAAACATTTTCAGAGGAATGCTTTAGGGATTTCAATGTTTCTTGCTTTAAAAAAATAAGAAAACAAAAACTCTGATATTAACTGTGTTTCGTGAAACTGCTCTCTTGCCTGCTATCCATTTGACTGAATTCTGGGTTAAAATTAATACAATTTCTGCTCATATTAGCAAATAAAAAAGAAAATAAAGTGTTTTCTCCAATCAGGTTTACAATAGATGACATTTCAATAATGTAAAAATGACACTCAAATGGAAGTGAGATAGAAACCCTTCTAATATAGTCAGAAAAGTCCGATGTCTTAAAAGAAACAGAGTAGTTGTTTTATCAAAACCTAGATCTCTGCTTTTGTCCCAGCACATTTTGTGAAGACACCCATTCTTCTCATTGCCATTTCAATGACCAGTACATACAGACACTCTAGCAATAGATGGTGCTATACCTTTACATTAGCATTCAGTAAAAATAAGCATTTTATTATATAGTGAAATCTGCTTAAGTACGAATAGAGATAACGTGACATTATCTGTTAAAGCATAGTTAGGCATTTCCAAGTGTAAACACATACTAAATCACAATGGAATTTGTTCCTGATAATTAGGTACTGACCTATGCCATCCATATTACCTGTCAAGTCAGCTGATGCTTGAACGGTATTGGATACACTTCAGCTTTCCTTGGCTCATCACGACAGATGGTCAACCATGCTGCTCTGCAAAATTATCTTCTATTTTGGCAAAGTAGATGTAAGAATGCCAAACAAAAATCTGTGACTTATTTTTTTTACTCAATCATAACTATGTAATTCTCAAATAGAGAGAACTTTAAATTTTCATAACACAAAATTGTACAGTTGAGTATGTGTCTGTAGAATCACAGTTTTTTCATAGTGAGGCTGAGTGTGTATAATGTGTGTTTAGAAATTTTATATTTTTGTCACTAAAAATATGAAAAATCATTGTTTACTCAGTTTCAAAATGACATGCAAAATATATCTCAGGAAAAGCTGAAAATATTTAACTACTGATTATTAGTTGCACATAGATAATTAGTCATAGTTACGCATCCTGTTGAAGTGATGAACAAATAATAGTTACTACTCTACATTGCTCTCCCTGATCGGGGGGATTATGAGAAAGTTAAGTCTTCCTGGCATTTTTATGTGCAGTATCCCAATAAATCATTTAATTTCACATGATACCACAGTATCTTGCAATGAATAAATAAAGTTAATATTAAGAAACAAAATTGTTTTACGTATTAGTTAAACTAAACCTAGTATATTTATAAATCCCTCAGAAATAGTTTTGTACACATTTGTCTGTTTCACACAATAAGATCTTGAATGTACACTCATGATAGTGTGGCTTTGTACAATGGCTTTTACAGTGAAGTGCAGCCCATAACCTAGGGCAGGGGTAGGCAAATATGATCTACAGGCTTGTGGCCCACTGAGGGATTTTGCCGCCTCAGACCCAGCACCACCTGTGCTGCTTGTTGCAGGGCTGACTCAGCTCAGCGCAGCAACATGTGCCTTCAGGCAGCCCCGGGCCACTTGGGCTGTCAGCCAGGGCCTGGCATCACTCACTGTGACTGTGTGTCACACTGAGCACTGACAGCCACTGCTGCTGTGGCGGTGAGCTATATGCCCTGTGGGGGGAGGGAACTGTGGGGAGATCTGTGGCCCCGTGGGGGACCCATACCCCACAACCAGTCCCCCTCCACTGGGACAAACGTCACCATAGGCCATGGCTGCAGCTGGGCCATGGGCCACGGATGCCATGGGCATCAGGTGGGTAGCCTGGCATATGGAAGCCCCTGGTCAAGCACTCCCGACACACCCACCCATGAACCCCACATCCCCCACACCCCTTGCCATTCCCCACACCTACCCCAGACCCCCTCCATGTCTCCCTGCCACTCCTCACACCCACCCCCACACCCACCCACACCCATAAAGTCCCCCACCCTCATCCCTTACTTACCTGGGACAGTGCTTGAGTCCCAGCCATGCTGCAGCTTTGCCCCATTGCTGCTTACCCCAGCACTCTAAGGGAGCACAGTAGAGATGCTTTGGCCAGAAACCAGAGCACCTCTTTGGAGGACTGGCTTCCCAGTTGCCTTGGGGCATGGTTCTGGACTGTGACCTGCCCCACTTTATTCTGCAGGGGTTTTTTTGATACCTAGATTTCCAAGTATCAAATGTTGAGCCCACACTGCAAATATGCAGCACAGGGAACATTTTTTTTTTGTTGCCAGCAAGCCCCTTGCAGTCTCTCAAACTGCTTTGAGATGCCACAAGAGGCACATATGGGCTCATCTGGACATGCCCATTGGGAGCAAATTTGCTCCTGATGGGAACAGTTCAGAAGCAGTTCATGGCTGGGAAATTCCTACCCTGCTCTTCTGTCATATGGCAACCTGGAGGACCTCTAGGATGCCCTCCTTACTGCACAGTCATTTAGTACTTTTACAAATAAGTACTAAATGACTGCACAGTAACCAGTTACTGCACAGTAGCACCACTGAACAGTTTTATCATGATGATGACTGCACAGAAGCTGGAAAATAATGCATAGTAGCATTGCATCATGCTTTCTGCCATGCAAAGCTACTGTGCAGTAGTTACAGACTACCGCACAGTCAGCATCTTGTGTAGACATGGCCAGTGTGTCTCAAAGAAAATACATTTTTTCAGCATTATTTCTAAATATTATATTATATTTTAATATAACATCCTAATAAGAAACAGACACTGCTGCAGACAGAGGAGCCAAAAATCCAATAAATTTTAAGATTGTATTTTAAGCATTACATTTATCTTCACCAGGTAGCCTTTTATTATTTAGCTTACTTTAAAAAACAAACAAACAAACAATTCTGATAGCTCCAGAGAAGTAAAGACCTGATGCATATCATAAATGTATTCTGTAACTCAAATAATCAAGCTGAATTCATATGAAAAGGCAGATAATGTCACTTTTCTGACATTAATATCTGCAGCATATTTCCATAATTTATTATACATTTTTGTGTCTCTTAAAAGTGTAGGAAAACCAGACGTTACAGGGAAGGAGGACAACAAGCAAGTACGGGCAAAGGATTTACAGGACACAATTAGATATATGTATTCATTACAAAAGGTTAATGCACATTGTAAAAAGAAGTCACGGCAGTTACTGGGGCCCCAAGGCAGCTGTAATTTAGGTCCTGAGCATTTATATGGATTTTTATGTGTCCATTAAATCTGCTATTCTGAAATGTGCAGCTATTTCAGCAGCTTTCACTTGATTTGAACAATCAGCAACCCAAGGCACAGAATCTGTTCTTACATCTACTTATATCACAAATGTCATTTTTTTATATTGTATTCAATAATTAAAAGATTCTCACATTAATTGTACATCATTATTTTCAGTCACTGCGTATAAAATCTTTCCATGCTGAGCTTTGTTAATACATTTGATTTTATAGTCTAAGACAAAGGGAAACTGGTTATTTAAGTGAAGAGGAAGAAAAAAAAAGGAGTTGAGTATTAAAAGATCATCCAGCCTTGTTTGTATTTCTCTGGAGTAACACTTGCTCTGGTGTCCACAAATCTTACTCACAAAATTAATTCTAATTGACATGGACATCAGCACTTAGTAGATTAAAACTGGATCAAAGACTACAGAGACAAAAGGACAGAGTGCAGTGTCTCAGAGTGAGTGGAGGATGAGTCTAGCAAGAGTACCACAATGCTGATGTGAAGTCTGGCTTGTTTAATTGGTACTGATGCCCTGGAAGAGGCCTTTAAAAAGTTAGTATCAGTTAGGATTGGCTTCAAGTTGGTTACTGCAGTCACCAGAGGGGCTGAAACTATGGAAGGAGGTATAGAAAGGGATATGACATTAAATTAAATTTGACAAAATGCAGACTAACATACTTGCTGAAAATATAACCTGAAAAACAGATACTGAAAGGAGAGGAACATTGCAGCATGGAATAGTGGGCTCAGATTCTGGTACAGGCTGATGATATGAGACAGACACCTGCTGGTTGCAGATAAATCTTTTCTCATGGAGGATCATGGACAGTGGTAATTTCATGTTCTACATTTCTTATCAAATAAAAGATAGTGGAATGTGCTAGATAAGAAGTGAAGTGAATAAAGAACAGGAATAAGGACCCACTTATAATTTTCGTTCGACCACGTCTCGAAGGTAAATCTTTTATTGGGAAAATGAAATGGAGTAACAATGTTTTAGTTGTCACCTAATCCATCTTGAAAGACCCAGCAATGGAAAAATGAACCTGTTCCCTAAATATATCACATGTCTAGCCTTCAGTGAATCACTAAAAATCATTTCATAAATTGATGGTAGTGTGTCAAATTTCCTCATTCTAAAAGTCAAAAGTTTCTGCTTTCCCTCTCCCTGCAAGTACCAAGGCTGCAAACTCAACTTGGGGTGTGTGGGAAAAACAAAAATTAAAGCTCTCTTGTTTCTACCATATACATCACCACTCTTGGTATCTTTTCATAGATGTCATAGATTTCATAATCAATAGGGCTGGAAGGGACCTTCCAAGATCATCGGGTCCAGCCCCCTGTGCAAAGGCAGGAAGTCAGCTAGGGGCAAAAGTACCCAGCACGGATCTCTTGCTCTCTGATCGTGCGTGTGGCTCTCTTTTGGACTTTTTCAAATGCTCTACATCCTTCCTGAATTGTGGAGCCGAGAATTGGATGTAGTATTCCAGCTGTGGTGTGTATGAGCCAAGTTTTGCAGTGAATTAGTTTCTGCAGTGAATGTGCTCATTTTGCAGTGAATAAACCAAGAATGTGTTTAATTTTGAGGTAGAGAAGTTCTGTCGACATTTCTAATGGTAGTTGGGGTGGTCTTGGTTCTGCCTTGGAGTCAGATAAGATTAAACTGAGTAGTTTAGCTCCACTCCTAGTGGAAGCTTGTTGGTGGTAAGATGTAGTATTGCAGTAAGGAATATCAAGAAAAGTGTGGGAGCAATGATGCAGACTTGCTTAACTCCCATCTTAACCTCAAAGGGTGCATCCACACATGCAAGCATGTGTGCTTGCAGCAGGTCAAATAGAAGCAGTGCAAATTTGAGTCAGGGCTTTATGCCTCAAGACATGCACTTTGTTGTGGAGCAAATTGTGTTACTTGGGGCAAAATAACCCTGCCTGGCTCCTCCCAGATCTGCAGCCAGGGGGAGCCAGAGCCCGGGGCCAGCACCTGTGCTGTCCCCAGTGGTATTTTTATACCTGGCCCCATTCATACAAAAAGCTGCCCTGGCAAGCAGCTCAGGGCTATTATCTCTCAGTAGCTTCTGGAGCCCATCCAATTGGTACCTTGGGGCACTACCCCTTGTGCCAGCTGGACTGCTGAAGCGGCAGTGGGGGCTGCTGCCTGGCTGTGACCTGCTGCACACCTGCCAGACCTGGATGGGGACTGCACAGCCAGTAGAGTCATCTGCCTCTCCGGGCCAGCTGCCAGTAGGCTGTGGCTGCAGGGTTGGCTTCTGTGCAGCACTACTGCCATGTGTGCCCCCTGCCTGGCCACCTGGGCAACTATCACCCAGAAGATGTTCCGGGTGTGGTGGCCTGCTTTCAACTGTCAAAGCATGTCGTCGTGGCCCCATTTGGCCAGGAGGTCAGCCACAGCCAGATGGGTCCAAGGTGCCAGCTTTGAGCAGGCAGGGTCCTGCCACTGGGCTCCCTAGCAGGAATTCTGGTGTTCCATATTGGAAAACTGAAAAATCCCTGATAAAAAAAATCCCAAAGCAGTTTTCACTTGCTGAAAAGCCCCTCCCAGAATCTCAGTGTGGGTTTAGGGCATCAAGAGGCATAACTAACATGATCTTCACTGCTCACCAGCTGCAGGAAAAATACTGGAAACATCAAAAACCTCTCTCCATTTATTAAGCATGGTCTGATTAAGTCAATGATAACAATAGAAGCAGTCCATCAATTTAATCACAGCTTCCTTCCATAAATTTAAAGTGTATGCAGTATTAAAAAAATGTATTTTAATACTTGCAAACATACTCAGAGAATGTTGCATTCTATTGCTACCCTCTATTCTGCTCCATAACCTAGCCTTTCCTTTTTTGTGTCTTTGTGATAAGATATTAAACAGAACTTACAGATGCATTAGAATCTGGCAGGCCACGCTGTGAGCACTTCTTCTATAGCCTCAAACTTGCAGCCTTGGGGCTGTCAGCCACTCACCTCAGTGCCCATGCCATTCCCCCTTTATTTAGGCTGTATCTGCTCTTTCCCAGATCCTCACCCTGTCTGGAGATAACACCCATAGCACCAATGATATTTAAAAGCATGCAGCAAGGACACTGAATGCAAAGCTCTACGGGAATTCTTTTCTTCTAAAAGGAGCAACTTATTGTTTGCTTTAAGATTCATTGGGGGGGAAATCTGAAAATGGGAAGCCATTTCTGTGTTCCCAGTATTTGTTTTAAAAGCAAAAGCCAAATTGCTTCCATTGATAATTTTGGAAGGATATACTTTTACAGTTTTTATTCAATATCTTAGTCACAGGCAACTTCCAAGGCACTAAAATGAGATCATAGTGGAAAACTGCAATAGCTGCACAAACAAGAAACATTGTTATGGTAGAGGAAAACATATGAATGTTTCATTAAACATTCTCAGACTCACTTCCTGTAAAGGTTTTTCAATTTGGATGTCCCATTACTATTATAAAAGCATGAGTAAATGGCTTTGGATTCATACTAATTTCTGAGTATGAGGAAAACATTTAAAAATATCAAACACACCATTCTGTAAATAAATAAAAATATACAAAAGGTTCTGTTACAAAAATATTTTGTTATGTCTTGAAACCAGTTACTGTATCTTAAAATGGTAACTATTTAATGAGAACATTTTGATTCACTCACACACTTTAAAAAAACCTGTATGTTTAACATGTTCCACTGCATTTTAAACATGGATGCAATATAATAACATACTAATGCCAAACTGGCTTGAGTTTATTCAGAAAATAGAGCTCCAGGGAAATTTTCTAAGAATAGGAAGTCATGCAATTCCAAGTGGGAGCATCTACATGTGCACATTTACTGCACAGTAACCAAAATTACTGCATGGCAAATATGGCAACATGCCAACTTGAGCATAAACTTGATACCTGCATCCATCATACAGGTATCAAATTGATGTCGCATTAGTTACTGTGCAGTAATGCATGTTTAGACACTTTACTGTGCCGCAACACTGTATCTCAAGTCAGTCCACACACAGTGTCAATGTGTTTTAATGCCTGTACATGTAGACAACGACCTATTCCTGCTTACTGTGCAGTAAATTTAAGTCAGCATAAATGCACCTGTAGACACACCCACTGAAAAAGAAAAAGTCAGCATGGGCAGGGTGCTTAACTTTCATTCATGCCTTGGAAAAGGTCCCCTCTCTAGTTCAATATTTATGAATCCCGTCTGTAATAGCCACTAGGGAAGGGTTCTGCATGTCACTGGGGCTTACAACATAACCTAACTTCTTTATGTCCTCACTCATGATGTTCAAAGAAATGGTCACAAAGTCCTGGGAAAGTCTGGTCACCTCTCATCCTTCTCCCTGGGCTACCACTCTTCAGTCAGCAAACTCTGGATGCCTTCCTGTGAATCAACATGTAAATTTCTGCAGTTTCAATATAGATTCTGGAACAAAGAGTATTCTAACAGTAATTTGCATAAAGCTACTTTTGATGACCTTCAAATGAAATGCACTGTATCTCTGTTTATTGTCCAGTGTTTTTAATAAAAAAGTTTCTAATATATGCAGATTGTACTCATCATGACAGCACATTACATTCTGTATTAGCAACTGCCTCGTTAGATCTAATTATATTAAAGTGTTTAACCAATGAACATAATAGTCATACAAATTTCCTAGTACTAGAACAATAGGTATTTAGAAACTTCAAAGGTCACAAGCTAAGTATTGAATTCTATTAAAACTTTTTCTTCTTTTGAAAATGAATTTGATTGCTTATGGGTGCAACTACAAAAGATGTTTACTGTGCAGTAGACTAATTAGTTCAGTAAGAGTCTTGCATCTACATGTGCATCCCTATTAGGTTGGGGTAAACTAAGTTACTCTGCAGTAGAATAGTACTTGTAAATACAAGTGCTATCCTGCTGAAGAATAAAAATCCTCTGCAGCAGTGCACATGTAGATGATGCCCCAGCTGGCAGGGGGACAAAGGTACTTCAGTGCAGGAGTTTCCTGACAGCTAGTTCTGTGCTGAAGCATCCCCTTCCTCCAAACAGCCCCTCCAGAGCTCATTGAGCTGGGGGAAGCCACCGCAGGCTGGCAAGCTGACCTGCCAGGCCCTCTGCCAGCTAGGACTGCTCTGCCTTGGCACAATGTCCTCAAAGTCCCAGGCACACATGAAGACGCCCGCCCAAAAGCAATAAACTCTGGAACAATAAGCACTGGAGCTTATTGAAGCACTTTAATAGGTACATGTAGTAACCATTAAAACTAAAAGTTTCTCTCTACAGAAGCCATGGACCTTGAGATTTCAATGTTCCTCATATTACCTTCCCAACATACCGAATCTGCAATCATCAAGCCCTACATCTATGAATGGGAGAGTAAATTAATTTCTCTGTCTATTCAATTCTTAATCTGTATGATGAGAATTCCAATAAGGATGCTGGCTGTGAAGTTGGTAATACGGCATTTTAAGCCATGTAACATAAAAGACAGAAAAATACAGCTGCACAGGAGATCAGAAGGTTATCTAATCCAACCCCCTCCTCAAGACTGAATCATTCCAACTGCAGTCTGACCAGCGCCCGATAGAGGGGAAGTATCACCTCCTTGGTTCTGTTTGTCATGCATCTGCTGATGCACGATAAAGTGCAGTTAGCTTTTCTGATGACTTTATCACACTGACGACTCGTGTTCATCTTGGAGTCCACCAGGACCCCAAGATCCCTTTCCACTTCCGTGCTACTGAGCAGGTTATTTCCTAGACAGTAGACGTGCTGGACATTTTTCCTTTCTAGGTGCAGCACTTTGCATTTCTCCTTGTTAAATTGCTTTCTATTGTTTTCTGCCCATTTGTCTAACCTGTCCAGGTCTGCCTGTAGTTGTTCCCTCCAGTGTGTCCACTTCTCTCCACAGTTTTGTATCATCCGCAAACTTTACTCCCTCATCCAAGTCACTGATGAAGACATTGAAGAGTATCAGTCCAAGGACCAAGCCCTGTGGAACCCCGCTGCCCACGCCCTTCCACATCGATACTGACCCACCCATTACCACTCTCTGGTTATGACCTTCTAGCCAATTTGCCACCCACCGGACTGTGTAATCCTCCAAGTCACAGCCTCTTAACTTGTTCACCAGTATGAGGTGGGATACTGTATCGAAGGCCTTCCTGAAGTCTAAGTAAACAATGTCAACCCTTACTCCTGTGTCCAGGTGTTTTGTAACCTGGTCATAAAAAGAGACTAGATTAGTTAAGCATGATCTGCCTGCTATGAACCCATGCTGGTTTCTCCTCAGCATAATTTTTCCTACTGGGCTCTCACATATATGAGCCTTAATAATCTTTTCAAAGACTTTGCCAAGGTGAGACTGACTTACCTATAGTTGCCTGGGTCCTCCTTCCTCCCCTTCTTGAAAATAGGGACCATATCAGCCTTTTTCTAGTCCTCTGGGACCTGGCCCATGCACCACGAGTGCCTGTGCAATGACATTAGCCAGTACCTTTAGTACCCTTGGATGGAGCTTATCCGGGCCTGCCAATTTAAACATATCCAGTGCTTCCAAGTGACTCTGCAACATCTCAGGGTCAACGCTTGGTAGTCTGGCACCCAGCTGCTGCCTCTCTACAATCCCATTATGAGACTTTTCTTGCCCCTTGTTTAGGAACACTGCGACAAAGAACTCATGGAGGAGTTCAGCCTTGTCCCCCCTATTTGTCACCAATTGCTTTTGCCCATTCAGTAGTGGTCCTATTCCACCCTGGGACTTCCTATTACTCCCTATATATCTGAAAAATAATTTTTTGTTATCCTTAACTTGGGATGCCATCCTCAGCTCCGTGGTAGCTTTGCACTTTCTAACTGCCTCCCTACAACTGCAAGCTGAGGAAGTATACTCCTCTTTAGTAATCTCTCCCTGCTTCCACTGCTTATATGCCCCCCTTTTTGCCCTTAGGCTGCTCTGGATTTCTCTGGTCAGCCAAGGAAGCCTCTTGGTCCCTTTCCCCCTTTTCCCCCGCATCAGGATCATCTCCCTCTGTGCCCGAAGGATTGTTTCCTTAAGGCACAGCCACCCATGGGCTCCCATCTCACTAAATCTCTTACTCTGCAGTGCATCATTGACTAAACGCCTGAGTTCGCTGAAGTCAGCCTTCCTGAAGTCTAGCATTTCCACCCTACTAGTTACCTTTCCCACTCTACGCCTTATGATGAATTCTGTTATTTGGTGGTCACTGTCCCCCAGGTGAGCACTGATCTATGGGTCCCCTACCATGTCATCCCCTTTTACCAATACCAGGTCCAGTAAGCCATTCCCCCTAGTGGGGCCATGTACCTCCTGCATCAGGTGGAGGTCCTGTACACAGGATAGGAACCTGCGTGAATGGTGGGAATTTGCTGTCTGTGTCTCCCAGCAGATGTCAGGGTAGTTTAGGACCCCCATGACTACCGCCTCCTTAGTCTTTATGGTCTCCAAGAGCTACCTCAGAAGTTCCAAATCTAGTTCTTCCCCTTGGTGTGGGGGTCCGTAGCAGACCCCTACCACCAAATCCCTTTCTCCTTGACCTCCATGTATCCTAAACCACAATCCTTCTACTTTCTCCTCCTCTAATTCCATTTTGATAAGGGTCGATATATAATGATCCTTGACATACAGCGCAACCCCTCCCCCTCTCCTCCCTACTCTATCCTTTCAGTACAGCTTATAGCCCTCAATGTGTACCATTCAGTTTTGGGTAGAGTCCCACCAGGTTTCTGTTAACCCCACTAAGTTGTAAGTGTTTTCTGCAAGCAGGAGTGCATGTTCATCCTGCTTGCTCCCCATGCTCCTAACATTAATGTATAGGCACTTGAGCCCTGTGACTGGCGCCTTTTTTGCCCCCAAGCTCTGATGCCCAATGGGCCCTTTATTGCTTACCTGCTTATTGCTTACCTGTGCTGTACTGTTGGACATCCCATGGAATGCAGGTTCCTGATGTTCTCCTTCTTCTGCCTCCCCATATCCCATCTGAGCTAGTTTAAAGCCCAATGTAGGAGATCAGCCAACCTGTTGGAGAAAAGACTTTTACCTTTCGTTGAGAGGTGAAGTCCATCATGCCCCAGGAAGTCCCTTGCCAGGAAGTGTGGGTTGTGGTGCAGGCAGCCAAATCCTGCATTATGGCACCAACTCCTGAGCCGCAGGTTGACCTATCTGATTCAGGTGCTGTGATGCCTACTGCGGCCTCTGACCGGGAGGATGGACGAGAAGACCACCTGTGCCCCCATCTCCCTAAGCCTGGCCCCCAGAGCCCTGTAATCACCCATGATACAGTCTAACCTATTCTTAATAATTCCCAAGGATATAGATTCTACAACCTCTCTAGGTAATCTGTTCCAATATTTAAACACCATCGTGGTTACTAATGATTAACCATCATCATAGTTTTAGGTTGGACTAATATCCAACCTAAATTTTCCTTGCTGTAATTGAAGTGATTTAGTTTTTTTCTTTTTTCTCTGTGACCAGATAAAATAGCCACTTATTCTCTCTTTGTCACCACTCTTTATATATTTAAAGATTATTAAATCTCCCCTAGGCCTTCTGTTCTCCAGAATAAATAATCCCAAACTTTCCAACTTTTTCTCATAAATTGTATTTCCTAGTCCTCTGATCACTTTTGTGGTTCTCTACTAGGCTAATTTAATAGATTTCATAGATTTCATAGACATTAGGGCTGGATCACTGGATCCAGGCCCCTGCCCAAAGGCAGGAAATTTGGTAGGGTTAAAGGATCCCAGCAAGATAAACATACAAATGTTTCTTGAAAGTGTCCAGAGTAGATGCTTGCACCACCTCTGAGAGAAGTTTTTCCTTATATCCAGCCTAAAGTGGTCTTGCAGGAGTTTGTGACCATTGGACCTTGTCATCCCTTGGGCTGCTCTGGTGAACAGGCATTCTCCCAGATCCTGATGCATACCCCTTATGTCCTTATAGGCTGCCACCAAGTACCCCCTGAGCCTGATCTCTCCAGGCTGAAGAGTCCCATGGCTCACAGCCTTTCTTCATAAGGCCTGTTCATTGCCCTGTGATCATGTGCATGGATCTCTTCTGTACTCTTTCAAGCTTCTCCATGTCCTTCTTAAATTGTCAAGCCCAGAATTGGATGCAGTACTCCAGCTGTGACCTCATCAAGGCCAACTACAGTGGGAGGTTGACATCCTGGGTCTTGCTCAAGATGCATCGGTAGATGCAAGCCAAAGTTGTGTTGGCTTTGCCAGCTGAAGTATTGCATTGGTGGCTCATTTTCATTTTGTGGTCAGTCACAACCCCCAAGTCACTTTCAGTCATGGTGTTAGTAAGTGTAGCTTTGCCAAGCCTATAAGTGTGATGCGGGTTTTTATTCCTGAGATGGAGCACCTTGCATTTCTCTGTATTGAGTGCCATCATGTTTTCATCCAACCACCTTGCAAGCCCATAAAGGTTGGCCAGGATCACTGGTCTATCCTCAAGTGTGTACACTCTTCCCCAAAGTTTGGTGTTGTCAGCAAATTTGGCCAGTCAGCTCTTGACACCAGTATCTAGATCATTTATAAAGACACTGAAGAGTACAGGTCTGAGAATGGAACCTTGGGGGAAGTCACTAGTTACCAAGTGTCATGTTGATTCAGTTCGGTCAACAACCACTCTCTGGGTCTGACCTTGGAGCCAGTTCCCCAGCCATCAGACTATGAAGTAGTTGAGGTTGCAGTTACCCAATTTTTCCATGAGGATATCATGGGACATCAAGTCAAAGACTTTGTTAAAGTTCAAATATATGACATCAACCTCTTCCCTTTTGTCCAGGTGATATGTCATAAAAGGAAATGAGACTGGTCAAGCAAGACCTACCTGCAACAAACCTGTGCTGGCTATCCCTCAGAATGTTGCCTTCTGTTAGCCTATCAAGAATATTTTCTGATAATTTTTTCCAAATTCTTCCCAGGGATTGAGGTCAAACTGATTGGCCTGTAGTTTCCTGGGTCTTCTTTCCTCCCTTTCTTGAAGTAGGCACTACATTGGCCCCTTCTAATCTTCACGTGCTTTGCTCGAGCACCATGAGTTCTTGAATATCCTCACCAGTAGCTGTGTTATGTCTGCCAGTTCCTTTAGCACTTTTGGGTGCAACCTATCCAGACCAGCTGATTTATGGGGGTCCAGCCTCTCAAGATGCTCCCTCGCAAGATCCACACAGATGGTGGGCATATATGCATTTTCCCACATCATATTTGGCAGGGTGGTCCCTTTGGACTGGTGAAAAATCAATGCAAAGTATTCATTAAGCAGATTGGCTTTTTCCTGGGTGCTGGTAGTCAGTTGCCCCAAATGGTTTAGCAGGGGCCAATGTTGCCTTTGTTCTTCTTTCAATTTCCCACATATCTAAAGAAGAACTTTTTATTGTTCTTTATTTGTGTAGCCAGATGGAACTCAGTTGCAGCCTTGGCTTGTTTAGTTTGCTCCCTGCAGATGCAGACCAGTGCAGTATATTCCTTCTTAGTAGTATTTCCTGTTTTCCATTATACACCTCTCTTTTTAGATGTAGAATGTCCATGAGTTCCCTGTTGAGCCAGGGGGCTGTTGAGCCCTTTTACCACCTTTCCTATGGGTAGGGATGGACTCCCCTCGTGCTTCTAGGATCACTTCCTTAAGGAGCAATGACTCATCATGAACTCCCCTCCCTGTAAAATTATGGCATCTCAGGGCTTCAAGAATGAGCCTCCTGAGCTTATGAAAGTCAGCTTTGCTAAAGTCAAGGACTACTGCATTGCTGGCTGACTTGCCAGCTTTGTGTTGGATAGTAAAAGTGATCAGCTCATGGTCACTGTCACCCAGCTTCCCTTCAATTCTTAGGTCACTGATTAGATCATCCTTTTTGGCCAGTACCAGGTCCAGTAGTGCCTAGCCTCTTGTCAGCCCATAAACTTCTTGGGACAGGTAGAGCTCATCCATGCATGTAATTTCAATTCGTCTAAATCTTCCTTGAAGTGCAGTGCCCCAAACTAGACATAATATTTCAGGTGAAGCTTTACCAGACTGAGGAGAATGAAAGAATTATATCACTTGGCTGGCAGACACCACTCTTGTTTTAAATCATTATTTTTTATTCCTGCAAATGGACCAAAATAGGTCAAATACTTTCTAGATATATCAATTCTCCAATAGCAATAGTAGCTAACAATGTAGACATACCCCAAATGGCTTTAAATTAATTAGGTCAGGTCCTGGTAGCCCTATAGATGCATCAGCACAGAATTCATCATGAGCTAATTTACCTTGCTTTCAGGGCAAATTTTGTAGCCCAAGGTGAGCTCTATGCTATTGGGCTAAATAGTTACTGCTCACTGAGCTAATTAGCACTAATTAGTAATGACTGCAGCATAACATACTGTCAAATCTCTATTCTGTACTCCTTAGGCAGAACTCTTATGTTAGTTAGCATTTTACCTGCGTGCAAGATCAGATCTCCTACCCTGTTATTAACTATCCCTGATTACTATACTAAAAGAGAATTTAAGCATTATGTGGCTCTACCTTTGGTCCAAGTAAAAACTATCTTTCCACTTAATGCACTTGTATGTTGTTGTTTTTTTCAGGGTAAAGAGAAAATCTTGTATGCCTATATATTACCCCAATGATTTCCCCTCTCCTTATATATTTATATTTATTTCCTTTGAGACTATAACAGTAATTTTTCAACAGTTTGATTGCACAGTTTGAAATATCTTCAAGCACCTCATTTTTTGTATGTGAGTGTTCAACTATGAATGAATGCTCAATGTCTCTTTCAGGTATCTCAAGTGGGACATTCAAAAATTAGGATACCTTATATGTAAATCCTATTCTAGGGAATAATTTCTTGGAACTAGGTGAGGGTGCCTCAGTTTCTTCTGGTCTCATTTTAAAGCCAACCAAAAGAGCTGTTGTAGAATTACAAGAATCATTCTTTTTCTCTGTCCCCACAGTGGCTGAATGTGGTTCCTATCTGGAATACTGTCTGCATCAAGGGGCACATCTACACATTCATGAATGTACTGTAGTTACTGCACATTAAGTTTAGTACCTATATTAACAAGGAACTAAATCAAGGAGCAGTAACTAGCGCTACTGTGGAGCAGTGCCAGCACACACTTTTTAAGCAATGCTAATGTTCAGTAGACTAATACTACTGTGCATTAGCATATTAGCACGGCTTTTGCCACGACACACTACTATATAGTAGAATTAGTTTAATGCACATTTAGCATCTCATGTAGATACATCCACAGACTAGGAAAAGTAGAATAAGAATCTATTCCTAAATCTTCACTAAAATAGCACTAGACTTTGGTGATTTTTCTTTTCAGAACACATAAAACTTTAACATAAAAAATACAGGCCCTAAAGTGAGACAACTACCTTTGACAGAACAATTCCATATGTTCTAACAAAGCATTATGAAAGCATTATTTTCTACCAGATCTCTAGTCACCCTTGTCAAGAGGAACAGTTGAAGGACAACCCCTGTAAGCAATTTTCATGTATCGTAAGTGAAATATGCAGTGCTTGCTCTAAAATCACATACCTGTACATTGTAACAGTTCTCATTCCAACAACTAAACACAACAAATGATTAAACATGTATTTTTCCCCAAAAGTTCCACCTAAGCATTGGATAGTCTTGCATTTTGTTTCTAGGGTAGTTATTCCAATCTGGCACCGTAAAAAGATGTAATAGATCATGATTAATATATTTTTCTGCATAGCTTTATAAAAATCTTTTTGTAGCTCAGCTTGCTAAAAATGAATTGAGGACAGGTGATTCTCTATAGTTTATCATAAACATAAATTTAGAACCTTGTTTCTCATTTTGCTTTTTAACACCGGTACTTTATTTTCTTTTTCAGCTCAAATTGCCAAAGTATTTCTTTTAGAGTGGTTTTATTTTAGTTACCTAGACATATTTCTGTGTTCATGCAGTTGAATTAGTTTTGCATTTCATAATTAAAATATAGGTTCTAAATACATTGTGCTATAAAATATTGAATTGCTATTGAAAAGAAAATCTTTCAAACCAATAGTGCTGATTTAATTTTTCTAAGAGCAACTGATCTCATGTGTATTTCACAAGAAATACATTTTAGGGATTCCCTAAACCCTAGATAACACCTATGCCATATAAAGATCTCAATAACAACCCCCTCCCCCAACTTTACACAAAAAAGCTTGAGATCAACATTTCATTTGCCCCCAAACTAAATCATCCCAAAAAGAGTCTCTCTTCAATTATCAAAGTGGTAATAGTCAATCAATTATATCTGAGTGGGTATTTGAGAAGTAGCCGATACCTTTTAAATTAAACTATTTTAATAGAGAATAATATGTTGCAGCCAAGTTCTTCTCTTATCTACTACCCAGGAGATCCCATTCAAGTCAATGAGAATCCATGGATATAAATAAAGGCAGTGTTTGGGCTATTGCCCAATAAACTCATATAAGTTGAATTGCTTAGTAGGCTATAGAAAAAGTCTTAGCATGGTAGATGAGAACCAACTCCATGACACAAACTACAAAAAAAAAAATTCATTAAGGTTTAAAAGTGTTAAGTTCTACACTTCTGAAATCTTTTACCAGTTCTAGATAAAAAATAATTTTGTTTTCAAAACTGAAATAGTATGCAACACTGATCATGTTTGCATATGATCCCATGGGGCCATTGTTACTGCACCATCATTTAGTACTTTGGAAGTACTAAATGACTGTAGTAACAGCCTGCACTGTGCCATGCTGGTGGCACACAGTTATTTTTAGCTGCTACATCGCCATAGCAATGCACTATAACGAGGGAGTATGTTGCTACAGCAACATAGCTGCAACATCACAGTTTGTGCCCGCCAGTGCTGTCACTGTAGCTTGTTGCTATGGTGACAATAGTTTCTTGTGTAGATGTGCCCACTGTGATATAAAAGAGGACCAAGCCAATTTAAGCAAGTGTTATAATGGGGAAAAATTAGACTCTTACTATATTTCTGTCTGAAAAGTAGCACAGGTGATTCATATAATATGTTGACCTTAGTCTTCTCTTCTGAAACTTTTACTGTCAGTTTTCCACTTTGTATTTATGGGGTTTTTTTGAACCTATCATATTTCAATATTTATAAAAACCAAGGATCCCATTTCTTTAAACTGAGTCATTTCTGCTCTGAACAAGGAAAGGCTCTTCCTGGATGGGATAGAAAAAAATAGATGTCCAAGGCCCATATTGGACAACCCAGTAGGCTGATGAAGTGAAATTCATAGGCGTGCCTGTGGAAAATATTTTATAAATTCCCTTTGAAGATTAGAACTGAGAGATTTCAGAGAGTGTGGTTGTCCTGTGAGAAATGTACCCCAATGGATAATTGGGTATTCTTGTCTCTGATAGATATTGGTATGCAGATGTTGTTTGGTTTCTCCCACATATTTTCCATCAGGGCATTTAGTGCACTGGATGAGATATATTACATTTCTGGAGGTGCAAGTGAACAATCCAGAAATGTTGATGGTTCTGTCATGGGGTGTAGTTATTGCAGGAGTGGCAGAGATATGCTGGCAGGTTATACATTTCTTGTCATGAAATGGTCTGGATCCATTCAGTGTGTTTTGGGCTATAGGAAGTTTGCTTCTGGTGATGAGGCTGGCAATGTTTGGTGCAGTGCTTGTTTAAAGACTAGCTTGGGTAGTTCTGTGAAGATCTCTTTAAGAATTGGTTCTTCCTCTAGTATGGGTTGTAACTGTTGATTTAAGCAAGGCTAAAACTTGATACTGTTTCCCACAACACTCTTGCAGGCAAGCTAAGGAATTATAGGCTAGATGAATGGACTCTTAGTTGATACAAAACTGGCTGGAGCATCAGGCGCAGAGGCTAGTAATCAATGTCAAGTTAAGTGGAGTGCCCTAGGGGCCAGTCCCGGGGATGGTTTTGTTCAATATCTTCATCAACAACCTGGAAGATGGAATAGAGTACACCCTCAGCAAGTTTGCAAATGACACCAAGCTGGGGGGAACAGTAGATAGGCTGGAGGCTAGGATTCAGAGTGACCTAAACAAATTGGAGGATTGAACCAAAAGAAATTTCATGAAGTTCAACAAGGACAAGTGCAAAGTCCTGCACTTAGGACAGAACAATCCCATGCACCAGGACAGCCTGAGGACTGACTGGCTGGGCAGCAGCTCTGCAGAAAAGGACCTTGGGTTACAGTGGAAAATAAGCTGAATATGAGGCAGCAGTGTACCCTTGTTGCCAAGAAGGCTAGAAGCATATTGGTCTGCATTGGTAGAAGTGTTGCCAGCAGACTGAGGGAAGTGATTATTCTCCTCTTTCCTGCATTGGTTTGGCCACATTCAGACTACTGTGTTCAGTTTTGGGCCCCCCACTACAGAAGGGATGTGGATGCATTGCAGAGAGTCCAGCGGAGGGCAACAAAAATGGTCCAAGGACTGGGTCACATGACTTATGAGGAGAGGCTGAGGGAACTGGTCTTATTTAGTCTATGAAAGAGAAGACTGAGGGGGGATATAATAGCAACCTTCGACTACCTGAAGCAGGTTTAAAAGAGGATGGAGCTTGACTGTTCTTAGTGGTGGCAGATGACAGAACAAAAAGCAACAGTTGTAGCAAGGGAAGTTTAGGTTAGAGATTAGGAAGAATTTTCTCACTAGGATAGTAGTAAAATGCTGGAATGGATTACCCAGAGAGATAGTGGAATCTTCATCCTTATTGGTTTTTAAGACCTGGGTAGACAAAGCCTTGGCTGGGATGATCTAGTTGGGGATGGTTGTGCCTTGAGCAGGAGGCTGGCCTAGTTGACCTTCTGAGCTTTCTTCCAACCCAAATTTTCTATGATTCTATGGTTCTAAGCGAATCTCTGCACAACAGAAAAGCCAGTTCTCTTACCAGAGACAAAAACAGAATGTCTTTAGAATCAAATAGACTTTGCCATGTGTCACAATGATAATCTAATTCAGGCTTTGTCAAGCCAGAACGGTGTGAATTGCTAAAACAATGAAGCACTCACAAGAATGTTTAGATTTTGGATGTACTGAGTGATTATCAGCTCAATCTTTTCAATTTATAGATCAAGTGTCAGTTAAGAGTACATGGAAAGAGAAGGTTTCTTAGGAAACAAGGATTCCATTCATGAAACATTTGATAGATGAACATTATGAGTGGTATCTGAAAGAAAATTAGATCTTTAAGAAGCCTCTCAAGCAGCTACATGCTCAAGTAAAGTATATGTTTTGAAGGCACATTGGAAAATTAGATTTGTTTCAGCTCATTATTTACCATTACATGATACTAACTCACCATTTATGTTGTCTACAATAATTGGAAAAAGAGTAGGTGACCTGCAGCTTTTTTGTACCAATGTGGCAATTCACTCACTGCTAAGGATGATAGTCATAAGAGTGTTCTGTAAATCCTAAAAGTAGCACGTCCCTTCAGTAGTTCAGCTAATGCAAGAGGGAAGCAGCTACTTGAGAAGGGAACAATTATATCTGATGAAGAGACAAAGCATCTGAACTGTCTCAGAGTGCAGAGGGGTGTACAGTCCTGCATCTCTTTGGAAGATGATGCCTGTTCACTCTTTCTGTATCTCCCCTCAGTCCATCTGCTTTTATCATCATGGAGTTAGCTTAAATAATGAGATGGGGATACTGTTCTGCAATTGACTGTGCAGTCTTCATTATATAACTTGATTATGGATGACTGACATTCTTAATCTGTATCTACAAATGATACCTGGTAATAGAAATGCAAGGCTGTGAAGGTATTTAAATCCAGTTTCGTGACAAGTGAAGCAGGCATCTGGCTATGAGCAAACAGCAAACAATGTCAATGCAAATGTATCATCTGAGCAAGGACAAAGTAATATCAATTCCACTCTGTGGGGGAAATCACAGATGGCTTATATGCGGTAATACATAACTAGAAGTCTAAGGGTTAAGGGAACATGCATGCTCCAGAATTACTCCAAACTTCCGGTTTTTTAAATGATCAAATCAAAAAGTTGAAGTAACTTGTTAGTTTATTGTATGATTTCATGATTGCTTTAGAATTCTGGGAGGATAGAAAACAGGACAGAAATTTTCTTTAAAAAAACTTTCCAGTCTTTAAAAAAATGAATGTATGCTAAAAGAAAAATTGGCATTTGATAACCCAAATTCTCAAAGATGCATACACTTTTGAATGTGTAATACCTCAAAATTCCAAAAGATATGTAAAGATTTGGGAAAATAAAATTCTGGATGTTTAAAAATCATGAGATAAAATAGGAGAAATATATAACTTTGAATTTTTGGTGAGTTAAAGATTTTGTGTGTTAAAAGTGCTATTTCTAATATTATTTCCATATAAGAAGAAAGTAATGCATGAGTTAATGGTAGCACTGCTATTGAAAACAACAACAATCCTGCTATGTTAAATATTCCAAGATTCCCATAATATTCCAAATTTACATGTCTCATCTCTTGGACTAACTGATCTTCTCTCTTATACAATCTATGAATGCAGAACATAAATAAAGGATATTCAAATGCATTTTGTGCCATGTGCAGCCTGATGGTTGCTGCTAGATTATGAAAAACGAGGCAACATTGTTCTTTTTCCATTCATTTCTCTCTTAATTAGAATTTTCATATATGATAGGGTTTTTTTTAATGATCCTGATTCTAGACAGAGTGTGAACACATGTGCTAACATTAAACCAAGTGAGTGATGGCATTGTACTATACGGAAATACAAACTGGCACCATATTACATTTTTTTGTTTTGTTTTTCTTTTTATATTAGCCCACGTATTAAATTAGTCTTATTGAAAAGGTGATAAAACCCACTAGAATTAAGGATTCTGTGCATCTACCAGAAAACAAATGCATAGGGACCTATGCATTTAACAAGGTGAAAGAGTATTGTTACAAAACAATTTTTTTTTTTTGCTAACCAAGAATGCAAAGTACCCTGAAGGTGAATCTTATTATCTATTTGGACAATTAGGTACTAACATCTCATTATTTTTCAGTACAACCAAGTAGCTATCCTGAAATGTAGCTATTTTTGCTACCAAATAATAGCATATAGGACTTTCAATGTTAAAAAAGTTAACATTTATCTGATTGAAATATATTTTTACTTTTCTACCATAATTGGACACTGTATATATGATGTCACCTATTGCTATAAACTACAGGATTCAGGAAAGGACCATTTTATTACCCAATCTATCTCTGTCTAACCATGTTAAGTGAAGAGATTATAATAAATTTTCAACATGGTTAAACTGATTACATAATTTCAGAAATTAAAATTGTAGGACCAGATCCTACAAACTTACTCACATGAGTAGCAATTACTTAGAAGAATTGATAAAAATCTCAATATCAGTGCTTGCATGATTACAGCTTTAAAAAATCCAGCTCTAAGATTGTTAGAGAGACTAATTTTGGCTTTTTCATGAACTCATTAAATCTAATATTGACATAAGCACTGATTATAAACCCAAAAGCATTTATATAGTGTGCAATATTCACCCAGTCTATAAAAGTGTTATAGAATTCTTGATAAGTAAATTATAGTCTCAAAAAATCATTGAAAATTAACTTGGCTGACTTTTGGTTTTTAGAAGAAAAAAAGGGTCTGTTCTTTCATAGATCTAGTAATATCTTATTATATTTGGCTATAATTGTGATGGCAACTGTGGAGCTGTGTGTTTGTGCAGTCATAATGAAGCTAATGCAAAGCCCTAGCCTAGCAATAGCTGGTAGTTCTCAGCCTAACAAGATGCATAGACAAAAAAAGAGAGCCTGTAAACATTTTAGCCAAAACAGAACTCTTATTTTTGTAGGAATAAGTCCCATATCAGGGGCAGCTTTTTGCCTTACATTGCAGTGACACATGGGGAAGAGTTACTAGCCAGGCTTCCAATGGCAGGGGCATCAAGTCAGCTGTGGCAGCAGCTGCTAATTTAATGGACACAACCCAAATCAGTACCAGGGGCTTGTACCCCATTTGTCCCTCCTTAGCTACAGTACATTATATTTACATATTTTAAAAACTGTGACTGATTAGGTAGGCTATAATTAGGTAGGTAGGAAAAATGTGGCTCCTGTATTTCTTAAGAACTGTTACTTTTCTTTGGGATTTTCTTATCTTTTTAACTTCAAATGACTATTTCTTTCCAAAAGGTATCAGATTGTCAGGCCTAAAGAAAAAAGTCTTCTCTTAATCCAGAGAACAGGTTAAAAGATAGGGCGGTGTGAGGCATTGGACAGAGTTTTGGATCTGGAGAAGCTTCGGATGCTTCGGGTCCAAAGCAGCACATCTGGGTCGAAGTGCTGGCCTTGTTCAGCTTCCTGAAGTGGTTCGGAGCTGCCTTGGAGCCACCTCCAAGATCCGGCCATAGGGTATAGTGAGGAAACAATGAAATATCTATAACTTTTTTATTTTTTGTCCAATTTGGATGAAACTTTCAAAGTTGGTAGACACTGCAGAGAGGATGAAGCCTGCCCAGTTTCAAGATGATTGGTGCAGGAATTTGGGGGGAACAGCACTCCAAATTCTTGAAAGCAAAACTCATGTTATGGCTGTGTATTACACCACAGGGGGTCAAAACTGCAGGGCTGGTAGCTCTTACTGAGGCCACAAGGTCTGCCAAGTTTCAAGAATATCAGTGCAGAGGTTTGGGGGAACTTCCCCTCAAGCTGTGGACAAGCAGAACTGGTGCCATGGGTGACTGTATATGACTTGTGGTGGGGATGGGAGACACTATTGCAGGCCTGGCTGCTAAGCTACTGTGTTCCCAGTTACCAGTCAATCAATCATGATTCACTCATGGACCAGCTCAATACACAGGAGCTAGCTACTACACCACAACTTAAGGAGCATCAATTAGCACCTACAAAACCAAGCTAAGGAAAGAATCAATACAGACAATCAACTGCCCCAAGACAGATACAGTCTTGGCATGAGTTTTGCCTGTCAGTAGCTAGGGTTACAGGGCCCTAGAAGCCCCTGCACCTATCTCCTCGACAGCTGGCAGGCATCGTGGCCTCAGCAGGGTCCACCATCCCTGCAGCTGTCACCCCGCTGTGCCTCAACACATGCAGTGTCACCCATGGCACAAGTTTTGCTTGTCTGCAGCTTGAGGTTCAGGTCCCCCCAAACCCCTGCACCAATCTCTTTGAAACTTGTCAGGCTTTGTGTGACATCATATATCTCGACTTTAAAAAAGCTTTCAATCTGGTATCACATGAACATCTTATGGAAAAACTGGCCAATTGAGGCCTCGGCTACAGTACGGTCGAGGTTGGACCCACAGAGTGGTAGTTGACGAAACCATTGTGGTGTGCCATGGCCAGTGGGGTCCCCCAAGGCTCCGTCCTTGGGCCTATCCTTTTCAACATTGTGAGGGAGCGGGCCCTAGCGCCCCCTATCTTGGTAACCGGCACCTGAGCTCCCTGGGTGATTGGCAGCTCTGCCAATCACCCTCACAGTCACGGGGCACCTACGTAACTCCGTGACAAACATCTTTATTAATGATGTGAACACTGGTGTCAGAAGTGGGTTGGCCAAGTTTGCTGATGACACCAAGCTTTGGGGAAAAGCGTCCACACCCCAGGACAGGATGGTGATCCAGGCCAACCTTGACAGGCTCGGAAAATGGACAGATGAAAACCTGATGGCCTTTAATGCTTAAAAATGAAGGTACTCCACCTTGGGAAGAAAAACTCACAGCATGCTTATAGGTTCGGCAGTGCTACACTTGCTACCACCACGGCCAAAAGGGACTTGGGGGTCATGGTTGACCACAAGATGAATATGAGCCACCAGTGTGATATTGCAGCCAGAAAAGTGAGCAAAACTCTGGCTTACATCCATAGATGCTTCTCAAGCAAATCACAAGATGTCATCCTCCCACTGTACTCAGCCTTGGTGAGGCCACAGCTGGAGTACTAGATCCAATTCTGGGCTCCACAATTTAAAAAGGAAGTGGAGAAGCTTGAGAGAGTCCAGAGGAGAGCCATGTGCATGATCCAAGGGGAGGAAAACAGACCTTATAAAGAGAGGCTGAGAGCTATGGCACTCTTCAGCCTGAAAAAGTGCAGACTCAGGGGGGACTTGGTGGCTGCCTATAAGTATATAAGGGGTGTATATCTGGATCTGTGGGAATGCCTGTTCACCAGAGTGCCCAATGGGATGACAAGGTCAAATGGTCACAAACTTCTCCAAGACCATAAGAAAAAACTTCTTTACAGTCATAGCCCCCAAGACTTGGAACAGACTGCCAGCAGAGGTGGTGCAAGCACCTACTCTGGATTCCTTTAAGAGTCAATTGGACGTTTATCTTGCTGGGATCCTATGACCCCAGCTGACTTCCTGTCCCTTGGGCAGGGGGATGAACTCGATGATCTTCTGAGGTCCTTTCCAGCCCTAATGCTTATGAAATCTATGAAATGTGACACATCTACACGTGCACCCCCATTAGGTCAGAGTGAACTAATTTAGTGCACAGCAAGGTAGTACTTATAAATAAAAGTGCTGTCCAAGTGCAGGGGGGCTGGACCTGATGATCTTGTTAAGTCCCTTCCAGCCTGTAACATCTATGAATCCTGCTGCAGAGTCTTTTCCTCTGCAGCAGGGCACATGTAGACAAGGCCCCAGCTGGCTGAGGCATGAGGTGCTTCAGTGTGGAGGCTGCCTGCCAGCTAACCCAATACTGAAACAACTGTGTACCACAACACGTTGAGCTGGAGGAAGCAGCCCCAGGCTGGCAGGCTGATACCTGATGCCCCTGCCAGCCAGGGCTGCTCTGATCCAGCTCATTGTGCTGTGGTGCTCAGCACACATGCAGAGAAACATTGTCCAGGAGCAATAAGCAATAAGCTCCAGAGTTTTTCCTTGCTCACTAATTGTATGTGTAGATGCACCCATTTTTGTATAAATTGAACTAGCTCTTGAGAAGTCAATGGAGCTAACAGAATTTATTCCACCTGAGCATTTGGCCTATCATTTCAATGTATTTCTAAATTTTAATTTTGCCTTCAGAGAACATAAAATTGTTAGCAGCAAATGTACTTTCTCTTCTGCTATTCCCACTGTTATATAACATGCAACAAAGTAAAGATTTCAAAAATGAAGAACAGACAACCCCCAAAAGGCAAAATTACTTTTGTGGGGGTTTTTTTTTATTTTCAAAGTATAAGTTGAATAAAATGAGTGTCTGAGCAATTTAAGGATCCTCCAGGCAGCTTATTTACCAGACTTTGAAAGTAAAACTGTCTTTCTGTAGCAACTCCGAGGTCTAGAATTCCTCTCTCATTAAGACATGATAGAGTCAGAGTAGCCATGATTGTAAAGTAATTCTTCAATAGCTATGACCCTAGAGATTATGTTTGGTAAACCAATTAATAAAAGAAAAGTTCTTGGCCTTTTGACTGGTCATTAAATAATCTTCAGTGTGGGAATGTATAGAGAATAAGTGGGAACTTCAGTGTTGTGAGACATGAGAGTACATTGCTAGAGACCCACAACTGCTGAGAAAATACATATTGCTGTATGAAGAGACAGAGAATGGGGAGAAGGTGTGGGAATCCCCAACTATTGATTATTGTAAAATGGATGAAAGTGCTTCTGACCCTAGTGAAAACTTTAAAATATAGGCAATGTTAACTTGGTACTGTTAGAGAACAAAGCAAGAGGAGCTGGTTATTTGGGAGTCTACTGAAACAAACTTTTATAAAAAGGGAGACCTAGAAGAATCTCTGATCAGTAAAATCATGGGGGGGGAGTTCTTTATAAAGATCCTATTTGTTGGATTTTTTCAAGTTCCTAAATTATTACTTTTATCGTATGTCACAGATGTTGTTTATTTATGAATGTTAATTTTGTGGAGCTGATTTACCATTCATTTCCCCATTGAAATTGGCTTAATCATTGCTTAGAGCACCTACTTATGAGATCCTGGAATCAAACTCATCACGCAGTCCCTATAAAATTAACAAAAAGTCTTGATTTATGTCTTGACTTATGGCATCTAAAATTCAATTATTTTAGAGGGGTGAATAGCTACCATGCAGAAGAGGCATTCAGATGAGCTCTACTTCTCTGCCACCCTCTGAATCAGGGGACAGGATAACTTTTTGGAGATGATGCAGCACAGTTGGTTTGACTGACCATACATCCCATTTTCACTGGGACAATCCTGGGTATTTGGTGAAATGTATGTTTTTGTCTTGGCTTTAGTGGGAATGGAGTCATGGAAGCACTCTGCAGCATGATAAGGATTTGCTGGTCCTACAGCATTGTCTCCTCCAACACATACACTCTCCAGTGCCCCAGTGGAGGAGAAGAAGGAGGAGGAGTAAAGAGGGGTAGTAGGCACAGAGCAAATGAGGGAGGAGGAGAGGAATGAAGAAAAGCACAGGCTCCAGGGATCACTGGTTTTGTACCACTTGCATCACTATCAAACAACAGCACCCCAGATGCTTGCAGAGGTAGTTCAAGGGAGGATAGTTTGTGCCAAACACTTCTTAGACATTTTTATCTAGCCCAGAGATTTGGGAGCTTCATAATTTAACAGAAGCCCAGATAACCATCAATTAGGTTAGACAAATTAAATTGTATGTTTATAATATAGTCATCAAAGGGAAAAATTGAAATAATGGCCCTACACATTCTCTGTTCCCACTTAGGAAGAAGACACCCATGCTGCTCTGTGCTTTAGTATTTCTTTTACTACTTCCTTTAGTATTTCCAAAAGGAAGTACTAAAGCATGTTGCCATAGCAACATCACAATACAGCAATGTGTAGACTGGCATCCAACTGCCTTCAAAAGTTTGATTTCTGTTTTCAAGCTTATTTCTCTATTTTTTCAGCTACTTGATACATTTCCTATGACTGTTCTTGTCATATCCAATCTCCCTTAAATATTCCATTCACATGAATTATCTTGATCAATGACTAAGACCAGATACAAAAGTCTTTAGTCCACCAGAAGACTTCTCCCATAACAAAAATACTTTCTACCAAAACAAAGGCAAATTTTATGAGGCATTCTGTGAATGGTGTGTGCATCACCCTTGACCGAGATCCCAGGTTTTGTGCATCTACCATTTCCAATATGTGGTGTGTGTTGACAAGTTGACCTCTGGCCATCCTCCCAGGTGGATGATACTCATGTAGATGCAGATAAAAGCATAGGCAGAGGCAGAATAACTGTTGTCACAGTGTTGCCTAGTGACCCATGTTTGGCCTGATGCCTGTGCTATAGCTGTGGAAAAGATAAAGGGTTGTATCATTATATCAGTATCTGCTTAAACAATGCTTTATTTGTACTGCCTGTGAAATTTTGCCAGCAAGGCCTTCTGTGCAAGCTTCCTATGAGCAAAACAACATAATCAATGATAGATTTCTGAGCATGTAACTGAATCTGTTAAATCCTTCCCACCTCTTGGATTTTCAAGGAGCAAGCCCTCTCCTTGGCACCGACTTCAGCTATGAGAAGGGTCTCAGATTTGCTGAATCTGACTGTGACAAAGACCTACCAGGTGCTTCTCTGTGTTAGACTCCTTCAACTTTTTTTTTGTATTCTATCTGTGTTTCTGTGCCTCATCAAAGGAATGTGTATGGTGGCTATAATTCCCTGCAAGTCTCAGGCAGGTCAACATAGGTTTATATCAAAAGAACTTACAGAATTGCACCTTTCCAAATACTATTCATTTTTTCCCCATGGAAGACGATCCTATACTGCCATGTTCTGAGGAGGCATGGAAGACTAATTTCTTGAACAGCCACAGCACTTAGACCCTCAGGCACCAGTAGACAATGAGACAAAGGACATTTTTATATTGTCCAGGCAGTGATTGGTAGCCAGTTCTGGGAGACTGTTCCTGGCTGAGATCTCTGTGCCTGTGGATCCTGTGAGATTATGAGAGCTAGAGCTGTGCCCCTTTCTTCCACCTAGCCCCACTTCTCTCTGCAACTGTTCCATCCTCACGTCTCCTCCATGAATTGGGGCATGCATTTTGTGTGCTACCTCTTTGGCTGTAGTCAGGTGCTGCAAGCTGTACAGTTGATCTGTTCAGAGCGGTGCTTAAAGAGAATGATGGAGGATTCCCAAGTTGATGAAGATGTCCATGTTTGCTTGCTCAGCATTAGAGTTTCTCATTATATCCTTGAGCTTTCTGGACAGACAACTTCCTGCATCTTCTGAAAGTTGCTTCTGAGAAGCTCGCTGTTTTCTCCTGCTACTCATGTTTTGGGAGTCTGCTTGGGTGTGTCATTCCTAAGGATGCTGTGTGAAGTTCCCTCTGCACCCTGTGCCAGTTCAGGGTTTGTGCACTGTCTGTCAGCTTCTGCAGTTACAAAGGTTGTCCAGTCACCCAAATGGGAGAATTATGTACTTCAACAGGGCAAACCAGAATCAACCGTGGAGGCTTATAAGGTGGTCCAGTGGAGAGGATGAGAGAATTTGGAGTCAAAATATACAGGCACATAGAATTAGATGTATTGTAACCAGAATAGGATCTGGGTCTTGCTCTTTAAAGGGCAAATGATAGCAGTGCCTGAACTAGTGCAAACTTTACTTAAGTGCTTAACTAATCTGTATGATAATAAGGATTGAAGTCCTCCTCTCTATATTTATTAAATATTGCTTTGGAAATAGCTTAGTAACAACAAAAGTAGAAACTTTAATTCAATGCTTAACTATCATTGTAAAGTATCTGGCTTGACTGCTTTAAAAATTGGAGAACTACTGAAGTTCTAAATGGACTCATTGTACCTGAGTAACTCCATTAGAGGTTTGTCTTTGGTTAGGTATAGACATTGGGAAGGTTAGGGAGAGGTTAGAGTTTAAAATGACTACACAATCTAAGGTAAGTTGAGATGTGTGGGTGGAAAATCTGTGGGGCTTGGGAGATTTGGGGAGGGGAAGTGAGGTCTATGGGGGGAGTCGGGGACTGGCACTGGGAAGGGCAGAGAAATAGCAGCAGCAAGCAGTGAAGGAGTGACCAGAAGTTCACTGTTGAAGGTGGGAAATGTCACCCCTTTTCTGCAGCTGAAAACTGGTGTTTTAGGCCACTTGATACATATTAATTAGGCCTGTGTGAAGCGACTAGTATTTGCTTCAGATTTGGATTTGGATTTGGATTTGGATTCAGCCGATTTAGGGGACAGTGATTCGATTTGGTAATTCAAATCACTGTCTCAAATTGATTCAGCTGAATCTGATTTAGAGATGTGGCCACCGCCAAATCGGCCGAATCTCCGAATCAAACAGGCCCTATCCCCTACCCACTCTCCCAGCCCCATAAATGGCTGCCCCACCTGGCCCTAGTGTCCCACCACTTTAAAAAAAACAAAAAAGCCCCACCTTCACTGGCTCCTGCCAGGTGGTGGGGGGGCAATTCCTGCTGTCCCCCACTGCCCTGCCCTGCATGGGGGGTTCTGCCATGAGACCCCAGAGGCCCCAACAGCTGCTGCAGCAGCCAGTGAGTGCGGGCCTTTTTTTTTTTAAAAGTGTCAGGACACTGTGGCAAGGCAGGGCAGCCATTGATGAGGTGAGTGGGTGGGGGTTGGGGAGCACTCAGGGGGCTGGGGAAGTAGGCTGGGGATGGGGTCCAGTTGGGGTCCCCCTATGGTCCCCTCCCCCCTCCTCCAGCCCCAACCTCCTTCTGCTTACCAGCACAGAGCCTGGGTCCAGATCCCTGCAGCAGCCAACGGGGACTGCCCAAATCTCTGAATCTTCTTTGAATCTTTTCTGAATTGATTCAGAACTTCAAATCAATTCAGACCTTTTTATTGATGTCCCAATTCAGTTCAGATTTAGAGATTTGGCTGCCAAATCAGGCCAAAACTCCTCTGAATCAGATCAACAACTGAAGCTTTGCACAGCCCTAATATCAATATAAAAATGGAAGGAAAAGTCTACTCCTACTCCCCAACTCCTCCAGCAGCAAACCTTTGACTGATCTTTGAGTCAGAACCAGAGCAAGAGCAGGGAAGGTGCAAGGTGTGGAGGGAGCAGTACTGCCTAAGGTATAACACTAGCCAGGTACACCTCTGCACTCTAAATATCTACAAAAGGCTTGCTTTCAGAGTTTGGCAACAGGCAGATCTCTAAAACTACCACAACATGAAAAAGAAGGAAGACAAGGTTGCACTGAAAATGTCTACCGTATAATTGTAAGTTATAACGCAAATATGTTTCTGCAGCAAGAGTTAAACAGCCAAACTACCTCCTTTGTCCAATCCTGCAGTATGCACATAACCCTTCTCCAAACCAAGAGGAGTTTCGTGCACACATAAATAGGCCCATCATCTCCCAGATTTTAGGGCATGGAAAAGAATCGTTAGATTGTATTATCTAAATGCCTGTATATCTTAAAGTACATGTATTTTACCCACTTACCCTCATATTTGCAAAGATTATTCTGTAGACATTGGGCCTTTGTACATGCCACAAAATTGGCCTTTAAAGTGGCTTAAATGCCCTTTTGCACTGCTTTAATGGCATTGCTGTTTGCACATTCGGCAGCATATTCCACTTTAAATGACTTTGGTATGTAGCAAGATAAAACACCTCCAAGGGGTTTTAGTTTGTTACCCAACAAAGTGCAAAAGTGCACAGGGCACTGGAACCTGAAGTTGTCCAGTCACCCAAATGGGAGAATTATGTAGCTGTTATGGCCAGAACCAAAAAAATTAATAAGCAATAAATATGTGCTTCTTGGAGGCATTTGGAACTTTTGTCTAACATGAAGCTTGTATTTTTTGTAACCCGCAACTGTAACTCATAACTGTTTGTGGAACAGACTAGGCCTCAAAGACAAAGCTATAGCTGTGAAATTAGCTGATCTAATAGTTCTTTCTCCCTCAGAATTTAGCCTTGATGATGATAAAAACTGGATTCAGCTGCCCAGCTTATCCAGTACATTTCAAGAAAGAACATTTCAAAAAAGCATAGTCAGAGAGTTCTGAAGGGGCTGGATTTAGGTGGGGTAATGTTAATTTCAAACCTGAAGATGCTGTGTTGCAATTTGCTTATTGGATAAACCCAAGCTTGGGCAGTAACTTGTTATAATGATTTCTAACACCTTTTAACCCCATAGGATAACAGCTATAAAGTAATATTTTGAATGGCTATATAACTAAAAAATTAGCGTAATTAGGATATAGAAAAACACACACGTCATAGTAACCCTCGGGAAGGACGGAACAGAAGGGTCACTGATGTCCCATATCCCCATGGATCTGTCTTACTCCCTGTGAGAGCGAGGACCAGATCCTGACTGAGGAGCTTCTACCGGTTCTCCTTTGGGCGGCCCAGTTCAAAGACGTCTGACTTCGCTGATTCAACTTGATGTGCATCTTCTAACCGAGGGACTATTGATAAATTACTAACCAAGTGGGAACTCTTGGTTAATGTCTTTATCTGTTTTATTATCAATGTCAATTTTAATCTGTATTGTTATGTTGTCTGTTTATTAGCTTAACCTTTTTATTAACTTATATGCAAATTATATCTTTTGTTGTCATAAGTAACATTTATTCTTTTTTGTAAGTGAAACTTGTCATTTCTTTCCTTTCCAACATTACATCCTCGATCCCAAACCAAAACTCCCAGTGGCTAATAAAGTTGCAGTGCTCAGTCAGTCTGCAACTAAATTGATATACTCACAGTGCCCAGCTGGCCTGTGACACTTAGCAGGTCCTGCACAGCTCAGGGGTTCTGGGACCTGGCAGCAGCCCATGCAGGCAGGCTGCACTGAAGAAGAAGAAGAAAAAAGCTGTGAACCTGATCTTTTCATAGATTTCATAGACCTTTGGGCTGGAAGAGACCCAGAGAATCATCAAGTCCGGCCCCCTGCCCCAGGGGCAGGAAGTTAGCAGGCATCATAAGATCCCAGCAAGATAAGCATCCAAATGTATTTTGAAAGAGTTCAAAGTAGGTGCTTGAACCACCTCAGGTGGCAGTCTATTCCAAACCTTGGGGGCCTGGACAGTGAAGAAGTTTTTTCTTATGTCCAGCCTGAATGGTCACAGTGGAGTTTGTGACTGTTCAATCTTGTCATCCCTTGGGGGGCTCTGGTGAACAATTGTTCCCCCAGATCCTGATGAACACCCCTGATAAACTTATAGGTGGCCATCAGATCACCCCTGAGCCTGCCGCTTTTCCAGACTGAGTAGCCCCATTGCTCTCAGCCTGTCATCGTAAGATCTGTTTTCCTGATCTCTGATCATGCGTGTGGCTCTCCTCTGCACCCCCTCAAGCTTCTCTACATCCTTCTCGAATTGTGGAGCCCAAAATTGGATGCAGTACTCCAGCTGCAGCCTCACCAAAGCTGAGTACAGCGGGAGAATGATGTCCCGGGATCTGCTTGAGAAGCATCTATGGATGCAAGCCAGTGTTTTGCTCACTTTACTAGCCGCATCATCACACTGAAGGTTCATATTCATCTTGTGATCAACCATGACCCTCAAGTCCTTTTCATCTGTAGTGCTAACCAGCATAGCACTACCGAGCCTATAAGCATGGTGCAGGTTGTTTTTTTTTCTCTCCCTGGAGCCTGCCGGCCTGCCTGCCTGAGCTGTGCAGGGGCCCAGTGCTCCATGGCTGCAGCACCCCCCAGGACTGCTCGATCCGTGTGCCAGTGGGCGGATGCTGCCTGGGTGGACCCCATGCAGCTCAGGAATCACTCGGCTCACCGGCAGCTCACCTCCTCTCCCCACACCCCTGCCACCAAAGAGGCAGGGAAGGATTGGGCCCCCACCCTTGTGTACATGCCACGGGGGTTTAATTCTCCCTAAACTGAAGCAAGGCTTTTAAAAACCCACTGTTTCAATTTAGAGAAAACTAAACAGAATTACCCCGCAATGGCGTGTAAAAGCAGCCATTATAGTCTTTTTTCCTCTGCAAATTTCTCCATGAATCTATAGGAGACCTTGCAAATAAAATCCCAAATATGAACCTCAACAAAAAATAACAAGCAGTTACTTTTGTGTGTCACATCTTGATGTATTTATTATCCCTGGCCATGTAGCTATCTCTAGCTAAAGACCTGAGATTCCCAAGTAATACAAAAGTTCACAAGGTAAATCTTTTATCTATATACACTTAAACATTTAGTTAACATCCTAGATATTGAATAATGACATCAAACATTTACATAAGGTAATGAAATTTGAATAGGCCAACTAGGTGTCATACTCTATCTGCTATGCTTCCATTGCATTGATTAGGTTTAGTACAATTATTGATTTTCATACATTGCAAATATGAAAATACTTTAAAAAGAATATTGTTTAAGGTTCATTTCACTGTCCATAGAATTCAATAATTAGCTAGCTGCATGGGTTCACCCAGTCCTATGACCTCTTACCTTACTGAGTTGCTAACCAGAATGCCTATAACAACTATCAGCCTCGCTTTACCCAGTACCTTTCAACACACAGAGCTAGTACAGGCATGATGATCTACTGAATACTGCAGGAAACCATGGTTGATCTGCTGTCTTAGGCACAAACTTCCTAATCCCCATAGAAAAACTAGCATGCCCCTCAGTAACTTGATTAGACTTTTGTGCAAAAACCCCCTTTTTGTGTGCAAGAACTTACATAAAGGACTACTTGCATTAAAGAGGTAATGATCGTATTAATGCCCTGACAAGAATCTGGGACTAGCCTTGTTACTGTTCTGCCACACCAGGTCCATCCAGATAAGCATGCATGTTCATTTCCCCAGGGACAAATAGCAGCGGCACATAGTTGTGCCACTACTACTTGTTCCCAGGGAACACCTCTGCATGTGCACTCTGGCATACAGCAAATTTCCCACAAGTGGGATAGAGGAGGTTGGAGCCAGCACCTAGGCTGGCCCCAGCAGCCTTACCTGGCATTCTGGGGGCCTCCTGGGGGTTCAGGTACAGCAATCTATGTGTGCAGAGCCTGGCCAGCAGCCAGAGCATGGATCTGGCTGGCCAGGCTCTGGTTTCAGGAAGAGCACACTGCCACCACATAAACCACTCTGCTTTTTTCTGGTATGGTTTTTTTGTTTGTTTGTTTTTTTACACAAGAATCTCCTGGTGTAAAAAAAACCCCATCACACTGCAAATTAGCAATGTATTGAATGCCTGCATGTATGGCAAGTGTGGTTTGCAGCACCACAGACAGGTCTGTCATGTCACAAACTGCATGTGCACCCTCACTGGGAAACGCACACTCAAACTAGCTTTTGGAATGCCATAAATCACAGGAATTCTACATTTCCAAAAGGAGCTACTTTATGTCACACTGGGAACATCTACACATGCATTTAGTCCATTTTAGATTTACTGTGCAGTAAGCTACTGCACAGCAAGGGCTTTTGGGTCTACAGATGTGGGGAATAGGGAGCAGGTTTGTTCCCAGGTCCTGCAGCCCTGAAATACACTCCTGCTGTCATCAGGGGAAACACCAGGCTCCCTCTGGGTACTAGCATAGGGGCTGGCAGAGAGCACTGGGGGACTGCCTGCTGCTGGGGCAGGTACAATGTCCCCTTGCCCTGGCAGCAGAGAGCTCCTGGCCCTGGCTGCTTGATCAGGGGTATGGGGCTTGGAAAGAGATGCAGGGAAGGGGCAGGTCCTGGCCCCCAGCCCTGATCCACAGGTGGGGCAGCTAGCAGCTTGCTCACTGCCAGATGCCCCACCAGCAGATTGGGACAGAGGGCTGGGACCTACTCCACCCCTGCATCTCTTTCCAAGCCCTGAATCAATCATCTGACTGGGTCATGGAGCTGGGGCCTGCCCCTGACCAGGACAGTTCCCAGCAAGCCCTAGACTGCACAGGAAGTCTGCATGTGCATCCTGGAGCTGGCTGGCTGGCTCCTAGTTGCCCAAAATAGGACAACCATCTCCAGGCTGTACATACTTCTTGTGCAGCCTGGGGCTGGCTGGGAACTGTCCTGGTCAGAGGCAGGTAGCAGCCAGCTCTAGGCTGGACAGAGAAATGGTGGCATGCAAGGAGCTCCCAGCCCCTGCTATATGATTGCAATTGCAATTGTGGAGTGGAGCCTGGAGAGCTTGTTCCCAGTCCCTGCTCCACAATCACAGAGCAGAGGCTGGGAACAAGGTCTTAGACCCTGCTCCTCAATTGTGATTAGGGAGTGAGGGCTGGAAGCTCCTTCCTGCCAGGGCAGAGGACATTGTCTCCACCCAGGCATGCAAGATGGGAGCCAGGGTTCTTGTTCCCAACCCAGCTCCGTGAGCATGGAGCGTGGGGAGAACAGGCTGGGGAGTTCATCCCCCTCAACCCTCCCCAATCTCTGCACTCACAGAACTGGACAGGGAACAAGCTCCCCAGTCCCCACCAGCAGGGAGCTCCCAGAGCACATCACTGGGCAGCCAAGGATGGGGGGACACATGGCCCCCTTATCTTTGGATGGGCAAGGGCAGGCCACAGCTGCGACATGGCTCAGCATATGGTGGTGCCCACCACTTTCAAAGCAGCGGCAGTGAGGTGCGAAGGCACCTCAGAGAGCAGACGCTAAGCCCAGGTCACAGCTGTGGCTTGCCCTCACCCACGCAAAGATCAGGGAGCCATGTGCCTTCCCCACCTTGGCTGCCCAGTGCCATGGCTCTGGAAGAGCCTCCAGGCTCTTCCTGGGGATGCCACAGGGTGGGTGTGGGGGTCCCAGGGCTCCATCCCCTCCAGCCCAGTGGTGTAGCCAAGGCTGGCCCTACTCCAGCCCCCCGGCCCTGGGCCCCCCTGGGCCATGTACAGCCAGGGCCAGGGTGGGGAGGCAGCCACAGCCGGGGCCAGGACCAGGAGGTAGCTGAGGCTGGCACGGCCAGGGCTGGAGCAGTGCAGCCAGCACTGGTGTGGTTGGGAGGCAGCCAGGGCCAGGGCTGATGCAGCTGGGGCCAACCAGTGCAGCTGGAGCTGGGAGGCAGCCACAGCCAATAAGGCAGCTGGAGCTGGTGTGGTCAGGGCCAGGAGGCAGCCAGGGCCAGGGCTGGGGCTGGGGCTGGGGCTGGGGCTGGAGCTGTGAAATGCCACTCCAAACTTTCCCATGGGTGGGGGTGGCATGTGTTGTACACTCAGTCCATGCAAAAAAAAATTGTCTTCTTCTGCCTATGTAGAGCTACCCATTGCTGCTGTTTGTGATTCCACATGCAGCCTAACTGGAGTGGGGAAGGAGCAACTATAGAATCTCAATGCCCCCTGGACAGCTGGAGACAGTGGGGACAGTGGTAGTGTAGGGAGGAATAGTAGGGAGGAATAGTAGGGAAGCCACTAAGCACAGAGGGGTAAAGAGAGTGGAATTCTTACCTGATTCGGACTTTCCTAGATTCATAGATTCATAGATGTAGGATTGGAAGGGACCTTGTAGCTCTTATAGTCTGACCTCCTGCCATGACCAGGAGAGAAAACTGGGCTCAAATGACCCCAGCCAGGTAAACATTGAGCCTCCTCTTAAAAAACCCCAAGGTAGGAGCCAGCACCACTTCCCTTGGAAGTTGGTTCCAGATCCTAGCCACCCTGACTGTGAAGTAGTGCCTTCTAATGTCTAGTCTAAACCTACTGTCTAACAACTTATGGCCGTTATTCCTTGTTACTCTGGGAGGTGCTTGGGGGAACAAGGTCTCTCCCAAACTCCACTGGTCCCCCCCTAGTAAGTTTATAGATGGTCACCAGGTCCCCTCTCAGCCTTCTCTTGTGAAGCTTGAATAGGTTAAAGTCCCATAACCTCTCCTCATACGGTCTGCCCTGCTGTCCCTGGATCATGTGTGTGGCCCTCCTCTGGACCCTCTCAATGCTGTCCACATCCCTCTTAAAGTGCGGTGCCCAGAACTGTACTCCAGTACTCCAGCTGCGGCCTGACCAGTGTCACATAGATTGGGAGGATCACCTCCTTGACCCTGCTTGTGATGCATCTGTGGATGCATGATAAGGTACAGTTAGCCCTACTGACCGTGTTCTTGCATTGTCAGCCCATGTTCATCTTGGAGTCAATAATGACTCCAAGGTCTCTTTCTGCTACTGTGCTTTTGAGAAGGGAGTTCCCCAGCCTATGGGTATGCTACTGGTTCCTACTGCCCACCCTATTTTCATTTGCCCACCCCTGTAAACTGTCCAAATCATGCTGTAATCTGTCCTTCCCTTCTAGTGTGCCCACCTCACCCCAAATCCTGGTGTCATCTGTGAATTTAAACAGGCTGCTCTTCACCCCATCATCCAAATCACTAACAAAGAAATTGAACAGTGCGGGCCCAAGGATCAAGCACTGGAGGACCCCACTGCCCACTTCCATCCAGGTCAAAAATGACCCATCCACTGCCGCTCTCTGAGTACAACCCCTCACCCAATTTGCAATCCATCTGACTGTGCAGGCATCAATGCCACATTCACCTAGCTTTTTATTGAGAAAGGGACGGGAGACAGTGTCAAAGGCCTTCCTGAAGTCCAGAAAGACTACGTCCACGGCTACACCTGCATCCAGTGATTTTGTGACCTGATCGTAGAAGGCAATCAGGTTGGTCTGACAGGATCTGCCCCTAATGAAACCATGCTGGTTGCCCTTGAGCATCATCCCTGCTGCTGGCCCATCACAGATGTGCTCCTTGATAATCTTCTCAAAGAGCTTCCTCAGGATTGAAGTAAAACTAATGGGCCTATAGTTGTCCAGGTCCTCCCTCTTCCCTTTTTTAAAGATGGGGACCACATTGGCCCTCTTCCAGTCATCCTGCACCTGGCCAGAGCACCACAAGTGCTCATAAAGCTGTGCCAGGACTTAAAAATTCCCCAATTGCTTCTTCCAGGATATGATCTAAAAGGGGGTTGTGACCACACTACTGCACCCTGTCTGGATCTTCATCTGGCTCTAAAGGAGTAGAGTAGGCCATATAATACAATTTCTATTCCAAGGGAAATTCTGACATTTAGAAATTGTTCTCACTCTAAATCAGAATGAAGAGCCAAAATTTTGCGCTTTCTCATGAAATAAAAATTAAGAATAATTTCCACTCTGCACTGTCAAAATATTTTTTTCAATAATATCAAATTTCTTTACTCATTATGTTCACATGTGGAAATATAAAATTTTAAATACAAGTTGTAGTCAATATAATATAGAAATAAAACATAATTTTAAGCTTGATTTTTAATTCATGGTAATTGTCTAAAATATTGAATTTGAAATAAAACACATTTAGCAGTTTCAAAAGAAGCATTAAATTTAGGACTAGAAAGTACTTTGCAGATCACTGGGTGATCTACATGTGCATTTATGCTGGCCTAAATTTAATGCACAGGAATTTAATGAGCAGTAAGTAGGAATAGGCAGGTGTCTACACATGCAGGGATTAAAGCACATTAACGCTGTGTGTGGACTGATTTGGGACTAAAATTAATCCCATACCAGTCCTCACACGCAGTATTAATGTGCTTAATGCACAGTAACATGTCTACCTGTGTGTTCCTGTGCAGTAAATATCCAAGCATAAATTTGATACCTGCATCATTCAGGTATAAAATTTACACTCAAGTTGGCGTAAGTCATCATATTTACTGTGCAGTAGGGGTGTGCGAAACAGGCCCTATTCAATTTGGATTCAGCCCAAATCAGGGACAGTATTTCGATTTGTTGATTCAGATCACTGTCCCCAATTCAATACAGCCAAGTCCAAATCTGAAGATTCAATGCTGATTCGGAGAATCAGCAATTGAAACATAGACACAGCTTTAAATGTTTTTTCTGCATACCTTAAGGTACCAGGCATGGCTTGGGAATGCTTCAATGCTGGGGCAGATGGAGCATCACACAGGAGCATGAGAGGGCCCCAGTGGACCCAGAAGTGAACCAGAAGTACTTCTGGGGGGCTCCCCTGTGGCCCCCTGGCTTGGCAATCAGCTGTGGGGGGACCCTGGGCACTCCTCCCCAGACCCAGGAGGCACCAGTTTCTGAGCTGGGGGGCCCCCTGTGGCCCCCCCGTGCACTCCCTAGTGAACCCAGAAGTGGACCGGAAGTGTACCCCCCATGCTTCTGTTGCACACTCTATCTGCCCCACTATTGCAGCATTCATGAGCTGCCTGCTACCTTGAGGTATGTAGAAAAAACACTTAAAGCTGTGTCTCTGTCTGAAGTGCCAAATCTTTCCCAATCTCCAGGAATCAATTCAGAGGGTTCCAATTCAATTCGGAAAAATTAAAGGGTCCTCTGATTCAATTAAATTTGGAAATTCAGCCACCCAATTGGGCCGAATCTCTGCTGAATCAAACCAGGGACCAAAGCTTTGCACAGCCCTACTGTGCAGTACAGACATGCATGTGTAGACATGTGCCCATACTGCACAGAAATGTTGGTTACTGTGCAGGAAATGCACATGTGTAGACATGCCCACTGAGTCCGATCCCCTTCTGGCACTGTCATAAGTTTATCAATTTTATTTTATTAACATAAGACTAGTTAGGTTTTCTCCTACCACCATTACTTTCATTGGGAGGTCATTCCAGAACATTACTACCCTAATCACATTTCTTTTACTTCAGTCCTCAAGGTCATCATCAAGTTCTTTCTCTATTATATCTTAGTCCTTCTATGTATTGATACAACTTTCTAACTTTGTGTTAGCAAATTCAGTCAGGACCCACCTGCTTTTTGTGTGTGGATTATTAGTAAAAATATTAAACAAAACTAGTCCCAATACCAATCTTTAATGATACTACTGGCATCTTTCTTCAAAACAACTACATGCTTTCTCCCCTTTATTCAGGTCTACTAATTCCCATCTTCTTCATTTTAACTAATATTTTTTGTTTATCAACTGCTTTACTGAACTGGAAGTAGAGAACATTTACTTCATTACCTTTTCTGGAATGTCAGTTACTCTACCAAAGAAGATAGCATGAACTCAGACATAGTGTACTTCTGGAAAACTCATGTTACATTTTATTCCATTTTCTACATGCCCCCATTTTGCAAATAATTGTTTTTCCTTCAAAATTTCTCCTCTAAACTTGTTGAGGTCAAACTAATAGACCTATACTTGCTAACTCATTTTTTCTGCCCTTGCCCACTTTTTAAATTTAGGTATGCTATTTGCTATTCTCTAGTCATACAGTACCACCTTGTATTTGATAGCTATTAAAAACAGCTTTTCTGGACCTACAAGGCTAGGTACAGACATTCAAAAAGCCTAAGGTGGAATCAATCTAAGGTACATGGTTTTCACATGTGGTGTATTTTAGACTGGAAGAGAACAGAACACATATTCACCCTTTTGGAGGGTCAGGGGGAAGCAAATCTTAGACCAGGTTCTGCCACTTCTAAACCAGTCTGTGTGTGCAGAACTTCTGTTATGGTACACCAGTTTTGATCACTTATTCTGGTGAAAGTGTAATGTCTGCACCAGGCTGCCAGTTCTTTCCAAATTCTGGAATGGAGTTTATCCAGTCCTTTTGATCTGCATACAGTTAGCTCTTTTTTAAGTTTCCTTTAACCTCAGATGTGCTAATTTCCATTAGCTATCCTACCTTTGTCCCTATGGGCAGTGTTGTCTTCTGTATTGAAAACTGAGGCAAAATATTCATTTAGGTGTTCGGCCATATCTAGATTATGCTTAATTTCTATCCCATCCTCACAACATAGCAGCCCTTTTTGTCCTTTGTTCTCTTCTTATTTATATAGTAGACAAAATCAGAAGAAACTCAGATTGACTTTTAGTGTTTCACATCTGACAATTTTTTGTTGTCCAGTCCTTTTTTTCCCTTTCCCTGTAAGTTCTCTGTTCACCTGTAATATCCATCCTTAGCTAGTCACGCATCCAGTTAGGTCAGGAACCCTTTCCTACAAGTATTCACTCCACACCTTCCCACCCCTCCTTTGCCCCTTCCTCCCCTCACGCTCTTAGGACACATATTCCTGATAGTTTGGGAACCTGTGGCTGAAAGAAATTAAAGGCCTCCTTTACATTCAAGTCCCTAAAATCCTAAAAAATATTTTGACATTATCAAACATTTCACTATTATCAAAATTAAATTATAAAAATTAAAACGATTCCTTTCTACTTCTTCCCCAAGCAGAGTTTAATTGAAATTGACATATTTCTGCAAAACTCTTCAACTAACAAATCTGCATTTTTGACAGAAACTTTTTGACTTGTTCTATAAGGGAGGCAAAATTAATTTAACTACAAAAAATAGAGACATGAAATTGCTATTCCAACCAAATTGCTTTTCCTCTGCTTTTGTTTCAAAATGAAAAATCATTATCTTTTTAAAGGCAAAAATAGAAATGGTGTGCGTAACCATAGAAACTACCTTTAGTCTTAAATAAAATACATTTAAATCTATACTCCATAAAATCTCAAAAAACAGGAGTTGTTAGTGCTAAAATATGACAAACATGAATGTAATTCTCTCTTTAAATAAACTCTTGGGAAGGTAATCACAGTTCTTGAAAGTTTCGCATTATGAATGTGGAAATCCTTAATTCATCTTGTCATGGCAGAGAGTAAATACCGTTCCATTGCTTTACAGCCTAACTCCCTTTTGAAAAAAGAAATAGAACATCATCAAATCAGAGACTGGAACTTAAAAAGTAGTCATCCTACTGCTTACACACTTTTGACCCTCAGCCTTGATTTTAATCTGATAGTTCACTTTTCTGCTTCCTACACATGGCCACAAGGGCACGTAAGTTTTAATGAACACTATTCAGAGTTTCACTTTAGAAAACACAAGTGCTTTTTTTGCAAAAGGAATAGAACGTGGCTTTTAGCTGTCAGTTATTTAGGTGCTATTGACAGGACTAAAATCAGGATTTACAGAGCCAAAGATATATGAAAACAGTTCCAGTTGTTTCTTTTATTTACCTTATTTCCCTAAGCTTCCAGATTGTCTTCTCGTCTCCATTTTGTTTTTTTGTCTTTTGAGTAAATACTTTTCATCATTTCTTTTTCCTTTTTTATACAACCAGTATGTGTTGTTTATTCTTGGAACTAAGACAGGTGTTCAGTTCAGCAGCTGCAATCATGACTGAGCAAATCTATAGGATCCACTCTGTTCACCCTGTATGTGGAGAGAGTTAGAAAAGGTGCTCTAAACATAGTTTGTCTCATGTCACCTGACTGGAGTACCACATTTAGTGGGTTCTTTTTATCTGTGGTCCAAATCAAATAATTAAGTCTGCAACCTGGAATGTCTGCATACTGATGGACAAGTCTAACAATGACCAACCAGAGCAAAAAACAGCACTCATAGCCAGAGAACTTGTACAATTTGATTTAGAAATTGATGTACTTACTGAGACCAGATGCACAGGAGGGGCATAACCCAGAGAGCGTGGTGGTAGCTAAACCTTTTTTTGGAAAGGAAAAGCCAAAAAGAACAGATACATCCATGGTGTTGCTATCAAGACCAAGATTATTATTCACATGTTGAAATGCTCAGATGGTATCAACAAGTAACTCATGACCATTCATCCTCAGCTGATCAACAGACAATATGCAGCAGTCATCAATACATTCCCTTGATGCAGATGAAGAAATTAAAGAAGAATTCTATTCTAAGCTTGACCAAGTCCTGTTATCTGTCCCTAGAAAAGATAAGATCATTTTCCATAGTGACTTCAAAACTAGAATGGGCAGGAACTCTGAGCTATGGAAACGAACAGCTGGAAATGAATGGGTGGGGAAAGTCAATTCAGATGGAATTCTTTACCTGAGCAAGTGTTTGGAACATAATCTATTTCACCAAAGCAACATCATGGATACATCCCCACTCAACAAACTGGCACCTGATTGTCTATATCATAGTGCAAGCCCAAGATCATCCATATCCAGAGCTATGACCAGCACAAATAACTGCTTGAAACATTATTGAGACATTGTGCCATGTCCATTTGTATCACCCCAAAATGGCATAAACAAAAGAAACAAAAGTTTGATAGTGAGTACTTGAAAGACTGCTAAAAGTAATCATCTCCAGTAGTACCTCAATAAGAAACTTCAACCTCCCTGATGATCTTGACACTACTGATCACTGGGAGAGCTTTGAGAAAGGCATTCAGGAGGCATGCAAAGAATCTCTCGGTTTCTCCACAAAGAAACATCAGGACCCGCTCAGTGACAATGACAGAGAAATTCAAGCACTCATTGACAGAAGGAGAACTTTCAAAACTTGGTAGAATGACATCAGCTCCAAACAGAAGCAAAATGCTTATTGCAACATTAAAGCTAAGACCCAGAGGAAGATTTAAAAGAAAAAAAACAAGTGATGGGAGGACAAAGCAAGAGAGATTCAAAATTTTGCTGACAGCCATGACATACATAGCTTCTTCAGTGCAACCAAAGAGATCTCTGGTTCAAGCACACAAGGAACTCTCTCTCTCAGGTCCCAAGGCTGGAAAAACACTCTTAAAGACAGTTCCACCATCAACACATGCTGGAAGGAGCACTTTCAAGAGCTCCTGGACCAAGATTCAAGTGTCAAAGACTATACCACTGAAGTCATTCCACAATACCTCATTAAGGTTTACTCTGCAAATCCACCAATTTACCAAGAGTCCCTGAAAGCCATTAAGCAGATGAAGAACAACAAAACGTGTGGTCCTGATAAATTTCAGGTGGCATTCTATAAACAAGGTGGAAAAAAGCTCTCCCACTAAATGTGCTTCATTATTATGAATATCTGGAAACACAAATAGATTCCCAGTGATTTGAGAGATGTCAGAATCCTATTTAAGAAGGAGATAGATCAGATTGCAGCATTTATTATGGTATTGCACTCCTATCCATAGCTGGGGAAATCCTTGGCCTCATTCTCCTCAATAGATTCACTTTCTTCACTGAGAAGATTCTACCCAAGTTCCAATGTGGCTTCAGTAGAGGTACAAAAGATATTACCTACAGACAACAGAAGAACAAATGCCACAAGCACTTTATTGATCTGACTAATGGCTTTGACTCAATCAACACAGAGGCCCTATGAAAGATCCTGATGAGATGTGGATCCCCACCAAAATTTGCTGTCATTTTCACACTTCTACATGACAGCAACAACTGTCCTAAGCAATGGCTTGGAAATGGATCCCTTCACTATTAGAACAGGAACCAAGCAAGGATGTGCGATCGCACTAACATTCTTTTCCATCTGTAGCCCAGGTAACTTGGGTATATACTCTCCTTCTCCAACTGAAGGAAATTGTTAGCTGGTAGGTGTGCTGTGGGGTGGGAACTGCAGACTGCTCTGTTTCCCTCCATCCCTATAGAACCAGGCTAGGTCAGTCAAGGGACTTAACTATATACGCATTTATTTACATTAACTTTACACATTTATTTAGATTAACTTATCACAAAGGAAAGGAACATCGATACAAACATATGTACAACGTATATATATATTTATAAGATATCTAAACTAGTAACACAAACAATACACTCTGGGTAAATGACAGAAAACTTTATACCAGTGCTCTAGATACAGGTAAGTCACAGGGAAGTATATGATCTGAAACAGATAAACCCCCAAAATAAACTCAATCCCAAGGGAAAACCCCAATACCCTTGGGTTTTCCCACATCCTACAAGGAAACTGGTAACTTTAGGGGGGCCCTCTCAGTGGGAATTCCCCTTTCAGGAGCCCTTAACTAATTGGGGGGGGGACTCCCCTCCCTTGTGGGAATCCTCTTTTACCTGCAACTCACAGCTCCCAGGCCTAGAGAGTGGTCCCTGTCCTCTGCACCAGGCTGCTGTCTTGCCTGCAGTGGGCTTTGGGGGGGTCGCTGTACCCTGGAACAGAGCTCCACAATGCAGGGCTTCTGAGGCCTCTGGCTTGGTCCTATCAACTGGCTCAGTAGCCCAATCACCATCTGGCTCTCTGGACTCAACCTTTTGCTGTGGGTCAGAGGCCTGGGCTGCCTCGTGTAGCACCAGGCTTGGTCTGCTCCTGGACCCTCCATGCAGAGCCTCCTGCACTGAGCTCCCAGTCTTGTTCTGGGGGTTGAGGACCTAAGCTGCCCAAGCGCTCCAAAGGTCCTACTCCATGCACCATCATGTGCACCGTGTCTCCGGCCACACACCAGAGGTTGCAGACCTGAGCCACCTCACACAGCTCCCAGGGTCTGGATGCCATGTGCCATGCGCTGTGCTGCACACTGAGAGCCTAGCTGCTGGAGCCATCCACCATTCCCAGCTGATGGAAGTCTTCAGGGGTGTTTCTGGGCTACTGCTTCACCCTGCTGAGCAGCTCTCTTCAGCTCTTCTAAGCCCCGCTCTTCTCTCTTTTTGCTCCTGGATGTGCTCCTCTCATGCTGGGTAAACAGCTCCTTTTATATACTCCAGGGCTCCGCCCCTAAAATCTTCCAGACCTGAGTGTTACAGTCTTCAATCAGGTCCATGGGGAGTGGGGCAGGGGGCAGGAATCCTCTCCCCCTTCCCTCAGGAAAGAGGCATGACTGAACTCCTCTTGCTGCCTCCTGACTGTGGGATGAGCTCCACCAATCAAAACAGCAAGATTTCAAGCCTGGGACTCAACCCAAGCTCCAAAAGGCAAGCCTGCTACACATCTCTATCACAGCAACTCTACATCTCATTGCTGATAGACATCCATCTGGAGTCAGCACTCAGTACTGCATGGTTAAAAATCTAATGTCAACTGATTACCTTCCAAATCCAAAATAACCACCTCCAAATTACTGATTTTCAATTCTGATATGTCCACTTAACTGAAGAGCTTGAGGGAACTTTTGATTGCTTCTATGAAACATATGAAAGTCTTAAATTCATTGCCTACTTTACAGAAACTAAGATCCTTTACCATCCTATCCCAAACCCCACATTACAATTAGAAGCAGTCCTTGAAAAATGTTGAGCATTTCCTCTGTCTGGGGAGCCTCCTTTTCCCAAAAGTAAACATAGATAGTGATGTTCAGTACCAGATAAAATCTCCCAGTTCTGCCTCTGAAATCATGTTTTCAATGATCATGACATCAGAACCCAAACTAAACTTTTCATCTGCCAAGCTGTTGTCGCCAATACCCTGTTGTATGGGTGTGAAACTTGGATAATATATCAGAAACTGTTGAAAGCTTTGGAACACTACCATCAGTGATGTTTTCTGGAAATACTTTATATCACCTGGAAAGACACAAGACTAAACACCAGCATTCTGGCTCAAGCAAACACCAGCAGCAGTGAAGTAATATTTATATTCATAGATTGCGAGGCTGGAAGGGACCTCGGGGGATCATCAGGTCCAGCCCCCCTGCACCAGGCAGGAAGGACAACTGGGAGTCAGGTGACACCAGCAAGCTGACCATCCAGTCTCCTCTTGTATATTTCCAGGGTAGGCCAATTGCACCATCTCTGCAGGGAGCCTATTTCGCAGTCTAGACACCCTGGATAACTTCAATCTGAAGAAATGCAATATTAATATCAATAACTGGGAGACTTACTTCATCCCAAATGGCTCTATGGTGTGCTATAGGGTCATTTCAAGTAAACTCCCTCATTATGGAGGTATTTAGAAGAAAGAGATGAGAAAAAGCTGTGACCTGGCATCACTAGTAGCTACTCATACCTCCCAGAATGATTTGCCACATCTTCATACAGTTTTTGGATTGGCCTCCTTGGTCATCTGTGTATTCACCAATGATTTCTCTGTTTACTGCAAGGCTTTCATCTATATATCAGGGAACTGCCAACAATGATTTAATTGTCGTTTGTCTTCATATTTAGCTCCCCCAGTCCAGGTGACTAAGGTAAAACAGGTGACTAGAAGTACAACATAGCCCTCCCTCCCCTTCCCCCTACCTCTCCTCCACACCCAGGGACTAGGGTATTCCTTTTTAGGTATAGGTCTCCTCACACTGATAAAAATTGTGCCCAGTGCCCCTATGTATGTCTTCTCACCCTTAGTTTGTTCTCTGTTATCACTCTGCCAACTTTCCATCTTCCTTACTCACCATGTGACCACCATTACATACAGATATTGCTTACCCCAATCACCATCCTCTGCATATGCCATCGGGCACTTGCCCAATCCCACTTATCAGATACCCCACTTACCCAATCCCCAAGGCAATTGGGCTACACAATATTTGCAGCATGCATACTTTCCTTTGCAGTCAGCATCATGCTGTGGAATGTCTATGTCTATGGAAAAGCAGTCTAAAATAATTTGTACACACCGCTATCCAGAAATTGCCTTGGACCTGTTCTGCCTTGCAAATGGATAAATGCTGCAATCCAATGGCTAGACAGGGAAGATGACTTCTTTCTATAGGCTGTGGTAAATAACACAAATATGAGTTGTGGCAGGGACTTCAAAAGGAGAATCAGGCTTTTAGGCATGATAGCATCTTTGTTTGGCACGAAAAGCTAAAAAAAAGTGCTTCCTCCCCATATCATTTGTTAAGGTTGGGGAGCTAATGGGGCTGAGTGAACCTGGACAATTGTTATACATTTCACCATTAATGGAATTATCTGCCTCATTCATATTTAATAAAAGGGATAAAGCAAGTATTAACATGACTGAAAATCTCACTAATGCTTTCTGACTGTAAATACCATAGATTCATAGATTCATAGATTCATAGATGCTAGGGTCGGAAGGGACCTCAATAGATCATCGAGTCCGACCCCCTGCATAAGCAGGAAAGAGTGCTGGGCCTACATTACCCCAGCTAGATACACATCCAACCTTCTCTTGAATACCCCCAGGGTAGGGGAGAGCACCACCTCCCTTGGGAGCCTGTTCCAAACCTTGGCCACTCGAACTGTGAAGAAGTTCCTCCTAATATCCAATCTAAATCTGCTCTCCTCTAGCTTGTGGCCATTATTTCTTGTAACCCCCGGGGGCGCCTTGGTGAATAAATACTCACCAATTCCCTTCTGTGCCCCCCTGACGAACTTATAGGCAGCCACCAGGTCGCCTCTCAACCTTCTCTTGCGGAGGCTGAAAAGGTCCAGTTTCTCTAATCTCTCCTCGTAGGGCTTGGCCTGCAGGCCCTTAACCATACGAGTGGCCCTTCTCTGGACCCTCTCCAGGTTATCCGCATCCTTCTTGAAGTGCGGCGCCCAGAATTGCACGCAGTACTCCAGCTGCGGTCTGACCAGCGCCCGATAGAGGGGAAGTATCACCTCCTTGGACCTATTTGTCATGCATCTGCTGATGCACGATAAAGTGCCATTGGCTTTTCTGATGGTTTCGTCACACTGCCGACTCATGTTCATCTTGGAGTCCACTAGGACTCCAAGATCCCTTTCCACTTCCGTGCCACCCAGCAGGTCATTTCCTAGGCTGTAGGTGTGCTGGACATTTTTCCTCCCTAGATGCAGCACTTTGCATTTCTCCTTGTTGAACTGCATTCTGTTGTTTTCTGCCCACTTGTCTAACCTGTCCAGGTCTGCTTGCAGCTGTTCCCTGCCCTCCGGCGTGTCCACTTCGCCCCATAGCTTAGTGTCATCTGCAAACTTGGACAGAGTACATTTCACCCCCTCGTCCAAGTCGCTGATGAAGACATTAAAGAGTATCGGTCCAAGCACCGAGCCCTGCGGGACCCCACTGCCCACACTCTTCCAGGTTGAAACCGACCCATCCACCACAACTCTCTGGGTTCGACCCTCCAGCCAATTCTCCACCCACCGGACTGTGCAGTAATCCAAGTCACAGCCCCTTAACTTGTTCACCAGTATGGGGTGGGATACCGTATCAAAGGCCTTCCTGAAGTCCAAGTATACGACATCCACCCCTCCTCCTGCGTCGAGGCGTTTTGTGACCTGGTCATAAAAAGAGACTAGATTGGTCAGGCACGATCTACCTGCCACGAACCCGTGCTGGTTTCCCCTCAGCATAATTTGTCCTGCCGGGCTCTCACAAATGTGAGCCTTGATGATTTTCTCAAAGATTTTGCCAAGGATGGAGGTGAGACTGACTGGCCTATAGTTACCCGGGTCCTCCTTCCTCCCCTTCTTGAAAATGGGAACCACATTGGCCCTTTTCCAGTCCTCCGGGACTTGACCCGTGCGCCACGAGCATTCAAATATTCCCGCCAGTGGCTCTGCAATGATGTCGGCCAGTGCCTTCAGTACCCTCGGATGGAGCTCATCCGGGCCTGCCGACTTAAAGGCATCCAGTTCCTCCAAGTGACCCTGCACCACCTCAGGGTCCACGCATGGAAGTCTGGTGCCTTGCTGCTGCCTCCCTACACTCCCAGTGAGAGACTTGTCATGCCTCTCACTTAGGAACACTGAGGCGAAGAACTCGTTGAGGAGTTCAGCCTTGTCCCCTCTGTCCGTCACCAATTGTTTCTGCCCATTTAGCAGGGGTCCTATTCCTCCCTGTGCCTTCCTTTTACTCCCTATATATCTAAAAAACAATTTCTTATTGTCTTTTACTTGGGTTGCCATCCTCAGCTCCATGGTAGCTTTGGCCTGTCTAACTGCCTCCCTACAAGCACGAGCAGAAGAGGTATATTCCTCTTTGGTGATCTCTCCCTGTTTCCACTTTTTATGTGCTCCCCTTTTGGCCCTTAGTCTGCCCTGGATTTCTCTGGTCAGCCAGGGAAGCCTCCTGGCCCCTTTCCCTCTTTTACCTCGCACGGGGATCGTCTCGCTTTGTGCGAGAAGGATAGCTTCCTTAAGGCACAGCCACCCTTCTTGGGCTCCCATCATTTCAAAACTACTACTCTGCAGTGCATCCTTCACTAATCGCCTGAGTTCGCTGAAATCAGCTTTCCTAAAGTCCAGCACGTTCACCCTACTGGTTACCTTACCCACTCGACGCCTTATGTTGAATTGTACTTTTAGGTGATCACTGTCCCCCAGATGGCTACCGATCTGTAGGTCCCCTACTATGTCATCCCCCGTTGCCAATACCAGATCCAGTAAGGCATTCCCCCTAGTGGGACCATGTACCTCCTGCGTCAGGTGGAGGTCCTGTACACAGGTTAGAAACCTGCGTGAGCGGTGGGACTTTGCTGTCTGTGTCTCCCAGCAGATGTCCGGGTAGTTTAGGTCCCCCATGACCACCGCCTCTTTAGCTTTTATGGTCTCTGAGAGTTGCCTCAGGAGCCCCAAATCTATTTCTTCCCCTTGATGTGGGGGTCTGTAGCAGACCCCTACCACCAAATCCTTTTCTCCTTGCCCTCCATGTAGCCTAACCCACAGTCCTTCTACTTCCTCATCCTTAATGCCTTTGTGGAATAGCCCTAAACTGATACATACAGTAGCTGTGTAAAGAACCTCTGTGGAATTTGGCTTCAAATATTTTGTAATACCGATGAAGTCTGCAACTTATATCAGCTGTTGCTACTGCTGGAGTCACTTATTAACAGAATGAAAATTTCAGCCCTTGCAGAGGGTTGGTTAGAGTTGAGCAAAGTGGTCTGGATAAAATGGAAACTAGATGGAACCTTCTCTCAAACATTTACTGAGCACAGAGGAGTAGGGCTTAGTTATAGGAGGACAGCTGTATCAGGATAGGGTATTTTTGTGAGATGCTGGAGAACCTGAATGGGAAAATGGAGGAGGAAAATGTCAGGGTACAAATACTCTACATGATTAGCTAAGTGATTGGCACCAGTCCTGGTCACACAAGCTAACCTAGCCCAGATGTGAGTATGACCACAGCACAGCTCTGCCCCACATACACTAATGCATCCTCACTACTTCTGTACTCACCTGCGTCTGTCTGTGCACACACATCTGTGGTAGCATATCCCCTGCTGCTATGTGCTATGATACTTTAGGATTCTTTCCCAATCAAATGTGAAACAACTTTTCTTCCCTCTGAAGTAATTCTGGGAAGAACACTGAAGGACTTATTTTTGCCTGCATCCTCATTAGAACTGGGCAGGTTTTTTTCCTAGGAATATCACCTTTCCTGGAAAACATCACTTTGGACACCTACAAATTGCCACATACATGTATGTGAATCTAAGATGAACCTAAATTTAAGATGACCCTCTGGTAATTAAATTCTATATATGTGTAACCATTCTGCTGGGCGGCACAAGGGTCAGGTTCACATGCTGGGGTACCTCATAAATTTATACCCATGGCTCAAGCCCCCACCCAGAAATCTGGGAACACTAAATTAATTATTAGGGTGTCCTGTATAACAAAAAAACCCTCCTCACAAGCAGTGTGACAAAAAAAAAGTTTTAATAAAAAAACAGGAAAAAACACTTAATGCAAAGTGAAACTATTAACTACACAACATAGTCTATAGGTTGTGCTGTGCCAGTGGGAAGCTGCTTAAGAACACAGGTCCTTCGGCTGCCAAAGCAGCCCCTCAGTGCCCTCAGAGGGATAGCGGCATCGGAGAAGCTGTATTTGTGTGTGGGAAGTGACTGAGACTCCAGACAGCATGCACACACCCCACACTTCTGGGCTGGATTATATGGCCTGCTGAAACAAAAACTGCAGGAAAAAGCCAAAGGAACCAGGTTGATTAATGGTTACAGCCAGCACACAATAGGCAGAATTAGAAACAGCCAGTTTGCAACCGTGTTTAAGCTGCCAGACCTAAATCCTGGCCAGCAAACTAAAGGATCTGATATTCTTTCCCAAGTATTAATCCCTTAAAACCTCAAAACAGAAAAAGAGGAAGAGGAGGAGGACAGAGTTGTTCCCAGACACTAGGACAAGTCTCCCTCTCTCTCTCCTCTACTTGAGCTCCCCTTTTGCTATCTGCACTGCTTCTCCCTTGGAGAAGGCTTCACTCTTCATCAGTTGCTACCAGCTTCTCCCCCCCCAAACCCATCTAGTTCCCCTTATATCCCTTTGCATGACATAGTTTCATAGTTTCATAGTTTCCAGGGTCGGAAGGGACCTGAGCTGACCCCCTGCCATGGCAGGAAAGAGTACTGGGGTCAAACGACCCCAGCAAGGTGTTCATCTAGCCTCCTCTTAAAGATCCCCAGGGTAGGAGCCAGCACCACTTCTCTTGGATGTTGGTTCCAGATCCGAGCCACCCTGACCGTGAAGTAGCGCCTCCTGATATCTAGCCTAAATCAACCCTCTGCCAGCTTGTGACCGTCACTCCTGGGAGTGCTTGGGGGAACAGAGACTTCCCCAGTGCCTGCTGGTCCCCCCTGACTAGTTTGTAACAGGCCACTAGATCCCCATCAGCCTTCTCTTGTGGAGGCTGAACAGGTTCAGGTCCCGTAGCTTCTCCTCGTAGGGCCTGCCCTGCTGCCCCTGATCATGTGAGTGGCCCTCCTCTGGACTCTCTCTATGTTGTCCACATCCCTTTTGAAGTGCGGCACCCAGAACTAGACGCAGTACTCCAGCTGCGGCCTGACCAGTGCCGCATAGAGGGGGAGTATCACCTCCTTGGACCTGCTTGAGATGCATCTGTGCGGTGCGGTTGGCCTTCCTGACTGCATCCCCACACTGCCGGTCCATGTTCATCTTGGCATCAATGATGACTCCAAGATCCTTTTCTGCCTCTGCACTGACAAGAAGGGAGTTCCCCAGCCTGTAGGTATGATGCCGGTTGTTCCTCCCCAGGTGTATCACCTTGCACTTGTCAGTGTTGAATCCCATCCTATTCTCATCCGCCCACCCCGTAACCTGTCTAGGTCCGATTGCAGCCTATTCCTCCCTTCTAGCATGCCCACATCCCCCCACATCTTAGTGTCATCAGCAAATTTGAACAGGGTCCCCTACTTGTGCCTGTCCCCCTGCTACCTCTGTCTCCTGCCTGCCCTCCCACAATCTTGGGTCTTCCCTTCCCTCCAGCCTCTGCTCCTTCCTCCAGCCTCTGTTTCCCCCTCCCCCCAGACTCTGCTCTGCACCAGCAGGCTTTGTCCCCATTCTAGCCTAGGGTACAGAGCACAGCCCCAGCCCAGCCCAGTCCCATAGCAGCACTGTGGGCTGCACACCACACCTGCAGCACCATGCTGGGGCCTTGCTTGGTAACCCAGGTTGCAATGTGCATGGAATCTGCCAGCACAGAGCAAGGTGAGGGGAAGGAAGGAAAGGAGCAGAGGCTGCATAAGGGGGAGAGATGGGGAAAGAGACTGAAGAGAGGAGATGGTGGGGTGCACAAGCCGTGGGGTATAGTGAGGGGATAGGCAGCAGATGCAGCTATGACCCCAATCCTGGGTAGAGGCTGGAGAATGAGCCACAGCAGCCACCTGCACTCAAACCCCCACTGCCCTCCTAATTGATTCTAAGATAAGGGGCCTTTTTTCCCCATGTTAAATGGGGAAGCCTTGTATTAGAATTGAGTAAATATGGTATGTGTGAATATATTGCATATTCTTTGAATAGTTTCCACCTGGAAAACAATAAACTGGGGTAACAGTCATCCCCTTATTATGAACTCCCTTTTGGCCCTCTTCCAGAGGGACTAAGAGGAACAGGGAGATGAAAGTCCAGGACCAAACTTAACCAAACCTTTATTTGAACCATACAATAATGGCCCTGTTATTCGTATAGCACCAAGCTGCAGCTGAGGTCACAGCAGTGTAAGTGAGGGGATCTCACATTCCACTGGGGACCTGGCAAGGAGATACCGGCTGCAGTCTGAGATTTCTTCTCACATACTGACCCCCTGCACAATTTCTGAGCTTGTCACTGATATGATTTCGGCACTCAACATTAGCTACATAATGCAACAAGAGCACTATGTTGAGCCTAAGGTCCACAACCTAACCAATAAAATAAATACAACATAATGAACAATCAGAGAGCAAGCACAAGGGCCTGCTGCTATGTCCTTAGGGGTGAAAAGATCATCTTTACTAATTTCAATCCATATGTCCCAGAAAGATGCCTTAGCAACCAGCTTTGGGTATGCTGAGGTGAAATGCTCTCAATTACTCTTATCATCTTATTAAACTTCCATAACAGCAGAGCTTGAAAGCCAGGTATAGCACATCAGAAGCAAGGATCTGAACCACCAGGGTACAGCCATTTGCACTCAGCAATTATCTGTTTTATAAAAAGTTTAACAGGTGTAACAGGAAGAATTGACACACTTCAGAATATTGCATAGTCCCGTGATTCTCAACAAGGGTGTTAGGAGATAAGATAAATTAAGCAAATAATCACAGACTCAGGCTTGCCCCTGCCAGGACAATGCACCATCCCCACTGCCAGGACCCTCTGCAAGGAGACAAGCACTGTAGTCTATAAATTAGTTTTTGAAAGTGGGTGTCACTTAATTCACAGAAGTTATGCATGGATGCCTTGAGTCCAAAAAGGTTTAGAACCCCTGCTATAGTCTAGTGGTTAGGATCCTTGCTTAAGAGACTCACTTAAGACCTTCATCTTAAAGATGCTGAACTGAAAAATAAGTTATTCATGCAGCCCTCATGCACTGAAAAGAGGTTGGATCACATTCCAGGTTACAGTGGAATTTGGAATCTGCCATAATCCCCTAAATAGACAAGATGGGAAAGGACAAGAGAAGGAAAATACTGCAGTCCCCATGTTTTGTTTTGTTTTTAACAAAGGGAGTATATAATCCCAGACATATTAAGTGATTGGGCAAAAATTATACAGAAAATCCATGGAAAAGCCAGGAAGTGACTGCAGAACTGCTACATCCCAGTTCTGTGCCTGCATGACAAAACGATCTATATATTTCCTCTTTTTCTGTTTAAGAAAACCATACCTTTTAAACAACAAATCACTAATATCTTTTTGCATAAGAGATCTCAATCTTATGTCAAAATGTTTCTTAAGAAAAGTGTTCCTCTTTTATATTTTGCATTAAAAATGTATATACTGAATTTGATGTAAGAATTAAAAAGATCAGAACACAACAGAACATGGAGGCTACCAAAAGAGTCACTTAACAGTTTTTCATAAGATAACTGAGGTGATCTGTTATTCTCAGTTGTTTTACCAATTTACATTTAAACATAATAAAACATTAAAATGAAAACAAGAAATTGAAAGATGACACCCAAAATCAGAATTTAAAAATGTAAGTGGGAATGAATCTAGACTGCAAAGGCACTGGACTGTGGAATAGTAGAAAATTTAATTGACTGAAGACTTAGACACTGTATCCAGTTACACTAGCACACATAGGAAATCAAGTACTTTATCAGGTTGCAGTCTTAATAAAGGAGATTAGATTAAAGGAAAAGCTTTGCAATGTCCTTTTACCATCCACATTTTTTCCCCATCAGAGAAATGGCTGGTAGATCATTAATCTTATCTTCAAATGACAGCCACTGCTCAGATTTCCAATACAAAGTAATGCAATCCCTGGCCACCATTGCAGTAGGTTCTGTCATTGTTATTTTGTACTGCTCAGTTCTTTGTGTGGTACAAATCTCTTATCTTCATAGGGTACCTTGACAGACAAGATGGTTTAGTTCCACTATACAAAGAGGGGCTTCAACAGAGGGATGCCTATAAGGCTGGTGCTGGAGAGGTAAATTCGTCTTTCCTGGCCACTGCCTGGCCCCCTCTGTGTTGCTCCTCTGACCGCCCCCCCCAGAGGTCCCACCCTGTTGTCTCACCTGCCACACTTTAATGGTTAAGTTTTGACAGGGAGGCTGTGTCTAGAAGGCAAATTAGTTTTTTGGGAGGTAGGCCCTTGTCTACGCTAAGGCTCCTTGTCCTTGGCTCACTTGCTTTTGCTAGGCCCTTCCGCACCAGGTCTACTGCACCAGGACCCTAGGCTCCCAGGCCTCACAGACCCTGGGATCATGCCCCCAGTCTTAATTGTCCGGTACCATAGTCCTCTGGTCAACAGTGCTTGGACTTCTTCCAACGTGCTTGGGCTTCTACCCTCACAAAGCCCACCAAGTCCCCAAACCTTGGAGGGGTCTATGCTGGGTGCCTCCACAGCGCTCTTGTGGCCTGCAGTCTGCCCATTCCAGATATGCATTCCTCCAGATTTAAACAGGACAAAAAACAGCATGTCCACCTGCTCCAAAGTCAAGACTCCCCACCTAGGGTTGATCCCACAATGTGTTAACACTGCCATACAGGCTCAACCATTTATGCTGGGGCTTCGTTCTTGGTCCACTACAGGCTGAAATCCTTTCTCCCCAGGCAGCTCAGTCTGTCAGCTCCCTTGAGCTTTACCTCCTCCATCTGTAAAGCCCAACTCCTTCCCCTACTGCCCCCCTTAGCATGCTCAAGGACGGGGATGTACCTTCTTCAACCCAGGCTCTCTCTGGTCATGTGACTGGCCCCTCCACCCCATCTCCTAGGGCCTGGTGGAACTAATTATCTCATTAGTTTCTTATCTGATAAGCCCTTCTAGTGACAGGGCAAGGAGGGGTTCCCTGTTACACAGCCCAAGGCAAAACATGGGTAATTAGATGCTCTTGAATCTTACTCCTTTCACATAGCAAAGGCAGTGTTTGGCAAAAAGAAAACTATCTTTTCAAGTGCTAAACAAAATCTTTGAAGGAGTTCTATCTATATTTATAGATATAGATATAGATATTAAATGGTCTGTGCTTTACCCATATAGATTATTGTCACCTAGTAATAGAAGTGAATATTCATTGATTTATTTTTCGTCTTCTCTTATACAATCAACAGGCACTAGAAATTTGTATGAGACCATGGAAAAAAGTTTTTCATTACCTTTTCTTACCTTTTCACTGAGACCTGTCTCATCGGACTTCAAGCAGTGAGTTACTTCATTGTACACATAATCAGCTGAATCCCTGAGACATTGTGAGGTTAGAGAATTAAATTTATTTCTTAATTTGCTTTTATTGATTTCACTCAGACCATTATCAGATTTTGGCATTTTAACCTGATTTAAAATACTTCATGAATTGGCTTAATGTGTGAGGCTTATCTATGCAGTATCATTTTCTCCCCCTCCAAACTTCTGTTTTGTAGAGCTAGGGATTTTCAATATATAAAAATTTCATAGTTTATTCTAAAAAGAGATAAATTAAAGATAGAGATCCTCCAGCCCCAATACAATTTGGGAAATAATATTTGTTCTTTATTAGACATTCAAATCTAAATTATTTCCAGCCATTTGTGATAAGTACATTTTGCTGAATTTCCTATTTGTATTATCGCTTGAAAACTCAAGGCAGAGACAGAATGTGCCTGTATTTAAAGTTGCTAAAGACAGAGAATATAAAGTACGTCTGTTCTCCAAAAGTTCCTTGATTTCCCATTTACTGTTGTTGCAACATGGAGATGTTGATTTGGATCTATAAATATTTCATAGGTTGAGGTTCTCCAAGTCTAACTGCCAGCAATGGAGGCTTTTTGGTCACCTGATGCACTCATGGACATAGTTGTGGAGCAGACTTGGTACTTCTGACATTTTGACCTTCAAGGCATGCAATTGCTAATTAATAAGGCGTTCTCTATTTCCTTGTTCAGTACATGTAGTGCTACACTTGCTAGCACCACAGCCAAAAGGAACTTGGGGGTTGTGATTGACCACAAGATGAACATGAGCCACCAATGTGATACTGCAGCTGGCAAATTGAGCAAAACTCTGGCTTACATCCATACACGCTTCTGAAACAATCCCAGATGTCATCCTCCCACTGTACTAGGCCTTGGTGAGGCTGCATCTGGAGTACTGCATCCAGTTCTGGGCTCCAAAAGTTAAAAAGGATATGGAAGAGCTTGAGACAGTCCAGAGGAGAGCCACGCACATGATCAGAGGGCAGGAAGATAGGCTCTGTGACGAGAGGCTGAGAGCCATGCGACTCTTCAGCCTGGAAAAGCGCAGGTTCAGGGGGGACCTGGTAGCTGCCTATAAGTACATCAGGAGTGTGCATCAGGATCTGGGGGAATGTCTGTTCACCAGAGCGCCCCAAGGAATGACAAGGTCAAATGGTCACAAATTCCTCCAAGACCGTTTCAGGCTGGACATATGGAAAAACATCTTTACTGTCCAAGCCCCCAAGGCCTAGAATAGACTGCCTCCAGAGGTGGGGCAAGCACCTACTCTGGACCCCTTTAAGAAACATATGGACATTTATCTTGCTGGGATCCTTTGACCCTAGCTGACTTCCTGCCCTTGGGACAGGGAGCTGGACTCAATGATTTCCTTAAGTCCCTTCCAGCCCTAACATCTATTAAATCTATGAAATCTATGTATGCAGAGTGAAATTCATCCCCATGCAGAAGGCCTATCCTAGAGTTTGTTGTTAGGAAAATATTTTTGTTTGTAAAATATGTTAAATAAATATGTGGTACCATGACTTAAAGTGTCTGGATAAAGTGCTAAAGATTTGCCAACATTAGGCCTGTAGGTTGCTTTAATACTGTGAAATAAACCCAACTATAGGTCAATGAGTGCATCCAGATGAGCACACAGGTGTGGTTTGCAGTGCTGCAGACCCATCTGTGACCGCAAACCACACACACCACACATGCAGGCAATCGGGACTTCCTGCTAATTTGCAGCACAGAGGGTTTTTTGACACCAGGAGATCCTGCATCAACTAAAAAAAGCAGGGCAGCAAACGTGACAGCAGCACATGCTGCCCAAAACCAGAGCCTGGCCAGCCAGACCATAAGCTCTAGCTGCTGGCTATGCTCCATGTACCTGGATCACTACTGTCAAAGCCCTGGGAGGACTCCAGAACCCCAGGTAAAGTTGCTTGGGCCAGCCCAGGTGATGCCTGCAGCCTCTCCTATCTCATCCAGAGCAACTTGCCACGCACTAGAGCATGCATATGAAGGCATTCACTAGGGACAAATAGCAGCAGTATAACTATGCGCTGTTGCCATTTGTCCCCAAGAAAATGCAGATGTGCATTCGTCTGGATATGCCAAGTGAATTTCATCCACAATGTCACTTGTCTGTCTGACTTTCTCCCTCATCAAAAGGAGTAACAAAAAATGGAAGCATTAAATACAGTATTACTTTGTGTTTGTAGATCATAATCCATAACACTCCTGCAGCTAAGGATTATTCTTTAGAATATAACGTTAATACAGACGACATCATGAACTGAGTTGGTAAGACATTTTTCAACAATATTTTTTTGTCAAAAAATGGTGGTTAATCAAAATCAAACTTCTCACACTTTTACTTAAAGTTCATCAAATACAATCTGCCATCTGAAACCAAAAGGAGATGCCAGTGCAGAACTGGAAATTAGGTGTTCTGCTTCCCAGGTAAATACACTGGACATGAAGTTCTTGACTATTCTTGAATCTGTGATCTCTCTCTCTGTTTTTATTTATTTAATTCTGGAAGATACTATTTCATTCCAATGGGGAACATGAAGAATTCTAAAAGCTTGAAAATTTTCATGTGATGTTCAGTCCCCAGAAATAAGTGCTTCCCAGAGGATTATAGTTTGGTAATGAAATGCAGCATGTCCCCTCAACTAGACATGTATAGACAGTGTTGCATTTAAATATTTATTGACAAAGTATTATACTAGCTTAATGCTCCTGAATTAACCTTATGCAATCCAAAATAAAATTCAAATTGCTAAGGCAAAAATAATTTAAATTGCTAATACCATAAGCATTTTATTATTAAAAGTTGTATATTACAATTATTAAAAAATGCAGCTTAGGGCAAATACATAAAAACTGAGCATGTTGACAATAGTAGAATTTCATCTTGTGATGACTGAGTGAGAAATTTTCAAATAATAATAGGGGATGGATAGTTAAAGCTAAGTTTCCCTTCTTTGTGTTGTAAAGAAAATGAGACCTGATGAATAATGTTTTTCATTTAAAGTTTGTCTAACTGTGTAGTTGGTCTCCATTACCAATCCTTTAGCTTAGCCCATGGCAGCAATTCAGCCCACATCTGAAAGCATGCCTTTGCATCAGTGCAAGGTGAAAATTCCATGTAGTCTACTTCCTCTACAGCATGTTACTACTCACTCTGCTACTGTATAAGTATAGCAAAGTACTACTGATTCAAGTTAGATTGCTGTCATCCAGCATCCCAGCCTGCTTTGCAGCCTCCCTACCCCGCCCTCACAGGTGGGCATGCTAGCATTCAGCCTGTGCTTAGCTGCTCTAGCAGAGCACACAACAGACCCCACCCCTATGCTGTCCCAACACCAAGAAAGCAAAGTCCCTCTCCACAGCCCCACCTGCCTCCAGCCAACTGTCAACCACAGGCAGGCAGCAGGGGGAAGGGAAGCAACTGTGTCCCCTACACAAGCCTCAAAACCTAAGCACCTGATTCGCCAGGCCATGGTCCCAGACCCTCAACACCCCAATCCAAAGCACCCCACAATGTATACACAGAACCCAGTATTGAACCTTGGAGAACCCCCACACTCAGGCACAGATCCACAGACCCCTACCCTGACACCCACACACCCAGCCACTTGGGCACAGGCTCTCGAACCCTGACCTTAGTACCCATGCACCATACCTCAGACACCAGAGTCAGGCTACGAGTGACCTGGACCCCACCATAGACATCCCCACTACTACTGGGCAGGCGCTGGTACAGGCAGGTCACCCCTGGGTCTATATGGAGAACATCAGAACTGGACCTGTATGAGGGTAACCTAATGAACTCTGAAACTTGGCCACTGCCAGCAAGTACCTGGGCAATGTGTATCTGGGGTGCTGAAAGTTTTTTTGGCCCACCGATATAGGGTCCCAGAGTACTAAGGCCAGGACAGGAGGGGACACAGAGCATCCAAGCCAGGGCAAACAGGTAGAAACTTCAGAAGCAGGTGGTACATGGCCAACTGTCTCAGTGTTCCAGGTAGAGGACACTGGAAATTTCCAGGCCAGAGCATGAGGCATTGCCAACATCACAGAAGCTCCTAGAAAGTTTGAGGTCATGGGGACATCTTGGCCAGTGGTGCCCTGGTCACTCTGAAGCAGGGATCACACCCATCTGAAGTGAGAGGGAGAGCCAGGCACCAGGACCCACACCTACACATGCCCACCATTCCTTCAATCCATCCATCCATCCATCTGCTCCAGCCAGACCCTCACCCACCTATGGACACTGAGACCCCACAGGCACCACTGAAGGCCACGGAAGAACCCATGCCATCCTCCTCCAGTACCCAACTCTGGTCACACAACTGTAGCCATGAGTAGATGAGGGATCTCATCACCATCTGGTGTGAGTATAAAACTCAAGACAAGCTCCACAAAGGGCACCACAACAGGGACATGTTCAAGTACATTGTCCAACAGATGTGATCATGGGGCCAGAACAGGGATTTTATGGCCAAGCCAATAAAAAGTCAGAGCATGCTCTTCTAGGAGGAACTGCCCCACTTCCTTATGGGGCCATCACCATCCTGCACACATATTGCACCACTGCAGGGCATGAGGAGTCACCGACAAAGACCCCATCAGAGAAGGAGACACAGGAGGTAACAGGACAACTGGGTGCCCAGAAGCAGGTCCCTGAGGGCCATGGGGCACAAGATCTGCTGCTGATGGTGGTTCCTGAGGACTCCAGCCCATTGCTGCTAGTCCCCAGATTATTACAGGATCTGGGAGAAGAGGTACACATGAAGCTGGACCTGAGCTTCCTTGACAACTCGGACATTGTCAGCCACACAGACAATGGTTCATGGACCAAGGAGAAGGCTCCAACACCACAGTGTTTGAGACCTAGGACCTGGACCCTGAGGGCATGACCCTTACCTTGTGGAAACTTCCCCCTAGTCCTTGACCCTGCAGACCACAGGCAAACATGCAGTCTCCAGGAAACCTTTTCTGACACTGCTGCCACAGGTGTTCCTCTCCTATTTCTCTGACATCTCCTTGCTGCCCCCCTTCCAGACATACAGCACAACCCCCAGTACTCCCACTACCAGTGCAGTGGCCACTGCTGCAGCACCATCAACAGCACCCATTCACGGCCCTCCCCCCAATTCTGGTGAAGACTCTGACACCAGATGCCCTTCTGCCTGGGATGGTATAGCTCTACTCCACTCCATACAGCTGTGACAGGGACGCAGACACTGGGGAAAATATAAAACCCCTGGGAGAAAGTGGGAAAGGTGAGTGGGTGGCCTCATTCACAACTCCCTGTCCTATCTCTCAGGGCCATGTTCAGTTACTGGGAGAATATGAACTATTGGCACTAAACAGCCCCCTTCCCTCCTTTGCATTCAGGTAAAGGTACTAAAAGTTTTATTGAGTTCTGCAGTCAAAATGTAAAACACAAATACAAGTGCCAGCACTCTGTGCCCCACCCCAGTTAGCAGCACCATGGGGCTGGGTGGAAGAGAGGACACTGAGGTCAAGGACAGGAGATAACACATTATGAGAACCATGGGAGTTACAGTACAGCAGAAATGAGAACTATTCCCCCTTGCCAAACAATCCCTTTCCCTTCCAGTCCAAGAAAGGCACAGATGTGATGGCAGGAGTCCTGCGTGGGAACTGTTATCTCAGCCAATCCAGTCCTGCTGCCAGGATGGTCACACATCTGGAGAGGCTTGCAAGTGGCACTCTAGCACTCTTTTCCTGTGGATGCCAGGCAACTCTGAGTCTCACAGGCAGTCACTGTACCAACCCCTCAAGTAAGACCCCCTGCCCCCTTTGTGCCCCCTTCCCCCCCACACACAATTGCAGCTCCATCCCAGTCCTGGACAGCACCTCACCACCACCACCTCAACCCCTGAAAGCAAAGCACCCCCTACCCGCTACCTCTACCCCACTCCTGGTTTATTCAAAACAGAAGAACGGAGTTGGAAACCCAAGGGAAGCAGGTGGCAGAACTCTTTGTAAGCAGCCAGGGCATGAAAAACCTCTCTCATTCAGGTCATGGGTTCAGGATCATGTCAATAGTTGTGGCAATTATGAACTCATCCACAGTTGTCAGCTCATCATAGTGGAGCCACAGGTAGCACATGAGCCAGACTTCCACACTGAATAGCAACCCAGGCTTCCCCTGAGTGCCTTCAAAGTAGATGCCCCCCTTCAACTGCTGAATATCTCCCAGGGGGTGGTGACCTGCAGCAACAGGACATATTGCCTGGCATTTCCTCAGGAATAGTGGTAAAGCTCATCTCTCTGGGCTTGGAAAACTTTCACCAAGGAAATCTTGTGAGCAAAGTACTGCTTCTGCACGGACAGCACTGAAATGCTCCTCCTGTAAAGGAAGGATGGGGGGCAGGCAGTGGTGTAAGAAGTCATTCAGCATTCTCCCGAGTGGTCATTCCCTGCTTGTTCAGGGGATAATCTGAGTCCCAGTGAGACGCTGGGTCCCTGAACCCTCTGCAGGAGCAGAACAAATGTCCATTGCAGTTCCTGGAGAGGGACTAGCCCTCCCTCCTCAGCAATCCATCTCAGCATTACTTCAGGGCCTGCTGCCCACCTGCAGCACATCTGGGACAAGGTCAGGGTCTCTACAGAGGCAGACTATGACCCAGGGACAGGGGGCAAGGAGGTGAGGGTCCCATGAGGTTCAAAGCCCCTGCTGTGACAATGTCTTCCACCCTGCAGCCACCTCTCCTCAGTTCTGCAGCCCTCTCAGATAGAGAGTGGGTCTGGGATCGTCCACCTCCTCAATGGAGAAGTCCCTGGTTTTCACTCCTGAGTCTGTGAATTAGAGTGCCAGGTCTAAAGCCCCCTTCTCTGTTTCTCCCCACCCAAGGTTCTGTGTTGAGTTCTGCCCCTGTGGGCGTTCCCCCTGACCCCAGCCCTTTCCCAGTCCCTATCCTAAACACCCCTGCAGATTATTTTGCCACTTTCATAAATCTTCCCTGCCCATGTCCCTCTCCAAAGGTTTCCTGGTTTGTCTCAATAGGAAGAGGAACCAAGTTGTGACATGGACAACATTCAACAGGTTTTCTTTATTAAAAATCAGAAAAAGTTTGGCAACTGAAACATTGTAAACTGAGGCACTTCACTTCCTCATGCCACATTCTACCCCATCCCAGTGTTGGGAGTTGGGGTGGGGGAAGATGTGCAATCAAGGCATGTAAAATCTACACACTCACTCTGGGGCTCTTTCGGAAACCTCTGAAGAGCCTGGCAGAGGGTTCATGGTGAGGCAGCAGGGGGTTGGAGATGTGGTTGCATGCACCCAAAAGCCAATCAGAGATGGCCCAGGTGCTCAGCTGCACTCAGTAGTCTCTGGCAGCCCAGGGAGCTCACAGAGCGTGCTGGGAGGTGTGCACGTGCCCCTTGCCTGCAGGCCTCTCCCAACACTGGCTTCCTGGCTCCCCGCCCAAAACGGCAAACATATATACTATCTGCTACTGATCTAAACTAGGTCACTGTGACATGGGGCCACCCTGAAGCTGACCTCTGCATCAGTCTACCCACTGTCTTAGGCTGTCTGCCCACCTATCTCATCTGCCACGCCTTGTTAGTAGATAATTAAGTTGTTCATTAGGCGGGAGGCTGCCCTTCATTCGCCCAGCTATGCCAGGTGGTGTATACACATTCCAACCTCCCCTACGGGTGTCCTATGCCTTGCAGGTGTTACTACCCTCTTCAACTCTATACACCCCTGGTGTTGAGCCCTCTGGCTCCTGTCTCTCTGCAACAGGTAGGCACTGAGTTCTCTAGTGATTGGCTTTCTGTGCCTTTCTCTTGAATGTCTGACTCTGTGCTTCTCTCCCGGGTGCCTGGCTCTGTGCTTCCTTAGCTGCATCCCTCTGGCACTATGGGTGCTGTGCCCCTCTGGCTGCACCCTTCTGGCTCTATGAGTTCACCCAACCCTGTAACTGCACCCTTCTGGTGCTCTGGGTTCACTGTGCCCTTCCAGCTGTGCCCTTCTGGTGTTATGCTCACTGTGCCTGACACTGGCCTCTACCAAATCATATGCCCTCTCTCTCCACGCACTAATGAGGCCTCCAACCCCCGCTCCCAGCCTCATTCCAATCCTCTGAGGTAAACACGAACACAAACACAAGCCCCTAGGCTATAACTTAAATACTAGCAATAACAAAAGATCTATGCCTCTTTAAGGGGACAAACTTCCACTCAGTGTAACATGCACCTATTCTAGGTCCCTGGAAGACTCGCTGTAGTCATGTAGCACCTACATAGCAATGCAGGCAATACCGGGAGAGCTAGGCAGGCAGCACAAGGTCTCAAGTAGCTTCAACAGGCAGGAGCTCCTTCCCTGTCAGTTGCCAGAGAGAGAGAGTGTGTGTCTACTAGCTACAGCCTGGGCTTTTATATTCCAGAACCCTGCCTCCCGCCAGTCAGGTGATGTCGGCAAGCGTGGCCAATTACTCCCTTAGGCTGTTACCCCAGAAACCTGCAGCTGGGGAGTTCTGTTTGGCCTTCACAGCTTCCCAGCCAGACTTCTTCAGCTTTAAGGAGTAGGTACATCTTAGTGCCCTGCTACAGTCACTTAGAGAAAAATGCATAACCTAGATCAAGTCCCCTCCCCACCCCGGTTTTCTGTATGTGGCCTAAGTCTGGCATTGGTCTTTCTGTATTACCCTTACTGTGTCTACTGACACAGAAAACCAAAGAAAGATGTAACCTTGGGAGAAAGTTCAGTTGGCTGTTTCTGCAACTTAATTGGCCTTCTAGCCTCTTTGCAGGGCTCCTCCATCCCCATACACTATCCTTACCACTCCAAATGTTTCAGTGTGGCTTCCACCGTCACGCTTCTCCGCTGTGTCGGTTCTCCCCTGTCGTGGGCTATCCTTCTGTGGAGCACAGTCTTACAAGTCCTAATTAATACTTCCTTCCTGCCCAGGGTTTCTCACTAAGTAACCCCAGGTACAGCATAAATAGTCAATATGCAATAAGTCTGGAGCCTACCAGGCACCCTGGGGAACAGGTAACACTGAACTCCATATTAGCATATCCAGGGACCCCTTTTCACACAGTTAAGTCTTTCTTCAAGGAGAAATTCCTTCTCCCCAGGTAATTCTCACTCGATTTTATCTTACTCCTCCTCCTTTAGGCATATGGTACAGAACAGCCACACTAACTGCTCCCAATCTCTGCCAGACTCCGTGAGGCACTCCGGTCATGTACCTCACTCAGGTAAGTCACTCTTGGTACCACGGCTTCCTGCTGCCTTTGGCAGTCTTGAACAATTATCACACCTCCATGCGGTCACAAGAGCCTCTGCTCATGTTGCTCTCCTCTCTGGGGAACCAACTGCTTGCCCATTTTTTTTTAACTTCCTGGGCAATCAGCTGTGCTGCCTAATGTTGCTTTCAGTTTGCTGCTCTCCCAGCATGTCCAACTGGTCCTCCTAATTAGTACCCGGGACCTCCCGCCCACTCTGATTGCTGGTCCTGCCAAACAGGTAAATTCCACTGTATTTGCTGCTGGGTTTCATGTGACAAGGCACACTCACTGCCCTGTCACAGATTCCCAGAAGGATTCCATCTGAGTTTCCTGTTCCTATTCTTTTAAGAACAAGTTAGCCTCTTTTTCTCGGCTTTCCATATGCTGGAATTCTGCAGCTCATATGTTCTAGAGTAGTTAAGGCCACAACTTCATATCTTTATCCAACAGATATACATATAAACATTTCCTATGAATCTTTATAACTGCAGCTAAAAAGCCAAGATCTCTTAAACTGGCAGTTCCAACAGACCCACATTATCTGTATTGGACACAGATAGAAATATGCAAAATACATTAAACAATGTTTTACATCAAAAGTTTGTGAATGTAATGACATTTGCAATCACTTAGCCCTTCTTAGGGTGTAGGGCTTCTTGCCTCTCAGAAAATTTCTCTTTAATCTCTGATCATAACAAGAGAGCCTTTTTGCACAGTTAAGACTAGATTCTATTTAGTTAATTGCAAATCTTTTGTATGTTTCAAATAAAGTACAAGGCACTCGCATTTAGATATTATAGGAACAAGTGCTATAGAAATGCCAAATTAATTAATTAAATGCCACATGAAAGGTGCAATAAAATTGTAAGCACTTTATACAAATAACCACCCATAGGAATTTACAGCTTTTAAATTACCCACAACCTTTGTTTGAATTATGCAGCCCTGATCTTCAGGTTTTTTTCTAATTAAGTTTTTCCTTGTGCCATTCACAATACCTTTCTGTTGAATTCAAGAAACAGTTAAAATACTATACAAAGAAAAGGTAATTAGAATCAAAGATCAGGACTACATAATTCAAAGAAATCCTGTTTCCTAGTTAGTTCAAAGATTTGGATCCCTTGGTAAGTTAAGGCATATTTAAACTACATGCAAAGTTTTGTAGTTAGGAATAAGGAATACACTCCATAACAACAAAATGGAGGATCACAGCCTTCAGTAACTCTAAAAAATCATTAAGGTTATGATGTACAAGCAACCCAACACAAATACCCAAACTGTTGCTGTGGCAAAAGGACTAATATGATTCTTGGCTGTATAAAAAGGAAAGCAGTGATTAGGACTTCTAAAGAGACATGCCAGTTGTGACATTGCTACTAAATTAGTTCAGACCCTTGCAGTATCCACATTTTCAAAAGGAGGTTGAATATTAGGGTACAAAGAAGAGCTACAGATTTTTTTCAAAGGACAAATATATGCTTTACGAGTAGGGGAGCCGTATCTTTCTTAGAAAGAAGATTGAGAGGTGAATTGTTTGTACTGTTTAAGTGCCCGCATGGGGAAAAATAACTGCACAAAATTACTCTTTAATCTTTCTGAAAAAGGCATAACAAGAACAAGCATGTCCAAAAGCCAAAGCTAGGCAAACTGAAATTGATAACAAGAAATGATTTTTTAATAGTGAGAGTGATTAACTATTGGAGTACACTACAAGAGAAGTAGTAGATTCTCTGCTACTAGTGTCATTTTTTTTTACAACCTTAGCTATACCTATGCTGCATGTCTCAGCACTATCTATGAATGCCAAAAAAGCAAACAGGAAAGTCATTTTCCCAAAATGTAAAGGGTAATACTGGCGTATTGCTCGTTACATATAAGAGTGAAAATGTCCTGCTGTATTTTCAGCTAAGTAACTGCTTTTTCTTGGCTCTGGTCCAAAGTCCACTACAAGTAATGAAAATCTTACTATTAATAGGCTTTGGACCGGGCCCCTGTGAATGGCACCCAATGAAAATAGGAGCTTAGAATCAGAGATCTCAGCAGAGAACTTTAAAAATGCTTAATTTTTGGAAGAAACAAATAGTCTCACTTACTTCATTATAGCATTCCAGTTATGGACCCACAATATGTTTGCCTGAAAGTATTTACCTCAGATTTTACTCTTGGAATGAACTGGAGATACACACACTCAGGTCTCCAGAGGCAGCTGTCCACAGTAAGTAATTAGAGTTCCTCACAATTAAGCTGCATCTAAGACAGTTGAGTTGTTGAGCAAACATCAGCCCCAGAATGAAGCTGACATGAGCTATGGACACACAGCTGCTAAACCAGTGTAACTTGATTCCACACTCAAGTGACTTACACCAGTATAAAGCTGTATTTTCTGTGTCCACTCTACTTTTGCCCAGGAGTAAGGGTAAATTACTTTGAACTAAATTCAGTGTGTGTCAGCACCCTCCATCATCTTTTTTCACTGAAGTATCTTTTTTCCTTTGTTCTCATAGACACTTCAGTTTACAGAATTTTAGAAGATGTTTATATAAAAAGAAAGCATATATTTATTCCCACATACTCCAGAATTATAATTGTTCTCAAACTTTCCAGTAAAGGACAAATAAAAACTGAGTTAATGTCAAGCAGTGACCAAATATGGAAAATGTCAGGAAGGGGAAAGTTTTGCAAATTTATGATTGGTTGAAAATATGAAATTAGAACAACAAATCTTCTGCCAGCTATACTAAAGCAGTTGCTGCTAGTAGTACGAGTTCTGACCACCTCTGAAATGTATCATGTTTGGTGTGAAGTGGCTATATAATAATAGATGGGCTTGAGGCCAAGTTCCGTAATTTTTCCTTGGTGAATTATTATGCTACAGGCATAAATTTGTAAAAACTTGTTATAGAAAAGTGACCAATTGTATCCTTGGACGCAGCACTTGACATTTCCTTAAGCTACATATATACTGTGGTGTGTGTTTATGTACATATGTTGTTTACACCCACATCTCAGTCTGAATGGGAATAACAATAAAATAGTAAAATGATGGGCCTCATGAATGAAAGTTATGAATTTACAATTTCTGATATGTAACTATTGCTTTAAAAATTGTGGTATTAAAGCAAATTTTAGATAACATGTTCCAAGACTGCTCAACATAACAAAAGGCGTATATTCTGTCATTAGATGTAAATCCCATAGTTCCATGTTACTACCAAGCTACCAGCTCTCTTTTGGCCAAATGCTGAACTCAAACATGTAACTTTTGGAAAAGCCTAAGAGAACTTCATGTTGCAGACCAAAATTTCATTCAAAGACCACTAGAACGAGCTGTCTATCTGGCTCTTACATTTTTTCTTTTGTTTTCTACTGATAACAAAAAACATTCATGTGCAAGTTGTGATACCATTGCAAGTGGCATCACTGAATTAATAATCTGGTGATTCTTAGTATAGGAAAGGTTACTTGAGAGATTGATCTTGGAATATTCAGAAGCCTTAGCTGCACATGTACAACATAGTCGCATATCTTAGAGCTGTTTGTGCTGAATGCTTACCCATTCTACATGCTTTGATATGCAATGAGGTCACAGTGTTCTGTTTACGACAACAGCATTCCCCTGGCTGCAGACTGTGATATCAAAGTTAAAATATTTTGAGTTCATTGCATGATTAAACATCTTGAGAGAAAAAAAAAAAGAGTTATACATAACTATCGCAAACCTTTAAAGTACGTTTCTTTCATAAAGATAAAGGTTACCTCTAGTACGCTGCCTCTGGTAACATTCTGAAAGGTTGCTATAGCAACCTCTGCTATGTAAATTTGCATAAGCCTTATCACAAGATTTTTAGATTGCTGGATTTAGGAAAAAATGGGAACAGCAACAGAAGTGAAAAATAAGCTGCAGGAGGATCTAAAGGGACCAATTAGTAGTCAGCTGTGGTCCATTGGCAACTAGACACTAAATGATTTTTTTTTTAAACTACTGCCCTGATATGTCCATCATCCACAAAAGCCTATGGATGTTTGCATGATTTTATTTTCCCTTTACACTATCTATACTAGCAAAAGTATGGCATTCTGGATAAGGAAACAGCTGTAAGGATTAAAGCCATTTTAAAGAAGTGCTAAGGAATAAAATATAATATATCCAAACTACCTGAAGATATTTAAGAAACAGAGGCCACATCTACATGAGATCTGACTGCTCAGTTGTTACTATGCAGTTGTTTAGTACTTACATACCCAAGTATTAAATAATTGCACAGTAACCGGTGTTACTGCTCAGTAGCATCCCTGCCTGGCTTTGTGGTGACGCTGACTGCACAAGAGCTTATTAATACAGTGCAATAGCTTGATACTACTGCGCAGCAGTATCGCATCATGATTTGTGCCCAAGACGCTACTGTGCAGTAATAACAAGCTACTGTGCAGTAAGTGTCTCATGTAGATATGGCCAGGAAGAGCTAAGTGAGGAATCTCACAAATAAAATAATTTATTTTAATATTTCCCAAAAGATGCCAAATTATCAGAATATGTAAAAACCACTGTAAGTTCATTTTCAGCATCACTAAATGAGGGGCCTAGTTTCAAAACAGTCTTCCATGTTTAAAGTCCAAAATTAATTGTTACATTTTACATGAGTAGGGACTTGATTCCAAAATGTATTGAAATCAGTGGGAAGGCACCTGTAAGATTCAATGGGCTTTGGATCAGACCTTAGAAAAGATTCTAGCAGTTAAGATGGGAAAGAACTATTGGAACAGAGATTACCAGAACCATGAGTTTTCTATAATGCACTTATTTGTGGGAATAGGTAATTTAGTGAAGGATTCTGGCTCCTTGGTTCCTGGAGAGAAACTCACATCTGGAAGAAAAGATAAAATATAGAAGTAGCAATTTCTTCTTCTACAGTAGGAACAGCAATAACTAACTATTCCTCTAATATGAAGTTTTCATGTTGGCATTTGATGTCATTTTCTTCAGAATATTATATTGTGAATGGTTGTTTTCATCATTTTGAATACATCAGGAGGTGGTCTGTGTAACCATGAACAGAAGACAGACCTAGAAAAAATCTTACTATTAAAATATGGTCCATTTTATGTACAAGTTTGAGAACAGATATATTAGATCATCAAATTTATCTTTATACTACATATAGGCTAGGGACAGACATTACACACAAACCTGTTGAAGTGATCAGAAACCAGTTTAAACCTGTAACAGAACAGAAGTTCGGTGCATATAAACTGGTTTCAAAGGGCTTGGGGTGGCCAGAGAACCTGCAACATCATGTGTATTCAGCATCTTGTTCTTCAAAATGGTGGTGGAGGAGCTTAACTAAAGCTCATCAAGCGAGTTTTAGTTAAAGTGCCCCACCACCATTTTGAAACATGGGGATGCTGATACACATGATGTGGAGCAAACTTGGTAGTAGGCTCAATTGAGTCTACTCTGATGTGTGTTAATTAGCACACATTGGAGCAGAGCTCTGTCAGGTGTATAGGAGCCCCAAATGCCTAAAACTGGTTTAAGATAGACCTGGGTGGATGTAGTATCAAATTTAACTGATTTATATTAAACCAGTCTCTTGAACTTCTCTCCCAGATCCCTTTCCAACTCAGGTTATCTTCCAGTCCCCAAGATGCTTTGCATGTCCTCCACAAATCCCTCTCTCACAGGATGGGCAGGCTAGACTTGGCACTGCCTGCTCCAGCTGAACAGGGCCATCCCCACCCTCAGGCTTTCAAAGACCTAAGGCAACAATGCCTGTTCTGCAGCCCTGGTCCTGTGTGCAGCTGTCAGCCCAGCAAGGTGCATGGGGAAAGCAGGAAACACAACCCCCCACTCCCACCCTGGTCCCAATCCCTAGTGTATGAGTGTTTCCTCCCCAGCCCGTGCAAATCACTGACACACAGCTGGGAGGGGGATGTAGTCCCTCCAGCCCAGGGCCAGCCCCAATCCCTGTGCCTTGGTGAGGGTTCCTCCACCCTGGTACATTCCCCCCTTGAATTGCTTCACATGGTCCAGCAATGGCTTAACCTTACCCCCACAGATGCAGGGGCAGAACAGTCCCTCCAGCCCAGCGCTGAGCCATCACTAGTTTGCACAGAGGGGTGAAAAGGGGGGAATCCCACTCTGCACCAGTGGCAGGGCTTGAGGGACTCTGCCTGGGGCAGGGGAACTTTTCATTGCAGCATAGGGATCCCCATCATATAGGCTGATGCCCAGACCTGGCTGGGGCCCAGGCTGGAGGGACTGTTCCCCTCTGCACCTGTGGGAGGGAACTAAGCCAACACCAAACCATGCTGAGAGGTTGGGGGGGGAGGATTACCTCTCTGATAGGGCTTGGGGGACCCTACCCAGGTAGATGAACCCTCACTGAGGTGCAGGGATCTCCCCATGTTACCTGATGTCCAGAGCCAGCTGTTCCTCAGCTATAGGAAGACAGAAGGGAGTTGGGGGACATGTATTGGGCAACCAATCAGAAACATGTGAAGATTGAATTGATTCAGCCTCAGGCTTTTTAACTGTCTGTACTTAGCCATAGAGTACATTCAGATGGTAAATCTATTAAGCATCTGCATTAAGCCGCCACTAACTTGATCTTTGTCAAGAAGCTGCAGTCCAAAAATAAGCACTTTAAAAGGTGATCGACAAAATCTGTGGCTAAAAAATTAAATGATATTTGTGTGATCACAGGAAAGTAGAGATTGCATCATTTTGATTAAACATTTCTATGAAAACATAAATTTGTTTCTTAAAGCTACACTAGAAAGTTAAAAATAAAACCTGATGTGCCCTGTTCATTTTTCCTTCATTACAGGCATGTCTGAGGAAAATATTAACTCATTAGACAGTCCATTCATGTCTCCACTCTTTAGTTTCCTTGAAAGCATGGGCAAATAGGAAATTGGTCAAACAATGGTATTATAGGTGACAAAAACTTGAAGCTTGTTTAAAATTAATAGATTCATAGATTCATAAATTGTTAGGCACTGGAAGGGACCTAGTAAAATCATTGGGTCCAGTCCCCCTGCATTAAGCAGGTGACCCCAGCAAGGTGACTGTCCAGTCTCCTCTTGAAGATTTATAGGGTAGGTGATTCTTCTGGAGGGAGCCTATTCCACAGTCTGGACACCTTGAGTGTGAAAAAGTTTTTCCTCATGTTAATCCTGAAACAGTCTTCCAGGACTTTGTGGCCATTACTCCTGGTTTTCTCCAAGGGTGCCCTGGTGAACAGCTGTTTGCTGAGCCCCTGATGTATTCCCCTGATATAGCAGTAAGCTGCCACCAAGTCCCTTCTCAGGCTTCTCTATTTTAGGCTGAAAATTCCCAGGTCCCTCAGCCTTTCCTCATATGCCATGTGTTAGGGTGAAAGGATTTAAATCTTGGGGAACACTGGATTTGCAGCTGAATACAAAGGCTTTAATCTGTGTCTCAGCAAAAGCTGCTGGTCACAAGGCAGAATGATATATTAAAAATAACCTTGCAAATACATAGGCAAGTAGTTTCTTAACAAAGGGGTAGTATAGTGTAAGAAGGGTATATAGTGTAAGAAGAACAAGATGCAGCCCACCAGCTATCGTCAGGAGATAAAGCAGAAGCAAGACCTTGGAGATGAAGAAGGAGTCAGCAAAAAGCCAGAAAGTATCAGCAAGTGACCGAAGGAAGTGTAAGTCAAAGTCTTGCACATGCAATCTTAGCAGAGAGGCATGTAAATGAATGAAATGCATAGGCAATACCATGCTAATGAAGCAAACAACAAACAGAGGTGGAGTTTAAGACAGGAGGAAGTATGGGTGGAACCCGAGGAGGGACATAGGTTAATGAGCATGAACCAAGGTGTATAAAATGTGAAAAGAACTATTGTTCAGTGCTGCTCTCCATGTTCATAGACTGAGTGTCTGTGAGGGAGCTCACCCAAAGCTGTCTCCATTTTGAATCAAGCTGTTGCGAGCAATGTGTGCTGGTGTTTCCTCCCTGCTTGCTCTGGCTAATGAGTAACAGAATCCATGAGCCATTGGATCATTGTCTCCCTAGTTGTTGGGCACCACATGGAGTTGGGGTCTAACAGCATGCAAGTCTCTGATCATACAGGTGGCTCTTCTCTGGATTCTCTCAAGCTTTACCACACCCTTGTTGAACTGTGGTTCCCAAAACTGGACACAGTACTCCAGCTGTGGTCTCACCAACGCTGAGTAAAGTGGAAGAATCACTTCCTTTGTTTTGCTTAAGATGCATTGATTGATGCATGGCTACAGTGTAGCACTGACAGCTCATATTCATACTTTAGCCTATTATTACACCATTCAGTTGTGGTGCTGGTCAGTTTGGCACTGCCAAGCCTATAGGTATGTAGGGGATTGTTCATCCCCAGGTGGAGCACTTTACATTTCTCGGTGTTGAACTTCATCTGGTTCTGATCCACCCAACTTACTAGTCTGTCTAGGTCCACTCATATCTGTAGCCTATCTTGAAGCATGACCACACTCCCCCATAACTTGGTGCCATCCTCAAACTTGTCCAGTGTCTTCTTCACCCTCGCATCTAAATCATTGATAAAGATGTTGAAAAGAACTGGACCAAGCACCACCCCTGAGACACACTACTGGTCACTTCTCACCAGGACAACATGGATCCATTCATTAGAACTCTCTGGGTATGTCCAGACAAGCACGCTTGTGTCCCTTGCCCCATCTCAAACTCCTTTGAGGTGGGGCAAGAGGTACATGCAGGAATGAAAAAATGTTGCAGTGCGGGGAACTTGCAGTGCGAGGGAAAAATTAGACCCCTGGATATCCAGGGATCAAACAAAAACTGAGAGGAAAAAACTGGGTCAGGACACGGTCCCAGACTGTGCCCTGAGGCAACTGGAGGTTCAGTCCTCCAGAGACACTCTAGCAGAGTGCCAGAGTGTCTCTATGATTGGCCCTTTCCCCGCTCCTGAAGCATGTTGCCTGCCCATGCTGGGCAGGCAGCGGTGCAAGCTGCAGGGACCCAGACCCAGCTTTTGCCAAGTAGGCAGGGGATTGGGGGGCTGGAGGAGGGGGGAGGGTTCCTTGGGAGGCTGGAGACAGCAGGGGAATGAGCAGGGGGTTGGAGACAACCCCAGAGGCATTCCCCTGCTGTCCCCTGCTCTCCCAAGGCTGGAGACAGCAGGAGAATGTCTCTGTGGCTGTTTCTAGACCCCTGCTCCTCCCCTACTTGTCTCCAGCCTCAGGGGAGCAGGGGAAGGAGCAGGGGGCTGCATACAGCAGGGGAATGCCTCCGGGGCCTCACTGCTGGCCACCACTGTCACTGCCTGTAGTGTCTGTGGGTGCTCGCTGCTCACCACCCCACCCTCTGCTGCCAACAGTGCCTGCGGCATTTGTGGGAGCTCCCTGATTACCACTGCCACCACACTCCCACCACCTCCAGTGCTGCCATGCCCCGGCAGCCACTGGGGGCACGCAGCATTAATGCAGGGGACCCATTCTTCCTAAGCATCCCCCACAACCACATCCCTCCACATGCCTCCAAACCCACCCACATCCCCCATCCCCCTTGCTACCCCATCCTGCAAACCCCACATCCCCCCATCACACACCCACAATGTGATAAGGTAACCCAAAGCTAACATTAAAACATATAGATATTTAGGATTTATTTTATTATGATGCTAGAGACACTGATAGACTTCCAAATTTCTTTAACATTGTAAATATAACAATAAAACATTGCCCATCTGATCAGTCCCCCTTTCTCTCTCTCTTTTGTTCTAATTGTGGAAGAAAGTAGATTTTGGGGTATTTTAAAAAGTGAATTTGGGATGCTGTCTCAGCATCTAGCTGATACAGGGGCTAGTGTCCCCAGATACCAATTGCCTGGGCCCCAGAAGCTCCTGAGGTCAAGTAACCCTGAGCTGCTGGCCAGGGCAGGTTTCTGTATTGCTGGGGCCAGAGCAGGGCAGCTTTTTATATTGTTGGAGACAGCACAGGTGCTGGCCCCGGGCTCTAGCTCCTCCTGGATGCAGATCCGGGAGGAGCCAGGCAGGGTTATTTTGCCCCAAATGGCACAATTTGCTCCACAACAAAGTGCATGTCCAAGCACATGCACTGAGGCAAAATGTCCCAGCTCAAATTTGCACCACTTCTATTTGAGCTGCTGAACATGCATGTGCTTGCATGCGTGGACACACCCTCTGGGTCCTACCCCACAGCCAGCTTTGTACCCACCTAACTGTCTCACAGTTAAGCCTACGATCCTCCAATTTTCCTGTGAGAACATTGTGGGATATCAGATCAAAGGTCTTTTGGAAGTCAAGGTGTACAACCTCCTCCTTCTTAACCAGGTGATGAATTACCTGATCATAGAAGGAAATGAGATTGACAAGACAAGACTTTCCTGAGATGAAGCCATGTGGCTGTCATTCAGAATCCTACCTTCTGTAAGCTTATTCCACATAGACTCCTTAATTAATTTTTCCAGCATTTTCCCTGGGATAGAAGCTAGGCTAATTGGTCTATAGTTACCCAGGTCCTCTCTCCCCCCCTTCTTGAAAAATGGGTACAACATTGGCCCTCTTTCAGTCCTCAGGTACCTCTCTGGAGCACCACAAGTTTTGGAAGAGTTTTGCCAGGGGTTCCATGATGTCTTCAGCCAGCTCTTTTGGCACTCTCAGATGAAGTTATGCCAGTCCTGCTAACTTATATATGTCAATTTTTTTTAATTCATCATGCACCAGTTCAAAATTACCAGAGATTTTCATAAACACGGTTTTAAAACATATATATGTGTAAAAACATGTTTGTGAAAATCTCCCTATTATATAAATTTATATATACAAAAATCACTCTGGTAATTATATATATAAACCCATGTTTAACTCAAATGCCTAATTGCCTGAATAAAAGGCTTGAAAGAAAGTTGTTTCAGTTGGTTGGTTGGTTGGTTGGTTGAAGCTTCAGGTTTCCTGCTTTTTTGAGAACTGGCTGAGAAAACTTCCACCATGGCCAAATCTGCAATTTTGAAAAGGAAGGTGCAGATGGTATGGCACATCATCACTTGTGACACAATGTATATTTTTCAGCAATTGAAGGAAAACTAGATCCTTTGCTAATATGTAAGGGACTAACATGATACGGGTATAACTATTGGAATGTGCGCTAATTTGCTACATTATATATAAAGTTTAAAAAACCCACAACAAACAAGGCAAAAATAGACAAAATACTCAAAAGATCACTGTCCTGTAGTCTTTATAGGTTTATATACTTCTCTTTTTCAGATTCATGAAATAAAATCTAGCCTTCTTGAGCTTCTTGACAGTGTCTCCGGTACTTCACCATCAGTCATTTCTACACCTGAGTTATTACCACGCTTGAGTGAAATAGAAAAGAGACATTACCAGGAATGGCTAACAGACAGCAAAATTGCAAATGAGAGGATAGTTTGAATAGTGGAATGTTGAGACCATTAAAATGGACAGAGGATTATGAACACCTGTGGAGTAGAGAGAGATTAACAGAGATCAGGGAGGTGACAATGAGCCATAAAATCAATTGATTCTGTCAGCACTGCCTGAAAAGAAATGTGGCTACTTCTCCCACAGTACTGGTTTTAAAGTTTGGGTAAAACAAGACTCAAAGTGAGGTGCAACTGCACTAGTGCACCTCTCTGGATCCACCCTGATTTCCAATCTATTTCTTTAGACTTCCAAAGAAAACTCCAGAAACAGAAGTCTGGATGTTCTAATATTTTAAGGTAAAAGTTAACAGGGGAAAATCTTTTACATCTTTTTGGTAAATCATAATAGAACAAGAAAGGTCCCAAATCTTTTTTCCCTTTGTGGGTCAGATTTAAATGGCCTTTTCATCTTAAATGAAAGTTTTATCAACATTTATCAAACACTTAATCTTCTTATTTCTACAGTTGCTTCTAGTTCCTAGGAATTTAAAAATGTGACATCAACACATCAACAATCTAACATATTCAAAGACCAACTGATAAAGATCTCATCCATCTTTTAAATATAGAAATTAAATTTAATTTTGCCTTTTCATTATAAGATGATACATAAAGAGCTGCTTTATTCTGATTACACTGCTCCTCTAATTCAATCCAGCTTCACACAATTTGGATAAGAAAAGAACTAGATGAGACTCTATCTTGTATCTGATGAAAAACTGTAATTTTATAACCTAGAGTTCTGGTTGCTTATTAGAAAGCATATCCATCACCGTAAAGGAACAGACAGAATCAAAATGTGAGACAGTGCATGGAAAGAAGAGGGTTGCATCAATCAGCCTGCATCTTATAATCTTAAACATGTGAAAATTAATATTAAAAATTCTCTGCCTCATCTTCTCAACCCAGACACTCTTGCATGCTCATCACACATCTGCAACACCTAATTCAAAATCTCACTGAACAGTCAAGTTAGGATTAAATCTTTCAATAAAATGCAGGGACAGATTCTGATCTGAAATAAACTAGGACAGGCTTTGACCACAATTTTTCTTCTCTGTTCTGTTTAGCCACTCTTAATTTAGGGATACAAAGTCAAGAACAGAAGACCTGTCAAACTGATGGTGCGGGTTCACGATGGCAGCCCCAAGGAAGTAAAATATGGTTGTAAGTCCTGCTCTGTGATGGGCACTTCTACTCATCTCCATCCACTGCTCATTGCCATTCATCATTTCCTTTTGCTTCCTACCCTGTAATCAATTCTGAGTTCATAAGTTCTAGCATTCTTTCATTACCTGATTAACTGGAGTCTTTGATTAACTGCACCTCTAGTCAGCTCTGCAAATGCTGTTGGTTGGCAAAAGTCCTTTGGTGGAAGAGGAAATGAAGAGAGCTTTTTGTGATGCTCAGTTCATACCAATATCAAATGGTTTGTCCTCATATAACAATACTTTGCCATCTAAATGTAGTATTGAACAGGCCTTTTACATGTGAAATTAAATCAACAAATAATGAGAAAGTCTTCATAACTGGTGAACATGTTATTTGATTTAGTCACTGAGATGCAGATGAATTGTAAGTGGCTTGGTTGTTTTCATCTTGTGTGGTACAGGGTGCCTCAGCTCCCACTGCCTATAATTACATTCTTCAGTGCTGAGCATGTTCCAAGAGTCACTAATTATCTTCTGGGATCTGGTCCCTAAGAATTAACTTCACTCTTTGGAGTCTGCAGTTGTCTCTGAATAATCCTTAACAACTAAGCAAGGAATCACTGCTTATGAGGATGATAGGGTAATGTTGACAACAAAGTGTTATTTTCCCCCATTGTCTGTGGTTTGATGAGACAAGGCCATTTGCTGTTTTATATTCAAACTCAGTCTTCCACAGTTCAAAATACAAATGTGTACCATTGTCTTTATTGTTATACAAACAGTGCATAGTAGTCTAGATCAGAACCCTAAGCCTCATTCTGCTATGCAGAAAACAATCATATGTAAGACATGGCCCCAGCACTTAAAATTCTTACCATCTGAAAAAGTAAGGCAAGCCAATGGGAGCTAAGAGGGAGTATCATCTTCCTCAATTTACAGATGGGGAATTAGGAATATCTTCATTGCCTTCGACTACTTGCCGAGGTCCCACCGAAGGATCTGAAGAAGCAGATGCTGAAATCAGACATCCTGAATCCCAGCAAGATGTCTGTATCAGAAAACCTATGTCAGTATAAAAACCTCTCACCTATTTTGTTTCTCTTCAGACATGTATAATGTTCTAGTTATTGAATAGCTTTCCATTGTATTAAGTCATGATGACACACAACCTGACAGTTCAGATAATGGATATAAATTATAGTTATATTTCCATGTTCCACGGGGATGACTATCTACATGACCATATACTAACTCAAAACTTGGTAAACTCTATATAGTTTTACACTAGACATATCAATAAGGTAAAAGGCAGGGTCTTTTCTACATACATGTGTACAGTGCCTAGCACATGCACCCATGATCCTGATGGAGCCTTGAAAAACTACTGCAAGACAAGTATTGAATAATACTAAATTAGCAGTAAAAACTCTTAGAAAGGTACTCAGTCTTAAAAATAGTATGCATTTTTTCTATAATGTTAAGATTCCCCTTCCTCACCCCCCCCGGAACTATGATTTAATAATGTATGCTAGGTAATTTGTTATATCAAACCATTCCTGCATGAGAAAGATTAGCTTTTGTCTTCAAACAAATTGTTTTGTAGGAGAACAGTGCTCTCCAGTGATCAAAGAAAGGAAATGCTAGAATCATAAAACAGGTAATTATGTTTTTTATTGTCTCAGCTTCATCTTAACTTATTAGCAGGACTGTCTGCAATGTGCAATCAAGACATTTTTTCTTCAAAGATTTTTTTTTCTTTTCCTTAGTGAAAATAATGTTATAACAGTAATTATTCTATTCACATGGTTATAATTGAAATTTGTCTGGCTGTTTTTATGTTACTAAAACAGACTTTAAATCCCAGACTTATGGAAGGAGAAAGCACTTCTTGGAACAACTGCATGCATATTAACATGAGAAATTTTAGTTATTAGAGAGACATTTTAGTTGCAAACTGATGATCCCTTATGCTCATGCAATTTATAAATCTGTGGCTCCAATTAATAGTGAGAGTTATTTGGAGTGTTTCCCATAGCTCATATTGCATTTTGACTGACAAATAACATTGTACGGGGGCGGGTCTTCAACTAGAGAAGCAGAAACAAACCAGTAGGCCAGTGTTGTAAAGTTTGTATTATTCAAATTTAAGAAAGCATCTACTAAACCTTCATTTTATTTTAGGAACTACAGGTATAGAAATAGATACCATAGAGCAGTTGAGGCATATCCTTACACCTACTTAATGTCAGGCATATGGAGTAATATGAGGGTCAGAAATTACGGACTTCAAGGGACTCAAAACCCCATTTATAACTTCCATATCCCCATTTAGAATCATGACTCCAGTCTGGGAAATATTGCTGTAAAGGAAACTAACAATTCTTTACCTGAAAAGAGATTTCTTCCTTGTCTTCCAAGAAGGGATTTGTAAGAAACAGACTAAATTTCACTGATATGAATGGAAATATGTCCACTCAAATGTAGAGACATCTAGATTTAAGTCAGCCAAGGATCTGGTCCTGTCATTTCAGAATCAATGAAATAACCTACAAATCATTAGTCCCCCGACCTTTTCTGGTCCTGACAAGTAATTTGGTGTGGCCCAATTCAGCAACAACTGTTCACATGCCTGAAATTCACAGAAAACAGGGACATAACTGTTTTAGCTACTCAGCTACATGTGATATTTACTGTGCAGTAGATTAATTCTACTGCACATTACAGCATCACAGCAAAAGCCATTCTAATTCACTAATGTGCAGTACAAATAGTCTACTGCCCATCAAGTGTCACAAAAAGACTGTGTACTATTGCTACGATCCATTAGCACTGGCTACTGCGCATTTATGTAGCAGGTCATATTATAGGTACTAAACTTAATGCACAGTAGCAATGGGGAATTAATGCATGTGTAGATGCGCCCTATGGTAATTTTCCCTAAACCCATTCTTATCCCACTGTGAGAGCAAAACAAGGGCAGTTCACCTGAATGAAACAATAATGTTTCCCTGATTTATTATTCATTTACTACCAAGCAACTGCAAGTATAGGAATAGTTGCTATAGAGCAGCTGAGGTATAGAAAGGACTATGCCCTCTTAATTTTAGGCATATGGAGTAATACAAGGCTCAGGGGAATTATGGGCTTCATGGGAATCAAACCCCACCTGTAACTACCACAACCCCATTTAGAATCATGACTCTAGTTGAGTAATTATTGCTGTAGAGAAAACTAATATTTCTTTGCCTGAAAAGAGATTCCAGAAGCATAGCCATGTATCCATCAAACAATTAAATTTAATAGATCTCTTTATGGGATTCCTTGGTACTTTTATGACCACTATTGACATACTTTGCTAAATACTGATGGAGCATTGTGGCTTGCTGCTTGGCAAACCTGCAGTAAATCTATATGTATTGTCTAGGCAGAAGCTATTTCACAGTATTCTTCTTCAGTGTCACTGTCCCAATTTCCTTTCATACCTTCAAGCTCTTTGGAACATTAACAAGTAGGTGGTGTTTAACTTTCAAGTAACAATGAACTGACAAAGGAGCACAGACATTCATTTTGTTTCTATCATTATATTGATGATTTCTTGCTGGGGGTAGGGGGAAGGTGGGTGCACTACTGTTTGGGAATTGCTGTATTTTAAGTTGCTGCTTTGGGCCATTTGGAACTGTCATCATTTAGATTATGATAATATGCCTCTCTCTTGTTGCAAACCTCCGGTTGGGTGCCTGTTAGGATACAATATTATCATACAAATTACATATCCATCTTAATTTGGCATGATACTCTGTAGCTTTGCTTCCATTAAAGGTTTTCAGTTGAAAAGATAAACTAAATAAAACCATGAGTAGAGAGAGGCAAAGGTGGGTTAAAGGGATCAAAAGGGATCTCTCAGCCATGCCCCTTCTTTCCTCATTTCTCTATCCTTCGTACTTAAATGACTTTATTCCTTTCTCCTTAGTACCCCTGCTCTCTGTGGGCACGTCCAGATGAGCAGGAACATGTGTTTCCCTGGGGACAAATAACTGCTACATGTCCCCAGGAAACACCCGTGCCATGTGCACTGTGGCATGCAGCAGGTTCCCCCTGTGGTGTAGTGGAGGCTGGGGCTAGCAACTGTGCTAACCCCAGCAGCCTTACCTGAGGTCTTGGGGGCCTCTAGGAGCTGCAGCCATGGTGCTCTTGCAGCAAGAAACCTGGCCAGCAGGCTCCAGGTTTGGGTGGCACACACTGCCACCACATGCACCACCCCACTTTTTCAGGGGGAGGAGGGGGTTTGACCCCAGGATCTCTTGGGGTCAAAAAAACTCCTGTTCTGTGAAGCAGCAGAGTGGTGAATGCCTGCATGTGTGGTGTGTGGCACCACAGTCGGGTCCACGGGAGCCACATACTGCATGTCCATGCTCATCTGGACTTGACCTGCAAGACCATTCATAGCATCTGAAGAAGTAGGCTGTATCCTAGGAATGCTCATGCCTCTCTGAATGAGTAGTGTCACACATTCAACCAATAGGTGCAATTAAAATGCAAGCAAACACACACTCTAGCAGTTTAGTACATGTTAAGTGCCATACATGTTGCAAAGTTGCTCCCTTCCAGGTGAGGATTACCTATAGATGTTGTCACATGATCACTTGCAAGGGCAACAAATCATTAGAATAACTGTGATGCACTGAAGTTCATATGTATTTAAGTTAGTATGTCAGATAATCCTTACCTGAAAGGGAACAACTTTACAGCGCCACAATGGCATTTAACACTCACTAAAGTGCATGAAAGTGCATCTGATTGCATTTTAACTTCACTTAGTAAGCCTTAAATTGAATGTATGAGCCTTAATGTACTAACTTTAATAGTTCACAGCATCCCAGTGATTCACAACCATTGCAAGTGACTGTGTAACTACAACCTGATGTGCCACACTGCCCTACCTTCTTCCAAATAAAAAAAGCAAGTAGAAGTGCACCAATACATCAGTCCATATCATATCGGCACCAATATAAGGAAAATTGACGTGTTTGGTAATCAGCTTTTTTTGGCTGATCTGGCCAATGACGTCACCAATAAATGCCGTGTGCATGGGAGCAGCCACAGCATGCATGCACCCAGGAGAGCACCTTGGCAGTGCAGCCATCCAGTAAATCTGTTGGTGACAAGAGATAGAGAGGAAGGAAGGGACATGGAGGGGGCAGATCGAGGTCCCCATGGTGAGTGAGGGCTGTAACTGGGGCTGGGGCAGGCACTGCCCAGCCAGGGCAGGGTGGAGCATGGAACAGAGCCATGAGCAGCTCACCTGGGAATCATGGTGGAGGAAAGACTCCCACCACTGTGTGCACCTCTGACAGAGCAACGGGGGGCACATACTCCCTGGATCTGACTGTGGGGTGAGGGTGGGCTGCCGCTGTGGGCTAGGGCCATGGGCAATGCTGGCCTTTTCCCAGTGAAGGAGCTGGTCCAGGGCTGTGCTTGAGGTGGCTGGTGGCAGTGCTGGGAGTGGGAGCTATGGGGGAGCGGCAGCCACCCCAAAATTTGGCATAGCCCCCTGAACCCTCCCTCCCAGTGTCACTGCCACCCACCTCAAGCACCTCCCTGGCCCAGCCCCCACACCAGGATGAGGCCGGTGCAGCCCCCGGCCCCAGCACACAGCAGCAGCCTGCCCTCACCCCACATGCACGGGCTCCCCATGCCTTCCCCAGAGGAGTGCACAGTGGCAGGAGCCACCCCACCTTCCCTGTGCCCCCCAGACAAGTCAGTAATGACTCTGTCCCCCACCTCAGCTGGACAGCATCTGCCCCTACCCCAGCTCCAGCCCCACTACATCCCTCATCATGGGGGACTCAATCTGCCCCCTGCCCATGATGCTTACCTTCCCCCTGCCTCTTCACTCAAACAGACTTACCAGCTGGAAACTGCTCTCCAAGCTGCCAGGTTGCATATCAGCAACTGGATCACTATCAGCTGATAGGATTTGTTAATAAGTGGCCATTGGAATCAGCCCAAAAAATCTTTATCAGTGAACCCCTACTAGTAAGAGATTTTGTGCGCAGCAGGTTGTACCTCCATCTTCATCTTTTTTCAAAGTGACTCTGAGTTGTTGCAATATGTTGAAGAGTAGACTTTGTGATGTCTGTCTCGTGACTCTACTAGATTGTTGTTCACATTACAGAGCATGAATAAGAGATCACAAACTTTTTGTTTGTCTGCTTTATGGTGTTACATATAATCATGTCAGCTGAGAAATATGGTGGACTTGAAACAGACTAAAATGTGCACTACCCGTTCTACTAAATGTGTGTGCATTTTGCAGAGCCCTCTCCCCACTCTTTTTTTAAATAAAATTTCTGCAAAACTCATGAAAAGTAATAAAAGCTAGCAAACTAATGCCTAGAGCTTCCATTGCTTTTTAGTTGTCAGCAATGTATTTCAAATGTCTTTGTATATGCACAAATCTTTTGATGGCCTGAATTTTTTTAAAACAAGCACTTTGTCCAATCAGTTTTGAGACCTTTTAAAAGACCTTGTGCAAATGATAAAATTGTACTTGGTGCCTAACCCATTAATTATGAAGGATGCCTTTTAATTACAAAGTCAAAACTGTATTTACTGATGGAACAGTGGCAAGACTTCGAGTGTACAGCAAATTTTATTCCATGCAGAAATGATTCAAGTCTAGTCCCAGATGTGCCTATAAAGATAGCCAGATTGAAAAATAAGCACATGGCTTATGGAGATCCTTACTACAGCAGCTCATTAATTTTATGAATAATGGCTTTTTATCATAAGAACTGGGACCATGCATCACAACTGTACTGGGAATTAAAGCACTGATATGTAGGTTTTTAAACATTAAAAATCTCTCCTTCTGAGCATATTTACCAACTGAAACTGATAGATCAACAGATCATTAGGGCTATCAAAATGTATTCAAGTAAAATAAGACTTTCTCCCATTCTCACCTGCGAAAATTGACCTTCTAGGTCTTTAGAAGTAAAATGCAGATCCTAAATGGTAAAGGTTTTATTGGAGAGGGGAGGGGAAGGGGTTTTGGCTTGGCTTGGCTTGGCTTGGCTTGGCTTGGCTTGGCTTGGTGGGGTTTTTATGGCAGTGACTAAGGCCCAGATCCTATTCTACCTATCGGACATATAAGTTTAGATGGCTGCATGGCCAAAAAACGTGAGTGATCCAATTGAGGCCAGCCAGTCACACAGCTTTCCTATTGTATCAATAAGTGGCCAAGTAGCCCTGCAAAGCAAATAAGCACTGAACAGGGAATCACCTGCAGGCAACTAACAGAAAATGCTAGTCAGTCATATGCCTTAGGCATCTGCTTTGGCTGAACATTTTGCTCATCCCTCATTTTAGGATTCAGATCCACTTGGATGAGAAGTCTGTACCTCCAGAAGAAAAGAGTAGGATATGTTTTTTCCCTAATAACCTAGCAGTTATGGTACTTGCCCAGGAAGTGGGATACTCGGCTATATTTATTCTATTTAGTTAGCCACACTGGCTGAGAGCATCCTTATTCTCCTGCCAAAGCGGGGCTATTAGGAGAACAGAAATACAAGAATCATGGAGTTAAAGAAACAGCAGACAAATGGAACATGATACGTGTTGGTACCCAGAGGCCTTCAGGCCTGGGTTTTGATCTTTGTGCTTAGCTTAAGCTGTGTGCTTAGCTTGAATTGTGGTCAAGACTTGCACTTGGTGAAAAGGAGCAGATGAAAAAATACCATTCCTGACTTAAAATGAATCAGGAAGCGGCATTGTGTTCATTACATGGGGGTGGAGGGAAGCATGCTGTATTGCTTTTGACTAAGTACACAATTGTAACTGCTAAGGTTACAATTATCTTGACTTTTTCTATTTAGAATTGCAACTGTTAGGGTTTAATACATTTGCTTATAGTCAAGAACAACCATGTCTTAATCTCCACACTTGTTTAAAACACCTGTAATAGCATCACTGGACGTAACACACTGTAGCCTAGTGTGGTGAGCATTCCCTAAGAGGGGTGGATCCCTGGGTTCTGCACCCAATGCTGTTCATGTATTTTCCATTAACATTGTTACTAGCTATCTTACCTTCAGAATTTCTAATCACAGATTTTTTCGTCATTCCCTACCTAAAAGAAAAGTCTTTGTCTTTCTTATATCGTAAGAAGAGACACCATACACAGGAATCACACCACTTCACAGTAGTTTTAGAACTTCAGATAGACCTTTCTGATGCAATTCTCCTTCCTCTTTGTTCCATTTATGGGTTACAAGTATTAATATGTTACTAGTGAAAGTGAAAGAACATTTTAATGTAAAATATTTGACATCTTCCCAAGAATAAATCCATTTTTCTCTCAGACTCTCCAGATCTATATTTATTCTTTCTCCTTGTGTCGCCTCTGCTTTAATCCTTGATGCTTGTCTCTCTCAGGTTTCTAACTGTTATTAAACTGTTTTTATGAACAAGCTATTTATTTAGCACAGTTAAGAGTGTCTACATGTGCTCACCATCAGTAACATTTTTTTCCTATGTATGTTTTCCCATTCCCTCCTTTTTAATGTTTTACTACCAAAACTCTCTTTCTCTGAAGCTAGGTTTCCTAATGGCAGGGTAGCTACTGATAGCATTTCAAACAGGTATGTATGAACTGAAAGAAGTTTGATACTCCTAGTCCTGTTCTTAAAGCTACAGTCTTCCTCAGGATACTCTGTACACTGAATATCATAAGGCTTCTACAAGGGTAGCAGTTACAATTCTTCTAATTATTGTATACTTTCTTTGTATGTATGCACAGATCCAGAGTTTTGAAATGGAGGGTGCAGATGGTGAGGTGCATCATCAATATAAAACACCACCTAGTTTTCTCCAGTTGAAAATAAACTAGAAGCTTTACTACTATGCTAAGGGTCTAGAGCTGTACTATTTGGTTTAAGATTGATACTAAAACAAATATAACTTCCTTGGAATGAGTTAAAAACAATCTGGAGGGTGTGAAATAGGAGCCCCATTACCTGGAGCAACTAACAGACAGCAGAATTGCAGAACAAAAACTATCTGGATTGGTGGAACATCAAGACCATTACAAAAAAGAAAGGGTCATTAACACGCATGGAATGAAGAGTTTAGAAGGGATCACAGATTACAACAAGCCATGAAGTCAAAATTCAGCCCTTATCATGAAATTATTGTGTTCAAGTCCCAAGCCTTCAAAACACTTTTAGGGTGCCTACAGACATGCTCATTTGCATTCTAATTAGAACATGTCCAAGCAGACTCAATTAATCAAGTCTGCTCCATGTTCTAATTAGAATGCTCCAGTGTTACCTCACCATCATGTGTATTAAGCCCATGCACACTTCAAAATGGCTTCGGGGGTCTTTTATCTAAACCTCATTAATTGAGCTTTAGCTAAAACATCCTGCAGCCATTTTGAAATGCATGGGAGCTTAATATACGTGTCAGTGAGCTGTTTTAAGTAGAGCAGCTGTCTGGGAAACACTGCAGTTAAAATGCACCCCAACACATCCCTGAGCATGTGTATAGGCAGCCTTAGAAAGAGGTAACTACCTTTTTCTGCGTCTCTAAGTAAGATATTCACATAGCTAAAAAGAGATGGATTCATGGTATGAAGTTCACACCTCGTTAAAGTCATATCAAAACCTTCACTGACTTCAGTGGAACCGTTATTCTCAGTGTAAATCTGGATGCAAAATGTAGGAGCAAATTGCACAAGAAATGTACTCATTTTTGAGAATTTAGCTGTAAAGAGAGCTATATTTTTCTCTAAAAGTTATGTTTCAGTTTATTCCAGCATGTGCTCCATTTTCCTCCTTTATTTAATGAGGTACTGAATAAATTATCCACCCACAGTTCCCAAAGTGCAGAGTATTCCTGCCAACAAAAACAACAAAAATAATACCAGAAAGCTTTTTTTTTGTTGTTCTTTTACCTAAGCTCCCAACATATTTTATTTATATTTTGAATTTCATCCTGTACAACATAGAATCAGGCATTCATTACATGCATAGCCAAATAAAAAACTGAACATGGAACTCCCAGAAGCCTTTGTGTTAACATTTAAAATTGACAGGCGTTAGATGAAACAGAGGCTATTGGGAACTGCCTGTTCACATTCTGCTGGTAGAAAGCATGAAGAACAGTTGGATGAAAATTTTGAAAAGCTCATTTCTTTTCATCCAAGACCAGCAGGTCAGAACTAATTTCTTTTGGTCCAAGATCACCAGTTCTTTCCGTTTGGGCTAAAAGAGATTTTTCTGCAGATGTAGCAGTGCTAGGACTTACAGTTTTTAGAACAGATAGGGGGAAATGATACAACAGTTCCCACTGGAAATGTAATTTAATCAAAATAATTTTTTTGAAGGAATGTGTTGAAGTTGATAAAATTTTCAATGCAAGTGTCAGTAACTGTTTTTAGTGTTTCGATTTATTTTGATAACAACAAAACTTTTCAGTAAGGTTGCATTGTTTCTTTTTGGCTTTTGATTATTTTCATTTTATATTGCATTTCATATGTTACATTTACTACACATTTTATACACACACACATTATTAAAATGAAATTATTCATTATCAAAATATCAAGTTTTCCTTTAAAATAATCTATTGTGTAATCAGTTTCAGAGCTTTCCACTTTCTTGTTGATTGGAAGTAAATTTGGTTTTAAACCTCAGAATTTTCTATGAAAATTCTCTTTTCTGACAGCTTACATTTTGACTACTTATGATTCCGCTGAGGTCAGGACAGTGATATGCACTATGTTCAGTGAGTTACACTATCAGTGTAGGAAAAAAAGAAGAATATAAGAAGCAATTACTGTGTGAATGAAAAGATGCTAGTGTCAAACTGGAAAACTGGTGGACAGAAAGAACTTGTTGATACTGGGGTGCAAATGGAAGTAATAGATAAGTCTGAAAATGCACATGGATTGATTTAACTGATGGCATGATGAGAGAGCAGAATGGAAGGTGGAGGCAAGTAATTGCAAGAAGAAAGAAAGTAAGGCAAAGTCTGATTACATACAGAATTGGACGAACTCAGAACAGAAGTTAAGTTTATAAAAGCCTCCCAGCAGGGAGAGGGGGATCTGCAACTGCAGTGAAGCCTTCACAGTAGGTTTTGTGTCAGAGACCTAGCAGTAATGTGCTTTTCCTTCTCTATCAGCATTTTTCACAAGTGTCATTAGTTAATTTGCTGGGAGGATTTTTCCAGCTGCCCTTACCACCGCTAGTTCAAATAGCCAAATTACATACCCCGTGCTGCAGGCATTTTATTTTACAGTGTTTGAGTCTGATTTTGAAGGAGCATTAAGCTTGGCCTTCTTTCTGTGCTCACAAATAATTGCAAGCACAGCTAATTTTGAATGGAAATAGTGAAAAGCACCTGTTTCACTAACTGGGGTCTGAGAGCAATCTGCTAGTGATCTATCAGCATTGGCTGCTGCAACTAACTCTGCTAAAAAAATTGTGCCCATAATTCTATGTGAGTAAAAAAAGTCATGGGGGAAAGAAGAAAAGGATAAAATATGTCAATTTATTTAGGAAATTATACAAACACACCCAAATATTGAAGACTGGGGTTTCATTTAGTTTTTCATTAACCATCAATGCACTTACATTGCAAAATAAAATCATTTGTGTTGAGAATCATTAGCTGTTGAGCAGAAAGAGAAGAGGCATAGATGGACAGTTCTGTGCTGTGGGCAGTGGGCAGTTCATAGGACAGCAGCCGCTGTGGAGCAGCCAGCCACTGTGGCCTGGCCAGCAGTACAGCAGCTGCTGTTTTTGTGTCTGTGACCGCCATGGCCTCAAACATCTGGTCACGTGCAGCCTTGGTTCGAGTGCCCAGTGTTGTACACCTCACAGACTCCAGTAAGCCGTTGAGTAGGTGTTTACTCTTTGAGTAGCCTTCCCTAGTCTCATCTTCCATGACTTTGAATGTTTCCCAGTGGTGGGGTGACTACTCGGGGTCCCTCTGCGATATGAGATCTGTCCAGCAGTCACCTGCAGGGCTCCACCACCCCTACACCCTGACCTTACACCACCTTGATGGGTCACTGGGTCTTCTTGGCCACACTCCTGCTCTTGTCCATTGTCCAGCTGTGGAGGCCTTGTAAGTGCCCTCCCATCCTGGGTACCAGCTATCGAGCCTGATTCCCTCAGCCTGCCTCGGGATGCCTGTGGTCGGAGATTCTGGCCGTGAAACCTGTTCCCTCCAGAGTGTTAGAAATAGAATATTGTTAGAAACACGCAACTTGCATCTTGCACCTGATAAAAAAAAAATACTGCCAAGGACTTTTTCTTTCCCAGCCTTGCTACAGCCTTTCTTATGCTAATTGCAGTTTCTCCCCCTCACCTGCCTTAAGTCTTTCTCATGCGGATTGCAGGAGACAAAATTCAATTATCTGTGTCCTTGAAAGGGGGGGAGGGGAAAGTAAACTTTTGGTGACCTGTTGTAGTTTCTAAGCATGCTTAATTAGCTGATGCATATTTACTTCTCCGCCCTGCATACTTAAGTAGTTAATTATACTATACATGCAATGTATGTAGTGATGTAATTTACATGTATGCTTGTATGAAACAGAAGTAAGCTATAAGAGTTCCTGTTTCTGCACACGTGCCCAGGAAAGAGAAAAGAAATGTCGCTTGCGAATACCAGTGCGGGGTCAGAGTAATCTAAGTACCTGACTCTGCTCTGACCTTTGTTTGCAAACAAATGCCACCTTTGTGCCATTTACTGTATGTGTGTCTGTGATTTTTTGCGAGCCTCCAGAGAAACGAACCACTTTATGCATCAATTGGCGACCATGGCAGGACACCTTCTGGATCACCTTGGAACCCAGTGACAAGATCGTCTCTGCCACCATGGGGAGCGCGCACCGAGCCGCCTTTTTGGACTCGCCCATGGGGTTCGAGACGTGAGTCGGGGTATCCGAGAGATTAAAGGCTCCTGTGCAAAATTTTTGGTTTTTGAGGATGCTAGACACACATTCTGGCATTCTGATCGAGATCTCTGGGATACCTGAGTGAGTATACGAATTCCCTTGCCCAATTTGGTCTGGATCCGGGAAAAAGACATGTTCAATTTAGTTTAATACTGGGGAATTTTCAGCCTGATATATACGAACAGTCTGTAACTAGGATCTTTTAGTATTTGGTGCGCGTTGGGCACACTCTTGTGGGCATATGGGTGCGGGTCGCTCCCGTGTAGAAGACTCAGGTACGCCTTTAGGTTATATATTACAAAACTTCAGCAAATTTGCAAAGCAGGCAGATTATGTAGTGAAGATGAAAAAGGGTGATTTAATTAAGTTTTGTCAACTTGAGTGGCCAACATTTGGGGTCCACTGGACCCTGAAAGGATCCTTTGTAGTAAAAGAAGTGATAGCTATCCATGAAATAGTTATGCAGAACGGATATTGGAATCAATTTCCTTATATCGATTGTTGGTTGGAAGTGGTTCAAAATCAGCCACCTTGGATTAAGAAATGCTTAGTAAAGTCTCATGTGATGGTTATTAAAGGAAAGACTCAAGGAGGACCGCCTGTACTCCCTGAGTCTAATGCGGGGGGGATTCTGAATTGGCTGAGTATCGGACCCGGTCTCCGGTCACCCTTTCAGGTAGCAAGGATGAATCAGACACCTCCTTGGGATCCAGTCCCTCTGCACCACCCCTACCTCCCTCAGGGAAACCCACTGGCGTATCAAAGCATACCTAATAATTCAGAGCATGTGCTTCAGCCAAGTGCCCCATCTGAATCAGGGAATAAGGGCTATTATTTGCGCAAGACTGTAGAATCACAGCCGGTGCTGAATTGCCCGATGCGAGAGGTTATCGGAGAGGGGGGCAATGCAACTTTTGTCTACACCCCATTTAGTACTTCATTTAACTGGAAGAATCAGAGCCCCTCTTTTCATGAAGACCCTGAAAAGATGAGGGATCTGTTTTGATCTATTGGACAAACCCATCGACCCACTTGTACTGATGTCCAGATGATGCTCCAAACCCTCCTGACCCCAGAGGAGAGGAGATTAGTGTTGGAAACGGCAGAGTGCATTGCAGCAGCCCGGGTAGAAGTGGAGGGAGCTGGTTGTACCTTGCGTGATACCTGCCCTGTTGAGGAACCGAGATGGAATAATCATACCGCAGAAGGAAGAGAGCTGAGTGGACGGTATCTCGGGATTATAGTGGAAGCAATGGGGAAGGCAGTGCCTCGGGTTACTAATCTGTCTAAATTGTATGAAGTGAGACAGAGAAAAGAAGAGGATCCCTCAGCTTTCCTCAGGAGGCTGTATAAGGCGTTCCGCAGGTTTTTGGACCTAGATCCAGAAGCCCCAAATAATCAACGCATGGTAAATCTTATGTTTATTGGTCAGTCCACTACTGATATTCGTAAGAAGCTACAAAAAACTGAGGGAGGTGCTGGGAAACCGATTTCAGAGCTGGTGGAAATTACATATAAGGTATATGGGAATCGGGAGCAAGTGCAGGAGCGCAAGGAGGATAAAAAGGCTCAGCGACAGATGGCAGCGCTGGCAGCTGCTATAACTGGAGGTAACCCTGGAAAGGCTGGGATGCAGAAAGGGAAAGGAGAAAGAGTGGGAGCAAACGTTTGTGCTTACTGCAGGGAGAAAGGACACTGGAAGAGGGAATGCCCAAAGTTAAAGGAGAAGAGAGAGGGGGAACCAAGAGGTCACCTCATGTGGGCAGAGGAAAAGGGTGAGGACACAGAATGAAGGGGACGGGGATCTAAGACCACTACCCTTCATGTTGGAGCCCGAGAAGATCCCATGGTAACCATTAAAATTGGTGGCAAAAACTTTGAAGCCTTGGTGGATACTGGGGCTACATTTTCAATGATTCCAAAAAAAAAAACCCTGTGCAAGAGCTAGTGAACAGCATGTTCTTGTAAAAGAGATTGAAGGAACGCAATCCCGACTCCCCATTTGTAAGCCACTCCTCACCAAAGTGGTGGACCATTTGCTTGAGCACTCCTTTGTATATTCTCCAAGTTGCCCGGTTGCACTACTACTTTGGCGGGACCTACTAACAAAACTCCAAGCTGAGATATTTTTCAGAGACGACCAGATGGTGGTCCAGTTACCTGTCAAGCAGAGCTCGAACTATCAGATGGCTCTCCTGAAGGACCGACACCCTGTAGTAAGTTCTGAAGATCACATGACTGGAGTAGACCCTTCGGTATGGGCTGATGGAACCCCTGCACGAGCTAAGTCGGTCTCCCTGGTAAGGATCATACTCAAGGATGGAGAGGGGCCCGTTCGAGTAAAGCAGTATCCACTCAGCCAAGTGGCCAGAGTTGAATTCAAGCCGTTAATAGAGAAATACAAGAAGTACAGATGACTAGTGGAAGGATCCTCACCATATAATACCCCCATTCTTGGAGTGCCGAAGGCAGATGAGGTCTCATACAGACTGGTCCAAGACCTGCGAGCAGTAAATAAGAAGGTCCTTTCAGACCACCCTGTAATCCCGAACCCACACACGATTTTGACACAAGTACCAAGGGAAGCTGAAATATTTTCAGTGCTAGATTTGAAAGATGCTTTCTTCTCCATTCCCCTTCACCGAGAGAGTCAAAAATTGTTTGCTTTTGAATGGGAGGACCCAGATACTTTCCATAAAGCCCAACTCATGTAAACAGTTCTTCCACAAGGATTCATAGCAGCCCCCCAAATTTTCAGACTTGCCCTTCAGAAGGACTTGGAGGAGTGGAAGGAATCGCACCCCGCAGTGACTCTCCTCCAGTATGTGGATGACCTGCTAGTTGCAAGCCCAAATTTGCAACTCTGCGAGGAAGCCACCAGATCACTACTAAACACTCTAGGGGGAAAAGGATATAAAGTCTCTAGAGAGAAAGCCCAAATATGTCAGCCTCAAGTTACATTTTTGGGATATAAGCTCTCAAAAGAAGTCAGAGCCCTGAGTGCAGATCGCATACAGGCAATCCAAGGTCTAGCCTCACCTAAGTCACCCAAGGAACTGCGGGCATTCCTAGGGCTAACTGAGTTCTGTCGACTATGGATACCAGATCATGGTGGAAAGGCTAGACCACTGTATGACTCCCTGACTAAGGAGAGTCTCACTGAATGAAAATAAACTAAAAAAATGCAGCATGCCTTTGATCTGCTTAAGGCAGCATTAACCCAGCCCCCTGCCCTGGCCATCCCAAATAATAAAAAGCCATATCAACTGTATGTTCATGAAAATCAAGGGGTTGCATCAGGGGTGCTGACACAGCCATCAGGCCCAACCTGGAGACCCATGGGATATTACTCAAAGGTTCTAGATCCAGTTGCGCTCAGGTAGCCAGCCTGTCTTCGGGCTGTGGCAGCCACAGCAGTGGTTGTTGAAGAAGCCCAGAAGATAGTCATGGGTGCGGATATGGAAATACACACCCCACATGGAGTTCCCCAGATTCTAGGGACCGAGGGAGGAAAGTTTCTCAACCCCTCCAGACAATCACAGTATAAGATATTTTTGCTCTCTAACCCAGGACTTACTTTCAAACATACTACAGCCTTGAACCCTGCAACCTTGCTGCTGGAACCAAGGAGACCAACGCATGACTGCCTTGAGGTCCTGAATCAAACCACACAGGTGTGACCTGATCTTGCTAAGGACCCAACTAAAGACCCAGATGCCAAATACTTCATAGACGGCTCCAGCTCTGTCATCAATGCAAAAAGATGAACAGAATGTGCAGTGGTAACCTTGGATAAGGTAGTATGGAGGAAGTCATTGCCGAGCTCATGGTCGGCACAGGCCGCAGAACTCACTGCGCTCACCCGAGCATTACAGTTAGGGACAGGCAGGCGGGTTAATGTATACATTGATTCTCGCTATGCTTTCTCTACGGTTCATACACACAGACTATTGTGGAAAGAAAGGGGTTTCATTATGGCTTCTGGGAATAAAATTGCTAATGGCCCTCAGATTATCAAGCTACTAGAGGCACTCCACCAGCCTAAAGAGGTAGCAGTCATTCATATGCGGGCCCATGGGAAGGCTGCTGAGGAAAAGCATAAGCTTAAAAATGCAAAGGCTGATGCGGCAGCAAAAGAAGCCGCATTTATTGGTGGAGAGGCAGAGAAAGTATCCAGGCAGGCCGTGTCCCATGCCATATGGCCATACGTCCAAAATTTAGTCCCTCAGTACTCCCCTGAAAAAGATAAATTTGCACAGACAGCTTGTGCAAAAAAGAACTCCCAGGGGTGGTGGATAGTACCGGGAGGAAAGGTCATGATACCCAGGCCATTGCTTCAGAAGGTGCTGCAACAACTCCATGCAAGTACCCATATGGGAGGCTTGGCTATGAGTGATCTAGTGATCCGCCAAGCAGTAGCCCCAGGGCTATATGTAAAAGCTCCAGGTGCATCACATGCCAGAAAGTAAACCCTCAAAGGAAACCCCCTGTGCCAATGGGAGGTAGACCCTGGGCAGCGTACCCTGGACAAGCATGGCAAATTGATTTTGCCAAGCTCCCACGGTCCGGACATCATGGGTTTTTACTTGTCATAGTAGACCAGCTCTCCGGTTGGGTAGAGGCATGGCCCACCAGGACTGCCACTGAGGCTACAGTAGTGAAGTATCTGTTGCAAGAGATCATTCCCCGGTATTCTCTGCCTGAATCCATCGAGTCGGATCAAGGACAACACTTTGTGGAAAAGGTAGTTCAAGAGGTCACACAAGCCCTCAAGATCACTTGGAAACTACACACACCATGAAGACCACAGAGTTCAGGACAAGTGGAACGCATGAATAGGACCTTAAAAACTCTACTCACCAAGATCTGTATTAAAGCACGCCTTAAGTGGCCTCAAGCATTACCGTTAGCTCTTATTGCATCCGAAACACTCCCCGACGGGGCATTAAATTAACCCCATATAAAATTATGTTTGGCAAGCCCCCTCGAGTCTTACCCCCGGGATGCGAAAAAATATAACTTTTGAGTTAAATAATAGCGCGATTCATATGTACATTATTGCTTTACAGTCTGTCTTGTCTTCTTTTCACAGGTATGCAGCCTCCTTTCAGTGCCTGCCTTTAGATGTTCCGGTACATAACTTCTGCCCGGGAGACTGGGTCTTGGTGCAGCGGTGAAAAAAAAAACCTTTGACTGAGAGGTGGAGTAGCCCTTTCCAAGTACTTCTAACAACCACACCGCTGTAAAAATTGCTGGCCATAACCGTTGGATACACCATACCCATGTGAAACAACATCCACGAGCGTCAGAGACACCAACTCGCAGGACGAACTCACTCCGGAAGCTGAGTCGTCCTCGAAACAACAAGCCAGCAAGTGGAGCTGTAAACCTACTGGTGATCTCCAAGTGCGCCTGAAACGACTTAATCAAAATTCAGAAAATTAGACAAGAAAGCAAAAAAAAAAAAGTTTAGGCTGTATTTGATCTCAGAAAAGGGAAAATACGGTAAAAGTCTTAATATGCCTTGTTGTTATCTATGTAATAAAAAAAGCAGAATTGAGCAGCTCTAGCCACCAGCCTATATCCCCACTTCCCCCAATTGCTCCCCCAGGAACAAATTTGTATGTTGACATGATGGAAAGAATTGCAGGTACCTTCAATCTCACCAACTGCTGGGCCTGTGGGGGACTCCAAGAGGCCAGAGGCCGATGGCCTTGGAGAACTTTTCCTTTGGCCCCAAAGTGGCTAGTGAGTAGTAAGGCGGATGTTAAAAGTACTAGTCAAGAATGGAATAAGAACCACAGCTGGGAGCTTTCCCAAGTGGCATTGGGAAAGTATTGCATCAGTAATAATAGTACAGAAAAAAAGTTTAAAACATAGCCATTGCATATGGACTTTAAAAGTGAGATGGATAAACCTTACAAAATTAGAACAGCTTTATTACCCTAACAGCCCAGGGTATAATCAGCTAGTGTGGCAGCATCCTAATAAAACAATTGCATGGTTTAATAAATATTGGAGTGCCACAAATCAAAGTAATGATTGGACAGATTGTACAAACAAAAACCAAGATGAACTATGGGATTGTTCCATGAGAGGAGGCCTCGCAGCTGCTGGTCCTTTGGGTCCAGAAGGAGGCTTAGGGTTTCCCGAGATGCCCTATGGTTGAGCCCTTCCAAATGCCACTAATAGAGAAAATAAGGCCTTAAGAGAATACTATTGGATTTGCAGACAACGGGCCTATACAATACTACCACAAGGGTGGGTAGAAACCTACTACATTGGGGTGATTGTACCAGCTTTCTTTTTACTACCGTCTGAAATTAAAAATAAGTTGAGAGTCTCTTTATATGATGATTAGAAAAGGACCAAAAAAAGTATTGATATAAGTTTGACACAGGGTGGCTCCCAAAAGTGGAAGAAAAATGAGTGGCCTCCTCAAAGAATTATTGAATATTATAGACCAGCTACATGGGCTAATGATGAGAGTTAAGGATACCAGACACCAATATACATGTTAAATAAAATTATCAGGTTGCAGGCAGTCTTAGAAATAATTACTAACCAAACTGCCACTACTCTCGAGTTACTGGCCCGACAGAGTTCTCAGATAAGAGAAGCCATATACCAAAATCGAATGGCCTTAGACTATTTACTTGCAGAGGATGGCGGAGTCTGCAAAAAGTTCAACCTTTCTAATTGTTGCCTCCAAATAGATAATAACAAAAAAGCAGTCTGAAAGATTGCCAAAGAAATTAGAAAAATAGCCCGTGTACCAATACAAACGTGGAAAAACACATGGGATAAAGACTAGTGGTCTAATCTACTTAGAGGACCCTGGTAGAAAAAGGTAGGGTTTGTATTTCTGTGTGCTATAACTGGATTGATTTTTACTCCCTGCCTTATTCCCTGTTTCATGAGATTAATAACCACCACAGTTAAAGAAATGCAGGTTGCAACAGTTCCCCTCAAAGCGCAGACTGTAGCAAAAGTCATGGTACTCAAAAAAATTCCTCGTAATTATCTTGATCTACCTAAATGAAAGTGGGGAGCAGAAAGCATCTTCAGGGGGGAATATTGTTAGCAATAGAATATTGTTAGAAACACGCAGCTTGCATCTTGCACCTGATAAAAAAAAAATACTGCCAAGGCCTTTTTCTTTCCCAGCCTTGCTACAGCCTTTCTTATGCTAATTGCAGTTTCTCCCCCTCACCTGCCTTAAGTCTTTCTCATGCGGATTGCAGGAGACAAAATTCAATTATCTGTGTCCTTGAAAGTGGGGGAGGGGAAAGTAAACTTTTGGTAACCTGTTGTAGTTTCTAAGCATGCTTAATTAGCTGATGCATATTTACTTCTCCGCCCTGCATACTTAAGTAGTTAATTATACTATACATGCAATGTATGTAGTGATGTAATTTACATGTATGCTTGTATGAAACAGAAGTAAGCTATAAGAGTTCCTGTTTCTGCACACGTGCCCAGGAAAGAGAAAAGAAATGTCGCTTGCGAATACCAATGCAGGGTCAGAGTAATCTAAATACCTGACTCTGCTCTAACCTTTGTTTGCAAACAAATGCCACCTTTGTGCCGTTTAATGTATGTGTATCTGTGATTTTTTGCGAGCCTCCAGAGAAACGAACCGCTTTATGCATCAAGAGTAAGATACCTCACTGGTGTCCTAAATCAAAGGTGATGCCCAATGAGCCCTGTACCGGCTACCTAAGCTGTGTCATCCACTCCTGTCCCTCAACCCCTCCAATCAGGAAAACACAAAATGAAACACAAAATAACACTCCCCTATATTCTGGGGAGTCTGAGTATCCCCTTTCCTGGCCCCTTACATCAGGGTACCGGGTGCCTCATTCTCTAAGACCTCTCCATGGGATGACCCCTACACGGGGTCGGGTACCCATAGTCTCCTGCTCGGATTGCCTCCTCTACTTTATCCAGCTCTTCCCAGTGTATGGTCCTGCCCCACTTTTCTCCCTTCTGTGGCATCACTATTCAGGCACCTCATAGCCCCTCGGCATACATCTTGTTGCTCCCTGTGGCCAGGGTAGGTACCCTGCCTCTTCTCAGCCCTTCACGCTGCTCCTGCCAGGACTCTCCCAAAGGGGGAGATTCCTTCACCTCCCAAATGGCCCCAATTCTCCCACCTGTTGCAGTGTGGGTCATCACATCCACCCCTCTACTCTCTCTATTATTACTGCCTTTGCTGGCTGCAGGGGCTGCTTCTGGCTCATTCCTCACTCTGCTGAGCCATTTCTTGCTGCTGCTAACAGAGTCAGCATCCAGAGCCTCCTCTGGCTCTTCAGGGTGTCTTCCTTCCTCCCTGAGGGACTCCCAAGAGGCACCCAGTGCCTCTCCCTGTCTCCACCAGCAGCTGGTTTTATTTCCACCAGCTGGTGATTGCCAGTGACATCACCGGCCAGCTTCAGCTGTATAAAGATGCAACTGATGAGCCGCACAGGTTTCTTTCCCCATTCCAGCAGTGCCGCAGTTCCTGCTGTAGGTAAGTGGGTTTTTTGGTTTATCTTTATCTTTATTTCCTCTCCTTTCTGTGCATTGTGTTCCCAGAGTCTCCCCTTTTAGTTTGGGGTCCTTCCCCCCACTCTCTCCCTGGACAGTGCCCCTCCCTAATTCAGTGTCCAGGACAGGCACCCTGGCAACCCCTCCTAAGTTACACTAATAAGTAGGAGTAGCATTTGGCTAATGTACTTAGTAACGCAACTAAATCCTTCAACTCCCAAAGTCTTTACAACTGCAATACTGGGAGAAAAAGTTTGTTTTGATGACTCTCCCATAAATAAAAATCAAGAGTCCCAATTTTTAGTTCATGGCAACTTTTCCTTCTGATATGTGAATAATTTTACACTGACAAAAGATTTTAAAAATTAGAAAAGTGAAAATCTAAATGAAAATTGTTGAGATGATTACAATGCAAATATATTCATTGACAATCTATTTTTTCCTAATTATTCACTTATGAATTATGACAGCTTGACTTTTTATTGCAATTGGAGATAAGAAAAAAAATTCAAAAATGTTCATGGGACAAAACAAATATATGTCCCATGTAGTTCTAATAAAGTATGCTTATGTCTTCCTGGGACTGGTCCCTTAAGATAAGACATGGGTAATTTTTTATAGATTTCATAGACATTAGGGCTGGAAGGGACCTCGGGAGATCATCGAGTCCAGCCCCCTGCCCAAAGGGCAGGAAGTCAGCTGGGGTCATAGGATCCCAGCAAGATAAGCATCCAATTTACTCTTGAAGGTGTTCAATGTAGGTGCTTGAACCACCTCCAATGGCAGACTGTTCCAGACCTTGGGGGCTCGGACAGTAAAGAAATTCTTCCTTATGTCCAGCCTGAAACAATCTTGCAGGAGTTTGTGACCGTTCGACCTCGTCATCCCTTGGGGTGCTCTGGTGAACAGACGTTCCCCCAGATCCTGGTGGTCACCCCTGATAAACTTATAGGTGGCCATCAGATCACCCCTGAGCCTGCGCTTTTCCAGGCTAAAGAGTCCCATGGCTCTCAGCCTGTCATCGTAAGATCTGTTTTCCTGACCTCTGATCATGCGCATGGCTCTCTTCTGGACTCTCTCAAGCTTCTCCACATCCTTTTTGAATTGTGGAGCCCAAAACTGGACGCAGTACTCCAGCTGCGGCCTCACCAAGGCCGAGTACAAGGGGAGAATGATGTCCCGGGATTTGCTCGAGAAGCATCTATGGATGCACGCCAGCATTTTGGTCGCTTTACTAGCCGCAGCATCGCATTGCAGGCTCATGTTCATAATTAAACTATTCTTTAAAAAAATGATAAATGTTTCACTTAAGGAACTTGGTTTGATATATATTCCACCAGAAGGTATGTATATAAATAAGCCACCCTAGTGCAAAGTTCATTTCTTCTGGAAATATGATTTGACTTTAATCTTTAGCATCCCATAGTCTATTGCTGAAGAACTTTTCAAAATTGACAAGATTCCCAGAAGGTAGGTCAAAGCACACATATATATCAAAATACTCTGTAGCTTGATGTGTATTTCCAAGCACAATACTACTGCTATCTATTATTGATGGAAATTAGGACCTCTTTGATTTAAGGGGACAGAAATCTCCATTTTGGCTTTGGAGATATGTGTACACAGTATAATATTTTGCTTTATTTCAGGAAAGAGGTCTCTCAGGGAGCTACTCATTGACTACACTGGTATGAGGGAGAAGAACATTTTACCCTTAAGCTCAGAGGCATAACGAGTAAGGTTTGTGCTCTGGGCAAACCCTGGGGGAGAATGGAGGAAGGGGGCAGGGGGAGGTGCTGATCAGCGGAGGGATGGAGGTTTTGAGTGTAGAGCCGGGGCACAGGAGTCTTACCTGTGCCAGGGACTAAAAACCAGTCCCACAGTCACTGGCACAGTCACAGCCACAGCCACAGCAGCAGGGCAGTCTGCCTGCCCTAGCTGTTTTTAAAAGCAATGCCATAAGGCTGTTTCTACTGTCAGGGTGCCAATCCTGTGGGGTTGGGGTGCAATTCTAGTGCCCCTACTGAGTTGGTGCCTTGATTGCTAACCCCTAATTATGCTACTATATAAACTGTTCAGAGAATAGAAGAACTGACACACAGAAATATTATGGTGAGGCAAATGAGGGTGTGGCTTTACTGAATATTAGCTGCTCTTTGGTAACATGTATACAGACAGTTCTGGCCCAAGGGTAAATAGAAGTTAATTCTCAATCGCTTAGCTCTTAATTAAAGAGGCATAATATAGCTTTCATTTACCAGAGGGAAACAATGTCCACAGGGGTAGTTACAATGCCTGATGCATAGTAAATCTCACCTTCATCTCGTCATAACTTGTTTATCTGTTTGTGCCCTTATTAATTGTTAGCATCATTTCATCATCCAAGAAAGAAGGTCAAGGGGAAAAAGTTAAGTAGCTGCTAAGTATTGTGAGCTCAACTATAGTTACCAGGCATCTTTAATATAGTCTATCAAGATAAAACTCAATACCTCACATTAATATATAGCAGACTCATATAACTTAAAAATGTAGATCATTTATTTGTTCAGCTCAGGTTTTGCCCAAATCAAATAATACATTCTGTAATATCCCAATCTCATTCTTCCAGGAGTTAATTAAGGTAAAAAAGGGTTAAATCATTTTGGAAGGAGTTTCATTCTGTCAGCTCCACTTCATTTGGGTAGTTTCTGTGAAACAGGTTAGGAAAAGCATTAGAAAACATATGGAAAGGAACAATTCTAAACCACGAAGGGAGAAAAATTAATTGTCTCAGTGCTGGTAAAATTAGCAACAAACTCCACAAATATTCAACCTTTTTGGGGAAAAAATAGAACAATTGTAGTTTCATTGAGGAAGATGTGATTGTTTTTTTCCAGAAAAACTGTAGCTTGGAGTATGGAGGAGGGGAAGGAACAGGATTCTTTTGTTTTCTCTAGGTGAAGATATTACAGTTTGTTTTGGGTTTGTTTAGGTTTTTTAAATAATTATATATTCTTTGGCAAGAAAGAGGAACCATGATTCTGCAGCCTTGTGGTTAGGGCACTCAACTGTTCCAGTGAATATTGAAAAAAATATATTCCTCAATCCTGATCTGTCACCAGTTGCAGTGAGACTTCCCTTTATTCACACCAGTGAAAAAAATCAGCTAACAAAAAAGAATCGCATTATGAATCCAAATATTGTAGTGGCACAGAATTTTTATACTAAGGACCAGGGGGCTGTCAGCACTCACTGGACCTGTTCTACGGAAAGGAGGAAGGGGAGCGTGGCTGATCTTCTTACCACCAAGTCCCTCATTGGAATTAAAACCAGTGACCTTTACTCCACAGCAGATGCATCTACATGAGTAGATTAATCTACTGTGGAGTAAAGCAACACTATGTAACCATGAACGGCAGCTATTGTGCAGTAAAATAGACTAATATGCCATTTTCTACTACCTATAAATACAGGTAATAGATTTACCATGCAGTAGCTACTACACAGTAGCACACGCATAGACAGCTGACTAGAAGCAAGTTGCTCTCAGCTCAAGAAGCAGGGGGTGGGAAAAATGTTCCATCCCCTGGGCATCTGCCTGCTTCTCAGCCCCAGCTCCAATCAGTTGATCAGAGCCACGGCTGGGACATTATCCCCCGCCCCAGCAGATGCCTGTTGCTGGCCCCCAACTCTGATCTCAGAGTGGTGTCTGGGACATTGTCAGGCCCCTGCTCCATTGGAGCCAGGGATGGTATATCCTTCCACTGGCCACCCCTAGCATCCCAGGCTCTCCTGGCCTAAGGGCATTTGTGGGAGTGGAGCCAGGATGAGCAGTCTCATACTTAATTGTAAGTTTATTATTCAAATAAGCTGCTGGATATTGGAGGCTCACCAGGGCACTCCGTGCTATATCATACAGCCACCAACATCATAAAATCATAGACTCAATGGACCAGGAGGGACCTGGAAGATCATCAAGTGCAGCCCCCTGCCATAGGCAGGAAGTTATTGAGCTCAAATTAGCTCAATGTGGTGCATATCCAGCCTCCTTTTGAACATCTCCAAGGATGGGTACTACACCACCTCTGCCAGGAGTGTGTTCCAGGTTCTGGTTACTTTTACAGAGAAGAAATTCTTCCTTATGTGCATTCTAAATCTTCCTTCAGTTAGTTTGTGACCATTGGTCCTCGTCTTCTCAAGGGCTGCCTTCCTGAAGAGTTGCTTCCCCAGATCTTGGTGCCCCCCCCAATATACTTGTGGGTGGCTATCAAGTCACCTCGCAACCTCCTCTTGCTCAGACTGAACAAGCCCAGTTCCTGGAGCCTCTCCTCATAGGGCCTATCCTCCAGGCCCCTAATCATGCAGGTAGTCCTTCTCTGCACCCTCTCAAGCTTATTCATGTCCTTCTTGAAGTATGGTGCCCAAAACTGGACACAGTACTCCAGTTGCAGCCTCACCAATACTGAGTACAGAAGGAGAAGCACCTCTCTGGATCTGTTGGCACCACATCAGCTGATGCACACCAGAGTTCTGTTTGCCCTGCTGGTGGATCATTGCACTGTTGACTCATGTTCATCCTCTGTTCAATTGTGACCCCCAGATCCCATTCAACTGTCACCCAGTGGGCTTCTGCCTATCCTATAGCTATGGCGAAGGTTCTTCCTACCCAGATGAATGACCTGGCACTTTTCCCTGTTGAACCCCATCTGATTCTGATCAGCCCATAAAACCACTCTGTCTAGGTCATCCTGCATCCTTACACTATCCTCTGGTGTGCCCGCGTTTCCCCACAGCTTGGTATCATCAGTGAACTTAATCATAGAGCGTTCCACCCCTTCATCCAAGTCATTAATAAATATGTTAAAAAGCATGGGTCCGAGCATTGGTCCCCGTGGGACACCACTGGAGACAACCCTACAGGATGAGGCCATCCCATCGATTACAACTCTCTAAGACCAGCCTCTAAGCCAGCTGTCCACGCACCTCACCATAGGTTAATTAAGAAAATTAGGCCTTACTAAAGTCCAGGTAAATTATGTCTACCCCATGTCCCTTGTCCAGCTGGTTAGTTACCTGGTCATAAAAAGGACACCAGGTTTGTAAGGCATGATCTACCCTCCACAGAACTGTGCTGGCTGTTTCTTAATACCCAGTGAGTTACAAGCTTGTGACTGATGGCCTCCTTAACAATTTTTTCAAACATTTTTCCTAGGATGGAAGCATCACTGCAGCACTTGTCCTCCTGCTTTTCCTTCTCCTCCTCCTCAGGCTTGTCCATCACCTCCAGGTGACTCTGCATGGCAAGCCAGTATAAAACCCATCAAAGCAGCAGCAGCAGCCACCTCTAGAGCCCCAGCCCAGCAGCAGCCAGATTTTTCCCACTCACCACACCTCCAGCAGCTCAGTCAGAAAGAGGGGATGAGGCAGGGAGGAGACGAAGGGATGGGGATTTTTCTTTGGTTGTGTGCTCTCTTTCTGTCATCACTTGTTGTGGAAGTTAAATTTTAAACTGCTATGCACTCTGATTCCAGTATGCTGGGAGCAGTGAAAATGGAAGGGCATGAGCACCCAGACTAAAGCAACATCATCCCCTGCCCCAGTTCTGCCTGCTGCTAGGGCAGGGGATGTTGTCCCAGTTATGCTCCAAGCTCAGAGTGGTGGTTCAGCAGCCACCTGCTGTCAAGGCAGGGGATGATGTCCTAGCCTCTGCTGTAATCTCAGAGTGGGTATTGTGCACCAGGCAGCTGCCTTGGGGTGGGGATGCAGGATGGGAGGCAGCTGCCTCAAAGGCAGGACAGCTCTTTCCATCCCCCAGAGCCCAGGCCTTACCCTGATGCCCCCTGTTAGTCAGGGCTAGCACCTGGGGGAGCCTAGAGCTCCCCCTGGCTGTCATATGGGAGCAGAGCAGGGCAGGAGTAGCTCTGCACTGAACTGCTGCCATCAGGAGCAAATTTGCTTCCAATGACCAAACACATGTAGACGTGCTGCCAGAGAAAGTATTTTATGGTGCAGGAAGCTTTCAGTGCGTTAACAGTAGCTCTGTGCAAAGCTTTGGTCACTGATTTGATTCAGCAGAGATTCATCCCAATTTGGTGGCCAAATCTCTGAGTCCGAATTGAATCAGGAGACCCTTTAATCTTTTCAAATTGAATCAGAACCCCCTGAAATGATTCAGAGAGATTCAGAAAGATTTCGCAATTCAGATACAGACACAGCTTTAAATATTTTTCTACATACCTCAAGGTACCAAGCAGTTTGTGAATGCTGCAATGCTGGGGCAGATGGATTGTCCCACAGGAGCGTGGGGGGGGGCAGGGTGGTTCCCCAGTGTGCTTGGCAGCAGATCCAGAACTGGATCAGAAGCATTTCCGATCCAATTCTGGGTCTGCCAGGGAGTGTTCTGGGCCCCACCCCTGTGCCTCCCTGGCTCTGCAACTGGTACCTCCTGGGTCTGGGGGGGCACCCAGTGTTCCCCTGCGACTGATTGCTGAGCTGGGGGGGGCATAGGGGGTTCCCCTGCTTGCCCCCAGTGGATCTAGAAGCAGAAGGGGACCAGAAGTACTTGCAGTCCACTTCCGGGTTTGCCACCAAGCATGCAGGGGTCCCCACTGATGCTCCTGTGGGATGCTCCATCTGCCTTAGCATCACAGAATTCATGAGCCATGCCTGGTACCTCAAGATATATAGAAAAAACATTTAAAACTGCGTCTGTGGCCAAATTACTGATTCTCTGAATCAGTATCAAATCTTTAGATTTGGATTCAGCTGAATTGAATCAGGGACAGTGATCCAAATTAACTAATGGAATCATTGTCCCTGATTTGGGCTGAATCCAAATTTGAATCCGAATCAAATAGGGCCTCTTTCACACACCCCTAATTGAAAGCAAGTGTAGACATGTAGCAAAACCCTCAGTTTGTCTTTTTTAATCTCAAAATGCATTCCTTCCCCTTCCCCACCCATTTCTGACTTTTCTTTCCCTCTCTATTCCCTATAGGTAAGTATAAGTGAGCTCAAAATTACGATAAGCTTTAAGCATTTTTATTTTTGGTGGCAAGTTTTTGGTTTTGGATGTCCATTGTTTTATAATTATTAGGTTTGTATTAATTTTTACTGTTGTATATTGTATTGTTGTCATTTCTGTATTGATTTTTGTTGTTTCATATGCATATTATATGGTTTAGGCCTGTGTTCATAAGTAAACCAAAGTAATGTCAAGTTTCCATTTTATATGTCAAGCCTCCAGCTTCTGTCCTCTGCCTGGGCATCCCATGATGCAACAATATGACTCATTGTACCCCTCCCATGTAAATTGGCTCCCAGATGAATGAGAATGATTATGATTGAGATACAATGGTAGGAGGCCTCTACTGAATGGCCTGTAACAACTGAGCTATCACCTCACATTGATTCATCCAGGAACTATGGACCTCACCCAGGAACAGAGACAAGACCAGCATTTGAAAAACAAAAGACTCTGCAGAATCAGCAACGCTATCATTGTACCCCACCACTACAGACACCTGAAACTGCACATCCCTGCATGGAGCACACATGCTCAGTATGCCAGGAGCTGACCCTTGCCTGGGCATGCCTCCTGTCACTAGGGTCACACATGGTCTGCCCCTATAAAAAGGGGCGGTGAAGACAGACCCAGTGGGAACACCATTTTTATCAGGACCAGACCAGCTTCATGTCACCTATCCACCCCAGAGGCCCTGCCGGCGACCCCCTCTGAACAACATCTACTGGACAAGGACCGCTTTCCAGTGTGGATAGGTAGATATTACCTGCATACATCCCCCTACAATTTTGACTTTCTTTCTCTCTCTCTCCTTCTGGACTTCAGCCCCTGCACCAAGCCTCTCTAACCCCTGCTGCCACTGTGTGCATGCATATGTGCAAGGGAACCAATTTGGCATTGTGTCATCATCTCCCCTGTTCAATAAAACCACTGTCATTTGCAACCCCAAGTTGGGTCATGTTTTTCTGAATCTCAGCTTCCCAGCTCCTATTAGCTGCCCTGCAGTTCTCTCCAGCTCCCAGCACCTACTGCTGCTCTCTGCAACTTCTCTAGCTGCCCCAGAGCCATCCTCTAGCTCCCCACATCCAGAACCCCTCTTTAGCACCCACACTTTCCCTTAGTCCCATTTTCTCTCCTCTCCCCATCTACCTTTTCAGCTCCCCCATAGCTCTGGCTCCAGTCCCAAAGGCATGCTTCCCTGTTCTGCAGGCTTTGGGCATTGTCTTTTAATCAATTAAAATCAATTAACCTAAAGCTACCCACCGAGCCTCAGTTCTTCAGCCCAGGCCCCTGTAGTCTACCAGTTCTAATCCCAGTCCTGGTAACTTTAACCCCCTACACTTCTACTTTCTTACCTTAACCCTTCTCCAGGTATCCCTGGAGGGGGACCAGAAGGGTTTGGGGGAGACACTGTTTCCCGTAGCACCCCCTGGCATAACAAGGAATAATGACACAAATTATTGGCAAGTAGGTTTAGATTAGACATCCGTAAGAACTACTTCACAGGGCGGCTAGGAGCTGGAACCAGCTTCCGAGGGAAGTGGTGCTGGCTCCTACCCTGGGGGGTTTTAAGAAGAGGCTTGATGCCTAGCTGGCTGGACTCATTTGAGTCCAGTTTTTCTCCCGCCCAGGCGGGAGGTCAGACTTGAAGATCTACAAAGTCCCTTCCGATCCTACTTCTATGATTCTATGATCCCAAGTACACCAAGCACATACACACATGCATATCACAATACCCAACTTAGGAACTCACTTGTTTGTATGTATAGGTGAGTGGTATGTGTGTAAATTAATGAATACACACACACATATATATAGATAGATATAGATATTGTGTGCGTGTGTGTGGTATATGAATTAGTAATCCGCATACATGTATTGAATGTGCAGGTGTTGGTAACTGGTAACTGATTCTGTCTAAATTTGGTGTGTGTAGTGTGCATGAACCTAGACTAATTATTTTGAATGTGTGTGTATCTGAATTGCTAGTGTGAGTGTGTGTGTATGGCATTATGTTTATGATATACAAATTAGTGATCTGTGGCTAATGTTTGGGATGTATAGTGTATGCGCCTGAGCTGGTAGTGTGAGTGTGTATGCCCAATAGGGGTGTATGCACCTAGTGAGTGTGTGTTTAATTGATTTTTATGTGTTCATGTGCAATTGTACACCACACCCTCCTGTCTAACAGTGCAATATTGAGATCCTGAGCATTGGCCTGATTCCTCAGGGCAACAGATGTACCCAGTTACTGCCTCTTTAAGCAGCAAAGACGGGCAACCACAATGTGGTTAAGGAGGATAGTAATTCTTGCCAGATAGGGTCTCTGCTTTGTAGTCTTAAAGTGCTTAACAACTACAGCAAAAATATTGTCTGTCTCATTTTTCCCTTCCTCTTTTATATTATAAGTTCCCTTCTCTTCTAGCATGTTTCTTTTCAGTTAAGCTTTTCCTCTCCTTCCCCCAAACACTAACATAACTAAAGGGGGACTCTTAGGGCACCAGATCTGGGTCCTGATTTGGGAAGAGATGCAAAAATAGCAACCACTGCTCTCCTCAGCTGCCACACCACCAAGAGCAGCCCAGCTGCAGCCACTGCACCATACAGGAATACTACCCTAGGATACAAAACTGCCTATGCATGCCTCTGCCGTCATACATTTATTTCCTGTCCTTTTCCCTTTTTATAGCCTTCTGCCCAGCCATTCAGCATTGTTCTGCTGCCATTACCTGTTTTCTCCCCTCCTAGCCCTCTTTACCCTTTCCATCTGTAAGTAGAAACATGTGACAGTTTCAGTGATCAACCAGCACTATTAGAGGATGAATATCGATTTTCCATTTCCTACAAATAAAAAAGGGGAATCTAATTCCAACATTTGTCCCCCTAAATTGTGAAAAAGCATGTCCAATCCAACTAAAAGTTTCAAATTTTTAATTGCAACCTGTTCAGACATTTCTTTAACATTGGAAGACTGTGAAACACTAACAACCTAAAAATACCATAGGCAAAAATCTTCCTTCTGTTATTTTTACCCTTTTCATTTATGCTATTTAAGTTGTAAACATTTGAAGCAATAAAAAGTAAGACAAATGGAAGTGTCACCAACTACTGTTTCATGAAGAATAAAAAAATAACACTCTGCTCTTCAAAAGTTTCGAGAGAACTGTACCTCCCTGTGAGAGTTAAAAACTAAACTGTTTATCCTAAAAACAAATGCATGCAAGAGCTTCATTGAAGTCCATGGAGACTCCTCAGAAGACGAGGATCTATACACATCTAATTAGAGGCTCAGGACCCAGAAAGAGCACAGTTTCTAGTCATAGTACCTAATCTATTTCAATTTCTCTGCTACAACTGATCTTTTTAAAATACAACTTTTCCCACTTTTTCAGGGTACTTAGGAATGTTGATGCTTCCACTACAAGCACCACACCAAACTTTTCCTCCCATTTGAGACTATGAAGTATGAAATACCCACAACATAAATGAGAAAGCTGCATTCCAGAGAAGCTCTGCCACCCCTCCCTTAGTCTGATCAATTAGTTTTTAAAATATCCCACCTGGGCTCTAAAAAAAAGACATCTATTTCTTACTCCTTAAGTCATGACATGGTCTTCTTTCCCACCCTGGGATTCGAAGAGAAACATAAGTAATTTCCAAGGGGTTAAATTTTACATAACTATGTAACAACATTTAGACTGTAGCTTAAAATAAAGTTTAATCTGGCTACTTGCTGGAAAAGTTACTCAGTTTTTGAAGTTTAAACAGGTTCTCAGTAGCTTAAGCACTTGAAAATGGTGTTAAAAGAGAAAACAATTATTTTAAGTTGCTTGTACTGTACAATGGTAGCAGCAGAGCTTGGCAAATGATTTGGGGACTGCATTATCATTGCAATGCAGATGCAGGACTGCTCACAGACTCATTTATCTTAACAGCTGGTATTATATTCATAAGCAAAAAAAATACAGTGTTTAAAAATGGTGAAGCGAATTCTTTTAATTTAAAATGCCTAGCTAAAACATACACATTCATTACAAGGAGAAATAAGGTAGCAGTATAAAGCACTTGACATAATTGCCTTCATGCAGATAGAAGGAAGCAGCTTGAGTAATTTGCTACCTTCTCTTTTTGTCACTGCTCCAAATCCAAAACTCTTATACCCCATAATCTACTGTCTCCACTTTGTAAGTACGTTTTTATCTTATCTGGCTTGGAAGTCTTATGCACGTGAAGAGAAGTCTGTTTCTCTTTCATACTAACATCTTATGCCTTCCATATTCCCCGAATTCTCAAACCTCGTGTCTGAAGACTCCTTGTGAACTTAACCTTTCACTCTGACAAGTTTTGAAATTCGCCCCCATTTCTTTGGAGTCCTATATAAAACACCAGAACTCTTTACTCTCTGGTAATCATACTGCAACAGTCAGTTTACCTGTCAGATCTTACAAATTTAGGATGTGTCTAGAAAGATACACCAGTTGAATTTACACCAGTTGGTAAATCAATGTATTTAATCTGACACAAACCCTGTCCAGTCAGATTATTTTACCTTTGGTTTAGCCTAAATAAGTAATAAATTGTTTCAAATTAAACCTATATAAACTCAACTTAATCCACACAGGGATTTAAGTCAGTTTAACATACAATTTGATTGGGCTGTAATGATGCTCCTGTCAGTTTTTAGGAAACTCAGTTTTTAGGAGAGGGTCTTTGCTTTTCCACTCAGAGTCATACCAAATTTGGGGTCAACAGGAAACATTCCCTGTAGGCAATGCTGGCAACAATTGAAGGGATTTTAGCCTTTGCTCTTTTCCCTAGGATCTTATGATAACTTTCCTGTTGATGCTGTGGCAGGACATTTGTAATGCTCTCATGTCCTCTAATATTAACTGTGGCCTGTTACAGGGTGTTCTTACTGTTTCAGATGTTATGCTTTAGAGTTGTGTTCCAGGCTTTGGGGTATCAATTTTGGAGATTCCTTGGGATAATGACTGCCTGCAAATGCAAGGGATTAAACTCAATGGCCCAGGAGGCCCCTTCGGGCACATCTACACATACAGGCATGTGCACTTGCAGCAGCTCAAATAGCAGCAGCACAAATTTGTGCCAGGGATTTTTGCCTAACTGCCCATGCCTGAACATGCATTTTGATGTGGGTCAATTTGTGCCACTTGGGGCAAAATAACCCTGCCCAGATCCTCCCAGATCTCTAGCTGGGGGTGGGGAGCTAGAGGCTGGGGCCAGCACTGGTGCTAATCCCAGCAGTATAAAATCCTGCCCTGTGCTGGCCCCAGCAATATAAAAACCTGCCCTGGTGAGCAGTTCAGGGTTACGTGCCCTCAGGAGCTTCTGGGGCCCAGTCATTTGGTATCTGGGTGTGACCTGAGTACACCCAAGGGTATGCCCTATGCTCAACTGGACGGGATGGGTAGGCAGGAGGGGGTTCTGTGAGAGATATGCCAGAATTTCAAGCAGATCCCTCTTTCCTCTACAGAGTTAGCTCAAGCCCAAAGTTCTTAACTATATACAATTCATTGAGTTATAATATACATAAATATAAAACTAAATATCATATACATATATTTATACAGTGAACATTAACCAATAACCAAGATAAAAACCCTAAATAACACTATTTGCCCATCACAATAAAACAATTTCAGCAGCATCAACACAATACAACATCACAATACAACATTTCAATTACAAAATATAAGGTATAAACATGAACAATCTTAATATCATCTATTCCTTAATATAGTCCCTGACCCATGGCAAGAGATAGTCCTCCTTCCAATGGGGTCCTTTTGTGGGGGGGTGTCCAGGATGCATCAGGGGCCCCTCCCCTTAGGGCCTTGAGTAGGCAGGGGGCTGTTCACCCAGACCCTTCTCCGGGGTTGCCCACCCCAAATGTCTTTCCCCTGTGGGACCCAAGGGCCCAATTACTCATGCTCCCTCAGGTGACAATGGTCACAGCACAGCTCGATGGGGTCTCCTCTGTTGGAGCACCTCTCCAGGCCTCTTCCACCCTGCTGGGCTCCTTCCCACCCTGTGCCCCACTCTGGGCACTGAGGACTCAGCTCCTCTCAGCTGCTCCACCACTGCTGCTGGCTTCTAGGTGCTGGGCCTCATGCTGCAGCACTGCTATTTCCCCATACCCTGGCTTTGGCACTGAGGGCTCTTTTAGCACAGGCTGGGCCCTCCAGGCTCTGGCCGGCCATCCTCATGCTGGGTGGCTAACCCAAGCTCTCAAGGCTCAGTCCCATGCACCACCCTGCGCATCATGGGACCTGACCACTTGCTAGGGGATGAGGCCTGAGCCACCTCACTGCGGCCCCCAAGGCCCTTGTCCTGTGTGCTGCTCCACACACCATGTGGCCCACTGGCCCTGCTGGGGTTGCAGGCTTGAGCTGCTGCTTATGGCTCCCAAAGCCTGGGCTCCATGCACTGAACCACGCACCATGATGGGGCTGAGTGGTCTCACACTGGTCCCAGGGCCAGGTCTCCCTGCACTGTCCCTGTGCACCATCAACAGCCCGAGCAATCTCGCACCGCTCCCAAAGCTGCTCCTCCAGTGGTGGCATCAGGAGCCTTGGGCCTATTGCCTGCTGAGGGAGAGTTCCCCAGCTTTTTTTGGCTCCGCTCTTCTTGAGTCCCTCACCGTATCTGCTTAGCCTGCTGAGCATGCTCCCCTTTTATACTCTTCAGGGGCTCCATCCCATAAGTTCTCCGGACCTGACTGGTGCAGTTCCGATTCAGGTCCAGGTGCTCCTTGCCCTCTCCCTTTGGAAAAGGGCAGGACACTGCTTCCCTGTGCCACCTCCAGATTGGTGGGCGGGCTCCACCAATCAAACAGCAGACCCTTGATCCTGGGATTCAACCCAAGCTCCAAAACGGTAAGCCTGCTACATGGGGATACTATACTTTGTGCCAGCTGAAGTGCTAAAGCAGCCCTAACCTGAAGTGGCCCCTGCTCCCTCTACCCACTGCAGCATTCTCACAGTGGGGACTGCTGCCAACTGCAACAGCATCCATCTCCTTGGACCTGCAGCCCCATGGCTGCACCCCTGCCAGACCCAGATGGGATGCCCATGCTCTGTCATCTGGGCAGCTATCACCCAGGAGATATGCTCCTTGAGGTGGCTTGTTTTGGACTGTCAAAGTTTGTCCTCTTGGTCACACTTTGACAGTTCAAATGGCCAAGATGTCAGCCACCTCATGTGCCCTCCAGCTGGGTTCCCAGTGCTGGCCCTGGACAGGCTCAGGTCTTTTCACTTGTCTCACCAGCAGAGATCCTGGTCTTCCCTGTTTAAAAATTGCAAATATTCTAATAAGAAACCCAAATTCTCTCATTAAAATACCCAGAATAGTGTTCTTCCACTGTTAAAATGAAACATCACTATAGAGAGTCAGTTGGGCCAATGTTTTTGAAATAGTTACAAGTGTAATACAATTTGGAGGGGCAGGTTGGGGGAGTCTGTGGGTGGGTGTAGGGTTTGTGGGGGTGAGGTTTGGGGGGTTATGGGGTTTGTGTGGGGGTTTGGGGTTTGTGGGTGAGGGATTTGTGGGGGTGGCTTAGGGATGTGGGGGGACTATAGGTGTAGGGGGGCTGTGTGGGGGCTGCTTAGGAGAGATTGGTCATTTCCCCCCCACAGGATGCAGCCCCACCATACAACACATGGACTGCCCCCCTTGCAGGGCCCACAACTCCCCCCACAAAGTCACAGCCCCCCTGCAGGGCCCACAGTCCCCCCCCCCCGCAACACACACACAGCACAGGGCAGCACAGCACTGCCTGTGCCACATTGCGTGGGCCCAGCCTGGTTTGGCGCAGGGCCATGCACCTTCGGGCAGCTGTGGGCCACTCGAGCTGTCAGCCAGGCCCAACACCACTCACAGAGACTGCGTGCCATGTTGAGCCATATCATGCCTCCACAGGCCCCATGTGCTGTCAGGCCCTTCTGGTTCCATGGAGGCAGGACCCAGCCAGACATGACATGCAGTCCCTATAAGTGGTGCTGGGCCCTGGATGACAGCCTGAACAGCCCGGAGCTGCCCAAAAGCGCACGGCCCTGCGCCAAGCCAACCCGGCACAATGTGGCACAGGCAGCCCTGGGTGCCAGGCAGCCAGAGCCATGCCACTCTGCCCCATGCTATTGGGGGGGGCAGTGCCAGGAGGGCCCTGAGTGCCCCATTGGCTGCTGCTGCAGGGGGGCTGTAGGTCATGTTGGGGGTGGGTGGGGAACCCACCCAGGGAAACCACCCGTCCCAAGCAGACCCCCCTCATTGTCCCCCACATCCTGAGAGCCCCCCACTCCAGTCTTCCCCAGCCCCTACTTACCTGGAACAGAGTCTTGGTCCAGGTCACTGCAGCCTCCATTGCTGTTTGCCCCACACGGACAGGCAATGTGTTGCAGCATCAGGGCAAGGAGCAGGCACAAAAAGGTTCTGGCTGGCTACTACCAGAGTGTCCCTTTGGAGGACTCCAGCCTCTGGTTACCTCGTGGTGTGGTCCTGGACCGTACTCTCCCCACCCCACCTTTTTTTTCTTGGGGCAGAGGTGGGGAGGGAGTTTGATACCTGGATTTCCTGGTATCAAATTTTGAGGTTGCACTGCAAATTGGCAGCACGAGGAATGTTTTTTTGTTCCCAGCATGCCTCTTGCTGCATCTCAAACTGCTTTGAGATGTGGCAAGTGGCACATGCACACTCATCTGGATATGCCCTTCCTATCAAAATTTCCGCTGTTAAACTAGTTCAACTCCCTTTGTGGGTAAGGCCTGAGGTCTGTATAATCACTATTTGCAAGGTCCCATTGATTTCTCTGTACTTGCTCACAAACTGCTGCTCTAATAAGTCTATTCTAATAGCCTAAGCAAGATTGAGCCTGATCAGTACTTATGTAAGAGAACCTCATGAACAGTGATAATAAATACTGCAAGTAGCATTATGTTTTCAGTCATGACTAGGGTGATATTAATATAGAGCAAAGGGATTTTATGTTACTAGTTTTTATTAAAGACAAAAGAAATAATGGTACAAGAGATGAGGCATAAAATTGAGTTGTTAGACTCTTCTAAAGCACATTATTCAAGAATAGGCATGTTTATTAATCTTCTTAACCTAGCCAAACCTTAACAATAGTATCTGTAGTTTCAACTGGATACAGCATTTTTTTATTCCCAGTCCCAGATAGTTAGGCAAGGTTGCTTTGCACTGTTACAGTGTTATTATGCCTCATTGTAGACATTTCCATTCTTCAGCACTGGAGAAAGTAATGCCCAGGTATAAAGTTTTCAAAGTGCCATGAGGTTCTTTAAATATGAGGAAAGCTATGGATGTAAGTCATTATTAAGAATATCTGCATCTGAAAGTAAACTTGGTTTGGCTTTGAAAATTTTTCTGAAGTGAGGACCAGACTGGTATAATTCAACAAATGTGCTTTCTCATGAACCTTACCCATCATGGACTCCACAGGCTTTCCAAAAAGTCGTTCTTAATTGTAAGTGTCCAAATGTCCTTTCAGTTCATAGTTGCTGCATGACTTACATTAGGTCATAAAATGATTATCTTGTCCATTTGTTAATAAAAAGCACTTCAATATAGGGGCATCACAACTTTGCATCCTGAGACTATTTATAGATTGAGAGGGGGAAATATGTCTGACACATGGCACATTTGAAATGTGTGCTGGAAAAATGGCCATCAGGCACCCTGAAACTCGGGAGCAGAACAGAGATGCTATCCTGCCTTGCCTTCCTACATGTGTAGTAAGCAGGTCTCTATACCCCTGCAACAACATCTAGGGGAAAACAAGTCTTACAGCGGTGAGATAGTGAATGTTGGCTGGAAGGAAGACGGCTGGCTGGGACAGAAATTCAGCTTCTGTTTCTTCTGAATCCCTGAGCATATGTCATATGTACAGTAGGACTTGGAGAATATTCCAGTGTAGACCTGAACGAAAATGGGTTTATGTTTTGTTCTTTGTATTTCACACAGCTGTACTTGCCATGTCCAAGGAGAAGAAAGGTCTTTCTTTTGAAGCATTAATAATAAAAAATGCATTTGCCTCCTCAAGGGCTAATTGATATTACATCAGACAAGATGCTATGTGTGTCTTTGCATGTTTGTATACATCTCCCATGGCAAAAGGAGTAATGAAGTATTACTTCAGTAGAGTAAAACCTTACAATGCAAGAAACTGAGCCCAAACTAATAGACAACATTATGTTTTCCAGTTTTCACCAAAAATCTTTCCCTCTTCCAGTTCTAATCCTCCATCAGATAATATGCCAACTGGCACCACAGGCACTAGAACAATGAGTAGGAGCTGTTCTGACAGCTTTTTGTTTTTCTGGGTATACTCTTAAATTATTAGCATTCAAGCTGACATGTCAGTAGCAGTGGAGGGGGGAGTATTTGAGCAAAAGCCACAGGGATAGGTACTTACTACTGAAAATAACACAGCAAAATGATGAAGACGTTGTTTTTGCAAATATAATAATTTTTTTTTTAACTGGCATTCACTTCTCCAATAATAAATAAATAGATTTATTAACATAAGCTGTTAGTATGGTACAAGCTGTTAGTATAATATGAGATGTGAGTATAATGTGCCATTCATCAGGAAAAATAAGTGAACAGGATCACATACTATTCACGTTTCTAATACTGCTGCTACTTTCATGTTGTACTGAATATAATACAAAAGATATACAGACAATAAATGCTAAGAGGTCTTTAACAATGTGTTAGCAATTTTTCTAACATGGTTTCAAATTACCTCAGAATCCAAAATTCACAACGGAGATAGAATTGAATGTCAAAATTTTCAAGACAAAAAAAAATAACTGGCCATATTCATTTAGCAGATGTATGCTTAACTTGCCCCAAACCAAAGTTAATTTTACCCCGTTTTACCTGTATGCTATCTATTAATATTGGACAGCAATTTCCTTTAGGTCAGGTATGGCCAGATTTAAGACTTATCCCAGCAAAAATCCAGACACAGTTGACCTGAATGGATTTACATTTAAAAAAGCAAACTAGTCATATTCTTCTCCTACCTGTTACAAGCGTACAATGTTGAAGAAACATTTTCTAGCAGAATATTTTCTAATATGTAAAAGTATTTTAAAAATACAGTTTAAATAACTCTATTTCCATGAACACGAGTCAAAGAAAATATCCAAAACCCTACTATGATACAGACAATCATTATTTTGTGTGGTAGAGACAGGGGAAATTGTATTTTAATCCTTTAAATCTGGCTCCAGGTTTCTGGACAGCCATACATTCCTAATTAATTTGAATATTGATCACCTTTATCTTGCTGGGATCCTATGATCCCTGCTGACTTTCTGCCCCTGGGCAGGGAGCTAGACTCGATGATCCTCTGGGGTCCCTTCCAGCCCTAGTGTCTATGAAATCTATGAAACCTTCCACTCTCTAGGATATTGAGCATGCTGGTGTACTATTTTATACCTGTGTGAAGAAGCTATAATCTGTGGGCCAGAGCTACTTCATCTGATGAAGTCAACAGAGGTATGTGGTTGGCATGCCTATAATCAGAACACTTTGCATCTGCATCACTCAATGACATCTTTTTCTAATGAACAGTTTTATGTAAGCTTCTTTTATATCACAACAGCATAACAAAGATAATAACTTCCCTGATATCTTTGATTAAATGTAATTGTGTTTGAAAAAGAGATGTAGCACTTACCCCAGCTAAAATAGCCTGAATGTTCTACCATGAACCTCTGATAAATTAAGTGCTCAAAAGTCTGAATTAAACTACTTTTGCAATTTAAATTTCAAATTATGAAAACGCTGAGTTACATTGCTGGGCTCTGCCTGGATTAGCTAACAAAAGACAAATGCAAAGAATAGAAATGGCGCAGATCAGAATGTCCTGGCAAGCAGTGCAAATGAAAGCCATAATCACTGGATAAACTCAGCAGTTTTACAACTGCTAGTGGAGAAGCTGGGCAAAAATCTCTAGAAGTATGCAATTTATTTGCATAGACACGGCAAACTTAGGATGAAGACTTCCGTTAATGGAGGGTAGGTACTTGCTAAGGAAGTTGAAATACTTTAGTCCCATGGGTAAAACAAAAAGAGAAAAATCCAACCGTTGTCTAGCTGCCTTTAGAAATGACAAGGCCTGAGCAACTATTGAGGAAATGGATCAAGCAAGACTTGCTTAAGAATACAGATGGCTTAGCAAGACTATTTGGAGAACAGATTTCTTTTCAGATCTTCTGCTGGAAAATTTAAATTTCCAAATCATTTAAGAAATGAGAGTGCAAAAATCTCACCATGCTGTGAAGACAAATGCTATTGCTGGCAGAATAACAAAAGAGCTGTAATCAGCTTCGGTTTCACAAGAAAATAGTCATAAAGAAATGAATAGCTGGCTTGCCAAGTTCTTTTCTGTACTCATCATAAATTCAGCTCTCTTAGCTCTCTATGTAGAGGGAAGTAACAATTCCAGTCCCTTTACTAGAAGCTATTATTTCTAAGCTGAGATCACAACTCTAAAAAAGTGCAAATAAGCCCCTAATTTATGATCTGTTTTTTTCAGTAAAATCACTGTGGGTAGAAAATTAGGATAGGAGATGTAACTGAGAACTTAAGTATTCCAGAGAAAATTATTTGTACTATTATTATTTATTGTTATAAGTATTCCAGTGATTATTATTCGATGAACTTCTGATTCTACATTCTATGTAGGCCTATTGTATTATTCAGTATTTTTCCTTGTAGTCTGATTCTGAAAAAATGTACTTGCTGGAAACTTTAAGCAGGCAGATAGTCCCACTGAACTCAATAACATTTGTGTATGATTTCTTGGTAAGGTATTTACTCTTATTTTTCTTGTAGTTCAGATTTTTGAAAGACCAGAGATGAATAAAAAACAGCTATCATAGAGAAAGTAAACTTTGACAATTTGCTTTCTTAGCTATTATGATTAAATGTTTTGGGGGCTAATTTTAGGAAGTAGATATCTGATCCTGTATTAGACCTAGATCCTTGGCATAAATAGACATCGAGTACATGGGTTCTCACTTCAGAATCAGGCTTTACAGTCTCACCTCAGGAAACCAGTTAAGAACGTGCCCTAACTTTAATCATGTGCTTAAAACTTGTTCAGTATAAAAATTAACCCCAAATTTAAGTGCTGTGGGATTATTAGGGATGTCATTTTAATTCAATATATGTTTTTGTCCTAAAAGGATTTTGCCAAAGTATCTGAGCTTTCGTGCCTGAAGGTAAACACCTAAATGCATATTTAGATATTTAAATATTGAGGTATTGTAAGCCATTATTGACTTAAATAGGAACTGTAAAGTGCTCATCATGCTGGAAAATCAGACCACGTAAAAATGTGTTTAGGTTTGTACAAATGCATTTAGGCGCCTAATTTCAGATACGCATTCTTGGAACTTTTGGTCATAGTGCCCAGAATAAACCGCAAAGATGAATCTAACCCCATCACAAACTCTGCAGCCCATCTATCTGCTATCTTAGATGTAAAAGAAAGCACCACAATTACTTTTGTCAGAGTATTAGCTGCAGTCGTGAATGTAAAGTGAATTTTCAAATACTATTTAAAGTCTAGGCAACAATCTCATTCTATTGTTCTAACTAATCTTCTAATGGATTTAGAATTCCAAAGCATTGGTGTGTTTTGAACGTTGAACTCCTCATGGTTCAATGTTAACTTTGCTGGAAGGAACTGTATTTATTCCCACTTCATGTAGTAAAACTAAATTCTCTTCCTAGCAGGCAACTGGACGGAGAAGGCTCTTAAGAATGAGCCCCTCCTGGATAGAGGACAGGAGGATAAATTCAGTGGTTGTTCCTTCATCCATTAGAGCTGACCCATACACTATGCTGGAAGTATACATCTTAGTAAACTCTCATCCCAAATCCCCAGATTTCCTATGTACCATCTACAGTAGAACTGTAGCAATTTTACCACCTGAAACTGTTGGTCAAAGAAACAGAGGTAGATTTTAACAAAAAAGGGAAAATATCTTGGCCTAGATTAAGAGTCAGCAACAGTTTAAGATCTAATACAGCTTGGACCAAGGCAGGACAGTGCTTCTGACCTGACCACTGCTGTCATGTGTGCAAATTGCTGGAGATGGCCTGGGAACTATCATAGATCACCAATCCCTGGCATAGATGATAAAAATAAGGTGAGATGAAGCAGAATTGTAGCTCCATCTAAGACATGCATGTCTTCTTCAACCAAGCAGCTTCAAGTTACAATCCTTCTCCTGGATTGCTACAACTACTGTTCAGTTTCTGGTTAGCACTTACTTGTATCATTGTAGCATATAGCAGGCCTAGTCATAGACCAGACCCTGTGTTAGGCAGTGGACAAACAGAGCAAAAAAATGTTCTTGCCCTGAAGATAAATACAAGTATAGAGCAAGAGACAGAGAAGCAATGTAGGTCAACCTAACAGACAGTAGTCTCAGTGAACCAACAGCCTAAATATTGCATTATTTTTTATACATATCAGTGGTGGTTTGCACTCAGAGCATAATCTTGTTGATGCTATCAATATAAATAATATCATTTTACATGTGTAATGTAGGCAACATCAGTCTCTACTATTTAAAAGGGGAAAATGGGATTTCTCTTTTCTTCTTCCTTGAGTATGTACAGAATTCAGGTGCTGTAGGCCAGATTTTCAAACATGTGTTTGCATTTGTATGCATACAGTTGCACATTTTAATTTATTCATGAAGATACTCAATGCACAGATTAATTAGTTGCACACAATGTGCCTTTGAATGCATTACCTTTACAATTTTATACGTATTTTCCTATGCCAAAATACATGTTAATTTTATGAAGCTTTTGGAATGTAAACTAAATATTTTGAGGTTTATCAGTCAACTATTCTTCAATGTAAGAGCCAAATTTGGTTTTCCATAACATCTATGTCAATCTGGTTTTTACTTCTTTAAGTAAAATAATCTGGTTTCAAAAATATAAATTAAAATCCAGAAAAGGTCATTGTCACTCACCTTAAAGCATTATGCAAGGTACTGAAACAACAAATTAATTTTCCATTCTCTCTCCTTCTCCCCCTCTGTGTATAATAGGCTAAGCACAATGGGTTTGTAATAAGGATGGAGTCATGTGATATCCTGAACTAAGTTTCCCTTACTTTTGTCAATGTGATAGATACACAGTGGATGCATCTACACATGTGCTTTAATGTGTAGTAGCCTACTTTACTGCACATTGAAGTGTCACATCAAAAACTGTGCTAATACACTAATGCACATTAAAAAATTGGCTACTGCGTATTAAGCGTCACTAAAAAAGCAGACAAGGTTCTTTAAGTAAATCTGATATCTTTTATTAGACCAACTCATATAGTTGGAAAAAATTTCATAGCAAGCTTTCAGATATAAGTGCTCTTCATCAGGCATGTGCTTTTGCTATTGCTCATTAGGGCAGCCTAATGCACATTTATTTAGTACCTTACATTAGAGATATTAATTTAATGGGCGTAGTACAAGTGCATTAATGAAAGTATAGACGTGCCCAGTTTTACTTTAATATAGATTATTGTCTTTAATCCCATTGCATACCATCACACAGCAGTATACACAAAAGAAAAAATCCATTATTTCAGTTATGTCACCCCACACATTTAGTAGGTAAATATTATAAATGATATTGTTGCCGGCACAAGGTGCCCGAGGGAGGCAACAATTGGGTTCGTTGCCCGGTGTGCGTTCCTCCAATAAACACACTGGGGGGAGAAGTAGACAGAGTTTATTTGAGCTCAAGTAAAAGGCGCAGGGAGACTGTATGGTCTCAAATCCCGCGCCTCTAGCCCTGCAACAGTGTATATTTATACCCTGGTCATTTTCTGCAGTAGTTTTCCACTAGCTGCCCCCCCCCCCCCCCCCATTTTTCCAGTATTACAGGAGGTTACAAAAGTTCAAAGAAAGGGTTACAAAGGTTCGGGGGAGGGGCCTGGCTCGCCTGGGCCTAGAGCAGAGGGGCTTCATCGACACTCATGGTCTTCCATCCCTCTGAGTTACCTAGGGTTATGCCCAGTGACACCAACAACTCCCCACTTTGAGAATACTCAACAAAGTTTTGGCTGAGTTTTCTCATATTCTGAAGATAAAAGGCGATTAAGTGTTTGGGAACTGGGATCTTCAATGCAGGGGTATGCTGAGGGGTTAAAGATAGAGTCATGATATTTCGTAGTATTAATAGCTATTTCTTCCTGACAGATATCTGACCAGTTACTAGGAATGGCTCACCATGGGAGTCCTGCAGCATGATAAGGGATTTGGGAACATATCCAACAGTTAGATAAGTTAAACTCACGGGCAAAAGTAACCTTCAATGCTTTGTAGGTGTTTGTAATGAGGTCTGCTGGGTCCTCTCCCCACCCTGCAGGTAAGGAGAATGTAGTAAAAGGTAACAGGAAAAGAAAGCATACAGTAAAAAAGAAAAATGTTACAGTAGTTTTGAAACTTAAACTGGAATTCATACTGTTAATTCTAAACTTTTCCCCTTTTAAACAGCAACTTTAGTCCAAGGTCATCGGTGGGCTGGACAGTCCACTGTTCCGCAGGTGGAGTAGGCACCGGTTTCAGACGAGAGTGATGAATCCAGTTCTTGTGTTCGTCGACCTTTGCCACTGTGTGGGAAACTAGTAGGACAGTGTGAGGTCCTTTTCACTTCTTTTGGAGGGGCTCATCCTTCCAGGTACGAACTAGCCCGGAATCTCCTGGCTGTAACGAGTGGACTGGAGCATCCAGCAGAAGAGGCTGCAAGTCTTTAGCGTACCTATGGAGAGAAGAAAGAACAGCAGACAGAGAGCACATATACCGTGACAAAATATTACATCCTATTTCCCACTCCCCTGCTAGAACCGGCGTCCCATTCATAGGCCATGCCCTTCCAAACATAATCTCAAAGGGGCTAAGCCCTAATCTTCCCTTGGGGAGGGCACAGATGTGAAGCAGAGCAAGGGGCAAAGCATCAGGCCATCGCAGAGAGGCCTCCTGGCAGATCTTTGATAGATGACGCATGCCAAGAAACGCCCTGAGCCGCTTACGGTTGCTTGGGGTGGGAACCTGGCATATAGCCTCCTTTTGCTCACTTGAAAGCTGGCGCTCCCCCTGTCTTATGTGAAATCCCAGGTATCGTACTTCAGGGAGAGCAATTTGAGCTTTATTTCGAGCCACCCGATATCCTCGAAGTCCAATAAAGTTCAGGAGGCTTACAGTGGCGTTAAGGCAAGAGATTAAATCTACAGCAGCAATTAATAAATCATCCACATATTGTAACAAGAGGACTTCACACTCATTATTCCACTCCTCCAAGTCTTTAGCTAAGGACTGGCCGAAAAGGGTGGGAGAGTTCTTAAATCCCTGGGCTAATACTGTCCAACAAAGTTGTTTCTTAACCCTTTTTCTGTCCTCCCATTCAAAAGAGAATATCTCCTGAGAGAGGGGGTCAACTGGAATCGTCAAGAAAGCATCTTTCAAATCAAGAACTGAGAAATGAGTATACTGCCCCCCTATGGAGGCCAGCAAGGTATACGGGTTTAGGACGAGGGGATGAATAGTTTTAACCCGTTCATTAACCACCCTTAGGTCCTGCACCAGTCGATATGTGCCATCAGGCTTTAGTACAGGCAACATAGGAGTGTTCCACGCTGACTGACACTCTCGCAGTATGCCGTACTTTAGGAAACGGTCTATAGTCTCCTGCAGTCCCTCTCTGGCTTCCTTTTTGATTGGGTACTGCTTGATTCGTACCAGACCTTTTCCTGGCAGTAGTTGGATATTAATGGGAGTTTGATGTGTAGCCTTTCTGGGGACCCCCCTTGCCCACACCAAAGGGTATACCTGGTCTTCCCCTGGTTCCACTCTACTTCAGATAATAAGGTTCGCATAAGGATATTACAATCATCCCAATCAGGCTTGTGACTAGCTAAACATCCCTCAAAGACAGAGATAAACTTACTCAGGTTAGTTGAAAATTCTTCAGCCTGTGCCTTAAAGCCGCCAGGTCCACCGGATTAAAAAGGTACATGGGTGTATACTTGCATGGTCTGGGCTGCACGCCCATCTGCCCCAGGCTGGGCTATTACAGTTTCAGTAAGTAAAGGATAAAATCCCACTGAGGGAGGAATCTCTGGAACCGGGGGCATCTGATCTTTATATGGTGGAGGTGGTAAAGCCGGAGGGGACACCGACTTTGGCATTACAGTGGTTGGGGGGGAATGCTGAGACTCATCACTGACAACTACCGATCCTTTCGGAGTCAAATTACACTTCTGTAAAATATCTGTCTTATTTTGTAAAGCCATAAACAATTGTGCATACAAATGTTCATTCCTCTTACCCATCCACTGACAAAACAGGAGTAATTGGAGGATTGTATTATAGTTAATTGACCCTTCCGGAGGCCACCTTTCCTGATCCTCCAGTTAATAGTGAGGCCATTCCACTGTACAGAACCTTTTAAGATTATTTTTAGTCATTAGATCTGACTTAAACAGTTTCCAATTAGTCAGAATGCATTCTAAGGGTGTACACCGTGCCCTGCCAACCGTACTCTGTCCCTGCCCCATACTCCAGGGAGACACTGGGCGTCCCCAGGCCCTACCAGAGAGACACTGGGCATCCCCAGCTCTTAACGGGCAATGCTCAGACTGCTGAGCTTATCCTACCTTGTCCGAGGGACCGGTTCCACACCGTCGCCCACGATCGCTTCTCCACTATTTGAGCGCATTGCACCGTTGTGCCCTCCAGGGTCAATCAAACCACGTCTCCACCGAGGCCCCCGATGAAACCACCAGTGCGCGCTGGGCATCGATCATTGCCGCAAGTCGTCGACCCCAGGAGGGATTCGGGCAAGGTGAAATGTTAGCCTCGAGCCCTACGTTGGGCGCCAAAAACTGTTGCCAGCACAAGGTGCCCGAGGGAGGCAACAATTGGGTTTCTTGCCCGGTGTGCGTTCCTCCAATAAACACACTGGGGGGAGAAGTAGACAGAGTTTATTTGAACTCAAGTAAAAGGCGCAGGGAGACTGTATGGTCTCAAATCCCGCGCCCCTAGCCCTGCAACTGTGTATATGTATACCCTGGTCATTTTCTGCAGTAATTTTCCACTAGCTGCCCCCACCCCTTTCCCTACTCCCTTCTCTCTTCTCTCTCTGAGCGGTGCCCTTGCATTCCACAGATAACAGTTTTTAGAGAGTTTCATAGATTTCATAGATTTCATAGACATTAGGGCTGGAAGGGACCTCGGGAGATCATCGAGTCCAGCCCCCTGCCCAAAGGGCAGGAAGTCAGCTGGGGTCATAGGATCCCAGCAAGTTTAGCATCCAATTTACTCTTGAAGGTGTTCAGTGTAGGTGCTTGAACCACCTCCAATGGCAGACTGTTCCAGACCTTGGGGGCTCGGACAGTAAAGAAATTCTTCCTTATGTCCAGCCTGAAACGGTCTTGCAGGAGTTTGTGACCGTTCGACCTCGTCATCCCTTGGGGCGCTCTGGTGAACAGATGTTCCCCCAGATCCTGGTGGTCACCCCTGATAAACTTATAGGTGGCCATCAGATCACCCCTGAGCCTGCGCTTTTCCAGGCTAAAGAGTCCCGTGGCTCTCAGCCTGTCATTGTAAGATCTGTTTTCCTGACCTCTGATCATGCGCGTGGCTCTCCTCTGGACTCTCTCAAGCTTCTCCACATCCTTTTTGAATTGTGGAGCCCAAAACTGGATACAGTACTCCAGCTGCGGCCTCACCAAGGCCGAGTACAAGGGGAGAATGACGTCCTGGGATTTGCTCGAGAAGCATCTATGGATGCACGCCAGCATTTTGGTCGCTTTACTAGCCGCAGCATCGCATTGCAGGCTCATGTTCATCTTGTGGTCAATGATGACCCCCAAGTCTTTTTCTTCTGTAGTGCTAACCAACGTAGCACTGCCAAGCCTATAAGGGTGCTGCAGGTTTTTCCTCCCAAGGTGGAGAACCTTGCATTTTTCAGTGTTAAACACCATCAGGTTCTTGTCTGCCCATTTGCTGAGCTTGTCCAGGTCAGCCTGGATCACCCGCCTATCTTCTGGCGTGGATGCTTTGCCCCAAAGTTTGGTGTCATCGACGAACTTGGCCAGTCCACTCCTAACTCCAATGTCCACATCATTAATGAAGATGTTGAACAGTATGGGTCCCAGGACAGAGCCTTGAGGGACCCCACTGGTTACAGGGCACCATGATGAGTGACTGCCATCAATCACAACCCTCTGGGTCCGACCACGAAGCCAATTTCCTAGCCAGCGGATCGTGGTGGAGCCAAGGCCAGAACTGGCCAGTTTGGCCAAGAGGTGATCATGGGATACCAGATCAAAAGCTTTTTTGAAGTCAAGATATATGACATCAAGCTCTTCTCCCTCATCCAGGTGATAGGTCACCTGGTCATAGAAGGAAATGAGATTGGTCAAAGAAGACCTACCTGCAACAAACCCATGCTGGCTGTCCCTTAGGATGTTAGCCTGGGCCAGTCCATCAAGGATGGCCTCCTTAATAAACTTTTCTAAGATCTTCCCCAGGGTAGAAGTCAGGCTAATGGGCCTGTAGTTAGCCGGATCCACTCTCGTCCCTTTCTTGAAGATGAACAGGCTTGAAGTTTCAGCTTGCTTGCTACTCATCCGGTTTTTCCAGTATTACAGGAGGTTACAAAAGTTCAAAGAAAGGGTTACAAAGGTTCGGGGGGGGGCCCTGGCTCGCCTGGGCCTAGAGCAGAGGGGCTTCATCAACACTCGTGGTCTTCCATCCCTCTGAGTTACCTAGGGTTATGCCCAGTGACACCAACAATATTCATAAAAGTTGTAGGCAGGTAAGAGTTTCATAGCACATTACTGAAATACATAGGCCAATAAAAAAAAGGAGGAAATCAGGAAGGGGATGAGAATTGCAGTTATGCTAAATCAAACTATTGTAAAATCACTTCAAGAAGCACGTTTAAATAAAGGAAAAGGCAGAAAGTCTCAAGGAAGTAAATAAACCGAAATGCTTTCTTCTTTGTTAATAGCTAAATGCTGGAATATCTCCTGTTTCCTTGTCCAGCTGAAGAAGGTAGGAATAAAATGAATTCAAGGCAATTGAGATTGCCCTTTGAAACAACTACTGAGCAAATAAAACATCAAAGGAAAACTATCAGTAAGAAAAACTGGGTCAAAAGGAGACTGAGGCTATTGATCCACAAGAACTCTGCACACTGTAACAGGTTATGCAGACTGAGGGGATGTTTCCAGTCCCAAGGGACTAATAATCCATTCATTAGCAGCTATGTAACAGCATGTTAGGACTGGCCCTTTGTGGCTATTGTTTTCCTGAGGGTTGAGTCTGAGACTGCCCCATGCAGTTACTGCTTACAGCAAGGGAGTCCAACTCACCTCATTCCCCAAGGCTGGTCTGGACTGAGGGGCCTCTTGTGGACCACATCCAGCTTGGGATAATGGGCTGGCTCCTGCCCACAGCACATTGCAGTGGCAAATCCAGCTCTGGCTCAGCCCAGGATGCATGGCAGCTCCAACTCCAGCCCCAGCCAAGCCATGCATTGGCTCTGGCTATGACTCCAGCTGTGGCTTGGACCTGGGGCATGTGGTGGCTCTGGCCCAGGACATGCAGGAGGGGTGGCTCCTGCTTTAGCATGGGACACACACTAGCTCAGGATAGAGTGACTCTGAGCCAGATCTGGCCCACGGGCCATATGTTTGAAGCCCTTGATTTATGAAAACTCGGTTCAAATTGAGTTCAAAAGAATGATAGCCCCTAATTGATGATATCCTATCATGAGGTCAAGGATTTTGTTTACTAATAGACTGAGCATCAGGCATGCAAGGAAATGTTTTAAAGGGATTAAAGTGCTGGGCTCTTCTGACTGATGCATTTTGGATTTCAGCTGAAGGAAAAGAAGAAATAGATGACGTTGTGCAAGGATTACACATGCCAAAGAAAAATGCAGTGCCCCTGCTGAGAGGGGATACATATGTAAGAAGTGCCTCCCAATCAAAGGACAACCAGTCCATTGAAACCCTTTTGAGTCCAGCAGCAGAAAAAAGATCATAGGCCAGAGCCAAACTTCACTGAAATCAAGAGAAATCTTTCCAGGGATTATGGTGTACTGTGCATGAGGTCGCCCTGTGCTTGGCTGCATAGGGATGAGAGAACCTTGGTAGACAGACTGATAAACCTCTCCTCTGGAGCACTTCGGCAATAGGACGGACAGGTACCCACATCTGTCCTCTCTTGCTCCCAAGAAATCCATTATATGTCTTTACCAACTATCCTGTGTATGCGTGCACACGCTTGCGCACGCACACATGCATGCACACTTGAGTGTGTGCGTGCGCACAGGTGTGTGTATATTATTTTCCAGGCCCCAAGCTAGGAGGCAGAATTGGGCAGGACTGCACGCAAGGCAGCCCTCTCTCCTCCCCCTTCCCCACTCTGATACCTTCTCTACAGGGTTTGGGCAGTTCTGTGGAGCAACAGTAGGTGGTGGTAGTGTGGGGAGGGTTTGATGCTGCTGAAGGGAGACGTCACCTCGTCCAGACACCCATGTTGACTGGCCAAAACCGTTGTTTTCAGTAGCAAAAAATGGAGTGACATCTCTCCCCAGCAGCAACAGACTCCAGCTGTTCCTCCTGCACTGTTGCACTTTCCTACTTGACAGAAGTGCATCTCCCTTGACTTGCTCATATAAGCTCCCATGCCTGTGCTGGGGCTGGGGCTGGGGCTGGGGCTGGAAAAAGCAGGGGAAGGGGGAGCAGGAAACAGGAGAGCAAGGCACTCACCCCCTCCATTCTGACACTCCCATGCCTTAGGCAGCTGCCTGCATTCATGGCCTGCTCACTCACCCAACTATTGTGCAGGGTGTCTTTCTTTTCCCTTTTAACACATTCCTTTCCAACATTTAGATTCTTTTGATTAAAAAAAGAATCAAATTAAAAAAAATGGCCAAAGGTTATCCTGCAAGGCATAATGATTATTCGAGCCGTTTCAAAAGATAGAAAAATATTGGCTAATATTTGTTAAGGGAAATCATCCTAGATCTTACTATTAAAAGGCACAAATAAAATGTGAAGATCTTTTTATAGTAAAATAACTGCTTTGTTTACAAATACATAAAATTAACCTAAAAACTACTGTACATGATTGTATATGTATTTATACGATTTTACTGCTATTCGTATAAATAGATGCACAAAAAGTCTTGCTCATGAAAATTACTTTCTTTTCCACTGCTTCCATCATTCCAACCTCAATATGGATATTCAGCTTCTACTGGCAAACAAAGTTCAGGATTAAAGTGAGTGTTAAACAGTAGGAACACACAATGCTATGCTGGTTCCTGTTAACCTGGAAAACTGCTGAGGGGTTTCTGCTTCCAAGGGCTTTCAAAAAATAACTGGATGATATTTCATTTATAAGTTTATTGGCATGGACTTGTACTATTAAACTATAGATTTTACAAATGATATCCAGCCCCAGGATTTAAAATTAATTCTAAGTACAGTACTTCACTGTCCAGTGTCCCTAGTGGAATTTGAATTGAAAGGGGTATTGGTTTCATACCACTGTATGTACACTGTTAGTACCACTGTAAGCCAAAAAAGGAAAGAGAAAATACAAAAGAACATATTGAACCAATTTAGAACTGGCTGGATGACAGATCACAAAGAGCACTTGTTAATGAGGACTTATCATCAAATGCTGTTTTTCTAGTGGTGTTTCCTACTGTTCAGTACTAGGCCTAATGCTATTCAATTTTTTACCAATGATCTGGAACTAAATATAAAATCACTGCTGATAAATTTTGCAAAGGATACAAAGAATGTCAGAGTGATAAATAACAATGAGGACTGGGCACTAATAAAATGAGATCTGAATCACTTGTTAAGCTGAGTTCCTTGAAGAAAAAAATGTTTTAATACAGCCAAAAAGCAAGGTTGTACAACTGAGAACAAGGAACGTTGGCCCTAGCAGGAAAATTGAGGCTGTATCCTGAGTAGAAAAAATTCTTAGAGGATTTGGAGGTTGTGACCACCAGTGCAATGCTGTGAGACAAAGCTGATAGAGAAGTAGTAGAAGTAAAGAGTCAATTTTACATCTGTGTAGGGTATTGGTGAGACTAATACTACGGTTCTGTTGTCCATGTATAAGAAGAATGAAGAAAAGTTCAAGAAAGTGCAGAATAGAACCATAAAAGTGATTTGAGGTCTGGAGACAATGCTTCATAGTGAGATACTTAAGGGCTTAATTGGTTTGTCTTTTCAAAAAAAATTGTGATGATTTGATTGAAGTGAATTGTTTTTCAGAGTGAAAATACCATATTCTAAAGGGCTTTTTACTTTAGCTAAAAAAGGACTAACAAGAGCTGATGTCTCGAAGCTGAAGGTAAATTAAAAAAAAATCTGGCACAAGTTTCTTAACAGTGAGAGTCATTAAAACAAGCTATCATGGGAAATGATGGATTCTTCTTCTTTGATATCTTTCAGGATTGAATACTTTTCAGAAAGTCCAGACTTTAGTCTCACAAGATATTGTGTTCTGTGTTATAAAGGAGATCATATTAGAAGTTCTATGGCCTTTATGGTAGGAATATTTAGAAAAGAAGAGGTGTAATAGGATTTCCCTTGATATTTGTCAAGATACTCACTTACAGTTTATGATCGCTATACCAGGTTCAGGCTCACCCAGGAGCTGGGGTGAGTGGGGATAGGAGAAACCCAGGCACGGAGGGACAGGCAGAGCACAGTACAGCCCTGGGAATGGCACTCCTTCGCCCGCCCCTGCCCTAGTCCGAGCCTCACTCCCTCCCTCCCTCACCACCTGGGAATGTATCCTTATCTGTTAGGGCTGTCCAAAGCTTCGGTAGCTGATTCAGTGACTGAATCTCCAAATCCAAATTGGCTGAATCAAATCAGGACAGTGATTCAAATCACCAAATTGAATCACTGTCCCTCAAATCGGCCAAATCCAAATCAAATACTTGCTGGGTTGCACAGGCCTAGTAGACATGCCCAGTGTCAGGTAGCTCACTCCACTTCAAAATGAAAATATAATACATCTATCTATTGGTTTGCCAACTGTATGTTAGCTTGTAACTTGCATAATTTAAATGTAATAACAAAGTATTGCCCTGGAACTGAAGTAACTTGAGTCATGTTAATGAGCTGTAAAAAGTAGTCTCTGTAATATGGAATGCTGGTTATTTAATTGTATACATAAAGCTACCCAAATGTAATTAGAATCTGTTTATTACAAATAGAACTCATGCTGGGCAGAACATAATGGGAAACAGAGGAAGATCTTGGTTAATGTATTATATGCATAAACCCTGTATTTACTGTAGCTGTGTCGATTATTTAGAGTTATAGAAATAAGCCAGAATGAAAACTTAGTGAAATAAATTGATTTTACACCAGCATTCAACAGACAACTAAAAGTAAGAAGTGTGTCTTTGAATAGGCAAAGGCTAACAATACAATAATTCTAATCTTGCAACAAAATTAGTTTCAATTTATAAGAATCCTCTAGAGTAGTGGAGTATGATCTACTGATCAGATCACGACCACCTCTCAAAGATCAATAATGCCACACACATACAAATAGATATTTATGCAAACAATATCTTTGAGACTTCAAGATTTCATCTCAGACTCCCACTACGGGATATTGGATACCAATAATAACTTTGTTTCCATCTCTTGATACAGTATTAATTGAAATAAATATAATTTTGGAAAGACAAGCTTAAAAAAAATAAAGTTCATTTTTGCTTTTTTTACCTTTCATTTCTATGTAGCAATTACTTGCTCAGAAATAAGATTTCCTATATGTGTCCATCTTTCACTAATGCAATGGGGACATTTTTTTTTTAAACCGTAATATGAAATGTTCAGGTGAGAATTCTTTTAATCAAAAATAGATTAATCCAAGTTTGGCATTATAAGGCTATTAAAATATCATATTAAGGCTCTTTATCTTTTGAATATACCATGTTACTTCTCATGATGCTTTCTAGAAATCTAATTTTACATCAATTAATGTATACATTTTTTTTAAAAAATCAGATCTGATGGGCATACCCTCTTAGTGTACTGCACATAAAGGGATTCAGATTATTTTATAGATCACTTCCTGACTTTTAAGAGCTTATATTTCACCTATTGGTATCATTGCCTTACAGCATTCTGAAGTCAAAACCCAGGCTTTTCCCTCCCTCCTTCTTACATATCAGCCTGCACAGCTGACTTGATGCATAACCCCTTTTCCCTATACTGCACTCCCACTTAGGCCCACTAATGATTACTAGGAGTTAGGCGCATATACTTGAGGATCTTGGACCGTCACTCCACCAGTCTCCCCAGGATGTCATCCCACTTTTTCCTATAAAGTGCATGTTAAAAGTACAATCTAGCCCTTAATCTATTTTAGTTTCAATACAATTCCGTTTTTTTCACTGAATTTTCACCATTCTCCTGACTAACAAATGACAGGAAATAATCCATCTTTGTTTTACATATTACAAACTATACCTTCCTACAACTCACTTGTGCTCTCTCTAAGCATACCCATGTCTTTAACACCTCATAGAGTGCTTTACAATGCATGGTGAACATAACAAGCATCCCATTTGTCTTTGCCAGCCTCCTCAACCATTTCAAAGAGTCTGAAAATTAAAATGAACAGGAGGAGGATGTAGTGAATTATACTGAGGATTCAAACAATTGCCAAATTCTCAAGTCTCATGTGACTGGGTTTGCATTTCTAGAAACAACTTTGAGATTTGCAAGAAGCGGTATTTTTTCAGCTAAGTACACATCTGTTTTTCAATATAAAAAAACCTGTTGCCTCCCGTAGGCATTTTTAACAGCTGCATTGAATAACATTATTTTCATCATCCATAGCAAGCAAAAAAAAAAAATAAAAAAATCAACATCCAGGCATCCTGCTACTTCTTCCTTGAAAGCAGAAATTAAACATGACATTTATATATGATATTGTAATTGATACTATTAATCGTGACTGTTTTGTATTATATTTCTCAACCTCTCCCTCAACTTTAATGTAACAAACGCCTCTTCACACTTCAAATTTGAGAGCCAAATCCTGCCTACCCTAGGGAAAATAGGGATGCTAGCAGATGCTCCAAAAAACCTGGCCAGAGCAATATAGGGTGTGTCTACACCTGCATTTACACCTATGTACTCACAAGTAAATTAATCATGAGTAAATGGTACCAGGTAGGCATCTACATGTGCAGAGAAGTGGGAGCAGATTTGCTGCTAATCTACTCCTGCTTCCTCGGGCCCTGCAATGGGGCCCTGTTGCCACTGGGGGAAGCTCCAGCCTCTGGCTACAGCTGCCAGCAGCTGGAGCCCTCTTCAAAAGGCAACCCTTCTTGCTGCTTTCTGGTCAGCCACTTCCCTGGCCAGGAGCAGAAGGTGCAGCAGAGGGACAGCACATGGCAGCACTCTCCTCACTGTCTCTGTCTCCCTGCATCATGGCTGCTCCAGCCCCTGCCCCTGGCAGCAACAACCAGCGCCTCACGTTCCTGCCAGCCATCATGCTGGCCCTCCTGGCCCATTGTGCTGATCACTGGCTGGCCCATGGCCTCCTCACCCCTCTCAGCGCCCACACAACTGACCACCTGCCTGCCTACTATGTGGCATTCCAGGGCTGCCACCATGCACCTGCCACCTTGACCCCATCTGCCTGGTTGAAGCCCTGCAGGGGTGCCAACAACAGGCTCTAAGATGCCAGCACTAGGGCTGCCATTGCCTTACTGACCCTCCAGCCCCACCACCTCTGGGACCACTGGGCCAGCTGGAACTGGTAGTGGGACATCATCCAGCACACCCAGGATGACAAGCAGTGGTAGAAGACCTTCAGAATGACCCGGGCCACCTTCCAGGATCTCCTGGAGCAGCTCCAGCCACACCTGAAGCAGCAGGACACCAGTATGCAGCCACCCCTTCCCACAAATACCTGGCTGACCCTCATCTGCTCAAGTTGGCCACACCCACCAGCCTTCAATATGTTAGCCACCAGTTTGGTGTCGGCAAGGCCACTGCCAGGAAGACCATTCTGGAGGTGTGTGGTGCCTTCCAGGATGTGCTGGGGGACAGTGTTCCATGTGCACGACCCCCGGGGGCGGGGTTCCATGCCATGGGATTCACCCACTGCATCAGGGCTCTGGGTGGGACCACATCCCTGTCACCTGCCTGACCCATGGAGACTGCCCCATCACAGCTGGAGTGGCTTTGACTCCATGGTACTCCGAGCCATCATGGGCCACTGAAGGACCTTCACACACATGAGTACCAGCTGGGCAGGCAGTTCCCACAACACCCAGGAACTCCAGCCTGCGGGGCCTGGTGGAGAGTGGGCACTTTGTACCGAGGGTGCCAGACCTACAGCTGGCTTCATTGGAGACCCCGCCTACTCACTCCCACCCTGGCTCATGTAGCCCTATATGGACTACATGGACCCCTGTCAGAGCCACTTTAACCACTGCCTGGGTCAGACCCACACCCTGGTGGAGTGTGCCTTCAGCCACCCCAAGGGATGCTGGCATGCCCTCACCTCCTGCTTCGAGTTCACCAAGGTCAACCTCCCCTAGGTAATCATCACAGCCTGTGTGCTTCATAACATCTATGAGGCCCAGGGGGAGCTCTTTCATGAGGCCTGGGTAGAGGAGGCATGGCATGTGGAGGATGCCTGGCACTGTACACCTGCCAGCAGGGACCAGGGCACTGGATGTGGGAGGCACTGGCTGACCACCTCCTCCAGCACTCCCCACTTTAGCCCACCTGCACTGCCATCCATGGACCACCTGTCATCTCAGCACAGGATAGGGCCAAGGGCTCCAGTGGTCCTGTGCCTAATGAGATTGTGCCATGAGGAAATGGGCTCACCCAGATGAAACACTCAGCAAAGGTTACCCAATTCTTTCCTGCCATGTCTTGGTGCTGAATATTTATCAGTCGGGGGTGGTTTATCTGCTGCATGTTCACCCTGGATGCACTGGATCTACTTCTTATTTGGGGCGTCTACCTCCCCTAACACCCCGTCCAAGCACCATGCAGCTGTTTAGGCATCGGTTAATTCCACCAGCTCTCTAATGGGCATTTTCCCGGTCCTGACTCAAAAATATGGTGGCTATGGTGGCCTCCAAAGCCATTCTGCTAGAGCTTGGTAAATGAAAGGGAAATAAAGAACAAAACAAACCAAGGAAATGGGAACTCACGTTAAGTCTCTTTGCCACAGGGTCTGCTAGGGCCACTGACTCCAGCCTTTACCAGCAAAGTAAGTCCCTCCTGAGGGCTGCAGGCTATTCCACCAAGGTCCAGCTCTATCAGGTAAAAGAAACTGAAGAAAATTACAGAGAATTCCTCAGTCAGTTTTGCCTAAAAACTTGGGTGTTTACGTTGACACACTGGACTTGGTCCTCAGTGCTCCCACTGGACTTGTCAAGCCTCACCAGTGGGGCAAGCCCTCCTTCCAGCCCTCGTTGATTTGTCTCTGTTCTCAAGTAATGGACTCAGATTTCTCCACTGGTGCCCTCTGGCCCAGGGCTGTCACTGGCTTTACACATTTCCAGAGTGGCTGGAACCCAGCCTAACAGGAGTCTCACAGCTCAAAATGAAAGTAAATTAGAACTGAAATGAAACCTTGTTGTCCATGCATCCCATCTTTTTCTTGTAGTGTGGCTTTCTGCTAGATCTTCCCACAGCTTTCACCACTCTCAGCTCAGTGACAGTCTCTAATTATCAGAGTTCCTCTGAGATCCTGGGCTGAGGATCAACCCTTTTCCCATCTCCCAAGATTTTGTCTCTGGTGTCTCTATGCTTTAGGTGGTGCACTCTCTTCCTCTGTCCATCCTCTCTTCCTTTTGGTGCTGGCAGCAGACTGAAAATACCAAAATGACCATGGGGAGGACCAATCCAGAAGGAGTGGCATCTAGTAAAGTGGGGGTCCTGTGGCAGTTGCCTGCCCATTATTGCTGCCATCTTCAGCAAGGCAGGTAGGTCTCTTCCCTTCACCTGCATCCTGTGCCTCCCCACCCTGGCTGGGCAAGCGGCGGCATGCCCGCATCCCATGTCCCCCCACCCCAGCTGGGCATCTTGTCCCAGCCCCAGCCCCAGCCCCAATCTCTCCCTTGCTGTGGGGCTGTTGATCTACCCCCCACCCCACACCCTTTCCCTCCCTCCTCTGCCCACCACAACAGAATTACCAGCTGGAAGCAGTTTTGTCCAATATCCTCGAGGACTGCTGCCTGTTTAGTCTATGGTTGAATCTCTGAATCAGCCAAATATATTCCAAATTGATTCGGAGGCTTCCAACTTGACTCAGACCTTTTAATTTGTCTCTTGATTCAATTCAGATTCAGGCCAAATCTCCTCTGAATTGAATTGGCTACTGAAGCTTCACACTGCCCTAATAACAACACAGCCAAGCACCCAGGGCAACTGCCACACACAAAAGGTGGCTTCCCATTGCCACTACACCATCTGTGTAATTGTGAGGCTGCAGCAACAGCTATCTTTTTCCACCCAAGTTGCTGCTTGGTGCAGCTGCCCTGGTTATCCTAATTATGCCCCTGCTCCATACCTTAAGAAATTAAGGTAATACTGAGCTTTACTTATTTTAATGTTGATCTTCTGAAGGAGCCTGAACAAAGATATGTGAGTCACAATTGCTACTCCTGCTGAATTGAAGCAGAGATTATTTATGAACAAAGGGAAATATTATTGCATGCAAAAAAAAATTATTTTTCCTATTGGTACCAGGACACTGTTCTTTTATGTTAACTGTAGGTGTAGTACTGATCCCACTTTATAGTAAAAGGCCATCTCTAATCTTTAAAAGAAATTAACAAATTGTTAATATATGATCGTTTAAATGATAATTCATTGTTATAGCCTGTTAAAGAGAATCTTATAATCTTGAATAATGGTTTGTTTGGATGTGCTTATAACATATGATTCATGCCGGTGACACACTTCTATAATCTATTAATCATTCATTACCATTTATAAACTATTTATAGAAGACGACTTCAAAGGAAGTTTATAGTTGAAGATTTGATGTCCTTTGTGTCTGTGATCAGAAAGTCCTCAATACAAATCAGGTGATAAATAATATTTAAACCACAGTAGAGTTGAACTCATGGGACAAGTGAATAATGTGGAAATTGCCATTCCTTGAGTGAAATAGGTGATGAAAAACTGAGCAATGGTACAGAACTGCTCTTTAAAGCCCATAATCTATGCCCCACATCACAAGCAGAAATTCAGAGACTACAAAGTGTCTGTATGATAGCAATGGTACAAAAGAGTATCTGCACTGAAAACTCATCAATTGAAGCACACAAGACTTTCACCTGCCAGGAAAATTGAGCATTTTAACCACTAATCAAACAATACAGAGAAATGGAAAGGACTGTTTCACTCAGTATGATTTCTTATCACTTCCCAAAACTTTCTAAAATTGCAGCAGTAGACACACAGGTTGATTATTTTTTTAAAAAGAAGAGTTTAGACTGGTTCACTGCCTTTTAAGATCATCAACTGTCAGTTTTTCTTGTTATGTAACATAATCTAAATAAGCATTCTCCCTATTCCCTTCATAATTTTAAATGAGTGATCTCTGTTTCCATGTTTTTCTACTTCTCCATCTAATCTACTATTTGCAGCCTTTTATTTTAGGAAAACCATTCTGTGCTATACACTCTTTCATCCTTGTTGCACTATTCATGACCATTTTACTCTCTGCTCTGCATTGAAGTAAGTGACTAGAATTTTACATAGAATGATACTGATCATTCAATGCAATGCCATCATCTAAGCACTTAGAGGAGAAGATGATCTTCTTAGCATGATTTCATCGCATGGATTCACCAAGGACAAGTTATCCTGATCAACCTGGTTTTCTTCTATGATGAGATGACTGGCTGTATGGATGCAGGGAGACCAGTGGATGTGGTGTACCTTGATTTTAGCAAGGCTTTTGATATCGCCTCCCACAATATTCTCAAAGGCAAACTAAGGAAGTACAGGCTGAATGAACAGACTGTAAGGTGGATAGAAAACTGGCTGGAGCATGGGGCTCAGAGGGTAGTAATCAATGGCTTGAAGTCTAGTTGGCAGCCAATATCAAGTGGATACCTGGGGACCGGCCCCAGGGCCAGTTTTGTTTAATGTCTTCATCAATGACCTGGAGGATGGCATAGAGATTAGGGCTGTGCAAAATAACACCATTCTGTTTCGCCTTGAGTTTTGAGGTTTAGACAGAACAGCATTATGTTTTGAATTTAATTTCAATTCGAAATAGCTGTTCCATTTTGCTTTGTCAAAACAGTGAGGCTGTTTCAATGTTTCACTAGATCAGGTTGGGGGTAGGAAGTCAGCCCAGCCAGAAGTTGATGCGATCTAATACTGGAAATGGGAAGTCAGCCCAGTTGGGCTGACTTCCCGCTCCCAGACAGATCATGGGGCTGGGGAGGGGAACTCAGCAATCAGGCTGAGTTCCTTTCCCCAGCCTGATCACAGCACTAAGGAAGGGAACTGAGCCCAGGCACAGCTCCCTTCCCCTGCACTGTTATTGGCTTCCCGGCAGGAGCCAGGGCTGCACTCCCAGCCGCTGCTGAGAATGGAGCCATGGTTCTCCCGTCTCTCAATACGTCACTGCTGGCTGCTTCAAAACTTGAAATGTTTCAAAACTTTTAAAACATTTTGACTAGCCTCATTTTGTTTCTAGGCTGTTTCAAAACCCTTCATTTCAATTTGATTTCACAGTTTCAAGCTCAAAATGAGTCGAAACAGTGTTCAATCGAAACACCTGGTGAAATTTCACACAGGCCTGGTAGAGATTTCATAGACACTAGGGCTGGAAGGGACCTCGGAAGATCACCAAGTCCAGCCCCCTCCCCCAGGGGCAGGAACTCAGCAGGCCTCATAGGATCACAGCAAGATAAACATACAAATTTCTCTTGAAGGTGTTCAAAGTAGGTGCTTGAACTACCTCCAGTGGCAGGCTGTTCCAGACCTTGGGGGCTTGGACAATAAAGAAGTTCTTCCTTATGTCTAGCCTGAAACAATCATGGAGGAGTTTGTGACCATTTGATCTTGTCATTCCCTGGGCCACTCTGGTGAACAAACATTCCCCCAGATCCTGGTGAGCACCCCTGATAAACTTATAGGTGGCCATCAGATCACCCCTGAGCCCGTGCTTTTCCAGGCTGAAGAGTACTATAGTTCTCAGCCTCTCATCATAAGATCTGTTTTCCTGACCTCTGATCATGTGTGGCTCTCCTCTGCACTCTCTCAAGCTTCTCCACATCCTTTTTGAATTGCAGAGCCCAAAAATGGATGCAGTACTCCAGCTGCGGCCTCACCAAGGCCGAGTACAATGAGAGAATGACGTCCTGAGATTTGCTTAGGAAGCATCTAAGGATGCAAGCCAGCATTTTTCTCACTTTACTAGCTGCAACATCAAATTGAAGGCTCATGTTCATCTTGTGGTCAATCATGACCCCCAAGTGCTTTTCGTCCATAGTGCTAGCCAGCATAGCACTGCTGAACCTATAAGTGTGCTGCAGGTTTTTCTTTCCAAGGTGGATAACCTTGCATTTTTCAGCGTTAAACACCATCAGATTATCATCCATCCATTTCCTGTGCCTGTCAAGGTCAGCCAGGATCGCCCTCCTATCCTCAGGTGACCCCAGAGTTTGCAACTTGCAACCCAGCAACTTGGCCAGTCTGCTTCTGATACGAATGTCCACATCATTAATGAAGATGTTGAATAGTGTTGGCCCAAGGACAGAGCCTTGAGGGACCCCACTGGTCACAGGGCACCATGATGATTGACTTCTGTCAACCACCACCCTCTGGGTCCGACCACAGATCCAATTCCCCAGCCAGCGGATCATGGTTCAGCCGAGGCTGCAGTTCGCCAGTTTTGCCAAGAGGTGATCATGGGATACCAAATTGAAGGCTTTTATAAAGTCAAGATATATGACGTCAATCTCTTCTCCCTTGTCCAGGTGATAGGTCACTCGGTCGTAAAAGGAAATAAGATTGATCAAGCAAGACCTACATTCAATGAACCCGTGCTGGCTATCCCTCAGGATGCTGCCATTGCCAGTCTGTTAAGAATGGCCTCTTTGGTAATCTTTTCTAAGACCTCCCCCATAATAGAGGTCAGGCTGATGGGCCTGTAGTTTGCTGTATCCACTTTCCTCCCCTTCTTGAAGATAGGCACAACACTGGCCTTCTTTCAGTCTTTGGGCACTTCACCAGAGTGCCAGGAGTTCTTGAAGATCCATGCCAGTGGCTGAGCTATGATGCTTGCCAACTCCTTGAGTACCCTGGGGTGTAAGCTGTCAGGGCAGCTGACTTGAAGGTGACCAGCCTCTCAAGGTGTTCCTTCACAAGTTCAGCATTGATGGAGGGTAAGGTATCATCCTCAGCCAGGCATTCCTGTCCTGTAATGGGCAGAGGCACCCCTTGGGACTGGTGAAAAACTGATGCAAAGTACCCATTTATCAAACTGGCTTTTTCCTGGGCATCAGCTGTCAGGTGTCCCATCTGGTTTAGCAGGGGTCCGATGTTGCCCTTGCTTTTCCTCCAGCTCCCCACATATCTAAAAAAGATCACTCTCAAGTTTGCAGATGACACCAAGTTGGGGGGACTATTGGGCATGCTGGAGGGTAGGGCTAGGATTTAGAGTGACCTAGCCAGATTGGAGGATTGGGACAAAAGGAATCTCATAAGAGATGAACAAGGACAAGCGCAAAGTCCTGCACTTAGGACAGAACAGTCCCAAGCACCAGTACAGGCTGGGAGCTGACTGGCTGGGCAGCAGCTCTGCAGAAAAGGACGTAGGAGTTAGGAAGCTGAATATGAACCAACAGTGTGCCCATGTTGCAAAGAAAGCAAACAACACGCTGGGCTGTATTGGTAGGTGTGTTGCCAGTAGGTCAAGGGAAGTGTTTATTCCTCTCTATTCAGCACTGGTGAGGACACAGTTGGAGCACTGTGTTCAGTTTTGGGGCCCCCACTACAGAAAGGATGTGGACTAATTGGAAAGAGTCCAGCGGAGGGCAACAAAAATGGTGAGGGGGCTGGAGCATATGACTTCTAAGGACAGGCTGAGGGAACTGGGCTTATTTAGTCTAGAGAAGAGAAGATAGGTTGTATTTAATAGCAACCTTCAAATACTTGAAAGGGAGTTCGAAAGAGGATAGAGCTAGACTTTTCTCAGTGGTGACAGATGACAGAACAAGGAGCAATAGTCTCATGCGACAGCAAGGGAAGTTTAGGTTACATATTAGGAAGAATTTTCTTACTAGGAGGTCAGTAAAACACTGGAACAGGTTACCCAGAGAATTGGTGGAAGCTCTATCCCTGGAGGTTTTTAAGCCCCAGCTAGTCAAAGCCTTGGCTGGGATGACAGAGTTGGAGCTGGTCATGCTTTGAGCAGGGGGTTGAACTAGATGGTCTCTTGAAGTCCCTTCCAAACCTAATTTTCTATGATTCTGTACTGCATATTTTATAGCCCTACTTGAGGCACCAATACCCAAAATTTGCCTTGAAAAAAGATCTGCTGATCAGCATTACTCTGATGAGTTTATTGAGCTAATCACATATGCTTCTAAGCCTTTCCTCAGAGGATCTTGCAGCTTTAGCTCCCCTCAACATGAAAGAAGTTTAGACCATTTTTATTGTGCATGCCATTACATTTACCCAATATGGTACTATAGTTTTCAAAGTGGGCATTTTGATGAGACTATTATACACAGCATTGCTATAGGAATTCTTTCTAGATGTAAAGGAACATCAATATAAATCAATTAAGTATTAAAAAATCTTGGAATGTGTAAAATTTAAAGTTATCTCAAGGGCCTGTTGTTTTATCATTCTTTATTCAATGCCTACTTTCTTGGGGACAATAAGTGGTATAATCAAAGTGTACTGCCCTTGACCTACATTCAGTAGCATTGAGAATTCAGTAGGTGTTCAAGAGTTTTTGCAGGATACATTTATAGAAAAAATTTAGCTCAAAATCAAAATAGGAAAACAAATCTAGGAAAACAAATGAATATATTAGGTACTCAGTATTATGTTTGGGCATTTTATTAGTTTTTCATTATACATTAGGGTGTTATTGTTATTCTAATAGTATTGTAATGATAATAGCGGCAAATAATAAATTAATTAAATAAACTGTAGGTGTCAATCAGCTTGGATATATTGGCCCAAATCCTAATTCAGTTCTCAGATATTTAAGAAACATTGCTACAGCTTTCCTGTACAGAAGTTATGCTCTTCACGCATTAAGCAGGCAGAAAGTGCTTTACAGTCATAAGTAAACAGACAAGCACAGAAAAGATTCTGTCTCCTCCCTGCATGGCCAGGCAGCAGGGTAGGGGAGAGAAGCCCCCCCCCCCCCCCCCGCAACACAGACCTCCCCCCTAGATTGCAGGATCTGGTCTTGGTGAGGGCCAAGTTGGGTCTTCATGGCAGAAATGCTCCATTTCCCCACTGCCTCCCCACCACAGCCACAGTTCCCAGCAATGCCGCTAGCAGCATCAGTGGCAGCCAGCGGCAATTAGATGCTGCTGGTGGTGTCAGCAGCGCGGGTGGTGAGCAGCAACTGCCCATAGGCACCACCGACACTGTCAGTGGTGCCTTTTCATAGGAGGTGCACCACCACTCTCAGGGTGTGCACATGCACCTGTGTGCACCCCCTATGCATCACCACTGCCCCAGAGCAGGGACTAAGCATATCTGTGTCCCAGCTCCCCACTGGACTTACTCCCACTCTCCCACTCTGTAGGTAGAATGGACTCATGCCTTACCAAACTGTCACGTGACTCTGCCAACAGCAACCCCAGGCTTCTTGGTTGGGGAACTAAGCCTTATCCATGCCTCTTCTCTTTCCCACAAATCAAAAGCAGAACTGCCCTATTTAGCACCCTTATTGCCAATCACTTCCTCATTCTCCTCATCTCCTGATACTTTGAAATAGAACCTCCCTTGAGATGTGGGCTACAGTTCCAAGAGTGGAAATGGGGCAGCAATCTCACCCATGCCAGGAACTCCAAAAACACCTATCATCACCGTAAGGTCTGCCTGCTCCAGTTGTTGCTCTTAAAGCAGCAACAACAGCTGGGACTGTTTTGGAGTTCACTGCATATATAAGCCATGTGGCTGCTCTTGCTGCCAGGATGCAGACTTTGGGAGTAGTGGGGGCAATTCTAGTGCCTCTCCCACCCCTTGCATGCCTAGTTAGGCTACTGACATAATTTGTTTGTGATATAACAAGGGATTTCATAGAGATTGATAACTGCTGTATAATGAGAGTCACATAGTGCTGCTGAATGGGAAAGCCATGGGAAAGGAGGGAAACAAGAAAAGGTAACAGTGTTTATCTACTTTGTCACAGGCATTCTGTTTTGGATTATCCCCACATCACCCATGCCCCCCACTCCCAATGGAAGATGCTGGGCAGCAAAACACATCATCCAGCATCATGTTTCACTGCCTTCAGTGACTTTGGGATACTATGAATGGCACTGCATATGTGAAAGAAATCCACAGGTGGGGTTTGTATGGTGATGTGACAGGAGTATCGCTACTGGAGCCTTTCTGACACCACCAGCAGCATCTAATTGCCGCTGGCTGCCACTGATGCTGCTAGTGGCATTGCTGGGAATTGTGGCTGTGGTGGGGAGGCAGTGGGGAAATGGAGCATTTCTGCCATGAAGACTCCACCCTCCTGTTATGGGCCAACCGCCTGCTTACTCATCTGCCACGCCTTGATCTTAATTGATTGATTGTAATTAGCAGGAGGCTGCCCATTTTACGTGCCCTGGTGCCAGGGGGTGCTATCTGTGGCTCTTTTTCCTCCCCTACACCGCAGCCCAAGCTTCACAGATGGTACTGACGTGGTATTCGACCTGGGCCCTGCTGCGATTTGGCCCTATCCTTGCTTTCTCTCAGGGGCTTCCCACTGCCCTTCCCCTTGCTCTGGGGCTTCCCACTCCTCGCGGCCCTCTCTCCGGGCTCCTCACTGACTGCCTTGCTCTGGGGCTGGGGTCAATGCACCCTAAATGCTGTGCCCTCTCTGGCACCAGGGTCCCCATGGGAGCCCTATGAGGCCTCCTCCAACCCCTAATAGCCTCACCCAGTACTCCAGTCAAAACAGCAAACACAAAACACAAAGCCCCTGGGTTATAACATAAAAAGCTAGACCGTCCAGCCAAACAACATTCAATCCCTACCAAGAAATACTCCAACCCACAGCAGCGATCAGGGGATGCTCATGCAGTCAGGCTTCTCCCCTCTGGCTGCATTGACCAAGCTCCCCCACTCTTGGCCACCAGAGGAGAAATGCTTTTCTGGCTTCACACTTGGGGCTTAAGAAGAGCCAAGCCCTGCCCCTTCCTGTCAGCTGGCTCCCCACTGGTTGCCCTAGCAACCAGCACCTGTGACTCTGGCTGCCCTGGTAACTGGCAGCTGAGCCTCTCCCTTCTTGCCACTAGGGGCCTCTCCCGAGCCACTTCTGCCCTCAGTCGCGGGGCACCTCAGTGCTCTGCGACAGGTGATAAATATATTCCACCACCCTGGGTTACCTACATACAATTCATTCAAGCCAGTTTTTCTTTCTTGTGAGATGAGGAAAGTAAAAAGTGTCCTATTGTAAGAATAGGGCTTGTCCTCTATAATAATTTGCTTTGTTTGTTTCTTTGTCGTTCTGTCTGTCACGCTCAAAAAACCATATTTGCACTCACTTTTCTGGACTTTTAGTGACTGATTTCAATTACTTATGATGTACTCTCAGTATCTGATCAAAAAATTGTCCCTTAACACCCTTACTTTATCTTTAACCCATAACTTCCTTACCAAGGTGAAGCAGAGAATTGAATACAGAAAAAATAGCAAAAGTAAGACAAAACAAAACAAATGAGCAAAGAGGACGTCATAGAAGAGATGCAATGGAAAGGCAAAGGATTCACAGAGACAACAAAGACAGGCTGAAAGAGTAGACAACAATAGATTCACTGAAGACGAGATTGAGGAATATGGTTGTGGATTGATGAATGGGGTGTGCTGATTTTGTAATGCTTTAAACTTCCAAGCTAAAGGACCGTCAGATGGCCAATTCTGGAGTTGTTGTCATAAGGGTAAAGTGATTCTGCCTCCAAGAAGACTATTTCTAGAGTATTTGTGAGATTTGATGATGAATCAGAACAACAAGCATTACCAGAACTTTAAAACAACCATTCAATCATACAACAGTGCATTGTCTGCTGAGTAAAGGTCATTGTGACAAGATGTAGGATTCACGGACCGTATGGAGGATTGAATCCAAATGCACCGTGCATGGAAAATCATCAGTGTCTGAAGAAATATCCAAAGGAAAATAGAGAGGAGACACTTGGAAATGTTGATAGATACCCATTGTATAGAAGAAGACCAGGCTGAACAGCTCAAGTTGGTAATGACAGAGTGGATAACAGAAATGTGGTACCCTATAACAAGTAGCCTATTTTTGCCAGTCATTTTTGACAGGCTTTTACGCTAGTTACATTATAACATGTTTGACATTCTGCTGGTGCTGCCATCACTTCCACATGGCAGCCAGGAGCACTTGACATGGCAAGTCTTTTATTTTCCTACTACTTTGTGAGTCTGCCAACCCAACCCCAGCTAACTTCTGTCCCCCAGCTGAAAAGACAGAAAAGAAAAGGAAGGATGCTGCAGGGACACTCCTTCCAATTGGTGGCATTTTGTTTAGTTTTTTCAACTGCTAAGCACTGTCACAATCCTTTCCTGTCCCTGGGATCCTTCTACAGTCCAGTCAGACCCTCATACTAAAAGTATGTGCTGCAGTCCAGTTTTGTTTCATTTGCTTTCTCTTTTCTTTAAAGCTCTTTCACAGAAATCTGACTAAAGACCACAGCTGTTTCACTTCATCCCTAGCCATTTCCCTCCCCTGGCTCCAGCAGTCCCTGTCGCCAATGCCGCAAGTAAAACTAGATTTAAAACATGACTGAGAAAGGCATCATCAGTCAGAGCACAATGAGCAGCAGCAGGAATCTGTTACCAACTCCAATGAAGGGGCTGAATTTGTTTCCTTTCCAAATTCTTCTTGGTATACAGCACCTGCCTTTCTTCCTGCTTTTCTCACAAAAAAAGTTTTAAAAAAAGAAAATGGAAATAGCATTCCATGCTGCAATCCAGGTGGGGGGGAGGGTTGCTTTTTGTTGTTTTTGTTCTGGGTTTTTTTTAATTTTCCTGTCTGGTTCCAACCATTTTGTGAAAAATCTGATTGGGGATCACAGAAATAGGTCTCTAGACCAGCAGTTCCCAAACTCTGACAGATTGTGCACCACCAGTTTAAAACAATACAACCTTAAGTACCACCAGCAAATTTCTGTGTGTGCACTTCTTCCATTCTCCCCTTCCTTTGGCCACCTCGGGGAGGTAACACTGAATTCCAGTGTAGCCCATAGCATTCCCTGGAAACTGTCCAGAAAGATGCTTTTTGATCCTCAAACCCTAGCTTGAGTAGAGTCCCCTGATTTTTTTTTGTCATGGCAATCTGCTGGGACTGTTATACCATACAAACCACATTCACCTAGTTTTCCCACTAGCGATCTCTACCCACCCAAGGTGCAAAGAAAATGATGAAACTGAAAGATTCTGCTACGTTCAGCACAGTTCACGCAACCTTTAGAAGTGCTGCTTATTGTCTTTGGATCATTCTTAACTTTCTAAAATTGTTCTTCCTGCTAGAATTTTCATCTGTCTGACATATAGGTGTGAAAAGGGAGGAGAGGTTAGAAATGTTTAGGAAAATCAGAACTAAGACAGTTCTACTGATTTTTACTATAAATCTAGGGATTAAAAGCATAAATGAAGGTTGAACTCACCAATAGCATAATGGACTGTAACTTGGGAGATCTAAGAACAGCTCAGGGCTGTGCCACAGACTTTTTTTGTGACCTTGGACAAGCAATTTAATTCCTGAAGTCTCAGTTACTCATTTGAGACTGAGCTAATCATCTGTACAGTAGAAGTAATACTATTTCCTTTTCCCTCCCTCCCCCTTTTTGTCTATCTTATCTATTTAGATTGGAAACTTATTAGGGGATATGTACTGTGTATAGCATAGGGAGGCCCTAACTAATATGTCTGTATGGCACACTGCAATAATTGTGCAGATAACAAACCCAATTTTGAACAAGAATTAGGATATGCTACCCCAAGAAAAGCATTTTGCTGTTGCAATTAATTTGTTATTCAGCTCAGGTGTCTCTTCCCAGTACTGCATTGCACCACATAGACATACTCCTGAGTAACAACAGATCTATTGTAAACATTTTATTATGCATCTTTATCAGTTCTAATATCCTAAAGATGGGAAACTGAAAATACGTGAGGGAGTATTTCTCAGTGTGGAAGAGAGCAGCTGAATGTTCCAAGAATAAACTGGGCTCTGAGGATTTGGATTCTGTGTCCACTTCTCCATCATTGAGATGTTGAATGGAAGAGGTTATGAAAACTCCCAGGCTGTCTGCGTACTTAAAGCAATACACATAGAGCTCTCATCACCTTAGTATTAATGGTTACAATGACAATTGTTAATAGATTTTATTTTTATCACAGACCCTATTTCACAGATGGGGATCTGAGCCACATGGTGTATTAAGTAACTTGTCTAAGGAAATTTAGGAGGAACTGCGGCAAAAACAAAAATTAGGTTTCACATGTCAATTAGGAGTAAAAAACAGGCTAGGGGTGGGATAAGTCTTTTCAGCAGAATAATAGCTGTTTCTAATTACCAATAATATATTTGTGTTCTAGATAGGAACTTATATTAAATTTTTAATTTATATTAAAGACCTTTCTGCCCAAATTGCACCAGCATGAAAATTTGTGGTTATGTTTAACAAGTGAGTTTTTTAGAGTTTGCATGCTTGTTTTAGGGCCATTTCTCCTCTGGGGATCTCAGTAGACTTATATGATAATATGAAAGCATATCCTGCAACATAACATAGGCCATAACCTACTCTCATTGAAGTCAATTGGAGCTTTGCCATCAGCTTCAGCAGAAGTAGGAACTAGCCCAAAGACTGTTTGAACCACAGGCAAGTGTTGCTGAGTCTTATGAATTTACTAGCAGTCCTGACCTTGGAGGTTAGCACTATATGAAATAGCATAGGTAAACTTGATCCCAGCTTGATTGCAGTAACTTGTAACAATTGTGCTACATCTAACTAAAAACAGTTCAAGCAGCATTACCCTGCTTATTCTGAGGAGCTTCCTCTGAACCCTGGGCGAAATTTAACTGGAGCCAGTTTATGGCACTGAGTAAAAGCAGATAAACAATGTGATTTTATTTGACGTTTGTGTTGGTTAGAACCCCAAGTTCAAGCAAAAACTAAAGATGACGGACACATACCAGTGCTACCACAGTGTGAGACAATCATGGGATTTGACCTCATGACTGAAGAAAACTGGAAGAAAGATCTAATTCCAGTTCTGAATTTAAAGAATGAAGTGGACTGTTTCCTTCCTGGATCTGGTAGGACAAACAACTCTGAAGTAAGGTTCTGTATGTTTTATTTGTTCTTTAAATCAACTACACTTCCCTTCCCCCTTTAAAAAAAGGTCTCCTACCAGTCAACTGGCCTGAGCTCACAAAAGAGGGAAGTTCTCAGGTCCTGTACCCACAGGCCAGGGCAGATTCTTCTGGCCTCATTTAGTCATCCTTCATGGACCACAAATGCTGCTGTGGAAATACATCTCAGCTCAGAATCTGGACCTTAATTTTAGGATACTGTGCTCCTAATCTATATATCCCTCTCTCAACTACATTATCAACTCATCTTTAGATAAGCACCTCAAGGGAACCTTTGTTATCTTCTTTGTAATGTCTTTAACACATTTTTGGCACCAGATAGGCAATGATGATAACCAATAATATCTTTTCACACATTGCAGTTTATTGAAGGGGTTAGTGGAGTTTCACAGATATAAGTGGGTGTAAAATGAAAACCTTGGCCTCTGGGCTCAAAAACCTGGGGTTGGACTTCTCTAAATTTGTGTTTTGCTAGAATACTGTTCTAGCAACTGACATTTGTTGTATCTTGAATGTGCTTACAAGACAGCTTGTGTTTTCATACAATGATGCCTGGTAACAAGCTGTTACAAAGAGAAAAAAGCCCAGAAGAGATAGGAAAATCATGTTACCTGTAGGCAGCAATATCCAAAGCAAATGCACTAGTTAAGTTCTTGCTAGGTTACCCAAATCTAATAATGAAACAAATGATCAAAATGCAACAGAGGGTAGCTACTTGTCAACATCAGTACATCTGTGTAAATATTGCTCATCATTTGTTGTTTTTCAGGATGCTGATTTTCTTCAAGTTCCCTTTATGGGCAGCTATGTCTTTGTACCTGATTGCTTCCCAACTGCTTGTATAACCTGTTCAATAGGATATTTAAATGTTTTATTATGGTATATTGCTACTTCCCACAGGCATGTAATGTCACGGCTAACATAGTCTTTCTATTTTTTCTGTGCTTAAAAGTGTTGATATGATTACATCCCTTTCCCTTGGTTATTCAAATAAAAGGCATATTATTTTACTAACAGCATGAATGAATGGTTTCCTTTGGTTTGATTACTGTAATTACATTCCATTGGTACTTACTGATCACTGCAGCAATTGCTGCTAAAAACTCTCCCTTTTGTTACCTTCACAGCTGTTTTTTTCTTCTGAATGCTGAAAGACAAAAGTAGTCTGAATTAAGGAGACCATTGCAAGTGCCTGATAATGATGCAGACTATATTCCACCATCTAGAGCACTTCCATGCAATCATCAAGTGAATTTTAATAAATTCTAGCAGGATTTTCTCTAACATAATGTCATAAACTTGTGTTAAAAGAAGCTTGGAAACTGTACGATAAAACCCGTATGAAATAACTAGCATTACTGCATCACTAAAAGATAGTATTTGTTGGAAAATATTCTGTGGTCTGTAAGAAGATAACAATCAGAATTACCAATATGCTACTGACACCAACTGCTCTCCACTCACTAGTAATGCCAAACAGCTGTAACCCAGATTTATAATTGCTTCAAATTACTCAAACTGGGGAATAACAGACTGAAAACATGCTGGTGAATATTGCCCAGTCACTCTAAATAGTTCACTAGAATTAAACAATAACAAATTCCTAAATAATGTCAAGGTTCTTGGTCATCAACTGAACAAATCTTTTCATTAAGGTTGAATGCCTATCCTTATTGAAGTATTTTGAAACTGCTGTTGACTTCACTAGAATAAGGATTTCATTCAAGGAATGGTTTTAATTAAAAGAATAACCTAGAATCAACCACCAGTAGTCAGGAAATTGATAAATTTATGTTTGCCCTACAACATTGGAAAGCTGAGACTATTGTTTATTTGGGAAATAGTGAATAGAAGAAACCTTAGCTATAAAGTTATCTTGCTGAACAACAATTATCAAAGGTTTCTGAAATGATTTGTAAGTGCTGTGATTAAAGTATGATGTTAATCTGGTATGGGAAAATATTAATAGTGCTTTTCGGGGGGGGGCACTTTGGAACCTGTTATAATTTACTAAGGTACCACTAAAGAGTCCTGAAAACATTTAATGTGAGGTAACGATTTTTATCAAAGTAACTTAATGATATACCATTCACTGAGTAAAATTTGATGTTGAGCTTTGTGGAAAATAATCAAATAGAACTTTTCGGCATGCAAAAAAATTGTTCCCACTGGCAACATTCTTGTTCCTCCCCAGTAGTACCCATGGCATAGACTGGAAACTAACCTGTGAAAGACATGAGCACCCATCTGATGAAAGGCAGACATGATTAAGTAATTGCCTCATTTTATAGCCTAAGATTCTGGTGGTCAAAATAGCTATATAGCGTTCAATCACTTGTTTTGTTTTAGTTTTTGGTTTTACTTCCTAGGTCTCACCAGTAAACTATATATAGATCACTTATAAGTAAAGTTAAATTACATGCATAACGTAAAAGTATACCTATTACGTTAGCTACTAGTGTCCAGTAGCTTTGATTTAAGCAGAGGCAGAATTTACATGAAATCTACCTCTTGCTTCTCTATGGCTTGCAAGAATTTAATGTTATAAAAAAAAAGATCTATCAAATGCAGAGTAAACTATCCAAATGTTAGCAAGTATAGAATGCAACGTGCAGAGTATGCAGCTTATCTGAAACCACTTATATAAAAAATATTAGATAGTGACTACATAATGGTGACATAGAAATTTAGGTATCTTGATATAGTGGTCATAAAATGAATCTAAAGGCATAATGGCCTATATGTATACAGATGTATATTGATCAGTAGAGTTCAAAGAAACAGTGCAACAAGAAGTCATCTATGTTCTTGGTCAAAGAGAAGTTCTCAAGTACAGGTGATTTAACAGGTATATGCAAATGAAGTACCGAATACACTATAGCTGGGATTAGTAGCATTGTGCCTTATAACTTTTGCCCTATATTTCTGATTAAAAGATGCTGCTTTCAGATACTTATAACTTTGCCAGTGTTGTTGTTGTTATGTATATACATGTACATCTGTTTATCTATGTTAGTTCAATATACTGATTATTTGATGCAGTTAATACTTTTAAAAGTTGTTTAATGTACTTAGATGAGTTATGTATATAATATTTGGTATGTCTCAGAATGCCATTAAAATATATGCCTCAGGTAAATTCCGATTAGCTCTGACAGAACAAAAATTGTCATTACATTTACTATTAAAATGCTATTCATATATAGTTTTAATAAATACATGTTTATTAAAGCAGTAGTTGATATTTTAATAAATTATTCATCCGTGGTCACAGAGTCCAGTAGTTTACTTATAACAATCATGACACTGACTAGTGATGTACTTATCATCAATATTATCTACTCCTTATATTTAAATCCTGACTGAAGCTGGGAAATAACTGTTCAGAGCAAACTAACTTGGTTTTCAGTGCATGCCATTTAATCCAAACAATAGCATCAACTGAATTTCTGTGCCATTACTAAAAGAATCGTATTCAGTTTTGCTACAGAAAATTAACTATAATTCTTCTGTTGTCAGAAATGGCCATCTCAATGATTGCCTAGGCTAATGCATGTAAGCACAATTTTGTATGCTATTATGGTACCATTATGATAATACATATTCTGATTTGATAGCCAGGCATTGAAGTGACTGGTTCAAACTGTTTACGTATTATACACAAACAAATATTTTCGGCTTTTTGTCGAAATAATATTTGTTTTTGTAATGAAGGATATGGGTAAGTAAAGAGACATTTTGGGCTGAACCCTATCTCTTCTTTATGTACCTGAAAAAAAGGGCATGACCTACCATATTTTAGCCTCATAGTTAAGGATCATGGCCAGTAAGAAGCTGAGAGGGAAAATGCCCTGTACTCCGGCCCAAGCCCAAACAGCAGCGTATCTCCAGAAAAGAGACTTATCCTGTGGTTCAGTATGGTATCATATTAACTGCATCAACATAAGACAGTTGATGTATTTATATCAAGGTAAACTTCCTTACTGTTCATGTCTCCTTTACTCATGATGACCTGCTTTGCCAATACTGTGTATCATGTGATGTCACTCATACATGTAAAATGAGTATGAAATTGTATCCACTCTGAAATTGTTTGATGATTTGATTTGCATGCCTGGCTTATTAGCATTATCTGCAGGCCATCTTCTTTTCTATAGAGTCAGGCTGAGACAAAGCTCTTAACTATATACAAATTTATTGCCACACAACAATAAATATGAATGAGAGACCTTAAATATTAACAGTAGAATTAGTATGTGACACAATATACAATAACCTGAAATCAAGGCGTTGCACCACTTCGAGGAACTGCAAAACATAAAATAGGTGATTTACGGCATAGGCAATAATTAACCCCCCTGCACAGAATGAACATTAACACTCTGTAACAGGTATCAAGGCATTGACACAATAATTGCATATAAGCACCAACTTAGATAAGCCCAGGTAAGTTGAGGTAGCAATGCAATATTCCAATAATAGGCAGTAAATATATATAGTTAATGAAGACAGGTAAACCCATATAAACCTCCTTAATATGAGTACAAAGCAATTATCAATCACAAAATATGGGGATGCACTCAGCACCCCACAGGGTGTTCCCTAGAACCCCTCCACTTTAGAGCCCCAGGACATGGGTATGCCCCCACACAAGGAAGGAGGGTAGAGGCTGCAGACCCTCCTCTTCCACACCCACCTCCCCACCAACTCACACTCCCACTCTGAAGTAGACAAGGCTCATCCTCTGGTGGCCAGTCCCACAAGAGCCTCTCTCCAGCAGTGCCTCTGGCTCCTCTCAGTGGCCTGATGCCCTGCACTGGGCACCCAGGGTGCTCCTACAGGAGCTGAGCCCTTACTGGCTCTGGTTCCCCAGCCTCATTCTGGGGGTCTTTCCTCTTCCCAAGCCCTGCTCTGGGCACCGGGGCTCTTTTAGCCACACTGTAGGGCTCTGATTACCCGGCCTAGAGCCGGGGCTAACTTGAGCAGCCCCGAGCTGGTCTCAAGGTTGACTCCACCTGCACCAACCTGTGCACCATGTGGGGCCCAAGCAGCCTTGAGCTGCTCCCAGGGCCACCTCTCCACACATCGATTCATGCAGCACCCACCCAGCCACTTGCCAGGTTCACCGGCTCAAGGTGCCTCAAGCAGCTCCTGGAGCCTGAGTGCCATGCACCAATCTACACACTGTCAAGGCTTAGGCAGAGCCCCAAGGATGGTCTTCTCTGGAGCTCCTCTCTCCCCACTGTCCCTCACCGCATCTTCCCACAGCATGTCAAGCATGCTCTCCTCTCTGTGCTGCAGTCCACAGTCTGGTTGGAGAGCTCCTCTCCCCATCCCTTCAGGAAAGGGGTGGTGCCCGCTTTCCCCCAGCTTATTCCTGATTGGTGGATTGGCTCCACCAATCAGAATTGAAGATTCTCAAGCCCCTGGACACATTGGAGCTCAATTGGATAAGTCTGTTACATAAACAAGAAGAGGGACACTGTAAACCCTTATGCCGGTGGAAATGCCTTGAAACTAGGGTAAAGTTACCCCAGGAAAAATCTGTAGTAAAAATATACTGGAATAAATTATATCAGTCAAGACACCTGTCTGCTTCCATCCAGGGGTAACCATTTGCAATATGTCCAGGTCTAAAGGGAAGCTCATTAGCATTGTTAACTGACATTTTTAATAGGTTTGGCACCATGTTACTGACAGATATGACATTTAAGTTGTTTACTTTTTCATTAGACTAAGGTTAGCTAGAATGATCAATGGTTTAGAAATTGCTTATATTTTTAGCAAAGAAAGAATAACATTCTCTGTTACTTATTCTATTTTACTCAAAGTTTTACTTCACAATCTTTTAAGGTTCACAGGAATTTGGAGATGAGAAAGAAGTTGAGGTGCAATGCACAGAAGAAGACTAACTACAGCAAAACATACATTATCTGTGGAGCTGGAATGCTTGGGAACTTCTCCTTTCTAGTAACTTCTACACAACAGTAGCTCCAATGATTTCTTTGAGTTGTTCATGATTTTTTTTTAAAATGGTCCAGATTACAGGATCAGCCAATCTGTGGCTCAGGTGCCACAAGAGGCACAAGCAGTTTCTGTGTGTGGCCTGTACAACATCAGATTGGGGGCAGGCAGCACAGCAGTAGATAGGGGAGGGAGCAGAAAGCAGAGCAGCAGTTCTAGCAGGAGCAAGAGATTGGAGTGGCACTCTGGGAAAGCACAGGGCTCAGGGCTTTATCCATAGCATGCCTGCAAAAAAGGGTGGCCTCCCCTGGTCCAGAAGAAAAAAATTTTACCTGCACCTCAAAGGACTTTTGTTCATATGGAAATAATTAAACAAATGCTACTTAACAAACGCAGATCCGTGCATCTGAGCGTAGAAAGAGAAAACAGGCCAAAATGGTCATTTCAGTTGAAAGAAACCCATACTCTAAATTGGGGGTGGCCAACATGTACCACAAGTGACAATGGCTGCCCCTGTGTGCGGTACTCAACAGAATGGGGATAGGACAGGCCATTTGGAAGTAGTTAGGGAAGGAAGCAGCAAGCAAATCAGCAAATTGGGCAGGGAGGACAGGACTGGGAGGAGAAAACAGGGCAGCAGATCAGGCAAGAGAAGAGGATAAGAATAGCACTCAGGAGGGTATAGAGATACTCTGTGCCAAACCTGTCAAAAAGGTTGGCCCTTACTACTCTACACAGTAAGCTATGTTAGTACATTTATCTTATGTAAGAGGCTTATTTAAAATTATTACCTAAAAATTAATAAATATATAGGAATTTGGAGCACAAATTCTTTCCACAGTGTCCACTGACTCTTCTGCCATGTATTTCATACCCACTCATGTGCACATAAGGATGTGTACCTATACACATATGCAAATACCTGGTGTAATGGCAAATATATTCTGATTTCTATTATGAGAAGGGATAGTAATTTGGGTAATCTGATGGGAGATCTTTGCTTTATTCCCATACGTTTCACAGTGTGAAGCAAAGACATTGTGCAGAAGCAGATGCACAGTGTATGCAATTCCTGTCTGCAAAGAACAGAAGTAGTCACAGCATTCCCTGAAGCATTACTGATGAGCGAGGAGAGTGCAAAGGGTTTCTTTCTACATCTTATAAAGAGATGTTTTCCTACTACTCTGTGTATTTTGGGTGTAACTCTCTCTACTGCATTATCTAGTTCTATAGACAGATATAGGATCCACTCAGTCCAACAGGATTTTGTAACCACATCTATATCTCAGGAAAGTGCCCGAATTGGGAGCCAGACAAAGTTCCATCTCTTGTATTAGAATTGGGCCCCTGGGCAGAGAAGAATGAATGAGTCATGGGGCCAGAAGGAAAGCAAATAGGAAGAAAAATATAACTTAGTGAGGTGGACAGTCCCTTAGGATGAAGGGTCCCCTGGGCTCTGTTCCTTGCATCCAGTGCAGTTCCTCTAGTCCGAGCAATGACTATTTAGTGTAAAATGCATAAACTGCTCCAGATACCTAAGGTGTGCATTCTTTTCAGTGGGATCTAAGTAGACATGGTCATAATGTAGCCCTTGGCTATAGATGATGGACATAAAAGTGTGCTTAGGATAAAAGCTGGTGGCATGGAGGTAGCTACATCAGGCAATCAGTTTATAATGCAATGTGGTGGTTACGTAACCAATGTGAAATTCCATGGTTGTGTCCAGGAAATGAATTGCTGGGTGGAGTATTCTGGACTCAGTTTGATGGAGGGGTAGAATTTGTGAAAGTCCTGGTGGAATTTCTTTAGTGATTCCTTCCCATGTGTCCATATGACTAATATTCATCAATGTGCTTTAGGTATATTAAGAGGGTGGGAGGGACCTTCAGAAGAAGTAAACTTCTAGGTCTGTCTTAGGAAGCTGCACATATGCCCATGTCAATGCTATTCATTTGTAGGTATGGAGAGTCTCCAAATCCAGGCGTGTGAGGACGAGGCAAGAGATTGCAATGGAAAAACAAGCAACATCATAGTTGGTGATCTGGAACAGGGATTTCTACGCTTACAATACAAACATTGTTATAATATGCTCAATAGGTCCAAGGAAGACACCCATGCCCCCTACAACAGAAGAAGGCAACACCCTCCCTTCCCATCCTCCACCCCGCTCCCACCATAATCTGTGCCAATTTGACCATGAAATAAAATTCCTTCCTGACCTCAGATATGGTGATGGGTCTGATCCTGAGCTTTAGTCCCAGCAGCAGCCCTGGAACACCCCAGTCAAAATCCAACACCTAGTGAAAAAAAATCCTGACGTGTAGCAAAACAAAAATTCCTTCCCAGCCCCATGTGACAACCAGAAAAGCCCAGAAGCATAAGAAATAACCATAGAGTATGGCATTGGTGCAGCCACTCCTAGCTCATCCCTGACCAATGCATGCCCAATGTCTTTTTCAACACCTCCAATGATGGAGATTCCACAACTTCCCCCAGTAATCTATCCCACTCTTCCCCTGGGAATCTATTCCACTGTTCCAACAATGAAGACATCTTTTTCCTGATATCCAACCTATTTTGCTGTTACTTCAAGCCATTGGTCTGCTTTCTCCTCCTCTCTACAGCAAGAAAAGGTGTTCTCCTTCTTCTTCATAGCAGCTCTTCAGATATTTGAAGACTTCTATCATGTCCCCTCTTAAGTGCCTTTTCTGCACAAGCTGAACATGCCTATTTCCTTCAACCTCTCCTCATACAGTGTCCTTCCAAATCCTTTAGCAGTTTTGTTCTCTACCTCTGGAAGCTCTATTCTTTTCCATCTCCTTTTTAAAATGTGCAATGACCTCCATGCAATACTTTTAGATGAGGTCTAACAATGCCAACTATAGAGGGGAAATCATCTCCTGTGCCTTGCAAATGTGTTTTTAGGCTGCATTTAAGGGGAGCATTAGGTGTATTTTATGCAGCTGCATCACACTGCATACTTGTCTTGAATTTGTGATCCACCAATATTCTTAAATCCTTCTCCGTAGCACTGCCATCCAGCCAATTGTCACCCACTTTGTATTTGTTTTGAGGTATAGCATTTTGCCTTTATCAGCGTTAAGCTTCATCCTGTTAGCTTGAGCCCAGCTTTCCAATCTGTCAAGATCCTTTTAAATTGTGCTCCTGTCCCTCCAGTGTGTTCACAGTCCTTCCCAGTTCTATGTCATCTGCAGATTTACTCAAGAAGCTCTTTATATCAACATCCACATCATTAATAAAAAAGTTGAACAGCCCTAGGCTGCTTCCACTGTGATTCTGCTCAAAACCACCTGCCATTCTGACATGGATCCATTCTATAATTACCCATTACTTGCTGTACCCAGACAGCTAATAAGTAGGGTGACCATACATCCCGGTTTGTCTGGGACACTCCAGGTTCCATAGCCTGGTCCTGGCTGGTTGGTCAAAAGTCCTGTGTGCCAGGTAGGCAGCTGGGCAGGTACCACTGCTCCTGTGCAGGAGCAAGGATGTGCTTGTGTGGGCAGGGTGGTGCCTGATCCAGTCTGCCCGCATTGCTTCCACACAGGAGCAGCAGTGCCTATCCAGCCATCTGCCTAGAGCACCATGCCACTTTGCCTCCCTGTCAGCCTGGGACTTTTGACCAACCAGCCAGGACTGGGCTTCAAAATCCTGGACTGTCCTAGCCAAACCAAGTTGTATGGTCACCCCGCTCATTAACTGTCTAGTTGCTGCATTGTTTGTAAAGACTGAGGTAAAGTAACAGTTGAACAGCTGTGCCTTCTTTGCATCTTCTGGTAAGGGTTCACCCTGACTATTTAACTGTGGACCCACAGCCTCCTTGGTCTTTCTTTTCTGGCCAACATATTTAAAAAACTTCTTGTGGTCTTTACATTTACGTTCCCCATTTTGCCCCTACAAGCTTTTGCTATTTCCTGGTATACATTCTTGGTGACCTGCCCATCTTTCTGTTGCCTATAAACTTTGTTTTTGTATTTGTATCCTCAAAGCCTCTTGTGCGGCTACATTTGTCTCTTGCCATTCATCTTGTGCTTCCATTATGTTGGAAGAGCTTCTCATTGGGTTTGCAATACTTTGTCCTTCAGTCTGTCTACCCATGGCATATTTCCTTGATGTCTCCTCAGTTCTGGGGCTAGTTTTGTTCACTGTCTTCATCAACGACCTGGAAGATGACATTGATCGCACCCTCAGCAAGTTTGCAGATGCTGGGGGAAGTAGTAGATATGCTCAAGGGTAGGGCTAGGATTCAGAGTGACCTAGACAAATTGGAGGATTGGGCCATGAGGAGGAAAGGGATCTCATGAGGTTCAATAAGGACAAATGCAAAGTCCTGCACTTAGGACTGAACAATCCCATGCACCAGTACAGGCTGGGGGCTGACTGGCTGGGCAGCAGCTCTGCAGGAAAGGACCTGGGGGTTACAGTGAAAGCTGAATATGAGTCAACAGCATGCCCTTGTTGCAAAGAAAGCTAACGGCATACTGGGCTGCATTTGTAAGTGCATTGCTAGTAGGTCAAGGGAAGGGATTATTCCCCTCTCTTCAGCACTGGTCAGGGCATATCTGGAGTACTGTGTTCAGTTTTGGGCCCCCCACTACAGAAAGGGTGTGGACAAATTGGAGAGGGTCCAGCGAAGAGCAAAAAAAAACTGTAAGGGGGCAGGGGCACATGACTTGTGAGGAGAGGTTGAGGGAACTAGGCTTATTTAGTCTAGAGATGAGAAGGCTGAGGTGGGATTTAATAGTAGCCTTCAACTACCTGCAGGGGGATTCAAAAGAGAACTGTTCTCAGTGATTGGTGGCAGATCACAGAACAAGGAGCAACGGTTTCAAGTTGCAGCAAGGGAAATTTAGGTTAGATATTAGGAAGAATTTTCTCACTAGGTGAGTAGTAAAACACCGGAACAAGTTTTCCAGAGAGGTGGGACAATCTCTATCCTTGGAGGTTTCAAGACCTGGATAGACAAATTTTTGGCTGAGATGATTTAGTTAGTGCTGGTCCTGCTTTGAGTAGGGGGTTAGACTAGATGACCTCCCAAGGTCCCTTCAAACCCACATTTTCTATTTTTCTAAATCTGCCTTTTTATGTTTTAGGTCCGCCAACCTCATGCTTTCCCCATTTCTCAGTATTCTGTATTCGCTTCCTCCTAAGTTTCCTGATACCTTCACATCCTCCATCAGTTGTTACCTACTGGCCAGATCCAAGACAGGTGGTTCCCTAGTTGTCTCCTCAACTTTCTGGTACAGAAAGTTATCCTCAACACAAGTTAGGAACTTGCTTGACTTCTTTTGTTTGGCTGTATTGTTATTCTTCCAGCATATGTCCATCCAGAAAATTGAGATCTCCCATGAGTACCATCTCATAACTTTTGGATAATTTTGCTACCTCCTGGAAGAGTGCCTCATCCACCTCTAGTACATGACTTGGTGGTCTACAACAAAGTTCCACTATTATATTAATATCTTTCACTATTTATCTTCACTGATCTGCTACCTACTTCCTTCTGAACCAGGAACAAACGTGTATTTTTGACATACAAAGTGATACCACGACCTTTGTCTCCCAACCCCTCCTTCTGAAACAGTGTAGCCTTCAATAATGATGTTCCAGTCATAAAAGCTGTTCCACCAAGTGTCTGTGATACCAATCAGATCACAGGCTGTGACTTCCAGCTTATCTTGTTTGTACCCTATACTTCTTGCATTTGTACTTATACATTGGTCATATTTTGCAGTCTACTTGTTTCACATTTGTTGCTATCCTGTGCCTTTCTGAATTTTTCCCAGAGTTGAAATTCTTCTGATCATTTGCCCTCTGGATTATTTTTGGAGGGTTTTGTTAGAGATACCATTCTTGGGGCCCTACACAAAAGTCTGTGACAGACACTTTAACCTCCTTGGACATTCCATTACCAACCTGAGAGTAGCTATTCTTAAAGAGCAAGACTTTACAAACCAGCTTGAATGTGAAACTGTAGAACAAGAATTCATCCATAGTTTGGATTGTGTTAAGTATGGCCTCAACAGACTGGATTCTTATCACATTACCTGGATTAGTTTTATAACCCACTAAGGGACATAAGGGTTATCTGCTTTGTTTATACCTCTTGATCTCTTTAACCTATATTCCCTTCTCTCAGCAGTGCCTCTTCCTTTCCTCCCACTTTCCTTATTTTTTTTTTTATATTTAAATTATTTCATTCCTTCCTATTTAGTACACCCACTCTATGTAAGTCCATTCATAGCATGTGACAAAGCAAGCTATAACATACAAAAGCTTCCGCCTCTTCAAACCAGTTAGTTTTTAAGGTGCCACCCTGCCCTGCCTTCTCCCTATCTTCAAACTAACACAATTCACTGTCTCTCTCTAAATCAGCCCAGTCAAGTGTATGTCTAACCTGCTCTTGAAATTTCTTGGATTCTGCCTAATCTTTCACATGGCTACTAAAAGGGGATAGCAAAGAAAAGACTCCTTGGCCATATCTATACTGCCTCCCTGCATGGGATGTCTGCCAAGAAAGAAACCCGATCTATTTACTCCTACTTTGCACACTCTGTGTCTCTGGAGAGCCTGAGGACACTGCTATGTGTGTCCGAAAAGGTAGGCACTGTAATAAATGCAGTGAATCAGTGTCTGCATGCCAAATAAGAGCTGTTTCTGTATCTTTTATGATCTTTATGCATAGATAGAGATAAAATATGGAGCTTTGTTCTGTATCATCTTTATTTTTCATCTCGCATACTGCACATGTTGGTAGTTGTGCAGTTGCCTGGAATTTTTTAGCACATGTGCATAGTGCCATCCACTGTTCTGTAAAATTTCTCTTTGCTGTCTTTTTCTCTCTCTCAAGTTTCCTGTGTGTTACATCAGCTCTCTAGATCATTTCATTTGCTTTATTTCTGGGTACTGTATGAATGTTTCACCTAATAGTAATTTATTTTCTGCATATGTTTATCTAATTTGAGCTATCAGGCTAATGTTAGTTCATTTGTTTAGGCCAGTTTTCAATATTGCACGTATTCTATACAGTATATCAGATTTCTTTCTGACCGTGGGGAGAGGGGGAGACATGTTTCAAACTCTAGTAGCCCAACAGGAACTTAACCACATGATGTATGCTGGATTCCTTTTATCTACTGAGAGTCTAAATGCGCTCCAGAACACATGGGAGAAGGCCATGTGATCAGATGGAAGTTGTCCAGCTTTCAGGGCAATAGAATCAGGTGGAAATAATTTGATCTATTGGGAAAGCCCATTTAAATTCTGGAGGCAGATGGTGATCTGTAGATCCACATGGGCCATGTCTACACAAGATGCTGACAATGAAGTAGCTCATTATTACCGCGCAGTAGAGTCAGATGGCACAAAGTGTGATGTGACACTATTGAGCATTAGTAATGAGCTCCTGCTCAGTCAGCATCACCTAAAGCCATTTGGTGACCACTACTGCGTAGCAACTCTGGTTACTGCACAGCCATTTAGTACTTGTGTATGTTAAGCATCCACAAGTTCTGATTCCAGTTATTCCTTGTTTCCGTTCAATTGGCACCTTGTTGTCCAAATTTCCTGATGTGCAGAGAGAACACGTATATATTATATATAGAGAGTTGTGGACTCCCTACTACCCCAAATTCTGCTCCTAACCCAAATTCACAGAAACATATGAGCTCTGTTTTGATAAGTCCTTTCTCAGGGCTAGAAGCTTGAGATGAGACTTGTCTGTAAAACAAACAACTATGTCAATAAGCACTATTTTTTCCTCACAGTTGAGAGTCTCTGGGCAGTATGAGAATTACTTCACATATATAGCATGTTCAAGCAAATACATGTTATCGGAGTAAAACAGTAACATAATCACCACTGTGGCCATCTAGCCTCTCAGCAACAGAACATAAAGCAAAAAGAAAAAGTTGAGAATATGAATAAGTTTTCTTCAGTCAATCTGTTTCTAACCTTACTAGCCCATAATATTCTGGGAATTCTCTATCCTTCCTCCAATACAATAAAAGATTTATCTGTCTCCTTTCAGTTCCCAGCTGAAAACGGGTATGTGAACAGACTGAGCATGAGCATCACCTAAATGTCTAATGTAGTAATGTTGTAATGTCTAAACTAGACTTGGGCTATGACACAAGTGTAGAAATCATTACACAGAGATAATGGCATGGTTAGCTAGTAGCTGATTCATTCCATACTCATATTTAACTGATTTGATTCATAGATAATTAAACATATCTACATCTGAAAACATGATCCTCAGCCCTTCTACAAGTCCCTGCCCAACATAGCCACATACTCAGCTGTTACTTCACCTGGCTCATGCCTTAAGGCTGTATGTGCCTAGATGCCTAAGGATAAGTCTATATTGTGGTAACAGCATGCTCTTTCCAGGAACTTACAAGCATGATCTGTCCTGCTCACTCAAACTGCTCACTCAAACCTTCCACATGCAGGAATATACCTGTAAAGACACCTTAGGGTATTCTCCAGCTGCTGTGCTCAAATATACCTGTAACAGAGATTTCAAAAACAACTACAAAAGGATATTCCACAGATACGTCATAGTGAATTCCTAGGTTTGGGGCATGAGAGCAGGATGGATACGTGGGTCATGCTTGGCAGTGATGGATATGTGGGTCTTGCTTGGCAGTGTCTCACCTTGGAGCAAGCTACTGCCTCAGTGTAGACTTCCTCTAAGTTTTCCACATATAATTTTTCAGGTGCCTATATTTCTGCTTCTTAGCACACATGGAAGCATCTCAAACCTGACCACACTGAGCAGCTCAGCACCTAACTTAACCCTAAGCTCTATCAGGATATACAGGCGAATCATTTCAGTAGTCATTCCACAAGTACACCCAGGGCCAGATGAATGTATAGGCTAACTAGGCACATGCCTACGGCCCTAAGTGTAGAAGGGGCCCAGCTGTGCTTATTTTACATATTAGAATTATTGAGGGAAAAAGTAATATAAATATACAGTATTAAATAGGGGCCCATGAGTTTGCTTGCCTAGGGCCCACTAAAGGGTTAATCTGGCCCTGAGTACACTAACCATTCATCCGCCACAAAAAAAAGGAAAAACAAACAAAGCTGTAGCTGAACCAAGAAGATATTCTGATTGATTAAACAGTGGTGAGAGACATAGGTTCAAATTCCTTTCCTACCTCAGGAAATATGAACCTGCTACAGAGCCCTGCTCACCAGGCTGTAAGGATTCTGGGGGAGGATCCCTTCAATCTCTCCTGGTCAAACAGTTTCACTGTGCAAGGAGTTATTTAAAATTAATTGGGCCCAACAGAGTAAATGAGCATGATTTTTTCATCTGATTCAATGCACTCACTTAGGAGAGTGGATTCCTGGGTCCTAGTCCTTATTCTACTAGACATTTCACTACTTTATATTCCGAACAATGGGAGCAGGACTGGAGTTCGTCTCTCTCTCCCCCCAGATAAAAGCCCTGTAGCCCACAGTGAAAATCCCAAAGAAAGAAGGAAGAGTTTAAGAAATTCAGGCATCAGCACTGTTTGTATTGACTACCTCTCTGCTCAGCTTTCTCACTTTTGGGAGTCCCACTCTGAAGTTCCTAATTTCCATGTATTGTACAGGGAGCCTACATACTTAGAGCTGTGGTTGCCACTATGAGAGCAGTTAGTCCTTGCAGTGGTCAACACTTCAGCACCCAAGTTTCTCTGTGGGTTTAGCCCTTGCTTTATAAGTCACTTTCAAAACTGGGAATTAGGCACCTAAATTACCCAGATACTCTTGAAAATATTATCCAGTTTGCACATATTTTGAGTTGCTTGTTTCAGTTTGGGTATGTGGTTATTTACTAAGTAGGTCAACAAGCCTATTTCAAATTTCGGGAAAAATCTAACTAAAAAAGCTAACTAACTGATAAGCAGGTCCTCATTTTAAAAGTCAGATAACTCAGTTTCAAAATTATTTCTATTTTCAATGCATTTGATCTTGGGGTTTGTGAATTACAGCTATGTAGTTATGAAACCATGTTCTTGAATTGAGATATTAGCACAAGCCCATCAGAAGTAGAGAAAGTGGTGCACAAAGGTAACAGCAGATGGCACTGTTCCCTTACAAACTTACTTCATATACTGATTTAACACCGTTTACTGGTAGATCATGAAAGAGTGGGTGTAAATTGTAAATTTGTACTGCATGTTAAAATATGTTCTGCTAAATATTCTTTTCATTTTTATTTAATGAGTTGATTTCTTGGAGTGCTGTACCCCTACGTCTGCAGAATTATCAGTACATTTTGGTTGATTTGTACTGTTTTACATATCTGTGCTGGCTATTTTACATCATCAGCACAAGAAAGCTGGAACATAAAAATGAATCTAACCCAAAAAGTGTCCTCTACTGGATTTGCCCTTGGGAAATCAGGGAGATTTCTTGGCACCAGATAAATAAGACAATTTTAAACTAAAAAAAATTAGTTTTATAATTTAAACCTACTGTGATAATCAAAAGTTATTTTTTTCAGGCACTCTTCTCAAATTTACTTCAGCTTCCCTACGAGTATAACAACAAATGTGGTTTCCTTTACTTCTATTTTGTATATTACATAGTGGGAGCATCTACACATGCCCCTGACTGCTTTACCAAGTACTAAATGACTGCGCAGTACCTGCCAGTAGTGTGCAGTCCTGGTGGCACATGGTTATTTTTAGATGCTTCATTGCCATAGCAATGAGTTACAGTGACACAGCTCACCACTACAGTGATGTAGTGTCGACATCATGGTTTGTGCCCGCCAATGCTATGTTGTCATAGCGACGTGCTACATCTCCCTAGTTCATCATTATGGTGATATAGCATCTCATGTAGACATGCCCATTATAGCAATGAAAGAAAATCAAAGTTTATTGCCTTTAAAGAGCTCTAGCTCCACAATTAAAGTCTTCTCTCACAGCTCCCTGTAATTCAAAATGCACTGTTTTGTGAAAAGAGGACAGAAGCATCTTTGCCAGTTTGGAGCAACTGATATACCTATATCAACTGAGTTCACTCCCAAAAGTTGTTTCTTCATTGACGAAAGATCTCAAATCACAGAATAAGAAGGGACTTCAAATGCTATCTTATCCAAAGCACAACACAGATACAGGATTTGTAATTCCTAGATTATCCACAGAGATACCTATCCATCCTCCTTTTCAAAGCATCCTGTGAAGGAGATTCCCCAGCTTCCGCAGGCAGCTTGTCCCATTATCTAACTGTTCTTACAGTTAGGAGGTTTTTCCTGAGATTTTAACCTGAATATGCACAAGCCGCTTCCCCCTGTCATAGAATTAGGTCAAGATAAGAGCTATCTTAAAAATAAATTAGAGATCTTTTTTGTTTTTGAATATCAGCACGCCATAGTTATGTTCCATATAATAAAATGGGTGGTATCTTAGATCTATAAACTGTTAATGCTGCCAGTACTGCCCTTATTGCAAAAGGATACAATTCTAGCTAAGGCTTGTTTTCCTTGCTTACATTTTCAATGTGTTTCTTCCAGCTCAAATTTTTATTAAAATAGATACCAAGGTATTCAAATGAAGACACTGCCACTAATTTCTTTTCTTGTAAAAATGAAACTGATTTCCTCCTTTCTTTCCCAAAACAAAGTACCATGCCCTTAGCAATGTTGATAGGAGCTATAGCAAAAGTGTTCACATTGCAACCCCTGTCAGGTACTACCTGCAAATTCTACTAAAACTTCAAATCATGATTTTGGCCCTGCAAATTGACCAGCTGTAACCAACCGTAATGCCTTGTGACCGAAGTAGACACAAGCCCTCCTTAGAGCCAGCATTAACAGTACTGTTAATGCTGAAAACCTTGAAGGGTTTTCAATGGCAAAAAAAGGACTGGTTATAAATCTATATAAGAAAGTCCAGTACAATGTCTGGTGCTTACAGGAGATGCACTGCGAGCCTCATAATAACTATCTTTCAATACCTGGAATGCTTGTGGTGATTGAAGAATGACACAAGCAGGTACTATAGTTGCTAAAACTAGAAGGGTCATAATTTCTACAGCAAAGACTGAAGAATAGAACATTGAAATCCTGACCATTGAACTCAGCAGAATCACAATCATTTCAGTCTACAAAACACCTAACACAAGTTTCGCCTTTACAGGTACACCAGGGATCACTCAGAATAACAATCACAGCATGCAGTGAGACTACAATAAGACCAATAAAGACAGTGAAGCAGTAGAAGCTTTGTTGAATTCATACCAGCTGAGTTTAATTCATGACCCAGAGCTACCTAACTCATTCAATGGTGGCTGTTGGAAATGAGGATACAACCCAGACTTTATATTCACCAGCAACATCACTGCGGGGCTAAGTAATAAAATGGTATTATACCCCATCCCACATTCCCAACATCAGCCAACTGGCATTCAGATCAAAGTCACAGTAATACCTATAACAGGGCCATTTCATTGGTATTTCAGCCTTCAAAAGGCAAACTGGAAAGGCTTTTCAGAATACCTTGATGCTGCAATCAAAACCACCTAAGCATTGCTTGAGAACTATGATCAGTTCATAAAAGCTGTACAGAAATCTCCAGGAAAAATATCACACAGGGTTGCCGCAAGAATTACATCCCAGGCCTCACTCTGCAAGTCACTAGCCTATATAAAGACTACAGGCAACAGTATGAACTAGACCTTTTTTCCACAAACACCATCACTACAAGCAAGGATGTTAGCGAACACAGAAGAACACAGGAAATCCTGGAAGGCCCTGGTTGAGTCAACTGGTATGATACATAATAGTAAAAAGGCACAGGCGACAATATGTACACTAAGTGATGACCCACGAAAGGCAAATCAACATCAGAATGTCACTGCTAACCAAATTGCTCACCAGATACTTCTCAATGGAAAAAGTCCAAAAAACAAAAACAAAACCGCCTCAGACCGGAAAAGTACTAGCACCCCAAAGACCTGCATTTTACAAGCACCTTCTCAATGATAATGTTGAATGCTGGTATTAGCGCACTAGAGATTGGGACAGAAGTCAGCCTTGACAATGTACTTACCAAACAAGTCAAACAATTCTAGTCCTAGACTTGAGAATGGCTCCTCTGGGTATACAGCCAGTCAAAAAAATTCAAGCATATGGCAACCTGCTCAGGTAGTGGCACTTCTAAAGCAGGAGAAGGCCGTCTGCCCCACATTGCTTCAGATCTATCTCTCTATTATGCCACATATACAAATTGTACAAATGACTGATACTGGACTGGCTTGCCTCATATGTGGATAAACACCTAATCCCTAAACAGGGTGGCTTTCACCCTAGAAAAATCAACAATGAGCCAGCTGCTCAACCTAATTCAACATATTGAGGATGGTTTTGAAAGAGGCCAGATCACTGCAGCTGTGTTCATTGACCTAACAGCCACCTACAGTGCAGTTAACCACCAATGACTCTTCTACGAGACCCTGGAACTGACAAAAGATCTATACCTTACAGAGCTGATATGAACCCTGCTCAAAAACAGACTTTGTTGAACTGGATGGGAAGTGAACCAGATGGAGGCTACAAATTAATGGCCTCCCTCAAGGAAGCGTACTTGCACCACTGCTATATATCATCTATATGAATGACGAACCAATCAACTTGGAAACAAAACATTTCCAAGCCCCTGCTGCAGGTGACCTATGCATAAGAGCCTAGAACACTGGCTTTGACCACACTGGAAAAACACCCAAATAAGGCACTAATTGGCCTAACCTCATACTGCATTGAAAACCAATTACATGCCAACCTAGCAAAGTCACAACTGTGTGCCTTTCACGTGAAAAACCATGAGACCATCCATCAGCTCAACATTACATGGTCTGGGACCCCACTATCCCACTGTCCAAATCCAGTTTACTTTGGAGTCACCCTCAATGAAATCCTCTCATAAAAGAACACATCATGAAGACAAAAGCAAAGGTGAGTATTCATAACAACATTCTCCAACTTGAAATGGGGAGCTAGCTCCTCCACTGTCCAAACCACTGCTCTGGTTCTCAGCTTTTCCTCTGCATGCCCTGTATGGGAAAATGTTGTACATGCTAAGTGCCTTGGCCCCATTCTGAATGACTGCTGCTGATGTATCACAGAGTGTCTGAAGTCTACCAGCCTAAACAGTGTGTACCTGCTGGCTGGCATCACTCCGCCTGACATCAGAAGGAGCAGTAGTCTGCAGGATAGCATGATCGAGACAAACTGATGATGTGAGATACTCTCTATACAACCATTCTGCAGCATACAAACATACGAATTCACACAGGAGCTTCCTCACAAGCACTCAACCCCTCGATTCCACACCGAAGAAGGCATGACTACAAATGTGGAATAAGAACCTGAGGGAATTCGGTGCACAGGTGGTAATCTCTTCCATCCTACCAGTGAACGGACCCAGCAGATGGCATGAGAACTGCATTCGAGAGACCAACTGGCAGCTTCGGCAGTGGTGTCTCGAGGCAGGCTTTGGCTTCCTGGACAATGACCCACACATTACAACGAGGGACATGCTCAGCTGGGATGGGCTTCACCTGTCCCCCAAAGGTAAGCGTGTGTTTTCTTACAGGTTGGCGGATCTCCTCCGGCGGGCTTTAAACTAGGCTCGTCAGGGGGAGGGGAAGATGAGGGCGGGGGAAGCTGTGGACCACCAAACCAGGTGGCACCAACAAGGACAGCCCAGTCTGAAGAAAGAGAGCTTTGGGAACATGAAAGACAGGGGGTGGACAACAATACGGCACAGGTAAGGAATGAGAAGGTAAGAGACAAAGAGCCCTTTGGGACTTGGAGCCGGGGGGCAGCAAAGGCACCAGTCGCAGGGCTCAAGTGCCTATATACTAACGCTAGGAGCATGGGGAACAAGCAGGATGAACTAGCGCTCCTGGTTGCACTAAACGCCTATGACTTAGTGGGGCTGACGGAAACCTGGTGGGATTCATCCCATGACTGGGCGGTACATATCGAGGGCTATAGATTGTACAGAAAGGACAGGGTGGGGAAAAAGGGGGGAGGGGTTGCGCTCTATGTTAAGGAGCAATATACATCAACCCTCACCAAGACAGAATCAAAGGATGAGGAAGTAGAAGGACTGTGGGTTAGGCTAAATGGGGGGCAAGGAGAAAAGGATTTGGTGGTAGGGGTCTGCTACAGACCCCCACATCAAGGGGAAGAAATAGATTTGGGGCTCCTGAGGCAACTCTCAGAGACCATAAAAGCTAAAGAGGCGGTGGTCATGGGGGACCTAAACTACCCGGACATCTGCTGGGAGACAGAGACAGCAAAGTCCCACCGCTCACGCAGGTTTCTAACCTGTGTACAGGACCTCCACCTGACGCAGGAGGTACATGGTCCCACTAGGGGGAATGCCTTACTGGATCTGGTATTGGCAACGGAGGATGACATAGTAGGGGACCTACAGATCGGTAGCCATCTGGGAGACAGTGATCACCTAAAAATACAATTCAACATAAGGCGTCGAGTGGGTAAGGTAACTAGTAGGGTGAACGTCCTGGACTTTAGGAAAGCTGATTTCAGTGAACTCAGGCGATTAGTGAAGGATGCACTACAGAGTAGTAGTTTTGAAATGATGGGAGCCCAAGAAGGGTGGCTGTGCCTTAAGGAAACTATCCTTCGAGCACAAAGCGAGACGATCCCCGTGAGAGGTAAAAGAGGGAAGGGGCCAGGAGGCTTCCCTGGCTGACCAGAGAAATCCAGGGCAGACTAAGGGCCAAAAGGGGAGCACATAAAAAGTGGAAACAGAGAGAGATCACCAAAGAGGAATATACCTCTTCTGCTCATGCTTGTAGAGAGGCAGTTAGACAGGCCAAAGCTACCATGGAGCTGAGGATGGCAACCCAGTAAAAGACAATAAGAAATTGTTTTTTAGATATATAGGGAGTAAAAGGAAGGCCCAGGGAGGACTAGGACCTCTGCTAAATGGGCAGAAACAATTGGTGACGGACAGAGGGGACAAGGCTGAACTCCTCAACGAGTTCTTCGCCTCAGTGTTCCTAAGCGAGAGGCATGACAAGTCTCTCACTGGGAGTGTAGGGAGGCAGCAGCAAGGCACCAGACTTCCATGCGTGGACCCTGAGGTGGTGCAGGGTCACTTGGAAGAACTGGATGCCTTTAAGTCGGCAGGCCCGGATGAGCTCCATCCGAGGGTACTGAAGGCACTGGCCGACATCATTGCAGAGCCACTGGCTGGAATATTTGACCGCTCGTGGCGCACGGGTCAAGTCCTGGAGGACTGGAAAAGGGCCAATGTGGTTCCCATTTTCAAGAAGGGGAGGAAGGAGGACCCGGGCAACTATAGGCCAGTTAGTCTCACCTCCATCCTTGGCAAAGTCTTTGAAAAAATTATCAAGGCTCACATTTGTGAGAGCCCGGCAGGGCAAGTTATGCTGAGGGGAAACCAGCATGGGTTCGTGGCAGGCAGATCGTGCCTGACCAATCTAGTCTCTTTTTATGACCAGGTTACAAAACGCCTCGACGCAGGAGGAGGGGTGGATGTCGTATACTTGAAGGCCTTTGATACGGTATCCCACCCCATACTGGTGAACAAGTTAAGGGGCTGTGACTTGGATGACTGCACAGTCCGGTGGGTGGAGAATTGGCTGGAGGGTCGCACCCAGAGAGTCGTGGTGGATGGGTCGGTTTCGACCTGGAGGGGTGTGGGCAGTGGGGTCCCGCAGGGCTCGGTCCTTGGACCGATACTCTTTAATGTCTTCATCAGCGACTTGGATGAGGGAGTGAAATGTACTCTGTCCAAGTCTGCAGATGACACTAAGCTATGGGGCGAAGTGGACACGCCGGAGGGCAGGGAACAGCTGCAAGCAGACCTGGACAGGTTAGACAAGTGGGCAGAAAACAACAGAATGCAGTTCAACAAGGAGAAATGCAAAGTGCTGCATCTAGGGAGGAAAAATGTCCAGCACACCTACAGCCTAGGAAATGACCTGCTGGGTGGCACGGAAGTGGAAAGGGATCTTGGAGTCCTAGTGGACTCCAAGATGAACATGAGTCGGCAGTGTGACGAAACCATCAGAAAAGCCAATGGCACTTTATCGTGCATCAGCAGATGCATGACAAATAGGTCCAAGGAGGTGATACTTCCCTTCTATCGGGCGCTGGTCAGACCGCAGCTGGAGTACTGCGTGCAATTCTGGGCGCCGCACTTCACGAAGGATGCGGATAATCTGGAGAGGGTCCAGAGAAGGGCCACTTGTATGGTTAAGGGCCTGCAGGCCAAGCCCTACGAGGAGAGACTAGAGAAACTGGACCTTTTCAGCCTCCACAAGAGAAGGTTGAGAGGCGACCTGGTGGCTGCCTATAAGTTCGTCAGGGGGGCACAGAAGGGAATTGGTGAGTATTTATTCACCAAGGCCCCCCCAGGGGTTACAAGAAATAATGGCCACAAGCTAGAAGAGAGCAGATTTAGATTGGATATTAGGAGGAACTTCTTCACAGTTCGAGTGGCCAAGGTCTGGAACGGGCTCCCAAGGGAGGTGGTGCTCTCCCCTACCCTGGGGGTCTTCAAGCGAAGGCTAGATGTGTATCTAGCTGGGGTAATGTAGGCCCAGCACTCTTTCCTGCTTATGCAGGGGGTCGGACTCGATGATCTATTGAGGTCCCTTCCGACCCTAGCATCTATGAATCTATGAATCTATAAAATAACTGACATCAAAGAAATGGACATTCCAGCAGCCAAGTCCTTACCACAAAGGGCTGATGAACCATGGCAAAGGTGGCAATGTCTCAACCACCTGCATACCAGAGTTAGATATTCCAAAGAACTAATAAAAAAGTGGGGCTGTGTCATTGGTGCAACCACCTGTGACTATGGCACAAAGCCTCCGATGATGCAACACCTGCTGCAGTGCCTGCTGCTCAAAGGGACATGTACAATGAAAGATCTTGCAAAGAAAAACAAGTACAAGCATGTGCAACAAAATGGTCAAATGTGGTATAAAGACATGAGAAGAGGAAGGAGAAGCCATGTTGATTTCCAGCCTATTTGAGGCATAACCTAAATATGCTTTATTGAAGTTTAAACACCTTCCCTCATGTCCTGCCATCTGTAGCAAGGGAGAATGGTTATTCTCCTCTTTGTTTCAGCCTTTCAAATTTTTTTAAAAACTGCTTCTGTGTATTCTCTTTTCCTCCTTTTCTCCAAACTAAACAAAGTTCTTTTACTCTTTCCTTTTATATCTTTCCTTCCAGTCCCTGTATCATCTGTCACACTGAATCATTTCCAGTTTCTCTACATCTTTCTTAAAAAGTGGTACCAAGCACTGGAAACAATAGACAACCAGCACCCACTAGAGCAGTGCCATCATATGCCATGTCTTGCATACAGTTCTTCAGCATTTGCTTTTTCTTTCATCCAGAGAAATACATTGCTTATTCATGCTTATTCTATGATCCACCACAACCCCCAGATCCTTCTCAGCAGTATCTCTACCCAACCAATTATTACTCATTATGTATTTGTACATTTGTTTTTCTTATCCTAGGTATGGTCCTTCACATACATCTATTTCTCTGAGTCATTCAAGGGTCCTTGTTTGCTGTTTGTCCTTTGTCCTTGTTTTGGTATTTTCCCATTACTTTCTTTTTTTACAATCATGAGTATCATCATGTTCATTTCCTCTCAAGTTTCTTATCATCAGGGATCCTAGAAATCCATTTGCCATGGAAAAACACAGAATTTGTCTTTTTACAAAGAATCTTTAGAAATATCAAAGGTAAAAGAAAGAATTTTGTGAAAGTTTGCAACATTTTAGAGATAAGATGCTCTATACTGGGGCTGTGCACTGCCTGGCTTCAAATCAGGGGTCAGGCATGCACAAGTACCCAGAGACCATGGTAAGTTGGGCTGGGTAGGCCCAGACCCAGGCAGCCAGCACGTAAGTCCCCCATCCCCACTTGCTCCCCTGGAGCCAGTGGCTCATTGGGTGCTTGGCATAGGGAGCCTGCCTCCCTTACCACCTTCCTAGGTTAGGACAAACCAGGCTGGTGGCAGCATCTGTTGGTGTGGATCCAGACACCGCTCTCCCCTCAGCCCTGCAGGCCAACTGCTCTGCTGTGCTGCTGCTCAGCCCGCAGTGCCCAGGCTCAGGGCACACAGGTCTCTCAGACAACTGGGATGAGGAGCTGGCCCCACCCCCCACCTTCCATACTGGGGGTGTTTTTGGGGAGGTGCCCTGGGGCCAGCCCCCTGCTGCACAGCCACTGCACCCCAAGCATGCCCCTGCTGCACGTTCCCCAGGTGGTGCATGATGAGTTGTTTGTTCAGGCTGAGGGGTATCCAAGCCACTACACCTTGCTGCCGCTGATCTTCCTGGTGCCCTGGGCACAACTGTGTCCTGGGACCCTGAGCTATGATGGTGTGGGGGGCAAGTTTGGGCTGCCATGCAACCTCTGCAACTGACTGGAGGGCTCCCTGTGGCAGCACTACACATACCTGCCACATGTTGCTGAGAAGAAAATCACTGCTGGCATCAACATTTTGCTCAGCATGTGAGAGATCTGTGCCCACCCAGATGCAGGGACCTGGACTGCTCAATAAAGTTTTGAATTGTGTCCCACTTCCCTAGCCCTGGGTTCACCCCTCCCCTCCCCCCAGCATGCAGAGAAGTGCAGGTAGGCTGGGTGGAGAGGTGGAGCAGGGACTAGGGATGGGGGCAGCACTGGGGACTGGGGACTGGAGGGCACATCCCCCAGTGCAGGACTTCCCACATGTCTGGGGCTGGTGAGATTGACAGCTCAGTGCAGGACTCCCTGTTAGAGATGGCATCCAGCTGTGCCTGATGTCCATGGCCCAGGGTGGCCAGCAGGTCAGCACCCCCCAGAGAGGAGCTGGCACTGCTGGTGGCCAGTGGTAATATGGCTGGCCATTCCTCATAGTGGAGTCTGGGACTACACAGTTGCTGAGGCAGCCACTGACAAGGGTTCCCTGAGCTGCTATTGGAGATAGCAGCTAAGAAGCTGAGTGGGATGGGGTGGTGAGTGCCTGAGGGTCTCTCCTCCAGTGATGTTTCACTGGAGGGGTTAGGGTGGGGCAGAGGTTCAGCCAGGCTGCCCCTGCTGCTAAAAACTTCAGGGTTGTGGCCTGGGTCCTGGAGAACCAAAACCTGGGTCAGCTGCCACATAAAAGGCATGCTCTTGTGATCATGACTGAAACAGCCATTGTGGTCAGATATTGACACCCACTGTGGCCACAAGGCCTTGACCTTTATGTGGCACTACTACACTGACCAAGAGTTTCCTCACTCCTGCCTCCTGGTCAACAGGGCTTCATAAACATGGGGATTGGAGCACCTGCCCTGCTCAGACTGCCTCTGGACCTCTGCATTGCCCCAAAATACCATGAGGTCACTTATCTCCTCTAGGCTCTAGTTAGGCCCTGGGTGGCTGGCACAGGTTTCATAGATTTCATAGACATCAGGGCTGGAAGGGACCTCGGGAGATCATCGAGTCCAGCCCCCTGCCCAAAGGGCAGGAAGTCAGCTGGGGTCATAGGATCCCAGCAAGATAAGCATCCAATTTACTCTTGAAGGTGTTCAACGTAGCTGCTTGAAACACCTCCGCTGGCAGACTGTTCCAGACCTTGGGGGCTCGGACAGTAAAGAAATTCTTCCTTATGTCCAGCCTGAAGCGGTCTTGCAGGAGTTTGTGACCGTTCGACCTAGTCATCCCTTGGGGCACTCTGGTGAACAAACATGCCCCCAGATCCTGGTGGTCACCCCTGATAAACTTATAGGTGGCCATCAGATCACCTAAACTTTTCCAGGCTAAAGAGTCCCATGTCTCTCAGCCTGTCATCGTAAGATCTGTTTTCCTGACCTCTGATCATGCGCGTGGCTCTCGTCTGGACTCTCTCAAGCTTCTCCACATCCTTTTTGAATTGTGGAGCCCAACACTGGACGCAGTACTCCAGCTGCGGCCTCACCAAGGCCGAGTACAAGGGGAGAATGACGTCCCAGGATTTGCTCGAGAAGCATCTATGGATGCAAGCCAGCGTTTTGGTCGCTTTATTAGCCGCAGCACCGCATTGCAGGCTCATGTTCATCTTGTGGTCAATGATGACCCCGCCAAGTCTCTTTCTTCTGTAGTGCTATCCAACGTAGCACTGCAGGTTTTTCCTCCCAAGGTGGAGAACCTTGCATTTTTTGGTGTTAAACACCATCAGGATCTCGTATGACAATTTGCTGAGCTTGTCCAGGTCAGCCTGGATCACCCGCCTATCTTCTGGCATTGATACTTTGCCCCAAAGTTTGGTGTCATCAGCGAACTTGGCCAGTCCACTCCTGACTCCAATGTCCACATCATTAATGAGGATGTTGAACAGGATGGGTCCAAGGACAGAGCCTTGAGGGACCCCACTGGTCACAGGGCACCACGATGAGTGACTGCCATCAATTACAACCCTCTGGGTCCGACCACAGAGCCAAATTTCCCAGCCAGCAGATCGTGGTGGAGCCAAGGCCGCAACTGCCCAGTTTGGCCAAGAGGTGATCGTGGGATACCAGATCAAAAGCTTTTTTGAAGTCAAGATATATGACATCAAGCTCTTCTCCCTCGTCCAGGTGATAGGTCACCTGGTCATAGAAGGAAATGAGATTGGTCAAACAAGACCTACCCGCAACAAACCCGTGCTGGCTATCCCTTAGAATGTTAGCCTGGGCCAGTCCCTCAAGGATGGCCTCCTTAATAAACTTTTCTAAGATCTTCCCCAGGATAGAAGTTTGGCTAATGGGCCTGTAGTTAGCCGGATCCACTCTCTTCCCTTTCTTGAAGATCGGCACCACATTGGCCTTCTTCCAGTCTTCGGGCACTACACCAGAACACTAGGAGTTTTCAAAGATCCGTGCCAGGGGCTGGGCTATGACGCTCGCCAGCTCCTTGAGTACCCTGGGGTGCAGATTGTCAGGGCTGGCTGACTTGAAGGTATCCAGCTTCTCAAGGTGTTTCTTCACGAGGTCAGCATTTACGGAGGGTAGGGGATCCCCATCACCCGAATCTCCCTGTCCCATAGCAGGCATGGGCGTCCCATGGGACTGATGAAAGACTGATGCAAAGTACCTATTTAATAGGTTGGCTTTTTCCTGGGCGTCAGTTGTCAGTTGCCCCATCTGGTTTAGCAGGGGTCCAACATTTCTCTTGCTTTTCCTCCGGCTCCCCACATATCTGAAAAAGGACTTTTTGTTGTCCTTGATGCTTGAAGCTAGTTGGAGTTCAGTTGCAGCCTTGGCTTTCCTGGTTTCCTCTCTGCAGGACAGGACCAGTGCAGAATAATTCTTCTTGGAGGCGAATCCTGTCCTCCATCCTTTGTAGGCTTTCCTTTTTAGCCGCAGGAGGTCTGCTAGGTCCCTGGAGAGCCAGGAGGGCTGCTGTGCCTTCTTGCTGCCTTTCCTCCATGTTGGAATAGATTTAGCTTGTGCACTGAGGATCACTTCCTTGAGAAGCAACCACTCTTCTTGAACTCCCATCTCCCTGGGGTCATGGTCCCTGAGGACCTGACCGACAAGCCTCTTGAGCTTGTCAGAGTCGGCTTTTCTGAAGTCAAGGACTTCTGCGTTGCTGACTGACTTGCCAGCTTTACGGCGGATGGTGAAGGTGATCAGCTCGTGGTCGCTGTCACCCAGCTTCCCATCGATCACTAGGTCGCCGATTAGGTCATCCCCCGTAGCCAGTAGCAGGTCGAGCAGCACTTTGCCTCTCGTTGGCCCATAGACTTCTTGAGTCAGGTAGAGGTCATCCATGCACGAGAGAAAGCTTTGCAACTGCTTGGATTTTGCTGAGTGATCTTCCCACGAGATGTCCGAGTAATTGAAGTCACCCATGACAACCAAGGTCCTGGAGCAAGCGGCCTCAGTCAGTTCCCAGGTGAACTCCTGGTCAAGCTCAGGACTTTGAGTGGGAGGTCTGTAGTAGACTCCCACCGTTGTGTCCCCTGTGCCGTATTCCCCACGAATTTTTACCCAGAGGGTCTCTAGCTGTCCATGCTGGTCGCCAACAACAGCTTGCAGGGACATGTAGCTTTCCTTCACATAGAGAGCTACACCCCCTCACCTTTTGTCAACACGATCCCTCCTGTACAGGGTATAGCCCTCTATACCCGTGGTCCAGTCATGGGTGGAGTCCCACCAGGTCTCCGTTATCCCAATGGCGTCATAATTCTTAGCACTGAGCAGGAGGATGAGCTCCTCCTGCTTGCTGCCCAGGCTCCTGGCATTAGTGTACAAGCAGACAAGTGTCCCCTTGAGAGCTCTTGCCTTGCCCACAGATTGTGCCAGGGCTGGGGCAGAGGTGGGCTCCCTTAAGTGCCTTGGTCTGCTGGTTTTGCAAGGGTTGCTCAGCAGGCCAGCAGTGGCAGTAGTCCCCCCATCCCCCAGAGGGCTTAGTTTAAAGCCCGGTGGAGCAGGTCAGCCAGCCTGGCTGAGAAGAGCCTCCTCCACAGGGGAGAGAGGTGGAGGCCGTCCCTTCCCAGTAGCTCACTGCCTGTCTCACCAAACAGTGGGATGTGGTCATGGAAGCCAAAGCCTTCCCGATGACACCAGCTCCGCAGTCTTTAGTTCACTGCATGGATCCTCCTCTCCCTCCTCAGCCCATAGCCCGAGACTGGGAGGATCAACGAAAACACCACCTGAGCTCCCAGACCCCTAAGCCCTGCTCCCAACTCCCCGTAGCACCTCATGACCTGGCTGGGGGTGCTCCGAGCCATGTCATTGGTGCCCACGTGAATAAGGAGCATGGGGTAGTGGTCTGTGGGCCGGAGGAGCTGTGGGATCCTCTCCACAATGTCTCAGATGTGGGCCCCCGGGAAGCAGCAGACTTCCCAGGCTAAGGGGTCGGGGCAGCAGATTGCCCCCTCAGTCCCCCACAGGATGGAGTCTCCCACAACAAACACCATTCGCTTTGTCTTGGAGAGAGCGGGGGCAGTAGCTGTGGTTGAGCCTGGGTTGCCTGCGGGAGCCGGCAACTGAGCAGGTTCTGCTGGGGCTGCAAGAGGTCCGAACCTGTTGCTAAGCTCTGGCGACGGGGGGGCCTTGGTGCGGCAGGCCTTAGGGCCCTTGACCACCTTGGTCCATGCCCCTGACTGGGCAGAGCGGAAGGTCCCAGAGTCCTCCTTAGTCCTGGAGGGAGACGGTGCTCTACCCTGTGGCTCCCAGGCGAGAAGGGCCTGGCAGTAGGAGTCTATCTCCTGCTCGTAGTCCCTGATGGCATGCAGTCTCTGGACTGTGGCCTGAAGCTCCTCCAGTTGGCGTGCCAGAGACCCCAGGGAGCAGACCCCGCAAGGGGAGGTGGCCATGCTCCCGGGCCCCAGAGCCTGAAAAAGGGACAGGCAGCCCCCGCAGCCAAGAGCCAGGGGCTCCATCTGTGTGGAGCCCGGAACCATGGGGTCCATCTGGGTGGCCGTCTCTGAGGTGCCTGATGGGGGGCCACAGAGCCCGAGGGGACCCTCGGGGTGCGGCGTGTGCCCATCCGTGTCATGCCTCTGGTAGGCTGGCTATGGCTGGGGCTGACTACTCTGGGGGGGTCGCAGGCAGGGTCTCGTGCCCTCCCACGCCCTCTCCTGTGCGAACTCCACGCTAACTCGAGCGCCTGTTTATGTAGCCTGTTCGCGTGGCTCCCTGGGGGGCTGGGCCAAGTAAGGGCCTGGGCAGGGCTTGACCCGGCCCGGCTCCAGGTGTGTACATGTGGGTGGTACTGGGCTTGGATGAGGAGGATGACGATGACATACTGCATCCTTGTGTTGCCAGCCCTAGAGAGCTGCCAGCAATGCCCAGCACAGAGGCACAGCAAGGGACTGGGAGCCATGCAACATAGGTTATGCCCTGCAGCTCCTGCAGCAGAAGGTGGTGGTGGCTCTGTTGCCAGAGGCAGCCTGTAAGTAGCCCTGGGAAGCTAACTGAGCTGGATAAGGGATGCAGCTGTCTGCAGCCTTGAGCAGCACCCACCTAGCCTGACAGGGGTTCCCTGGCAGCTGTGTAGCCTTGCAGTTACCAAGCAGCAGCTCAGGGTTGCAGGCAGATGGGCACAGTCAGTCTGTAGGCTGTCTGAGGGGGCACAAGGCCTGCAGTTCCCTCAGGCTTCTGTGAAGTGTACCCCAGAGAACACTAAGGGCTGCCACAGCCCTGGGCCAAGAGAGCCTCACAGTCAGGAACCCTGGGGCTGGGCAGGCCCTGCACTAAAATCAGTGCTGGGTTGTGCCTATACATGAGTTACTGTGCATTAACTAATTGCAACTAAATTTGATACCTGCAAACCTTTACACAGCTCTCAAAAATGCCATATATTGCTTTTCACTTAGACAGCTCTAAACAATTTGATCCTTTATCATTCTTTTGCTCTAATCATGTTAAAACTGCAAAGGTATAAAAATAATTTGGTTATTATATCACAGAGCAAACCAAGATGATGTGCCTGCTTCTGAATTTACTTGTATTAATGTAAACTTAACTGAAGTCAATATGGCACAAGCAAGAGAAGAAACAGGCACTGAACTGAAAAAAAATCAGCTGCTATCTGGAATATTTCTTTCACTAGTTGGGGCTAATATACAATAATGTGATCAGAACTTACATCTGAAAATCAGGCAATGGATTGCCATTGTTAAAGTAATGTACTCCTTTCAAGATGAATGAGTTAACTTCTTAACAATATTATTTGACATAAATTAGATTTTTTTATTTTCAATGATTTCCATAGTTGAAATTGGATGAGCTATTAAAATTTGTAATTAAACTAATTTTAACATTGAAATATAGCAACTTCTATTTCAGTACAAGAATTGTTGAGTGGCTGACACTGTCTAACAGCCTGTATCTAAAGATTCATTGATGCTAGGGTTGGAAGGGACTTCAACAGATCATCGAGTCTGGCCCCTGCCTTGGCAAGAAAGAGTGCTGGAATCAGATGATCCCAGCCAGATGCCAGAGGCTCATCTAGCCTTCTCTTAAAGACCCCCAAGGTAGGGGAGAGCACCACCTCCCTTGGAAGCCCATTCCAAATTTTGGCCATCCTCACCTTGAAGAAGTTTTTCTTGATGTCTAGCCTAAATCTGCTCTCTGTCAGTTTGTGACCATTGTTCCTTGTTACCCCAAGTATCTCCAATCCCTTGCTGCATCCCCCTAATTAATCTGTAGGTGGCCACAAGATCATCTCTCAGCCTTCTCTTGCAGAGGCTGAAAAGGTCCAGGTCCCTCTCCTCTTAGGGCTTGTTGTGTAAGCCCCTAACCATATGAGTGGCCCTCCTCTGGATCCTCTCGAGTCTATCAACATCCTTCTTGAAGTATGGCACCCAAAAATAGATGCAGTACTCCAACTGCAGTCTGACCAATGTCACATAGAGGGGAAGCATCACCTCCTTGGTTCTATTTGTCATGTATCTGCTGATGCATGATAAAATGTGGTTAGCTTTGCTGATGATTTAATCACACTGACAACTCATGTTCATCTTGGAGCTCACTATGGCTCCGAGATCTCTTTCCACTTCTGTGATGCTGAAAGGGTCACTTCCCAGCCAGTAGGTGTGCTGGATATTTTTGTGCTCTAGGTGCAGCACTCTGCACTTGTCCTTGTTGTGCTGCATCCTATTGTGTGCCGCCCACTTTTCTAACCTGTCCAGGTCTGCCTGCGATCATTCCCTACCCTCTGGAGTGTGCACTTCACCCCACAATTTAGTATTGTCTGCAAACTTGGACAGAGTACACTTCACACCCATATCCATGTCACCGATGAAGATATTGAAGGGTACAGGTCCAAGGATTGAATCCTGTGGGACACCACTACCCACATCCTTCCAGGTCAGTACCAATCTGTCTACTACCACACTCTCTGGGTTCAACCTTTAAGCCAATTTGCCACCCACCAGACCATGTAAATGTCTATGTCACAGCTTCTTAATTTATTTATGAAAGTGGGATGAGATACCATATCAAAGGCCTTGCTAAAATCCAAGAAAATGACATCCACCTCTAATTCTGCATCTAAGCATTTTGTGATCCTGTCATAAAATGAAACCAGATTGGTCAGGGGTAATCTACCTGCTACAAATCCATGCCGGTTTCCCTTCTGCATTACTTTTCCCACTGGGCTCCCAAAAATATGATTCTTCATAATCTTTTCAAAGACCTTTCCAAGGATGGAGGTGAAACTGACTGGCCTATAATTACTTGGCTCCTTCCTCCCCTTTTCCAGTCCTCTGGGACCTGACCCAAGAGCCACAAGCACTGAGACAGCTGTGCCAGTGGTTCTGCTATGACACCGGCCAATTACTTCAGTACTCTTGGATGAAGCTCATCCGGGCAAACACATCCTGTCCATCAAAGTGAGTCTGCACCAAGTCAGTGTCGACAGTTGGTGGGCTGATATCCCTTTGATGCCCATCTAAGAAGCCATTAGGAGATTAATCCTGAGCCCTGTTCAGGAACACTGAGGCAAAAAACTCATTGAATAGCTCAGCCTTGTCCCCCCGTCTGTCACTAATTGCTCCTTCTTGTTCAGTAGGAGTCCTATGTTGCCCTGTGCCTTCCTTTATACCTACATACCTAAAAAAAGACATTTTGTTATTTTTAATTTGTGCTGCCAGCTTCAGCTCTGTAGTTGCTTTGGCCTTTCTAACTGCCTCCCTGCAAGTGCAGGCCAAGTAGGTATACTCCTTCTTTGTAGCTTCCCCCTGCTTCCACTGCCTATATGCCTTCTTTTTTGCCCTTAGGCTCCCCTGAATTTCCCTGTTTAGACAAGGCAGTTTTTTAGCTCCTTTCCCACTTTTCCCTTGTACTGGTATAGACTCTTTTGCCATCTGAAAGACTGCTTCCTTTAGGAATGGCCACCCTTCCTGGACTCCCATCTCACCAATAGGCTTATCCTGCAGTGTGTCATTGACTAGACTCCTAAGCACACTGAAGTTAGCCTTCCTAAAGTCAAGCACTTCCACCTTACTAGTTATCTTACCCACCCTACACCGTATGATGAATTCAATTGATTGGTGGTCACCATCCCCAAGGTGACCACAAAGCTGCAGCTGCCCTACCAGGTCCTCCCCTGTAGCCATCACCAAGTCCAGTAAAGCATTCCCCCTAATGGGACCGTAAACCTCCTGAGTTAGGTGAAGGTCCTGCACGTAGGTTAAGAACCTACATGAACAGTTGAATTTGGCTGATTGCTCCTCCCAGTAGATGTCAGGGTATCTTAGGTCCCCCATGACAACCATGTCTCTAGACCATACAGCCTCTGACAGCTGCCTCAAGAATTCCAAGTCTAGCTTTTCCTCTAGGTGTGGTGGTCTGTAGCAGACCCCCACTACCAAGTCCCTTTCCCCTTGGCCTCCATGTGTCCTAACCCACAATGCCTCAACTTTCTCCTCCTCTGATCCCATTTTGATTAGAGTACACAGAGAGCAACCCTGCCCCCTTTACTCCCTACTGTCCCTTCAGTATAACCTGTAGTCCTCAATGTGTACTACCCAGTCATGGATACAATCCCACTGGGTTTCCATTAGCCACATTAAATCAAAGTTTTTGCCTGCAAGCAGGAGTGCAAGTTCTTCCTGCTTGTTCCCCATGCTCCTGGCATTAGTATAGAAGCACTTGAGACATCCAAATGGTGCCTTTGGTGCCCCCAGTTCTGATGCCCAAAGAGTCCCTTGGTACTTACCTGGGGTATACTGCTGCATGTCTTGTAGTTTGTAGGTTCTAGACTCTCTCCATCTCCTGCCTCCTGGTTCCCCATCATACTTAGTTTAAAGCCTGACATAGGAGGTCAGTTAACCTGTAAGAAAAGAGACTCTTACTTTTTGCAGAGAGATGAAGTCCATCGTATACCAGGAGGTCCCTTGCATGGAAGTGCAGATCATGGCCCAGGAAGCCAAAACCTACATGAAACTGCAACAACTCTGGAGCACAGGTTGATTTTTCTGACACAGGTGACATGATGCCTACTGCCACCAGCAGTACTATGGCTTCTTTGACCATGGGAAGAAGAAGGGATGCTGGGAATAAATGGGATCTATCTGATGAAGGGAGGGACAAGTATCTTCACAGACAGGCTTGCTAACTTAATTAGGAGTGCTTCAAACTAGGTTCACTGTGGGATAGATACCAAAGCCCTGAGGTTAGCAGAGTAGCAGGAGACCTGAAGGAAGAGCAAGCAGGAAGGGGTAACAGAGGAGGTGCTCTCATATTGCCTGAGAAATCAGGTCAATCAACTAGTTACCTCAGGTGCCTGTATATAAATGCACAGAGCCTGGGAAACAAGCAGAAAGAACTGGAAGTTCTTGCAAAGTCACAGAACAATGACATGATTGGAATAACAGACTTGGTGGGAGCTTGCATGACTGAAGCACTGTCATGGATGGGTACAAACCATTCAGGAAGGACAGGCAGAGGAAAAGAGGAGGCGGAGTTGCACTTTATGTAAAAGAGCCATATGATTGCTCAGAGCGCCAGTAGGAAGCTGGAGATAGGGCTGTTGACAGTCTGTGGGTTAGGCTGAGAAGGGAAAGCAACAAGGGTTATGTCATGGTGGGGGTCTGTTATAGACTACCAGACCAGAGGAAGTGGTGAATGAGGCTTTCTTCAAACAGCTAGCAGAAGTTTCCCCATCACAAGCCCTGGTTGTCATGGAGGACTTCAATCACACTGACATCTGCTGGGAGGGCAATACAGCAGTGCACAGGCAATCCAGGAAGTTTTTTGAGAGTATAGGGGACAACTTCCTGATGCAAGTGCTGGAGTGGCCAACTAGGTGCCATGCTCTTCTTGACCTGCTGTTCATGAACAGGGAAGACTTGGTGGGGAATGTAGTAGTAGATGGCAACTTGGGCAGTAGTGACCATGTGATTATTGAGTACTGAATCCTGATGAAAGGAAGGATGTAGAACAGACGAGTAAGAACTCTGTACTTCAGAAAAGCAGACTTTGACTCATTCAGGGAAGTCATGGGCAGGATCCCTTGGAAAGCCAGACTGAGTGGTAGAAGAGTCCAAGAGAGCTGTCTGTACTTTAAAGGAGCCTTACTGAGAGGGCAGAAACAAACCATCCAGATGTGCAGGAAGACTAGCAAGTGTGGGTCCCTTACTGAAAGGTGGAGGCAACCTTGTGACAGAAGATGCAGAAAAGGCTAAAATGCCCAATGTCTTTTTTGTCTCGGGCTTCACAGGCAAAATCAGCTCCCAGACCACTGCACTCGGCAGCACAGTTTGGGGAGAAGGTGAGCAGCCCTCGGTGGTGAAAGAGCAGCTTAAGGGCTATTTAGAAAAGCTAGACATGTACAAGCCAATGAGGCCAGATGGTGCCTAAGGGTGCTGGGAGAGATGGCTGATGTGATTGCAGAGTTGTTTCATCTTTGAAAGCTCATGGCAATCAGAGGTGGTCCCAGGTGATTGAAAAAGGGCAAACATAGTGCCCATATTTAAGAAAGGGAAAAAGGAGGATCAAGGGAACTACAGAACAGTCAGCCTCACCTAAGTCCCTGGAAAAATCATGGAGCAAATCCTCAAGAAATTCATTACTAAGCACGAAGGAGGAGAAGAGGGTGATTAGGAACAGGCAGCATGGATTCACCAGGGGCAAGTTATGCCTGGCTAACCTAATTTCCTACTATGACGAGATGCAGGAAGACTGGTGGATGTGCATGTAGAGAGACCGGTGGATGTGGATGCAGTGAGACTGGTGGATGTGGTGTACCCTTATTTTAGCAAGGCTTTTGATATGGTCTCTCACAACATTTGCACAATCATAGAATCAATGAGTTGGAAGGGACCTAGACAAATCATCTAGTCCGACCCCTTGCCATGGGCAGGAAGGAGCACTGGGGGTGGCAGGCGTCATAAGACCCCAGCCAGGTGCCTATCCAGTCTCCTCTTGAAGATTTCCAGGGAAGGTGAGAGCACCACCTCTCTGGGAAGCCTATTCCAGGCTCTGGCCACCCTTACAGTGAAGTAGGTCTTCCTAATATCTAACCTAAACCTTTCCTCCCTCAGCTTGTGGCCATTGTTCCTGGTGACTCCAATGGGGGGTCCTGGTGAACAAACTTTCCCTGAGTCCTTGCTGATGGCCCCTGATAAGATTGTAGGCAGCCACAAGATGCCCCCTCAGTCTCCTCTTGCGGAGACTGATGAGATTCAGGTCCCTCAGCCTCTCCTCATAGGGCTGGCCATGGAGGCCCTCAACCATATGAGTGACCTTCCTCTGGACCCTCTCCAGGTTCTCCACATCCTTCTTGAACTGCGGCGCCCAGAACTGGACACAGTACTCCAGCTGCGGCCTGACCAGCGCTGCATAGAGGGGGAGCAAGACCTCTCTGGACCTGTTAGTGATGCCCCTGTTGATGTATGACAGGGTGCGGTTGGCTCTGCCTATTGCTTCATCGCATTGGTGACTCATATTCATCCTGGAGTCAATCCTGACTCTAAGATCCCTCTCTGCCTCTGTGCTGCTGAGAGGGTCAGCCCCTAACCTATAACCATAATGCTGGTTCCCTCTCCCCAGGTGCAGCACCCTGCACTTGTCCTTGTTGAACCGCATCCTGTTCAGATCTGCCCACTTCTCTAACCTATCCAGGTCTGCCTGGATGTGGTCCCTGCCTGCCAGTGTATTCACTTTACCCCACAACTTGGTGTCATCAGTGAACTTGAAGAGGGTGCTCTCCACACCCTTGTTCAGGTTGCTAATGAAGATGTTGAACAGTACCAGCCCAAGGACCGAGCCCTGGGGGACTCCGCTGCCCACACCCTCCCAGGTCAACATCGACCCGTCCACTGCCACCCTTTGGGTGCACCCCTGGAGCCAGTTTGCCACCCATGTGACTGTGCATTTGTCAATGCCTCCGTCCCTCAGCTTGCCCACCAGAATTGGCTGGGACACTGTGTCGAAGGCCTTCTGGAAGTCCAAGAAGATGACATCAACTTCTTCCTTCCCATCTAAGCTCTTTGGTACCTGGTCATAGAAAGAGACCAGGTTAGTCAGGCAGGATCAGCCTTGCATGAACCCATGCTGGTTACCCCTCAACATCACTTCCCCTTGCAGGGCTCTCACAAATGTGGCCCTTGATAATTTTTTCAAAGACCTTCCCCAGGATAGAAGTGAGGCTGATTGGCCTGTAGTTGCCAGGCTCTTCCTTTCTCCCCTTTTCCTTCCTCCCCTCACAAGCAAGCTAAGGAAGTAGGGCTGGATGAACGGACTGTAAGGTGAATGGAAAACTGGCTGAAGTATCAGGCTCAGAGAGTAGTAATCAATGTCTCAATAGCTAGTTTGCAGCTGGTATCAAATAGAGTGCCCTGAGAGTCAGTCCTGGTTTTGTTCAATGTCTTCATTAATGATCTAGAAGGTGGCATAGAGTGCACCCTCAACAAGTTTGCAGATGACACCAAGCTGTGGGAAGTAGTATATACAATGGAGAGTAGGGCTAGGATTCAGAGTGACCTAGACAAATTGGAAGATTGGGACAAAAGAAATCTCATGAGGTTCAACAAGGAAAAGTGCAAAGTCTTGCACTTAGGGTGGAAAAATCCCGTGGACTGGCTGGACAGCAAGCAGCTCTGCAGAAAAAGACCTGGGGGTTACATTGGACAATAAGCTGAACATGAGCCAGCAGTGTGCCATCGTTGCCAGGAAGGCTAGTGGCATACTGGGCTGCATTGGTAGGTATGTTGCCAATGGGTCACGGAAAGTGATTATTCCCCTCTATTCAGCACTGGTGAGGCCATATCTGGAGTACTGTGTTCAGTTTTGAGGCCCCCACTACAGAAAGCATGTGGACAAATTAGAGACAGTCCAGCAGGGGGCAACAAAAATGGTGAGGGGGCTGGGGCACATGATTTATGAGGAAAGACCGAGGGAACTGGCCTTATTTAGTCTAGAGAAGAGGAGATTGAGATGGGATCTAATAGGAGCCTTCAACTAGCTGACAGGTGGTTCCAAAAAGGATGGAGCGAGACTGTTCTCAGTGGTGGCAGAGGACAAAAAAGGAGCAACAGTCTCAAGTTGCAGGAAGAGAACTTTAGGAAGAATATTAAGAAGAATTTTCTTACTAGGAGGGCAGTAAAACACTGGAACATGTTACACAGAGAGGTGGAGGAATCTACATCCTTGAAGGTTTTCAAAACCCAGCTAGACAAAGCTTTGGCTGGGATGATGTAGTTGGGGATGGACCTGCTTTGAGCATCACCATAATGTCAAGGCACAGGACAGAAGTTTGAAGAAAAAGATATTGAACGGATATTTCATGGGGTCATAGGAAAGTAGGACTGGAAAGTCAAAGTCAGACTAGTAGAAAAGTGAACCAACAGAATGTCAGGAAGTCACTTCAAATTTTAATGAAGTTTAAAACAACAGCAGAGGGGAAAATACAGGTACAGCTAGAGATAGCAAAAGCTGCAAAATGCTCCTGGAAAACTCAGTGACATCTGAAAACTGGCAGCTCAGTACTTTAAGAATTACTTTTGGAATACTTTTCTAAAGTTTTCAATTGACGCCCCTTTTTCTGAGTGATTGTGAACTACACCTTAAGTAGAAGAAAATTGATATGGCTTATTTCTTGCTCATTGGGAAGGCATGCAGCAAACCTGACCACATCTTGGATCATATAGGGCACCATTACACATGCATTTGATCTGGACTCAGTTTACTCAGATGTAAACTTCTGCAGATTAAGTTCTCTTGGGCAGGCATCTACATATGCAGGGACTATGGAGAAGATTTGCTGCTCTCAGTACCAAATTTCCTGCAGTCCTGCTGCAACTGTGGGGGGAGCTTCAGGCTCCAACTGCAGCTGACAGGAGCCTGCAGCCCTCTTCAAAGGGCAGCCCCACTTATTGCTTTCCGGCCAGCCACTTTCCTGCCCAGGAGCAGTGTTCCCAGTGCAGAGGCAGCATGCACTTTAAATGTGTGCACTTATTGTACAATAAACCAGATTCCTGTGTATTTAGGCATCTTGTGTAGACATGCCCACAGAAGAGGAGTCTACTTATGTGCCTAGCCTACCATCCATTACCATCTGCAGGGAATTGTATCTGAAAACAATGGGCTGAAAAAAAAAAGTCAGAGATCTGAAATTGTTTTTTCTGACTCACTCAGACCTCTAAACATACATCTACCAACATCCATAAAATATTCCCTGATTAACTGTATTCAGCTAAACTTGAGAAATAGACATGAAGCAGCTGTAATTTAATTCTTGTATGTGACAGAAATTGAGTTTAACACTGATATTTTTACAGCCCCAGAAGGAGATTGCTTAGCCTTACTTAACATACTTGCCAGTAAGTAGTGTCTCTCCTTTGTTATTTGGAGCGCAACTTTTGTTGAGATATTTCATGAATAACTGCAGCACAGCATAAGTTATCTTATTTCTTGTGATAAAACCTACAGTAAGTGAAATGGTTGGTTACCCTGGCATATAATTGTCATTCTAAGGTTTGCGGGGAATAACCATTGAAAAAATGTATGTAAACTTGTGTTTAGTTTCTTAGGGGGGTTTTGTGCATTTGTGCTTATCTTATGGTTCAGCTATCATAACCTTGGTTTGCTTTGTCATGGTCCAATATTTAATCTCAAAAAATTATGAGTGGTGTCACTAGTCAGCTTGCAATAGTTGTAAATTATTGGACTATAGTAACCTATTAAAGTTAGTATATGTAAGGAGAAAACACTCACCTAAAAGGGAACAACTTTGTAATGCCAAGAGAGAACTCTTAACGCTTGCTAAACTGCTTGAATGTGAGGGTGAAGTTTTACCTTACACTTATACCATACATACTAAGGGCACTCAAACATGAGCATCCTCATGTTAAAGCTCATTGACTCGTACTAATTGTTCTCTAAGCATCTCAAAGTTACACCACTTCCCTCAGGCAAGGTTTAAGTCTGAGCCATATTACCTAGCATGTGTTAAGGCAACTTCACTCTACTTCAGAGACTTAAAATGAGCTATGTGCAGTCCTCCAGCGTTCCAAAATGAACTGCTCCCTTCTCTACCACCCACCCACCCCACATTGAGATAAAGCCTAGGTGTCCTGGCTCCTAGCCAGGGCCCTGTTTGCCAGCCCTTTAGTGCCATGTCAGAGCCATGCAGGCAAGAAATGGTATTAACTCTCAGCATACAACTGCTCAAAGCAGGCATATCTACACATGAAATTCATTCGATGCGATAAACTCCAGCACAGCTCATGCCAGAGTTTATTGCTCCCAGACACAGCGTTTACATGCGTGCCCAGCAGAGCCATCCCTGGAGAGGTGGAGTGAATCGGGGCAATCGCCCCAGGGCCATGCATTTTGTGGGGGCCCCACAGAGTCAGCTGGAGAGGCTGCAGCTGCAGTTTAGCCTGCCCACCCGTCTGGCAGGTTGGACAGCTCTTTGCCTGTTCTGGCCAGAAGTTCCAACTGCCATCCATCCCACCGCATCCCACGTGCCGGGGTTTTCACTCCGCAGTGTATGCCATGGGACAGGGAGGAGGGCCCCACACAGGCTGCTTTGCCCCAGGCCCTGCACCCTGCTGGGATCATCTCTTGTGCCCAGAACCACAGTATGTTGAGCCAGGGCAGGAGAATCCCCAGCTGGAAGAGGGCCCGGGGGTCAGCCTGCCAGCCCAGGGATGCTTCAACCTGGCTCAATGTGCTCCAGAGGGACTGGCTGGAACATGAGGGTGCTACAGTTCAGGGTTAGCCAGCAGGCAGCCTTGCACTATAGCACCTTCATGCTCCAGCCAGTCCCAGTCAGCATCTACATAGCTTTGGAGCAGAGTAAATAACTCTGCCATAGGATAGTACTCGTGTTAGGCAGTACTGTTCTATGGCAGAGTTAATTAGCTTACTCCAGCCAAATAGTACTGGACATAGAGATGCTGATTACTCAGCTCCACAGCAGAATGTCACGTGTAGATGTGCCCAGCATATTTTAACTTTAACACCACTTAACATTCCACAGATTTAATATAGTCTACATCTAATGTGTAACTTCACACTGAGTCAGCTTAGGTTTTAACTACACTTCGTAAATGTTATGTTGAATTTATGACACCATTGTATGAATAAACATAGCACAAGACAGTCCTCAAAAGGTTTCCTTAAGATTTTTTGCTAATACATCTTTAAATAGCTTCTAGCTCCAACATCCTTAGAAGAACTAGTTATTTTTAAGACGTGATGACTTGTATGTGCCATGGAATTGAACACAAGGAGTGTAGTCTTCTGCACTTTGTTTCTAGCCCTCTCATTGATTTGATGAGAAACCTTGGGAAAATTACCCAGGGCCAGTTTATTAATGGTTGTGCAAATGAGAGCGGAGGGAATCAGGAAGAGAATAAGGAATGTTCCCCGCTTTGTGCCTTATGAATAAGGGGCACATGTACACAGCACATTAAATTTAGTACTTCCAATGTGAGGTACTAAACAAATTCACATTAGGCTTTCGCAATGCACAGTAATGAATGTGCACAGTTTTTAAGTGATGCTTAATGTACGTAGCCTATTTTACTGTGCATTAGCATAATCATGCAGGGGACTACTCGTTAGCACCCAGTTGCACACAAATCAGGCCTGGAGTATGAGATGAGAACAAGGCTCTGTTCTCCTGTGCATCAGCAAGCAGCTATGAATGTCAATCCAAGACAGGAAAGATCAAAGCATAACTACTTGGTTCAGTGGTCATACATCTCCCACGCTTCGGGAGGTATTCCACTTCTCTGAAGCGTGTTGTTTCCAGGTGGTCCCAATGGAACAAAGGAACTCCAGAAAGACCTGAGCAGCAATTAAATACCACATTTTGGCTCTCAACTTCTCTGAAAACAAATACTGCTACCCCATCCTTCATGGGCATGCCATGAGGTTACTATCTTGCTTCCAAAATGCTTTGCTACATAAATGCAAAGTATTATTGTATTTATTATATCCACTTAAAAGCCACAAATTCCTGATGAAATATTAGCCTGTTGAAAGGATAAACATGAGGCCTACTGACACGTTCAATGAACTGTGTAAAATGAAACACTCTTAAAAGGCTTTAAATAAAGGAAGAGCCTGTAAACTACTTAGTAACACTATGTACTGTATCAAATGATGAAATAGGTTTCCTTAACATTGTTAATTAAAGAATATTGTTGAATAGGTAAAAATTATGCTTAATTTACTGTGGGCAAAATTGGCCAAATTGAGTATGGTGCTTTGTGCCTTACCATAAATAGAATTTCTCAAGAGATGAATTTGACCTGATATTCTTCACCCACAATTTAATATACACAAAATATAGACATGTCTATTTCAATTTTCCTTTGTTGTATGATGCTCAAAATTATGCTGATGAAAGCAGTATACTGAATTGGAAATGATCTAGAATGATGGATTAAATCTGACTTTTTATTCTGAAGCACATATATAAGTAATTCCATCAGATGTATGTGTTTCATGGATAGCTCTATGGATGGTTATTTTAAACTTATCAGAAGCATCTGCAAAAACGTATTTTAGCTAGGCTTATACAAATTCTTAGCAGATTATTGTCATATTCCAGCTGCACCTAAACTCATTATTTTTCATATTAACCAAGAATGAAAGACTGCTACTGAATAGAATATTAGACGCTACAATTTTAAATACTCTAGAATTAAATAAGCAATTTTTCCAAAGTTACTTATGGCTATTATACATTTATATTTATATCAGCGTTAATTAGATGTTGTAAACATTTTTAAAATAATTTTATATGTAACGCATCACTAAAATATAGTGAGCAGCATGTTGCACAATAAAATAATCATTCTCCATATTCTTGAGCCAACATATTTGAAGGCTTAAGCCTTTGACTGCCTAAAAAAACTGCTTGAGACTTAATAGAACATTGTTACCCAACTCTGCTAATGTGTGTCATTAAAAAGGTATGCATTAATTAGAGCTTCCACAGAGGGCTTGCTCTAAATTAGATGGCACTGTACGTAGACACACAGGGCATATCCACACATGCAAGCACGTGCACTTACAGCAGCTCAAATAGAAGCGATGCAAATTTGAGCAAGGGCTTTTTGCTTCAGTGCACATGCTCAGACCTGCACTTTGCTGTGGAACAAATTATGCCACTGGGAGCAAAATAACCCTGCCTGGCTCCTCCCGGATCTGCGGCCAAAGGGAGTTAGAGCCTGGGGCCAGCACCTGCGCTATCCCCAGCAGTATAAAAAGCTGTCCTGTCCTGGCCCCATCTATACAAAAGCTTGCCCTAACAAGCAGCTCAGGGCTACTCTTTCTCAGGAGCTTCAGAGGTTGGCCATACCCCTTCCTGTCCCAGGCTGCTGCTGCTGTTTGCTACAATCTTGGGCTCAGGAGCTTCTGGAGAGAAGGTGACCAGGTCCTTTCCTGCCTCTGGCTACTATTACATGCTGGCTTGGTTTCAGAGCCTTTAGTCATACCCCTTCCTGCCTTGGGCCGCTGCTGTTGCTGCCCCCCACCCCAAAGGGGGGTCCTCTGCTACACACTGCTGCCCCCCTTCAGGGAGGGACCCACTGCACCACACCCCAGCTTCTACACCCCTGTTCCAGCCTGCCCAGCCCACCAAGCTGTGGTCAAGAGACAGCCAAGGGAGGGATCCTGCGCTTCCTGTGGACCCCTCCCCCACCACTACTACCAGAGTCTAAAGGTACCTTGCCTGCCCCAGGTGCCTTGGCAGGCCACCTTCACCTTCACTTTTGTCAGAAGCACATCCTGTGTGGCTGAACTGGACAGCTCCTACCATCACTACTGCTATTGCTGCCATCGTATCTGCTGCTGCCCCCTCTCAGGAGAGGGAGATTCCCTGCTGCACCACCTGACACCACATCTGCACTGAATCACTTCCTAATTGACTGATTGGTCCTACCCTCCCCCACAGCTACCTCACTGTATCTGATCCTGATTTGTTTTCCTGCCTACTGCTGAACAGCTGGTTGGAGGCCTGAAGGGCTTCTGGACAGATCTTCCATGAACAAAGCCTTTCCACTGCTCCAGCTATCTTTTATACCTGCCTCAGCAGTCTTCCCTGTGTGTTTTTTGCCCTTTTGTGGTAAGTCCTGTGGTCCATTCCCTCTGACCTGGTGTTTGTTGTGTGGCTGAGTAATCCAGCTCGAGTTTCCTCAGCCCTTGTGTGTGTCTTTATCCCCCTCCCCGCAACATTCTCAAAGCATTCTCAGAGCCTTCTTTCTCTGATCTAGGGGATACAGAGGCTCCACAGCTCACTTGTGGCTCAGTGAACTTCAGCCCCCTCCCTCCTTGCCCCCCACCATACCAGCCTGCCCTTACTAGATTCACCAGCCCCACTGGATATTTTGTTTTTCTTTCTTGTCTTCCCTGCCCTCATGTGAAACAATGGCAGGACAGGAACATAACCCACACAGAGCTTCCTGCAGCCCCCACTATGGGGGTGGATCTCAGCCAAGCCCCCAAGGGGATGCATGCCCCTGAAGTCTCCACCCCAGAGGTAGAGCCTGCAAACTCTGCTGCAGGAGTGGGTGAGACTCTGGTAGGAAGCCAACAGGGCCAGGGGGTCATCCCTGGCCAGACCTCCCAGAGGGGTTCCCAAGCCCCCTCTCCCATCATCGGAGACCAAAGGCAAGGGCAGTGGGAAGGTCTCCTCTTCACCCTCCTCCACAACTTCCCCCTGCCCCCAAGACTAGACCAGCAGCGCCTGAGGGGACCAGGTCCACTACACCAGCCAGCACACCCACTCAACCTGTCCCTCACCCTAGCTCAGGCCCCAACAACATGGCCTCCTGGGGAGGGGGCTCATGGTGGAGAGCAAGTACATCCCACTCAAGCCTCTAGAAGAGCTGGGGACCACAGTGGTCCTCAGCTCCATCCCTCCCTATATCCTCCATTGGGCCCTGCTCCCCAAGCTCCAAACCCTGGAGAGAGTTATCTTCCTGGTGGTGGCACTGGGGTGCTGAGACCCTGGCTTCTGTAATGTGTGCTCTTTCCGTTGCCAGTCATGATCCAGCTGGCAGCAGAAGCATGGCTGGAGGCTGACGGGTGCCTGGTAATTCCTTATCAGGGGGCTCTGGTGAGGATTTCCTATACACTGGGAGATCTGCGGTGTTTCTGGTGCCATGCCCCAGGGTGCTTGCATCATGAGTACCCCATGGGCCAGGCAGGGAAGGCATCTGTGGGTCCCACTGAAAAAAGGGAAGCCCCTACCACTGATGCCACAACCTCCTTAGGCCCCCCTGGCACTGCAGCCACAACTACAAGCCCACCCATGAGCTCAAGGGACCCTACCCGCCAACCAACTCTAGTGGAGCCCCGGGGAGAGAGGGACCAGGGCCCCACTGCCCCTAGTTATGGCTGCCCCACCCCCCCAACCCTCACCTTCTCTTGCTTGAGCCTGTCCACCTGAGGACCATCCCATGGCTGAGTGGATGCAGGTTCCCCTCTGGGCATAAAGGCAAGAGGAAGGCCCAGGCACAGCTGGAGCCCTCTGATGTGGAGGACTCCGCTCCCCCTCCCAGCTGTGCTTGATACGTCACCACTGGGAAAGATCAAATGGGTGATCCCCACAGAGAAGGCTTCAGGGCTGCTGGATAGTCCTGAACAGGAGCCCATGGGGGAAGCCCTTCATTCTGCTGACCAAGGCCTACCTCCTGAAACCACGGGCGCTGAGGCTGAGGCCTGCCCAAAGGAAGGCCTGGTGGCAGAGCCTCCTCTCTCTGATCTAGGGGATACAGAGGCCCTGAGGATCACCCCAGTGAGTTCTGAGGGAGGAGGTCCCCTTTCCCAGGATCCTGAGGCAGATGCCAGAGCCACCCTAGTGCCTAGTGGGTCTCTTCCCTCCCCCTCTCAGGAAAACCTCACCTGCAGCCTGCCTCATAGTCCCGCACCAGAGGGGTCACAGTCAGGTCCCCTAATTAACAGGCTGATCTCATAGGGCACCCTGCACAGAGCCCCCAGGATTCCAACTCTACCCCACCATTTTGTGAAGAAGCCCCACCCCTACCCTTACCCCTACCCCTGTCCCAGGAGGCTGCAGAGCTCTCCCAATCCCAAGCAGAGTCCAGAGTCTTAGTGGACCAGGAAGTTCACATGGTGCTGAAGGGGCCCTCTGAGCTCCACAACCAGGAGGAGGATGCCCAAGAACCAGCAGGCTCCATGGAGCCTGCAGACCTCTCAGTCCCAGCAGTCCCTAGGGATGATCTACTTGCATTTCTTGACCATGACTACACCTGCTGGTCCGCCAGCAAGGTACAGCTAGCCTTGGACCACTGGTGAGGTTTTGGCAAGATCATCACCACTACAAGGGCGCTGGCAGGGGAAGGCAAGGGGCCCAAAAGCTGCAATGCCCAGACCTTTAGGCAGGGCTGCAGTTTCATAGATGCCCTCTATACGTATGGAAGGGTGCTACATAAACCAGCGGGCCCCACACCACGCGTTGAGAAGCACAAGGCCCCTGCTGAACCGCCTACTCCATACCCCCAGCCATGAGGTCACTTAAGATTGCAACCTCAATGTCCATGGCTGCAGCAAGAATCTCTGGAGGTCCCAGGTGCTCTCCTTCCTTCGGGGGGTTACCCCATGGTATTCTTGCAGGAGACCCTGACAACTCCAGCCGATGAACCAAGTTGGCAGGAGCAGTGTGGAGGCAGGGTCCACCCTCTTCTCCCCAGGCCTGCAACTGGAGGTTATCCAGGACGTTGAGGTGGTGCTGGGTTGCCTGCTGCACCTCTGGGTCCAGGTGCGGGGGCTGGTCCTGAACCTACTAAATGTGTATGCCCCTGCGAAGGACCCGGAGTTGGTAGATTTCTTCCTTCAGGCAGCCACATACATTGGCACCCTCAACCCTCATGAGTGCCTCGTCCTTGGCAGGAACTTTAACGTCACCCTAGATGCATGAGACTGATCAGGCAAGGAGCAAAACCAGACTGCCATGGGTATCCTCAGAAACATCCTGCTGGAGTACTCCCTGGTGGACGTCTGGTGTGCCTGTCACCCCACTGATCCCCCTGCCTTCTTATGTGAGGGTGGGAGAGAAGCAGGCATGCCACTCCTGGTTAGACTGAGTTAATATCTCTTTTCTGCACCTTGCCCAGTCCCACTCCTCTGGCATCTGGCCCAACCCCTTTCAGCGATCACCACCTTGGCCTGGGCCCAGGCCATGCTGGGGTCTGGGCATCCGGGGTTGGCCTACTGGCATTTCAATGCCAGCCTGCTGGAGGATGTGGGCTTCAGGGAGGCTTTCCAGGAGTTCTGGCTGGCCTGGCAGGAGCAATGGGCAGCTTTCCCCTTGGGTCGGAGATGGTGGGATGTGGGGAAAGTGTACATCTGGCTTTTTTGCTGCATCTACACTCAGGGGCACACCCAGCAGAGGAAGGCGGTATGGGAGCAGCTCAAACGGGAACTGCCAGAGCAGGAGAGGTGCCTGACCACTGACCCAACCAACCGGTCCCTCTGTAGAGAGTGTCAGGAGAGGCGCGAAGAGCTTCGTGCTCTGGACAACTACCATGCCCACGGTGTATTTGTCCGTTCACATGTCCAGCTCTTTCAGGAGATGGACTTCAGCTCCTGCTTCTTCTGTGCCCTGGAGAGGAGGCGGGGGGCCAAAATGTATATCACCTGCCTTCTGCCAGGTTACGGCACCCTGCTCATGGATCCAGGGGAGATGCAGTAGCATGCACGTGCCTTCTATGAAGAGCTCTTCTCCCTACATCCAACTGATGCTGAGGCCTGTCAGACCCTGTGGGAGGGACTCCCACAGGTCAACATGGATGACCAGGAATGGCCGGAAGCTTCTCATTCCGGCTGAGTTTTCGGCCGCTCTCCACCTGATGCCTCGCAACAAAGCTCCGGGCATCGACAGGCTGAATTTGGAGATCTACTGGGCTTTCTGGGACATCCGCGGCCCAGACCTTGCTGTGGTCTGGACCAAATCTGAGGGAAGTGGGGAGCTCCTCTGTCATGCCAGAGGGCCGTGCTGACCCTCCTGACAAAGAAGGGAGATCCCCACAACCTACGGAATTGGCGTCCCATGTCCCTCCTCTGCACAGACTACAAGGTGGTAGTGAAGGCCATCTCTCTGCACCTCCAATCCATGCTGACAGATGTGATCCATCCCGACCAGACATACACAATGCCTAGATGTTCCACCTTCAAAAACCTGTACCTGGTTCAGGACCTCCTGAAGCTAGTGCCCCAGGGTGGCCTGTCTTTCGCCCTCCTATCCCTGAACAAGGGGAAGGCATTTGACAGAGTGGATCATGGGTACCTCACAGGCATGCTGCGGGCCTTTGGTTTGGACCCTGCTTTGTGTGGGCTCTCCAGGTGCTGTATGCCTCTGCAGAATGTTTGGTCAAGCTCAACTGGACCCTGACGGAGCCCGTCCCATTCAGGAGAGGGGTGCATCAAGGCTGCCCACCATCAGGCCAGCTGTATGCCTTAGCCCTGGAGCCCTTCCTCATTCTCCTCTGGAAGTAGGTGTCAGGGTTCATGCTCCAGGATCCGGCAGTGCAGCTAGTCCTGTCAGTGTATGCTGATGATGTACTCCTCATGGTCCAGGACTCAGGCGACCTGGCGTAGGTAGAGGCCTGCCAGGCATTGTACCTGGCGGCATCCTCTGCCCAGGTTAACTGGGTCAAGAGCTTTGGCCTGGCAGTGGGTGATGGGTGACAGGTGGGCTTACTCCCATCCACGCTCCATGGGATCCTTTGAGGCATGGGTTCGCTGCACTATTTTGGGATCTACCTATCCTCCACAGACCCCTCCCTGCCATAGAACTGGCACCAACTGGAGGGAAGGGTGGTGGAGCAGCTCCAGGCATGAGCAGGGCTCCTGCGATGTCTCTCCCTGCATGGGAGAGTGCTGGTACTGAACCAGCTGGTCCTGTCCATGCTCTGGCACCTCTTACACACCCTGCCTGTGCCCCCTGAGGTCCTGGCGGGACTCCAGAGACAAGCACTGGCATTTTTCTGGCCGGGACAGCACTGGGTCACTACAGAGGTCCTGAGCCTCCCCTTGCAGGAGGGGAACCCGGACCTCAGGGGGCACAGGCAGGGTGTGTAAGAGGTGACAGGTTTGCCTGCACAGCCAGGTCTTGGCATTCCACTTTCAGGACCTGCAGTGACTGCAGTATGGTGTTGGCAGCTATGCAGCATGGGGCAACACTTTCCTGTGCCATTTCTGGGGGCTCCAATGTGGCTGGCAGCTCCTCAGCCTGTGGGGCTTCTCCCTGCAGGGCCTGCGAGGGCTACCAGATTTCTACTAGGACCTCGTCCAGGCCTGGAGGTTGGTCTCAACCTCCAAGTCCCCTGCAACAGTCACCCAGGGTGCCAACCTGCTCATCGAGCCCCTCCTCTGGAAACCCCAGCTGGAGGTGCCAACGGCAGAGGTGCCCCAGTTGTGACAAATGGGTTGTGACAAAGGGGTTTGAGGCAGGGCAAGAGGCACTTGCATGCTTGTCTGGATGCGCCCACAGTGTCTAAGGATCTAGCAAAGGATCAACCATAAAATAGTTTATGGAACATGCTTCCTATCCCATACTGAATAAATTAACAATATTACTTTTACTATAAATACTATTATTTAAGATTGGCAGAATTTGATTTTTTTAAAATAATTTCAATGGATAAAAAATCAATATTTATTTTTAAGCATTTATTTTTATCAATTAAAATTTTCAAGATTGTGTGAAATTAGGCCTGTGGGGGGCAGACAATTTATTAATGACACTACAGTATACTGGTACATGCTTTATAAAATCATATGTCAAAATATAAAAAGTAAATATCATTACTTCAGACCTGCTTTACTCATATCTGAGCTCTGTTCCTCCTGCCTGGGGCGGGAATTAGCCGGGGCTGGGTGGGGCAGGGGAAAGGGCTGGGGTTCAGGCACATGTGGGCTAGGATGTCTGCCCACCACTGGCAACATCATGCCCTGCCACTGTGGCAGCTGCCAGCCTTGCTGGCACTGTTTGGCCTCACAGCATGTGCTGATGGAGTCTGGGGTTACTGAATAAGGGCTGCTCCCAGCCAGATCTAGTATCTGCATGTGAGGGATTGAGCCTGGCAATGGGCCTCCATGCTGCCTTGCCCTGCCCCACTCTGGGCTCCTGGGAGCTGTGGGGTCGTGTGTGTGTGGGTACATGCCCATGCAGAGAGCAGGGTGCAGAAAGTAGGGTACCATACATCTGGATTTTCCCATGCATGTCCTCTTTTTGGATCCTCCCATTCTGTCTGGGCAGTTTTTTAAAAATATAATCAAATGTCTGGGATTTTGGTCAGCTCAGCTTTGAAGTTTTCCTCAGCACTTCCTGACTTGCCCTAGCAAGGGGCTGTGGCTAGAGGAAGGACGGTGATTGGAGGCAGGGCACGCACACATGTGGCTGGCTTATAGCCAGGCAGCATTGTGGGAGCAGCCCCAGCAGCTTCATGCAGGTAAGTTTATGGAGGCCAGGGGTTGGAGGGCCAGGGCTTGGGAACTGTGTGTGTGTGTGTGTGTGTGTGTGTGTGTAGCAGGGTGTGTGAGTGAAGCATGTGCCTGCCAGTGCTGGGGGAGGCTGTCTGGGCTCTGGGGCTGTGGCAGGGTAGGAGAGGCAGGGGGAATGTGCCTGCTGGTCCAGTAGGGGAAGCAGGGGTGGGGGCCTTCAGGGGCAGCAGGGACCTGCGTGGCCAGCCAGGGGCACTGGAACTGCTTCCTGTGCTCATAGAGGGTAGGGTGGCTAGGAGATGCCGCAGGGCTGGTGGGAACAGGGAGCTCCTGGCTGGGAGTGAGGGGCACTTGCAGGGCTGGGGAGATAGGTGGCTGCAGGTCGGAGGTGAGGGTCACTGACAGGGCTTGGGGGGCAAAGGGCTGTGGGTCAGGAGTGAAGGGCACTGGCAGGGCTGGGGTGAGCAGGGGGCTGTGAGTCAGGAATAAGGGACACTGCAGGGCTAGAGGGGCAGGGGGCAACTAGCCAGGAGTGAGGTGCACTGGCAGGGCCAAGGGTCTGTGAGTTAAGAGTGAAGGGCAGGAGCAGGAGTGTGAGGCAGAATGAGCAGAGATGGGGCACCAGCATATCTCTGCCCCCCCACCACAATCATATATTCCCTGCCCCACCCATGCCACAGGTGTCCTCATTTTTGGAACTGGAAATATGATAATCCTCGAAGAAGGTGCATGTGTGTGTAGCTCACTTTATCAGTTCTTATGACAGGGACTGAACAACATCATTTAATTCTAATAAGTTTTCAGCCATCATTTTTCTTACATTACCTTTCTATAAAATTTTCTTATTAAGGACGGAAATATTTTTTGTCAATTTCTGAGTATGAGGTGAAATTGACATTTACTGATAAAAACTGATTCCAGCCAAATCTACTATTATCTACAGCAGCCAAAATTGTGCATGGTGTTCCTGACCAATAAAACTTACTATCTGAGCTCTACCAATTCTGCAAACACTTACAAACATGCTTACCTTATAGTCAGTGAGACCATTTCTTACCATCTGAGTCTTTGCAGAAATTGCAATGCTCCACTGACTTAACTAAGTCTCTGCACCGGATTCTATGAAAAGCAGCTTGATATATGACACAATGAGGGGTCAACAGAACGGTAATGTTGGGTAAGAAGACAATGGCCTGTTTTTTTAAGGGTATGGTGCTAGTTTTTGTTATGGAAAGATCTATGTCAAGGCTGTATTCCTTGTAGAGGGAACTCTTACCACAGTCAATTCTTGAACCAGAGTTTCTTCCTATGAACTGGATAGTGAGTGGAGACTTGCATGTTTTTTCTGGTGTGTGCATACAAATGTAATGATTTTTTCCCCCTCAGATGCTGTCTAGCCTGGACAACTGCTCCTGCAAGGCAGGGCAGGAGTAGCAAGACTGAAAGTGTGTCTACATGTGCACATCTACTGTGTAGTAACCAAAATTACTGCATGGTAATCAAAGATTACTGAGCAGTACAGGCGTGCGTCTATACATGCATGCCCATACTGAGCAGTAAATATGGCAGCTTATGCTGACTTGGACTTAAATTTAATACCTGCACCATCCAGGTATCAAATTTACATCTGATTAGTTACTGTGCAGTAACACATGTGTAGACACTTTACTGTGCAGTAACACTCTGTGTGGACAGACTTAGGACTAACTTTAGTCCCAAGGCCACACTGAGTGTTAATGCGCTTTAATGCCTGCACGTGTAGGCTCTGGCCAACAAAACTGCTTGCTGCTCAGTAACTTACTGTGCATTAAATTTAATGTGCACTAAATGCACATGTAAATGTGCCCTGGTTCTAGAAATGGGGTGTCAGTGTCAAAAGAAAGGACAGCGGTCTAAAATAAACATCTTTCTTTAATTACTTTCCTTTTAGGAACAGCATATTAGAAACGGTTTGCAAGGAGGAATTTAAATAAAGCTGTAGTGGCATAGAACGTTGTTTCAGAGAAATGTTTCAGGCTATAGAGTCAGTGTGGAAAGAGTTTGCAAAGAAGGGCATTCAAACAAACATAATTACCAAAGAAAGGTGAAAGATAATGCTCTAAGGGTAAGAGAGAGATCCAGAGAGGCAGCTTAGATGCTTCCAACTTAGGTATCACAATGCCTAAGAAGTAGGTAACCATCTCCAGGAGACTGGAACAAATATATACAGATTTGTAGACAACAATGAAATACCATATTCACACACACCCTTTCCCCAAAAAATAGCCTTCCAAAATTGGGGTGCATGTCTTAAGCAGGGATATGGATTTTCTGCCCAAAATATTAGCACCCCACTTTGATTCCTGCTCTAGACAAAGTTTAAAACCAGCTGCCTAGCAGCAGTACCTATTTCTATTCAGGCAGCTGAGGGAGTCAGTTGGCTTACTGGCTCATTGTTCTTCAATTCACAGTCTTGATGTGCCACTAATTTAGCTAACTTTTCTTGTGCAAACCTTGATGTCTGTTATCTACTCCTGGTCTCTCTTCTCCTATTTCACAGTCTTACAGACTGTTTTTAGCTCTTTTCAAATTCATAGACTGCTATAGAAGCTAGTCTTCAGCAGGAATTACAGTTACAACTTCTACCTGAGCAGGAAAAGCAGGGTAACTGAGCTGAAGATTAGACTCTGTTCCTCTTCTATGCAGTCATAACTCTGGAATAATCTTTTATCCTCCTTCCCACAAAAACAAGGTGCATGTCTTATTTGGGGAGGAGCTGAAAGTAGCTAAATTGGAAAAAAAAAGCTTAAAATGTTTACTATAGAGTAGAAATTAAGTGCCAAGATCATTTCATCAGTAAACTGAAGGGGTTAGTAAAATTTTAATAAGTACTCGGCTAGGTACTTTGGGATGGAGGGGATTAGGAAGGGGCAAGAAATAGCCAAACAAGCAGGGAGCTGGGCTGTTAAAGAAACCACATAGACCTAGACATAATCTACAAGTGAATTGTTACCTGGTATTCAGTATTCAAAATGTTGCCTGTTTTGACTAGACAAAAAGCACATATTAATTGAATTTGTTCTCCAATTAAATTATTTTAAATTCTAGAATCAGGTTCCTGTTTTGAATTCTTATGATTTATGGTTGGTAATTTGTATCCTATTTGTTTTATTTTTCTATTCCCTTTGAATTGAATAATGCATTTTTTTTATTCTGAGCCACTTGTTGCTTAGCAGCCTTCCCTTTACAGAGACAAGCTGTGGCCCTATTTAGAGAAAAGCAACACTTCTTGATATTTGCATATAACCTACATTGACACTGATAAGCTGTACATGCTCAAAGAGGGGAGAAGGGACTGCTGTCTTGGAAAATGAATGAAGTATGTCAAACACCATGTTTATTGCCTATTGTATGCCTGTCTGGGGACTTTAGGAAAGTCATCATAATGAAACTAGTTAGAATTTGTAAATCCATATTAAGACCTTGTAATAATATTTGAAAAAGGAAGAAAAAATGTAATCCTGAATTTTCAGTCTTGCCCTTGGATTACGCTACCTTTTAAGTGTGGTTTGTATAAAATAAGCCTAGTTCTAGTATTATTACAGCAAAAATGAACTGGACACTGTAAGTAGATAAGCAATTGGTGTGTAAACAGCTATCCCTCCTTTTCAAAACAAAATGGTATTTGTGTGGGTTGCTCTGGAAAGTCACCTCCCCAGTTACTGTTTTTTCCTCCTACAGCTTTGTTAGAGGCAGTAAAATAAACATACCCTGACAAGGAATAGAGTTCAAAAATTAAAAACTACTTTCTTACCTTAGGCCAAAATCTTCTCTCCTTTATACTATTTTTATGCAATATGGAACAAGTTGTTTGTCGTCTTCTAAATAACTTGCGTTAGTGGCTGCTAAAGGGACTGAAATCTGCTCGGCTTGAGTCACATGGGACATTCTTCAAACAAGAATGTACTTTGCTGGGATAAAACTTGTCAGTTGTTTGGTGTTATTGACCTTCTTGGCCTGGTGCAACAAGCAAGAAAGCTCATAGCTGGATTATTCATGAGTTCCAGGTACTGTTAGGCATTGTGTTGAAGACTGTCACGAGCAGGTATATGTTAAAACAGCCATCAGGACAGAATAAAAACAAGCAGGAATCATAAATATATCCCTATCAGCCACTTCTATGTTATCTCCAGTGGATTTTGGCCTCATCATAAATTTGGCCAGTAACGCTATATATTTTAGTGAAGCTACTCCTGACTTAACCCTGCAACTGAATTTGTGGTATAGATTATGATATGATCAATATTGGACAATGTTGGGGAGATAATGGAGGGCATGGTTTCCATAGTTCCAGAGTCTTGCTTTGGTTCAAAATATCCCTATTTTTAGATAGAGTATCCTAATCAGCGCTGTAGCAAGAGGTGGGGGGAGCAGGGCGACTGCTCTGGGTGCCAAAGCTAAAGAGTGTCAATAGATGCTGCCCAGCTGGGGCACAGTGAGCAACAGAGTTGCGAGCAGCTTATTTGGGGTCATGGGGACAGGGGAAGGGAGGCTCCTGCCACTGCATGCACTCCCAGGCAAGCATGGAGGGGGATGTACCCCCCAGATCTGCCCACAGGGTGAGGATGGGCTGCTGCTGCGGGCTTTGCCCCAGGTGCCAAACTTCATTGCTATGGCACTGCTCCTAATTCAAAAAGTATATATATTCAGGACAGCACATAAGTGTGTGTTTGCATGTTATGCAAACTTTTACTCCTCAAAGAGCTTTGTGCATGTGCCTCCTACCACGTTACAGAAATCATTTTGTTTTAATTGAGAGTGGTCGTTACTAACTTCAGAACCATTCATCCTTTACTGCTGCACGTGCACACTTCCTAGATCATGATCACAGCTGCAGGAGAAGGAGCTTTCCCAGCTTTCCTCAGATGTGGAAAGCTTGCATTAAATGAGGTTATGAAAGTCTCAATATACTGGTGGACGAAGAAAATCTTATCTTCATGCAGCCCAATCAATAAGATCTATTTCTTCACTACTTCCCAGCCATGAAGTCATCCAAATCCATGGCAAGTGAACACAAAGTGTATGTAAAATCCTACCATTCTGATTTGGTGCCTTGTTGTAACCATGTTGTAATTAATTATGCAAGATGAAAAGCAATGAAAAGTCAGGAGGGAAAGATCTAGATTAGAGAAAAATGCTAGTGCCATTTAAATCAAGGGGAACTTTGCCATTATTTTTAGTGGAATTAAGATTTTACCCTAGATCATGTATGGCATACATGCAGCCTGGATGCCTGTAGAAAAACCTGCTCTTACAGTTAAACAGTTACTTCACTGAAACCACAAATCTGAAAACACAACCCAGGTTAACATGAAGTAAAACTTGCTTTAAAATGTGGAAGTATATCAGGCCTGTTTGAGTAAATTTTGATTTAAACAAGCGTAAGAGAGAAGGGAATGGAGCCACAGAAAGGAAGTAGTGCTAAATTCACATACCCTGGCATACATTTATTCCTAGTGTGATTATCACTCATCTCTAAAAAGTCCCTCTAAAATTGTTATACTAAAATTACGGGTCTCAGTCGTAGTACTACTGCAAGGATCCCATAAAAATATATTATTGAGTATTCTGTAACAGCTGGGTTTTTTTGCTGCAGCAAATTTTCAACTCCCACAACTGACATGTTGGGCAGGAATTCATATTTTAACATTGCAAATTTTTAAAGTCCTGAATCCCAAAAACAAAATCTGCTTTTCAAGTCAAAGGCATAACATTAGTGAAATCCAAGCTAGGACCTTGCCAAAGAATGGCAGTCAAGGTAGTGTTACACCTTATAGATTATCTAAAGTAGATGTGTATAGCACAAGCTTTTTGTGAGCTGAAGCTCACTTATTTACTTCATATATATACTTTGGTTAGTCTATAAGGTGCAAATCTACCCTGCTTTCTACTTGACTTCAGATTGACACAGCTAACTGTCTCTCTCAGTTCACACACATGTTACTATCACGGAATTGTTATGGACACTCTTATATACAGAACAATATTATGTAGCCACTTGTTTATATTGAACCAGAGCTAAGGTCTTGAAACCAAAAATTTACACTTCAGGGTAGAAGTTTGGCAAATGTCCTCAGCAGACCTAAAACATTTTGAGAGCCAAACAGCTCTTGACATAAAAGGGTTCCACTGCATCCCTACTAGATTTTATACATTCTAATAACTCATTCCTTGCCCTATTAATTTAAAATGTTTGCTATTGACTTCAATTGGACAAGGTTTGTCCCACACTAGGATTGCTTTGGCTTCCTATGCACAAGTGGGAAGATGGATGATGCTTTTAAGACCCCAGGGATGAAAGGAAGCTCTTGCTGCCAGGTACTCTTAGGAAGCAAAACACAACTTGGTGTCTGCTGTTTTATTGGTATATGTTTGAAAATTAATGGAGTTCTTCTGTCTTCTTTCTAAAATCTATTTTAGGCAAATTAAAACTGACAACTCCTATAAAGCAGAACTCTGAGTTTAAATAGTTTGCATTCTGTCTTCTAAATTAAAAAAATGCCATATCTATCCCAATCTAAGCCAACTTCAGATGTAAGACACGCCCCTAAAAATTAATTCTTTACATGAAAAATAATATATATCTTTTTATAATTTTCCATGTATAGAATTGAATTATTGGAGGTTTGTCTTAAATGTCTTCAACCCCTCACCCGCCCCCCCCCCCCACACTGCAGCAGTGGGGCAGGCAGTAAGGAGGCAAGCAGCATGGAGGCAAGCAGCCTGCCCTCCCCCATGTACCTTGCCCTGCTGCCACCTGGCCTTCCCCCATGATGTCTGCCCTCAATGCCCCCTGCCCATCTCCCCCCACCCCCAATGCTGCATGCTGCACTGCCAGGTGCCTCTGTACTGTGTCCCTCACCGCTGCCTGCTGGGTCCTGCACTGCTCCCTGCTTCTGTGCTGAGCCAGGGAGCAGGCAGGGAATTGTCACAGAGCCAGGGAGCAGTGCAAGACCCTCAATACTCAATTCTAAGAGAAAGCTTTGTTTTTCCTGTATTTTAGGGAGGAAAAACCCCTGGTCTTAGAATCGAGCAAATATGGTAACATCCTGCTTTCAAACCAGATCCTCTGCTAGTATAAACTCAGTTTGCTTACTGAAGTCAGTAAACTAGGTGGAACAGCAGCTGAGATTCAGCCCTGTTCAGAGCATACAGGAGTTGCAGAGTTAACCTAAAAAGTGACTACTTACTGGTTCATGGGAAATATCTCTATGGCATTGAGGGCACAGTCCTCTAATGAAGACTAGCTAGGGTTTAATAATAGGAAGTCAAAAGGATTTCTCTGCTAATCCAGCATTACCAATTTTATAGTTGTCATTGAGTCTTAACTAATACAGGCGAACACAACATATGGCTCTGATCCTGCAACAATTTTTATGCATGCTTAGAAGTATGTGTGGCAGTACTTGAAAGAGCAGGACATATTTTTTACTGTTTTTTACAGCAGCAATCACAGAAACTGGAGAAACCAAAAGAACTTTGCAGTCAGGGCCTTAGATAAAACAATGGAAAGTGATTAAAAATCTAAATACCAATACACTGCTTTTCTGAATCCTAGCTGAATTTCCCCCCTTTCTGATAATGCACCCTACAGAACAGCAGCCTGAGTGACACCTTGGAGGAAAGGCATGCCTACATAGCAGTATCCACATGCAAGGCAGAAGCATCCTCACCTTTCCTGTGCTGCTTTGCAGTGCAGCTAGGTTCACACAGCACTCCAGACAGGCTAACTGGCTATTTTTCAGCAATGCCAACTTGCCCCTCTGCAACTGTCCATGAACATGGACATGGGCATGCTCCTTGTGGTCCAAGAGGTCACCAGCATGAAACAATTCATTGGGTGCAAGGGTGTTGTTGTAAATTTGCCAGCAGTTAATTCTTGGTTATTCTCATCCACACGGGCCTTCCATAGGTAATTAGGAATGGGCCCTCTAATTATAGGAAAGTAAACATCTAATCAAAGGACTTTTCTACTGACCCCATTAACGGGGTAGTAGAATTTCTACTCAGAGGGTAGGATTTTCAATAAAAGTCACTGCCAGTTTGGCTCAAAAATCTTGAAAGATTTTATCAAAACAAAACAAATATTTACAATTGAAGCACATTAACACTCATATTTCTTTAAATCAATATTTATCATATTAGTGTTACTAAAAGCACATTGCCGGGACAAAAGCCATGAGGCTGATTTACAACAGCTTAAGAACATAGTTTCAGTGTGAAAGAACTTCCATCACATCAGAGTAGTTTAACGCCTGTAGTCTTGCTTTGACTATACTTTACTTGAGCAGGTTTTATCTTTCAGTGCTGGGAGTGGCTTGGGGCAATTATGTAAGCTTATACCTCCAAGTACATTTGGTTTTCGTCTGCCACCAGCAAGAATCTCTCAGTGGGAGAATGATCTCCACCACAGCTCAGTGATGGTGACTTGAGTCCAGTCCTCAAGCCACAGATCCCTCTGCAGAAGTTGCAGGTCTTTCCCCGGGAGAGAGTAGGCTGCAGGCTGGGGCTCCTCTCCTCTTTCCCTCCCTCTGCTCTCTCTTCTCCACTTCAAGGGTAAGATGCTTTACCTCCAAACAGGCTGCCACTTGGTCAAGGTTGCGGCACCTCTAGAGCTGGTTGGCAGGCAGCTCCTCCCAATGCTTGATCTCAGCATCCTTTTTCTTGAGGTGGGTCTTCAACGTGTCCTTGTTCTTCAGTGTGTCCTTGTCCATCAGCGTGTGCTAGTACCTTCAGCGTGTCCTTGTCCTTTATTGTGTCCGTGTCCATCAGTGTGTCCTAGTGCCTTCAGCGTGTCCTCATCCACCAGCATCCCAGTGCCTTCAGCGGGTCCTTGTCCCTCCGTGTGCCCTTGTCCTTCAACGCGTCCTTGTGCCTTCAATACGTCCTCGTCCTTCAGTGCGTTCAGTGTGTCCTTCCAGCATCCCAGTGCCCTCAGCGCGTCCGGCCCTAACTGAGCAGGGGCAGAGCCCTTGCCGTGGGCGCCACAGGCAGTGTCCTGCTCTGACCAGGGGGCGGGCTCCCGTCTGCCCGCCCCCCCGGCACGTGCTCCGCGCTCCCCGGCGGGCCGGGACCCAAGCAGGGGCCACGTGCGTGGGGGCCGCCCGGGGCAGCGAGAAGGGCGGGGGCGGGCTGCGGCCCGGCGGGAGGCGGCAGGACCGGCCCGGCCCCGCGGGCGGCACGTGACGCCGCGCTCCCCGCCCGCTGCGCTCAAGTTTGGGGCGAGCGGCGCGGGCGGAGGCGGGTCCCGGGCCAGCTGCAGCCCAGGTGTGCGGAGGTAAGGGCCGGCCGGCGGGTTTCCCTCTGGTCGCTGCCCCGAGGGGCGGGCGCCGAGACCGGCGGTGCCCCGCCTTCACTTGCTGCTGCTCCCGGGGCGAGATCCAGCGGCAGCTCCGTCGCCGGGGCCGGCCGGGGCCGGGGCCGGGGCCGTGCGACGGCAAGAAGCGGGCGGGCAACTTGCTCCCGGGGGCGGGAGCCGGGGGCCGGGGGCCGGCGAGCGGCCGCCCCGCCGCCAGGAGTTTGCCTGGTTATGCGTGTCCGCCAGGCCCGGCGCTCACCTGCGCTACACCCGCGGAGTTTTCAAGAGGATGGGCATAGAGACGGGCTCTGGCTAAATGAGACCACTTCAGCGGTAAGCGCAGGCAGCCGCACCTTCCCTGGCATGCAGTGTGCCGCCCCCCGGCTCGTAGGGTCTCCTTTTAAAGTGTTAGGGCTAATCTCAAGGCCACGGAAGCGAGAGAGGGGTTTATTTGCCTCCGGTGGACACATGCCCATGGGCAGAGGTGTGTGTTTCCAGGGGCACAGAAAGCAGCGGCACATATTTGTGCTGCTTTGTGTCACGGGGCATGCCCCTGCACGTGCCCTCCGGCACGGCCAGCTTGCCCAGGTGGGGTGGGGGAGGCTGGTCCCAGCAGGTCCAGGGCCACAGTGGCGCTGATCTCCTGGGGCAGCAGTGGCAGTGGGTGCCGGCCAGCGTCTGTGTGGTAAGACCAGAGCATGGCTCTAGATGGCCAGGCTCCGTTTCTGGCCACACGTCCTGCTGCCACGTGCACCATGCCACTCTTTGCAGTGGGTTTTCTTTTATCCTGGTATTAGATTTTGGCATTGCGCTGCAAACAACTGAATGGTCACTGCTTGTGTCTTGCAGCGCCGCAGACCACACGTGCACATCCGTCTGGGTGCGCCCAGTGAGATTGGGTCACGTTCCTCAATGATTAGTCCTAGAAGTATAATTTTGGAAGGGAGCCCCTAGGTTCTTACTGGCATCTGGCACTGGTCCTTGCCATTGGTTGACTGCAAAAGCGGCACCAAGTAGAAATATTTGGGGAATCATTAGCATTTGCTATTAATCATGTGTATATCGCGTCAGTTGCTTGTGTCCCTTTTTATACTCCAAGATGGACGTTGTGTGCTAAGGAAATGGGAAGAGTAGTATCACCTGAAGTTGTAAAGAAAACTTCCTGCGGGAATGTACTCAACCCTGGCTTGGTCTGTTTTCCCAGACAGCGCTGCATTCGCCTCAACTTCGTGGTGCTTTTAACCTAGGAGAGACTGGGTTGTTGTTGGCGGCAGCAGGATGAAGTCACCTCCCTGCTGCATGTCCCTTTCTTCCCAAGCATCCCTAGAGGAGCAAAGGGACACCACTTCACTGGGTTCCTTGGAGTCCAGCGTCTTCTACAGCGAGGAAGAGCAGGGGCCCTTGCTACAGAAGGTTGTGCCCTCCTTGGACTGTTTCACCATCAATGTGGGAGGCAGCCGCTTTTTGATGTCCCAGCAAACTTTGTCCTGCTATCCAGACACACGGCTTGGCAAGTTGGCTGTAGTTGTGTCTGCTGCCCGGGATGTAGCTTCTGGCCTCCTAGAGCTCTGTGATGATGCCAACCTGGTAGAGAATGAGTATTTCTTCGACCGCAGTTCACAGGCATTTCTCTACATCCTGAATTATTACCAGACAGGAAGATTGCATGTGATGGAGCAGCTGTGTGCACTCTCCTTCCTACAAGAGATCCAGTACTGGGGGCTAGATGAGCTGAGCATTGACTCCTGCTGCAGAGACAGGTGAGCATGGAGGAAGAGAGGAAAGTAAAGGTGTGGGATGGATGCACTCAGCATCACCTTCTGCTGCAGAACTGACAGGTTGTGGAGAGGAGAGCTCTAGTAATGTGGGCTGAATGTGTTCAGGATGAACTCCTCTTAAAAGGCATTAGGGTAATAAAGGAGAAAAGGAGATGTACTTGCTCTAGGCTGAAGAAATTCAGCATCGATTCCTGCTATAGAGACAGGTGGGTATTGGGAGAGGAAGGAAAAGACTGGATTGGATCACTTTTGACTATTACTTAGTGGGACAGGATAGCACTGTGGCAGACCAGTACAGAGGTAGCGGGCAACTTCAGCATCAAGTCTTGCTGCAGCAGCAGGCTGATGCTGGAAATTCAAGGTAAATGGAAATAGCTGGGGATGTGTAAGTAGGGCAGAAGTGAAAGAGAGGGAATTTTTAAGTGGTAAACAGATATGAGCAGAAGGCGGAGAGGTGGGAAGTCTGTGGCAATTATTTATTCTAGGATTTTTTTAATTAATCTTTTTATTATATTTGTTGTGATTTAAATTTCCCATTCATTTTTGGTTTACTGACTTATTTGTCATTTCTAGAAATGGTAAACATTACTTTCCCCAAACAGGCTTACTGCTATAAATTTCTTCCTGCTGCTACTGTTGCAGCTGCAACAGTGCAGTGTCCCTTCATCTGGCTTCTGCTACAGAAATCTGGGAAAGGGGTAAGGGAACAGCGGGCTTTCTCACGTTGCCAGGCCATGGATGCCACCCTGGTCAGGGGTCACCGCTCTGGTGTCTCTTCTAAGTTAGCTCCCGGGGCTGGTGCCCTTCTCACCCACCCAGATATGGTCCCGATGTGTACAAGTAAAGAATGTGAACGTGACTTTCTAGCAGGGGTGGGCAAAATGGTGGATCTTGCTGGTGGCCAGACTCCATATCCCAGCAGTCCCTACCTGCATCACTGCCCGTGGTTTCCACCCTGCCCAGGGTGTGCAGGCAGCAGATCATGGCCCAGACCACACTGTTGCTGCTGCAGATTCCTGGCCCCAACCCAGCCATGGACCCTGCCCGCACAACTTGGGCTCCTCTCCATGGAAGTCCTGGCCCCCGCACTGTTATGGCGCCACCGCTCTTGGGATCTCCATGGAAACCAGCTGCAGTGCATGGGCAGGGGCTGCTGGGAAACAGAGTCAGCTCCAGCCTTTGCCTGTCCCTCTTTTCTAGTGTAATGGTTAGGACCCTCGCCCAGGAGAATGGAGAGCTGACTTTCATTCCTTGCTATAGTTAATATTTTTGTATATTATACCAAGTGGAATAGCTTTGATTACAGACAGCCACCACACAATACCTGTGTTCTGCTGGTTAGAGAGGTGGGTTCGGTGCTCCAAAAACAAAGGACAGAGTTGCGCCTGGTTTTCCATATCCTGAGTGAGTGCTCTAACCAGTGGGCTATTGGCTAAAAGGGCGAATACCTCTTCTCATTCTGTTTTGGAGACAGGGAGGCTGAATGCAGTCTGACCAGATTTATTAGCATAAACCCTGTGAAAGAGATATGGCAAATGGCTATTCTTGAATCCTAATGGGGGTCTGATGTAAGATAGCAGCTCAGCGCAGTCTGGCTCACCTTTAGGTGGTTTTGTGCATGTGCAACAGCAGAAACCAAGACACCAAGGGACTTTTCAAGCAGAAACTTAGGTGCCGACTGAGTTGAGGTGTCTACACTTTAGGTGTGGTTTTGTGTAGTCTAAAAGTTGGACTTGGGTATTCAAATTAATTATAGATGCCTGAGTGTCCCCTTCACCATAAGTCTAGAACCCAAGGTAAAGATTTCAAGTGATAAAGAGACCACTGTGTCCTTTGCTGTGAGACTTGATGGTTTACAGCACTTGGTCAATGTCTTGCCTCTCAGCCAGTAAGAAGGAAAGAAAGGGATGCATGGTGTTCTTTGGGAGTTATTTGGTTTGAAGGAAGTAATCCACAAATATGGCTTTGATGCAGCAGAGCACTTAAGTATATGCTTAAAATCCATACTACTTATTTTAACAAAGGTGCTTTAATCAGGATGTAATGTTTCATTGAAGTATAGAAAGATATTCTTGACAAAACCTTTTCATGGAAAGAACATCATTTTTAACATGAACTTTCCTTCTTAGTATTGCAAATAAAAAAATCAATTGCAATAAAATTTAAATATTTAATTAATAAATGCTAATTTGAACACATAGAAAGGCCTACTTCTGTCAGCCTTACTCACATGAATGCAACCATTATCATGACTAAACTCAGATATTGAGATCACTCATAAATAGGACCTTAGGGAATCCAGCGTGTTGTGTACATTTCACTCAGGTATGTTTTCTTATACCCTGGCCCTGCCCTTCATAACTTGCATGAGTGATACAGGAGCATAACTCGAGTAAGAATGTGTTGCATGGCCCCAGTTCAATGAGACACTTAACCATATATTTGAAGTAGGTGTTCAAGTCCTGTACTGAATCGGTGTCTTTCTCCATACCTTTAAGATGTAGTCTTGGTTCTATATGATTTATGATGAATGTGAAAGACAGTAATAAAAAAATGTAAATATTAACATTAAAGGTTTGTTCTTTGGGATGGGTTCCTTGGACAGATACTTCAGGAGGAAGGAACTGAGTGAAACCTTAGATATCAAGAAAGATACAGAAGATCTGGATGCCCAAGATGAAGAAGAGGACTTCTCTGGGAGCCTCTGTCCCAATGTGAGGCAGAGGCTTTGGGAGGTTCTTGAAAAGCCTGGCTCTTCTGTGGCTGCTAGGACTTTCGGTACCCTTTCTATGGCCTTTGTTGTTGTGTCAATTGCCAACATGGCCTTGATTTCGGTGGAACTGAGCTGGCTGGCACCACCACTCCTGGATGCCCTGGAGTATTTGTGCATTGCCTGGTTCACAGTGGAATTCTTACTGAGATTCCTGTGCACAAGGGATCGGTGCGGCTTCCTGAGGAGCGTTGCAAACATCATAGACCTCTTAGCCATTTTACCCTTCTACATCACTCTGGTGGTAGAAAGTCTGTGTGATGGGGAGAGCTCTGAAGAGCTGGAGAATATGGGGCGCATCATCCAGGTGCTGAGGCTGCTCAGAGCCCTACGCATGTTGAAGCTGGGTAGACATTCAACAGGTACCTCCAGCTAATGTATTTAAAACAATATCAGTTGTAAATATTTCCATGACAAAAAGACAAAAGAAAATAACCATGCAAGGTAACCAGATAAATATTGAATTACTCATACAGGTTGCCTTCTTTGTCTTATTAATGAAACTGAACATCTCTAGATGTTAGAGATGGGAACGATCTCTTGGATCCTTCATCCCTTGATTGTGCAGAACTATTCTGTCTCAGTGTGTATTTATACATATTTGTTTTATCCCACCTACCTTTTATGGTCAAGTAATGACTGGTAGAAACAGTTTTTTTTTAAATACTTGACTGAAAGCAGTAATAGGCCTACTGCTGTAAATTCTCAGAATTCTGATTGGAGTCAGGTGGCATGCTGTGTACAGAGCATTTCCACAATCAGGCCCCAAGGTGTGTGTTTTGTTTTTGTTGGTGGGTTTTTTGATGGGGTGGGGGACTCTTGAGCTATTCATACTATTCACTTGCATTTGAGAAAGTGAAATGAAAATGTGGCAGGGCAGGAATGATGAACTATTGTGCCATTCATGTTGTGTGTTGGAAGATATAACTCCTGAGAATTTGAGTTTGATTTCTTTCCCTGATAGAATGTGAAAGAAGCATATGATGACTTTATTCTCATCTCAGACTTACAAAGCCAAGCTTTTTCTTTAGGGAACAACATTTTCAGAGAAATTGCTTAAATGAATTAAACCAAAAAATGAAGTGATTGGATGTAACCCATTCATGACCATCTTAAATACATTAAGGATGGTATTTTCATAAGTTCTCAATGTTGCTTTAATTGTACTCCCATTGAAATCAGTAATAACATTTTCATCAACTTTGGCTGGGGTTGACTTAAGCCGGCATCTGGAAATCCCTTCCATAAAAGTGTAGTTTAATTAGTGATCTGTCATGGCTAGTTGGCCCACATAAGACTGGTATAGTTCTGTCAACAGGAAAAGGTCTCTTGCACTTTCAGAAAAATGCTTTGCACAATTCTCTAAGAGGCAGGCAGAGGGATTCGATGCTACACATCATCACAGAGTTAACCCATACTCCTTTATAAACTGGTTTAGCTTTCATTCTATTTTGTTATAATGGAAGTGGGCCCACAAAGAAACCATTCACCTAAGAAGTGAATTTGCATCTCACCAAGCTCTCTGTAATGTTCCTAAATAAATGAAAAGCACTCTCCTTCTATTTTTAAAAGTAAGAAAGAGACCCAGTTTGTCATAGCAGAGTAGCAGTGGTTTCCCATTTGGTGATCCAAAAAAAAAAAAAATGTTGATGCTAATTATTTTTCAAAAGTATTGTCACTTTATTTTGTCTTACAAGTGTAAGGTCAGGCCATGAAATTGATCCCTGTGACAGTTTCCAGTGGCAATGCTAGAGGTTTGTAATGACAGCTACTGTCATCTGATACATTCACTTTGAAATATGGGGTCACGTCATTAAACCTTCAGCTTCACTTTATCTTTCAAGTGCAGATTACGTTTAATGAGATACTATCTCACAAGACAGACAGATGTCTACCATTGCTACTATCTGTGTCTCTCTTGTGGAGTTTAGTTGTTTACTTTCTATAAAAGCATTAGATGTTCCCATTAAACTGATAACTCTTCTAGCCTGAGACTGAAATATCACCTCTCCTCTAAAACTGGAAATGGTAGCCTGTTTCTTTAGCATACAGAAGTAGATGCAGCTTAACTATTTATTTCATCATTTAGTGCAAAGGAATTTAACTACCAATAGTTCTAAATTGTATATTTGTTTTTGATAGTTACAGTTAGCCACTCACCCTGGCTCAGAGCAGTAAATCAAAACCACCACTTTCCATATAATTTAAATGTTGTTAAACAGCATCTTCTGGCAGAGCAGATGTTGCTGCTAAGATAATATAAACCTAATAAATTAGAGTAGAAATATACACTAACAGATCTGGAGCCTGTTTGCTTTTTGTTGAAGACAACTAAACTTTCACCAGTCTGTTACTTTGATTCTAAACATATACTTTAACGCAGTCATTACTGTAAGATCATCTTCCATATTCCATGAACACAGTGTGTCCTCCATAAACATCCCTAGGGGGATCAGTTATCCACTTGTACAACATCATCCCCAGAACAGTGTGAAATTTCTTTTTGAAAATGTAAACTCCCCACCCCACAAAAAGGGAGGTCAAAGACTGGGTGGCCCTATAATGAATAGGTAAGAGTATGGCTGAAGAAAGTTCATCATGCCCTATATATTTTTAGAGGAAATAATAGATCCAGCCATTTATTAATGTCGGGGTTATACCATCCATGGCAGGTAACAAGGAAATAAAGGGAGCAGTTCTGCCTTTGCAAATGGTGAGTTATTCTCGGGAAATGGATGCAGTACTTAGAAATATGGAGTTAGAATCATGGCGGGGGGGGATGTAAGCATTTCAATTAATATTTATTATGCCAACCGTATTGGCCTTAAAAAAAAAAGTTTGAAAGTTCTGCTCAGGCAGACAAAAACAAAAATAATACAGATGAGAATAACCAGTAGACTGATGGTTAGGACACCTTCGGGATGAGAAATACAGGTATGACCCTCCTAAGGCTAAGGAAATTGAACATGGGTGTCATACATCCTTGGGAAGCTGTACTGATGACTATGGATAAAAGTAGGTACCACACCTCTCCTCTCTGCCTGCTGGCTAAGTTTTGTGCGTCTCTAGATGCTCCAAGATCTTGTCTGACAGAGAGACCTGTGACAAAATGAGAAGAGAAGACAATTGTCTAGTTTGTAAATCCTGGTAGGATTTCCCAAATTGGTCACAGAATATTCATGACCAAAAGGTTAGGGAAGAGGAGGAGGAAGCCAGTGACCTTCCCATAGTTTAGCCCAATAGCATAGTGTTTAAAGTACTCGCCCAAGGAGCAGAAGAGTCAGTTGTACTTCACCCAGAGGGGTTTTACCTGCATCCCCTGTTTCCTGGTAACGTGTGCACCTGAGAGAAGGAGGTATGTGCATCCTGGAGGAGGAAAGCAAACTAAAGGCTTGAAGAGATGGCTGCTGCCCTAGCTGAGAGGAGGTGCTGGGCTCTAGCTTGGGGGCCCAGCTTCAAGAGATGGGCTGGAAAAGTGCCTGGGCAAGGTCTAGTCTCTAGTCTGGTGATTAGACCACCTTGGTAAAGCAGGACCTGCAAGTTCAAGTTCACTGCAGGTGAGGAGGAGCCCAGAACCTTGGTGGTCTTGACATTTGGATACATACCCCAACCATAAGTTGTACAAAGTTGACTCCTTAGTATTTGGGTAAATATCCTAGCACCCATGTACATGCCATTTAGGCATGTAAAGTGAAATAGGATTTAGTGCCATGTCCCTCAGAGTTAGGCAGCATCTGCATAACAAGTCTATGGGGTCAAACTTTGAAGTTAGGCTCCTAGATCTATACAATACAGGACCAGGCACTGGAATCCAGTACACCTACGCAACAGATGTAGGGAGCCCAAGTCATCTCAGCCTTTTGTGTGATAAATTAAGTAGACCGAGTTCTTAAAATCTCTTGATACAATGCACTGTTCCAGTGTTTGAATATAACACATCACCCTGTTGTCAGCCTCTACAATTTTCCAACAGAATTGTTTTGTAGACAAATTCATCCAGGAAATAAGGCACAGTTTGTTTGTTTTTTTGTTTTTTTTTAAATAGTGAAGATCATTGGAACAGTAGACACAAATGGTCTCACCAATGTCAAACACTGAGGTAAAAATAAACCAACATCTTATTCCTACTTATTACTTTCCTGCTTATCTGTAGATGATAGAGCAGCATCCAGTTCATTTTAAGTATTTACTACATGGGCCAAATCCTGGTCAATAAAGGATAAATTAATGCTTTTGCATGAAACAATACTGACAGTGCTTTAATTTGCAACACCTCCATTCTGGGTCTCAGCAAAAGTGGTTACTCATCCATTTCAATTCTGCGAGATGATGAATGCAGTTAATGTCCTTGGAAGCTAAGAGTTGTCAGGTCTGGGCCCGTAACGGCTGATCTGAAGACTGTTCCTGTTCTACTATTCCTTCCCTTCCTACAGTGAAACGAGAAATAATGGTTTTAACCACAACAAGGCAAAATTTAGGTTGGATATTAAAGAAAAACTTCCTATTTTTGAGGGTAGTTATACACTCTCTCTAGGAAGTGTCTTCCAGTGCTTAACTCATTTCCTTGGCAGCTTTTAGGATAAAGTGAGACAAACACCTGTCTAGGATTATTTAGATAGGGATGATCCTGCCTTCAGCAGGAGGTTGAACTAGATTCACACCTCTTGAGGTCTCTTCCAGCCCTATTTTTTCATTTTTCTATGACTAGAATTCTATTGGTATACTTTACTGAGATAGTGTTTGTGATCAGAAGGATAATTTGGGTCTTTAATGTACAGAATGTCCTGTTTTGTGGACATATATTTCTTATAAATTTGTGTTTGTCTGGGGTTTATTCCTTCTCACTTGTGTCAGACAAAGAGTGGAAAAACAAATACAGTATCCTGGAAGCAGCAATTCCGTGTAAGCAGCAGAGCATATACTCCCAGTACAACACTGCAGCCAAAAGAGCTAATGTGATTCTTCATTACACTACTCAGGAGAATATTGAGCACTGTTGCAATGCCTGCTGAAAATCTGGGTCCATTCCGATGTCCATAATTCAGGAAGGTTGTTGCTAAATTGAAGATTCAGAGAAGAGCCCTGAGAGTGATTAAAGGATGGGAAACATGCCTTAGAGTTCAGGAACAAAGTATGTTTAGCTTAAAGAGACATTTGAAGAGGTGAATATGTATAAATAGCTACTTGGGGAACATTAATTGAAGGTAGAGGGATTTTCTGTCCAGCAGAAAAGGTGCTACAAGATCTAATAGGTAAAAGTTGAAGATATCTTCAGACTTTAAAGTATAGTACATATATTCAATGATGAGAATAATTAAGCCCTGAATAATTTAACAGGAGTAATGGTGGAATTTGTCACTAGCAATTTTTTGATGAAGCTTAGGTACTTTTTTGAGGAATATTTAGTAGTTTGAATAAGAATAAGTTCAGGGAGGTCCTATGGTCTGCATTGTTCAGATCACACTGGATGATTGTGTTTTCCCAGCAGAGCTCAAAACAGCCTCGCCCTCTCATAAAACTACTAGTGGTTAAAGTAAATACAGGGTGACTAGCTTTTTAATCAACTGCGGCTTAACAAAGAAATGAAGAAAGTTGCATGGACTTACAGTATTTCTTCTGTTCCAGGCTTGCGATCTCTTGGAATGACTATTGCACAGTGCTATGAAGAAGTTGGACTACTGCTGCTTTTTCTGTCTGTGGGAATATCTATATTTTCTACCATAGAGTACTTTGTTGAACAAGCTATCCCTGGCACAACTTTCACAAGTGTTCCCTGTGCGTGGTGGTGGGCAACAACTTCTATGACAACAGTTGGCTATGGTGATATTAGACCAGACACTACCATTGGCAAGGTAGTGGCCTTTATGTGCATATTATCAGGAATATTAGTCTTGGCTTTACCAATAGCTATAATAAATGACCGTTTTTCTGCCTGTTACTTTACACTGAAGATAAAGGAAGCTGCTCTTCGACAACGTGAGGCTTTGAAGAAACTCACAAAGAACATATCCAGTGACTCAAATATCAATGTTAATTTGCGAGACATATACGCTCGCAGTATAATAGACATATTACGGTTAAAAAGCAGAGAACGAGCAAGTACTAGAAGCAGTGGTGGAGATGAGTTTTGGTTTTGACTTGAATTTATCAAATCATGTTTAAGCATATGGACTACTTTGAAGGTGTAATATTAAACAGTAGGTCAACTGTCATTTTACACTCTTAACGCATTTGCTATCCAAACTGCAGTTTTATCTTCTTGGTAATATTAAGATAAACCATGTAGACTGAAGGCAAAACTCAAACTAGAAATGCTCAGGGGGCTTTGAAACCCAAGTTTCAGAACTGGATCTTCGATGGACAAAAAGCATAGTGGACTTGTCAAAGTAGAATCATGATAGAAATATTTGTCTGTGAATTTGATGATGTTCTTGCTAACATAATAAAAAAAAAAAAGTCTTAGCCTACAATTGCCAGGTGTTTTGAATGTTAAAGAACTTCAGGGCTTTACTTTTCAGTTGAAAAAACAGAAGATTTAAGAACAGGAAGAAAATCTGAAAGGAAAGAAGCTTAAGGGATAAAGCTCTGACTACATTTATGATACTTTTTTATATTATCTATGTATTTTTTTTTTTTAGACACATGGATAAGTCAGGACGCTTATCCTTGTCCCTGCCCTGCTCACTATTTGCTGTGGCATAGAGTGATGGAATAGGCTGAGGGACAATTTGCCCATCCCAAGAACATAGGAACCTAGGACCAGAAGGAGCCTTCTGGACTATTGAAGCCAGCCTCACAACTAGTTCTAGATCTGGAAAGGTGGGATGGGAAGGGAGATGGCCAGAGTCTGCAGTATCATAGAGGTTAGATTGCAGTAGTCTGTAGACAGCTCTGTGCATTAGCACAGTCCCTGGGGGGTTGTTCTAGTCTATGTTTTAGTTTCTATAGCCCAAAAGTAACTTAAAAACTATCATTGCTCCTCTCTCCTGTGCTTGTTGATAGAGAGAGGCCAGAATCAATGCCCTGATGTTCCAAGAGAATTGTACGCTTACCAGCCTACATAAAACAGTTTCATCACTTTCGATATGACAACCCATCTTCAAAACAATAGTGTCAACATCTCCATGGAAAGAATTTATTTCTTCTTAGCACTCAAGTGTGCTAGGTTAACACCAGAAAAAGCCGAGTTCTCTGTCTACAGAAGAGGTGTTAAGACTCTGGTTATGGCTTTTCATGAAAATCAGCAGGTATTTTGAGTGGCGCAGAATTCCAAGGTCCAGTTTTAAAAAGTTCACAGTTTTCACTGAACCATAAATTAGAGAAATCCTAGATTTAAATGCATTATGCTAAAAAAGAAAAATATAGGTGTGCTCATGGTATATTTTATTCACATAATATAATACAATACAGCAGTCTAAGCATTAAGGCAAGTTTTTACCCTCTGTAAAATGGACTGTTGTTGAAAATATGTTGTGCAGTCTAAGGGACAATTTATCTGTTAAACAAAAAAAACAAAAAAGAGTTTATAAGCAATTGGAATTGAATGAAATCAAAGCTTCAAACTTCCTCATTCTTGACTCCTCTAGGCAACACACCTTAAAATACAAGTCTTAAAATACTATGAGGGTGCACCTAAACATGATATTGGTGTGATACAGTAAACTCCAGTGCAATTCAGACCAGCATTTATTGCTCCCAGGTGCGGCTTTGTATGTGCACCTGGGACAGCAGCATGTTAAGCTGGGTCAGAACAGCCCCAGCTGGTAGGGCACCTGGAGTCAACTTGCTACTCTGACCCAGCTCAACTTGCTACAGAGGGGCTGGCTGGGGACTGAGGCAACCCCTGCATTGGAAGCACCCCTGTGCCCCAGCCAGCCGTCAGCATCTGCACATACACTGAGGCACACTAAATAACACCAGTGCAGGATAACTGAACCTCACCAACCTTATCACCAGAAGCAAACTTCCTATGGCCCAAAGCACACCAAATGGATCCAGACCATACCAGGACAAGAAATTGGCAAGAAACCTGCCAATGCATCTCCACCACTCCCACAATTACTACACCCCACAACAGAACCATCACCATTCCTGGATCTGACACCTGCACCTCCAGAAATGTAATACATCTCATCTAGTGCACTAAGTGCCCTGATGGAAAATCTGTAGGAAAAACCAAACAACTGTGTATCAGAGTGAACTGAAAATCTATCAAAGACAAAAATACCCAATTACCTGTGGGTGCACACTTCACACAAGACAGCCACTCTTCCTCCAACCTCTCAGTTGTAATCCTCAAAGGGAATTTACAAAATACTTTCTGTAGACAAGCCTACAAACTTCACTTCATCAGCCTCCTGGATACAAAAATATTGTGGACCAAATATAGATGGACATTAGATTTATGGCACATTATAACTTGCCTATAATCCGTTAACCCCAGGTAACCTCTCTACATTTTATTAGCTACACTCTCTCACCAGGTCAAAATTCCTCCCTCCTCTCCCCCACCCCGAACTACTTGTCTCCCATCCACTCTCATCCGTACTGCCAAGCATTTAGATTTTCACAGACCTACATATTGGCTTCTATTCCACCCAGGAGAGCACACAAGCACCACAGCAGACTTTCCCTATGCCTAAAGAAAAAGTGTTCATGCCCAAAAGCTTGTAAAGAACACTTCTTCCACCTTTTTAGCTGGTCTAATAAAAGATATCATCTTTACCTAAAGAACCTTCTCTACCACAGGATAATACTTGCGTTTACAAGTACTATCCTACAGTGGAATTAATGCATTTACTGCAGCCTAATAGGGCTTCGTGTGTACATGCTGAGACATTTACTGTGGAACTAATTAGTCAGCTCTGCAGTAAACATCTTGTGTAGATGCACCCTGTATGTACAAAGTAAAAACCTAACACAAACATTAAAACCACCATTTAATTATTGCAGAGGATCTCACTTGTTGTTTTGTCTAAGATACCTAATCAAAGTTTCTTTCTAAGTATATAAGTTGAGACAATATCACTTTTAAGAAATGTTAAATGATCGCTCCTGTTTGGAATCCTATTATGACTTAGTTAATGAACAAAAACTGTGGTGCAAGCATGTTACCGCTGTGTCAGAGAAGGCTACACCCGCTATAGAAACCTAAAAGAAATTCAATATGAAAATTTTTAAGCATTTCCTTCAAGTTCTAGGAAGTAATTTAATGTTTCATTTGTAATTTATGGTATTTTGGAACAATGCAGCATACCTGGGCTTCTGAGTCTAGGAGCAACTAACAGCAACTAAGAGAATATATAGATCTTGCTCCCATTGAAATGGATTAGATATGAAAATAGCTGGATGAGGTTCTAGAGCTTGTTATAAAATCAGAAAAGTAAGGCTGAAAAGTAAGTAACCGCAGGAGGACATCTAGTCTAACCCCCTCCTCAAGGCAGGATTATTCCCATCTAAAACATCCCAGATAAGTACCTATCTAACTTGCTCTTAAGAACTTCCAAGGATGCGATTCCACAACTTCTCCAGGTAGCCTGTTCCAATGCTTAACCACTTTCACAGTGAGAAAAATTCTTCCAAGTATCCAAGTTAAATTTCCTTTGCTACAATTTAAAACAACTGTTCCTTATCCTGTCCCCTGCAACCACAGAACAGTCCATCACCAAGCTTGGTATAGCCAGCTTTTAGGAATGTAAAGACTTATCAAATCCACCTCCCACTCCCAATCTTCTCTTCTTCAGAAGAAACATTCCTGATCATTTTAGAGACTTTCCATACCAGGAATGCGCCAAGACAATTATGGACAAAGGGGTCTGTGGCAGGACATGATCTAGGGGTGCCTTGAACTCCCCTAGTATCCCCTACCTACCATGCCAAATCGGTTTCAATGCACCCTCTTTATCTCACCCACCACACCTTTGATGGTAATGTTGTTAAAGGGAGGCTGCCTTTTTACCCTCTTTGGCACAGTGCCCTGAGACGTCTCCATCTGTGCCCTGCCTTTGCTAACACTGTGCACTATAGCCTCTGGGGCCACGCGTGGGTCCTACAGTCACCTGTGCTCCCATGGGTGCTCCGACTCATCTTTCTGTCTGCCTGCACCCTCACAGGCACTCTCTGGCTTCCCTCACGGCCCCTGCCTGCATAGGGGCCTAGCTTCCACACCCCTGCCCCCCACAATCGAAGCTCAGGTGGCCGTAGCCGTGCCTGGCCCCCAGACCCCCTTCTCGGGTCTTGCGCCCCACTGGGGCTTCTCACCGAGGCTCAGGTGGCTGTAGCCATGCCTAGCCCCCCCAGACCCCCTTCTCAGGTCTTGTGCCCTACTGGGGCTTCTCACCTGCACCCGCACTGGGGCTTTTCCCTCATGAAACTGCCCATACTGGGGCCAGGGTCAATACACCCCAAAACATGGCACCCTCTCCAGCATCAGGAACCCCCACACTACTGGGGAGCTCCTATGAGGCCTCCTCCAACCCCTACAGCCTCACCAGATCCTCCAGTCTTACACAACTGCAAAACAGAAAACTCACACTCCTGTGTTACAACATAAATTCCAAGCCAACTGGGTACCCTTCATTCATATCCCTACCAGGGTTTCCTCCACCCAGTATCATCAAGCAGTTGTTGCTCAGGCCATCAGGCTTCTCTGCTCTGCCTACTCCCAGCAGACCTCCCTCTTCCTCAGCTGCCAGAGGGGAACTGAACTCCTGGTCCCACCTGGCTTGTTTATATAGGCCAGGCCCTGCCCCCTTCTGGTCAGCTGACCAAACTGGTTGTCTCGGCAACCCACACCTGTGCTGCCCTGGTGACTGGCAGCTGAGCCTCCCCCTTCTCACCGCTAGGGGTCTCTCACGGGGCGCTTCCATTTTAGGTGCAGGGCACTTAAGTGCCCTGCAACAGGGTCAAATTAGATGATCCCAATAGTATCTTCTGTCTGAATAACCTGAAGCTTGTAGCATACCTCTCACTGACATTATTGTTCCAGGATCCTGGCCACAATGAAACATTATAGGAAGTCTATTCTTTGCTATTTCAGTGCCTCCTAGAGCACCAAATCTCCCAGTCTGCATAGTCATGAAGATTATTTTTTATCTGAAAGTAATTCTGCCTATCTGTGGTTAAGATAATTCTTTCCCTCTATGAAGACAGCTCCATAGCCACCTTATAGAATCATGGAAAAGTAGATCTGGAAGGACCTGAGGAGGTCCAACCCCATGCTCAAGGCAGGATCATCCCTAACCAAATACAGCTTGTCTAACCTATTTCTAAGACTACACAACATCCCTGTCACACAACTACAAGGTATGTTGCCCAAAAACACCCTAACCTGCCACAGGTAAAGCAGGGGAACAGGGGCACTGTAATATCCTGCTGATGCAAGTATTGCTAAAATACACTCAGGGATCTAAGGAAAAGAACAACACCCCCTGTTCCAACTTGTTCACCATCTTCTGAACCATCTGACTGCTAGTGGGATGCACAAGTAGGTCTATTCTGATATGACAGTTCCTAACTGCTCCTGTTAGAAGAGGGTACATGAAGCTGTGGAAATGGACCTGGTTTCATTAGGGTAATGTAGAATATAAATGTAGAATTAGACACTTAACTTGAAATAATGAAGTTCGAATATTTCACCTGTGTTTTTTCCAAAAGCCACGTAGCAAGTCAGTACTAGAACTATGGTTGAACTCAACAGGCACTTTTACACGTGCTCTAAGAGCTGCTCTAATTAAAGCACCACAATGTCTCATATATCAGTGTCCTTGAATCTCCAGTATCAGGAGCCGGGCCAGCTGCAGCAGCAGCTGTTCTTGCCCTAGTCGCACACCCCTCATTATGCTACTGTCTAGGACTATCAAGTATTTTATTCCCCTTGCCACTGTAACGATATTGGTTCCTAGAGATGACCAGAGACATCAGGATGAAAAATGACCTGCTAATTCAGCCTAGCTACTCATGTACCCATTTCCAGAGCTAGTTTTATATTGAAAAACCTGCACCAGGAGAATGTACCAGTCATGCTAATTACAAGCAGTTTGTTTTATTGTCAGGGAAGATGTCAATAAGATTATGGGTTAAAGCTATCAAAATAATTTCAGAGATAACTGTCATCTCTTCAGACAAAGAGATGAGATCATTAACCATCAGCAGCAATTATTTATACAGCCATAAAATATAAAAGCAGACTTTACCTAAAGAGTCCAAGATGAAAAAAATAGCTTAGGACCCCACATAACTACCCTAATAAGGGACCAGATTTTAAAAAGGGATCAACACATTAGAATCTATTCTAAGGACTTTATAAAATCTGGCTAATAGGTGGCACCACAAACTGCACACATTGCGCATTAAACCATGCACAGTGGTGCTTATGTGCCGTGAGGGGGCAAAATTTGCTACCAAGATTTCCTGGTAGCAAAAAAAAAGCTCCGGAAAAAGACTGGCACAAACCACACCAAAATAGCAGTGTTGGGACATGCGGAGCCCCCATGCTGAGGCATGTGGAGACAGGGCGCTCCCCTGTCTGCACATGCCGCTCTCATGTATATTTCCCCAGGGACAAATAGAAGCAACACATATTTGTGCCACTGTTAGTTGTTCCTGGGCATGCCCGTATGGCCTACATGCATACTGTGGAATTGCCCTGGGGTAGGGGAGGCTGAGGTCAGCACCTTTACTGGCCCCAGAAGCCATACCTGGGGTCCTAGGTTCTCCTTCTGGGTCTCCAGCAGTGGTGATCCAGGCGGGCAGAACCTGGCCAATAGGTGGAGTGTGGCTTTGGCCTGACAGGCTCTGGTTTTGGGCAGCACACACTGCTGCTGTGTGCACCATGCCACTTTTATTTTGGCATGCTTTTTTAAGATGCTGGATTCCCAGTATCTGATTTTGCAGTGCAGCAAACAGATTAACCTGTGCCACATGCATTTTGTGGCACCTCAAAAGGCTTTGAGGTACTGCAAACCACATATTGCCGCTCGTGGGACAGGGCCTATATGTCCAGATAAATTCGCTTGCTCAGTTGAGTGAAAAATATTTACCCAAACTATTACTGAAATCAGAGAATTACATTGTAATACAAGATCTATGTCCTCAGCAGCGGAGGAAAGATATCTACAGCATAAAGTTTCTCCCTATTTAGAACTAATTATGTAGAGTCTTTAATAAAACCAGAAGTGTGTACTTTTGAATAAAACTTGAAATGTTAGCATTTGGTCTATTAATTGAAAGTATTCTTCCATCTTTGATTGCTTGCTTCAAAAACACTTTATTTCCATATTTTGTGCAGAAGAAATAAACCTTAGGAAATGGATTACCTGCATTTAAATCTCTTTATTTCTTAGTAATATAAAAGTAATAAGTTTCTAATGGAAGGCTGTAAGAGAATTTTTAAAGATTATGTATATTTTTACTGAAAAGAAAAAGAACAGTCTGTTCTGAGGACAAACTTTTCAAACACAAATAAGATACAACAAGATTTGAGAAGGCAGTAGACTTCAAATGAATAATTAGATTTTTGGGAATGATATAAGCCTTTACAGTTGACCTCACAATGACATATTCCTAAATGAAAGTTCTTGTCCTGAGGCACAAACTATTTTATGCCATAAAAACATTTTGAAGAATTAATAAAGTAATAGCATATAAGGCCAGGAGGGACTATTGTTTCATAGTTTCATAGTTGGTCGGGTCGGAAGGGACCTGAGCAGATCACCGAGTCTGACCCCCTGCCATGGCAGGAATAGTACTGGGGTCAAACGTCCCCAGCAAGGTGATCATCTAGCCTCTTTTTAAAGACCCCCAGGGTAGGAGCCTGCACCACTTCTCTTGGAAGTTGGTTCCAGATCCTAGCCACCCTGACCGTGAAGTAGCATCTCCTGATGTCTAATCTGAATCTACCCTCTGCCAGCTTGTGACCGTTATTTCTTGTCACTCTTGGTAGTGCTCAGGGGAATAGGGACTCCCCGGATGCCTGCTGATTCCCTCTGACTAGTTTGTGACAGACCACAAGATCCCCCCTCAGCCTTCTCTTGTAGAGGCTGAACAGGTTCAGGTCCCGTAGCCTTTCCTCATAAGGCCTGCCTTGCTGTTCCCTGATCATACGAGTGGCCTCCTCTGGACCCTCTCCATGCTGTCCACATCCCTCTTGAAGTGCGGCACCCAGAACTGGACGCAGTACTCCAGCTGCGGCCTGACCAGTGCCGCATAGAGTGGGAGTATCACCTCCTTGGACTTGCTTATGATGCATTTGTGGATGCATGACAAGGTGCGGTTGGCCTATTGTGTTCCTCTTGTTTGACTTCCTGTTTAACACAGGCTTGATTTAATCCCTTGATTAATTAATTTGCACAGACACCATAAATGGAAAAGTAAAGTAATGCTCAACAAAATAGTTTTCACAAAAAAGGATATCATATTCAGCCTTCAATGTTTAAAAATAGCAACATCAGGAAAATAAACACTACTCAGATGGGGTTATGACCCTGCAGAGGAAGATGTGTCAGAGGTGCCATGAAGTCCACCAGAGTCTGTACAGTAACTGTTTATTTTATGTGGAAGGCACTCAAATGCTGTTGTAATGGACAGTCTTTCAAAATCCCACGATTAGATAGATTCATTATTAATGCTATTTGAAAAGTTAAGAAGTGTTAGACCAAGTGTTTGGTAATAAAAGTTTCATATCTAGCAACATTCAGAGCAGTATCTGAAAACACTGCTGAAGTGCAGACATGGTAACAGGCTCCAAAGACCAGCACTGACAAAAATGACTTCAAAAAGTTGAGGAGATGGTTAAATGTAAAGTGACAGATGGACTACCTATCCAACTCTCCTATATATGGCTGATCTCAATCTCCCCACCCCTTCCTCAGCAAGAGTCACTGTGTTGCAGTCAGATGAATGCCTATCCTTTCAGCTGAGCAAGATAAACAAGACATTGCCAAATGTAGCTGAACAGCTGTGCTGGGGCACGTATGCAGCAGAGCTGATCTGCTTCATTGGGCAAGGCATATATTACCCGTTCTCCTGCCATCCCAGTGGCATGTCTTGTTAAGCGGGGAAATGCCAACTTTCCCTGCTTATGGAGACACACCCAGAGATTTCTAGGGGAAAGCCAGGCAGTCGCTCCCAGGCTGGAGGGGCCCAACCCTGCATTGGGAATTCCAAGGCTGTGCAAGATCGGGCTCCTTTAGCCCCAGAGCACCTGCCCACACTCACACACCATAAAGTAAACAGATGTCTTCTGCTAAATTTCAGGACAAATTGATACCTCTTTCATTGCATCAACAAATTTTGGGCATCTGTGGCTTGACAGGGGCTATGGATAGCTGTTTGCTTGGCCTTTGTGCTGCCATAAAATGTTTATGGCAGCACGAAGATGAAGAAAGGCAATGCTGAGATCAATTTGCACCCTGGATGTCTGCATTCTATTTTACATATGTCATAGGGTCTCTGGAAGGGCCCTCCAGAGGTCAGTCCAACCTCCTGCCTGAGGCAGGATCATCTCTATCCAAACCATCCCATACAAATCATAATCTAAACTCTACATAAGACTGCCATCAACCCTGACACAAAAAAGACATAATGCCCTGTCACAGGTAAAGCAGGGGAACTGCAGCAGCCAATGTTCTGCTTCTATAAAATGTTGTTAATACATGCTTGAGACCCCAGATAGAGGGCCACGCACCCTGCTACAGAGGAAAGCAAAAACATTCACAGTCCATACCAATTTCATCAAGGCGTAAAATTTCTTCCTGACCCCAAATATGACCATTGATCTGTATTATAGTATAAACCAAACAGAGGTCAAGAGAGCAGGGTGGGATGTTTTATTCAGGGCTACAATGATAGTAACCACACCAAATGTTCCAGATCAGTGGAAGTTACCTTATGTTACCATTCATAGAAATCATAGAAATTAAGGGCTGGAAGGGACCTCAAAAGATCATTGAGTCCAACTCCCCTGGTCTGGGCAGGAATACTGCTGGGATCAAATGATCCCAACAAGGTGTCTGTACAGTCTCCTCTTGAAATCTTTCAAGGTTGGGGACTGCACCACCTCCTTGGGTAGTTTATTCCAGATTCTGGTCACCCTTACCATAAACAAGTTATTCCTTACATCCAACCTGAAACCTTCCTCTAACAGTTTATGGCCATTGCTCCTTGTCCTCCCCTGGGGCACCCAAGTGAACAGTTTTTCTCCCAGCTCCCCAGCTGTCTGAGCAAATCATATCTGTTGCCTAAACCCACAATTTACACCAATGCAAAAGTTGATCATTTGTAGCAAATGAATAAATACAAGCAGTAAGGGAGTGTGCGGAAAGTGCTGGCTTCCTGAGCTCAGGCTATTGATATTTGTAATGTGGTACACATGGAAGTCCCCATTATGGCCCCACTATACCAGGAACTAAGCAAACACAGAACTAAGAGGGTCCTTGCCTTAAGAGCTTACAGCTGAAATAAGCAAGATAAGCATGTTATACAAATAGTGTTGTACCAGCACCACCAGCACTACCTTACTCATGGTTGGTAGAACACCACCAACTTATTAGAGCTAGTGCAGGCATGTATTTGGCTCATTTTTTTTCTTTGTGTGAAGTTTTATCACGTGAATATGGTACCTGTGATCTGGCAGCAAGAGACCCAAAGCAGACATTTAAATAATGGTCTTTGTTATTCAGACTACTTCCTTATGCATGGAGATGAACCCAGTCGGCCTGTGCCATGGTATCTGTAAAGGATCTGCTGGCAGACTAAGCTACTGAAGTGCCAGTAGGCATCCTTATAATATGGAAGTTGAATTGTGCTGCAAACACCCCTCCCAACAGCTATCTAGCATGAGATTTGACAGGAACCTATGCTATGACACTTGAGCCAAAAACAAAAACAAAAAAGGGAAAGACTTCCTGTTATCACAGATCACCAGGATTTCAGTGTGGCTCAGAGTTAGCTTGTTTCAGATATCAATTATTTAATATGTTTAGAGTTCAGCAGTAGTGTAATTATAATAGGCAATACTTTCAGAATAGAAAGGTTGAGTAGAATAGGAGTTACTTATTCAAGATCCTTCTGTATCAAGCACATTACTCCCCTCTGCAAGGAGCCTTGTCTTGGATCATCATTGTCAAACACCTCTATCAAACACATGCATCTCCAATACTAAATCTGTCCATAACAAGTCATTTGGGAGGGTTATCTTTATCAAGTGTATGCTGTCACCAATACTTCTATTTAACACCTTCTTAGGACAGAATACAGTTATCTCCACCTCTTTTCACTGCTCAGGTTCGGACTAAATTGTGCCTAATAGGACCAATCCTTTGCAACAGCCACTATAGAGCCATGGGGCCCAAGGAGCTTTTGTCTCAGTTGGGTCCTCTGGAAACTATAGTGATCCCTATACCAATAAGAAATAGCACCAATATGCACATGTTACAGTTGCAAGTAAAGCACAGGCTCAGGGGTGATCTGATGGCCACCTGTAAGTTTACCAAGGGTGCTCACCAGGATCTGGGGGAACGTTATTTCACCAGAGCGCCCCAAGGGATAACAAGGTCAAATGGTCACAAACTCCTTCAGGACCGTTTCAGGCTGGACATAAGGAAGAACTTCTTTACAGTCTGAGCCCCCAAGGTTTAGAATAGCCTGCAGCCAGAGGTGGTTCAAGCACCTACTTTGAACACCTTCAAGAGAAATTTGGATGTTTATCTTACTGGGATCCTATGACCCCAGCTGATTTCCTGCCCTTTGGGCAGGGGGCTGGACTCAATGATCTTCCGAGGTCCCTTCCAGCCCTAATGTCTATGAAATCTATGAAATCTTAGATTATGTGCAGATGTTACACTTGGATCAGCCTAACTAGGGTTAGGTTAATCTAAGTGCTGCTTTGTACAGACATTCAGGGAGGTTAAATCAGGCAAAAAATGGCCAGCCTGATCTAACTTAGTGCACTTGAGGAGGTACATTAAGTTCAATCAGGAATGGCTGACCCAATCTACTGAACGAACATCTGCACAAATTCAGAGCACAGCCCCAAGGCTGGGACTGTGGTCTCCCAGCCTCTTCCCCCCTCCTCCCCCACACTCCCCTTACCCTAACCAGGCTCTTTTTATCCCCCTGACTCCTCCACCCCCAGATGGACAACCCTCCCCACAGAACTGCCAACCCTAATTTTGACAGATACACCAGCCCCTCCATGCTCCCACCAAAACCTCCCAAGGACCCTGAAACCTTTCCTCACACAACTGCTGGCCTCCCCAGTCCTGCCTCCCTCTCCCCCCACCCCAACTTATGTAGACCAGGTTCCCAGCACTAGTGAATGTGTGCACAAGCTGTTCCCAATTTAGTCACACAGATTAAAATAAACTGTGAGATCATAAATCGAGTACAGTGAATGTTGGCAAGTACACTTAGATGTTGCCAGTAAATTACTACTCCCATAAAGTTTGTCATCACTCTAATATATCTGAATAGGTCCCCATTTCTGTAGTATTAATAGCATTTCTTGTGCCATGGGACTAAGTTCACATCATGGGCAGCAGAAAGATACATGCCTCAAAGGCAAGATCAGAGCAGGCTGTGGCTTGCAGCTTTTGTGCCTCAAACAGTACTCCAGCATTCAGTTTAGGATGCTGTCCCTGATTTTTCAAACCTGAGATGCTTGATCTGGTAGAGGTTTTCTGAACATGCCTGACGACACTGACAAGTCCAAGCACTTCACAAAATACAGGCTGTTACACCGAGGATGAGGTTGAGGTACTTGCACCCATCTTTTATATAATCACCCAGAATCCTGAGCTGTCACCCAGGAAGGAAGAGACCTGGAATCAGTAAACTCCTCAGACTGCAGGATTTCAAACCCACATCCTAGGCAAGTGCCCTAAATACCAAACTGTTGGCATTTTCTATATTGGGCACTGTCCACTACTCTTGAATCGAAAATTAGGCCAGAAAGAAAGAGCACATAAAGGTGCATGACATTGTTACAGCACTCACTAGAAGGAGGAATTCTGGATTCCACTTTGCTTCATAGACTTTCTGTATGTTACCAAAGAAGTGTTTAATGTAAAAATGTGAATGCCCTAACCACTAGGCTATCATAAAAACAGTGGCTGTGCTTTCTAAGAAAAATTGACCTCTAGTCATTCTTTAAAAGAAAGATTGTGAGTACCTACTTTTAGGATAAAATTCAGAGCTGCAGACCCCCTGCAGCCCTAAGTAAGGTGCTCAAGCCATAGGGAAGAAAACACCTGTCCTTCACGTTTCCTATTGACTAGCTCTAGGTATCTCCCCACTCAGAAAAAACCATTGTTTGCATCCACTCTGAGATATTTAACTCTTCCTATGGGACTGTATAGGGAAGCTGGGCACCTCAAACATGGTTTTGGATTCTGCTCTAGAGGTCAGGCAACTGACCTTTAGGCTCCAAAATCTTTGTTCCTAAGTGTTATTTAATGAGAGGAAAACCACTGAAGCTGTATACTGTCCTTTTAAAAACAGAATAAATTCCTCTTGTTTTTATTCTTTTCATTTTAAGGAGGGGGAAAAAGAATTCTGAAGTATTTGCTTAATTAAAACAACAAATGAACACTCATCTAGTTTTTAGAAATAGGATGATACTTTGCCAGGTTCACCTCCTCCATTCCTACTGTGATGTATACAGAATGGGCTTCTCTCCAGCTAAATGACTTGTTGTTAAATTTATGTTGAATGGCTCATGAAGGCATCCTAGATACAATATTCTGAGTAGGTTGACACTGCATTTGAACGTGACTGTAGATGCAAGGTCAAAAACTAAGTGATGCCTTTACTTCAGCCATCTAAGAATTGTAATGTCCAGACCAGCTTACTGTTATTATGACAAGGAAATGATAAAAATTAAATGACAAAGATCCTAAAACATCTGATGGTTGTTATTGATACAAATATAATAGAACTGGCTGCCATCCAGAAGACTAGTTATCTAAATAAGAAAATGATGAAACACATATACCCTGGTATGATTAAATGCAGAGATTCAAACATTTAAGGGTGGGGGGGGAACCTTATCACCTAACTCCGGTAACTACCCAAACTGCCAAGTAGAATTCAGTGGGCACATCTACATCTACATCTTCATCTACATCTACAGACACTAACTGCACAGTAGCTTAATAGCACTGCACAGTGGCATGTTGGGCAAAAACTATGCTAATATGCTACTGTGCGGTAGTATTAGGCTACTGCACAGTAAGCATTGATGATCTTGCAAGGTCCCATTCAGCCCCTAGTGTCCATGAAAAACCCATGTGCCAGTGATACTGCACAATAGCAAGAGTTACTGAGAACTGATTTAGCACTTAGTTAACCAAGTACTAAACTTAACCTGCAATAATGATGGCACATTAATGAATGTATAGACATGACCTTTCAATACAATCTTATCACCAGTTACTACAAATCTGAGTGTGTACAATGCCCTTCTGTAGCCTATACCCCTCATTTTGCTGAACGATATTTCAGGCCTAGAAGGTTTTTATGTCAAAGCCAGGAGGGATTTCGAGGGGTTCTTTTTTAAAGAGTCTGCTTCTTTTTTTTTTTCCTTTCCTGCTCTGTTTGCAGCTCTGTTACCTTTAAGTAACTCTTTAAGATTGTGAAACAATATAAGGATAACCATTTACAACTAACTGGGTGAGTCTACACATTCATTCCATCTGGGACCTCTTTACTTGCAAGTAAACTACTCATGAGTAAATGCTCCGGAGCAAGAGTCTACACATGCAGGGACATGGGAGCAGATTTGCTCCTGCTTCCTGGGGCCCTGCAATGCACCCCTGCTACCACCAGGGGGGAGCTTGAGGCTCCAGCTGCACCTGCCAGTATCTGGCAGCCATCTTTAAAAAGTAGCCCCATTCCCTGCGCCCTGGCCAGTCACTTTTCTGGCCAGAAGCAGCATACAGAAGCCAGGGCCAGCATGTATGGCTCTTTCGCCACAGGCTTTGGCTTCCCACACTATGGCTACTCCAGCCCCTGCCCCTGCCAGTGATGCCAAGTGCCCCAGGCTTCAGATACCCATGGTGCTGGCACAGCCAATGAGGCCCTGGGAGAGCCACACACTCCCCACTGTATCCCATCTGGACAGCTGCCCATGGAGCCCACTGTACTGTCCACCCCCAGTACCATGATAAAAAAGCTGTTTGTGAGAGTTTGCAATAATTCTCAATAAGATGCTTGGTACCAGGGGCCCATGTGCTGCCTAGCCTCAGATCAGGAGTTGTGCATGCACAAGTGCCCATGGACCATGGTAATTCAGCCAGGCAAGCCTGGGTCCAGGCAGCTGCCAGCCAAGCCCCCCATCCCTGATCGCATTAAAAACAAAAATTCCATCAATTTTAGCAGATCAGGAATGATTCTGGATTTACTCGAATCCAAGATAATCCTGAATTTAAGATGTTACCTCAATAATTAGATTCTATTCATAGAAAATTTATAAATTTGTTATAATTTCCCATGTACAGAATATAATTATTAGAGGATCATCCTTAATTCCTTCCATGGCAGGGGGACTGGCAGTAGAAAGGCAGGTAGTGTGGGGAGGCTAAACAGCCTATTCCCTATTTGTACATGCCCCCCCCCCACTACCTCTGCCCCCTGCCTGTCCCCAGATCCCCCTCTTTCTGCCTGCAGCAGCAGATCCCCCTTTCCCCCCCAGATCTCTGCTCCATCCTCCCCTTCAGCCTCTGTTCCACTCCCGCAACCTCTGCTTCCCCCCACGCCAGCCTCTGCTCCATGCTAGCAGGCTCCATATCCATTCTAGCCTGAGGCAAAGAGCACAACCTGAGCCCAGCCCCTGTAGTAGTCCTGTGGGCTGCACATTGATATTACAGGGGTGGGATGGAGCTCTGCTCACTGCCCCAGACTGAGTATGAATGTAGCCAGTTGACACAGAGCAAGGGTAAGGGGGGAGGGAGAGGGAGAGGAACAGGTGGGGGAAAAGAGGCTGTGGTGGGAGGGAAATAGGGGGAAGAGACTGCAGGGTGGAGACAGCAGAGTGCAGGGGTGGGGGGCAGGCAGCAGCTACAGCGCAGATCCCAGGTAAGGGTTGGAGTCCAAGCCACAGCAACCACAGCCCCCACCCCCCATGCCCTCACACACAATTCTAATTCTTTGTCCCCCATGTTAAACAGGAAGAAAAATCCTCATATTAGAATAGAGTACATATGGTACTTTTGAAGCCAGGCATTCATAGCCCAACCTCCTACTTTTCTCCTTTGAGATGCTGTTAAGTGCATTACTCCCCAAAATGACATCATAGGATACCTGTACATGTGCGAGATGCCTGCCCCAACAAGTTCTAATTAGAACACGCCAGCAGCCTCGCCATGACGTACATTCAGCAATCCCCGATTTCAAAACAGCAGCACGGGTCCTTTAACTGAAGCTCAGTGAACAAGCTTTAAGTTAAAAGGGCCCCCACAACCATTTTGAAGTACAGGATGCTGAATACGCGAGACACTGTGGGCATTTGAATTAGAGTGGCTTGCAAGTGCTGTTGTAATTAAAACTCCCACCCCCCACTGCACCCCAGAGTATGTGTATAGTTGCCCATAAAGAACAGCCATGGAGGGTTATGATATGTTAGACTTTTGGATCCAATAAAGAGTTTCTGTTTATTCTCTTTCTTGGAGAAAGAAGTTAGAGGCAGCTTATGTCCCTGTTTAGAATTTGGGAGATCAGTAATTAGAAGGTTTGGAAGAGAGCTCTCAGGACAGCTCTTCATTTTGAAGGCAAATTGGATGGCTTTTAATCAGTCTACTTGGGCTTTAACAGGCAAATTGTCAGGAAGCTGGTGAAATTTGCTGGCAGATTCATTGCACTGGATATAAGCGTTAGAATTCATCATTTTCCTCTCAGTAACTGAAGAAGTGACTCTGGCCTTGGGATTTGTCTTTGCTAAGAAGAGAAAGGCAGCAGGAAGTTTGAACCTGATATTTTGTTTCTTTACTGATGAAAGAGATGGAGTAATTAATATATAATGGAATTCAAAAGGTTTAGGGATCTTATTTGGCAGGAAATTTTGTCACATAGCATTTTAATTTGAAAATTGTATCTGTGCTAAAAGTGATATTGGAAAAACTATTCATTTTTTTCTATATTTTAGTTAGGAAAGCTTTATTTCTCCCTCACAATAACACTTACTTGCAGTTTAAGTAGAGAATTATTGGGCTAAAGAAGAGAAAAATCTAAAGAGGTGACCTATAATGGATAGGATTTGATGGTACAAAACCTGATATATGTATATATGTTATACTATAATACAGAAAGAGGTAACTAGCAGTTTTAGTCTGAAGCCAGGCAGAATGCAGGGTAGAGCTGCACCTTATAGACTAACTAAATCAGAGATGCATAAGCTTTCATGAGTTCAAATGCACTTCATCAAATGCTGTCAAAGGGCATAACGCAGTCTCAAACTATTTGACAGACTGCTTTGTACATGTCTTTTCACAGCACCTGATGAAGTGGGATATTTCAGGAAAAATGTAAAACTGCATCTTTATATTCCCATTTCTAAAATCCTTTTTTTTTCTATGTGTGGTTAAACAGCCACCAGTTATTCATGAAAGTCTGTGTCCCAATCTGAAATGTTCATAAATTTTAAAATAATTGTTCCATATGCAAGTTATTTTTTATTCTTTTTTCTCCATTCAAAAAGGTTTAGTTATCCAGTCAGGGAACAGAAACAATACTGTGTGTTACATGATCAATTATAAAATATGAATAATAAATATTGAATCACTAAAGTGAACATTTCACAAACAACCCAGAGCCTAAAAGTTATTTATCCAAAGTATTCAGCAACTTCTTATGAATAGCAAGCATGTTAGATAGAAATCAGGCTCAGTGTGTAGCTGATTCACTAACCAAAATCCAGGATGCACTAAAAAAAGCACATTAATTGTAATAAACAGTTTCACCAGTTGCATGAGCAAGCTGCAAGCTCCTCTCCAAAGTGGAAAAAGGTGCTCTGATATTGTAACCAATTATCTAGAGGTTTCTTCACGGTACTTAAAACACTGTTAAAGTTTGCATTTTACATCACAATCACCTTTGTAGAGATCTATGATTCAGCAGGTTTAACCACAGGCTTCTATATCTGTGGTTTAGTGAAGGCCATAAACTCAGTGACAGAGACAATTTTATTTTAATGTATGCTTCATATTTCATACTTGCATTCATTTTTTGCACTCACATTACTTTTTGTCTAATCCTAAATAAGCAGTAATCAGCTACAGTCTGCAAACAGCAACTTTAATTTGTTAGTTCTCAACTGGTGCGGGTATGTGAGTGGGGAGAAGGGAGAAGGAAGGAACAGAGTGTAAAAATGCACAGGGTAGTGAACTTCTCTCTTTGAAGTCTCTTGACAAGCTTCCATCGCAGTTTGGCAAATCTGGCCAAACCAATGGATCAGATCTAATTTTGCAATTTATATCTTCCCAGAACTGTTTAACCATTTTCAGTCTACTGGGGTTTTATTTTTATGTGCCCCATAGTACTCATTATTTCTCTGTTGTGCCTTTTCAAAACAGACCATTTCCTGCAGGGGATTTTCTCTCTGTATCTTCAGAAATGTGTGTGCACCCTCCCCAAAAAGGACTGCACACCTCTTCCTCAAGTCCAGTTAGTTTCAGTTCATGGAGCCCCCTACGCTGTTCTTTTAAGGCCTAAGGGCTTTTTTAAAAAATCAAAATACTCAGCTGTGAAAATCAAGCATGTTGACGGATGATTTGCCCCTTATTCTATGAGACTTCTCTCAACACCTTTGGTTACTTTAGAGGCCCTCTCTAGCCTTGGAGGTGAGAGACTAGGTCTGGTTCCCTGCTATTTATGGAAATGATCTTACCACTGGCCTATTGGATGGCAGATGGTAGATGGACCTCTCTCTCTGTTTTTCACACAAAAGATTGCAAGTCTCATTTTCTTGTGGAATAAAGCCAAACCATGAAACCTCACAATTTTTCATGAAACAGAATGTTTGTTTTCCAGCCATGTCTACCTCCAGCTCCCAACCTGCCCTGCTGCCTGTGGTGAATGAGAGTCCAGCACACAAGTCCCACTAACCCTCAGAACAGGAGAGAGAGATTACTTTCTGTCCACCTTGCCCATAGGGAGTTTGGGATCAGGCACCCTGAGTAGACTGAGATTTCCTCTCAAAATCCCAACTACCACCTTACTAATGATACTCCCTTTCCAAGGGAATTGTACTGCTGTCCCTGAAAGCTTATTGGTCTATAGCACCTTGGCATGCTATGAAGTTGCCGGTTACTGGTCTGCTCCGGTTTAAACAGGAGAGTTGAGAATTTTGTCATATTACATGTTAATCAGAAAAAAAGGATATGTACTTGTGCCCAGTCCATCAGCTGAAGACTCATCAATCTATATCCTGGATTCACAGGAACTCAGCGAAGCTTACAGTGATACCGTCAAGGCATTACTCAGAATTTCTAGTCATCATTCTCTCTTGGTGTAAGTCAAAGACTAACTGCTACTGATTTTTTTCTTCAATAAAACAGGCTGCGACCAGTTGATGCTTTGATAGCTATTATCAGAATTTGTTCTTCTGCTTTCAAGTAGCTTTTAGAAGGTCCAGATTCTCAACCTGCCATAATTTGCAAGAGGCCAGGAGTTCAGTGCCTTTGTCAAAGCTGACACAAAGCAGCATTCATTTTTCAACCTACCAATAATTGACTGTCAATGAATTGAATTGTCAGTCTAACAAAATGTGTGCCTCTGTGTAACTTTAAATGAAAAACCAAAGGAGGGAAATATTATTGTCATATTCCATAGAAGTAAACTGATGCAAAGGGAGGTACCTAGCTAAGAAAGCTAGGAGTAGAACCTGGGTTTTCTGAGTACCCGTACTGCATCTCACTATGAGATTATATTGCCTTTCCTTTCTGTTTTGCACTCTGCCACAGAAGTTTTCTCATTCTAATACAGAATTATGTCTTCCTTTGTGAATTTTGGCTTTTTCTTATACAAGCAAATTGAGGTACTTTTTGGTTGGACAAAACTTTATAGATGTTGAAACCATCTGATGCCAAGCTCATGTCCTGATTATACTAATAAATAAAACAAATGGAATAAAACAAATGGAATTTAATTTCAATAAATTCAAAAAGTTTGCATCTCTGATCAAGTAGATGGGGTGAGGGGGGAAACACACACAAAGCAGAACTCCCTTCAAACTGTAAAATTATACTAGCAATTTTCATTCCAAATTTCCAAAGGGCATAAGGAAAGCATCATCTCAGAGAAATAGTACTAGTATTTAGGTCATTTTTCCCAGTGCTGTTATCATAGTTGGTGTTAAACTAAATGATGCCTGTATCAGCTCCTGGTGCAGTCAGTAGAACTTCAATTGACTTAAACATGAGTTAGATGAGATAAATAATGCTCAAGATACAGCACTGAAATGTGAAATGGTAGGCATTTTAACTGCTACATTAAATATTCTCATGCTTGCAGTCCTGATTCAGTCACTGTTTTCAATGGATTTTAAATCAAAATAAAGCTGAAATAATGTAGTAGTAGCCAGGTTCTCTGGTATGCCCTCCATTGAGATAATTTTCAGTGGCTTCTTAATAAAACTATATAAAGAAAAGTGAAAATCAGATGTTTCTCTCAACTGTTGGTTGAATTCTGTATTCTATCCAAATGAATGTTATAATATTCTGATCCTAGAAGGAGCAAATACTTTTTTAACTACAACCATATTAGAAGATTTCCTTTGACTTACAGCTAGACAATAATCTTTTGCTTACTACAGAAGATGGACTGTGGAAATAGAGAAAAAATGGTCACAAATTATTTGGGACTGTGGGAGGTTCAGTATGTGCTTTAAAAAAAATATATCTGGCCAAAAAATGCATATGTTGCTGAAACTCCAGGGCACTGTCCTGTAATTAACTAACCATTAACTAATTCTTCTGCTTTTATGCACCTTGTTAAACCTAAACACACACATATTTAATCCTCAGTGTCTGTACAGCTGCTACACTATGTGAAGCTCAGCTGGTGTCTAAGATATTTTTAAAAAAGCATCAGAGGTTTCAGATGACTGCCAACAGGCCAGATTAATCACATAGTTCCCTTTGATTTTTAAAGCACAAGCTTATATTCTTTTTAAATTGATGTTTAAACAAATTTCTTTATCAGAAGGAATATTATCTGTGCATCTTTAAGACTATAATTTTATTTTCATTTGAGGTTGCATGGATGCAACTAGGGCATGAACGCATTTGTGCTTGGGATGTCCTGAATGTGATGTGATGAGACCTTGAAAATGGAAATTATATGACGAAAAGAATTTTCAGGGGGGAAATGTGTCTAAAGAAGTTAACAAATCTTATGTGGAAGAGGAAATAAAGAAGTTGTGGGTGCTCTGAGAAATGGTTTTGATTAGAGTTGTCCAACTCATGGCCTGTCAGCCACATCCAGCCTGCAAAGTATTAATCTGTGGGCCCCAGTCTCCCACTGTGGCTGCAGGATCTGGGAGCTCTGGACTTGTCCTCCCTCCTCCAGCTTCTACATCCTACTCCTGTGCCCCTGAGCATTTTGGTGCAGCATGGTGCAGCCCACACAGAGCAGTGCAGTAGGGGAACCCACAGCTAGAGTACCTGTGCGTGTTATGCAGTGAGAGGACACCGACATGACAAGTGACCCATGGAGCCAATGGCTCATGCAGGTGCAGGCCTTGTTCATGTGGCTCACGGATCATATGGGTCCTGGCCTCTGAGAAGTTAGACAGTAGGGGTATGTGAAGTGGGCTGTATTCGATTCAGATTTGGCCCCAATCAGGGGACAGTTATTTGATTAGCTGATTTGGATCACTGTCCTAATTCCATTCAGCTTAATCTGAATCTGAAGAGTCAATGCTGATTCAGAGAATCAGCAATTTGGCCATAGGCACAGCTTTAAATGTTTTTTCCACATACCTCAAGGTATGGCCTGTGAATACTGTAATGGTTGGGTGGATGAAGTATCCCATAGGAGTGCGGGGCGGGGGACCCGGTGTGCTCAGCAGTGAACCCAGAAATGGACCAGAAGTAGTTCCAGTCCACTTCTGGGTCTGCCACCAAGCACGTGGGGGACACCCCCCCCTAAGTCCTCCTGGCTCAGCCATCTGCCATGGGGGGACCATGGGTGTCCCCCCAGACCCAGAAGGCACCAGTTGCTGAGCCAAGGGGTGGGGGAGAGTCCTCCACGTGCTTCGCAGCAGACCCAGAAGTGGACCAGAAGTGCTTATGGTCCACTTGCAGGTCTGCCGCCAAGTGCTCTGGGGACCCCCTGCGCTCCAGTGGGATGCTCCGCCTGCCGCACCATCTCAGCATTCACAACCTGCCTGGTACCTTGAGAAATGTAGAAAAAAACATATAAAGCTGTGTCTATATCCGAATCATCAAATTTTTCTGAATCTCTCCAAATCCATTCGGAGGGTTCCAATTTGATTTGGAGAGATTAAAGGGTCTTCTGATTCAATTCAGATTTGGCTATTTGGCTGCCGAATCAGGCTGAATCTCTGCCAGATTGAATCAGCGACCAAAGCTTTGCACAGCCGTATTAGACAGCCCTGGTTTAGACTACAGTACCGGCAAATGTAAACAGACCTGCTGCAATATCATTAGGATGAATGGTACTTTGATCCCAGTGCCGATACTTTCCTCACAAAGATATTGTTATTTTTATGTGTTGTTCTCAGCAGTTTGTAGTATATTAGGCAATATCATTCAAAAGAGCTGCAAAATCAGGTTCCACTGACAGGAAGTGCTGTTAAATTAATCACAAAAAATGTAAACATTGTGGGTATTTATACTCATTTTTTTCTTAGGGAAAAAGATTTCTTTTCAGCAAAAAAGGAAAAACAATAATAAAATCATCTTAGATCCATCCTAGATCCCTGTTGACAGTAAGCTAATGATTTGTTTTTACCTTCATCCTTTATTTCAAGGAGGAGGGGAGAATAACTGTTTGATAATATTTTTGGACTGTGCTTTCTGGCAAAGTCCATGTTCATACATACTCAGGAAACCACATGCTCCTATCCTAGATTTGTGGAGAATTTGCTTCTTTCCTTTATCCAGTGATGCATCATTCATCCTCATCTCACATCACAAGCAGGCAAGTGCAGCAAGTGACAAACAATGGAGCCTAGGGTACAAATGTTCTCAAAAAGGCTGTGAAAAAAATCTTGCTATTTTGCTCTTTGCCAATAGATAGTGAGAAGAGGAAAGGCAGAAAATAGCAGTGAGTGGCTAGCAGTGCTTCAATAACCAGCAAAGAAACATCCTCTTTAATTAGAAAATCTGACAGATAGAAAAAGAAGAAAAAATAAAAAATTTTCATTATAGGGGTACTCTACTACACGGAAAATTACACATCTTATCATGACTTAATTGATTAGTTAAATTGGATAAGTACAAATGTTCAAAATGCCCTTGGTGGAAGTGCTCTAACTTATCACGCTTTAGTCAAAGTGTAGTAAGTTAGAGCTAAAGCAAATCAAACAGACGTTCGCTGCTCAGTGGGGGGTTCACAGCCTGCCCACACTGGCTGCTGGAGATACTCCTGTACACCTCCCAGGAGGCTGCCAGAGCACCCTTCTCCCCAGCCTCCTCCCCATCAGCTGACAACTGTCAGCAGTGGCTGGGAGCAGGAACAACTGAGCCCCCCCAAACTTGCTGGCTGTGGCCTCAGAGTGGCTCCCTTCTCCTTGCAGACCTCTTCACAGCTGCAGCACAGCATGGACTGGCTGCAGGGGAAGGGCTCTGGGGACTATTTGATGTCTCCTGTATCGCGGCAAAGCCACTGGGATCTGGGGCTCGCCGGCGGTCGGTGGCCGTGTTGTCAAAGTCTTCCGGGTCTGACATGGGGGCCCGGAAATAGCCCAATGTTGCACCCTGACTGGGCAGGCCCCAGCTGACCATCCTCATTGTTGCGTGATGGTGTCCGGCATTGGCGACCAGCACCATGGTGACATCAACTAAAACAGTCTGGACTCAGGTATCTCATTGGCATCTGGCACCCAATGTCATTTTGGCGGTGTTCTAAAAGGCTAAAAGTTTAAAAGCGTAAAAAAGCTAAAAGCCTAAAACCGCCATTGGGCTGCCACTGGGTAGGGCGACCAGTGCCATAAAACCACCGATAAATTACAGGGGACAACAAAAGAGAAAATGGGGTGTGCCCATGCAGGTCATGGGGTCAAAACTAGTACTCCCCTGGAGGACACTGAGCAGAGCAGCCCGGACAGCGCCTACCAGCTCGCAAACTGAGGGAGCTCGCCAGCAGCTACTGCCCAGTGGTATTCCACCTAGAGATGCGTGTGAAGGACACCGAGAAAAAATGCCCTGAGGTCTCCGGGGGCCTTCCTGGCCAGAGCCTCCTTCCTGGACTGCTAGATGACAAGCTTGGCCAGTGCCAGGAGGAGGTTGACCAGGAGGTCCCAGGCATTGATGGGGTGACGGATGGGCTGTGCGTAAACTAAAAGATGAGGGTAGTAGTGCAGCCAGAACTTAAGTAGCAAGTTCTGGAGGAGGAGGTGTGGGGACTGCAGTCTGGCACACTCGATGGCAAGGTGCGCCAGTGTCTCCCTCTCACTATAACATGGGCATTGGTTGAAGACCGGTTTGAAATGAGCCAGCCACACACCTGTCACGATGGCCCCGTGGAGGAGCCACCAGCCTAGGTCCCTAGTGGCTCTGGGGATGAGGTCCAAGTAGAGGCTCTGCCACTGGGGCCCGTCAGCCTCGCCCTCACCAAAATAGTCTTGCCAGGTGGTGTCCTGACTGGCTGCGAGGGCGGTGTGGTGGATCATCCGGCAGACGAGCATCTATAGCTGGCATTGGTGGACTGTGGAAAAGCGGACCGGGCTAGTGTCCCCCAATATGGATAGGTGGTGTGCTGGGGAGTGCCCTGGGGCCTGCCACGAGGCGGGCCCGATCAGCAACTCCACTGGCGTGGGGAACTTGGGGGGGCCTGGTCAACATAGGCAAGGGAGTCTGTGGGCAGTGCAGCTTTCATCTCCTGGACTAGGCGCGAGCAAGTTGCGTGGCCTATGGCTGAGCCCGTGCACCAGGCCAGTGCTGCGGGGCTCAGCCATCCTTGCTCAGCGTAGTCCAGGAGGTCTCTGATCCGGGTGATGCCCACCCGGGCCATCCTCAGGGAGACCTCGAGCGAGCCAGCAGTGGATTGAAAAACAGCAGCTTGGTGAGCAGGTTGCCGTCCTTGGCCAGCCTCAGCGGAGACCTGGAGGTGGAGACCAGCCCCTAGGCCTTGAGGAGGTCACAGTAAAAGACCGGCAGCTCCCCGCACAGCCGCGCGAGCACCAGGCCGCACAGCCAGAAGAGCTGCTGGTCGTATCGGAGCCCTCGGAGGTGGTGGAGGAAGGCTCGCCCCAAATGGCTCCATGCCACGTGGCTACTGTCACTGTAGAGCAGAAGGGTTCTGGGGTCTGTCCCCCAAAGCATCCATGACCAACTGTTTTTGCTGCAGAGACACAGACCCGGGAGCCTTTCCCCCGCAGTCTCCATCCCCCTGGCCAAGCAGTGGTACTCCACAGCCCAGCGAGAGCAGCTGCCAGGAGAGAGACCCCAGACTCCTTCCCCCACAACCCCCATCCCCAGCCAGGCTGCAGTGTACCACAGGGCCAGGGCACCTGCAGACACAGGAGACCTCCTTCCATCACCCTACTCCCCCCTCTTCCCTGCCAGGTTGGGCCAGGGTGGGTGGAGGGCTGGGATCAGAAGCTGTCACTGATTCATGTCAGTGATGGGAAGTGGCACTAGCCCAGCACTCAGGCACAGCAAATAGCCCTGCACAATGCTGTCTGAGCTAGTGGAGATCTCACTCTAAATTTACCTTCAATAGGATCTGGCACAGAGTTTCGACAAATCTCGCTAACCAAAAGCACTTTAGGTTAGTACACATCCATCCAGAGTTACATTAGAGTGGGCTCTGCCATTTTTAAAACACTTTATGTGCCATAAAAGTCTGTTCTGTTATGGCTGTAAAGCACTCTCTGCGCACTTAAAGCACAGTAACTGTAACGTCTGTACCTGGCCACTATTGTAGCAAGGCACTTTTCACTAAAAGCCTAGGACTGTCTTTTAATGTGCATTCACTCAACATGCAACACAATGGAGTCTTGAATCTGAAAATGCCAAATTCAGTTTCTTGTTTCATCTTTATTCTGCTTCACCATGCTTACATCTTATACACCAAGGAAGACAGGGGTCCTCTGGGAAAATTACTTATGTGAGATGTAATTAAACATTGTATAATACTGAGTGTACACAACAGGATGACTTAAGTTGTGGGCAGTGGAGTTCCGCAGGGCTCGGTCCTCAGGCCCGCACTGTTCAACATCTTCATCATTGATTTGAATGAGGGGGTAAAAAGCACCCTGTTCAAATTTGCTAATGACACTAAGATGTGGGGGGATGTTGGCATACTAGAAGGAAGCATCAGGCTGCACTCAGACCTAGACAGGCTACAAGGGTGGGTGGTTGTGAATAGGATGGGATTCAACACAGACAAGTGCAAGGTGATACACCTGGGGAGGAACAACCAGCACCATACCTACAGGTTAGGGAACTCCCCTCTTGTCAGCACGGAGGCAGAAAAGGATCTTGGAGTCATAATTGACTCCAAGATGAACATGGCCTGGCAGTGTGGGGAGGCAGTCAGGAAGGCGAACCGTATCTTGTCATGCATCCACAGATGCATCTCAAGCAGGTCCAAAGAGGTGACCCTCCCCCTCTATACAGCACTGGTCAGGCCGCAGCTGAAGTATTGCATCCAGTTCTGGGCACCGCACTTCAAGAGGGGTGTGGACAGCGTTGAGAGGGTCCAGAGGAGGGCCACTCGCATATTCAGGGGACAGCAGGGCAGGCCCTATGAGGAGAGGCTATGGGACCTGTACCTGTTCAACCGCCACAAGAGAAGGCTGAGGGGGGATCTAGTGGCCTGTTATAAATTAGTCAAGGGGGATCAGCAGGCACTGGGGGAATCACTATTCCCCCGTGCACTGCCAGAAGTGACCAGGAATAACGGTCACAAGCTGGCAGAGGGCAGGTTTAGGCTAGATATCTGGAAGCGCTACTTCACGGTCAAGGCGGCTAGGATCTGGAACCAACGTCCAAGAGAAGTGGTGCTGGCTCCTACCCTGGGGGTTTTTAAGAGGAGGTTAGAGGGACATTTTGCTGGGGTCGTTTGACCCCAGTATTATTTCCTGCCATGGCGGGGGGTCGGACTAGATGATCTACTCAGGTCCCTTCCGACCCTAGAAACTAAGAAACTATGAAGTTTTCGTAGGCAATCATAGATGCGATATATCCATTGGTGATGCGTAGGGGGTGCATGTGGGTGCATGTGCACCCTGAGTGTGGCGGTACAACCCCTGCAAAAAGGTGCTGCCAACACTGCTGACAGTGCCTGGGGACAGTTGCCACTAACTCCCCCCCCATTGCTTCCAAACATCGCTGGCGGCATCTGCGGGTGGTCTGCAATCACCGCTGACCACCACCAATGCTCCTGCCGGCATCTGTGGGTAGTTGCTGACCGCCAACAGTGCTGCAGCAGCCTACAGGAGCACCCTGTTTACCACCACCGCCGCCTGCAGGAGCTCGCCATGCCCCCTCAGCCTCCACAGGCACACAGTGTTCATGGATATACCCTACCTCATAGAATCATAGAATCAATGAGTTGGAAGGGACCTAGACAGATCATCTAGTCCAACCCCCTGCCATGGGCAGGAAGGACCACTGGGGCTGGCAGGACTCGTAAGACCCCAGCCAGGTGCCTATCCAGTCTCCTCTTGAAGATCTCCAGGGAAGGTGAGAGCACCACCTCTCTGGGAAGCCTATTCCAGGCTCTGGCCACCCTTACAGTGAAGTAGGTCTTCCTAATATCTAACCTAAACCTTTCCTCCCTCAGCTTGTGGCCATTGTTCCTGGTGACTCCAATGGGGGGTCCTGGTGAACAAACTTTCCCCGAGTCCTTGCTGATGGCCCCTGATAAGATTGTAGGCAGCCACAAGATGCCCCCTCAGTCTCCTCTTGCAGAGACTGATGAGATTCAGGTCCCTCAGCCTCTTCTCATAGGGCTGGCCACGGAGGCCCTCAACCATACGAGTGGCCTCCTCTGGACCCTCTCCAGGTTCTCCACATCCTTCTTGATGTCCGGACCAAATTTTGAGTGTATGCTGGTAACATAAGAGTTAAGTTTGATCATGCGCAGACAAGCAGACAAGGCCTATGGAAAATTCCACAGCATGCCTAGCATGTGCCACCTGTGCGACCCTTGGCTTGTCAGTCACAACTGACCTAGTTTTGTAACAACGCACATGCTCAGTTCTGCTCAGCAGATGAAGTAATCTGACCAGACGCATGCTCAGTCTACAGACTGCATGACGTAATCGGACTAGCAATTTCTTCAGAGAAGACAACCTGATTGGCTACCCGGTTGTCATAAAAGACTTGGGGGCCCCTCCCAAGGGGGTTTGTTTTTGTTTTTTTTTAGTGAAAGGTGCTGACAGAAAAAGATTCGACCTGAGAGCAGAGGCTGCTATTGCAGGGACTGCTCCTCAGGAGGGCTTTAGGCCCACTGGTCGCCTGTCTGAACCTGAGAGCAGAGGCTGCTATTGCAGGGACTGCTCCTCAGGAGGGAGACCCGCTCGACTGGCGAACAGAGGCTGCCTTGGCCAGGACTGTCTCGCTGGGAGAGATCCAAGCTGAGAACAGAGGCTGTTCCCACAGGGACTGCTCCTCAGCAGGGCTTCCTGGCCCATTGGTCTTCTCCTTGCTGCGGTTTTGCAGCATCGATCGATCCGATTCGTTTTCGTATTGATTCCTTTGGCTACCGAACTGATTTCCAGCTTTGACTTCGACCACGATCCCACATCTCGACCACTGGCTATGACATCGTAACTCTGACCTCCACATCGACTTCAGCATCTTAACGACCACCCGTTTTCGTCCACTTTGGACTGGCATCACACCGTTCTTCACGTTACAGTTCGTTGTTTCTTTTCCTGATTAATGAGCTGTTGACCAGCCCTGAGACTATCAAGTTGGGCAGCCACACCTAGCTCCGGCTAGAAAGTAAGGGCTCAGCTCGAGAACCTTGTGGGCCAACAGACCCCTTTGTCGTTCGTACGTTCATTATCTAACTGTAACCAAAGCAAGCTTCTCTGCCTACTCTCCAGAAGCATAAGTAAAATAAAAAATCCATCTTTCGAAACTGAAGCACGAGTCCGCGTACCGCTCAGACTCCTCACCGCTAATCCCGCCTGTTCCGTACCAAAACCCTCAGCCCACCGTGACCTTGGGGCCTCCGTTCCCTGACACTTGAAATGTGGTGCCCAGAACTGGACACAGTACACCACCTGCAGCCTGACCAGCGCCACAGAGGGGAAGCAAGACCTCTCTGAACCTATTAGTGATGCCCCTGTTGATGTATGACAAAGTGCAGTTGGCTCTGCCTATTGCTTCATTGCATTGGTGGCTCATATTCATCCTGGAACCAATCCTGACTCCAAAATCCCTCTCTGCCTCTGTGCTGCTGAGAGGGTCAGCCCCTAACCTATAACCAGAACGTTGGTTCCCTCTCCCCAAGTGCAGCACCCTGCACTTGTCCTTGTTGAACCGCATCCTGTTCAGATCCGCCCACTTCTCTCACCTATCCAGGTCTGCCTGGATGCGGTCCCTGCCTGCCAGTGTATTCACTTTACCCCACAGCTTGGTGTCATCAGCGAACTTGAACAGGGTGCTCTCCGCACCCTCATCCAGGTCGCTAATGAAGATGTTGAACAGCACCGGCCCAAGGACCGATCCCTGTGGGACTCCACTGCCCACACCCTCCCAGGTCGACATCAACCCGTCTACCACCACCCTCTGAGTTTGCCCCTGGAGCCAGTTTGCCACCCATGTGACCAAGCATTCGTCAATGCCGCAGTCCCTCAGCTTGCCCACCAGAATTGGCTGGGACACTGTGTCGAAGGCCTTCTGGAAGTCCAAGAAGATGACATCAACTTCCTCCTTCCCATCTAAGCTCTTTGTTACCTGGTCCTAGAAAGAGACCAGGTTAGTCAGGAAGGATTGGCCTTGCACGAACCCATGCTGGTTACCCCTCAACATCTTTTCCCCCACAGGGCTCTCACAAATGTGGTCCTTGATAATTTTTTCAAAGACCTTCCCCAGGATAGAAGTGAGGCTGACTAGCCTGTAGTTGCCAGGCTCTTCCTTCCTCCCCTTCTTGAAAATAGAGACCACATTGGCCCTTTTCCAGTCCTCAGGGACGTGGCCCAACCACCAGGAGTCCTCAAACAGCCGTGCCAATTGCTCCACAATGACACCAGCCAATTCCCTCAGCGCCCACAGATGAAGGTCATCTGGGCCTGCTGACTTGGACACATCTAAGCCCTCCAGGTAGTCCTTAACTAGGTCTGAACTAACAGTCAGGGGACTCTCATCCTTCCCGGGCCTCTCTACGCTGTCATCTGAGAGCACCCCATTGTCAGCAGACAGGAACACGGAGGCAAAGAACTTGTTGAAGAGTTCTGCCTTCTCTCGTGTGTCCATCACCAACTGCCCTGCCCTGCCCTGCCCTGCCTCGTAGGGGTCTAATGTTACCCTGAGACTTCTTCTTGCTACCTATATACTTGAAAAAGGACTTTTTGTTATCCTTAATCCCAGAAGCTAATCTAAGCTCCAATGCTGCTTTAGCCTTCCTCACCAAATCCCTACAAGCTCGGGTCAGGGAGGTATACTCCTCCTTTGTCCCTGCCCCCTGCTTCCACCACCAGTATGATTTTTTCTTTGCCTTCAGGCCAGCCTGGATATCCGCGCTCAGCCACGAAGGTTTCTTGGACCCTTTTCCCGCCTTCCTGCACAGAGGAATTGTGTCCTGCTGTGCCCCAAGGACAGCCTCCTTGAGGAAGAACCACCTTTCCTGGACCCCCATACTAGCTAGCCCCTGGGCTCTGAGTACCTCCCTGACTACTGCCCTGAGCACATCGAAGTTGGCTTTCCTAAAGTCAAGCATTTGCGCTGTGCTAGTTACCCTCCCCACCTTTCTCTGAATAGCAAACTGGATCATTTCATGATCACTGTCTCCTAGCCTCCTTTGTACTAGCACCTCCCCCACCAGGTCATCACCAGAGGGTAACACCAGATCCAGTATGAAGTTTTCCCTAGTGGGGATGAGTACCTCCTGCACAAGGTGTAGGTCCTGTACTCATGTCAGGAACCTTCGTGAGTGGCAAGACCTGGCCGACTGCTCCTCCCAGTTGATGTTATGGTAATTCATATCCCCCATGACCACAACATCCTTTGCATGCACGGCCTCCCCCAGCTGCCTGGAAAATTCCAGATCCAGCTCTTCCTCCTGATGTGGTGGCCTGTAGTAAACCCCTACCACCAGATCCCTCTCCCCCTGCCCTCCTTGAAGTTTGATCCACAGGGTCTCAGTTAAGCCTTCCTCTGGTCCCATTTGGAAGGTAGAACTGGTATACTGTTCCCTAACATAAAGCACAACCCCCCCCCTTTTTCCCCTTCCTATCTCTTCTAAACAACCTATAGCCCTCTACGTCTACTTCCCAGTCAAATGTTTCATCCCACCATGTCTCCACTAGGCCAACCAGGTCGATTTTACTACTTGCAAGCAGGACAGCAAGCTCCTTCTGCTTGTTCCCCATGCTTCTTGCATTAGTGAAGAGACACCTTAATTCCCCTGTGGGAGCCCTGGGCACCCCCCCTTCCTGAGAGACAACTGGTCCCTTGGTATATACCTGAGCTCTTACCTGGGCAGGTCCTACACCTGGTTGAGTTTTCTCTTGCTCCTGTGGATCCCCATCCCCTGATGAACTTAGTTTAAAGCCCGCTGGAGGAAGTCAACTAGCCTTTAAGAAAACAAACTCTTACCTTTGGGGGAGAGATGGAGACCATCACGCCCCAGGATGCCCTCTGCTCTGAAGTGTGGGTCGTGGTCCAGGAAGCCAAATCTGGCATGACGACACCAACTCCGGAGGTGCCAGTTCACCTCATGGATGCAGGCACTCTGCCACTGATGACCTCCACTAACTGGGAGGAGGGCCGAAAAGACCACCTGGACCCCCAACTCTCTATGCTTGGCCCCCAGAACCACATAGTCATCCATGATCTGGTCCGGACTACTCCGGGCCGCATCATTGGTTCCCATGTGGATGAGGACCATAGGATAGTATTTGGAAGGCCAGATGAGGTCAGTGAACTTCCTTGTGATGTCCCCAATCTTGGCTCCTGGGATCCAAGAACCTCATGGAAGCTTGATTTCTAAACGGGCATTTAGATTTCAAGCTTTCTTCGTGTCTTGCAGTTTCTGTAAATACATTCTTCTGTTTATCTAAAACAGGATTTATTTTGGATGTGGACACAAGCACTGCCCTGCCAAGTCATGGGAGTGACTATGACCTCTGAGAAGGGGAAATAAATCAGTGGGGCTCTATGCAGAGGTCAGAGGGAAGTCCAACTCAGTCTCCTCCTCCCAAGTATTTGCAGTAAACTTTCTGCTGTAGCTACAATGATAGCACAAATATGACCTGAGAATGATAAGGTATTTAGTTATTTTGACAGACTACTAATATTTCTGTGAGGAATCTAAGTAAAAGAAGTTTGTTAGTGGGCTTCTACTCACTTCCTGTATGCAGGGCCTGTTAGTATTTCTGCTTTATTAGAGCTTTGAGAAGTCTGCAGTAGCAAGAGCTAAATTAAATATAACACTACCGCTGAACCCTATGGCTTTGAAAAAGCCCTAAAGTAAAACTTAAAAATGAAACTATTTTAGAAAATCCACATATTTTAAAAAAATAAGAAAATAAAAGCTTAATTATTAAATGGCTGTTTTTTATGGGGGGTTTTTACCCATTTCAAAACAGAGAGATAAAAAGGAGGGGCTGAATATGACATCATTCACTTTCAAAAAGAAGTCCTATGAACTTTTTTTTTTTTAAATAGGCCAGGTACAGAAGTTACACTTATTGAGTGGTAAGTGTGCAGAAAGTGCTCTACAGCCATAACCAAAGAGATGGTCCGAGCACATAGAGCACTGTAATAATGATGGATTCCACCATGGATGGATGTCCTATCAAACTTCAGCACTGTAGGTTAGAGCACTGTAATAAATGTCTGTACCAGATCCCATTGTGACTCACAATAAATCACCTTCCACTGGCAATCCATGGAGCTTCGCAGCACCTTGCTCACCTCCTTTTGAAGGACAGTGCTTTAGCTTTGGCCAGAGCTCATCTGGTCTTCCCAAGGGCCAGACTGGTCTCACCCCTGGGCTCCCAGTAACCCAAGGTGATGAAGTTCCTGTTTCCACACCCCACCCCTTGTTACATCCAGCCAGCCACTCTCTGGTATTATTGCTTAGTGCGTGAATTCCATTTACCCCACTGTTAAGTACAGTGTCGAGCTTTTCAGTGAGACAACTTTTAGACAATACAGGAGCACAGTAATCTGCTGAGATATATACCAGTGCTGGGATACATACCAATGCAAGTTCAATGGTTCTGAGCCCTGTCAAGTTGGCACCCCATGTCATGCTGGCTAAACATCTTAAGGCAGCTACCTGTGCAGAGACTTTACTGCTGACCTTCTGAATGTGGTGTTTATCGGAGAGGGGATGATTTAATGTGACTTCTTGGTACACCCTCTGGGCCTGGACATTTTGGTTTCCAGTCCTCCTGTCTCCCACAGCTAGGAGGTGGACCCCAGGCACCTGAGCTTTCTCAACTGGGAGACAGAACGCAGGCGTTTCACAGTATGACCAGTGCTGGGCAGTGCACAGCTTATGGCACTGAGCAGGGGAAAGGCTCTGGACACGGGACTCACTGGATGTGTCTCCCTTGTCTGCGGACTCCGCACTTGTGCACAGGAAGCCCAGTTATGGAACCCAAGATGCTGGATCCAGGATGGTCAGCTTGAGACATGTGCATAGACAGTGCTGGCAGGAATAGTAGAAGCGATACCTGATTTCTGGTTAGGCTTTTGATGGTGTTTCCTATGACAGTCTCAACAGTTAGCTAACAAAATATAATTGAACCATGTACGATCTTACCTTGAGCTGTGGGTTGGATTAGATGACCTCCTGAGGTCCCTTCCAACCTTACTTTTCTATTATTCTAAACAATACTGTTATAATGTAGATGCATAAATGCTTGGATAATCATGCTCCAAGAGTAGTCATCAACACCTGTGTCAAACCGTGAAAAGGTATTGAATAAGGTTCTCTCCAGGGTCTGGTACTTTTCAACTGATCTTCATTTTAATGATTTCAGAAGGTATTGAGTAAAAGCAGCCCCCACACTGAGTCACCCTGTGCCCCAGCCAGCCAGGAAGCGGCACTGGAGATGGGACAGCAGGCAGCTCCATGAGCTGAGGAGCCCCCATACTAAGGTACCCTGTGCCCCAACCAGCCACTCCCCAACTGGCTGGAGAATAGGGTGCCTCAAGAAGGGGGAGCAGTCAGCCCTGGGCTAACTGATCCACTGTCTCAAGGCACACTGTGCCACAGCCAGCTGCTCCACAGTGTGCCTCAGCACAGGGGCTCCATGTGCTTCAGCATGGGGGCTGCACAGTGGAGCCCCTGTGCTAGGGCATGAGGAGACAGGGGAGCAGCTCCCCTGCTTCGAGGCACACTGCATCCCACCAGCTGGGGAGTGGCTGGTTGGGGCACAGGGTGCCTCAGAGCAGGGGCTCCACAGCACACAGAGATGGGCTAATTCCAGCTAACCCTGCTGGCTGACCCCATGCTGAGGCTCCTTTTCCCCAGTCAGCCCTCTCCACCCACCCCTGACATTTCCCACGACACAGCACATGGAGTGATGGAGCCCCCTGCACTGAAACACATGGAGACAGGGAAGCAGGCAGCCCAGAGCTGTCTGCTTGCCCATCTCTGCATCCATCCTGGCACACATCACTTTGGCATGCTTTGCACCACATTTTTTCAGGCTTTTTTTTTTTTTTTTTTGCTATTGGGAAATTCCCATAGCAAATTTTGCCCCAGTGCTGCAAGTCAGCAGTGCCGCACACTGATTAACATGCAATTCTTGCAGTTTGTGGCACCTCAAAGACGTTTGTAGTGCCACAAACCACACGTGCCTAGTCATCTGGATCCAGCCTAAGAGCTTATCATGTATGAATTACAGATCAAGGATTCATCACAGAAATTACTCAGCAGACATCATCAAGTAAATGTGAGAAATAAAATCAGGACTATCTCATGAACAGCTCACATACAAAAGGCCAAGAGTATTAAAGTTTTGAATTATTTACACTTTTCTATTTATATTAATAAACATTAAAATTACAATGCTATAAGGTATTTTAACATATAGCATAATGTGCTGCATGCTTACAAGTATTTGCAAGACTGGAACCTTAGCTGGGATCTGTAAGAATCCAGGTGTACCTGTGATTCTCTGAATTCTCTTTCCTACATGTCTATAGCCTATATCTTACCATAGAGTCCTAGAAATTATGTCCTGCACTGTGGCACTAACGTAGCAAAGAAATAACCGCACAAGGTAAAAACATCACAGGCCTCCCAAGTTCCTCTGTTATCACATGCTTGCCTACCTGCAAAAGTGTGACCTCCCACCCCACCCCTCAGAAAGCTATGAGAATTGCTTCCCCTGTGACTGAGAAATAAGTTCTCTAGCATTAGTGAAGGCCATCCAGAAAGCAGCATATACCATATGAAGAGGTTTGGGGACCTTGAGGACATCAGCCATGCTACAGAACATCAGGCAGCAAATAAAATATGAATTGCCTCTGGATCTCTTAGCACATTAGTGAGGCTGCAGGTAATGGAAATTAAGCCCAGCTAGACAAGGGAAAAGCATAATGATTTGATTCAGTTACAGATGACGCCTGCTACAGTTACCATACCCCCAACTGGGCCAGAGGAAGAGGATAGTCTGCTCAGAAAAGGGCCACATTAATGCAAGACAGCTACAGCAGGTGACCCACAGCCCCCAAGCATGGGTCTGAAACTAAGAGAAAAGGTTGCCGGGACATCTGAAAAATGTACTGATTCAGTGTATCCCACGAACAGACATACTATGTTAACAAGAAACATGAATCACTGTTTTAATCAGTCCTTCCTGACAGAACCTTCAGGAATAGTGGTTGACTACCAGTTGCTCTATCCTGGTCAGCTTCCCACTGTAGCACTTGGGAACAAGCCTAATCATGACTTTTTTTTATTTGCCTTCAGTGATCAGAACCAGAACTTAGTTCGGTGACCAGAGGGAGGATGACTTGTTTACAATATCCAACTCCATTCTAGTTTCAGTTGTTCACCAGCACCCGCCACAGCTACTTGCATCCTACTATATCTTTGCAGTTCTGCTGTAAAGGATGCCCCAGACCTTAAAGAGGTACCACAACCAGACCCAGCCTCTACACTTCTAATAGCTTTACATTCTATGAACTGCAAAGTCCATTAGTTTTTGCTTGTAACTATGTTGGATGCATTCAGATTGCTGAATAGTGGGAAGGCAGTGGTTGAAACCAATTTTAAGGTACTACATTTCAAAGGGAAAAAATATAAATACTCCATGAAACATAAACAACCCTGTAATGCAGACCGCTCCCTGCCTCTCCAGGCAAGTACTCAGAAGATCTACTATAATTTTAATGGTGCAGCTGAAATGCCATTCCCTCATCTGCCCCCAGCCGGTCACTTCAGAACTGTATTCAAGAGTCAGTTTTCTCCTCTTTACAGACCATGCAGTGCTCCATCAGCCCAAGACACATTGTCTTTTATGCATTTCATAATACGTTTCCTTTTCCTCCTGCAGTTTGATCTCAAGTAGCTATGCTGAACCAATTAGAAACAATATGGCTCTTCTACACAACCAGGGCAATGTGACAGAAATTAAATTCTCTAATTTCAACCTGGAAAGAAAAAATTAAGGCAAGATTAAATTAAAACAAATTACAAATTAAATAAAAGGGTAGATAAATTTTAAATTACTCAAAAGAAAAAAAATCACCGAAGTCAATAAAGCTCTTTGACAGTACTCCACCTTGATAAATCAGCAATTTTATTAAAAGCAGATGCACCAAGAAAAATTTGACCAGCTCTATTTCTATGCTAACTGAATACATATTAAGAAGTGTTTGTACAGTAGTTTCCAGGGCTTCATATGGATCCTCTGCATCAGAATGAATTCCATCCTTAATTATCTCTTGATTAAAATCCACATTACATAATTTGTATTTTAGAGCAATCACAGTATCTCCTAGATTTTCACTCATGCCAGCACTGTGTTCTCATGAGAAAGACAAATACAAAGGCTTTATAGGAGGTGTAAATTGTCAAAACTAATTTGTAATCTGGTGGGGTCACTTGATATTTGAAACTTACAGCACACGTGTAAGATAGACTTTTCTTATTGAAACTGGAGTGCAGCAGCAACAAAAATCAAGCTGCCTATGCACTCTAACCTCTATTAAGAAAAACTTTTATATTAATAAAAGAATTTACCATATTTACCTAAATCTAAGATAAGGTGTCTCCCCCACAATCGACATGCAGGGAGCCCCTCATCTTAGATTTGGATACAAATCAGTGGGGAGCAGGTGACTACTACAGCTCTGACTCTAGCTGTGAGCCTGGATCACGGCCAGAGTTAGACCCACAGGAGCCTCCTGCCCTTCCTCCACTTACCCTCTAAATCTTTTGCCCCCTCCTCTGCCCCTTTCCCCGCTTCAGGAACAGCTTGACCCCAGCTCTGGCTGAATCCCTCCCAGGTGCAGAGTACAGGAAAACTCCAGTCCCTGTCTAGCTGATCAGCAGTGTGGCTGCTGCTGCATGGCCTGGCGAGGTCTGTGCTTCCATGTACTGTGCTCCACGCCCTGGCAGAGAACAGAGCCTGAGCACCGTCTGACAGTAAGTGAGGGGGAAAGTGGTGGGGAGAGGCAGAGACTGTGGAGAGTGGGTGGGGAAAAGTGGTAGAGATTGTGGGGAGCAGGGGGTGGGGGTTTGTACATGGCAGGGGGTCAGGAAGGCTGCAGGGGGAAGAAGTGGGGGAGGGCAGAGGGTAAGTGAGCTGTCTGACTGCCCCCCTTCAGCTACCTGACCCCCACCCACTGCCGCTGCTTTCCTTGATGTAACAGTCAGGTGGGGTGGGAGGGGGTGAATTTAAGAGAACTCTCCAATAGTTAGAGTCTATACCTCGAAAATTATAACAAATGTATAATTATTGGGGAGTCATCTTAATTCAGGGTCATCTTAAATTTGAATGAATATGGTATATACTAAATATTAAGTGGTAGCTATTAGAAAGCATTTGGGCTTGCTTCCTCAGCTGTCTGTAAATTATTCACAAAAGCCTTTCATCCTAATGTGCTATAACTGCAAATGAACAGCATTATTCATAAACACAATAAATAAAATATCAAGATTTACATCTAAATCATCATTGCAAAGCAATCGTAAACATTTATCACACTACTCAAAAACTCACAGGGGGAAGCATAATCCAGCAGATTGAGCCCTAAATGGAATTTAGGAGACATGATTTTTATCACTGATCAGCACACTTGCCATCTTACAGTATGGACTCAGGCAGTCACCTTTCTGCACCTTTGTTTTCCCTTCCATCCTCCATCTATCATCTCTAGTAGCACAATCAGATCATCAGAGTAGAACTTTTTATACTATGAGTTTGGGCATTATCCACCTAACAAAATGGGGCTGCTTGGAGTATCTAGGCACTTTGTTTTCTGATTCACTGTAGCAGAACAAAAGGAGTTGGGGCAGAGAATCCTCTGCTCACCCCCTCCCCCTTACCTGCAGCAAGGCAAAAAGTCCCAGCAGCACCAGGTGAAGCCACCAGCATGCTAAACACAGCACAGCAGGCAATATGGCCCCAGTACCACTGCCCAGAAATCTCCACCAGGAAATGATGTCTGCTGACAAGAGAGGCCCTATCCGGGAGTGCCCCAACTGGAGCGCTGAGCTCCAGGGAACCTAGGACCTTGGAGGAGGGAATCTTTGGCACCAATTCATCCCAAGTGGTGCCTCCTCCCACAGGGGGCACAAGCCACAGCTCAGAGGTGAACTCCTGTGTTGACTGGCTGGATGAGCCCAGCGACGACTTCAAAGGGATGCCAGAAATGCTGAGGGACCCTTGGACACCAGAGGAGCATGCTGGGGGGCGGGGGTGAGAGGCAGCTAGATTGCTCATATTTCTTTATTTTGATAATAAATGGATTACTGGGGATACTCGACATGAACACCCAACGCTACTGTTAAGGTGCTCCAGCTGTCGAAAGATAATCAACACAGCAACTGGAGCCTGAGTTTAGTGAGACTATTCAATATACGAAAGTCTGTGGTGGGAGTGTAGGGGTGAAGAAGCTCCCAATTCGGACCCCATAAGGGCCTTGCTGAACAGCATCTCTGAACATTGCCAGTTTGGCAAAGGACTGCCCTGACTTGGTGACCATCACCTTCCCCAGAGACAGAATTCTAATATTATAAAAGCCTTAACCTGTTTGTCTGTCCATAACAATTTATTCAAGATCCAATTGGCTGACTGAAACAGCATTCAGACAGGAGGTGGAGGCACGGCAGAGTGCCATCATGATGGCAGGGACACAGGGGATGGAGCAGGGGGGCAATGCCAGCATGGAGCTGGGGGGGTAAGCCCAGCAGTGCTGGCCTTGCCCCCCTGCCCTGCTCCCTGCAGGTGGCAATAATGGAGTGGGGGGGTGAGGCTGGCGGAGCTGCCCTCACCCCCCCCCTTGCTCCTTGGAGCTGGTGGCGGTGGTGCAGGTGGGGGAGTGGGGTCAGGACACCACGGGGGGGAGCAAGGCCACCAGCACTGGCCTCAGACTTCCCCTCCCCACTTCCGTTATTACTGCCTGCAGACCCGACATGGCCAACATGGCAGCGGTGTGGGGAGGAGTGGGCCCAATGTGGGTGGATGGAGGAGCGGGCATGCTGTGGAGGCACCAGTGGTGGTGGGAAGGGAGGAGTGGGTCTGTGCCCAGCATGGGGGGAAAAAAGAGCAAGCCCAAGTGGGGGGAGAAGCTGGCTTACCTCTGCGGTGGTGGGGGAGCAGTGGCCCTCGCCTGGCCCAACATGGCAGTGGTGGGACAAGGGGAGGAGCGGGACTTCCTTTCCCTCTCCCTCCCCACATTGGCCCTCAGCCCACTCCTCCTGTCCCCATCACTGCTGGGTTGGCTGAGCCCACTCCTCCCCCCCGTTCTGGTGGCCCAGCTTCTTCCCACCCTCAGGCCCAGTCCTCCCCTGCATTGGGCCCAAGCCCGCTCCTCCTCTCCCCCTGCGGCAGGGAGGGGGGAAGTGTGCCTGGACCCCAAGCAGCAAGAGGGAAGGGGGAAGCGGTCCTGGATGGGTTCCATCCTTGCTCACTCCCCCTCCCACACACACATCATTTTTGATGGGCAGTTGATTAGTTTTACATAATTTCTTTCGTAAGCCAGTGGCAGGCAAGTGTCTTGGTGGGATAAGTTGCCCCCCAGGGATGGTAATTGGAGGGACAACCAGGAGCCAGAACCAGCATTGTCACAAGTGGTGCATTGACCAGAAATCTTTTTTTGAACCCAGGGCCAATGACAAAATATGTATAGTATGGCAAGGGAACTTCAAGAGCTCTTGCTAGGCACAGCAGGGACACAAGTCCAGGATCTGTTCATTCATATCCAACAAGGACAAAAAAGGGAAATGGATGAGTTGCTCTGGACAAGGGCCGAGGAGCAAGCTGCCCCTAGTATCTTGTTTGGACAGCAATATATTTTAAATGAAAAATTGGAAAGCAGGCAAGGAGTCGGAGCCAGGTCAGTGGAGATGCTTAGAATGCCCAAAATAACAAAAGATGATGTCCTTGAAGCACAGAGTCACGTGAAAGGCTAGCCCTGGCTGTGGGGTGGCTCCCAGAACATTGGGCTTACTAGCTGAAGCCTTTGCTGACAGGCTGAGCATAGACTACATATAGGGCTTTATCCCAGGAAGAGGCAGGTGATTATAAGAAACTAAAGGAGGCAATTCTGTATAGGATGGAAATATCCTCAGAAAGTTATTGCATCCAGTTCTAGGCAAAGAAAGGAAAAGATGAAAAGCAACCACAAATCCTGTTACAGGCTTTGAGAGATCTATCCCAGAAATGGATTAAGCCATAGACACAACCCCTGGCTGAAGTAATAAATAAGCATGCTGCAGCAAGCAACATGGCCTTGGGGCCGCTGCCCATGAGTCTCCACCAGGAAATGACATCTGGCCAGCAAGAGATGCCCTGTCCATGACTGCCCCAATAAGAGCACTGAGCTCCATGGAGCCTAGGACACTAATTCTTGGCACCAATTCACCCTAGATGGTGCCTCCTTCCACAGGGGCACAAGACATAGCTGGGAGGTGAACTCCTGTGCTGACTGGCTGGATGAGCCCAGCAACAACTTCAAAGGAACATCAGAAATGAGAGGGACCCTTGGATTCTAGGGAAGCATGCCAGAGGATGATGAGAGGCAGCTAGGCTACTCACATTTCGTTATTTTGGTAATAAATGGACTGCTGGGTGTACCTGGCATGAACCCCAGAAGGTACTGTTATGGTGCTTCAGCTGTGATGATTGAAAGGTAATGGACATAGCAACTGGAGCCTGAGTTCAGTGAGACTACAGAATATATGGAGGCCTGTGATGGGAGTGTTGGAATGGAGGAGCTCCCACTTTAGACCCCATAAGTGTCTGGCTGCACAGCATCTCTGAATATTGCCAGTTTGATGAGGGACTCCCCCGACTGGGTAAGCATCACCTTCCCCGAGGCAGAATTCTACATAATTGCTTCCATCAAGTCATGGTGGGTACAGCTGTGTGAAACAGCAGTTTCATTTCAAATTCTGCTTCACTGTTTGGAAGGGACAGTGTTTCATTTTGATGGTTTCATTTTGTTTGAAGCACTATTGCCTTTCGTTTCATTGAAACTGTTTGGCTGTTTCGATGTTTCGTTAATAGCCTATAATGGGGAATCATGAAAATGCCTATAACTGTCATTTCTTGCCTGATTTGAATGAAAACAGCAGGGATGGTAGCCCTTCTGCCTCCCTGACTCTCTTCACCAGCATGTCTGTCCACTGATCCAGGGTTTTGCTGCTGCATACGCTCCCCTTCACCCTCGGGTCACCCGTGGTTGCCAGCACATGGACCATACTGGGCCACAAGGGATTAAGCCACTTCCTAATGCCCACCTTCAGCCGTCTCACCAGTGCCTGCATGTTTGGTGACAGTGGCTTGCCCCAGCCAGGAACATTGATCTCCTGGAACTTCTCCATTTGGTTCTCTAGTTCCTACACTATAGGGATCACCTGGCTAAGGAAGGCATTGCCAGCACTGAGGCTCTCAGTGGCCTCAAGGAAGGGCTTGAGGACCACCAAGATCTGGGAGATGGTATCTCACTCAGCTCTGTTAAGGGGGCCGCTGATCCCAATCTCCCCAAGCAAAGCCATTTCATGGATGGCCTTCTGTTGCTCCACCAGTCTCTTGAGCATTAGGTATGTGGACTTCCACTGAGTCTCCACATTCTGCATGATTTTGTGCTGTGGGATGTTCAGTTCTGCCTGTTTGCCCCACCGCATCTTGCCCCCTTCATGCTCGGGTGGAAGTAGCTTGCTACCTTCCTGCATTTGGAAATGAGCTTGCTGATGGTGCTGGTGCCATCACCAGCAGTCCTGTCCCCCTCCAAGGCATCCCTGACTGTGAGGTGCAACTTGTGCATAATGGACCACCTTGATCATATTGGCCCCATTGTCAGTGATCATGAACCCGCGAGTGAGCTCACCCTGCACAGTGAGCCACCCCTGCACCAAGCAATTCATGCCCCCCATTATCTTTGTTGCCATGTGGGATTCATCCATCACCTTGGCTTGAAGGAGAGGCCACCAATAGCCTAACTTGTCACACCAGTGCTCTGTGATGGAGAGATATGCATATTCTCCACCCCAGCTGCTCCAAATGTCCAAGGTGAAGTGTAAGGCCACCTGCAGCTCCTCCCTCAAGTACTCCCTGCATGGTACCATATAGGGAGGGCACCACTGTCCTGCTGAAGGTAGTACATGTGGGCACTTGGTATGACGGGGCCACAAGCACCACGAGCCACCTGAACTGTGGCCGCTCAACTAAGGAGAAAGGCTGGCCATCCACACCAAGCTTCTCCCCAATAGTCTGGGTGATCTCACTCGCTTTTGCAATGTCCACCTTTCCCCCACTGTTCCAGGGTGGCACTGCTCTCCTCTCCTTGCTGCCCATAGAACTGGAAGCCTCATGCCTGCTACTTGTAGGAAAGAGGCTGCATCTCAGTTTGGGGGTGGGGGGGGGGGGGAACTTACAGGTCTCCCTCTACCCCGCCTGTTCTGGCCCTCCCTGAAGGTTTGCCAGCTGTCTTTCCAGCACGCTTCATGGTGTGTTTCATAGTGTGTTTGCCTTGGTGTGCTGGAAAATCTGTGTGTTCTTGTGTAATGTAATCTAATTTATGTGGATAATTGTGCATGTATATTTAATAGGGCTGTGCGAAGCTTCATGTGCCATCTGTCAATGTCAGAGTAGTCTTTCCCCCCTCTCCTCTCTCCCTTTTCTTACTTTCTGTTTCCCTGCAATCAAGCCCAGCTTCAAAACTCAAAATATTTCAAAATGCTTTGACTGCCCTCATTTCATTTTGAGGCTGTTTCAAAGCCTTTTATTTCATTTTGATTTTACTGTTTTGAGTTGAAAGAAAACACCCGGCAAAATTTTACACAGCCCTAGTGGCAGGTGAGTGTCTCAGTGTGATAAGTTGCCCCCCCAGGGAGAGCAATCGGGAGGGTCAACTAGGCTCCAGAGCCAGCGTTGTGACATACCTTTCTGTGAGGCGCTGGCAAGAGTGGCAGCCACCAAGTACAAATAAACTAGGGATCTCTATTAAATCCAGTCATTTCCCTCTCCTTAAGTACCTTTTCCTGGCATCTTTAACAGATAATACTCTTCTTGCAAAATGTAAGTCAGAATAGTAATAAACTGGGCACACATTATTAGAGAGAAGGGAACAATAACCTGGAAATACACAACAAGAATGCACTTATTTGAATGGTAAAAGACAAAACTCCCCACTATAACTGTGTCATTGGTCTATTAAATTGGTTTCACATCCAGGAGCATAATTTTCTATTTAGCAATTGCCGCTTGCCTCCACTCTACATCTATTAAACTACACTAGGAGACTGATATCAATAGTCACTTAGGAGGCACTACCTAGTCCTGTGCTTCCATTCCACCACTTAAACAAGGTATTGTAATTCCAACTATTTTAGTGGCTGGGTAGAAACGGCCTCACCAGGCGGTCACTAAGCTTTGCCACCATCCCCTGCAGTTTCTACAAAGAACCACCTCTCATTTTCTCATACTGGAGAGTCTTCCAACCTATATAAAACCTGCTGTACAATAAAAATATTAGCATAGTACCACATCCTTTTCTCAGTTTAGTTCCATTACCCAACTAATTCTACATTTGTTTTACAGGACATGGTGACTTCCAAAGTATCACTGAAGGAAATCTGAGTAAAGTTTATGCAAGTAAAATTCAATCTTTCTTTCTCTCTCTCATGCTCCCCCTGTTCACTAGGAGATAGGGGGGAAAAAAACATTCCTTAGCTTCTAGAGTGTACCTGTCCATCTTTCTGATGAGGCCTTACTTGGGGTACTGTGACCACTTTCGGGACCGACACATCAAGAAAGATATGGGCAGGATGGAAACAGTTCAGCAGAGTGACAAAAAAAAAAAAATATTAAAAACTTGTGCAGCATAATTGCTGAGGAAAGGCTGAAAGAACTAGGACTGTTTAGTCTGGAGAAGAGAAGACTGAGGAGGGGATTTGATAGCTATATTTAAATACCTCAAGGATATAAAGAAGATGGAGGTGGCCTTTTCTCTATGGCTGTAGGGAACAGAAGTAGGAGCATTAGCCTTTAATTGCAGTAGAGGAAATTTAGGTTGGAAATTAGGAATAATTTTCCAGCTATGAAAATAGTCAAGCATGGGAACAGGCTACCTTGGAGAAGCTGTAGAATCGCCATCCCTGGAAATTTTCAAGGGCACGTTAGATGGACATTTGGCTAGGATGGTTTAGTTAGGGACGATCCCATCTTGACCAGGGGTTTGGATTAGGTGAAATCCCTTCCAGCCCTAGTTCCCTATAATCATATTTTGACTGATGCTTATGCAATCTGCTAAAATATTCAAGACAATTTTCATGTCCATAAACATAAGTTAAATGCTCTAGTTAAACACTTTGTGCACAGGCCAGATCCTGCTTCCATTCAAGCCACTGAAAAAGTTTCACTGACTTGAATGGTAGACATTTTTACAAGGGGCGGAGAATCCTCGATTCTGTCTGAATTCAGGAAGACTAAAAGGCATGCAACATTTAATCGGGCTGATCCTTAAAAAAAAAAAAAAAAAGGAGTGTAGTCCTATTCTTATTGTAGAATGTGGGACCTTTGCCACTAGGGTGAAAGATTATTATCAGTGGTATAATGCAAGGTTTATACCCTCAGGAAACCTTGTAAGATGCCAGGGAAGAGGCCACTACTGGATTAAAAGTGGGGTGGGCCAAGAGTCTTACTCCCAAATTCCCAGCTGCTGCTGTTGTTGCAGCATGCTCTGCACACCCTGGCTCTTGCTCTTGAAGAAGAGCCACAGCAGTAGCTATTAATGTCTTTGCACCAGGTGCTGCTGTAGCACATATTTTGCATTAGGAAAGGAATCAATTTTGGTGCCCCACTTAAACTGGCACCTGGGGCTGGTGCCCCTCTTGCCTACCCCTAGTTATGCCACTGATTATTATTTTATTTCCATCCTAGATCATAAGTTTATATTACAGCAATAACTCAGCAAAGCAGGGACGACCCCCACCATAGAGCAACCTCACCTGGAAGCTCAGATGCTGTCATGAATTAGCATACCACCCTTGCTATCCTTTTTTGGCTCCCAGGCCAAAAAATAATGCATTACACGTGTATATACAAGATTCCTAATATAGTGATAGGCCTTTGATCCCTACCCTGTCTGTGCAGGCTCAGATTCTATTAAAGGGATCTTTACTCACTCACCACATTGGATTTTTTAAATGTAATTAACATTAAATTTATTGTAGCAGCAGCTCTTAAATAGCTCTCCATAAAACATTATTAAACTGAATAATTGGAAAGACAGACTTCTCATTTCAGCGCACAAAAAGATAACCACCAAAGGGATAAAATGTTAGTCTGATGTCTATAGGGAATTTTCAAGCACAATCCTAGCTTATTTTATGGCTGTATCTGTTCTAAAGTCAGGATGACATCTGTTTGTTATGCCGTTAAGTGGCCATCAGTCAGGGTAAGCATTCTTCAATAAATGCACCACCGAAGAGGCTTGTTAACAATAAAACTTCATTAGAAAAAAAAAAGGGGGGGGGAATTTCTAGATGTGACATTAATTTTTTAAAAAACTCTTATTTCAAAGTTATGCATAGTATTTCTGCCTATTTTACTTGTCTTGTAATGATTGCATGTGACAGGCCTGTCATAAGTTTCGAGTACAGCAGATGAGATGCACCACTTCCTCTTTGGACACTGGTACATCTATGGAGAGCATAGACTGTCCAACACATTTACATGAATACGCTTAAATCTGTGCTTAGGGATAGTTCCACAAAAGGACTTTGGTGACTATATAGAACTTAGATAGGACTTTGACACTTAAATCCAATATTTTGATTCTTTAAACTCCTATACCAAGGTTGCCAAGCTGCAGCAAGTGTCATAGGCAGCTATGTGTGGCATGTGGCAGATTAGAGAGAGGAGAGGCAGCACATTGGCAAATAGGGCAGAGGGCAGAAAGCAGACCACCAGATCAGTCAGGGAGCAAGGAGAAGTAGAAAGCAGAACAGCAGTTTGTTCAGGGAGCACAGAGCAGAAACCTGAGCAGTAGATTGGGTAAAGAAAAAAGGATCAATGTGGCACCTGGGGATAACTTGTAGCATGCCTGCCAAAAAAGTTTTGCCCTCCATGGCCCTACACAGTTGCTACCTATCCCTGGAGGTACCTGAAATCCATATATCTAAGTTTTCAATATTAAAATTCCCCAGGCACCTTAAGATCTACCCAGATGCACTTCAGTCTTGACAGTGCTGATGTCTTCCCTAGGTCCTTTTGGGATAACACCTACCTCACCCAGGGCCTTGATCTGATGGGGTGTTCTTGAAGCTTGCCTACCAGATCAAGTTTCACATAAAGCACAATGGCAGCTTCTGCTCTCTTTCAAGCCATGGTGAAAAAGTTTCTTCCTATAGAAGAGCTCAGTAGTTATAACATCCATCTGAAAAATGGGAGAACTGGATTTAATTCCTCTACCTGAAAATTCAAACTGACAGCTCTTGCCTCCTAGAAGAATACTCTAATCAAGACTGTAGGTTGTTTCAGAGGATCACTCATCTGGGAGAGAGGGGTCTTAAGTTACAGTCTTTTTTTTCCCCCCCTAGCCTGGTTATGTATTTTATATTAAGCGGCCATTGGGTAAAATATATAAAAGGCCTTGAATAGAGATTGAAACCCCAAACTCTACCCTGTTCAGTAAGCATCCTTTGCACTTGCTGACCAACAATTTTTTAGGTCTGCCATATGCCATGGGACAGTTTCAGCCGGAAGGACAGAGAATGCTTCCATCCCAGAATAGTGTATAGCCCTGTGCTATGGGATTTTCTAGCTGTGACCTTGAATCCATTCAAATGAAGGAAGGGATTGGAGTCTCCTACTTTCTAGATCAGTGTTCTAACCACTGAACTACTAAAGGGGGAAGAGAGGTACAACTTCCTCTCAGCATCCATAAATCACTGTCTTTCCTATATGCCTAGGGTGAATGAAGCTGTTTAAGCTGATCCTCCTTCCCCCAACACACCTTCAATGCACCATGTCTAGACTAATACAAGTCTTAGAAATCAAGCACCTCCATCCAAACTGTGATTTTAGACCAAAAAATTAAATACAGTGATATTCATGGGCTTATATTATATTGTCACAGACCATCAAGTTGTAACTGATGTTTTATAGACAGCCCATACTTTGAAAGGTCGGCTGCTGGAAACATCAAAAGATTTGTAGCTGAGATAAAATAAAATTTAGCCTATCCACCTAACTCATGGGTTCCTGTTGCTGAGTTGAGCTATCTGGTAGGATAAAAATTTATATTTCAGTGTTGTTCTGGTCACTTGAAGTTTGATCAAATTAATTTGCAAGGATTCTCAAAAAAAAATGTTTTATGCAAAAACGAAGATAATATTTGACATATGGGCTAGGTAGAGACATTCCTTTTATTGGTATAAGAGATCAGAAACCAGTCTATACGTGTAACAGAACAGAAATTCAGCACACAAACTAGTTTAAAAATGGTGGAACCCAGTCTAAAATTTGCCACCCTGAAAGATCAGATGTGTGTTCTGTTCACTACTGAGCTAAACTACATTGCTTACAGAAAACCATGCAACTTAGATCAATTTTGGCTTGGGCTTTTTTAATGTCTATACCTTGCCATAAAGGCACTAGTAATAACAGATTTAATAAGGGCTTTCCTGTCTAAGTAGATAATATAAATCTATACATTGTTTGGTATAAGTGAACTTAATCTGGATTTGTACCACTCTTATCAGGTGAACCTTTGGCTTTCTGAAATTTTCCTTCACGGTCCACATTCTCCTGCTTCTTCAGTTGTTTCACAAGTATTGCACTTCTCTGAATTCCACAGTTTTGTCCATGGCAACAGGCAGAAACACTGAACTGCTGCAAAAGTGATTCCTTTATGTTGCTAAAATTGCAAGTCCAGGGACTTGATTTCTAGGTGATCTTTTGGTTAAAAAAAAAAAAAAAAAAAAAATCAGATCTAATTTTTAGATCATTAATTGCCCCTTCAATAATACATATTACCCCATTTATAATTATTTTCCATTATCACAATTGCATTTGAGCAATACAAATCTTTATTCAATTTTGCCAAGGGCTGCTCTTACAAAAACATGTTTTACTTATTAATAGCATTGGCATATTCCATAGGTGGACTTTTTACAAGCGCTCATTATCCTAGCTAAGAGTTTTCTAGCAAAAGATCCCATGCATATTTGATAGCTATTGATAGCATGGGCCCTGAAAGTCAGAAGCCAGCATTTCTTCTCAATAAAAACAACGACATATTATCTTCCGTAAATAAGGAGCTTCAAAATGCAGAGGTTTCTGATGACTCAGACATCATTTTAAAATATTTGAATATTGTAAGTTCTTTTACAAACTGTTGATGATAAAATGCATTGGGTTACCCAGGACCAGAATGCAGAATTGCTCTAATTCTCCCTCTGCTTCACTTAATTCTCCTCAGAGACCAGCTGTTATGAAAAGCAATGTTTTTAGTATCTTTCAGGATAGAATCAAACCCAAATGGGTTATTTAATTATTTACTATCTTTTCACGGACTTCTAACATCCGTTTTCTGGGAAAATTTGCTGATCAGTTTCACCAGTGCTCAATATAGACACAATGGGTGCTTCCACACATGCAAGCACATTCACTTGCAGCAGCTCAAATAGAAGCAGTGCAAATTTGAGCTGGGGCTTTTTGCCTCAGTGCACATGCTCAGACATGCACTTTGGTGTGAGGCAAATTGTGCCATTCGGGGCAAAATAACCCTGCCTGGCTCCTCTCAGATCTGCAGCCAAGAAGAGCTAGAGCCTGGGGCCAGCACCTGTACTGACCCCAGCAGTATAAAAAGCTACCCTGTGCTGGCCACAGCAATATAAAAACCTGCCCTAACAAGCAGCTCAGGACTACTTCTCAGGAGCTTCTGGGGGAAAAGCTTCTGGAAGGTTAGCCACACCCCTTCTTGTCCCAGGCTGCTGCTGCTTCAAGCTTAGTTTCAGGAGCTTCTGGGGAGAAGGTGGCCAGGCCCTTTCCTGCCTCTGGCTACTATTAGCTCCTGGCTTACTCTCAGAGCTTTTGGGGTAAATTAGTTGCACCCCTTCTTACCTTGGGCTGCTGCTGTTGCTGCCCCCACCCCAAGGGGGGGAGGGTCCTCTGCTGCATGCTTCTGCCCCTCCCACTCAGAGAGGGGCCCACTGCACTGCACCGCACCCCATCAGCACACCCCAGCTTCTGCACCCCTGTTCCAGCCTTCTGCCCAGCCCACCGCCACGCCTGTGGGCCCCTCCCCCACCACTACTGCCAGAGTCTAAAGGTACCTTGCCTGCCCCAGCTGCCTTGGCAGGCCACCCCCACCTTCACCTTCACTTTCACCAGAAGCACACCTTGAGTGGCTGAACTGGACAGCTCCTACCATCACTACTGCTCTTGCTGCCATTATTTCTGCTGCTGCTCCCTCCCTCTCAGGAGAGAGGGAGATTCCCTGCTGCACCACCTGATACCACACCTGCACTGAATCACTTCCTAATTGACTGACTGCTCCTACCCTCCCCCACACCTAAATCAGGATCAGATACAGTGAGGTGTCTTCCTGCCTACTGCTCTGCTGCTGAGCACCTGGCTGGAGGCCTGAGGGACTTCTGGACACATATTCCACAAACAAAGCCCCTCCACCACTGCAGCCATCTTTTACATCTGCCTCAGAAGCCTTCCCTGTGTGGTTTTTTGTAGCTCAGTATATTTCAGTCCCCTCCCTTCCTAACCCTCTTTCCCCCTCCCCAACTTCCCCCACTTGCCACCTCCCAGCCCCACACACCCCTGGGGACAGTTCTGGGGCTGCCATATGCCTGCTTCCCCCCCCCCCCCCCACCCAGCAGCAGGAGGCAACACAGGGCTGTGTGATCCAGGCTTCATAAGTGTTGAATGGATCCTGCCCAGTCCATCCAAGGCCATGCATTAGCAGGCCAGGCCACATCCATTCTGCGTGTACAGAGCCCAGGTCTCACAGAACTGCAACACTGCTAACTGTGCCTGCAGCACAGCCACAGCCACACTACCTGCTGCTGGCACTGCAGGAGCTGGGTGGCAGGGGGCAGGTATGTGGCATCCCCCGCTCAAGCTCCTCCACATACCCACCCACTGGGACATGCCCCCCCACTGCTTCCCACAGCTCCCAATAATCCCCTCCACTCTCAACACCCCCCCCCAACATCCCCTTGCCACTCCTTACACCCATAAATCCCCCTATCCCATGTCCCTAACTTACGTTTGACAGTGCCAGGGCAGCAGGAGCACCACAGAGACGCTCTGGCCGGAAACCAGAGTCTCTCTCCTGGAAGACCAACTCCCAGGTTGCCTCCAGGTACAGTCTGGGACTGGGCCTTGCCCCACTGTTCAGTGGTGCAATTTTTGTTGACCAAGTGGTCTAATTTTGCCGCCGTGCTGCATATTTGCATGGTTTGCATTCCTGCACATGCGTCTTGCAGTCTCAAAGGAGTTTGAGATACTTCAAGATGCGCATGAGTGCTCATCTGGATGCGCCCAATGGGTGCATCTACACATGCAATTACTGCAAAACAAACTCTGCAGCTGTCTGAACCAGACTAAACTGTTCCCAGGTTCAGCATCTAAACATGTGCCTGGGACAGCAGCAATTTGAGCCAGAGCACATCAGGATGAGACTAGCAGGAGGCATGGGGGCTTAGCTCCGGAATCCAGATGTTGGCATTGGGTAGCAAAGGGGGTGGCAGGAGGCAGGAGTCTGGCCCCCAGCTGGCTGGGCTCAAATTTGCAGCCACAGTAACAGTTGACATATGTGTTTGATCGCAGTTAATTACTCCAACATAAGATAACACTGTCCCCAACAGTACCATTTTATGGCAGAATGAATTAGTTTACTGTGCCCAAATACCAGTGTACATACAGGGGGTGACACTTTACTACAGAGTTAATTGGTCTACTCCACAGTAAAGTTCACATGTAGTTGCACCCAATCCGATGCAATATACCTAGATACAGGTTGGCAAGTCCCAGCATTCATGCCAAAGCATAGCACACAAGGCCATTTTGCTCAGCACACCACAGCAAAAGTTCTGGGCAGCTGCTGCCAGCAGCAGAGCCTGGGCTGCTCACAGCAGGGAGCCAGGTGGCTACAAGCCATGCTGCAGGCAGTGAACCTCTGACTTAGATTCTTCTGTACTTCAGACTTCAGCCAGACTTTTCAGGACAAAACACTTTATGGAAGCAGAGTTTCTCTGACGGGCTGATGATTTCTTCTTGACAGTACAAAGAGGGTCAGACATCCTTGCTGATGTTACCAAATCTTTCAAAAGCCTTTGACAGAGTGATCCATAAGGTGCTATTTACCCATCTGTAGAGCACAGAGGGGTCTTCGCAATTACTGTTGAATGACAACATCTACAAAGTATTTCAGCAGCTGTACAAATGATATTCCCTACACCTTCTAAGTGTAGTAGATAACCTACTTATATTAAATCTATGCTCCACTCTTTACAGTTTTTGGTTGAAAGTAAAAGTTCCAGTAACACCCTCCAAAGCCTTAGGATCTGGACTGGTAGCATCTGGCTACCTCTTGCAATCATCTCTGCTTCCTTAACTCCTCCAGTTTGCATTCATCTGGATTATTCTATGCAAATACCTGATTAAATTCAGGTCCAAGGCTTGCTAGAAGGGGACCCAACCAAAACCTTACTTATACCAGAGAATATCTGGTGCTATTAAGGAACTTTATTTCTGGTAGAACCCACTTTAAAATTGATATTTTAAATATTTGCTATTGAATTTTAAATATTAAAAAACACGTACACAACTTGAAAACAACAAATAAAAGGCATAACACAAAGTAATACTGATGGGCTATTTAATAATATACTTTATGTCCCCTGTAGGTCCATACAATGTACTACCTGACTATCTTGAAAACTTTAAACAGATAAGATTCCTTAGAGCAGAAACCAAAACATTACTAGTGTTTAAAAAAAAAAAAAGGTTAAGAGAGATTCACTTATATCAGTGCAGGAGAAGGTAACTAACAGTATTTTGTAATTCCCTTTGTAGTTTCAGGTGTAAGAGTTCTCAAGCTTGCCTGCATGCAATATGTAAAGGGCCTCTTCCTTAGCTACTTTTAATCAGTATAGCTCTATTGATTTGAATGGATTTACATCAGTTAAGGAGCTGACCTAGAGTGGTTTCTTTTTGTCATAGGGCCAAAGAGGCAGTATGAGTTTACACAGCCATTCATGTGTAAAGTGTATCTGTAGGTCCTTGCACGATTCAGACCTCAGAAATTGTAACTGGGTGTTAATTCACTCGTCTGTTTTTCTTTCCTCACATTTCTGTCAAATTTTAAGGAACAGCTTCCATAGTGAGGTAAGTAATATTGTAAGATATTTTCATATGGTTAATTTCATGCTTGGTAGCAAACCAAGCAGCAGTACTAAGTCCCTAGGGCAATTCCAGAGTAGTTCAGTCAGTAAGGTGTAGCACTAACCTTTATAACAATTTTCTAAAAAAACCCTCAGAAGATTATGAATGCAGTGCTGCATGTGGCACACTTCTGTGCTCTTGCTGCAGTTGCATTGGTTTTAACGGTGCTCTGAGCCACCTAATAAGCAAAAAGTTTCAGGATCACACTAAACCTATTACTAAAATATCCTTCCCACCATGTCCAACTTTGATCATTTTTAAAGTCGGAGATGTCTTTACTTCACACTCTAAGGGACCCCAAGCAATTCCTGAATTTTCTTTGGTCTTAAACTACAGTATTCATGGCAGGCATGGCTGGTGAACTCAGACTGGTGGGATGGGTGGAGCATCACACTGGAGAGGGGTGGGGTTTGCAGCTGGCCAGGAGTGGGGTGGGGTTTGGAGCTGGCTGGGAGCAGGGGAGGGGGAAGAGGGGTTGGAACCAGTTGGGAACCCCTGATCCTGAACGGCTGCAAACCCCACCCCCCCGCCCATCCCTGTGTGGCACTCCACCCACCCACCAGTCTGAGTTCACCAGCCATGCCCGATTCATGGATATCAGTTGTTTTGTTTAGCCTTGACAATGATATGAAAAAGAAAACAACACTTGGCCTCATATTCTAATATTATAAAAGCCTTAGTCTGTCTGTCGGTCTATAATGCTTTATTCACACTCTAATTGGTTGTCTTGGCAGCCAGAGTGCTTTGCACACACACGTGTTGCCATGATAGCAGGGACTGAGGGGCTAGAGCAGCAGGGACTGAGAGGCCCCCGTCATGGTGGCACCATCCCCACCATCCCTCAGCAGGACCAGAGTGGGGGAGAGAAGCCAGTGGCTCTGGCCTTGCACCCCTGCTCCATGGAGGTAGAGGAGGACAGAGGCAGAGGAAATGGGCCCACCCAATGCAGCAGAGGGGGGAAAGGGGAGTGGGGGAGAACAGGGCCAGATGAGAAGTGGAGGTAGGGCCAAATGTGGGGCTCTGTCCCCCCCTCCCCAGGACAGCAGGGACTGAGGGGCCAGAGTGGGGACTAAGTGGTTTGGTGAGGCCAGCAGTACTGGCCTCGCCTCTCCCTGCTGGCCCCTCATTCCCCACTGTCATGGCAGCACCATCCCCACTGTTCCCCAGCAGGGCCAGAGCAGGGGGGTGAGGCCAGTGGCACTGACCTCGCCCCGCTCCCCAGCCCTGCTCCTTGGAGGGAAAGGGGGAAGGGAGTGGGGTAGCAACAGGCCCAAACCCAATACAGCAGACGTATAGAGGGGAGTGGAGGAGGACGGGGCCAGATGAGAAGTGGGGGCAAGGGTGGGGCTGGACATGGGGCTCCATCCCTGCCTGCTTCCCCCCCCCTTGATGGCAGGGACTGAGAGGACAGAATGGGTGGGCGAGGCACAGGAGCGAGTGTAGGGGGGGTCCCACAGGGCCAGAGGCAGAGTGGCAGCAGCGTGGGGCATTGGGTGGTGGCACTCTATCCTCACCCACCCACCATCATTCTTGATGGGCAGTTGGCTAGTATTATATTAATACTGGCCAACTATGGAATTATATCTGACCTGGGGATTGATGCACATATATTGTCTGTGTTCAGAAAGCCACTTTGAAATACAGTCCTGAAAAATTATAAATTAATGTTTGAATTATAAAATCAAAATAATATAGAAAATGGTTTCTTTGGACCAGGTCTTTATAGAAAGACTCTCATTGACTTCAATGAGTCTTTCAATCAGTTCCTCAGAGACTCAGACAAAACTTATCGTACTTACGGTAAGAACTCCCATCAGATTTTATGGGCTTCAGAGAGAGCCTTAATGAGTGGGAAGAGCTTTCCAAATAGTCACACTGAAAACGAAAGGCAAAATGCCCTTAATATTCATAATGATAAACAGCATCTCACAGAAAAATAACCATTTAGATTTCCAGAAGTCGTTGGAGATATGTTTTAGTATTTTAACTGATAAAATGATAATTCATACAACATAAAATACATAAATATAAATTAATAGAATTATTGCATACTGTTTAATAAAGAGGTCATTCTCTGGTTATGCATAGACAGTTGAATAGATACATGCTCATACTAGCTACTGAGTACTGTTCTGAATAGAGCAGGGTATAAGTCAAAATAAATAGGTTTAAAAGTCATTCAGTACTTCCCTAATATTACTTTTCCATACACATAATGGCTGTAGTTACTAGGGCTGCATGAAGATTTGGTCGCTGATTAGATTCAGCAGATTTGGCAGCTGAAACATCGAATCAAGAGTACCTTTAAATCGCTCCAAATTGATTCAGAGATATTTGATGATTTGGACATAGACACAGCTTTAATGTTTTTCTATACACCTCAAGGTACCAGGCAGCTTGTGAATGCCGAGATGGTGGGGCAGATGGAGTGTCCAGAAGCACTTCCAGGTCTGCCGTAGAGCACATGGGGGACTGCCCCCCCATTCCCCGGTTTGGTGACTAGTGCCTCCTGGGTCTGGGGGGCACTCAAGGTCCCCCTGTGGCCAATCACCAAACCGGAGGGGCATGAGAGGACCCACTCCTGGGTCCGCTGCCAAGCACGTGGACAGCCCCTCCACACTCCTGTTGGATGCTCCATCTACCCCACCATCTCAGCATTTATGAGCTGACCTAGTACCTCAAGGTATGTAGATAAAACATTTAAAGCTGTGTCTATGGCCAAATCACTGATTCTCTGAATCAGCACCAAATGTTCAGACTTGGCTGAATTAAATCAGGACACTGATCCGAATCAATTAATCAAATCGCTGTCCCCCGAATTGGGCTGAATCCAAATTGAATATGGCCTGCTTCGCACAACCCTAGTAGTTACCACAGAAATGTTATTAGATTATAAGGTGATCTTTGGAATTGTAAATGGGAACAGATATGTATGAGAATCTCTTCACTGAGATGTGGGCCATACTATGGAAAAAAAGAGGGACCCCCTGAATTAAGAAATGTCCATTATTGTTTGTAATGTAGATTACCAGAACATACAAAGCATGCTATTAATCAGGATCTAAATTCTCTTCCTATCCACTCATGACATTTCCTTTTAGTAACTCTAAGGTACTAAAGTTCTAAGTACAAGGCAGCATCTGTGGTAATTATGACATTTCAGCATTAATAATAAATTGACATGCATTATACTACAGAATAAATCAAACGGATCATCACTAACTAATGAATAATAAGATTATTAGAATATTGTAAAGTCCTTAGCAAGTATGACGAGATTTTTTTCCAATTTAAAAAAAATTGAAACATAATTTAATTGATTCTATGATAAATTTCATTTAACTAATACATGATATTTTATCATCAGCATAGCCTGGGCTCATTAATGTCATCTGTATTTCCCACTAATTGTATTACATATTATACAATGTAAAAAAAAGTTGGCAGAAAGCCCAATCCAAAACCATATTCCAATACAAGGTTTTGGGGTTTTTTATTTTTAGCTTATCCAAAACATGAACATTTTCCATTAATTTTTATTACAATTATATTCAGTAGAAGAATCTTAATCAATTGATGATTTTATTGGATTTGCTGTAAAAGCACATAATTTTGAAAGATCTTACTTGCTTTCAGGAATAGGAGGATTTTCCCTGCAAGTGAAACTATCTTTCAGAACAGCCAAAATATTTAAAGACAATCTCCATGTGTTAAGTATTTTTCAGCTTTTGAAAACTACTCAGGCTAGGTTTGTTAGAAGGGACTAGGCCTCAAGTGAGCGATTTTCAAATTTGTCCCAGACTCAAAAAAAAAAAAAAAAAAAAAGAATATTCAGTTTCTAGCTGCACTACAGACTTTGTAGGCCACTGTTGTATATGGCACCATAGACCAGGTGAAAACAGACTTCATAAATATTCCTTCCCTGCATAAAAGTATTTTTGTGGGGGGAAAAAAGAGGTGGAAGCAGTTTACAACACCTCCCCACAGTAGGCTTTGTCAAAGGAGAAGTAAGTTTTGGCTGTAGTAGGCTGTCTTCCAGCTATTCATAGTGGACATTGGAAGCTAGTAAGACCACTGCTGAAAATTCAGGCGTACTGAAAGTTTGGTAATGCCAGGAAATCTTTTGAGGAAAAGAAAAAAAAGGGTGAAATTGTGTTATAGGAAAAATGTATTTTGAGAGGAAGAGTGTAAATACAATTATGCAGAATTTACTGTTTTAAATAGCATGGATATGTACATTTCAAATGTTTACATCAGTCTGTGAAAGAAAAAAAAAGATTTAGGCCCATAAAAATCTGTATGAAAGATTTTTGTTATTAGAACTTTTATGCAGATTTGCTCTTGATGCATTTAGGGGAACAAGTGCACCAGGTTTAAAGCTATTGCTTCATTAAGCTTAGCCCAATGTGTATTAATTTTTCAGAAGGTCATCTGGCACTGTATACTTAGCTGGTCTTTAATTCTCATTTTAATTTAACTTTGGATCTTCTGGTAGATCAATTTTACAACATGGCTAGGGAGCTGGACAAGTTGAAGTATGATTACTGCCTGGCAAAACCAATATCAAAGCCATTTCATTTTTAATAACTGTGCTATATGTAATGGATCTGATCTCCAACATATATTGGACAAAATATACCAATAATAGCTGCATTCTTTATCTACCCAGGTGGTCCCTGATTTGTTTTGTGTATTACATTATTTTCATTGCAGGTTTTGAAAGAACAGGAAAACAATCCCATTCAAAACTATCTGGGGTCTCTTATTGTGACACCAAGATGAGGGGAGGGTAAACAAAACAAAAAGGAGCAAAATTGAGTGAATAAAATCTCATTTGCTTTTAAAATCAGTTTTGTTTAGCTTAGGATCACAACAATTACTATGTATTAATTGTAATTGTATAGCTATTACATGATGGCATAGTAAAGATTATTTGGGTTCCTTAAAAGTAGATTTCAACACCTAAAGAGGTATAGATTTCTTTTCAGATTAACTTTAAATCAGAAAGTCCTGGGTTTAAAATATTTGTTCTTAGGATAACGGCAACATTCTTAAAATATCTATTATGTTTCAAGTAATTGAAATATGCTTTCAGTCTTAACTCATCTACTACAGTTTCTAATCTCAAAATGAAACAAGCAAGTGGTTTTGGATTTCTAAGAGGCAATGATAATCACAAATTCTTCTTTAGACATTTGTCCACACAGGTCCAGGATCTGCCTTTCTGTCTATAAACACCACAATCCATCATCTAGAGCACCTACACATGTGCAAAGAGGCTGCTTTGATACACTGCAACTACAATGCAGAGCCGACTCTATTAATTGAGGCTGCTGGAGCATGGCAATTACCTTGGTCCAGCAGATACCATCACCACGTGCATCAGCGTCCCCACACTGAATAATGGTGGTGGGGGCACTTTAAATCTGGTTCAGTGAGCTTTAGTTAAAGCGCCCACACCATTTTTCAGTGTGGAGATGCTGACTTGCATGACACTCTGGGCATCTTAATTAGAATGGTTCTCAGAGCCACTTTTAATTAAAGTGCCCCCTAACCCCCCACACCCACTGCCTCCCACAACATGTCTATAAATGACCTTAGGTGCCGCAGACATTTTCAAATCCCTGTTTGGTTGCCACCAAACCCTGAAGTCACCCCACAAGCCTAAGTTTATACTGACTGCCTAAGTCCCAATATTATCTCACAGTTTAGTAACTCACTGGGGTTTTGGCTTCACCTAGGGCTCGAAGTCCCCAAGTGGGAGTCTCAAACCAAGTATTCACTGTCCTGTCTTGCCAACATTCTTCATAATCCCATAAATATTCTCAGTCTTAATAACTACTGTTTCCCCATGTCAGGAAAACCTGAGGCTGGCCACAGAGAGGGGAGAGAAAGCAGATAGCTTACACCAAAGAACAGCTAAAGAGAGTGAGCAGAAGACAGCAAGAAATTACTTAAGCTGATAAGAAATGGGTCACTCAAATAGCTGAATGCATTTAGGAGCATTTCTTACTCAGACTTGTACAGCTGTTGCCTACTTCTGTACAGAGGGCTAACACAAGGCACTTACCATTTAAGACTTCTCTTATGCCAGCCCTCCACAAAGGACTTGGTTAATCAAGGTAACAATTAGTGTGTCAGGTATGTTGATGCAGCCTTGCCTGATCAAGAATATGTAGCAGGTGCCTCATCTGCAAAGATAGCAAAAGGGCACATAAGCCCCCTCGGCTCTCCAGGGAACTAGCAGAGCTCCTGTGACTAAAAACAAATGCCTACTAAGGATGGAGAACAGGATCCAACTCCAAGGAGGAATATTCCACACTGGTCCAGTCCTGCAGGGAGCGAACCAGGAAAGCTAAGGCCACAACAGAACTCCAACTAGCTACAAGTATCAAGGACAATAAAAAGTCCTTTTTTAGATATGAGGGGGGCCAAAGGAAAAGCAAGGGCAACAATGTCCTACTGGTTTAGCAGGGGTCCAACTGACAACCGGCACCCAGAAAAAAGCCAACCTATGAAATGGGTACTTTGCATCTGTCTTTCATCAGTCCCATGGGACACCCCTGCCTATTACAGGACAGGGCAGCCTGGGTGAGAGAGATTCCCTGCCCTCCATCAATGATGAGCTCATGAAGGAACACCGAGAGGGTGGACACCTTTAAGGTCAGCCAGCCCTAACAATCTACACCCCAGGGTACTCAAGGAGCTGGCAAGCATCATAGCCCAACCTCTGGCACGGATCTTTGAAAACTCCTGGTGCTCCAGTGAAGTGCCTGAAGACTGGAAGAAGGCCAGTGTGGTGCCTATCTTCATGAAAGGGAGGAAAGTGGATCTGGAAAACTACAGGCCCAATCAGCCTGACCTCTATTCTGAGAAAGGTCTTAGAAAACTTTGTTAAGGAGGCCATTCTTAACAGACTGGCTGACGGCAACATCTTGAGGGATATCCAGCACGGGTTGGTTGTGGGTAGGTCTTGCTTGACTAATCTCACTTTTATGACCAGGTGACCTATCACCTGGATAAGGGAGAAGAGATTGATGTCATATATCTTGACTTCAGAAAAGCCTTTGATCCGGTATCCCATGATCACCTCTTGGAAAAACTGGCCAACTGCGGCCTCAGGTCCACCACAATCCACTGGCTGGGGAATTGGCTCGGTGGTCAGACCCAGGGGGTGGTGGGTGACGGAAGTCAATTGTCATGGTGCCCAGTAGGGTCCCCCAAGGCTCTGTCCTTGGACCTATATTGTTGAACATTTTCATTAATGATGTGGACATTGGAGTCAGAAGTGGACTGCCAAGTTCGCCAATGATACCAAACTCCAGGGAAAAGCATCCACACCTGAAGACAGGAGGCTGATTCAAGCTGAACTTGACAGGCTCAGGAAGTGTGTGGATGACAACCTGATGGTGTTTAACACTGAAAAATGTAAGGTTCTAGAAGTCTGCAAAAGAACCCTACTTCCAGCATCAACATTCTGCAAACCTGAAACTTGGCATTTCTGACAATGTTAATTCAGGTCTAAAAATGCTGATTTGTCAGATTTAAACTTAAGTTCTAGGAGGACAGGCTTTTGATGGGGTTTCCTTTAGAAACAACATTTCAGTACATAATGGGTGCTATGTGAATGCAGGTAACACTGTTTTATTACTGACGCATGTGTTTTTAAAAAACAAAGAGATGAATATTTTATATTACTTTTAGCTTTGGTCTTCTAATGTCAAGAACATTATCATCATTTTTTGCAGTATGACTAACCTCTTTACATCAAATAAAGGTTTAAAATTCTGTCTCTGGCTGTTAAATATTTTTAGCTGATGTCAGCTCTGCATTTCTCTTTTAAAGTCCTGCATCAGTTATAGAAACTTGTAAAAGGACATTCTCAAATTAGATTTCAATGGTAAAAATGTTCGTGTTCTTGAGTATAACAATACTTGACTAGAGAGCAAGAATTTAATCAGTTTCTTAATTTTCTCTAATGACTGGGAGGAACTGTCATAGTACTTGCATGGTCTTCCACCACAGGACAATATTGGATAGTAAATGGGTATGTATCAGAACTAGCACAAGAACCACTTTTTAAATACTCATTTTTAATAGCTGTAACGTAAGTTTTATGTAGCTGATAATAAATCCACCAAAAAAACTATTTGCCACAAGAGTTACTCTAACTTGGCTGATAATAGCCCTCTGATCCCTTCCATATCTATTCTGGGGGGGAAAAAATGGTTTTCAACAAGAGACTTAAAGAGCAAAGTCATCTTAGCTCACCAGAAAGAAAACAGCAAGGCCACCTGATTATAATGTACATTAATGACTACTAATCGAGGGCTCATTAGTCTAGCAGAACTCGTAACAAGAACCAATGCCCAAACATTTAAGCCAGAAACATTCAAATTAGAAGTGATTTATGGATTTTTAATAGTGAGAGTGAGTAACTGAGGGAAGTGCTGGATTTTCCATCTCTTGACATTTTCAAACCAAGCTCGGAAACTTCCACCATCTACCATCACTTTGGAGGAAACCAGGAGATGAACTGCAGACAACTTCCTAGACCAACTCAAGAATCTTCTCACCAGCAGGAGAATCCTCAGCTGCCCTCTTTAAGCAATTTTCTGGATCCCTAACAAATTTCCTGAGGGACCAGTTCTTGTTAACAGAGATGAAAAAAAAGGCATTTCTAAGCCAGGCTGTTCTGGAGTTCTAATAGGTCAAAGAGATAATGTTGTCTTGTTTCTTTCATAGATCTCTTTCAACTGGACCCAGACTTCATAGATCCTGTTATTCATAGATTTCATAGACATTAGGGCTGGAAGGGACCTCGGGAGATCATCAAGTCCAGCCCCCTGCCCAAAGGGCAGGAAGTCAGCTGGGGTCATAGGATCCCAGCAAGATAAGCATCCAATTTACTCTTGAAGGTGTTCAATGTAGGCGCTTGAACCACCTCCGCTGGCAGACTGTTCCAGACCTTGGGGGCTCGGACAGTAAAGAAATACTTCCTAATGTCCAGCCTGAAACGGTCTTGCAGGAGTTTGTGACTGTTCGACCTCGTCATCCCTTGGGGCGCTCTGGTGAACAAAGGTTCCCCCAGATCCTGGTGGTCACCCCTGATAAACTTGTAGGTGGCCATCAGATCACCCCTGAGCCTGCGCTTTTCCAGGCTAAAGAGTCCCATGGCTCTCAGCCTGTCATCGTAAGATCTGTTTTCCTGACCTCTGATCATGCGCGTGGCTCTCCTCTGGACTCTCTCAAGCTTCTCCACATCCTTTTTGAATTGTGGAGCCCAAAACTGGATGCAGAACTCCAGCTGCGGCCTCACCAAGGCCGAGTACAAGGGGAGAATGACATCCCGGGATTTGCTCGAGAAGCATCTATGGATGCAAGCCAGCGTTTTGGTCGCTTTACTAGCCGCAGCATCACATTGCAGGTTCATGTTCATCTTGTGGTCAACAATGACCCCCAAGTCTCTTTCTTCTGTAGTCCTATCCAACGTAGCACTGCCGAGCCTATAAGGAAGCTGCAGGTTTTTCCTCCCAAGATGGAGAACCTTGCGTTTTTCTGTGTTAAACATCATCAGGTTCTCGTCTGCCCATTTGCTGAGCTTATCCAGGTCAGCCTGGATCACCCACCTATCTTCTGGCGTGGATGCTTTGCCCCAAAGTTTGGTGTCATCGGCGAACTTAGCCAGTCCACTCCTGACTCCAGTGTCCACGTCGTTAATGAAGATGTTGAATAGGATGGGTCCCAGGACAGAGCCTTGAGGGACCCCACTGGTCACAGGGCACCACGATGAGTGACTGCCATCAATTACAACCCTCTGGGTCCGACCACGGAGCCAGTTTCCCAGCCAGCGGATCGTGGTGGAGCCAAGGCCACAACTGGGCAGTTTGGCCAAGAGGTGATCGTGGGATACCAGATCAAAAGCTTTTCTGAAGTCAAGATATATGACATCAATCTCTTCTCCCTTGTCCAGGTGATAGGTCACCTGGTCATAGAAGGAAATGAGATTGGTCAAACAAGACCTACCCGCAACAAACCCATGCTGGCTATCCCTTGGAATGTTAGCCTGGGCCAGTCCCTCAAGGATGGCCTCCTTAATAAACTTTTCTAAGATCTTCCCCAGGATAGAAGTCAGGCTAATGGGCCTGTAGTTAGCCGGATCCTCCCTTTCTTGAAGATCGGCACCATATTTGCCTTCTTCCAGTCTTTGGGCACTACACCAGAGCACCAGGAGTTTTCAAAGATCCGTGCCAGGGGCTGGGCTATGACACTCGCCAGCTCCTTGAGTACCCTGGGGTGCAGATTGTCAGGGCCGTCTGACTTGAAGGTATCCAGCTTCTCAAGGTGTTCTTTCACGAGGTCAGCATTTATGGAGGGTAGGGGATCCCCATCACCCGAATCTCCCTGTCCCATAGCAGGCATGGGCGTCCCATGGGACTGATGAAAGACTGACACAAAGTACCTATTTAATAGGTTGGCTTTTTCCTGGGTGTCAGTTGCCAGTTGACCCATCTGGTTTAGCAGGGGTCCAACATTGCCCTTGCTTTTCCTCCGGCTCCCCACATATCTGAAAAAGGACTATTTGTTGTCCTTGATGCTTGAAGTTAGTTGGAGTTCAGTTGCAGCCTTGGCTTTCCTGGTTTGCTGCCTGCAGGACCGGACTAGCACAGAATAATCCTTCTTGGAGGCGGATCTGTCCTCCATCCTTTGTAGGCTTTCCTTTTTAGCCGCAGGAGGTCCACTACGTCCCTGGAGAGCCAGGAGGGCTGCTGTGCCTTCATGCTGCCTTTCCTCCATGTTGGAATAGATTTAGCTTGTGCATTGAGGATCACTTCCTTGAGAAGCAACCACTCTTCTTGAACTCCCATCTCCCTGGGGTCATGGTCCCTGAGGGCCTGACCGACAAGCCTCTTGAGCTTGTCAAAGTCGGCTTTTCTGAAGTCAAGGACTTCTGTGTTGCTGACTGACTTGCCAGCTTTACGGCAGATGGTGAAGGTGATCAGCTCGTGGTCGCTGTTGTGAGGGCGCAGCGGCTAGGGGCGGCCGTGAGCTCCCTAGCGCCGCCTACCGTCACGTTAGGGTGACGTAGCACCCTCAGAACCTCGCCCGCCACGACTTTGATGGTTAAATATATAATGTGGAGGCTGCCAGTTTCCCTAATGGACGGTCTTATTGTTCGTCCCTATTCCAGACTGGGGATTCGATAAGCGTCCTGCCTTAAGGGCAATGCGTGCCTCCAAGCCTCCCCCTCAGCACGCCCCAAGCCTCGCAGCTGTTCTGGGGGACGCTTGTATGGTCCCTCGCCCCTCGGGTGCCCTTGTTCTCACTCTCGGGCACCGGGGCTCTTCCCCCACCTGGCGCCTCCTTGGGTCGGGCCCCAACCTCTAGCCCGTTTCCCGCGCCCTGGGCCTGTCACGCTGGTGCCCAGCTACTTGCTGGCGCCTCCTGGGTCGGCTCGCCAGCGCCGCTCACTACCGGCGCCCCCTGGGCCGGGTTCTAGCCGGCGCCTGGCTAATTGCCGGCTCTGCCTTGGAACTGGAGCGTTTTCGCCGCCCTAGTCTCGGCGCCCTTGGGCCGGCACGCTCTCGCCGCCCTAGTCTCAGCGCCCTTGGGCCGGCACGCTCCCTCCGCCAGGATCTCGGCTCTAACGCCGCCCTGGTCTCGGCGCCCTTGGGCCGGCTCACTCTCGCCGGTTATTCTCGCTCGCTCTGGGTCCTTGCCCCCTTTTGGGGCCTGTACTATACCCTCTGTGCTTTGCCCCTCTGGGGCCTTGCCCACTCTGGGGCCTTGCCCTCACTAGGGCTGACACCGCGCCTCGCGCCCTGTCTCTGCCCCGCTCTGGGCCTTGCCCTCTCTAGGGCTGACACTGCGCGCCTCGCACCCTACCTCTGCCCCGCTCTGGGGCCTTGCCCTCTCTAGGGCTGACACCGCGCCTCGCGCCCTGTCTCGGCCCCGCTCTGGGCCTTGCCCTCTCTAGGGCTGACACCGCGCGCCTCGCGCTAGGGGCACCGGCACTCGCAGCCGTGCCTGTCTCCTTGACCCTTCTCTGGGTCTGGTTGCCTCGCTAGGCCTAACACCGCCCTGATGGGCCGGGGTCTGTAACCCCACACACCGCGCCTCCCTGGCGCAATACGGTGCCTCCTTGGCACCGACAATAGTGCCCCTGGCACTGCGCCCCTACTGGGCACTGGGAACCCCCAAGCTGTGGGGGAGCTCCCGTGAGGCCTCCTCGCTCCCCTACAGCCTCACTCGGTCCTCCGGTGTAAACTGCAACATAACCTCAAGCCATCTGGCTGCAACATAAACAGAGGCTCCTCACGCCTAACAATAACTCCAAGCCCCGCCAGGGCTCTCAGTCCTACCTTCCATCAGGGTGATCTTGTTCCCCGCATCATCGCAGCCGGTTAGTGTGGTAAAGCAGCAACCACTAACTCAGGCCACTCAGCTCAGCCGCAGAGCTCCTGCTCCTGCGGCAGCCAGAAGGGAACTGTGTTTCCAGCTCCGGCCTCAGCTAGTTATAAAGGCCAGGCCCTGCCCTCTTCCGGCCATGTGACCACCTGGTTGTCCTGGCAACCAGGCACCTGGGCTGCCTGGGTGATTGGCAGCTCTGCCAATCACCCTCACAGTCACGGGGCACCTCTGTGACTCCGTGACAGCTGTCACCCAGCTTCCCATCGATCACTAGGTCGCCAATTAGGTCATCCCCCGTAGCCAGTAGCAGGTCGAGCAGCGCTTTGCCTCTCGTTGGCCCATAGACTTCTTGAGTCAGGTAGAGGTCATCCACGCACTAGAGAAAGCTTTGCAACCGCTTGGATTTTGCTGAGTGATCTTCCCACGAGATGTCTGGGTAATTGAAGTCACCCATGACAACCAAGGTCCTGGAGCAAGCGGCCTCAGTCAGTTCCCGGGTGAACTCCTGGTCAAGCTCAGGACTTTGAGTGGAAGGTCTGTAGTAGACTCCCACCGTTGTGTCCCCTGTGCCGTATTCCCCACGAATTTTTACCCAGAGGGTCTCTAGCTGTCCATGCTGGTCGCCAACAACAGCTTGCAGGGACATGTAGCTTTCCTTCACATAGAGAGCTACACCCCCTCACCTTTTGTCAACACGATCCCTCCTGTACAGGGTATAGCCCTCTATACCCGTGGTCCAGTCATGGGTGGAGTCCCACCAGGTCTGCGTTATCCCAATGACATCATAATTCTTTGCACTGAGCAGGAGGACGAGCTCCTCCTGCTTGTTACCCAGTTGTAGTGGAATGTTTTTACCCTGCAAAAGTTCATGTGTGTTAATTTCATTCTAGAATAGTTAAAGTTTTGGAGGACAGAGGTTAAAATGGATTTAAAGTTGAAAGTCAGTCTCATCTGTAACCACAGAAAAACTATGACGCTCCCATAATAGAAGTTATTTTAATTACCATAGCACAGCAGTATTGTTGAGTTACTTTGCCCTTCATTGAATAATTGCTTGGTTGCTTTATATAACGTGCTTATTTTTTTTTTTAAGTTACAAAGATTATTCAAAGGGGAAAAGTATTTCTGTGTTCCAAAATAGCAACAATGAATTTTACCTGCAGTTCAATTTCAGCTACTAACAAGAACTACACTTGTTGCTTTTATCTTGTGTCCCTGATATATAAATGTGACCTGCTGCTGACAAGAATCTATTAATGATTTGAGAACAAACCAGAGTTCTTTCAAAAACAGACAAACAAACAAAATAAACCCACACCATTTTTTTTCTGAACAGATTCAAGAACAGGTTTTCATTCTGTTTCTATGGAAGTGGTGTCTTTGAAAAATACAAAAAATGGAAATTGTATTTTGAATGATATAACCCATTTTGTATAAAACAGTAAGAGCATTACCATTTGTGTTATGCTAGAGGATGTGAACAGCCTGATCTAGCGTGGTAAACTAGCCATCTATACAGGATGTAAGCAGAATTTATGTATCAATGTTGCATAAAACAATCAAGTATCCCCCTGATCCAGTAGATACAAACAGGGTCTGTCTAGACATTCATTAATATGCCATAGTTACTGTGCATTAAGTTTAGTACTTGGATAACCAATTACTAAATCAATGCACAGTAACCCACGCTACTGTGCAGTAGTGCTGGCACACTTTTTTTCTGATGGTAACTGTGGAGTAGCCTAATATTACTGCTCAGTAGTACAGGTTTTGCCCAGCATACTACTGATCAGTGTTATTAGGCTACCCCACAGTTAGTGTCTCATGTAGAACAGCCCACGGTATAGTTGCCTGAATTAATTTGGCAACTACATTTTAGGCCGAGATGGTCCCTCATACCTAAACTTAACACATCATAGTCGAACTTAGGGTTGAAACAATGTTCTTAGCTGCCCAGACTGATGCAACTGTTAGACAGAGAGGACCCTTAATTCTGCATTTTTCCCCAGTCCACTAGATGTGCTAAGAGCACTCCTAATACAAGATAACATAATTGAGCTGAGTACAAAGCACAGAAGCCTTAAATTAGAGCCAGGATTATAGCATACCTCAGTCTAGGGGGATTCAAATTCTCATGTCCTACATCACATTTTAGAATAGTCTGAGCAAGATAGTATGTCATTCCACACTCCTGTTAAAGCCAAAACTCTAAAAGGATGCAAGAGTTATGGGGCCAGAAGGAGAGCAAACTCTGGGTACATACACATGCACTTTAATGCACAGTAGCCTATTTTACCGCATATTAAAGCATCATGGCAAAAACTGTGCTAATATATTAATGCACAATAAAAATTAGGCTACTGCACATTGTCATTAAAAAAACCATGTGCTTTTGCTACTGTGCATTAGGGCTGCCTAATGCGCATTTAGTTAAAACCTCACATTAGAGGAACTAAATTTAATGCACAGTAACAAAAGTACATTAATGAATGTGTAGACACACCCTTGTAGTCTGTAACTAAGTAACTGGGGTCTCTTCTGGGAAAGGTTCTGGCCATAGAATCATAAAGAAGTAGGGCTGGAAGGGATCTCCAGAGGTCATCTAGTCCACTGGCTCCCAACACAAGCTAATACAAAAGCAGATCCCGGGCAGGGATCACAGGGGGCAGCAGCAGCGAGAGCCACACAGACCATGTGCCAGGAGAGCCCCACAGGTGGGAGGGACAGAGCAAGGGGTGGACCCCCCACAACCCTGATTTGGTTGCCTACCAAGGTTGGGAGCCATTGATCTAATCTAACCCCTTGCCTGAGGCACAATCATTCCTATCAAAATTATCCCATACAAGCCATAATCTAAACTCTTAGTAAGTCTACCATCAACCCTGTCACAACATAGATCTAACACCATAACTGGTCACTGGTAAAGCAGAGAAACCATGGCAGCCAGTGTCCTGCTTCTATGAAATGTTGTCAATATATGCTCAAGAGATCCTGGGTAAAGGGCCACACCCACTGCTACAGAAGATGGCAAAACCCTCCACAGTCCATACTAATCGGTCCCTAGTTGCAAGATCATTTATGAATTTTGACATTAGAAAGTCAAAGAAGAACAGACAATCTTAAGGGTAGGGCATCTGCTCCATTAAATAATCCAATGAAGGCAGAAGTCCCTCCCCCACAAGGCAATAAACATAGGGTGCCTCTGTTTGCTGTTCTTCTGATGTGACTCTTGCATCCCTTGGTACACAGCTATCCATCTTTAACACATACACATACCCACACACACACTTCTATAGTCAGGTAGTTAGGGTACTCACCTCTCAGACTGAGGAGAGCCCAGAACCCAGATACACGACAGGCATTTCATTCGTGGATGAGTTCTCTAACACCAAGACATAATACAACAGGTGCTGGCGAGGAGTTGTGGTGGGAGAGGAAGCCGTTCTAACCATTCAAATAAGCACATGTCCTCAAGAGCACCCTGGATTCCACATCCCAAGTAGACAGACGCATCTAATATGCACTCCTGTGTCAAGTACTTACATTCTAGAGAGAGGAGTTCAGATGTATCCTTGCTGTGTGATTTCCTTTTGGCTAACTCTAGGTGATCCCCTGCTTAATGTTCAGGCTCTCCATAACATCATCTAAAGGCACCTTACCATTGACAGTACATGGAATCAAGCTAGGTGCCTAATGCAATTTCTTTGACTTCTGGGACCAGGCAGCTATGTTTAAGTATGCAAAGACTAAGCATGGAGATTCCTGAGGGGCGAACTTGAATTTTACCTTATGTCTACTTGCATTCTAAAGATAGTTCAAGCTGGATCCCAATAGCTGGAAAAAGTAAGAGCTGATAAAATGAGATTTCCTAGCTTATATTTTATTAGAAAAAAAAGATTACTATTAAGTTTAGATCACTGATAGAATTATAAATGCAAGACAGACAGTCAGTCTTATTGCTTTTTGCTTTAAAGTTATTATCTGGGTACTTTACTGAAAGAACTGAAAGCAACATTATGGTAAAAAGAGAACATGTCAAGTTTCAGAGTTTCAAAAAGGTCCAAGATGGTGTAACAGGTCGCCCCTCCCAGCACCATCTTCCTAGTACTCTGTGCCTTGCATGGGCACCCTTGGATCCTTTTTTGGGATTCTTATGTTCTGCCCTGTACTCATCTGCCATGTCTTTATGGAACTTAGGATGATGTTCTTGTGAGCGAGAGGCTGCCTATTATATTGGATATACTGGGACCGTTCCCCTATGTGGAACTGACCCCTGATTTTTCTCTAGCTAGGCCTCCCCATCTAAACCTACTAAACAGGGTTTAACTTCGAGGCTCTAGCCTTTTCCACTGTCTTGGGGCCCTGGCCCCTTTTCCTGCTCCAGTCTGGAGACTGGTCCAGAGGGCCCAGGTGCCAACCCCACCACTGGAGGGCCACAAGCCCCAAACCAGGCGATGACCCCAAGCCTGAGAATAACTCTGCGCCACAGGTGCACCAGAGCTCGCCGGCCTTTAAGATCACGCCTCGCTGGTGTCGGAGCTTTGCGCCCCTTCTCTGGGGCTTCTCGCTGCCCCCTCTGCTCAGGTGGCCACAGCCGTGCCTGGCCCCAACTCTCCTCCTCAGGGTCTCAAACCCTCACTGGGCTCAGGTGGCCTGCCCTTACCTGGCCTCTAACTCTTCATGCCCCTTCTCTGGGGGCTGGGATCATTGCACCCCAAATGATCGCTGGTGCCAGGGTCCCCACACTATCATGGGTCCCCTATGAGGCCTCCCTCAACCCCTAATAGCCTCACCCAAACCACCGATTGTAAACAACAAACAGAAAACTTAAGCCCCTAGGCTAGAACATAAATCTCTGCCAATCGGCTGCAACATCATTCTTCCTGCCACACCAGAGTTCCTCCATCTTTCCCCAATCTCAGGCCATACCTGCAGTCTGGCCTCTCCTCTTAGCTCAGTCTGGCAGAGCTCCTTCCCCTCTGGCTGCCAGCAGGGAACTGCCTGCCTGGACTCAGTCCTGGGGTTTAAATGGCAGCCAGGCCCTGTCCCTTCCGGTCAGATGACCACTAGCAGGTGTGGGTCACTGGCTCCCTCTGGTTGCCCTAGCAACCAGCACCTGAGTGCTTATATTCCTGCTCTACAAGTAGCAAGGCACTAAGGTGGGTTTAAAACTACTTCCATGTAACAGGTATGAACTGCAGTCTTGTCATGCTTTACAAACACTAGTGAATAAAGCTTCATCACATCTGGTTTTAGTGGGTCTGTGGCATGAACAATGCATGCCCCTGGCAGCTGGGGGGGCACAGTTGCACTGGCAGCAGCGGGAGCTCCTGTAGACACCGCCAGCACTGTTGGTGGCAGGGTGGTGGTGAGTGCCGACCAAGAGCACCCAAAGGCACCACCAGCAGTGTTGGCAGCAGCCAGCAGTGATCACGGACTGCCCGCAGACACTGCCAGTGGTGTCAGTGGCAGGGTGGTGAATGGCACCTTTTTGTAGGGGGTGCATGTGCACCTGCCTACACCCGCTACGCATCATCCCTTGTCTGTAAATAAGAGAACCTGAAGAGCCAATCTATAAAATGGGGCTACCAAAGGGGTAGATCTTCAACAAATGTAAATCCATGCAGCTGCAGTTACTTCGCATGAGGTATTGTAACATCCACCATGTGAGGAGCTAGTGCCAGTTTTTTTAAACATGGTATACTAAATTGCTTGGGCATATCTACACCGTCTCCAGGCTGTGTTCAGGAGCATAAGTCTGAAGTGCACACCATTAACCTGCTCCTGCTATACATGCAACAAATGCAGCAAGGCTATAGGTTGTAGCCATGTTGGTCTAAGGACATACGCAGATAGATATCACAGACATCTTCATCATTTGGACTGAAAACCTGCAATCTCTGATCGATGCATCCACAGATTCATCCCAAGCAGGTCCAAGGAGGTGATCCTCCCCCTCTATGCGGTGCTGCTCAGGCCGCAGCTGGAGTACTGTGTCCAGTTCTGGGTGCCACACTTCAAGAGGGATGTGGACAACATGGAGAGGGTCCAAAGAAGGGCCACTCGCATGATCAGGGGAGAGCAGGGCAGGCCCTACGAGAAGAGGCTACAGGACCTGAACCTGTTCAGCCTCCACAAGAGACAGTTGAGGGGGCATCTAGTAGCCTGTTACAAACTAGTCAGAGGGGACCAGCAGGCATTAGGGGAGTCCCTGTTCCCCCGAGCACTACCAGGCATGACTAGAAATAACGGTCACAAGCTGGCAGAGGGTAAATTCAGATTAGACATCAGGAGGCGCTACTTCACTGTGAGGGTGGCTAGGATCTGGAACCAACTTCCAAGTGAAGTGGTGCTGCTCTTACCCTGGGGGTTTTTAAGACAAGACTAGACAATCACCTTGCTGGGGTCGTTTAACCCCAGTACTCTTTCCTGCCATGGCAGGGGGTCGGACTTGATGATCTGCTCAGGTCTTTTCCGACCCTACTAACTATGATTTTCATCAGAAATTCAACAATCATCACCCCTCCATTAGACTATTTCATGAATACTCTAGCACCAACATTTCCTTTTTCAACACGACTACCACTATCCAGAATGGTAAGATACAGACCACCATATACAAGAAACCCGCAGACCACCATACATATCTACACAGAACCAGCAATCACCCTAAACACACCAAGAAAGCTGTTATATACAGCCAGGCCCTCAGATACCACCAAATTTGCACTAAGGAGAACACCCATGGTCATCACCTCAAAAATCTCAAAAGGGCTTTCACCCAACAAGGACACTTTTCAGAGAGACAGACCATTCTTTTGAAAGAGCCACCTGGATACCACATAAAGAATTGCTGCAGTACAGAAGGAAACCCCCCATGAATCACACACCACTGGTTATGACATATTACCCCTGCCTGGAACCTATATGGAAAATCCTCAAACAATTGCAACCCATACTAGAAGGAAACCCAAATCTTAAAGAGATCTTCCCAGAACCACCTATCCTAGCTTTAAACAAGCACCAAACCTTACCAACCTCATAATCAGAAAAAAACTTCCTTTGGCCCAAAACACACTGAATGGACCATGCCATGACAAGAAATGCAAAACCCGCCAACACATCACCACCACCACGATCACTACACCCCACAGAGCCATCAGCATTCCTGGATCTTACAGCTGCACCTCCAGAAATGTAATATTCTGTGCCCCCCCAGGTAATTGGGTATTCTTGTGTTTGATAGATTTTCGGTGTGCATTCATTCTGGTATGCAGTTGTTTGGTTTCTCCTCTATGTCTTCCATCAGGGCATTTGGAAGATATGGAGGAGAAACCAAACAACTGCATACCAGAATGAATGCACACCGAAAATCTATAGATTTCATAGACATCAGGGCTGGAAGGGACCTCGGGAGATCATCGAGTCCAGCCCCCTGCCCAAAGGGCAGGAAGTCAGCTGGGGTATCAAAGACACAAATACCCAATTACCTGTGGGGGCACATATCTCACAAAACAGCTACTCTCTCTACAATCTCTCAGTTCTAATCCTCAAAGAGAATTTACAAAACACTTTTCATGACAAGCCAAGAACTTCACTTCATCAACCTACTGGATACAAAATATCACAGACTAAATACAGACATTGGATGTCACATTGCAGCCTGCCTAACATCGGACTCCCCAGGTAACCCTCTACTATTTACCAGCTATATTCATTCCCCTTCCCTGACTCCACCTGCCTCTCATCTATTGACTTCCTAATTTACATTTTCACTGACTGGCGCTCTCACATGCATACTGCCCTATGGCTTTTTTACTATTCCATCCAGAAAGAGCACACACCAACTGCAGATGCTTCCTCAAATATGAAGGGTATTTGTACCTAAAAGCTTGCAAATAATTTTTTCCCCAACTATTCAAGTTGGTCTAATAAAACATATTGGATTTACCCATAAATGAGGCAATGCAGCTGCCTTACAGCAACCCTAAGTGAGAACCAAGAAGCTGGCTGATCTGTAGATGCTTTTCAAGCAAATCCCAGGATGTCATTCTCCCATCGTACTCGGCCTTGGTGAGGCCGCAGCTGGAGTACTGAGTCCAGTTTTGGGCTCCACGATTCAAAAAGGATGTGGAGAAGCTTGAGAGAGTCCAGAGAAGGGCCACGGACATGATCACAGGTCAGGAAAACAGACCTTACGACGACAGGCTGAGAGCCATGGGGCTCTCTAGCCTGGAAAAATTCAGGGGTGATCTGATGGCCACCTATAAGTTTATCAGGGGTGACCACCATTATCTGGGGGAACGTTTGTTCACCAGAGCGCTCCAAGGGATGACGAGGTCGAACGGTCACAAACTCCTGCAAGACCATTTCAGGCTGGACATAAGGAAGAATTTCTTTACTGTCCGAGCCCCCAAGGTCTGGAACAGTCTACCAGTGGAGGTGGTTCAGGCACCTACATTGAACACCTTCAAGAGTAAATTGGATGCTTATCTTGCTGGGATCCTATGACCCCAGCTGACTTCCTGCCCTTTGGGCAGGGGGCTGGACTCAATGATCTCCCGAGGTCCCTTCCAGCCCTAATGTCTATGAAATCTATGAAATAAACCATGTGAACAGCTGCAGGAGTTTTCCTTAAAAGTAGACTACCAGTAATTAGGAAGTCTTTCCTACCACCTCAAAATCCTACCCACACTGTGACAAGAGTATTTTAATATATAGAAAATCAAAGCTCTGATCGATATAAAAGGGCGACTGAATATTTTTCTTATCTCCAGTCTCCTGTGCTGAAGTTGAGTTTACTTTTTATATCTGATATATTTTTCATAGAAATCTGGTTATTAAAAGAGTGCAGACAGAGCATCTGTTAGCCAATATGCTAAGGATCTTGGAACTACATTCAAACCATTCTCTGAGGTTTGTTGGCAACATCTGCCAATCCAACTAGAGGCAAAGTTTTTTCCATTACTGTTGATTTATCAACATCAAAATGCCCCCATGGGAAAATGTTGACTTTAATGGATTTCTGTTGGAAGCCTCCAGACTCACCCTGGAGTCAGACTCAGCTGCTAGGCAGCCCAGGAGCTGAACACCAGTCGCCAGCACCACTCCTTATGCCTTCCTTTCTCCTATCCAGCCACCTGGCAGAGTTTCTCAAAACTACCAGAATAATTCCATTTTTTTAAATGATTTTTTTTTCAGACTTTTGTTTCAGGAAGATTTGTTACCTTTGGCTGTTTGGTTACATCAGTTTATAAATCTCAGTCTCCATAAAATGAAATTACTATTCTCAGCCCAGTTCTGCCTCCAATTTGTACTAAGCCTCAATTTTTTATCTCCTTAAGTGTCCCTCTACACATGCAGGTAAAGAAGCAGTGGGATCTAATGCATGATCCATACAATTGCACCTCCGGCTATGCCACATGTGCATGTGACTGAGGGATCAAACAGTAGATCCCATTGCACTTTATTGCTGGTGCAGGGGGAGCCTGAGCAAAGCTGGCCTTAGGGGTGAGTGCCCAGGGTGCTGTGGGAAGGAGGATGCCGCATAAATACACACACACACACACCCCACAAGCAGCAGGTAGTGGTGCCAGCCTGGGGCATTGCTTGGGGCCCCACACAAGACTGGAGCTGGGGGGAAGGGTTTTGGCAGGATGGGGCAGGGCTGAGTGGGCTGCCAAGGATTGTATGCATGGGGGGCTGCTGCACAGGGGGGGCAGCAGTACCCAGGTAGGGCAGGACAAGACAAGGCAGTGCATGCAGCAAGCCCCAGGTTGGGGCTGACAGTCCACAGTCTATGGAGGGAAGCAGAGGAGGAGTCTGGCCAAGTCTCATCTGCACACAGCTAGTTGTGTCAGGCACTGGAAGGACCCCATGGCAGCCACAGGGCACTGGAGCCCTTGTACCAGCACTCACTAGCCACTCATAGCAGGCTCCTGCTCCCTCCGCTTCAGCTCCGCAAGGCTAAAGCTGGTGGTCCCTGCCGCGGGCAGACACACTGCCCAGCTCCCCAGCCTGTCAAACAGAGCCCCTCTTTAGCAGGGCAGCAGTGCCAATGACTTGGAGAGGTACGGGGGGCTCCAGGGGGAGCAAGAGGATGGTCCAGGGAGTTAAGTACATGTTGCCCAGGGTGCCTTTTTCGCTAAGGCTGGCTCTGAGCTCAAGATCATGATCCCATGGTCCCCCTGCACCGACTCCTGTGACTGCAAGCTCCACAGCTGACAGGCCTTGCAGCAGGTGCAGGGTTCCTCAAGCTGCTCCTGCCGAGAGCTCCACAGCTGATGAAGCTACCCCTGCTGTGAGCCCTGCCACCACCAAGGCTCACAGTGGTGGCTGCATTGCCAGCAAGCCCCACACCTTACAAGTTCATGGAGGAGGCAGCTTTCTCCCCACTGCAAGTCCCACAGCTGATGAAGCTCACAGCAGGGGCAGCGCTGGGGATGCGACTGTCACTGTGAGCCTTGTCAGGTGCAGGGCTGGAAGTGGGTGGTGCCAGAGAATTTAAATACAGCCCGGTCAAGGTCGGGGTGCTAGGAAGAGTGCAGCCCTGGGGCTGAGGTGAGCAGCTGGGCTTTCCCAGCCCAGGGGTTGCACTCCATTTGTGTATGGGCATTCACCAAATCAAATTAACCCATTCCTTATTTAAGTAAGTTCACCTCCTCAGGAGAACTACCTTAGATCGGTTGTGCATTTTTAACATGATTTAGCCCCACTAAAGGCCCATACAATCAGGCATTTAGATTGACCTAATCCTAGTTAGATCGATCTAAATGTAATACCTGCATGTACCCTAAGGGCACAGCCTACCCTGCCTTCTGCCTTGATTGTACATGTTTCCATAAAACCCTGCGTAACATAGAAAAGCACTTGCCCCAACTCTTCAAATATGGTTTTAGGATATATCATCAACCCCTAACCCTTTCCCAGACTTCCTGTGGGTTGTTCCACGCTTTCTTGTCCAGATTTCATTTCATGAAGGTTCTATGCAATGTCTTTCTATCATGCTGATGACCAATAAATACTGAATGCATCCTTTATGAGTTTGTCACTTCTGATTTGGCTGCAGAACAGAAAAATGTTTGTTGAGCAGGAGTCTAGGACAAGCAAAAATGCTAACTGGTGAACCAAAGTGTTGAGCTCAACAGTACTGTGCTTCCAACCAGAGGGGAGGGTAGCTGAAAGAGCTGAGGGGAACATGGAAAGGAGAAGGAAATAAGCCTATCAAAAAAAGAGAAAAACAATAGAGATGAGCTGCCTGATCTTAGAAAGTTGAATGGGCTTTGATGTTAGCTCTTTGAGTAATACCTTGGAAGATGGGGAAGGGAAAAGTGTGTTACTGAGTATCTGAATGTGGTGTGTCTGAATGAAGAGGGAATAGAAATAGTGGCTGCGTCTACAGAGACGCTACTGTGCAGTCATTACTGCTCATTTATTTAGTACTTGTATTAGCAAGTACTAAATAATAATGCAGTAATAGGAATTACTGGACAGTAGCACTGGCAAACATCTTTTAAGTGATGCTGCTGTGCAGTAGCCTAATAATACTGCATAGTAGCATATTAGCACTGTCCATGCTGTGACATGCTACTGCACAGTATATTGCAGCTGCTGTGCAATCAGCATCTCGTGTAGGTGTGCCCAGCTACTACTTGAGATTGGCAACACCTTAGTTTTTCCTTCCCAAACAATATAGGCAATCTACCAAGTTTTAAAACCTTGCAAATTTAGCATTGTCTGCTGGAAGGTGCTCGTTTTTAAAAAAATGTAATGTTACAACCAAAAGTTATGTTCAAATTTCATTCATTTTTATTACTTGATTTGTTCAACAAACTAAGAAGTTTGCACCATCAAATGGCTGCACTTCCAAATAAAAAGCACCTCCCATTCTTCCCCTAATGCTTTCTGCATTTTGTCTCCACTCTGGAGACTTTCTTTGCCAAATTTTAGTTAAACTCTTCCCCTGGATACCCAGGTGTTTGAAATGCATCACCGAATTCCAAGCAGTCACAGATTATCATGTATTTTAATTATGTAGCAGATTCCCTTGATGTTTTTTGTTGCAAGCTAAAAGATACGAAGACCTATTTACTATTCCTCCTCCAGTTAAATTCCAGGGTCACACATCACTGTACAGATACACTTTTTTGTTCACTGATTTTACTACCAACATTAAGTGTGGCCTATAAAGCTATTCATATAAAGTCCACTTGTGGGAGGTGTTATAAAATTGGTCTATAATTGCTGAGGAGTGAAGGTATCTTCATTCTAAGCTTCAACATTAATGACTTTCACCAAACATTTGATTACATGTTAATTGTAGCCAGTGATGATTTTTCTTCCCCCACAAAAGAATATACAAGCTTTTTCCTCTTAAACAAAGCATCATCTTAACATGTAAGGGGCCAGAATTTTGTCACCTTTACTCTCCCAAAGTTCTAATAAACATAAATAAAGACAGCAAAGCCGGGTGTAAGAGTGTTAATTTATCACCCAGCCTGTCTTCAGAAGCTGGATGCTAAATCATGATAGTAAACTGCAGCCAAATTGATAAATCTCTTTAATTGTTGTTTTTGTATTAGCCTTTAAATACTTCTATCAGTTCTGAGTTCACTTAATATGGTAATTCTGGTAACACATAATTTGTACTTCCTTTAGAGTGCAGGAAAACGAATAGCTGTCCTAATCACTGTTGATAGCTGTGGGATCCTCCTACGTGTTGCATACAAATATTGACTCTTTGTTATGCTGCTAAAAAGTAATAATGAAAAACAAGTCAATTTTCAGGATAATCTCCCATCTTATCATTTTGTTCAAAACCACCTTTTCTGTAAGTTTCTGCATTTCAGTCAAAAAGGGCTTTTTCCCCCCTAAAGTTAATCAAGAATGGATTTTATAGCAATACAGTAAGAATTTGCCACATTTCTGTAAACTGACTTTAAAATTTAGAATTCTAGGGCTGTGTCCAGATGTGCACGGACGTTTGGTTCCCCAGGGACAACTAGCCGTGGTGCACCTTGTGCAGCTGCTAATTGTCCCTGAGGAACACCTGTGCCTCATCCGCCCTGGCACACAAGTTACCCCGGCTGAGGTAGGGGAGGCTAGGGCAGCACTGGGATGGCCCCAACAGACTTACCTGGTCCTAGGGGCCTCCCAAAGCTGCAGCACTGGCAATCCTGCCACACAGAGCCTGGCCAATAGTGGAGCATGGCTCCAGCTGGCCAGGCTCCAGCTTTGGGTGGTGCACATCGCTGCCATATGCACAACTCCTTTTTTTTTCTCTGTGGATATCCAGGGATTAAAATAAAAACCCTCCATGCTGCTTCCTTGAAGTGTGGAGAACAACTGACCGTGCAGTGCCACATACCACACAGCTGCGCTCATTTGAGACAACTAGGCCACCTCCAGACAACTGGGCTCTGAGTGTACAGATTTATTATGTATCCTACGTAATCCACTTCTCTGAGGTGTATTCATACATGTGGTGATTCTTTTATTTCTTGGTTTTGACTCAGAGTCAGCTGAGATTAAACAGTTTACTATCCATTCAGTAGCTTAGGTCCATTCTGACTGGAAGTTTGTTGGTGGTGGGATGATGCTGTGGTATGTGCTTACTTGGAAACAGATCATCAGGCAATTGTCGATACCTTTACTGAGGCATACAAGAAAATTGGACTGATGTTTAACATCAGAAGACTAATATCCTCCATCAACAACCACTTAAGGAGCAGCCCCCAGCTCTGGTAATTCAAATTAAAGGTGAGGCTGGAGAACTTTGAGTATTTCCTGTACCTTGGAAGCCATCTCTTGCATAAGACTGGCATTGATTAATAAATCCAGCATTGCCTTACAAGCACAAATGCAGCCTTTGGACACCTGAAGAAAGGAGAGTTCAAAAATTGCAACATCAGATTCAAAACCATGGCTCATGGCTTTTCAAGCAGTCATGATTCCTACTTTACTGTATGGAGCTGAGACATGGACAACATGCAGGAGACACCTCAAGTTACTGGAGAAGGGCCATCAGTGCTGCCAGCAGAAGATCCTTCAAAACCAGTGGGACAACAGCCACAGCAATGCTAGTGTCCTCTTGCAAACAAACACCAAAGTGATAATCATCCAACGTGAACTTAGGTGGGCCAGCCACATCATCTGGATGTCCAACTCCAGGCTCCCAAAGCAAGTTTTATTCTCCTGCCTCAGTTAAGAAGTATGTTGAAGAAGAGGACAGAGATAGCACTTCAAGAATGTCCTCAAGACCAACTTGAAAAAAATGCAACATCGACATCTACTTGTGGGATGTCAACATTGACAACTACTATTGCCCAGTAGGCCTGCATGAAGCAGCAGGTATTTACTTCAGATTCAGCTAATTAGGAGAGAGTGTGATTCGATTGGGTGATTTAAATCACTGTCCTGATTTGATCCGGCCAATTTGGATTTGGAGATTTGCCCATAGACTATTGTCACGGGATGGGGTCCCCAAGGATGGTTGTGATACCCTAGGGCCCCTCGACCATGCCAATTTGGCCTCATGGACACCCTCTTTTCTCGCCTACCACATCTTGATGTATTTATGATGAATAGGAAAGCTGCATTCAAGTCCAGCTGGCATGGTCCTGATGGACTTCCCTGAACCTCATGGGTCCCATTTCAAAATAGATGTCTCAGGACGTCCCAGCCTTATGGGCTATATGCATGGCTCCAAACCATCCCCCAAGCCTCACAGATTGTATTGATACAGCATCCCTCCAAGACTTTGGTTTCACTCGGCCCTCGGGTCATCACAAGGCTCTCTGTGGCCCTGTCTCACTCTGCGCCCTCTGGTGCCGGGGCCTGTGCTCCCCAAATACTGTGCCCTCTCTGGCACTAGGGTCCCCACACTGTAGTGGGCCCCCCAGTGTGGCCTCCTCCTTCCCCAGTAGCCTCACCCAAACCACCGGTGTTATAAACAAAAATAAAAAATGCAAGCCCCTAAGCTACACCATAACTCAAGCCATGCAGGGTGTGCTCTGTCCCTTAACATTACCAGGGGCAGAACTTACAGACAGGCCTCTCCCCTTTGCTTCCTATAGGAGGGCTCCTTGCCCCTTGGCCGCTGGCAGAGAACTGCCTTCCTGGCCTCAGCCCTGGGATTTATATATGTGCCAGGCCCTGCCCCTTCAGGTTTTCTGACCACTGGCAGGTGTGGGCCACCTATCTCACCCTGGCTGCCCTGGTAACCAGCAGCTGGGACTCCCAACTGACTGCTAGGGCTCTCTTCCTAGCAGTTTCAACCCTTATAGGAGCAGAACACCCTAGTGTCCTGCAACACACCTCCCCGTTTAAGACCTGAGTGGGTCTTCATATTTTTTGGGCATCACATCCTTCTTGGACTTCTCTCAGCCTTTCTTCTGTCACTCAGCAACTCAGGAACAGGAGGCAGAGGTTTTCAGACACCTCCTACTCACCTTTTCCCCAAGAACACACCATGTGATATTTGACATGAGTTACCTCATCACAGGTAGTCCCACCACATTAGCCAACCTTGGTCGGGTGAAACTTAGGCCTGACTTTTCTTTCTTATACACCCCTTTGACCTGAAGGGGGAGCCTCCTCCCTCCTCCTGGGAGAACTGTCTTCTATTACTTGGGATACATTCAACCCTTAAAGGAGCAGGACACCCTAGTGCCCTGCGACAACTATACAGGCAGTCCTCAACAATGCTGGACACAGCTGACTCCAGCTGTTTTAGTGGCCAGAGGGGAAGGGGCATGGAGGAGCAGATCAATGCCCCCGCAGTGAGGGAGGGATTGGGGTTGGGGCTGGGACAAGCCGGGGTCGTGGGGCACAGGGCTTGGGGGACAGGGGTGGCTCCCGCTGCCATGCCCTACCAGTCTGGGAGTGGCTTGTCTGGAGGCTCCTCTGGCAGCTCTCGCCACCAGTCTGGGAAGGCATGGGAGCGGGAGTGTGGCCCTGGATCTGTGCAGGGTAGGCTGAACCAGGCTGCACTCCGGGTGGGTGGCAGAAGGCACTGGGAGTGGGGGCTATGCCATCCCATCACTTGCCCAGCCAAGGTTGGGGGGCACAGGATGGAGCTGCTGTGTCGTCTCCAGACTAGTCGCATGCAGCAGCAAAAGCCAGCCCAGCCTCCCTGCACCTCCTGGACAAGCCATGGCAGGGCATGTGGGGTGGTGGTATGTGTGCTCCTGGATTGGAATGGGGTGGGCAGTGGGAGCTATGGGGAATTTTAGGATAGCTGCAGCACTCCCATAGCCTCCGCTCTGCTGCCTACCCCACCCCAATCCGGGAGCACTTGCCCCTCCCATGCCTTCTCGCAGCTCATCCGGAAGGCATGGGGAGGCTGGAGTGACTCCTGTCACTGCATGCTGCTTGTCTGGAGGTGGCGCAGTGGCTCCACCCCAAACCCCCCCAGCCCACACTTGGCGAGCAGTGGGAGGGCATAACCCCCGCTCTCAGCATCTTCCACAGCCTTCCCAGAGCATAGCCTGACCCAGCCCACCCTACACAGATGCAGGGGCACTTGCCCGCCCCCATGGACGGGTGACAGGAGCCACCAGATGAGCAGCTCCTGGACTGGCAGTGTGCAGCAGTGGAAGCCATGCCCCCCTCCCCGAATACTGTGCCCCCCGCACCCCACCTGGGCAGCTGGTCCCAGCCCCAATCCCTCCCTCCCTGTGGGGGCATTGATCTGAGACTTCCAATTCAATTTGGACCTTTTAATGGGTCTCCCAATTCGATTTGGATTAGGAGATTCAATTGTTGAATAGGGTTGAATCTCCTCCAAATTGAATTGGCTACTGAAGCTTCACATAGCCCTATTGCCTAGGACTTCCCCAAATGGAGGAAGAGTCTGCTGCAAGGATCTCAGTACTTTGAAACCTCACAGTGACAACTTGAGAGGGAAATACAGGAGCATAAGAGAAATAAGAATAATTGTGCATAACTAGATAAATTACGAAACATATTATAAAAAAGAAGCCAATACATTACAGTTCTAGGAAAAATAAATATGACTCAGTATAGAAATGCATTTGGTATCACAAAAAAATGTCTCCGTCAACACTTCCAGGTCCCAGCTGGCAAATACATTTAACATTCTCATTCTTTGCCCCAGGTGTCTCATGAGATGGGAAAACCAGATGGGAGCAAGCCAATTTAATTACCCAAAAATCAAGCTGTCCATAGTAAAGTACACAAATAATTAGAGACACTAACATAACAATTTAACCTGCCTAGCACACACTCCTGTGATTGTATTTATTAAAAATACTTTTTCTACCAATGCAGAATGCAGAGTTTTGATCCATGTTTCAGCTCAAGAACAGAGTAAAGAATACTTAGAAGTGGAATTAAAACAAAATGTAAAACATGGACTTATACACAGGTCTTAAACTGACTGAAGCTTAAACTAATTAAAGCAAAATAGGAAGAATTCCATGATACCACAGAAACCGTCTTACAGGAAGACATCTTTTACATGCCCATGACTTCCACTGAATTTTCTCAGTGATAGTGAGGAAGATTAGTTTTTAACATTACCACTTAGGACTTAATCCAAAACCCATTAAATGCAATGAAATGACTCCTTTAGCCTTTGCCGCATATTGGAATAAGTGAGCATACAGCATAGATGCACATTTCCTTCTACCTGTTTTCCCTGCATCTAGTGTCTTAATCTTCCCATGCTCAGGGTTTTTTATGCACTTCCATTCCCTCTCCTTCTACTAGTGTTCTTGCATGCCTTCTTTCCACCTGGGAAAGAAGTCATTTAAGATATCAGTTCTTTTCAGTTGGGGTCCATCATTAACCATTTTTTGTTCTAGAAGCAATTTCAGAGGTAACCGAAGCCAATTTTTTTGCTGCTCTGATACAGTATGTCCCCTGTTTATCCCTTTCAGTTTCTCCAATCATTCCGCAAATCACTAGGGTTCTGTTGTCTAATGCCTAGAACATGCCCTGAACCAATGGAATAGATTGGAGGCAGTGTTCAAAAGTTAGCATGCTACCAACAACCAAATTTGACTTACTTGAGTTGATTGGTATAACCCATTAATTGCACCCACAAGAGACCAGGACTGATTTTACCTTGATGAACAGCAGCTATAGCAATTTCAATGTATTCTTGCTCTTTAAAAAACTAACTTTTTGCTCAGTAGAATTGGAGACCCTAGAGAATTTCTAAGGCCAGGTTTAATACTGCTTCATCCATATCTGCAGTTTGTCCACAAGTCAAAATTAGAACATAACAGCTACTACCCTTCTTTAAATGACTCCAAATGTATGTGTTTCCATGCCCAAAGACTGAACAGGGAAAGAAATGACAAGAACTACCTGATGAAATAAAGACTTAAGCCTATAGAATCATAGAAAAATAGAGATAGAAGGGACCTCAGGAGGTCATCTAAATGCCCAACCCCTTGCTGCAATTCCATTGCTCCTTGTCCTGTCCCCTGTGACCACAGAGAATAGTCTTTCACCCCCTATATAGTCATCTTCAGGTATTATCAAATCCCCACCTCAATCTTTTTTCCTCCAGACTAAATAAAGACAGTTCTTCCAACATTTTCTTGTAAATCATGTTTGCTAGATATCTAATCATTTATGTTGCTCCACAGACTGTCTAAATTGCCCATGTCTTTCCTGAAGTGCCATGCCCAAAACTGGACACAGTACTCCAAGTGTAGACTCACCAGGGCTGAGTAAGTGGAAAAAACGACTTCCATGTCTTAAGTGACTTTACTCTAACTCACTTTCCTTCACCTACAAATGGCACTCATGTTAAAACAACCCACAACACTAATGGATCTTTTTGCCAAAAGAACACACTGTTAGCTTACATTTAGCTTGTAGCCCACTATAACCCCCAGGTCATTTTCTACTGTACTGCAACCTAAACAGTTACTCTTCAAAATGTATTTATGCATGGGCTTGTTCCATCCCCAGTGAGAGATTTTGCACTCTTCTTTATTGAATTCAATTAATTTCAGACTGTTTTCCAGTTTATTAAATTCTTTCTGAATCCTAATCCTGCAAATCATCCACAAGTTGGTGTCACCTGCATATTTTCTAATTGTGCACCCAGGCCAACCCTCCACATCATTAAGGAAGATGTTAAACAGTACTAGCCATGGGACATACCCCTAGAGAACCCCAGTCAATGCCTTGTCCCCACTGATCACTACTCTTTGGGCATAATGATCCAATCAATTATGACTCCATCTTACATGGGAAACCATGACAAAAACCTTGCTAAAGTAAAAGTAGATTACATCCACCGCTCTCCACTCCATCTACAAGGCCCATCGCCTTGTCATAAAAGGAAATCATCTTAATCAAGTTTGATTTACAGTGGATCAATCAATGTTGTCTGTGAACTTTAAAAACTACAAATAAGTCCATCAAATCTCCAAACTGGCTCAGTGTGTAAAGGTAAGGACACGAGCAGGTCAATTTCAGGATCAGACTTTCTTCTCGGGTTACTGTAATTCCACTGGTTGCACGGGTGTTACCCAGTGAAAGAGCAGGGTGTTAGGCCCATTTGTTTCTCTTTCTCATTTTCAGGTTTTTTGGGGGTAGACAAAGTAACACATGATTTTAAAAGAACTATTCAATAATAGAATTCTCCTTAGCATGCTCCCGACAACAGACCTGGGAAATATAAGTGTCATGGAATTAATTGTACACTTATTTGAAATATCTAATAATTAGAAAAATCTTGAAATAGAAATAGTCCTATCATTTGCTTCTATTATGCAAAACCAATGTACATTTCTTTAAAAGGAGGGAAAGGCAGGACAGACCTGAGGGTGGGCCTCTGTGGTACCTGCAAGCTTGTTTACATCCCTCCCAACTATACATTTAGTCCAATAAAAGAGATCAACCACAAAAATCCTCACCTCTCACATTTTTTGTAGACAGTTACAACTTTACTCTAAAACTACTGTTTCTTTAACATAAATTACAAAAAAAAAATTTCAAATATGTAACCTAAATCATGATGAGAATCCAAAGAATACATTTACTTCTTATAACAATATTAGACAATACATGAACTTGATGCCTGGTCTTCTACTGGTTTTTTGTTCTAAATAAGCTCCTATATGTAACTGTAAACCAAAATCAATTACTAATTGAAAAAAAATATCTTTTCAAAGCTTGGTCCCCTGTTTTTATCAACCATTAAAACAATCATGGTGTCTGTGTTTGTGTCTGCTTCTGCAGAGTTATCTTTAGTGTAACCCAGGAACCAATCTGATAGCAGTCTGACTCTCATGCCCTAAAACCTCACCAAGAGCAACTTCAATCTGTCTGGAGAACTGTCTACAGAGTTGGTCTGGGAATCGTTTCCTTCATTCATAAGTAGCCAGTAATAAAAAAAAAGAACTACAATTCCTCTTCCCTTCATCAGTCCATCTACACTTTTCCAGTACTGGCAACCTTTTGGTTATAACATTTTAAATAAGATGCTAACATGTGTAACCCCTGTATCAACATGGTCACGGTCTAATTTCTTTTTTTCTTTTTAAGCTTTCTTTGAGGTGCAGAGCATCTGTTGCTTCCATAGAAATGTGCTAATACTTTCATTAGTTATAGCAAAGTTTTTTTTTCCAGATTTATTACAAGTTTGTTCAGAAAAGGAGCAGCAGAGAAAGGAAGACAGAAGCTGTCTAAAGAATATGTTAATAGAAGATACCAGATCACTGGGGTCTGAGTCTTTATGGGATAGGAACATAAGCAAAAAAAAAAAAGCTTCCTCAGATATAAGAGGAATAGTATTTTATTTGAAGTGATGTTTGCAGATGCTCGCTTTTAATTAATTCTCCACCTCTTATTCAGAAGTGGCTATCAGAATTCACTTTGGAATATTCAAAATGTACTTGATTTGATTCTGCACGCGCTATTTATCTAACAAAATTAATGCTGCGGGAGTTGACGCGTGAACTGAAAACATAGCCCCTGAAGATTCTGCCCTAAATTCACAGTGGTATCCAAACAGATTGCATTATGGTCAACTAAGGGACTCACTTAGTAGAGTGCCAAAGCTAATGGTTACCTAGAGTTTCTCACAACCACAGTTTAAGTGCCATCTCCCTGCAGATAACCTGCAAAAAAAAAATACCTTGCCTTTCCTTCATGTACTCATGGCCATAAGTTCGTTCATAATAAATAAAGAAGACATGAGACTCCAAAGTCTTGTAAAATACAGCAGGCCAAGGCACTTAAGGGAGCCCACCCTGCCCCAGCCCTGGTACAATCTGTGAGCAAGGCAAGAGCCCCCAAGGGGACACTTGCCTGCCTGTACACAAATGCCAAGAGCTTGGGGAATAAGCAGGAGGAACTCATCCTCCTGCTCAATGCAAATAATTACAACATCATAGAAATAACAGAGACCTGGTGGGACTCCACCCATGACTGGGCCACAGGTATAGATGGCTATACCTTGTACAGGAGAGATTGAGTAGATAAAAGGGGCAGGGGTGTAGCTCTCTATGTTAAGGAAAGATACATGTCCCTGCAAGCTGATGTTGGTGAGCAGGGTGAATGACTGGAGACCCTTTGGGTTAAAATCCATGGGGAACACAGGACAGGGGACACAACAGTAAGAGTCTACTACAGACCTCCCTCCCAAAGTCAAGGGCTTGACCAGGAGTTCACCCAGGAACTGGCTGAGGCCACATGCTCCAGGACTATGGTTGTCATGGGTGACTTCAATTATCCAGACATCTTGAGGATTGCTCAGCAAAATCTGAGTGGTCGCAAAGCTTCCTATCATGCATGAATGACCTCTACCTGACTCAAGAAGTCTACAGGCCAAGAGGTAAAGGGCTGCTCGACCTGGTACTGGCTACTGGGGATGACCTGATCGGTGACCTAGTGATCGATGGGAAGCTGGGTGACAGCAACCACAAGCTGATCCACCGTAAAGCTGGTAAGTCAGTCAGCAACACGGAAGTCCTTGACTTCAGGAAAGCTGACTTTGACAAGATCAGGAGGCTTGTCAGTCAGGCCCTTGGGGACCATGACCCCAGGGAGAGGGGAGTTCAGAAAGAGTGGTTACTCCTCAAGGGAGCAATCCTCAATGCACAAGCTAATTCTATTCCATCTTGGAGGAGGCACCAAGAAAGGGGACCTAGCAGACCTCCTGAGGCTAAAAAGGAAAGGCCTACAAAGGATGGAGGATGGAATTCACCTCCAAGGAGAATTATTCTGCACTGGTCCCGTCCTGCAGGGAGCAAACCAGGAAAGCCAAGGCTGCAACTGAACTCCAACTATCTTCAAGCATCAAGGAAAATAAAAACGTCCTTTTTTAGATATGTGGGGAGCTGAAGGAAAAGTAAGAGCAACATTGGACCCTTGCTGAACCAGGTGGGACAACTGACAACTGATGCCCAGGAAAAAGCTATTATTCCTCTCTACTGAACACCAATGAGGCCACATCTGGAGTACTGAGTTCACTTTTTGTGGACAAACTAGAGAAATTCCAACAGAGTATAACAAAAATGGTTAGGGAGCTGAGACATATGACTTCTGAGAAGAAGCTGAAGGAACTGGGATTATTTAGTCCAGAGAAAAGAAGACCAGGATGGAATTTAATAGCAGCCTTCAACTACAGATTCACAGAAGTTTAGGGCTGAAAGGAAACTCATAAGATCAACCCACCCTGCTCTGGGTAGAAAAGACTGTTGGGGTAACCTGAAGGACAATTCCAAAGAGGATGGAGCTAGGTTCTTCTTAGTGGTGGCAGATGACAGAACAAGGAGCAATGGCCTCAAGTTGCAGCAAGGGAAGTTTAGGTTAGACATTAGGAAAAAGTCTGTCACGAGGATGATAGTAAACCATTGGAACAGGTTACCCAGGGAGGGTATGGAATCTCTATCCTTGGAGGTTTTTAAGACCTGGCTAGACAAACCATTGGCTGGGAAATTATTGTAGGTGATGGACCTGCTTTGAGCAGGGGATTGGACTAGATGACCACCTGAGGTTCCTTCCAACCCTCATATTCTATGATTCTGTGGTTCTAAAGCACCATTACTACTTGCCAGTGCAGGGGTAGCCTGGGATCAAACTGCAGCCTCCCTGTGATCCAGCAAGTTGAAAGACAAGGGCCCACAGGTCTGGGCAAGGCTGACAATCAGGGCTGGTTCAAGTCCCCAGTGCAGTGCCAGGGGTAGAGCTGACAATGAGCTGGCTGTTGGTCCCAGTCCAGACAGCCCAAGTGCTATTTGACACCAAAGGCTTCCCAGGCCAGGGCCAACAATCAGCTGATTGTGAAAATCCCATACCTAGCAGCTCTGGTCCAGTTGCTAGTTGTGAGGCATCAGAAACTCCTAGTGGCTTCCCCTACTTGGGACCTCTCCTGGAAGCCTCTGATCCCTACACCCAGCAGCATGGCCAGATCTGCAAAGTGCTGGGTTTAAAGTCCCTATCAAAGGAAGCCCTTGGGCTCCATCTGTTCCAACTACCACCTGCAGCCTAGGACTGGGGCTGCCAATCAGCTAATTGTTGGCCCAAGCCACATATTCAATTTAAGGCACCATACAAACCAGCCACAAAAGTTTTCCATTATATATGGAAATTTTTTATGGTTCATCTGCCATTTTATGGCCCCTGAAAATAGGTGCACATGTAGCAAGCAGCCTTGCCACTTATGCCAAGATTAAAGTGTTAATTGAAATGTAATGTGATATCTACAGGTAGCTTATAAGGTACAAATCTACCTTGCCTTCTTCCTGACTTCAGACTAACACAGCTAACTTCCTCTCAAAATTGACTCCACATAGTCATAAATGGTAGAATGAGTAATTTTTTTTATTTCTGAAGCAGTAGGAAGAGCAGGTGCATATGTCCCTATTTTCTTGCTTCCACCACCAGTGTTGCTTGTTATGAATACTGATGCCATCTGGCAAAGACAGCAGGATCTACTAAAAAATGCAGTTTAATATTTTAAAAGCATGATCTCCCAGCTACCAACGCTCTATCAGAAACCTAAGCTGAATGTGTAAAGTTTGAACCTTTGACTAGACTTTTCTGATGCAAGGAAGCTATTGGCCTACTCACATTCCATAGAAAACCAAAATGGTCCTTTCCAAATTAGGCACTTCTGGGGCCACAACCAGTGAAGTATATGGGCAGTCATCATCTCCTTGAAACATTGCTGTGATATAGAAAAGTGCTATTATCACCACTTTGCAAATGGATATGTTGGTCAAAGAGAGATCAAGTGACTTGCATGATGTAATGCAGGAAATCTGCGGCAGATCAGGGAATTGAATCCAGCTCTCTCAAGTCTTAGGCTAATGCCCTAAAACTGGTAGTCAGCAACTTTTCAGAGCTGCAGACTGGAACAACCTATTTTGCATCTCAGGTGAATAGGTGTTCTGATCTGACAGTCTCAGCAGCTGTCACCACAGCTTTTCCCTGCAGCTGCTTTCCTCCACTCCCCAGCTGTGGTGGGGTGCAGCTTCCAGCTGCCTGCCCCTCCCTTGGACGCAGCTCACAGCTTCCTCCCATACTACCAACACACCACTGAAGCCCCCTGACTCTACAAGCTGGATTCTGAGGCTCTGTGGGCCAGATTCAGCCTGCAGACTGCCCTAAACTTTGACTCTCTATTGGAGGAGGATCACAGGCCATAGCTAAGTACAGACAGTCAAAAACCCTGAGGCTGAATCAATTCAGTCTTTGCAGGTTAGTCTAAGCTGCAGAGATTAAATTGAAACAGAAGTAAACAGACATTTACCTTTGATTCAGGAAATGGGGCTACATGCCTGCAGTAGCTCAGGCCAGAAACCACACTACAACATGGCTCTCTGACTGCATTCACTTCTTCTTCCTGCTGCCCGTCAGGTCTCTGGGATTTGCAGTCCACAATGACAGCAACAGGACTCTGCAGGGTTCCTCATCACTTCCACTTTGTGGTTCCAGGTGCCTCTGGGATTTGTAGTCCACAGTTGCAGCCAGCAGTAACTTTGAGAGGGGGAAGGGGTGTTTAACCCTCCCTCCCTTTCCTCAGACCCCAAAAAGGATTTGCTAGGTGGAGGAGAAGGGGGACAGTCCCTCCCTCTAGACTGGCCTTCATCCCCAGATGGGCTTGCCCCCATCATGTCAGCCTGTCCTCACTGCTCCAGCTAGGGACCAGAGGGGAGGGGCCAGCCCAGCTCTCTGGAGCAGAGAGATCCTCCCAGCCCAGAGAGCATGCGCTGGTGGAGTCAGGTTTAAATTAAAACAGCAACTGGTCTGACCCAAATCAGTTAAGTCTGATAGTACATTCAACCAGGTTTAGCTTTTTTGACACTGGTTTTTGTGCACTGACCCTCTGTTCTGTTACAGGCTTAAACCAGTTTATGTGTAACTTCTGTCCTTAGCCCATGTGCTCAGTTGGGATAAACTGGTATAACGTGCTTGCACTGATCTATGCTGGTAGAAAACCTGACCTTATTTTTATGACAAATATTTGAATAAATGCAAAACAGAGCTATCAGAGAGGTAAACTTAGATCCAGTGTATCAAATGTTTATGCACCTGCTATCAAAACTACTTCCTTGTGCTGTTTATAACAATGTGAAGAAAAAAAAACATTTTGTTTTGGGTCTCAATGCAAACAGGAACCAAAGGTCTGTGTGATTTTTTTTAAACTAAGAGTCAGTAGTTTGTCATAAGTTTCTCTTTAAAAAATGCTTCTCCTCTTACACTTTACTACCAAAATGTTCATGCTAACGTTTTAGAGCATTCAGACAAATCTTAAGATTTAACCTCAATGTTATATTTTAGTTTATAAGGGAGAAATGCATTAGCTTTGCTGTTAGTGGCAGAGTCATGATGAATTATGCTTCAGTAGGTTTTCTGCCATCTTGCTGTGATAGTGTACCTGATCACCCTCTGAAAGTATTTCCTCTAAAAAGACATAACCATAATAGCAGTAAGTGTCATCATAAGCATTTCTAACTAAGCAAGCAACTTGGCTTTTCTAATAGTTTATATAACTATTTCAAGACAAGTTGAGAGAAGACCCGTAAGTGAGAGAGTATAACAAAGTGAGAAAATAGCAAAGAAATAACATAAACATTTGAGAGGGAACAGTGCTATTAAGCCAAGCAGTTCATCCCCTGAGAACACAGGATTCTCTCACCAGCCCTCACTCCTGTGTTTTGTACTGTCCTGTCCTGATCAGAAAGTGATTAGGGAAGCAGGATAATTCAGGGGTTGACACTAGTTTCTGCCTAGCCTTTCATTTCTTCTCATTCCTCTTATTCATTGCATATGTAGGCCCTAATTCCACACAATAATACACACAAAGATAAGCACATGTACATGTGGAAGAACTGATATGAGAATTTTCAGCAAAAATGGTTTGTGTTGAAAAATGCCAGTTCGTCAAAAGTAGGATGTTTAATGGCACTATCTTATCACAATGCAGGCCAAATTTTCACCTCATGGATTGCTCAGATGCTAAGGGTTTTCAGGCTTTGTGACTCCAGGGTAGCCACGCCAGTCAGGGACCGTTGGGCTTCCACAGTCAGGAGACTGGAAGCCCTGCCTCCAAAAGAAAGCATCCAGCAATGGAAAGCGATTAGCTCTGTGAGTCCTCTGTCCCCCTAAGGAAAAAAATAACTGACATGGTTCAACATGGTTTCTAAAACAAAACAAAAAAATCCAACTGTTCTTCCTGCAGGAAGTTTTTGTTCCAAATGAGAGTGATTTTTTTTTAAAAAAATATGAGGATTTCCTGTGTAATGGTATTTCCATGTTTCAACTAGCTTGTAGTAGAAGATCCTATTGACTCCAGTGGACTGCAACTTAAAGGTAAACACCTGTGTAAATTTATGAATAATTAGAGTCTTGGGAGTTTATCCTGGTCCTGGATAGTAAGGCAAAATTCCCACTTACCTGCAAGGGATTTTGCCAGCTAGGGTTTGGTCTCTTGTTTTTCACTATATTTGATTCATTTTTCTTAATTTCCTTCTTGCAAGAAGCCATCATGTAATCCTCTATAGTCTGAAGGTACAATACAGTTGCCCTAACAAATCCAAAAACAGTTATTGTTCCCTGAAATACAGTATTATGTGCGGGCATCGCTCTTCTTTGGATAACTATACTATTTTTTATAATAAAGTATTCATTCAAAGAATTTGTTTGGCATTTTTGATAAATGTAGACTGTTGGTCCAAAACACAGGAACTGAAATAGCACGAAGTAACACATAACAAATTAAATCTCTGAAAAGGGCTAAAACACTAATATTAAGCTGACTTATTAAAAGGCACTTAGTTTAACCAACTAGGAGCCTACAGTGGTGGTAAAGGCTCTCTTTTAGTATCTCTGAAAAGCAAAGGAAACTGGCTTAAGCAGCACAGCACAGCACAGCACAGCAGACTTGCACGTAGGAGTACAATAAAGGATGTCCTTGGCACCAACCCATAGCTTTCTTGCTGTATTATTACTCTCCCTTCTGTTTTGCTATTGCCTTTTTCTCAATTCTAATTTTGTGTCATTCATATTCCCCATCTTTCTTTTACTCATTTCCCCATTTTCAATGCCACCATCACTTTCCTAATGTTGTGTATTCTTGCTACTGAAGGAAATCTGGAATTTTAACTTTCTGAAAGTATTAACACTTACTATCTCTTTCCAGACATACATCTCTGATCACAGATGGCAAAAGCCATATGAACTGATCTCATAACTAGCAGTGTTTCTGGATATGTAGTTCTCACAGCACACTCTGATTCAGCCGAGCTGCAGAACATAAACCTTAGCAATAAATGATCAAGGCAAAAACTTAAATGAGATCATGTATTTCATCTTGCAGAAAGGAGGAGGGTTGCTACTGCTTAGAGGAATTTAGAGCTAAATTTCTGAGCCCTTGCTGTATACAAATCCATAAACTGTTTGCCTAGGAAAACTACAGGATTTTTTTTACGAGATCAGCCAAACATGCATATGCCTATATTTCTGCTTATGATCACAGGCAAAATCTGCAGCAAAATATACCAAATAGGACCACTCAAACAGTTTCAAAAGCAACTCTTTACCAATAAAAAATGAAATTTCACTGAAGTTAAAATCTTCTGCAAGAAAACATCATTTTGGCAGACTTTTTTTCTCCACTGAAAGTGCCAGAAGCTGAATATAAAACTTTTCAGACTTTTTGTTCCACAACAATTTTTGATATTTTGACTTTTTCTCCCAAGATAAATTTAGGAAAAAATTATGAAATATTAAAACTTACTGTGAGGTGGGATTTTTTTTTTCAATCAGCTCTACTGAGCAGTAATGTGAGGGGAATCTTTAGAACCTTCGAAATGATTTCTTTGCCATCTTAACCATAAGAAATATGTGTTTCTTTTTATTGTATTTAAATCAGTATGCCCACCTCCCCACAAACTTCATGTCCTTGGAAGGCTGAAGCTCATGGTTTCTGAAAAGTCCCTGTAAGGAGATACTCAACCTTGAGAGGGTTAAGGAGATACTCAACCTAGCAGAAGTTCTCAGGAAATGAGAATCTGTTTAGTTGGGAGACTGGGCCAGCTGGAGCTGATACCTGCTAATGCAGAAGGAGCCATAAAGAGGGTTTAAAAATGCCAAGGGGAATAGTGTGCTGTGAAGAAAGGATGGAAGTATAGGGTTATTTGTCCTACTGTGTGAAAAAAGGGCAGCAGGAACTGGCTTGCTTGTTTCTCCTGATCTATGTTGATTTTTTTTTATTAGGAGGTGAAGCCTCTGAGAGAGGAAGACAAGCTGTTTTGAACAGCTGAACTGGGAGCTAACTAGCCTAGCTAAGGAAGCTGGGTGAGTGACTCACTTATTGTCCCATGGTGAGACTCTTTAAAAAACTTTCTCTAAAAATGTATTTTTTACCCTAGTCTGAATTTATGTAAACTTCTGCCTAGGAATTGCTGTATGTATCCTTGTTAAGCCCTCGTTCCAAAGTGCAATGGAGTTCCTTCCCTTCTGTAGCTGTGCTGGGAATGGCCAAATACCTGAATCTTTTGCCAAAGAAGATGACTGGGCATTGATGGCTACCTTGCAAAAAGGAAGCTTATTCCATCTGCTCAGCTAGAGACAGAAGTGGGGCTGAATGATGGACCCGAGATGTGCATATTTCTTTCTTAGCTTGTAATTTAACTCCATATATATGTATATTTACATAAGGGCATGCAAATCTTCCTCTTCGTTGGTACTCTTAAGTCATACCTCTCCTGGAGTCCTCTGTTTTTTTTTGTTTGTTTTTTTTCATCCTCATCTACAAAGCCCACCATCATAGAAAATCCTTTTCCTCCTGCAGTCAGTTCCCTTCTTTTGATCTCATCCATCCTTTCCCTTATTGGTCTCACTCCGGAGGGCCCCAGCCACTCAGTGATGTGACCAGGAGTCTTTGTTCTCTTCAGTGACAATACATTGGTTTCTCTCCTCTTCTCCTATTTTGGTTTTGCCTTCAATAATTCACTCATGCTTGCAGTAGTCTCTTACTTGCCAACAACGTCCTTCTCCAAAGCCTTGCTTCAACTCTAGCACAGGCCTCAGTTTGCTGACTACCAAAGGACTCTGTGCTACATTTTGCACAACTACATCTTTGCTGAATTGTTTATACCAGCTAGTTTAAATTAACCCAAGTGTGCCTAAGAATGCTGAAATTGTGCCTCCGATCTACAGCGTAGATATAGCCTCAGCTTATGACTTTTGGGCATGAAACACAGTTTGCTTTAACTTCATAAAGTGCCAATGAAATGTACAGCACTAAAAAAATACTAGTGCAACTAACAATTACAAAGAACTCAAGGTCACTTCATTTTTTTCCAAAGTAAAAATAAAGAAAACCCTAAGTACTGAAATTTTGCTTTGTTTTGTGGTATTCTTTTATATTGTATTTGAGAGAGCCAATTGACTCAAGGGTGGTGGTTTCTCCTCTTGTGGGGGAAAATAAGTTTGGAAAGAGTCTATAGGGTGACTGGTCAGAAAATCAGATTTAGATGTGCCAACTCAGTTTGAAAGAACAAGGTTCTTTTTAAAAATGTTGTTGAAAAATTGGGAGTGCCAAGAAAAGTGACCCTGAGACCCTCAAGCTTGTCCTTTGTTGTTCCTTATAACAACTTTGCTCTCTAAAGACTCAGGAACCAAACATGCCTTGAAGAGTCTTTTCTGTCTCAGTTTTCCAGAACATCAAAGAACATTTGGTGACATTAAATGTTTGATTAAATGCTTCATTAAAAGAAGGGGACTCCCAGCTAGGGTCATAAAACATACCTTGAAAGAACTCTTAGTAAGATACAAACTATATTTTTAGCCCTTTATGCCAAATGGGACACACACACCCCCACCCACCCAGCCAGTTACTAGAGGCTGGAGATAGCTTCAGCAGTTGTGGGGATCATGACAGAAAGGGCAAGGCCTGGGACAGCTCAGGAACGGCGCTCCAGCTTAGGGAAGACCTTTTACTTTTTCTCTTGAAATAGATAGTTCAAGTAATGGCCAAGAGCTTTCTTGAATCAGCTACTTTGTGCTCATGAAAGTAACTGCGGTCCAGCTACCACTTATCTTGGACAGTAAGAAGCTATTGTTTTTTTGTTTTTTTTAAATGTCATGACAATGCACATCTGAGAAAGTAGTGTGCCTTTCCACTGGTTTCTATTTGGACTGTTCCCATGAGGGAAAAAACCTATTCTGCTAGGAAAGCCATTTGCATAAATAGATGATAACTTCCCATAGCCAAAAGCATATAGATGCTGCTTTAAATTTTCAGTGTACCATCTGTATTTTATTTTAACAGTAAGCTTGTCGTGCCTTACTGTTACAGTGAAGCATGATGAACTTAGTGATAGTGATGATGGAAAATGTACATGGTGTGTATCTAGCAACATGGTCTCTCTCTTCCTACAGGAGAAAGTCCTCATTTTAATACTGAGGAAGACCACAACTGGCACTTCAAATGACAGATTCCTTAAACCCCCTGTGAAACGTTGCAATTTCCAGTTTGCCACTCTGGCATCTCCCTCCTGAAATGGTTTGACATGTTTATTAGGGTTATTTGTCATTAAAGAAAACAAAAATCCAGGTTATACTTTAGTTTATAATGGTCCATAGAAGGAAACTATTACTAAAGTTCTTGAAGAACTTTTGATTTTTGTCTAACAGATTTTTCTAAGAGAAGAAAACATGTGTTGGAAAAATTCTGACCAGATCTATTGTAAGGAACATAATATACACAAGCAATTTTGACAACTTAAAATCCCCATCTCTGTTGCAAATTGGTTCATTCAGTGGCAGAAGCATGAGGATAAATATACTCCATTGTTGTTTTTCACAATATTACCTTTTTCCTAGTGATTCCTTCTATGTGACAGCAGGGCACTTACAGGATACTCAGATTTTAGCCACCATTTAGATACCATACTACTGTACAGTGCCATGTTTCAGTCGCCAAAAAATAGACATCTGCTGCAATGTAAACCACCTATTTTCAGGATTTTTATGGCTTAACATTTGCAATGTATATTTTTTTTCTATTTTTTGCTAAATTAAGTCTTAATTTTTTCATATATACAATGCTGCTCTGCCCACTTACAGTGGAACATTACTACAGTTTTTAAAGGATGTGAGGTACATACAAAACAAATTCTGTAACAACTGTGAAAGGGTTTGCAACCCCCAGAAATGACCCTGAAATGACCACCTACCTGATGGTGGCTTGGTCATGTCTTCATGAGGAGGAACCAGCAAACCATCCAGCTACCTTTTGATTTTTGGTGGCTAATTCCTTGCCTTAGAAACAAGGTTTCAGAAACCATTCAAGAATGCAGTTCCAGTTTTTGTTATCTCAGCATACCTGAACCTATTTAAACCTATCTTCTTTAAAAAATACTTTTCCAAAGGTGAGATGATTATTAAGTTATTCTTCTACCATGATGTTACAGCGCCATGGGGTTCCTTGAGATTTTTTCAAGGGTGCTGCACATTGTTAGTACTGTTAGGTATGCAAACATGTTTCATAAGATAAACTCACAGATTTCCACTGGGAATGTATAGCGTTAAAACATGCTGACCTGCTGTAGTTTCCATGGGCATGTCCATACATGCAAACACATGTGCTTGCAGCAGCTCAAATAAAGGTGGTGCAAATTTGAGCTGGGGCTTTTTGCCTCAGCGCATGTGGTCAGACATGCAGTTTGTTGTGGAGCAAATTGTGCCATTTGGGGCAAAATAACCCTGCCTGGCTCCTCCCAGATCTGCAACCAGGGGGAGCAAGAGCTCAGGGCCAGCACCTGTACTGTCCCCAGCAGTATAAAAAGCTGCCCTGGCAAGTAGCTCAGGGCTACTAGCTCTCAGGAGCTTCTGGGGCCCAGCCAATTGGTACCTCAGGGCACTACCCCTTGTGCCAGCTGGACTGCTGAAGCAGCCCTGAGAGTTCCCTGTACCCTCTACCTCCTGCAGTATTCTGGCAGTGGGGGCTGCTGCCTGGCTGTGACCTGCTGCACACCTGCCAGACCTGGATGGGGACTACACAGCCCGTAGAGGCATCTGCCCCTCTGCTTCAGCTGCTAGTGGACTGCGATTGCGGGGTTGGCCTCTGTGTGGCAATACTGTCATTTGTGCCCCCTTCCTGGCCATCTGGGCAGCTATCACCTGGAAGATGTTCTGGGTGTGGTGGCCTGCTTTGGATTGTCAAAGCATGTCCTCCTGGCCCCAATTGGCCAGGATGTCAGCTCAGCCAGATGGGTCCAAGGTGCCAGCTCTGAGCAAGCAGGGTCCTGCCACTGGCCTCCCTAGCAGTAATTCTGGTGTTCCCTATTGGAAAACTGAAAAATCCCTGATAAAAAAAAAAAATACCAAAGTCACTCTGTAAAATACCCCAAGGTACAAGGGCTACACTCCCCCAAAGGGGGTTTGTCCTCCACACAAAGGGTTCAGCCCCCAACAGAGGGTTCATCCCCCACACAGTGGGTACAGCTCCCCAATGGGGACTACCGTAGGGGCTACCACCTCTCCTGCAAGGCCCACATGCCCCAGTCCATCCCCCGCATTGTTGCCTCACCTGGCCCCATCCCCCACCAGCTGCTGCATCCCTTCCAATGGTTGCCCCACCCAGCCCCACCCCCCACTCTCCCAGACTCCACCAATGGCTTCCCCACCCAACCTCACCCCCCAGTGTGCACTCCCAGGCCCCCAAGCCTACCCCCACAACTGCAGGCACCATCACTTTAAAAAAAAACAGAAAAAGAACAGAAAAAAATGGGGAAAAAAGCCTTTGCTTACCTTAGAAATAGTGGTGTGAGGACTCCAGGGCCTCCTGGCCTCCTGTGCCCCAACATGCAGCACAGGACAGCACAGAGGCAGGAGGGCCCAGGCTGGGGCTGCTGGGGCTGTCAGCCTGCCCCTCACTGTGTGGTTGGGGCACCAGTCAGCCAAACGGCAGCTTCAACCATGGCTTTTTTTGGTTCTTTCAGAGTATGGGGGGGGCAGAGATAGGGATGCTTGGGGGAATGGGGACATCCAGGGCAGGAGTCAGGGACCTCAGGGGGGCTGGCAGAGCTAGCCCAGGCAGGGGTCAGGAAGCTTGGGGGGGGGCTGGTAGAGGGAGGGGCCAGTCCCAGCAGGGGTCATAGAATCATAGAATCAATGAGTCGGAAGGGACCTAGACAGATCATTGAGTCCAACCCCCTGCCATGGGCAGGAATGAGCACTGGGGGTGGGAGGGGTCCCCAGCCAGGTGCCTATCCAGTCTCCTCTTGAAGATCTCCAGGGAAGGTGAGAGCAAAACCTCTCTGGGGAGCCTATTCCAGGCTCTGGCCACCCTTACAGTGAAGTAGGTCTTCCTAATATCTAACCTAAACCTATCCTCCCTCAGCTTGTGGCCATTGTTCCTGGTGACTCCAAGGGGGACTCTGGTGAACAGACTTTTCCCAAGTCCCTGCTGGTGGCCCCTCAAAAGGTTGTAGGCAGCCACAAGATCCCCCCTCAATCTCCTCTTGCAGAGACTGAAGAGATTCAGGTCCCTCAGCCTCTCCTCATAGGGCTGGCCACGGAGGCCCTCAACCATACACGTGGCCCTCCTCTGAAACCTCTCCAGGTTCTCCAAGTCTCTACTGAAGTGCGGTGCCCAGAACTGGACACAGTACTCCACCTGCAGCTTGACCAGTGCCGCATAGAGGGGGAGCAAGACCTCTCTGGACCTGTTAGTGATGCCCCTGTTGATGCATGACAGGGTGTGGTTGGCTCTGCCTATTGCTTCATCGCATTGGCAACTCATATTCATCCTGGAGTCAATCACGACTCCAAGATCCCTCTCTGCCTCTGTGCTGCTGAGCGGGTCAGCCCGTAACCTATAACCATGATGCTGGTTCCCTCTCCCCAGTTTGCCACCCATGTGACCGTGCATTTGTCAATGCCACGGTCCCTCAGCTTGCCCACCAGATTTGGGTGGGAGACTGTGTCGAAGGCCTTCTGGAAGTCCAAGAAGATGACATCAACTTCCTCCTTCCCATCTAAGCTCTTTGTTACCTGGTCATAGAAAGAGACCAGGTTGATCAGGCAGGATCAGCCTGGCACAAACCAGTTTTGGTTACCCCTCAACATCACTTCCCCTGCAGGGTTCTCACAAATGTGGCTGTTGATAATTTTTTCAAAGACCTTCCGCAGGATAAAAGTGAGGCTGACTGGCCTGTTGTTGCCAGGCTTTTTCTTCCTCCCCTTCTTGAAAATAGGGAGCACACTGGCCCTTTTCCAGTCCTCAGGGACTTGGCCTGAACACCAGGACTCCTCAAGCAGCCATGCTAATGGCTCTGCAACGACACCAGCCAATTCCCTCAGCACCTGTGGATGAAGGTCATCTGGGCCCGCCAACTTTGATACATCTAAGTCCTCCAGGTAATCCTCAACTAGGTCTGAACTAACAGTCAAGGGACTTGCATCCTTCCTGGGCCTTTCTATGCTGTCACCCAAGAGCACCCCATGGTTAACAGACAGGAACAGGGAGGCAAAGAACTTGTTGAAGAGTTCTGCCTTCTCTCACCAACTGCCCTGCCCTGCCTCATAGGGGTCCAATGTTACCCCGAGACTTCTTCTTGCTACCTATATACTTGAAAAAGGACTTTTTTGTTATCCTTAATCCCAGAAGCTAATCTAAGCTTCAGTGCTGCTTTAGCCTTCCTTACCAAATCCCTACAAGCTCAGGTCAGGGAGGTGTACTCCTCCTTTGTCCCTGCCCCCTGCTTCCACCGCCAGTACACTTTTTTCTATGCCCTCAGGCCAGCCTGGATATCCGCACTCAGCCATGAAGGTTTCTTGGACCCTTTTCCCACCTTCCTGCCCAGTGGAATTGTGTTCTGCTGCGCCCCAAGGACAGCCTCCTTGAGGAAGGACCACCTTTCCTGGACCCCCATACTAGCTAGCCCCTGGGCTCTGAGTACCTCCCTGACTACTGCCCTGAGCACATCGAAGTTGGCTTTCCTAAAGTCAAGCATTTGCGCTGTGCTAGTTACCCTCCCCACCTTTCTCTGAATAGCAAACTGGATCATTTCATGATCACTGTCCCCTAGCCTCCCTTGTACTAGTACCTGCCCCACCAGGTCATCACCAGAGGCTAACACCAGATCCAGTATGAAGTTTTCCCTAGTGGGGATGAGTACCTCCTGCACAAGGTGTAGGTCCTGTACTCATGTCAGGAACCTTCGTGAGTGGCTAGACCTGGCTGACTGCTCCTCCCAGTTGACGTCAGGGTAATTCATATCCCCCATGACCACAACATCCTTTGCATGCACGGCCTCCCCCAGCTGCCTGGAAAATTCCAGATCCAGCTCTTCCTCCTGATGTGGTGGCCTGTAGTAAACCCCTACCACCAGATCCCTCTCCCCCCGCCCTCCTTGAATTTTGACCCACAGGGTCTCAGTTAAGCCTTCCTCTGGTCCCATTTGGAAGGTAGAACTGGTATACTGTAACATAGAGCGCAACCCCCCCACACACCTTTTTCCCCTTCCTATCTCTTCTAAACAACCTATAGCCTTCTATGTCTACTGCCCAGTCAAATATTTCATCCCACCATACCTCCACTAGGCCAACCAGGTCAATTTTACTACTTGCAAGCAGGAGAGCAAGCTCCTCCTGCTTGTTCCCCATGCTTCTTGCATTAGTGAAGAGACATCTTAATCCCCCCGTGGGAGCCCTGGGCACTCCCCCTACCTGAGAGACAACTGGTCGGGGGGAGGAGCCAGCTGCATCAGTGGTTGGGGGGCTGAGGGGGTGGATGGGGCCGGCAGAGGTCTCTCCCACAGTCCCTTCCCCCCTTATCCAGCCCCCCTGACCCCTTACTTACCGGCACCTTTCAGCACCAAGGCTAGGGGCCAACCATATAGATGCTCTGGCAGCCAAAGCATCTCTATGGAGGACCCAGGCTCTGGTTGCTTAAGGGCACAGTCCGTCCCCCACTTTTTTACACTTTGATTTTTTTAGACCCCTGGATATGGAGGGGTCAAATTTTCTCTCCATGCTGCAAGTTTGCAGTGCGGGGAACATTTTTTGTTCACACACATGCCTGTTGCCCCACCTCAAAGGGATTTGAGGTGGGGCAAGAGGCACATGAGCTCTCATGTGGACGCACCCCATGGGTGCATCCACACAAGTGTGCACAAGTGTTTTGTGGCACTGCAGAACTATCAACATTTCTACAAGCCACATGTGCCTCACATGTAGGCATTCACTGCACTGCTAATTTGCAACACAGTGAGGGGTTTTTAATACTGGGAGATCCCAGTGTCAAAAAAAACCATGCCAGAAAAAGCAAGGCAGTGCCCAAGACAGCAGCATGCACTGCCTGAAACTGAGGCCTGTGTGGCCAGAGCCACACTTTGGCTGGCCGCCGGGCTCCATGCTCCCAGATCACCACCACTGGAGCCCTGGGAGGCCCCCAAGACCCCAAGTAAGGCTGCTGGGGCCAGCCCAGGTGCTGGCCACAGACTCTCCTACCCCACCTGGTACAACTTGCCACCCACCAGAGCACGAGTGCAGGGGCGTTCCCTTGGGACAAATAGCAGCAGCACATATTTGTGCTACTGCTATTTGTTCCTGTGGAAAGTGCATTCCCTTTCATAGAGACAGATCTATTGTTTTTCTGTAGTAAAAAAATGAGTGAAAATGATTTGTGCCACTGCTCGTTGGCCCTAGGGAATGACCCTGTACTCATGCTCTGGTGCACAGCAAATTGCCCCAGGTCAGGTAGGGGAGGCTGAGGCCAGCACCTAGGCTGGGCCCAGCAGTCTTACATGGGGTTGTGGGAGCCTCCCAAAGGCATCAGTGGCAGTGATCCAGGCACACAGAGCCTGGTCAGCAGCAAGATCATGGCTCTGGCTAGCTAGGTTCCAGTTCAAACAATGCATGCTGCCGCCACGTATGATGTGCCTCTTTTTTTCTTCCTGGTTTCTTTTTTTAGCTATCTAATTTTGCTGCCAGCATGGCAAACCAATTGACCTGTGAGGATCTGGCCTTTATGTTCAAGCAAGACCACCTGGTGAATTTTCTCTTTTTGGCCAGATTCATGCATTACACATTTACAGGTATAAGTGTGTAGCAGGCTTGCCTTTTGGAGATTGCGTTGAGTCCCAGGTTTGAAATGTTGTTGTTTTGATTGGTGGAGCCCATCCACAAATCAGGAGGCAGCAAGAAGAGTGAAGTCACACCCCTTTCCTAAGGGGAGGGGAAAAGGAGTTCCCCCTCCAATGGACCTGATTGAAAACTGCAACACTCAGGTTTGGAAGACTTCAGGGGTGGAGCCCTGGAGTATATAAAAGGAGCTGCATGCCCAGCATGAGGGAACACATTCGGGACAGAGAAGAGAGAAGAGCGGGCTTGGAAGAGCTGAGGAGAGCTGCTCAGTAGGATGAAGCAGTGGCCCAGAAACACCTCTGAAGACTTCCATCAACAGGGAACAGCAGATGACTTCAGCAGCTAGGCTCTCAGTGTGCAGGACAGCATCCAGACCCTGGGATCTGCATGAGGCAGATCAGATCTGCAACCTCTGGCATGCAGCCAGAGACACGGTGCACAGGCAGATGCATGGAGTAGGACCTTTGGAGTGCTTGGGTGGCTCAGGTCCCCAACCCCCAGAATGAGGCTGGGAGCTTGGTGCAGGAGGCACTGCACGGAGGGTCCAGGAGCAGACCAAGCCTGGTGCTGCATGAGGCGGCCCAGGCCTCTGACCCATAGCAAAAGGCTGAGTCCAGAGATCCAGACGGTGATTGGCCTACTGAGCCAGCTGACAGGGCCAAGCCTGAGGCCCTAGAAGCCCTGCATTGTGGAGCTCTGTTTCAGGGGACAGCAAATTCCCCAAAGACCACTGCAAGCAACAGAGCAGCTTGGCACAGAGGATGAGGGCCATGCTCCAGGCCTGGGAGCCATGAGTTGCAGGGAAAAGAGGATTCCCACAGGGGAGGGGGAGTCCCCCCGGTTAGTTAAGGGCTCCTGAAAGTGGAGGTCCCACTGGGAGGGCCCCCCTAAAGTTACCAGCTTCCTTGTAGGGCATGGGAAAACCCAAGGGCATTGGGGTTTCCCCTTGGAATTAAGTTCGTCTTTGGGGTTCTTGCACCATAAGTGGTGTGATGTCATGCCATACATTTTGTGAACTCTCATGTTCGTAAATTAGTAGATGAGTAGAGTCCTAGGGCTCTGCTGGGACCCCCTGTTGCTATTATCTCACCTGTTGTTTATTTGTATTTACTTGTGGCCTATTTATTGTGCACCCATACTTACCTATAGTTTATATGTTAGCCATCTATGTTTATTTTGGGGTTTATCTGTTTCAGGTTAGATACTTACCTGTGACCTACCTGTATCTAGAGCACTAGTATAAGGTTTTATGGCATTTACCCAGAGGGTATTGTTTATGTTATTTGTTTAGATATCATAAATATATATACTCTAAACAAATATAAATGTAAATAAATGTGTATATAGTTAAGTCCCCTGACTGTCCTGGCCTGGTTCTATAGGGACAGAGGTAAAACTGAGCGGTCTGCAGTTCCCCCACAGCACATCTGCCAGCTAACAGTCCCCTTCAATTGGAGAAGGGGAGTATTTACCTGAGTTACCTGGGCTCCAAGTGATTGGGAACCAGTTTAAACCCATAAGGTGGATAGAAAGCTAGCTGAAGCATCGGGCTCAACGGGTAGTAATCAATGGCTCAATTTCTAGCTGGCAGCCAGTATCAAGTGGAGTGCCCCAGGGGTTGGACTTGGTGCCAGTTTTGTTCAATATCTTCATTAACAAACTGGAAGATGGCATAAAGTGCACCTTCAGCAAGTTTGCAGATGACACCAAGCTGGGGGATGTAGTAGATACACTGGTGGATAGAGCTAAGATTCAGAGTGACCTAGACAAATTAAAGGATTGGGTCAAAATAAATCTCATGAGGTTCAACAAGGACAAATGCAAAGTCTTTCACTTAGGATAGAACTATCCCATGCACCAGTACAGGCTGGGGACTGACTGGCTGGGCAGCAGCTCTGCAGAAAAGGACCTGGGGGTTACAGTGGACAAAATGAATATGAGCCAGCAGTGTCCTTGTTGCCAAGAAGGCTAACAGCATACTGGGCTGCATTTTTAGGAGTGTTGCCAGCAGATTGAAAGAATAAATGAATCTGCTTTACTCTGCACTGGTAAAGCCACATCTGGAGCATTGTGTCTAGTTTTGGGCCCCCCACTATAGAAAGGATGTGGACAAGTTGGAGAGAGTCCAGCAGAGAGCAGTGAAAATGAGTTGGAGGCTGGAACACATGACTTAGGAGGAAAGGCTGAGGGAATTGGGTTTATTTAGTCTGCAGAAGAGAAGAATAAAGGGGGATTTGATAGCAGACTTTAACTACCTGAAGGATAGTTTGAAAGAGAATGGAACTAGACTCTTAGTGGTGGCAGATGACAGAACAAGGAGCAATGATTTTAAGTTGTAGCAAGGGAAGTTTGGGTTGGATATTAGGAAAAACTTTCTTACTAAGAGGGTGGTGAAGCACTGGAATGGGTTAACTAGAGCAGTGGTTTCCAAACTTTTTTGATCACACACCCCTATCAGTAAAAGATTTTTGAACACGCACCCCCAATATATGTATATTTGTTTGTTTATTTATTTATAAATTATATACATGTACTACTGTACTAATATATTATGTACATTATAAAACATACACAAAAAATAGAAATTAAATCATCATTGTTTTTACCTTGTGATGTGGCTGGAGAAGAGTTCGTACTAGGAGCAGGAGAAGTGGTAGCTCTGCCATTTTCTTGTTGTTCGCTTGTGCTCACATTATTAGTATTATCTTCAATCCACGGTTTCTTTGCAGGAATCTTTTTAAGCCACATGTCCATTTTGTGAGGGTTAGTTTAGTTAAAACTAGATGATATAATCTGTAAATCCACTTAACCGGGCACACATAAACTGCAATATATCACAATACGCTGAAAACAAACGAACACTTCCTCAGGATACCTCATGTACTGTACATGACACGTGACTGTCCGACATATGGACTGAGTGAGGGTACCAGTGTCAATCTGTATATTAAATATTAGTAAAGCTTAATTTCTTTCTTATTTTTTTAGGTAAAAAATAAATAAAAATACACGTTCTAATATTTTCTTCGCGCACCCCCTGGGATTGTCTCACACACCCCACTTTGGAGACCACTGAACTACAGCGCTGGTGGAATCTCCATCCATGGAAGGTTTTTAAGGCCCACCTTGACAAAGCCCTGGCTGGAATGATCTAGGTGATGGTCCTGCTTTGGACTAGACCTCCTGAGGTCCCTTCTAACCCTAATTTTCTATGATTCAATGAACAGAACAGAAGTTTGGCACACAAAACTGGTCTATACCTGTAACAGAACAAAAATTCAGCACACATAGACTGATTTAAAAATGGCAGAACCCAATCTAAGATTTGCACCCCCAACCAAAGGGTGAATGTGTTTTCTGTTCACTACCGATCTAAACTGCAGCACTTACAGAAAACCATGTAACAGATCGATTCCCTATCAGGCTTTTTGAACATCTGTACCTAGCCTTTGTTGTTCTGTTTCCAATCCTGCTACAGTAACCATTAGATATGGGTGTTGCATACAGCCTCACAAAAGAAGGAGGAATAAAACTGTCAGTGACCTATGCTCCCTACTATCCAAACATGCGCAAGGGAAAATAATGGAGATGGAAAATGGAAGTCTTGTTTCATACAAGTGCTAGTATCAATCTAGCTTATTGCTGTTATTTTTACCTTCCTACATGTTACTTTTTTCATGAAATTTGGGCAGCTGACAATAACTCATTCATTTCTCCATTCATTCATATCCTGTGTCCTTTCCTATAATTGCAATACACGACAGTCTGCTATTTTTCATGGTCATCTTGAAGACAGCTAACTTAGCTTATATAATAATGCGAGGAAAAATTCTTCCTTGGTTGATTAGGTTAGAAATATTACTCATCTAACCCCTGTAAATGTGGTGTAAACTGAAGAAAATATTGCATTTGAAAGCTTGTCTATACCTATCCCAAACATGCAGTTGGTCCAATAAAAAGGTATCACCCACAAAAATAGTTGCCTCTCCCATTTTTCCATCACAGTTACCACTTCACTTCAATATGACCAATAACAACAATAATGTTTAGTTCTTACCTAGTTCTATTCATCCATAGAAATCACACATGAACAATGGGCTCATGATAATATTTTAACTATCTAATAACATCCACTAAAGCTAGCAGTTTCTATGAAAGAATATTGAGCTTCTTTATTTTTGTAAGGTGACTATTATGTGTTTATGATTATGAAAAATGAAAGCACTGTGATGAGATACTCTAGGTATCACGCACATAGATGGTAAGCTAAATATCCACACACATTTCTTCCAAATGCATGTTAATGATCTGAGCCATGACTTTCTAGGGATAAAATAACAGCCCCTAACAACTATGAAACTGGGCCAGAAATTTTCATTGTGACATTTTCATTAACCTGAAACATTGTATTGTCTTGCACATGCATATATGTATTAAGATCAAGGATATTTTTCAGCTACTGGGAACAAGATTGATATCAAAACTATACAGCTTGAAAAAAAGCTTTTTTCCATCCCCCTTCTCCCTCATACAGTACTGAATATTCAATCAGAGTCATTATGAATTTCTATCTTCTTCAGAAGGATGTGAAGAATGGATGTTTCTGTGTGTAGTGATGATGCAGTGATTAGTGTGATCGATCCTCTGATTTCTAGAAGTTCTGTTGAGTAATGCAATCCCTAAAGTTTAGGCAAACAAGATCCTGAAGGTGTACATGACAAATGCAGACTTACGCCATAGCTTTTTTGTTATTCCCTTGGGCTACGTACAGACCATCAAAAAGCCTGAGGCTGAATCGATTCAATCTTTTCAGGTTAGTCTAAACTGCATAGATTGAACTAATAAGCAAGTGAACAGACATTCACTTTTGATTCCAGAAATGCAGCCACGTGCCAGAAGCCGGAGTTCACTAAAGCACACGTCTCTACTGAGCTGGAGCAGACAGCTTGGGCCAAGACTAGCCTGCCCACCCGGTGAGGGGGTGTTTGTGGGGGAGGTGCAAAGCATCCTGAGATGCTGGTGAACTGTGGGTTAACTTGAATCTGGAGGTGATCTGGGACAGAAGTTCAATAAACCAGTTTAACCTAAATCAGTTCAGTCTGATACTACATCTATTCAGGTTTATCTTAAACTGATTTCAGCCATTTTGAAAGCACTTCATGTGCACTAAACTTTGGTTGTGTAACAGATTTGAACTGGTTTCTGATCATTTATAGCAATTTATGTTTAATATTTGTCCCTAGCTCTGTAGTCTGGTTTGCCTAGTAACTAAATCCTCGTTGCTTCGCTCTCAATCTATCCTATGCTCTTATCCTGAAAGAAGCAGCTAACTGTAAAAGCAACTCATTTTCCTAAGAGGTAAGGTCTGAGCCAGAGAGCATGGATTCTTTTGAACTATGTCTATAGAAATAGACTGTAACAGGGACTAGGGTGAGATGGCATTTTAAAGGTAATAAAAGAAAGAGAGAGAAATATTTAAAATGCTGTTTCTTTAAAAATATACTTCAGTAGTATAGTGTTGAGGCATCACACTTTAAATCTCCAGTTTTCTTACTGAAGTGTGCAGGGAGAACAAAGACATCTTTGTGTGTGTACACATTTACTCAGTTTTGGATCTAGAGGTCTTCCATTTAGTAAATATTCCCCTAGAAGGCAATAAAAAAATCTTTCCCTACTTGAATAGATCATGGTAGTCTTTAACAAACAGGCATCCTGTCCTATCAGAAAACATCCAATACTGCCCAATCACAGGCAAGGCATGGTTAATAAACAACAGAGCATGTATGGCTCTAATGAGACAACTTTCTACCCAGTACTCTTTTATTCTTTGCTCCCACAAGTATCATTATGGTAGGTTTCCTCCCCCCACCCTGTTCTTTCTATTCAGTATTTTTTCTATTATATGACTTGGTTGTAAGTAAGGCTGTCTAAATGCTACTTACCAGCACCACTTCTCATTCAGTTTTGAAGATAAGTACCACATTTGCTCTTGTCTAATGTTTCTGGTACCTCCCTCCAGTACTTTTGCAAACTAATTGTCAAGTGTTCATAAGTTTGTTAGCTAATTCTCATTTCTTTCCTTATTTTGCTGCTGTCTCTGTCATTAAACAATAGAGCCTTTGTTAGCTTTCCTAATGAATGTCTATACACAGATTAGAGATCAAGGCACTGAGACACTAAATAATACGAACATTATTATGCAATGCATTTATCATTGCAATTACAAAAGAACTTCTGAAAGAAAAGATAATTGTCATTAGATACCATTAATAAAGAACTCAATTTATCTTCACTTCCGATATCTATAGGCCAAATTTTATTATGTTTGCAATGTTGTATGTTAATCAACAAAAATTCCTTCCCCAGTTTTTGATCTGCATTTAGGATAATTAAGTTCAACCTTTATCCTCCCAACTCCAGTTATCTATTATTTCTGCCATCCACATGAATGAATAGTTCTCATATGGCATTGTTATTACAATGTTTGTATTATTGTATGATGCTATTTTTAATATTGTACACTACTATAAAAATTGTTTAATGCAAAGGGCTTTGCATTTGCTATTAAACAGAACTGTTAATTTCTTCTGAAGTAAGTGACATTCTGGTCCGTTGGTCAAATTAATTTGTAGTGTAATGTCAATGTCCCTGTGTTTTACAGAATACTGTACACAACCACTATATATAGTAGGCTATGAGTCAATCATTTATCACAACTTAAAGCAAAACAGTAATATTTGTATGTAGCATTTCTTAATCAGATTGCTGTTGTTCTTTTTGTCAAGGAAGGTAATTGCTATTAGGGAAATCCTTTTGAACTTAGTTGCTGTTAGATTTCCCATGACAACAAATTTAATCCTGTGCCTTGTTTGTACATCTCTCCCTGATTATCCTTAGCACATTAGTAAAAATAACATAGCTACGTATCAGATTTCTGAAGAGCTTTAATGCTTTCAAGACAGTCCTTGCTTGTTGGGTACTGATGTGTAAATGGCCATTAACTCTCCATTTTGTATATGGACCTGTGTTGCAAATTAAAGCTCAGTTTGTCACGCTCATGCTTGTGTACTTAAAGTCAGGTGTATGCTTAATTGCATCGCTGAATCAAGCTTGAGAGGGCCTGCTTACCTGAGAGAGGCAAGGATTTTTTAGAATGACATCTTTTATTGAACCAACTGCATAGCTGGTATAGAGTTAGATAAGCTTTCAAATGCAAGACACTCTTTAGGTCACCTGAGGCCTATAGACCCGAGACATTACATGAGAAGACTGACTACCTATACTGGGGCAAACCATTCTACAGGGTAACGGGCCCCCTAACATCTAGATGGCAGAATACAGAGCAAAGCAGTGCCTCAGCACTTTTTAAAATGTTTAGGCTTGAAGACTATTATATGGCACTGACAGCCAATGGGACATAAGTTGCAAAATCACTTAAGTGCTTCAGAAAATCTATTGTCTCTCAGAGCCTTCCAGCCAGTCTTCATCCTTTTTTCCATGTGCTTGGTAGCAGTGGTTGCCAAAATTGTTTTAGATAATCTGTGGCTATCAGGAAGGTGTATCCTTTTCCCTTTAAAATCTATAGGGCAAATGGTAATCAGCAACCTCGAAAGTAAATGAAGTTTTCATAGGACCTAGTTTAAAAGATTCATAGGTGTCATAGCAGATGCAATAAGAATCATCATCCCTGTTTTCACAAACCACTGAGAAAAATAAATTTATAAGCTGTCTAAAAATAAAGGTACACAAAGTATCTCCACTGGAAGAAAGCAGAATGATGGCTAAATTCCTGTTGGGGCTGCTATATTTTTTTTTCTTTGAATGCAGAATAACACAACACTAATTAGCATAGCAGCATGCCCTACTGATGAAATATTGGCACGGTTGTTTTGAATGACTCTTCATAACCAGGTTACTTATTGATTTTTTTTTCCCCTTAAACAGATAAGTGACTCAAACAGAAAAACAGCAATTTATACAGCAAGGTTTATATTTTAATGCAGATCAGAGAACCACTTATTAACTTAGTCTATAAAAAACAAGCATGTTATACTATTAGTTTATACAGTGTGTGTGATTGCTTTTATAATATAATTGAAATTATATATTTTATAATATAATTATATTTACATTAAATATAAATGTATAGCTAATTTAGATTCTTTTTTTAGCTCAACTAGCAGAGATTTGAGAGGAGAAGGGTCTGAGTTCATGACTGATGTCAGAGAGTCAATGTGGCTATGTGGATACTATAGCTGATGACCAGAAAGTTCTGTGCAGTTCCAGCAGGCCTAAATTCTACCTAAGCTCAAAATTTCAATCCTAGTTGTAATGATAGAAGTTATAATGTATAGATTTCCATAGCTGCAGACTCAGGAGTTGGGACTTGGGAGTGATTCCTTAGTGGTAGAGCAGCAAGCTAGTCAGTTAGTTACCTTGTACAAACATTGTAGAGTTGCTGCTCTATCTAGAGAAACCACAAATGTGCAGATGTTCATACTTTGTCTCTCAAAATAAAAATGGCTGCTCAAGGAGAAAAATAATCTGGGAACAATTTGGGAGGTTAAATTATTCCCAAGATAGTTTCTCCTTGGAGAGCAAATGTCTGTATATTAGTTAGAGCCAGACAGGGACTGTAGGGGTGCATCTACACATGCATTTAATGTGCATAGATTTACTGCACAGCAAATTGATGCACAGTAGACTACACCCAGGTGCAGCATCTCCATGTGCACCCAGGTTGGGAGCAAACTGAGCCTGGGTAGAGCACTTTAAGTCAGGACTGTTCCTGCCCTGTTCTGCCCCCTGCAGCAGCCAGGGGGAGTTCTAGGGGCCTGTTCCTACAATACATACCACTGGGCTGATGCTGGGGCTATGTTTATATTACAGACACCTTCTACAGTGGTCAAGCATGTAATAGGTGAGGTAACCTTCTACAGTGGTCAGGCATAATGATGTTCACCAGAAATTTCTTGGGTAAAAGCAGCCAGAAATTACTTGGGTAAACCAGCTGTACCACCTTGTACAGGTATTGCTTGTTCTTAGTAGAATTGATTTTTCTCCATGGACACAAAGGAGCATGTAGCTGAACTGCCTTCATCTACACTAGGAGGGTAACGTGCTTTTAGTCTACCACAGTTTGAGCAGCAAGGTGCAGCTAGCAATGTGTGGGGCTGATCCAGGCTACAAAATGGTATGCCTGCAGGAGCTCCCATAGAAGGGGAGAGAGGCTGTTGCAGCATGTAAGGAAGGGCAACATTCAGAAGAGGTCTAGAATTCCCAGGGAAAGGAGGAGCAGCCTGAAATTGATATGTTTCAATGGAGTCTGGTTTAGAGAGCTGCGTGCCAGGCCTATTCCGTAAAAGGCTGCCCCATGCCTTGGTCCCTGGCCACGTGCCTCTGTGGGCCCAAGCAATCTGCAGCTCACTGAAACAGCTCTCCAGGATGCTATCCTGGGAATCTGTGGCCAGTGCTCCCTGCCCCTGGCAGCAGCAGCCAAGGCACCATGCTCACAAGGCACTCTCCGAACACCTCCTTCTCCACCTCCCACAGCAGGGTGCTGGGCAGCCGCCCTTGAACCCTGGGTCTATAGTGTAACCCCAAGAACACACACAGTGTGGACAGCTTGCAGCAAACCCCAACATTTATTTCCATTCCTCCCCAACAACAGATCCCCTACTTCCCTTCCTCCCAACAGCAGACCCCTCCCTAAGCCCAACACATGCTGCCAATGAAGCACCCTATAGCACAGAACCTAGAGGGAGGCACCCTGTACCCTGGCTTGTTCCATTTCCCCCTCAGGTCTGCACACTGCAGCAAGCTGAGCAAGAAAGGGCCTGGCCCATGGGTGAGGGTGGATGCTGTCCAATATACTCTGCCCATTCCCCCTCCTCCTGCATGGGACCAGGGCCAGCAGACCACATGAAGGCAGGGCAGGCAGTGGATGAGGTGGAGGGCCCAGCTACTGGGGAGCCAAGATCTGGAGCAGGCGCTGAAAGCCCTGGCTACTGAGGTGTTGCTACACTTCATCCCACACCCACTGGGAGGTCTAATGCAAACCTGCAGGTGGCTGCCAGGGGCTGGCCAAGACTACAGCTTGGCTGCCAAGCAGCACATAAGAGACTGCCAGGGCCAGCACCATGTCCAGGGCATGCCCATCAACCTTAGTAACCTCCACCACCTGGTGCAGCACACCATGCTGCTTCTCCTGGGCTGCCAGTTGCCTCTCCTGGAGGGCAAGGTACCTCTCTGGCAGGGCATCCTGTGTCTGCAAGAGGCAAGGTATTCACAGTCTATTTTGCAGACCTTACAGTGCTAGGCCTAAGACTCACTGAGTCAAAAGACAGCAGCCAGCTGTTCAAAGACAGCCATCTGGTCCTGGCTCCAGTACTGATGAAGCAGGCACATGCAGGGTTCACCTGCCAAGGGTGGGCAGTGGACTTTAGGTCCCATCTCTGATAATGGCAGGTCGTACTTCCCCATGTCCAGCGGCTGGTGCTGGAGAACAAGGACAGAGAGGCTCTTTGTGAGAATATGCAACATTTCAGAGATAACATGCACTGTAGAGAGGGGCTGTCTGCAGCCCAGCCTCACTTCAGGGCATGCATAGGTGCCCTGAAACCATGGTAAGCTGCCTGGGGGGACCCTTCCATGGGTGGCCACCAGCCAAGCCTTCTCTCCCCACTTCCACAGTGGGGGCAGGCAGACCTCCCACTTGCCACAGGCAGCCTGCCTTCCCTTACCCTACTCAGGCCAGGTCATATGGCTGGCCCCTGCTGGCAGCTGCTACAGTGGCTCCAGAGCAACTCCCCCCTTTCTCCTCCATACAGGCCTGGCTCTTTGTACCCATGCCATCAAGACTGCAGTTCCTGAGTTCTGAGGGTAAGGGGCTCCTGCCCAGGTGGGACATGGACCTAGTGAAGTCCCTCCCTTCCCCCTCCAGCCCTCTTTGGAGGGGTGTCCAGGGCCAGGAACCTGTCACACGTGGGCTGTGCCCCAAGCATGCCCCAGTGAAAGTCACCCACAAAAATCTGTTTGAATGCTCTGAGTGCCCACCCCACTACACCCTGCTGATGAGGATCATGATGGTTACCCAGGCAAAGCTGAAAACCTGGTGCAGGGCCCTGAGCTTCAAGGGCACCCCAACCAGGCTTGTGCTTCCTTGCAATGTGAGTCACTGCCTGGAAGGGAATCTCTGCCTATGCTGGGAGTGCCTGAACCCTGCAGCTGAGGAGGAGATCGCTGATGCCATCAAGTTTTTATGCATGTGATAGACCTGTCTGCCTAGCTGGGAGCCAATGGGGCACTTAATAAAGTCTTGACCTGCCTTCTACCTCAATGTGTGATGTGAGGAGATTCTGGCAGACAAGGAAGGAGCTCAGCCAGGCAGGACGGGGAGGGCAGAGTAAGAGAAGGACCCCTAGCCCCTATGCAAGGCCCCTGGCTCCAGGCAAGCATCCTGGGGTGGGCAGGTGAGCTGGCACAAGCACAGGTGACTGCAGTGCTTCCTCAGCCCCTTGGTATCCAGGTGCTCCTGGCAGTCTGAGGCTATCCCTGGCTGTGGAGAGGAGGTCCAGCTGACCAATGCACCCCATGGCACCAAGGTGTGGCACCTGGCCACCTAAGCAGTGCCCTGCTCTGACAAGGAGCTGGAGATGGAGATGGCATGTTCAGGGGCCATCCCTGCCCTATATTCATCATTGATGGCCTGTCGCCGAAGTAGCCAGGGAAGGTGATAGCCTGAGCCACTGCAGCTGCTGGGTGAGGTCAAGGGTGGGAAGTGTGTTGGAACCTGGCATAGGAGCCCCACAGGGCCCTCTCCCAGAGAGTCCTCCTGGCCTGCAGCCCCTGGTTTGGGCTCTGGCAGCCTGCCCATGTCACAGAACAGATGTTGGGCCTTGCCAGGGTCTGTGAAGGCCAGGATGCTGTCCAGCTCCCTCATGAAGGGCCTGGACCTTCAGGCAGCCCCAGACCACCTGTTATGGTCCCAGGCATGGACCCACTGTAGAGCCAGACAGCAGCATATCCCTTGAACTTGGCCTTGGCCTTGGCCTGACACTGTTGGCTAGAGTGCTGGTGTCTGAACTTCTGAATCTGCTGGGCCATGGCCATGTAAATATGGGCATTGACCCTTGTCACCTGGCTAAACTGCTGCTGGACCTCAACATCCCTGCAGATGGCAAGAAGGTCCATGGTTGTCTCCTCATGGGTCCAGTGGGCCCCTGGCCCAGTGTGTCAGCAGACAGGAAGACAGACATGGCAGCAGCTAGCATGGGTCTTGGGGAGGTGTTCAGGCTTGGGATCTAGGTGGCTGTGTAGGTCCCAGGTGTCCATTTCAATGGGGGATGGTGCCCAGGGGCAGGGTTCAGCTGGCAGGGGCCACAGGGGGTCAGGCCAGGGGTCCAAGTGCCTGTGCTGGGTAGCAGGTGTCTGCTGTGGTGGGGCATGGTTCCCGAGGGGCAGGCTCTGGCTAGCAGGGGCCTTGGAGGTCAGGAACAGGGTCCAGGTGCCAGCACTGGCTGCCACATGCCCACTCCAGTAGGGCATAGTGCCCTAGGGGCAGACTCTGGCTGGCAGGGGCCCCAAAGTCAGGTCCAGAGTCAATGAGCTGCCTGTGCCATGTGCCTCCAGAAGCTCCCAAGCCACAGAAGGCAGGAGTCTGGCCCCCTGTTGAAGCAGCTGACTGGGCACAATTTGCACCTGCATCAATGTCTACGTGTGTTTAAGTGCAGTCATGCATCAGATAGTATTTACATTAGTCTTCTGCAGCTTAATTGCCACACATGTGTAGACAGTGGTGCTTTATTTCACAGTAAATGAATCTACTGTCCCATAAGGCGTGCATATAGACACACCCTAAAGGTTACATAATACTCCAGAATAAAACCTGTTGTGTTGTTGCATAGTTCTTCTCAATCTTGTATGTCTGTATTTATTGATCCCAGTGATCACTACATGGTGTCATGAGTGGCAGATGAGAAAACTTGAGGGGAAAAAATGTACCTACAGACATAAATGTAAGCATCATTGTGCAGAGAAAGGAAATCAGCCTCAGTGGTCTGTAGCTAATAAACCGTGTGCTATGTGCAGAACCACAGCTGCCTTAAAGTACAAGTCAGCTGGATCCCACTTGAAGGACTTGAAGGAAAAGCTTCCTACCAAAAACAAATCATAAACTATATCTGATACTTCATCAGTCTGAGAAGTAAGTCATCATCGTCCCTGATTCGAGGATGACCACTATGACAGCTTATTGAGGGCTCTTGAGGTGACTTAAGAATCCAATCCTTGAACTACAGATCCACCCACAGAAGTTGCACTTCTTTCCACAGGGGAGAATAGGTTGCAGGCTGGGAGTCCTCTCTTTTTTCTTCCTCCACTCTCTCTTCTCTGATTTGAGGGGCAAGACTTTACCTCAAAATTGGCTGCTGGTTGGTTAAGACTGTGATGCCATTGGACTCAGTTGGCAGCCAGCTCTTCCCAACTCTTGATGTCGGCATTCCTTTTCTTGAGGTATAGCATTTCTTTCGGCCACCACAAGATCTCAGGCCATTGCTTAGCTAGGTACAAGAATGTGTTTTGGGAATCAGGAGTCAAGCATCTCTACATAATGTCCAATCCAGTGAAGTTGGTGCTTGAGGATCACTCAATGCTAGTAACATTGGCTTCAGCAAGGTTACTAGCAGACTAGAGGATTACTACAGCAATCCTCCCATTTGATGTGAAAGATTTTCCAGAGACATCATTGGTAATACCTCTCCAGGCTCTCAAGATGATGACTGTAGGTCACCCATGTTTCACAACCGTTGAGGAGAGTGGTGATGATGACTACATTGTAGACCCAGATCTTGGTATCTTTCCAAAGATTGCAATGAATAGAAACATGACAACGCAATTTCCCAAAGGAGGCTCTTGCACACCAGATTCTGTCCTGGATCTCCTCAGTATTCACTCCCTGAGAAAGGTAGTTACAGAGGTAGAAGTGCTTGACTGCCTTCTGGGTTTTTCCCTCTCTGGTAATTTGGGGTGGGGAGGTCACATTCATGGCCCAGGGCAGGCTGATGGAGCACTTTGGTCTTTTCAATGCTGGGAAAGAGACCCAACGTTTAGTAGACTTCTCCAAAAAGATCCAGCATGGTCTGGAGGTTTTCCTCAGTGTACACAAGAATGATGCAATCACTGGCATGCTGAAAGTCAAGGATGGTTGTTTTGAGTATTTTGATCTTCAAGCAAAGGCACTTTTTCTAGCCCCTTATAGCAGAGGGGGACTCCTCACTCATAGTAGCAGCTGATGAATTGTACTCCTGTCTCAACCTAGGTGCAAGATGGCCATCAAGCTACCACTATCTACATGCAGATTCATGGTTGGAGACTGTTGGATTCACTAGTCCTGTCTCCACCACCACTACTGCATTGCCACAGGCTTTAGGAGGTTGGCATGAGGCAGCATGTTTGTCCCTGTAGTAGAAGCTGACGCATAAGAAGCTGGTGTATGCCAACAGTAACTACACACACAATCTTGACAAGGTGAAGATCTGGGCCCAGTGGCAAGAACCTTGATAGATTTCCTTTTTTTTTAGGAAAGATATATTCAGTTTTTGCAAACTTCTGGCATCTATAGTTGTCTGGTTATTTTTCTTCCTTACTTCTTAAAGGAGAAAGAAGATATATTTCACCAGTAGACTAGTTTCAGTAATTCAACTTTCAAGTAGTTTTCAGCTTTTAATTAAATGGTCTAATTAGGTGCAATTCCTTTATCAGCAGGGAATATATTATATACATGGGGGTAGCAGATGCAATGCTTACCCCAATGGACAATATTCCTCAAACTTGACAACCATGAAAGAGAAGCTTAGAAGAAACACAATGTCTCTAGAGCTTTTGAAAAGGACATTCTCTGACAAGGCATCAGAAACAATTTGAGCATATGCAGAGATAAGATTTTTGCTGTTATAACCTGTCAACGGAATAAATTTACATTGTTTGCATTGCTCTTGATTGTAAACTTTTTTATCGTGAGATATGAATGTCCAGATTTACAAAATTGTAGCAATCTGCTGAATCTACTGCCTTAACCTTTACAATATTTTCTATATTAATTGGCTGATTATATCCTTGACAGAAGATAGAATAACAGTACAATCACTTAAGGTGTAAAATATCAAGTAGGTTTCAGTAGCATAGTATATTTCAAACTTTATGTAGAAGAAATATATCCACTTCTATAATTATACAAGTTAATAATATTACTGGCTGTGATAGATAAAGCTGGATAAATTAGTAAATATTAGTAATTATATTAAATATGGACATAATAGTAAATATTTTAAAGCAAAAAGGCATGTTCATGTCAACTGAAGCTTGCAGTTTGTTAAAAAGAATAACATCTTGAAAGCTTTCAAGTTCGGTATTTCAAATTTTATTTTGAAATTACATTTCATTTAAAAACTTAGCTAAATTCACTTTCAAATAAGCAAAACAAAAGACAAATTATTTTCTGGTATTATTTCATTTTATTTTTATTTTGGTGGACCCAAAACAAAAGCAAAATATATACGTTATTCAGGCCACTCTATATTGCTCTCAGCAGCGGTATCTATGTGTGTGTGCAAGTAGAATTTTAGTGCAATGGGTTAGAACCCTAACTAGTTGAAAACTGCACAAGTATTCAGTGTTTAGATCAGGAGCCCATGCTCACAGCCCCTGTGCACACATCCCAGCTTACGCTTCAGGCTCTCTGGGATGATGCAGCTTGCCCAGAGCAGCCGAGTGGCATCCCTGACTGGCTGGCCACCAGAGTGGACTGTACTGCTCCAGAGAACTCCTGCAAACAAAAGGCCTTTCTTCCTTGCCCAGAGACTTCCCAAGGAGGCCCAGAGTGATCTCCTGTTAATTGCAAACACATAAGTTTTCGCTCCTGGACCCCAGCATAGCTCCATACTCCTGCAAGGGGGGCATGGAGCAAAAGGGACCCAGAAGCACAGCCACTTCATCCTTCATGTCCTGCTTACTTCTCCATAGAACCTCAGGGACAGTTTGCTGCAGAACTTCTTCATATGCCAGGCAACCTTCATGAATACTGTTGCTAAGCTAGTCCCCCACGTAGAGAGAGCGCACATCAGTATAAGGTCACCTTTGACTTGGAAAAGCCCATCGCCATATGGAAACTTGCTACCCCTGATAGCTTCTGCTCCATCAAAACAACTTCAGCATGGGAAACATCATAGTGGTAGTGGCAGTCTGGCAGATGTGCTGCTTCATCCAGGACATGCTAATGACTGTATCATCTGCCTTAGCAACTAATAGGTTTTTGCTGATTTCCACTGGATGGGCTTCCCCAACTATGGGGGGTGCTTTTGATGGCACCCATATCCTGATCTTCAGGTTTCCCTAATGGTTCATCAACTGCAAGGGCTTCAACTGTGTCATGCTCCAGGACATTGTCAACCCCAATGGCTGCTTGACCCAGATTTTTTGCTGGCTGGGTAGGCAGTGACCATGATGCCAAGGGCTCCTGCAACTCCATCCTTCCCCAGTTGATGGCAAACAGCCAGTACACCCCTAGCACTCTCAGCATCAAGGAATCTGGCATGCTCTCTCCTTCCTTGGCTCATAACACCCCACAAAAGGCATCTCAACCACAAGTGGGAGAGCTTCAGTCACTCAGCAGATCCCACACAACCACTGAGTGGCACTTTCAGCCAACTCAAGGTGTGCTGGAGGGTTCTGGGTGTACATTAGGGCTGTACGAAACTTGAGTTAGTGATTTGATTCATAGAAGATTCAGCTTGATTCAGAGACCAAATTTCTGAATCTGAATTGAATCACTTGAAGCTTAAAGCTTTCCGAATCGATTTGGAGCCTCCAAATTGATTCAAAAAGATTTGGAAAAGATTCAGAAAAGATTTGGAGATTCATAGGTGGTGATTCAGGGGAAACAGAAACTTAGAAGGAGGAGGGGGAGCAGGAGGGAGGGGGAGAAGGCAGGGGAGGACTGATAGCTCTAGTTGGCCAGTGAGTGTGATTTCTCCCTGAGTCCCCTTCCAATCACAGTGCCTGGGGAGGGACATAGATGTCTGCAGGCTTTCTGTGCCTTTTGTGAGCTGATTCTGAGCAACAGCATCTGAAAGGTACTGGATTGGCTCGACTTCCTAGTGAGTCGCCTACTCCTGTTTGCTTAGAAGGATTAGATAGGATATAGCTAAGCTTAGCATAGAATCCCTGTACTTTACTTATCCAATTCATTTCTTTCAATTTATATTTGTTTTCTTCCCGCCCCCCCTCTTTTTTTTTCCACAATACTTTTTAAAAAGAAAGATCAGTGTTTTCCCTGGCAGTATGATCCATCACTGTGCAGGGAAGCTTAGCACACGTTACACACACTCACACACATCATAGAAGAAGGAAGAAGAGAATATATATAGTTATTAGTTACTAATATTATTATTTATAGTTAGTTTGCATACAAACTAAAGACAACACAGAAGAAGAAGTCAAATATTCAGACTGAGATTAACACAGAACTCATAGTCCTAAAAGAAGAAGATACATTATTTTAGGTACACAACACAAAACAGTACAGTAAAGAAACACAACAGAAGAAGAAGTCACACATTCACATTCCTAATTCATATATCACGTTACAGAAAAAGATACCATATATATAGTTATTAATAATCAATAATCATCATAGCAGAGTCCACACACAACACAGAAGAAGAAAAAGAAGAAAAAGAAAAGTCACACATTCACATTCCTAATTCATATAGCACATCACAGAAAACAGCATATATAGTTATTAATAATCAATCATAATCGTAGCAGAGCCCACACACAACAAAGAGTAATGAAAACACACAAAATAGAAGAAATCAGACACACACACCTTTTGCAGCACAGGAAAGATTAATATGAAGTCTGCTGGAAAGGCAGGTGCCAGGTCTTCTGGCAGGGGAGAAAGAGGGGCTAGAACTGCAAGTAGGGGGACAGCTAGAACTGCAAGTTCCCCCCCCCCCGCCCCAAACATAGATGCACCCTCTTCCCAAGCACCCATGAGGCTTCTGCTGCCAGTGAAAGCAAGGAGGTGGGAGCAGTACCTGACATCCCTGCACCTGCACTACCTCTGCTAAATCCAGAAATAGACACCAACAGCAGAATGACCATCTCCTCCACCCCAGTTTCATCTCCCAGTGTGAGCCTCCCACTGCCAGGGAAGGAGCTGGAGCTGGAACCAGGGGACCTGAGTGCCCTGGACCTAGGAGTAATCTGAGTTTGTGCTTCACACCCCTCAAAGTTCCCCTAGACCCAGGTCTCCAAAAAACACCTCAGAGGAGGTTGAGGTTGAAGTTGTGGAGGCTCAGGCAAGTGGCTCAGCTGAGTTGCCTCCACCTGCTGTTGTGCCTCAGCCTGCTGAGGGGGGGGATAAGGCAGCATCCCCACCCTCAACCCAGAAGTGGGGGAGTAGTGTAGTGTAGGATCATTTTGAAGTGGCAGATAATCACAGGTTTGCTATCTGCCAGCACTGCCACAGGCAGATCAGCCATGGCAAAGAGGTGAAGCACTTCACCACCACAGCAAAGCTTCTGCATCTCCAGCGGCAGGACACCCCCTTGCTCTTCTTCCTGTTCAGCCTGGCACCAGTGTGAACATGTCCAAAGGGAGGTCCCCCACTCACTCCAAAGCCCCTATCCCTACAAAGAAGAGGCAGGCCACCCTGAAACAGTGGGGAAAAGCTCCACACAGAGGGGGGTGCATTCCCAGGTGAGCAAGATCAGCCACAGCATTGGGGAGGTGCTTGCCCTGGATAGCCAGCCCTTCTCCTTAGTTGAGCGGCCAGGGTTCCAGTGCCTAATGGAGCTTCTGGCTCCATCTTACCAAGTGCCTACTTGCACCACCTTTAGCAGGATGGTGGTGCCCTCCCTGTATGAGGCATGCAGAGAGTTCTTGAGGGAGGAGCTGCACAAGGCAGAGCCACAGGAAGCCTTGCACTTCACCTCAGACATCTGGAGCACTGGGGTGGCAATCATGCCTACCTCTCCCTCACAAGGCACAGGTATGACAGTCTGGCCTTCAATGGGCTCTTCTCCAAGCCAAGGTGCTGGATGAGTCTGATAGAGCAAGGATGATCATGGTGGCCATGAAATGCATGGTACAGGGGTGACTCATTGGGCAAAGTGAGCTTACCCATGGGTTCATGGTCACCAACAATGGGGCCAGTATGGTCAAGGGTGTCCATGTTGCCAACTTTGTTGACATCCACTGTGTGGCACACAGGCTGCACCTCATAGTCAGGGGGAGGGGCACAGGGCTGCTGGTGATGACATCACCACTACAACTATGAGTCAACTCATTTCAAAATGCAGGAAGGTGGACGAGCTACTTCCACCACAGCATCAGGGCGGGGGGTCAGAAACAGGCAGAGCTGAGTATCCCATAGCACAAAATCATGCAGAATTTGGAGAGTCAGTGGAACTCCACATACCTGATGCTGGAAAGGCTGGTGAAGAAACAGAAGGCCATGAGATCACCCTGCTTGGGGAGATCGGGACCAGCGGTCCCCCTAACAGAGCTGAGTGGGGTACCATCTCCCAGATCTTGGTGGCCCTCAAGCCCTTCTTCAAGGCCACCAAGACCCTCAGTGCTGCCGATGCCCTCCTTAGCCAGGTGATTCCTATAGTGGGGGAACTGGAGAACCAAATGGAGAATTCCAGGGAATCAATTTTCCTGGCTGGGGCAAGCCACTGTCACCAAACATGCAGGCACTGATGAGGTGGCTAAAGTAGGGCATTAGGAGATGGCTAGATCCCTTGTGGTCCAGTATGGTCCACATGCTGGCAGGCATGTACAACCTGAGTGTGAAGGGGAGCATGTGCACTGGCAGCACCGAAACCCTCGGTCCCTGGACGCAGGTGCTGGTTAACAAAGTCAGGGAGGCTAAGGGCAGAGGTGAGAGGATGTGGAAAAGGCAGATCCACTTTCCTGTGACAGCACTCCCAGCACCAGCACCAGCACCACCACCAGCACCAGCCAGTCCCCTCCATGCCAGCCGCTACCAATGTGGGCCAAGGGCATGGCTTCAATTCTGGGGTTCAAACACACCAGACCCCAGCCTCGGGAAGGTAGTGCCAAGGCTTCAGTGGCTGCCTATCTTGCCAAGGACATGGAGCCACTAGACTGCCACCTCTTGGCTTACTAGGCAGGCCACAGCCAGATGTGGTAGAATCTAGCCACAGTTGCCTGGCAACACCTGCCCTGTCCACCAACCAGTGTTCCAAGTGAGAGGGTGTTCAGCAGTGTTGGACATGATGTGACACCCCACTGCACCTCCCTGGATCCTTGTTTGGTGGAGCAACTGGTGTTCTTGAATGTGAACCTCCCACTGCTGGGTCTCCCCAAGCTCCACCAGCAGATGGGTTGAGTGCCACTCTCCTCACTCTGTCTGCACCTATTTCCGTTTGATTTTTTTACACCAGTTAGTATTACTGCCCAACTCTCAGAGCTGGAGGGGGCACTCACTGCATCACCAGCCAGCAGAGGAAGAACATGTCCCTGCTCAGCTCCCATGCTAAGACAAACTTGGAGGTATTGGCTTGGGCTATGGAAAAGGAGGAGGCCCCAGGTCCTGGGTATGGCCACTACAATTGCACCCTGCCAGGGTAGGGAGGCCTGGTGGGACTGCTGGCAGCATGGTATCCCTGTAGATGCCAAGACCTGCAGTTTTCACCCCACTGTGCCCTAACATGGACACAGTCACACAAGCACCCATGTCACAAGTTTTGCCTGTCTGCAGCCAGAAGTGCAGGGCCCCAGACCCCGCCCCCACCCCCGCACCTATCTCATTCATAGACACTAGACATAGACACTAGGGCTGGAAGGGACCTCGGAAGATCATTGAGTCCAGACCTCTGCCCCAGGGTCCAGCCTCCTGCCCCAGGAAACCAGCCCCCCTGCCCCAGGAAACTTGGCAGGCTTTGTGGCCTCAGCAAGGACTACCATCCCTGCAGTTTTCACCCCACTGTGGCTTAATGTTTACATGTGACATGAATTTTGCTTTCAAGAATTTGAGGTGCAGTTTCCCAGAAACCCCTACACATATCTCCTTGAAGCTTGGCAGGCTTCATGCCCTCAGAGGGGGCTGCCATCCCTGCAAGTTTCATCTGAATCATCCAAAAAATGACAACATTATAGATATTTCATTGATTCCCCATTATACTCCATGGCCAAATCTCTGAATCTCTCCAAATCAGTGCCAAATCTTCTGAAGCCGATTTGGCTGAATCAGTTCAGAAGAGTGATCTGAATCAAATCACTGGCCTCTGAATCAGCTGAATCTGAATCCGAATTGAATAGTTCCCTATTCACACAGGCCTAGTGTAAATCTCAGCATGACCAAAGAGTACCTGCTATTCTTCATCATTTCTTCCTGTGTTGTCCACAGGACCTGTAAAACTGGAGGGAACTCTTCCATGAAGCTTGGGCACAGAAAGGACTGCACACTGACCAAGCACAGTGTGAAGTGGAAGCTACGGTGCAGTGCCAAGGTACACTGGCTAGCAGGGAGTTGCAGTCAAAGAAGCCTTGGCGGATTACCTCCTGACCTACAAGGTTGTGAGGCAGATCCCAACAAAACCAGAGGATTAGGGTAGAAGAAGACTGGGGGCCTGGTCACACTGGCTGGCTGGATGCCAGCTTCAGACAGGAGATCTCTGCATCTCCAGCCTCAGTTTGCTCAAAAGGGGTGTTAACAGAAATGTTATTTTCCTTGGGGCATCATGAGAAAGCCATGGTGGATGAAGCCCTGGCTGGCTAGACACCAGTGTTGGGGGTGGGAGAAGCACCTGTATATTGGGGAATACGGGGTTTGTCTACACAAGATGCATAACTTCACATTAGCATACTTTACTGCAAAGTAAGCATGTACATCTATACATGCCCATGCTTACTTCACAGTAAACGTCCCTCATCCCAAGTAAATTTGGTACTTGCAAATTTACTCAGGATTAGTAATGATATTGTAGTGCTCATGTAGACACCTAAATGGAGGCAAAATCTGCTCCTGGTCAGCCATTCACCAGGGGGTGGGAGATAGCTCCTTGCCCCAGGACTTCCCTTCTGCCAGGACAGGCTCTGCCACAGAAGCCTGGGTGACAACTGTGTCCCCCTGCCCCAGCAGCAGGGAGCTCCAAGCCCCCTGCTCTCAGCCCCCCACTCTGCTCTGCCTTCATGATCAGGAAGAAGGGGGCTGGGAGACCCTTATCTCCCAACCCAAGCTCCACAGTCATGGGGCTCAGGCTAGGAGAGCCTTATCTGGGAGACCCACCCACCCCCAACAACAGGGCCTGGGCTGGGAGACAAAGGTCTCCCAGCCTGAGCCCCATGACCACAGAGCCCAGGCTGGGAGCTCCCTGCTGCTGGGCACAAGTAATCCTGTTCACCCTTCATCTCTGTGTTTGTAGGCTGGGAGTTTGTTCCCAGACCCCGCTCAGTGATTGTGGAGTGAGGCTGGAAACAAGCTGCCCAGCCCCAACTCTGCAATTGCAATTGCGATCATGGAGCAGAGGCTGGGAGCTCCCTGAATGGGGACATTTCCCTGCCCAGCCTGGAACTGACTGGGACCTACCCCTGACTGAGACAATTCCCAACCATCCCAATTCCCAGGCTGCACAGGGAAGTACATGCAGCCTGGAGGTGGCTGAGGACTATCCTGTTTTGGGCAGTCCCCAGCCAGCTCTGCAGCCCAGGGCTGGCTGGGAACTGTCCCAGTCAGAGGCAAGTCCCAGCCCCATGCTCCACTCAGGTGATTGAGGCACAGGGCTTGGAAAGAGCTTCAGGGGTGGGGTAGGTCCCAGCCCCCTGCTCCAATCTGCCAGTGGGACAGCTAGCTGTGAGCTAGCTTCTAGCCACCCCACCAGCAGATTGGGGCAGATGGATGAGACATGCCCCTCCCCTGCAGTTCTTTCCAAGCCCCAGGCCCCTGATCAGGGAGCCAGGGCCAGAAGCTCCCTGCTGCCAGGCCAGGGGGACATTGTCCCCACCCCATAAGCAGGCAGCCCCACCAGCTGACCCAGTGCTCCCTGCATGGAGCTTCCCCTGATGGCTGCAGGGCCCATTGCAGGTCTGCAGAGAACTGGTTGCAAATCTTCTCCTGAATCACTACATGTGTAGACACCTGCCCAAAAACCCTTACTGTGTAATAGCTTACATCAGAGTAAATCTGGGCCAGAACAAATATGTAGATGCACCCACAGTGTGGGAAAGAGATGTGCCTCAGTTTGCTAGTTGTTTATTACTGAAGAAAATTTGTTTTTTACTAGAACCCATTGAATGTTAAACTTCTGAAAAAGTCCCTCTTCCTTCTCTGTAAAAATACACAACAAGCTGGGAGAAGAAGAGGCCAGGGGCAAGTAACTAGGATGGATGGGCTGGTACTTGGTGTTTGACCAACAGCACATCACCCTCCAAGAGAACTAGGTTACAACTTTTAGGGGAGAGAAGGGTAAAGTCCCCAGTGCTTTAAGTCCCTGGCTCTACAATGAAAACCAGGGACTTCTCTATGTAGGAGCTGGACAGCTAGGGGATCCCTGATGCACTATCCTCCTGAAAATGCTGCAGGGTTGCAGATGGGGCAACAGAAGTAGCCTGCTCCATGGTGAGGGCTGCTGACACTCCCAAGACCTCTGAGGAACCCCAGTATCCTCACTAATGGGCCCTAGATCCTCCCCACCCCTCTCTGGGCACCCCACCCATAGGATCCCCATGGCAGATGTTACACCCCCTAAGACTGGAATTGGCAGATCCCTCTCCAAGCTGGGGCTGGAGAGGTCCTGTTGAACAGGATGATGGGTGTCATCTTAGGGGTGGGATCGGCTACATTGTACTTGAGTACTTGAGACCTGAAGTGCTGAGTGTATATTGGCAGCAACAAGAGCCTCCAGCATCTTCTCCCTGCTGCCATGTCATCTCCACCAGGCATGTCTCATGTATTCTGCAGATGGGCAACAGCCTGTCCTTGAGCCTCTGCCTCAGTGCTTTCCCTTCCCATGGGCAGGTGGTGTTCCTGAAAATAGAGGTACAAGGCACTGTGACTTTTTAAAACATATCAAACCTTTCTGATCACGATCCCAGGCTCCCCTTTCACTAGCACAGGAAGGCCCTGCAGCTGACAGGGCTCACAGCAGGGGCAGTGCTCTCCCCTGGGAGCCCCACAGCTGACAGGGCTCCCAGCAGCAGCATTTTTCCCACTGTCCCTGCTGTAAGCCTCATCAGCTGCAGGGCTTGCAGAGTGGGCAACAGTGAGACTGCCACTGCCACTGTGAGACTTGTCAGCTGTTGGGGTGGCAGCAGGTAGTGCACCCCTGTGTCTGGGAGCCCCTCAGTTATTAGGGTTCCCAGCCACAGGGGGGGCACCTGGCCACACAATCAATTAATGGCACGATAAGAACAAGCTACAAAGTTATTGCACATTTTTTGTGGAATAACTTTGTAGTTTATTGCTTGTTTTGTCACACCATGAACTGGATGAATGTGTAGTTGGGTCACAACTTAAGGAGTAAATAACTGGTTAATTATGCTGTAATTGTAATGTTGGTATAGAATGTAACTACCCACTTAAGAAATAAAGATTTCTGAGTTTTATTGCTTATAATTGAAGATGACTCCTAAACTGTAGTGTGTTAAATTAAGTTATATGTTAAGTATTTTACCTTTGAATTCCCTTGTTATTAAAAAAAAAGTGTAGTGCTTTCTCTCTTGGGTTATACACAAATTAAACTGAAATAGTGTATAATATACCTGACATAAATACTTTGGAGTTCTCCAAGTCCTTTTCTCCTTGAAAAAATAATCTATCATCAGTGAAGAATAGTCCAGTTCTGGAAACTAAAGCTTGCCCTTACGGCACTCTGTCTTTATTTTATGGCCACTTAAGCAATTCTCCCAGTATTTTATTGCCACCTCTATATTTGTATGTTACCTGTTAAAGATTCACATCTGTGAGAGCAGTAGAGGAAATATTTTATTTTTATCCCTTCACTCTTCAAACTTCTACAATTAATACCATCAATTAAGCAATCTGTTCAAACTTCTTCCTACTGTTAGATACTCCCCCTCAGAAACATTCACTTTTACTTCCTCATACCCTTTTTTACCGATATCACACTGAACTTTTTATAAATCTAATAAACTTGTCTTGAGTTCTTCATCTAAGCTCTGGCAAAGAGGATGTGTATATGTTCACTCCATTCTTCCTCTTAAGGCAAATCTAGGTACATCAAAATTGTTATTTAATAAATACCAAGGTGTGCACAGGGTTTATAGGAGATTCAGTCCCCATACTGCTGTGATATACTGACATATGTAATATGAGGTGTTCTGTTCCATACAGTTTACATTTGTAACACACAAAACAAGGAAATACCATTGCCTCTCTTACCCAAATGATTAAGCAGTACTTGGAATCTTGCAAGGTTATTTCTGATTTGAAGGAATAAGACTAATTAGTGTAATTTAGGTACAGCAACCATGGGCTGTTTTGAGAGTAAATTTCTTACTGTTAGAGAGGTCAGGTAGCTGGAGCAGTTGACTGGAATGTGGGAGATTGGTGTTTTATTCCTGGATCTGCTGCTGGCTTTGGACAAGACACTTTCCATTTCTGTGCCTCTATTTTTCTTACTAATGCACTTCATGATATATAAAAGAGACATTTTTATTGGAAATGTATCAGCTCCACCAGCAGCTCACCTATTTAGCAAAAAAGCTGGTAGTAATGTTTGCTTTTCTCTGTTTAAGTCATTTTACCTAGTGGAAGATAAAGTGCTGGTCTGAATCAATACCATTAAGAACCTCAGAAATGTGTTTAACATTTCACTGTGCCTATTTATAAAAATTGTGGTGCCCTTTAAAACTTTCATGGAAAAATGATTTATTGCTGCATATTTTTATGCTAACCTGCCCACTGTTACGCTGACCACTGTGCTACAGAAATCAGTGGTTTTCAAAGAAGGAGTTCTATCAGGCAGCAAAACAAAATATTTTTTTAATATGGAAACAGAGTACAAGTGAGTCAACTTTCAAATGGAGAAAGACAAAAGTGAGTTTAGGACTGCCATGCTTCTAAAGACAGACCTGGATGTAGCACATGTTAGAATACCGGCATGGTAACTTCTATTGTCTTGAAATACCCCTATGGTCATTTTATTAGCAAAGATCATGAAAGAACAACACACTCTAGCCCTGCTGTGCCTTCATAAAAAGTGGAAATAATGAATGGAATAGAACACATTACATTGACATGACTATATCTGTCATTCCACCAACTCAGAGCTAGGGACAGAAATTATGCATAAACTGGTAGAAGTGATAGGAAACCAGTTCAAATCTGTAACACAACAGAAGTTCAGTGCATGTAAACTGCTTTCAAAATGGCTGAAACCAGTTTAAGACAAACCTGGAAGGCTATAGTAACAGACTGAACTGATTTAACTTAAAGCAGCTTCTTGAAATGCTGTCCCAGGTCACCTCCCAATTCAAGTTAACTTACCTCCAGCATCCCAGGATGCTTTGTAGTTCTCCCATACTCCCTACCCCCCCTTTGCAGAGTGGGTGGGCTAGTCTTGCCCCAAGGATCTATCTGCTCCAGCCCAGCAGGAAAGTGTACCCTAGCACCCCCCCCAGCTTCTGGCCTGGGTCACCACAGGCATATGACTGCATATCCAGAATCAAAAGTAAATATCTGCTCACTTTCTTAATCAGTTTAAACTACACATCTTAGACTAAATTGTGAAGACTAAATCAATTCAGCCTCAGACTTTTTTGACTGTCTGTATTTAACCTAGAAGAATACATGATTGCTTCTGGCAAGGTGTGTTTGCCACAGGTTACAAATGTTGTATGTAGGAAAAAGAAAAATTATTTGAAGGTCTAATGAGAGCCTACATTCTATGGACCTTGATGTTTTAATGAAGGAAATCACACTGAAACCTATATGATTACCCCACAGCATAGAAGAACCTGAAAACACACAGAAATAATCAGATTTCAGTCAAACTAGAGCTAAAGGCAGACTTGCAAAAACATTTACAATGATTTCCTTTGTCATTTGCCCTTTTATAAAGTTTTGCAGTTACACTTACCTCTTTAAGTCTTTCCCTTCTTGTGTCCATGATAATAAAGTACATACAATAATAAAAGGGTGTGCCCTCCTGGTCTCGAGGATGTGCTCATGTGCTGCCTTGGTGTATGCACCTGGTGTTGACCACTGCACAAGTTCCCGTGATCTATGGAGGGGTCCCTGGTTACCCCAGGGAAGGACCAGAAACTCTCCTGCCACAACTTTGATTGTACCTTCAGTGGTGGGTTCCGCTTCTGTGGACTCCCTCAGATTGGCTGCAACCCTTGGTGGGTATCCATAGGGCTCCACCTTCCCTACACCCCCTCCATCCGCCAGCCTCCAGGGTGGCCACTTGGTGTCAATGTGGCTTGCCCTCCAGTGTTGTCAATCCCTGCTCCTCTCATTGACTGGGCTACAGTTGTTTTCTCCCAGTCACTGTACCCTCAGGGCACTTTGATCTGCCCAGCTCTTCTGGCATATCTTTAATTATGCCCAGCTGATTGCCCTTACCTCAGGGCCTCTCTGTGCCATCCCCAGCAAAAAAAAAACAGAGAGAAAGAAAAAGAGCATTTAAACAGTAGGACAAAGGGGGAGGACTGTAGCCCATCCCCACTCATGAACAAGATGCTGGCAGCCCCAGCAGTCCTCCAATGTTGTTCCAGGTCCTCTCCCCTGCCAAGGACCCCTCCTGTGGGTCTGGTGCATTGCACGCCAGCACCATTTGCACCCAGCCTGGGAAGCACCCTCATCGTACATTCCCTGTGGTGCCTCCCTGGCATTCCTCCTGGTGCCGGCTTTTATTATGGCTGGGCAGCGTCCCGGGATGATGTCATCTATTCATGCCAGCTCCAGCTGGAAATAAACGCAGATCATGAACCGGATGGGTGTTTCATGCTGGTGCAGCTCGTCCAGCTCCCCTCAGCCTGAAATTGGTAAGTTTGCCCTGGTTTCAGGGCTTTTTGTATAGGGACAGGTCGCCCACATCCCAAGTCCTACTGCGAGAAGGGTTTCCTGTCCCCTGGTGACTGTCCCCCTGGGACAAAGGGTTTTCATTAAATAAAATATTCTTTAACCTGAAAATCCATTTCCATGTGGCATCTGTTGGAATTATGACAATTTTTCAAATTAAAAAAAAAATTACCAGTTTATAGAAGAAATAAGAAAAAACCTTCAAATAAAATGGAAAAAATTTGGGGGGGAAGGGGAGGGAACAATTTTTAAAAAAATCTTTGATGAATAATTCCACAAGCTAGCAGCAATTTACAGCAGTGGATCCCAGAATGAGGATTAGCGCGCAAAATGTTAGAATTGTTTTTTATATTGAGAGATATTGTATATAGTCAATAACAGAGGAAAATGTCATGTCTAATAATTCATTTGATTTCTGTGAGCCACCCCACATAGCATCTGAGCATATGGCATAGGATAAGTACAAATATGGGACCCAGCGTGTTGAATTGTCTACAATGACATCAACTACCTTATGCCATGTTCTACCCCAAATAATCACAACCAAGAGTCAGCCAAAAGTATCCTGTACTGAACTTTATAGTTGAGTAATGTCCCTGTCAGAAAGCACTCTAAGGATCCTTTCAGTATAAATGGCAAAGTAGGTTCTGAAAGGTAGTTAGCCATGTTAGTCTGAAATTAGGCAGAAGGCAAGGGAGGGTGTTACTTTATAGACTTGTTCAGAGAAGCATGAGCTTTCAGTGCCCCTCTGCTGCTTAGATTGGACAGAAAGGGTCCCTACTTGAAAGAATGAATGGACACCAATATTATATCAGTTCCAAAAAGACACAGAAGCTGATGGCAGAATGCTTTAACCTGGCTAGCCATTCCATCACTGACCTCAGAGTAGCTGTTCTTTAATAACATTTTAAAACTGACATTATTGTGAAATTGAAGAAATTATCCATAGACCAAATTTTGGTAAGTATGGTTTCAACAGAGGTTCTAGATTCTTATCCTACTACCTGGGTTAGCTTTTATAACTCATATGTCCCTCTGTGGCAGTCCTTCTCAACATTCATAGGCTCAAAACAGCCATCAGACTCAACGCACTCCTCTAGGATTTTTTTTTAATTGAGCAGCACCCCATTTCAAAAGCTAATTTATTAATCAGTGCTATCCTCCTTGCAGAGGGGCTAATCAGTGTGGGTCAGGAGAATGGCCAAACAGGGACAGCATAAACCTGTGATTATCTGCTTATCACCTCACATTTGGTTTTCCTCCTCAGACCCATCAGTAGATCCTGCAGTGCCCCAAGGTGCCATATCACTCCAGTTGAGAATCACTACTCCTATAGGTTCCTGCTTGGTATATCCCTTTGGACCTTTTCTACCCACCTTTACCTTTCTGTGCTGACTCTTTTCCTCTCCCTGTCCCTGTGTTTTAAATTTAAATGACTTTATTCCTTTCTATTTAATAGCCTTCCTCTCTGCAAGTCTATTCATAGCATCAGATGAAGTAAGCTGCAGTCTACAAAAGCTCATGCCTCTCTGAATGCTTTAGTTTATAAGCCACCTTGCCCTGCCTTCTGCCTAAGTCTGTACTCTCAATGAAAGTGCTTCAGATTATGTTATTTCATAGTTCATCAGAGGAGGTGTTTTATAAAGGTACCATCTTTTCCTCACATACAACATGTACCTTTTCCCAAAAAAGTAGCCCCCTAAAATTGGAGTGTGTGTATTAAACTGGGGAGTTTATTTTCTGTCCAGGGTGGAAGCTATGGTGTTACTAATCAGGTTGTATAGCAACTGTCAGGCAGGGAGTCAGTTTACTTAATGGCTCATTGTTCTTCACTCCACGAGTGTTAACAGTCCTCTTTCCTTGTTAATGCTCATGATGTTCCACTAATCAAGTTAACCTTTCTTAGGCAATTTTTGCTCTCTACTAGCTGCTCCTGGCCTCCCACTTCCTATTTCAAAGCCCTAGAAGCTTTTCAGCTCTCTTCAAAATCATAGACCCACCCATGCAAACCAGTCTTCAGCAGCAAGTAGAATTTCAGTTTTAGTTAAGCAGGAAAGAAAGGGAGGGAGAGTTGAAGATTAGACTCTGTACCTGCTCTCTGCACCCATAACTCTGGGAAAAAAATCTTTTTCTTCATTCTGTCACACCTGACATATTTTACACTAATTGAAATACCTGTGCAAACTTAAGGCTAAAACTAAAAGTTAGACCATTATAGTAATCTAGTTAAGAGGTGAAAATGTCACTGATCAGCTCTACTTTGTCAAGAAGTGTAATTTCTTAGCTAACAACAAACAAAAAAATTAGGCTGAGCTGTTGCTGATCTTTGGGAATCTAGAGGTCAAAATATTGGCTGTTTTTCTTGTATCTGCCTCTGGACTGACAGTGGACTGACAGCTGCTGAAGAGACATGAACCTGAGTCTCATTCACCTAGTAAAGACTCAGTATGTAAAGGTGATCTTCTTAGCTGACACCCAGGATTGACAAAGCTGCGAGAGCTCAAAATGCGAGTGCTATAAAATTCTCTTAAAATGCTGTAGCAACTCATATCCTGTGTGAATCTGCACAGAGTGGGACTTTTAAGACACACACACTCTGCCAAGTAGGTTACACTTCCACTTAAACTGCATATAATAGGGAATCCATTAGGAGCTGGAATCCAAAGACCAAGTGACTGAAACAGTATTTCTAGTTACCTTGAAGTCATGACACACCTGATATGGCACTGAATATTCGAGATGAGATGTGCCCTAGCACTGCAGTGACTCTATCAAGTAGGGCTACCCATCTGATGGATAGAAAATGGTATTTAGAGCTCTGCTTTTGGTAACTGGCTTGTAGGTAAAGTGGATATTGCCTTAGAACAATTGTCCAGGGTAACAGCAAGGGTTAACTGATTTCTGTTTGCAGTAAAGTCTCCTTCAAGGCCCACTGTGTCTGACACAGGCAAGCATCAAGCAGACACATAGGCTGGGAAATTGAAGACATGGGCCATGCTGTTCCATAACATGAGATAAGGAACTACGTTGCACTGGCCAGGTCACAGTGGCCAGCTGAAGAGCCCTTGGGATTTCTGGTTAAATTAGGGGAAGACCGGGAAAGCCCAAATTAGGATGTGTACATGTGATGAGTTTGTGAAACAAAGGAATATGCTGACAGGACAGAATGTGGGAGACCAATCAATGATGCCTGAGGAGGAAGTTAGAAAAGGAGAGACGGACTACAAAAGGGCTTTCAGAGCAGCAAAGGGTCCCTGAGAGTGGAACTTGAGGCCACCATGGACAGAGGGCATACCACCAGCCCGTCTCACCCACCCCATGGGGAGGGGGGCTTGGCTCCATGCTGCTGACATCTGACATTCAAGGGTACCTCAGAATGAAGCGCACATACTGGCCAGATGTACCTTGACTCTGTGATCCATGGGACTGGTAGATATAGACTTGTTTGCATTATTCTTATCTGCTATCACTCTGTATCAATAAAATTTGCCTATTATCAAACACAGAGATCATGGTTGGTCTGAGGGTTTGGGTCTGCTGAGAACAAGGTACCTGGGTCACAAGTCCAGTGCCAACACCATCCTTGGAATACAGAATAAATTCAAAATATTCACTTCTTAAGGGTAAAAACACATTTTGAGAAACATCCCCTTGTTTTTGTACTTCCCAAAAACACCTTGATAGCTGATAAGGAATAATATTGCTAGTATCATTTTATAATTAACTGTACTCTGGTTTCTCTTCAAGTTGCATAAATCATTCGCCTTTTACTAAAGATTTCCATGGAGAGGAACAGCTATATTTCATTGGTCTGTACCATGCTAGTCTATTCTCATTTACATTGCAGTAGTGCTTAGAAGCTTCAAACTAGCATCATGCTAGGTGCTGCATAAGAGCTCATTGCTACTCTGATCTGCATGCAGTATGTATTATATAGAGGATAAAAGGTTCAAGTGAACCACAGAGGGAGTGAAGTGATTCACTCAGGAAGTCATATAGTAGGCCAATAGTACAGGTGGGACTAGAAGGCTCCAGAGGCATGCTGCCTTCACATTTCTTATGCACTAGCCAATTGCCTATCATGAATGATAGATTTCAAAGAAGTGTTTACCCCGAAGGGTGGCCCTGCCCCTGCCCATTCTGTTGCCCCTCACTGGCAAGCCACAGCCTGCTACTTCCCCTCATTCTTAACCCACTGACCCCAGCCCTGTTAGTGCCCCTCACTCACCAAACTGCAGTACCCTGCCCTTCTGGGCCGTGATGGTGGCCCTCACTCCCAATCCGTAGCCCCTCACCCCCCATCCTTGCTGTTGCTCCTCACTCCTGACCCACAGCCCCCTGGCACTGCCAGTGACCTGCATTCCCAACCAATGGTTCCCTGTCCCCACCCCAGTGCCCTACACTCCCAACCCACTGACCCCAGCCCTGCCAGTGCCCCTCACTCACCAAACTGAGTACCCTGTTCCCCAGGGCCCTCATGGTGCCCCTCACTCCTGACCCATAGGCCCCCATCCCCATGCCTGCTGGTGCCTCTCATTCTTGACCCACAGTGCCTTGCCACCACCCCAGTGCCCCTCACTCCTGACCTGCAGCTTCCTGCCCCCCCAGCCCTGCCAGAGGGCCCCAACTGTGCCCGTCCTGTCCAGGCTGGAGCACGGTGGCTCCATCTCATGCAGGCAGCAGTGGAGCATGTCCAGCTCCAGTGCTGGCTGGAGGAAAGAGATGGGGAGGTTTGTAGCATCCCTGCCCTGGGATAGGGCCTGGCCACGGACCCTCTCCCCTTTCCCCACTACTTCCCTCCCTCTCCGGCCAGTGGCTGCTTAGCCCCCTGCTTCCCCCCACCCCTTTCCGCCGCTGGAGAACAGGCAACCCTCTCCTCCCCCCTGCCCTGTCACAGCTGCAGCTCCCACTCCTGCTACCCTGCCCAAATGTCCAGTATTTTGCTGTGCTCCAGGGGTGAGAGCAGGGGGAGGCGATTGGAGGCAGCAGGGAGCACCGCGTGGCTGCAGGCAGGTCCATGTGTGCTCCCTGCTGCCTCCCATCAGCCTCCCCCTGTTCCCACCCCCGGAGCAAAGGGAAATCCTGGACATTTGGGAAGATTCAAAAAACCCACCTGGACCACGATCAGAGGGCTTAAAAAGAGCAGGGACACTGTTTAAAAGAGCCTCTGTGGAGGTGAGGTAGAGGAAGCCCCCACACCAGAGGCTACAGGAGGAGGCAGTGCCAGCAAAGGGGCTCCTGTTTTAACTCAGCTGGCCCCCACATGCCTACCCCATCCACACAGCCAATCGACACGTGTAGTTGGGCAAAAGCATTACGGACAGACAGACAGACTAAGGCTTTTATTATATTGGAACGTTGACTGCTCTGAATAAGGAGTATAACTCAGAGTAACAGCAACAGTACATCTGTGGGAGAGGAATGCTTGTATGTAAGTTATGTAAATCCTGCTGTGAGCTTATCTAATATTCTCTTTTTAAATGATGCAAGGTTTTATAATGCCATTATTGGGAGGCTCCATTGAGACTCTTCAGTAAATCACCTCGACCACTATACATGGGAGTTTACTGTCCTTGGCTGGTTGATAGGCTCCTTCTCCAAAGACAGCTTTTCAAATACAGAAATATGTTAACCTTCCTCTTCCTACACCCTCACTCAGTTCAATGAAAATAACTTTTCCTTTTATGGGAGGAAGTGGAGGGATTCTTGATCTATAGAGCCTGATCACTATTACCTGTAAATACTCCAAAGAAAATCACTAGAGTACCCTACATTCCAGTTTTTCCAGCTAATCTTTTTAAAAAATAAATTGTAAAAAGCAACTGGGAAGAAGATTGCCATGCACATCTACTAAAGCAGAAGTTAGATACGTCTCTTCTCCTTCAGCTTCCTAAAGCCCACTCATCCCTAGCAGCAAAGTTCTATAGAAGCTGTCCATTCCCAAATCCTAGATGCTCCTCCCCAAAAAAACTCTTTAAAAATGCTAATCCATGCAAAAAATAGTGGAGATGTCAGCATAACTTCCCACAAAACTATGAACTGGTTGAGGAAATCCACATGGTCTTCATATCAGCCATCCCCTATCCTTCTCCCAAGGGCAGTATAGCATGCTCCAAGTATCAACAAATGGCAGCCAAAACAAAGATGGGCGGACTTGACTTCCAAGACAAGGAACACTAGGGGACAATAGAACGTCCCAAGTCTTAAACTGAGGAGCTCATGGTAAAATACCTTTGTAGGTTTCTACAGCTGGTTAAAATTTCAACTGATTTTTCTTGTAAAAAATGTCCTTCTGAATGAAAAGTTTCATAGACATGTATCTGCTTTGCTTAAAATTCAACTAGAAAGGTGTTTAAGATTCAGGATAGAATTCCAGGTAGAAACCACCACAGAACAGCCAGTAGGCTAGTAAAGAGTCCAGGATAGGCATCAAGTGAATGTATGACCCACAAAATGTAGAGTCAGTCTTTCTGACTTGATAAATACCGTATTTTTCGGACCATAAGACGCACCCAGTTTTTATGGCAGGAGAGACTATGTGTGCCGGTGGCCGGCCATTTTTATTGCCGGCTCCCGGCCACCGGCACGGGCGCTGGCTTCCGGTGTAAACAAGCGGCGGATGTCCTGCTCGGGCTCCGCCACCTCCGCGGGCAAGCTCCGCCCCGTCTCCCCGGGACACACACCTTCGGACCATAAGATGCACCCTCGTTTTCCCCCCACTTTTGGGGGGAAAAAAGCGTGTCTTATGGTCCGAAAAATACGGTAGTTCATCATTAACGAAAAGCTCTAAAAGGAAGCTTGGAAGCAAAACTGACAATAGTCTTGACAGTAGGTATTTAACTGGGGCAAGGAAGACCCGTACCTGGTCCCCATACTTGTTTGGAATAGGTACTTGAACTTGGTTCTCTTATAGCCAAACTGAGCAACTTAACCAATGGGCTACTAGCTATTTTAGACTAGACCTTTGTGAGGGAATACTGGAAGCTATGAATATTGCTCTGCCTCAGAATAAAAACAAATTCTAAAACTTCAATATTTTTTTTAACAAGAAATTGCTGTTTTCCAGATATCCTGGCTGTAGCTACGGAGAGGGCTAGGGCCCTTCAGTGGCAGAAGCATTAACCAATAGCCCCACTCTCAGTTCCCATCACCTTGGGTTTATCTGCCACACCTTGGTCTTAAGTGATAGAATGGGGTGAGTGGGAATGTACCTGGTCTTTGAAGTTGTCCATTGCACAGGTTAAGGACAACCCCATTGGATACCTTTGCAGGGCTCCTCTTCCTCTACACCCTGCCTACACCACTCCAGAAGTGTTTCATATCTGATGTTGACAGCTTTTAGTCTCTCTGATTCCCTTCCCCCTTGCCTCCAGTGTTGCCTCTTTAAGGGACACTGGATCTTGTTCCAAAGCGTTGCCCCTTTTAGGGTCTCCTGTCCAAACAAAAAAACCAAACCTGGGCTTGCCTTGCCTTGTTCAGTGAGTCAGTCCAACAATGTAGTAGGACTTCTGGAAGCCTGAGGGGCCTTGCTACTGCAGGCCTTCCACGCCTCCTTCTCCTTCGCTTTGTTCTTAGGCTCTGGCTACTCCCCTCCCCTCCCAGTTCCCTGGGCGCTGCCCCACTGGTGCCAGCCTGGCTGTTCACATTCCTCAGGCCAAGCTACTTACCACCTGCCATTTGCTGCATCTCCTGTCCAGTCAGGGTATGTGTGTGTGGGGAGGGGGGTGTCCAACATGGCTTCACTCCTTTGGAGCTTCACCAATGCTTCCCCGTCATGGAAATTTTTTTGAGTATGTGCTGCCAGTACAGAAGAGGTTAAACTGACATGCGCAGTTTGATTCTGCGAGTGGAAATTTCCAAGGCTTACCCAGCCCTTGCCCCCTGGGTGACCTGCGGAGCTGTCAATCATTGTTGACCTACTTTCCCCACAGAGGCATGCTCAGATTGTGTCAGCTCCTGACTGAGAGCATGCTCAGTCAGAACCTGACATGAGGTAATCGGACAAGAAATTTCTCTGCGGAGAGCACGCTGATTGGCTACCAAATTGATATAAAAGTTCTGTGAGCCCCTCCCTCGGGGGAGATCACGGTAGCTGAGGGACAGAGGCTGCTGCTGCAGGGACTGTCTCTGAGTCAGGCTTCAAGGCCTATTGATCTCCTCCTTTGACTCCGTTGTTTAGTTCTTCGTATTACTCATTGTGTTGCGGTTTTTGACTACGTTCATCTGGCTCCTGACTTACCTTTCGAACTGATTAACGGCTTATGATTTTGGATCACCCTCTGGACTTTGTTTAACCCAGTTCCAGATCATCGACCTCGGCTTTCTTCACCCACTACGACCTGGCTCAACCCTCTAACCTGATATCTTCGCGGCTTCATCTTCTGGCTACCGACCTCGGCTTTTCGTATTCGACCACCCTATTTGTCCATTGCTGTGGACTGGCGTCACGTGGTTCATCATCAACGTGTTACAGTTCGTTTCATTGTTTGTGATCCCCATTTATGAGCTGTTGACCAGCCCTGGGACCAGGTCTTTGGACTGAACCTCGTGGGCCAACAGACCCCTTTGTTGTTAATTGTTTGTTTGTGTTCCAAACTGTAACCGAAGACCTTTCTGCCTACGCCTGAAGCGTAAGTCAGATAAACTCACCTGTTCTTTATCAATCCGCTCCGAGTCCCTAACTCCAGACTCTACGCCGCTAATCCCACCTGTCCGTATCTAATTGCCACCCCGGCCCACCATGACCTTGGGGCCCGATCCATTTGGTTCGGTTCTTTTCCCCGACACCCCCCTGCATGCTGCCTCCAGCAGCTTCAACTATGATAAAGGTGGCCCACCAGCCCATCCAGGAGCTCTACCTGCCCCCTGTGACTGCCTTATGGCTGTTGCCTGCTGCATTCCCCAACTGTTCCCTATTTCTTGCCTGTCCCAGCCATCTTCCTGGTTTGTCACCTGGGTGGACAGGTTGGGAGGGGCTTTTCTGAACACTGTGTTGCCTGGTAGGTGTCCTGTGCCCAAACCCTGCTATACTAACTAATGCAACAGTAATAGTCTGTCAAACTATATATGTTAAAATGAACACCTTAAACTTCACCTGTAAACTAATATGCCATAAGTGAGGGCAATGAAACATCAGAACAAGATAAGCAAAAAAGGCTGCTATGGTCTGCAGCAGCTTCAGTTTCCTAGTGGAGAAAGTCAGGCCATTTAAAGTATACTGTAATAGTCTGCATCATGCAGTAGCAGCTAGGAAACGAGTAAGGGCAGTGGGACTCAAGAGCCATCAGTGTGAGCATGGCATCTCTTACCCCATCTGCTCTGATCCTATTTTATCTGTTTAAACTACTGTGGCATCCAAATCTATAGCTGCTTGAAGTGGTGTTTTTTTTTTAAGGGTCTCTTACAGGTATGAGCAAGTGCGAGAGAAATGGCAGGTCTGAGCAGCTACAGCAAGGAGGAAGGAATACCTCTGTCTCCACATCGCTCATTCATAGAGTGCTACTGTACGGTGAGGCGTAATGCACTAACCACTCTACTTTTTGGGTAGCACCCTAAATAGACTGCTCAACCCAATGAGCAGTTTAAGCACTTCTCTAATTACCAAGTTGAATCTCACCCGCCAGTGCAATGAGACTGTAGGTGATCATCAGGGATCCTCGTTTTCCCTGATAAAAAAAAATCCTCAATTTTCAGATTTAAAAAAGTAACCCAAAATCCATATTTTTCTGCAATTACAATGAAACACTGCGAATATATATACTTTTTTAAATCCAAAAATTGGATATTTTTTTTATCAGAGAAAAACAAGATCCTTGGGATCATGCTTGGAAATCAGTCTGTTTCTTTTCTTGTTTAATTTCCTGATTATGCACAAAGGACATTTTTCTTTGTACTCATCTTACATTTCATGGAGACACTAAATCTATATGCAGTCAGTGCCATACTTCTCATCAAATAAGCAATTACAGGAAATGTTTAAAAGTCACACTCACAGGCTGGTTGGTTGGAAAATTGACTTGCAAATTGCCTCTAAGATGTCTCTTTTTGTCTATTCTTCTCAGCACAGCATTATTCTTTGCACCTCAAAATTCCCAGAGAACACCAACCCGGTGACCTGGCTAGTGGAAATCACAGATGCTACACTGTGAACTCAGCATGGTTTTTTTAATCCAATGGAATATAATAGCATTGTGGAAATGAACAAATTCTAGATTAAGTGCTTTGTCTCAGAGCAGCGAGATTTCTGGGACTATGGTCTAAGAGAGAGAATATGGATGTTAAAATGGGGAAATGAAATGACTCCTAAAAATGGATGAGAGTAGGAGGTAGGAAGGAAAATAAAAATAAATGCCCCACTAATTGCCTGAAGGGGTGGACAGCATCTGAACACATGTATCATATTTAATCAAATATAGGATGAGGTCCCTCCCCCTCCCCGCCCCTTTAACATAGGGGAGAAGCGCCTCATCTTGGATTCAAGTATTAGGTGTTGGGAGGGGACTGGGACAGGCAACTACTGTGGCTCTTGGTCCAACCCCAACCAGAGCTGGGGGTCAAAGCCACAGCTGCTGCCTGTCCCCCCCCACCTCTGATCCACCGCCTTTTCTCCCCACTGGCACTTACCTTCTCTATGGCTCCAGAAGGGCTCTGGCCCCACTCCAGCCGAGAGTGCACAGTACCACTGCTGCTGCTGCTACTAGGTTGGAGCAAACATGCTCTATGCCCCAGGCTGAAGCAGGGCCAGAGCCTTGCCAGAGAGCAAAGGTAAAAAGTGGAGAGGGAGAATGAGGTAGGCAGAAAGGCAGAGGTGGAGCAGAGCGGGGAGGGGGTTTGGGAAGCAGGGAAACAAGGCAGCAGATGCTGGGAGATCGGGGGGGGGATGAGAGGACAGGTGGCATAGGGCAAGGTGTTGCGGGGGGACAAGAGTCAAGCTGTTCAACTCATCCACTGCCTGCCTTTCCACTCCCTCTGCCTGCCCCCTGCCACTGCTTTCCCTGCTGCAGTGCTAGGCAGGACAAATTGAAGATGAACCCACCATAATTAGATTCTATAGATGGAAAATTACAACAATTTTTTATAAATTTTCCATGTATAGAATCTAATTATTGTAGGGTCATCTTCAATTTAATGTTGCCTTGGATTCAGGTACAGTACTTGGTCAGAAAATAAAATGAAAAGTCAGAGCCTGCCTCCAAAAGAAGCAGTCGCCTTAATAATATTGGGATGCTAAAATTCATATCTACCAGATACGTTGCTTTAAAAATCTTTATTTCAAATTCCTAATTGCTACTTTGAAATTTGATATCATCAGCCTAATTGTTGTTATGCTACTCTTAACACGAGTCTTCTGGAAAGGCTCATTTGATTCCCATCAAAAATCAATAGAAAAACTCCTGTTAACTTGGATTGTATTGAGGCCTACAAGACTTATAAACACAGACAGATCAATTAGCCTTTTAAGTATTCATTGATTGGCTGGCAAGCTAGCAAATAGCACTACTCTGTTAAATTAGATATCCTCAAGTATATGCCTTGATACTGTTCGTGTCTGCCATCTGGTGGTTGGAAAGATTCATGCAGCTCTCACCACAGCAGTAATTCTAGAATCACAGCTGGAAAATCTTAAGAGATCCCTGCCACTGAACATGGAAAGGTTCCCTCCCTTGTCAGGTCCAAAACAATGAGGCTTCAATTAATGCAATCGGTACTAGACAGAATATCCAAGATACCTGGAATAAGATGCTCCTGTCTGCAGTTTTGCAGGTAGCTTCAATGTACTTGGGAAGTTACATGAAAAGTACAGTGATTTTGTAAATACTGTCTAACGGAGTCCACCTCATCTATTTGCTTTCCACCATGATTTGTGAAGGTAAGATTTGTCCAGGAAAGAAAGCAGATTGGTAGGTGTGCAAACACATGTATTTCTGTCAAAATAAGCGTGTGACCATCCCAGGTTCTTGTAAGCCTGAGAAGAAATCCATAAGGGGAGGGGAGGGGTTCTACACAGGATGGAGAAAACCAGTGGATGAGGTATAGTAGAAGCACAGCTAGATTTACAGACATTGATAAAGGGTCTGTAACAGGGAACCCAAACCCTGTTACCTGCCTGCATTGGAAGAGGAGGAGAGGGCAGCAGACCCCTCCTAGAAGCCAAACTTCTGTGACTTCAACTAAGGGATGCAGCAGGCAGCTCAAAAGAGACCAAAAGCTAGCAGCTAAGGAGCTGGGAAGGGCTGCAAAGCAGGGGAAGCTAGACAACTTCTTAAGCTGAGTAGGGACACCTGGACAGTTCTCTCTCCCTTGAGCAGTGGCCATGTGACAAATGAAGGCAGGGCTTAGGGATATCATCCCAGACCCTGAGCCAGGAGGGAGGGAGGTTTTAGCCGGCAGGCAGTGGTTGTGGAGTAAGAGAAACTCCAGGGAGCTGAGGAAGCTTCAGCAGCTCCAGACAATGGCTACCGTTGCTGTAACCTTGGAGGGTTAAAGCAGCTTGTAACAAGATGACTAATCCCTTTTGCTCTGATTCTTTTTTGTTTTGGGAATTAAGTTAAAGTCCTAGACGACTGGGAGTGACTCTAGGGGCATTGGAGACCTGGCAGGCATCCTCCTTTTCAGGGCTGAGGGCCAGAAAGCCAGGCCCCAAAATAATGGACGTGAGCAGAGGGGTCTCAGCTAGACAAAAAGAGGCCGAAGCGAAAAAGGCCGAAGCCCAAACAAGGATTGTGGCCTGATGAGTCCAGTGCTGATCTTGTGTAGAGAGAGTATGAGAAGGAGAGTCCAAAGGGACAGATGAAGAGTCATCAGCAAGGTGTGGCTACAGGGACAGCAAGCACACAATGATAATCACCCTAAGGCACCAAGGAAAGGACTACCTCAGTCTCAAGGGCAGCCTCTCTCTGAATACACACAAGTTACCATCAAATTGTGGCAGGCAAAAAATAAGAGGTAGAGTAGATGGGGGAATACTGACAGGAAGAGGAAGAAATGAAAGCCCAGACTTCGCACAGCATCAGAAACAAAGGAAAACTGAACAATACTTGAGTTTTGATTTTTCAAGTATCTGGATACCATGGGGGCCCTCATACCCTCTCTTCTTGATGTTTTTCCTCTCATCTGGCCAGGGTGAAGACTGGCACAGAGTGGTCCTCCAAACTTACGCCAGTAGCCATCTCTAGCTGATTAACTGGGCTGGAGAAGTCAAAGGTGGGAGGAAATGATTCTAGCCACATTGCTCCCTTTCATACCACTTGCTACTGAAGCCCCCCTTAACCATTCTGACCAACTTGTAGGCTCAGGACAAATGTTTTGACCTTTTTCATTAAGTGAACATCATGCAGTCCGTGCACTGAATGAGGCAGAAATTCTGTGGAAAAATCTTGTGATCATGTATTTAAAGTCTGTATAATAAAGTTTGCATAGACCACGCTGATTCTGACGTTTCTTATCTTTCAAATTATTGATTTTTCAACCTTAAAATATATATGTGCATTTAATAAATGAGGCATTATGAGCACTTACACACATGCAGGGAGGCTGCTCCAATACGCTATAAATCCAGCGCATCAGGAGATACTCGATTAATCAGAAATGAACAAAAATTAAACACGTTTCAGCAGCCTCCAGCGTCACATGTATCAGCATCCCCATGCTGAAAAATGACAGTAGGAAGCTTTGAACTACAGCTCATCAAATGAACTTTAGTTCAAAGTGCCCAGCTGCCATTTTTTCAGTGCAGGGATGCCGATATACATGATGCTCAGGCATTTTAATTAGCATGGCTCTCTAATTAAAGTGCTCCCTACCCCCACCTCTTGGAGCACCTATAAACACCCTATAAGTTCTCCTTTCCTATCTGTCTCACATTTTTTTATACAGATGTCACAGCAATCATAGGTCTTATAAAGGTATTTGAGAGAGGTAGTGATAGTGGGTCTGAGGATCAATCAGTACAAGTAAAGCATTCCCTTATGACGAGAGGCAGGGAAGGTAATGCTTCCAATCTTCATACATGCCATTTCTTTTAGTCTATTTTTGCATGAATATAGTCTATCTATATAGAAGAATGCACTGGTATTATCTCATTTGCAAACTACTCCGTCACTGCTGGACTTTGTCTCCTAGCTCTTTCTGCTAATATGCCCTTGAATTTTGTGTTACAAAAGGTGCAGTCATATTCCCTATCATTCATTACTTCTCTTAACTCAATTTAGAAACACATCCCAAATGTTTTGTGTTACACTGATACCAATAAGACACTGAATTAAAGAAGAATCATCTTACTATTCTGCCTCTGGGTGTCAGCATTCTCTTTCTTTCTATGAAATGGAATGTCTTTTCATGATTGTATTATATTAAAAAAAAATTACTAGGTCAAATTTACCACTAGCTTGGAAGGCCACATCTCCTTGTGAAATGAGAGAAGTCAAAGCATGTACAGACGTTCACTTTCCTAGGAAAAACTATCCTGGGAATGATTTAACTCTTCCAAGCTATTTTTCTCCCAGAGCAGCCACGTTTCTCTGGGACAAAATAATGAACATCTGTACATGCATGGTTTCTTTTGGGAAAGCAGCAATCTCCCAGGAGAAACTTTGTATATAGCCTAAGGCCTCCCAGAAGAAACCATTAGTGTACAGATGTTCAGGCTTTTTCTCACAGAATAAAAATGGACACACTAGGAAAAATAACTCGGGAGCAACTCAAGTGAGATGAGTATTCCCAAGAATATCTCTCGGGAGAATGAACATCTGTGAGGGTACCCATCTGTAGAGCAGTCCTCCAGAATCTCAGAGAGCCTTGCTTCCTGCCCTTTCCATCCTGCCATTCAGGTGTCCAGGGAGACAGTGTGTCGATATCAGCTAAGCAGGAACCAGAACATGCCACCTGAATGCTTTGGGCTGGGAAAACCCAACGATGAAGCATTTAGGGACCACATCCACACGTACATAGATGTTTGGTTTCCCAGGGACAACTAGCAATGGTGCACCTTGTGCTGCCACTACTTGTCCCTGAAGAATGCCTGTGCCACACGCACTCTGGTGCACAGCAAGTTATCCCACCTGAGATCCTGGGGGTCTCCTGGGGTCACAGCAGTGGCAATCCTGCCACTAGGAGCCTGGCCAGCAGTCACAGAACAATGCCAGGTGGGCCAGCTTTGCTTTTGAGCGGCACGCATTGCCTGTGCATGCACCACTGCCGCTTTTTTCTGTGAGTTTTTTAACCCCAAAGTATCCAAAACCTTGCAAGGGAGCAACGCAGAGAACAACTGAATGTGCAATATGTGGCACCACAGATGTGTCTGTGGCACCACATACTGCATGCCTGTGCTCATCTGGACACAACCAGGGGATGTGTTGTGCTTCTGACTTTTTCATGTCCAGCCAACACCCCAGCCCCCTGCTTTCAATGACCAGACAAATCCTTCCCAACCTCCATTACTGACCCAGCAAACAGAGGCTTCCCTCCTCTGTCACCCAGCCCTGGCAGAGAAGGCAGCCAGCTCCAGCACATGGGGCTTCCCTCCTGTGCTGTGAGAGTGCAGGGGCTGCATGAGTGGCAGGGAGCACCAGCAATACAGATAGCATGGGGAAGGTTGTGCCTCTCACTGTGATGTACAGCACTGGCAGGAGCCACATCCCACTGGGTGCCTGCACCCTGAGTGCCCGTGACTGCTGGTGCTGAGCCATGGGGGGGGGGGCGGGGATTCCCACACCCTCCTACCTTTCCTCACACCCACACCCTGGCCCCACAACCACAACACATACACAACCCCCAACATACCCAATGCCCCCCACACATAGCCACACATACTCTCAAAAACCTCTCACACACCCCCACATCCTACCACACACACACTCACACACCCCACACCCTAACATACATACCCGCCATAAACCCACACCCTACCACATACACCCATGCCCCACCACACACCCCCAAACCCCCCCACACCATATACAAAACTAAGAATTTATTTTTGAGTTATTATGCAATCACCTCTATATACACTATGCAAACAAAAATCATGAATTAAATTAAAATATATTACAGTAGGAGTTTGACTTTTAGTGTATGATTAGGTTTTTTCTGGTTCTAAGATGGCAACCCCTCCTCCCCAAAGAAGTATCTCCAGGGGACAAGGGGAGGGGAACTTTTAGTGGCAATGGTCAGGGGTTAGGGTGGGACTTCCAGTCCCAAAATGGCAACAAAGGAGAGGGGCAATTGTCAAGGGGCAGGGCTACCTATGCGGCCCTCGACAGCTCACCAAAACTCATTAAGTGGCCCTCCAATTGAAATAACTGACCTCCCCTGTGCTACACTCCGCTGCAATCCTGCCTCCTTCAATTAATTGCTTATGGCTCGGCTCCTGCATCCCACTGTTTACACTGGAGACTTCAGTTCCTACTTCTACTGCCACTCTTGACAGCAGGATTTGGGCAGCCACTCTCATGACATTTTGGGGTCTGACAGCTGCTCCCCAGGAGCTTTGGGCCTTGTAGCAGCCCCCTCTACATTGTAAAGCCCAGCTTATACTCATAGTAGGTATTGCAACCCTCTCCAGCCTCCCAATGCTCAGTAATGGGATAAGGACCCTGTTACACAATGAGCCTAGGCTGTATCCTTGAGGACAATGCTGTCAGGGGACAGCAGGGCAGGCCCTATGAGGACAGGCTGCGGGACCTGAACCTGTTCAGCCTCCAAAAGAGGAGGCTGAGGGGGGATCTTGTGGCCTGTTATAAACTAGTCAGGGGGGATCAGCAGGAATTGGGGAAGTCACTGTTTCCCCGAGCACCACCAGGAGTGACCAGGAATAACGGTCACAAGCTGGCAGAGGGTAGGTTTAGGTTAGATATCAGGAGGCGCTACTTCACAGTCAGGGTGGCTAGGGTCTGGAACCAGCTTCCAAGAGAAGTGGTGCAGGCTCCTACCCTGGGGGTGTTTAAGAGGAGGTTAGATGAACATCTTACTGGGGTCATTTGACCCCAGTATTCTTTCCTGCCATGGCAGGGGGTCGGACTAGATGATCTGCTCAGGTCCCTTCCGACCCTAGAAACTATGAAAAAGTAATGCCCATTATCATATTTTATTTAATGAGCCACATATAAGACATACGCATGCTAACAGTTCAGAGGAGCTCATAATTTAAACACATCATTTTACAAGAATACATTTATCTTTAACCAGAGATGGCTTTCAGTCAAAAAAATTGGATCTGAATTTGAGGAGGGAGAAAATGGAATCTTTAAACCCAATCCAGACCCAGATCTGGATTTGCACTTGATAGCTGATCACTTTAGATGGAGTAAAGAACTATGTGGTGCTCCAATTATAAATGCCTAACTTTTAGGAACCTGGCTCTGAAGGAGAATTCAGAATCCTGCATTAGTCACCTCTTCTATGCATATAGAGACTTAAGTATGTCAGAAAGGGATTCAAAACCACCTATGTACGTACAGGGAGTCACCTAGAGCTCAGGACATACTGACATATGAAATACTGCCTTTCTCAGAGCTTAGACACCTGACTTAGGGCTTTAGGAAGTCTCTTTCATCCATCTAGGATCCATAATCCACAGTTTTATCTTGAGGTCTGAGCCTGCCATCATTCTTTCCAAAAACAGAGCAAGAAAATGTTCTAAACACCAGTACTATATGCTAGCGTGGTTGGTGGCACTCTCCATACTTCCTGTGGAAATTGTGTTATTCTGTAGAAATGTTATGTGGCCAAAATCAGAGACAGCAAGAAGACATACAACTCTGTTCCAAGCAGTTAGGGAACTCATATGTAAGAGGTGAGTTCTGATCCAATTTCTGTAGTCTACATTCGACAACACTACAGAAAATACAGAATAGTCCTGAGACCCTTAACTTCTCTCTGTCCCACTCAGTCTTACTTTATTTTCTACAGTGACACAACTTCGATGCAACCCTAGGCACCCACCTATTCATGTGCCTGCCATCTGCCTTGACACGTTCTAATTAGAACATCAGACTCAATTAACCAAGTCTGCTGGTGCTGGAGCATTGTAATTAGAATGTTCCAGCAGCCTCAGCATCATGTGTATTCAGTATCCCTGCATTTCAAAATGGCAGCAGGGGTGTTTTAACTAAAGTTCATTAAATGAGCTTTAGTTAAAGCACCCCTGCTGCCATTTTGAAGGGTGGGGTGCTGAATACACTAGACACCATGGGCATTTCAATTAGAGAGGCTCCCGGGCCACTGTAATTAAAAGGGTCCCCTCCCTACCCCCAATTCCATGTAAAGATGCCCCCAGAGAACTTTACAGTCTGGGGAAAAAAGGGTTCCAATGGAGTTTAGGCAAAAACTGAACAGGAGCTTTTTTATTACAATTTTGAATTTGGGGTCCTCAATTCTGCCTGAGTTCTGCTTTAAGATTTGTCTTTTATTGGATCTAGGGCTTTATCTTGAATGACCTTGTATCATGCTTCACTGAGCAGTGACAGATCAAGGGATTCTTTTTTAGTAGTTTACATAGACAAAAGAAGTCATGGTCAAAGATCTGCCCAAGCAGTGGTGCACTGGGCTAGCATGTTTAAACCACATGGGAGAATGAATGACTAGCATCCTACTTTGGCTTCCTGGTCTGATAGATCAAATACAAACCTGTAACAGGGTATCCAGACCCTGTTATGTGGGAGTAAGGGAAGGGGTGGAGAGGGAGTTGTGGCAGGGAGCCAGGAGACTCCAGCCCATTTAAAAAGATGCAGCAGACTCAATCAGCTATATGGGGCCAGAGCTGCAGGAGAGTAGGCTGGCCCTTGATTGACAGGAAAACCCTGTGCAAAGCTGGGGAAGGCACATGACCAAAAGGGGATGTGACTCCTAGGCATATAAACCCAGGGCCTATTTGTATCTTCCAGAGATCGTGGGCCTTAAGGCCCACCTAATTAACTAATAGCCCCCACTTTGTGGAGCCAAAGTTTGAAAGATACAACTGATTTTTTTTTTTTTCGTGGGACAACTAAGGAAGAAAAGGGGTAGGAGTTACATTGGGGGTCAAAGTTTCAAAATGTGAAGAGAAGTTCTGCAGAGGGGGACACTGAGCAGACCACGCTGGGCCGCACCCACTGATCCTCAAAGGCATCCAAGGAGCCAGTGGATGCCACACACTGGTGCTCCGCCCAGAAACATGCATGAACAAGGGAAAGGAAAGCAGCCCACAGTCTCCGGGCACCTTCCTGGCCAGAGCCTCCTTCCTGGTCAAGTACAGGGCCCACTTGGCCAGGGCCAGGAGAAGGCTGACCAAGAGGTCCTGGGACTTGGTGGGACCACAGATGGGATGACCAAAAACAAAAAGGTGCGGGGTGAAATTCAACCAGAACCTCAGGAGAAGGTTCTGGAGGTGGAGGTGGAGGTGGAGGGGCTGCAGCCTGGCACATTTGAAGGTCATGTGCGCCAAGGTTTTCCTCTGTCTGCAGAAGGGGCAGGAGACCGGGGTGTCCATGAAGCTTGCCCACATACACACCCGTGGTGAGATGGCTCCATGGAGGAGCCACTTAAACCCAGGGCCTGAGGCAGAACAGGCAGTCTGCCCCTGCATGCTGAAAGGTGAGGAGCTCCTGAGGGAGATACCTGCAGCAGATGGACTAGCAGGCACTTGACCTGTTCTCTGGAGCTGCCCAGAGGGAACTAATAGGAGCTGTTGGCCTAAGTTAGGCAACAACCCAGAACTGGGTAGTTCTTGTGTTGGAGACCAGTAGCTCATATTTTGCATTGGGATTGAAGCTTGAAACCAGAGGACCAGGTTGTGGCTACAGGGGAGGTTTGGAGGCCACAGAGGGGTGCCTAGTAGGACATTCAGCATCAGGCCTATTTGTTCACCTTCAGTAGCATAAGCTAGGCCCACCATGGTACAAAAGACTTACTACTGGCATTCAGCATTAGGCAGCCTAGCCTAATGACCAGAGGCCTAAGGGCTGGAGAGATGAGCAGTGTGACTTGGGGTCATGGACCAGAGGGCTGAGGACTGGAGAAACAAGCAGATCAGCCTAGGATAAGGGCCCAGAAGGCTGAGGGCAGACAGAGGGCAGCCCAGGCTGAGGTCAGGCACCCTGAGGTCTGAAGGCTGGCCCAGATTGAGGGACCCAGGGGCCCAGAGTGAGAGACCCAAGGGCCAGGGGTGCAAACTCACAGAGAAGTGACAGGGCTGAGACTGAGAGAGCTGGGCCCAGATCAGTGGGCCAGGGCTGGAGGTCTGCAGCCAGAGGAATGGGAGGCTAAACATTCCCTGCCCTCAGCCAGAGGAAAGGGCGGCTGGGGCCTCTACAAGGGACAGAACTATGCACAGAGTAACATCTGTGAGGCATGGACATGGCTGTAGGGACATTAGAAGGCCATGGATTTAGCCCCTAAGTTGAACAGAACATAAACTAGTACAGAGAAAGAAAGAGAGAGCACCTCAGGCTTAGCAGCCTCTGAGGGCAGGCTCCCTTCATTAAATTTTACAGCAAGATGTGGCAGGTGAAGAACCAGGGTGGGACCCTGGGAGGTGAGAGCAAAAGCCAGGCAGGGTCAAGGCAACCACTAGGGGGTGTTACAGCAACCCCTGGATCCTCACTTGTTACACCACCCATTGGTATCTGCCTTTGGTGCAAGTCCAGAAAAACGATCAGATTCAGCCGGCTGGATCTGTAAGAAGACACCTTGACCATTCTGCCACACTGTTTCTATACGAACATATAGAGTTCTGCAATACTTACTAGACATTTACATTACAAAATTGACACCTATAAACCCATGAGTTATGAAGATGGCCAGAAGTCCCTATAGAGATGAGATTCACTTGAAACATTTTTGTTTAAACAGCTTGATTTTAGAGTGAAGTTCATTTATTTTTACTGATATCCTTGTAATAAAGTATAGATGCAAATACCACAGATTATTATATAGTGTATATTTAAATGTAAATAATCTGAGTTAACAGATTAGATCTATTTTTATTATTGCACTACACAGTAATCTCAAAAAGTGACAATCCACGTAACAATCCTGGAAGGAAATTAGGTGGCTAATATTGCAGCTCTTAAGAAAATCAGAATACACATTAATTCATGCATTCAAGATAGAAGACTGCCCTACTTTGGATTTATATTCATACCACTAGATACTAACAAATTCAGTCTGACAAACACATTGTCTTATTAGAAGACTACCCTCTGAGGCATGACATAGTTTTATGTTACACAGTTCACTGACTTTTCCTTTTATTCCAAATATGGAGTAAGACATGAGACAGAATGAAGCTATTTAAAGAGCTCCATGTTTTTTCTCTATAGTAATATATTTACCATCTGACCAGACAGGTCTTACTGCATAACAGAAAATGAAGTTTAACTATTCTGTATAATGGTAACTGACATTTAGATCGTCTTTAAAAATCCATTTTAAAGTTCAGAAAAAAAAAAGCCAGACAAATTAAATGTAATTTGAAGCAACATAAGGACAGTGAACTGACACTGCATTAGTCTCAATTTGCCTTTTTTTTCAACCAGTCCATCTTTTTTTGTAGCTATTTTCAATATCCCTCATGTTCTTCTCTACTGCACAGTAACAATTATGTAAATAATCTAATAATAAATTTCAAGGATAGATGTTAGTTGCTTACTGCATAGCCATCTCTGCCCTGATAGTGAAGCTCCATCTGGCCGATGGGCTATGACAGCAAAAAATGAGAAATTACAGAACAAAAGGAAGAGCAGGAAATGGTTGATTTTTATGTAACATTAATGTCCATATACACTGATGATCAGAACAACATTAATTAATCTCCAAGCATTGTGACCACCATCATACAGATCACAGAGTTTGGCAGTGGTTCCTGCATAGCCACCAAGGGCCAGATTCTATTCCACCCACTGGGTGTCTAAGTAGACTTATGCACGTAGTACAATTCTACTCCAAGTTGTGAAAATTCATGAATGCATCTATTTTTCTAGCACACCATCAATTTACCTTTATGACTGAGTCACAAAAATAAGGAGGAAGAGGGCGCATCTGCCTTTTACATTAATTGTTTTTCAAGGACTTGAGAAGGGTGGAATAGAATTGCACTCAGGTGCTTAAATCCATTTATATGCCTAATAGGTGGGACAGAATCTGGCCCTAAGACAGCCATATTGCTGTTACATCAGTTAGAGGAGCACAGCTGAGCTCCTCCTAAGAAAGTCCTTTCTGAAACTGTCTGGCGATATTGAGGGATGTGACCATTATCTGGCAGTGAAGGTCTGCCATTTCCAGACCTCAGCTGGCTAGTCCCTGTACTTGTGTTGTATCCTATCAAATATAACAGTCTAGGGAGGAACACTAAGCCCATCAACCACAATTTCAAAGCATGGGACTTCTGGGTTAACTTCTTCATTACCATACATACTTACTAATTATCATCTAGGCCAAAATCTGTCTTTGGATTTATGTGGGTGGATCTCATCAATTTCCAGTCAAAAGTAGACATATTCCCACCCAGCCACAGTGTGACTTCATATGGATTTTACTATCTATTGCTGTTTCTGGGATTCTTTCCTGGCAACAGATAAGAAACATAAGTGGTTGTTTTCAACTTGAATATATCAAAGTGGATTACTGTTATTATTAGTTCAGTGCTGACAGGGTGTTTGGCACATTATAATGCATGAAAAATAAAGAAAGTTCCTGCTCTCAAGAGCACAGTCCAAAAGACAGATTCAAAGAGGCTGGAGTCTGCAAAATGAGAAAAGAGTGACATTACAGGTTTTGTTTGTTTAGTTGACTTAATTATCAGTCACATCTTTTGGCCTCAGATCACAATATGTGAGAGAGAAAATATATCTGGCTTAAAAACTACTAACCCTAATTATTTGAATAGTCATCTGGGCTTCAATGTGTAGGAGGAAAATACTTAATGTTCATGTTGAATAGGTCTTCCCACTTGGAAATCTCTTTTGCTACATTAAAGATCCCAATATTTTTTCTGCATAGTATCGACTCAGAGTTCACAGTATTTGACAAGCTCCTTTCCATTCCCTCTGTGGGCTGCACAGGCACTGGCCAGCCGGCTGGCTGCAGTGGAGGAGGATGGGAAGCTCACACATGGCAGCTACCGCTGCCACCCACCACCCCACACTGCCACCACTCCGCATCCGGCTGCACACCACTCCCCCCGCCCTGCCACGTCTGACTGCCAGGGTATACTTATTAAAAAAGGTTGAAAACCCCTGGCATATACACTGGATTTCACATTCTCCATAGACAGGGCTGAAAACAAAAAGCCTTCTATAATGGACCCTAAAGGGATGGGTTACAGTGACTGGAGAACAAGTAAAGGAATAGAATGGGAGAGACCCACAGACACTAGACCCACAGACCCACAGACACCATTCCCAATAGAATAGGAAGAGACGCATATACAAGAGACCCACAGACCAATATACATATCTACACAGAACCAACAATCACCCTAAACACACCAAAAAAGCTGTAATTTACGGTCAAGTTCTCTGATATCACTGAATTTGCACTGACAATACCTGCAATCATCACCTCATAAATCTCAAAAGGACTTTCACCCAACAAGGACACTCCTCCATAGAGATAGATAGCACTTTTGACAGAGCCATGTGGATAACACATGAAGAACTGCTGCAGTAAAAAAAAGAAAATCCCCACAAATTGCACACTATTAGTTATGACATACCATCCTTCCCTGGAGCCTATACGGAAAATCCTCAAACAAATGGAACCAGTACTAGAAGAAGACCCAATTCTTAAAGAGATCTTTCCAGAACCACCCATCCTAGCCTTTAAACAAGCACCAAGTCTTGCTAACCTCATTACCAGAAGCAAACTTCCTATTACCCAAACCACACCAGATGGATCCAGACCATGCCAGGACAAGAAATGTAAAACCTGCCAACACATCTCCACCAATCCCACAATAACTACACCCCTCAACAGAACCATCAACATTCCTGGATCTTACACCTGCACCTCAAGAAATGTGATATATTTCATCCAGTGCACTGAATGCCCTGATGGAAACGATGTAGGAGAAACCAAGCAACAGCTGTGCACCAGAATGAATGCATGCCAAAAATCCATCAATGACAAAAATATCCAATTACCTGTGGGTGCACACTTCTCACAAGACAATCACTCTCTCTCCAATCTCTCGGTTCTAATCCTCAAAAGAAACTTACAAAATACCTTTTGTAGATGAGCCTGTGAACTTCAATTCAGAAATCTACTGGATTTAAAATATCATGGACCTAATATAGACATTGGACTTATGACACTTGACACACCAGGTATCCTGCCTTTAGCTGGCCGGCTACATTCCTTCACACTTTTCCCTCCCTTCTCCCCACCCCTCCTATCTCTACCCTTTCTCTTCTAAACTTCCACTCATTTGCATCTTCATAGACTTCTTGTTTACTTTAGTTTCTCTTCTACCTCGGTCAACTCATAAGAGCAGCAGTCTCCCAATGCCTGAAGAAGGGTGTTTGTGCCTGAAAGCTGGCATATAACTTTTCCCCAACTATTTAGTTGGTCTAGTAAAAGATATCATGTCTACCCAAAGAACATTGCCTACCTATGTCCTTAGACCAACATAACTACAGCCTACAACCCTAAAGGGTGATTATAAAGAAAATAGTGATAAGCTGTTCAGTCTGGCTCCACAGAGGACAGGACAAGAAGTACCTCATAAATTGCAATATGGAAAATTTAGATTTGAGATTAAGAAGAACATTCTAATGATGCAAGTGGTTAAGTACTGGAACAGGTTATGTGGCGAGATTATGGAATCTGCATCCTTGAAAGTGTTTCGGACAATGATTCACAACTCTAGAGTGCCATGAGAACCTTGCAAGAGTATTGTGGGGTACTGTGAAGTACTGACACTGTTAGGTGTGCAAATACCTGAACATGATAAACCCAAAGTATTCAATCAGGAATCTATAGTGTCACAAACATTCTGACTGGGTGTGATCTTTCTGAGTTCTCTACAACATAAGCATTGGTCTATTATTTTTCCATGGTCAAGAAACAAATGAAAACTAAGTGTCATTTTCTGAGGGGTGTCTTGTTTCTAAAAAAAGGGGTGCCTTGAGTTTTAAAAGTTTGAGAACCATCAATGTGAGAGCCACAATCACTGATTGATTTTGGCTAGCCACTTTGGAATGAAAGGATGGACCATAAGTAGTATTTGGCTACAACTGACGGATTCAGGCCTGGGTTCTTCAGACTGGGATGTGGACCAACTAATTTCAAATTAATTGCTAAAGGACCTAACATACGGAAATCTGTTACTATCTGGGCTAAATTAGATCTAGTGAACTAGCAGAACTGAAAAGCTCTGAAATCAATCAACACCTCAGGACTACTGAAGTTTGTTTGTTAAAAAAAATGTTTAAAAAAACCAAAAAAAGATGTAAAGAAGTTTCATTTAGAGTAGTTATTGAGCTTGAAATCATAACTAGCTTTCTACTTTTGCAATATTCTGTTTAAAGATTTATTTTATAAGTCTTATTCGCCTCACTCACAATCACAACATCAGCATGTCTGGCCTAGTTGGACTAACGCCACATCCAGACAAGCATGTACTTACGGTATGTGGGCCTGCAGACCCATCTGTGAAGCCACACACCGTACATGCAGGTACTCTCCTGCACTGCTACCTTGCAGCGTGCCTGCAGGGGGAGATCCTGGGGTCAAAAAAACCCACACCAAAAAAAGCAGGGCAACACATGTGGTGGCAGCACACGCCGCCCAAAACTGGAGGCTGGCCAGCCAGAGCCATACTCCAGCTGCTAGCCAAGCTTCTCGCTGTGGCTGCAGCCCTGGGAGGCCCCCAGGACCCCCGATAAAGCTGCTGGGGCCAGCACAGTCGCTGATCCCAGCCTCCCCTACCCCACCTGGGGTAACCTGCCATATGCCAGAGTGCACATAGCATGGGCGTTCCCTGGGGACAAGCAGCAATGGCACAAGGTGTAAGTAGCAGCGGCACAAGGTGAGCTGCTGATACTTGTTACCAGGGAAACAAACTTCCATGTTCATCTGGAGGTGGCCCCACAGTATTCTTTGAATGCTAAATAAAACCCTAGACTTTAATTTTACCATTTTACAGTCAGCATGAGAAAGATTTGTTTGCTTCAGTGAGCTCTGAAGTTGATGATTTAGTATATGCATTTATTTTATTAAAAAAACCTGCCCTCTTCCTCATTGTTGCACGGGGTGTGCTTGAAGATCAGATCGGCATAATAAGGTCAGTGCTTCATGCAGTGTAACAAACTTGTCAGTAAACGTTAATATCAAAAGTCATGTCTCCAGATCATCTGTTTTATTCAGCTCACCAGTTCAGGGCATATAGTTTCATGCCACACCACTTGCTGCTTAGAGCAATGAATGATTCATAGATTTAAAAAATTAGAGTGGACTCCTATCATTTAAAAGCACGATAATATTAAGAATTTAAATTTTAAGAGGCATGTGCACTGACATCATTATATAGCTATTTTCATACACAGATAGGTAACAGTATCTATCAATCTGCATTTCTAATATGCTCATCATTTTGGGAAACCTCTTAGCACTATTCCAGCTGAGGATTCACCTCTTGTAAAAAAAAAATCCTTTGCAGTCACAAAGCATGTAAGTGCCTCAAAATAAGTTCATCCTTACATGTCACGATTCCAAAAATGGATGCAGTAGAGAAAATGTATTAAATGTGTTAAAAATACTTCCAAACAATGAGAAATAGAGAAGTCTGGGACTAGTTTGCAGAATTTCCTTTTGGCTAGCTTTAAGCGGCCAAAAAGTGAGCAGAACTGTTGGGGATCCTATTCTGAGGTTCCTAATCCTCTTTGTGCACCGTACAGGAAATCTAGTTGCCTGATACATGGTTCTGAATTCCAGTTCAGACTCAGGGAATAGGTTGTGAGAAAGTCTCTCAGATAATCAGATTCCAGATTCTTGAGGGCTTTGTAGAAATTAATTCGAAAATAGATTTTCTGCTTTGAAATTTGTATTTGAATGTATTTTTTTTCTTAATTCAAGCCTATTATCCCCTTCCTCTTTAATCAGGAACACATGATAGATTTGTTAAAGTGATTCAAAATAAATGTTGTAGATAGCTATAATTTAGCCTCCCAATCCATTGCCCTTATTAAAACTACTCAAGATTTGTAAGTGATTTCAATAAGAGCAGGATCAGACCACAATGCAGACATTTCAATTAACTGAAATATGACCTCACTCCCTATTATTTCAGAAACAAAATATTTGGTAAAACACATCAGCCTTCTACTTTTAATGCTTTTAATATTAAATCAAACATGTTTTCAATGTTAAATTGTTTTATAAAGACTTGCACATAACTAACTGAATACAGTACTGCATACTCAGGTATTTTACAGCAACAATTGTGGAGACTGTACACTTTTAAAAAACATCAGACAACACATTTTAGCAGCAAGTGCAGAGCAACAGAAAGAGTTCAGAGTGGATCAGCCTTTCCCTGACTCTGTTACCATGGTAATAGCAGTAGTGTTGCACGGCTGCTGCTCCTGCAGCAGATGCTTTGCTAGGACATACGTGATATTGCCTGTCCTTTCATGTCATGTCCTTCACAAACAAGCAGAGATGATATCTATACCATCCTACTTTGTTGGAATGTGATTACTGCCATGTTTAAAACTGAGGTGTTTTAGTGCTTCGATTAGTGCTTCGATTAGTGCTTAGATATGTCAGTGATGGATAACAGTCACGTGTTTAAGCCCCCACACCCCCTCTTGCTGTGCTAAAGCCTTTAAGCATACATACAATACCTTATCTAGCTCTAGTTTTGTGAAACTCTTTAAAAGTAAAGTCCAGTTTAACACCAAAATGTGAAAAAAATCATTAAAAATGTACAAACATAATATATTTTCACCAAAACATCTATATTTGGGGAATAAATGCCAAAGAAGTAAAGTCAATAGAGTGCTCAGTCATAAAATTAAGGATGAACATGGCAGAAGGCAACATGCTGGGTTTTTTGCATGCACAACATTTGGCCAGTACAAAGAAATGACCACTAGACCAGGCACTGTTTTTTTCTCAGGGCCATCGCATGCCCAGGAGTACTAGCTCAGCCCTACAACCAGCTACTCTGAAAAGCAAGCTCTCCTAGCCATTAGATGCTGAGCTAAGGAACAGCAAAGCTGGGAACCCTTGCACTGTCTGTCCCTTTCACCCCAACCCTATTTGTACATGGCCTTCCAGAAAGACACCCTGATGCCTGCCTCCTCACGAAGGGGCATACAGCTCCATGCTGGGGACCCCACTCCTCACAGACCCCTACTCAGAAGGTCCCTGCACATGCAGTGGCCCCAGGGGGCTCATGTGGGGCCCTTCCCAGGGATTAAGATAACTCAAGGTGCCTTCTTCCCAGAAAGGGAGCAGCCATCCCCAGGCACATGGTACACAGAGGCAATCCTGCTGCCCAGGCCATGGGAGCAGAGGCACTGGGCTGGGCTGGGCTGGGCTGGGCTGGGCTGGGCTCCCCAGGCAGAGCAGGAGCAGCAGCAGCAGCAGCAGCAGTAGTGATTCATTCTTCTTGTGCTCTCCCCTGCCTGGTGCCTGCCTGCAGAGGAATAAGACCATGCAGTGGGGCAGCCAGGTGAGAGGAGCCTCTGTGGCAAGGCACAGGGCATAGGAAAGGCACTGCATGATTCAGGCTGCTTGGGGCAGCAAGGGCCAGGCTCCAGGGCTGGGGAGTGCTGTTAAAGAATTTTTGAAAGAATAAAAAATATATATATTAAAATGACAAGGTCTGTTGAAGTGTATTGATCCCATTCAGCATTTACTTGCCTTTAAAAACCATCCTTTTGGGAGCACAGTTGTAAAGCGGAAGCCAAACAGAACAGAAATAAGGCTGTATGTACACAGCACACTTATTTCAGAATCTTCTGACTGTATACCCAAGGGAAAATAGAGCAGACACACAGGCCACATCCAGATGCACGGATGTGCAGTATGCAGCACCACACACCACACATGCAGGTGTTCCCCATGCTGCTACCTTGCAGCAATCCCGGGGTAAAAAAAAACCCATGCCAAAAAAAAGCGGGATAGTGCACATGGCGGCACTGCGCACCACCCAAACCAAAGCGTGGCTGGCTGGAGCCACACTCTTAACTACCAGCCAGGCCTTCTCCTGAAGCTGCAGCCCTTGGAGGCCCCTAGGACCCCAGGTAAGGCTGCTAGGACCAGCATAGTTGCTGACCCCAGCCTCCCCTACCCCACACGGAGTAACCTGCCATGCGCCAGAGCACACGTCACACAGGCATTCCCCAGGGACAAATAGCAGTGGCACAAGGTATGTTGCTGCCACTTATCCCCTGGGAAACAAACATCTGCACTCATCTAAATGTGGTCACAGTGTACAGCTCTTCCTCTGAAGTAAGCATCCATCTGTGAATAAAAGAATACCCCTGAAGAAGGTGAAAGTAATTTTTTGTAATTATATTTATTCATTTTTATATTATAACAATTAAATAAAACCAACAAAACAATTACATAGAAACTAGTAAGTAATACAATAAGCAAGCAAAACAAAAGCATTACAAAATAGGTAATTAAATGTACCTGCTATAAATTTAGTAGAGACTAGGGAAAGGGGAGAGCTTGACATTATATACAACCAACTAACAAACATACATATATATTTAAAGGATACCAAACCACAAACAAATCAACTTATAAACTTAACAGAAGATTCATATTGCATATATTTCTTCTTCATATTGAACCAGGGGAAAATCAATGTATGTTGGAGAAAATTACACTTGTGTACATGTCCTATGTCTATTACTACTACAGTTAAATAGATAGTTATATTTAACTAGGCTGTCCAAATGGTCGTCCACATTGCCCATTGGACCAGACAATCTATGGCAGAGCTGTGTTACTATGACCAACACCCAGAGGGTTAATGCCACTACCATTCAATCTACTGCTGAATTTCTAGGTCAAGATCCCCACTGGGGACACAGGGGTTAAAACTACTGTCACTCACCTCACTGCAGAGGTGTGTCATGCAGCCCTCAGGAAGCCTCATGGTCTGGATCTGACCTGTCAACCCAAATGAGTTGGACAGCTTTTTTTTACAGCTTTGCTATGAATGGAATAAATGACTCTTGCATGAGAAGGTTTCTATCTGCAACCCTGTGTGAGGAAAGCGTTTAAACATTTTTATGGTGCCTTTTTATAATAAGAGGATTCAGGTTGTGGAAATATAGGGAAGAGGCTCTCTGTTTAGTAATATTCAACACAATCATGTCAAGAGAATCTTTCTAGTACCTGTAGTTTTGTATCACACCCCAGGTTATCAATTTATTCTCTCTCTCTCATTTGCTAAAAATATTAATTCCAAAGTGTACAGCTTGATCATTAATTACACTATAGCCACCCTGTATTGCCATAGCTGTGCAAAGGGGCCTCAGTGTAACTAAATAAAGCACAGAGTCTTGTATCCTTAAACATCTTCAGCCTTCACTAACTTTCAAACTGTTTTCAGCACGAGCCAGTCTAAAACAAAACATGGCACTGAGCTAATTCTCTGCCTTTTCCCCTCAATTCCTCCCAAGAATTTCACTCTACTCCTTTGTGTATTTTTTGTCCCCTCAGGGGATCATGGTGGGGGGGAGGGAGAAAGGCATAGAGGATGTTGCCTGCTGGGTGAGGAAGTCTGCAGCTGTCCAGCATCCCAGGGGGGCTGGAAATTGGAAATGTTGCAAAAACTTGCTCAGTCCAGGTGTGAGGTGTCTAGATTTACTTTGACTAGGCATTCTGAAGCATGAAATCTCTAATGCACTACACCATTTCAAGCTATAGGCTGCAACAACCCAGTTCTGGCCCAGTGCAGGAAAGGTGGCTTCAATGGTACGTCCATGGCGAGCGATTTTCCCTGCTCCTGCTCTGGACCTAGGCATCTGAGAGCTGTGCTCACGCTGCTGCCACTTCTTCTAGTCCCCCATTTCCAAGCTGGGGCATAAGCACAGTGTCCAGCTGTCAGGAAGCTGTACTAGAGCTGGCTGGGCAGCAGGAAGCTGCATCTATGTTGCTGTGACTTCTGCACCACAGCTGGGAGGTAGGAGAGAAAAGAGGGAGAAAGGATAGAAGTGCGGACAGAGCTTTTAGCTGCCTGGCCCTGGCACAGCTTCCCACTGGCTAGAAGCTGCACCCGTGCCACAGCTGGGAGGAAGCTATGGGGCAGAGGTGGGGAGAAGCATTGGTAGTAAAAATGTAGTTGGAAGTTTCCTGTCCCTGGCTTAGCTTCTTACCCATTAGCCCCATGCAAGCATGGGCACAGGCAAAAGCTTTGGGCTTAGTGGGGTGGATCTGGCTGGTAGGCCATATGTTGCTGACCCATGCACAGCACTATTACATTATTAGATTTTAGCTCAAAGTATATAGTATTATTCTGTAATATACCTAGGTTAAAAAGATAACACTGACTTGAAATTAATATCACAGGATTGCTAAGCTGTTGAAGAGAGATACATTAATTATAAATACTCAAATATGAAAACATACATAAGTATCATTTTTGCTTCTTATTAATTATGGCATCCCAAATTCTCCTTGTTGGTTACACTTGTGGGCAATCCCCACAGCTCCCACTATCTTCTCTCAGGCCACTGGAGTGCTGTGCTACAAGGAGTATTGCTCAGACAGACATTTAAACCATTTCAATTGCTAGGACCTATAGGTTCCAGCATTTACCATGTCAGTGGTCTTACTGGAACCCGTCTTAGAATAAAAAATGGTTTATTAGACTAGGGGTGTGGACATACAAAACAGTTTTGCTTGTTTCAAATAAAAATTATATAGGATGTTTCTTTATAACAGCTACATCTGCATGCTCCTAGAGCATGTGTCATTCAGGGATGACTTCTTTTCTACAAAGTCCTCTGCTCTCGCTCTCTCTCAGTCCATTCCTTCAACACAGGTATTTAGATACCCTGAAGATAACCTTGTCCATGTTCAGTCCTACAATATGTCTTTTTAGGAAACCCTCCAAATTCTTCCATACCAGCACAGTGACATCTGCCTAACTCATGCCAGTAGGCTGCTCCAATGTCCTCTCCCCAGCTATAAACTACTCCCCCTCCTGCTTATCTATAGGGCAGACGGGAAAAAATCCACAGACTTTAGCAGATGCATTGCACTGTCCTCTGCATCTCAGAAGACTCATCACAAGTCTTTGGTCCAGAAGAGACAACGCAGGAGATTTCAAACATATAGAGAGAGAGAGAAAGCAAGATGAGAGAAAAATCATAGAATCATAGAAAATTAGGGTTGGAAGGGACCTCAGGAGGTCATCTAATCCAACCCCCTGTTCAAATCAGGGCCATCCCCAACTAGATCAACCCAGCCAAACCTTTGTCTAGCCAGGTCTTAAAAACCTCCAAGGATGGAGCTTCCATCACCTCTCTGGGTAACCCATTCCATGCTTTCCTGCCTTCCTCATGGGCGACTGGTGCCTCCTGATCCTGGGGGGACACCAGCAGCCAATCGCTGACCAGAAGTGCCGCCAGCATTTCTCTCAGCATCCCCACATTCTCAGGGATGATTGCCCCTGACTCCCTGGCCAGCGAGAGCCAAACTCAGGGGGGGCACGTGCTCCCCTTCCCACCCCGTCCGTTGCCTATGACCCTCCTTGTGAGAGTTTTTCCTAATATCTAACCTAAACTTCCTTTCCTGCAACTTGATACCATTGCTCCTTGTCGTGTCATCTGCCACCACTGAGAACAGTCTAAGTCCATTCTCTTTGGAACCAGCCTTCAGATGGTTTAAGGATGCTATTAAATCCCCACCTAGTATTCACTTCTCAAGACTAAATATGCCTAGTTTGCAATAAAATATGCAAGAAGCAATAAAAAATTACATTTCATACAATGTATTGTAATCACAAAATTCTTATTACTGATATGCATCTCTAAAGTATTAAATGCTTTCTTTATATTATATGGGCTTTATTTTATTATTTGCTATTGCCATTTCCATTATCCTGTTTGTTTGTTCTCTGGGCCTACCTAACATGTAAATAATCCTTTGCCTATATATTTTCATTTTTATATTAGAGCACAGGCTCTAACCACTTCTAACTGAGGTGTTCAAGATGTTATGCATTCAGGATAAGAAGTCACCTCTGTAAAGCTGACTAGACACTAGCCTTGGACTGCTATGCTGGTGCTTGAAAAATTCTGTTCAGGCTACATCCTATGAAGTACCAAGTATCTTCCAACCCTCTATTTGTTATATGAAATGGCAGGTCCATTTTCCATTATCATCAGTCATGCATCTTCCATAGAAACAAAAACCTGTAAGGCTAGAATCTAATCCATTAGGGCTAATAATACTTGTAGGCATTCATTATGCATCCTTCAGTAAGAGAATGGATTTAAAACAAGACTTTGGCCTAATTCCCCACCATCACCACTACCCCCTCACATGTAGTATCAGAATCTGCATTTCCTGACTGGCTGTAGTTACAGCACCTCAGAACAGACTGGATTATTCGAGTCTACTGAAGCGTGCTAATTAGCATGCTCCTGCAGCCTCTGTGTCTTGTGTATTCAGCTTCTGCATGCTTCAAAATGGCAACAATGGTGCTTTAAAAGCTTAGATTTTTTAAAGCATTTTATTTAGTACTTATTTTACCATGTACACAAATAAGTGGAATCCACTATAGTGGGTGTAAAAGGGAAACAGTGGCCCTGTTATGGAGCCACCCGAGAGGGGTGCGAATTGCTAATTAGGGACACCTAGACCAGCAAGAGAGCTGATCTGGGAACTTGTTAATTGTCAATTAAAGGTTCACAGACCAGCAGCAGGGCCAGCCAGAAACTGTTGTAGAAATAAATTTATCCCGGCCTCTAACTTGACTAAGAAAAGAGAGTGAAGAAAAAACTGAAAAAGAAGCTGATGCTGTATGTTTAAGAATACTCTAAGATAAGAAAAACCCTTCTGCTTTATTATGTCTTTTATAGATCTTTGTGAACAAATGTTTCTTCCTTTCCTAAAATCAACAAGAAGGTGATAATAGTTCTCAAAACAAAATATGCTGCTGAGCAAGCAACCATTATGTGTGACAACCGAATGATTTACCTCTTCCTGTCTTTCAAGGTTACCTTGTTTAAATCATGTGTCTGTTCTCACAGTCTCAGGTATAAAAAGGTATGTTAACTTGTAGATGGGAGGAGTTCTGTTTAGAACTCTCCCTGTGATCACTTGTATGAGCTCCAATAAACTCAGACTGGGTCTGTTAATTCTAATACCAAACCACAATGCGAAGTTTGATTTCTTTCACACTTTTAATTGCTACTTAGAGATTTTGTATAATAAGAACAGAGGCTAATTAAAGGCTTCCCCTGGAAGGGAAACCGGTGTAGGGGCTGAAAGCAAGCCCGAACGACAGAGCAGTTTCCTGCGCAGAGGCGCAGACATGGGGAAGAAAGCGGAACAGTTTTCTCTCACGGACAGCAGATGGCGGAGCCTTTGGAGAATTGTGAGTGAAGCCAGCACAACGATCTCCGGAATGGGTACCCCCTGTTAATGAGAGACTCTTACTAAGGGGGGTTGTCATGGCTATCCCCAGTATTTTGAGAGACTTTGCATGAGTGAAGTGGGGACTAGATGCGGTTGCAAAGTTCCCAGTAATGGTATTTTATTTAAGAGCTCTAATCATCCCAGATAGGGGTGAGGGAAGAAAGGATTGCAAACCACCATATGCAGCCTTGGCACAGCAAAGGGCCATTTCATTGCAGGGGCCACCATTCATGTGGCCACCATTCATGTTCGCTGAATATACAGAAGCCTCTAATCAAACTTATATAGGTATTGTACCAGCAGAGCTTGAACCCGCACCAGTGGCCAGAGATGGTGGCAGAACATGGCATGACATGTTGTACCCTTCATTAAACCAGAAGCTTTCCACCTGTAAGCATTTTACCTTTTTCTTTTTATTCCCATCAAGTCGTGGCAGGAGAGAACAAGTGCAAGTACAGGAAGTGGATCCAAAAATGCCCATTGACTGATGCAGGCATCCCGCTCACAGTGGTATTCATAAAAATTTGATTAATGTTTGGGTTCTAAACTTCAGTGACTATATACTTATTTTATTTTACAGAGAAAGGTCTGGATAATGCCTGACCTGTGGTATGATGATTGGAGCACTGTATGGAGAAGTTAAAAAAGTGCAGGTTCAAACTCCCCCTGGATGAGAGGAGCCTAGAATTCTGGTTTCCAGCTTTTTGGACAAGTGCCCTAACTATTCAGCTGCTGGATAAAAAGACAGGAGGAACTCCCTCCTCATCCAACATGATTTGTTTCCAGAACTTATGCTCAGGGACACATTCATTAGTGATATCTGTGCCCTGGGTTATACATCTGTGAAACAGCCAGAAATGTTACTTACATGACAGGTATGGATATGTGCCTGTGTAGTCTGTATTTAGGGGGATCGCTGAACTTGGAGGCTTCCACCCAGTTCTGGGGCATTGAAACATGCATTTGCCTGCCAAAGACAGCCAGGAGGAGGAATGCCTGTAGTGTGAGAGGTGCCTCTTGGTGGATTCCTTCAGGCACCAGGTAAAGGCAGGATGATCTGGCTAGACTTAAAAACATCTTTGGCCATGAATCCTTAATTGATATGATGCATGAGCAGACCTCCAGAATCATGAAAGAGGGATGGCTAGAAAAAAGGTTTGGCGTGAAAAGAAGACCTGGACTTCAGGAAAGCAGTCCTGGCATTTGGTCATCTCTGGCAGAAGACAGCACTCCTCTTATGAACCCCCAGCTGTCATGAAGAAAAGGTAAGAAGCCCTGGCATCAGAAGAAAAGGACCTCAGCTACTCCATTGGCAGCAGAGGTCAAGCCATGCAACCCAAATGCTGGGAGGATTGAGATCACTGCCACCAAGAGGAAACAATGGGTGGTTGTGGTTGATGACTCCCTTCTATAGGAGATGGAGGTATCCATCTTCTGGCCTGGAGATCCTGGACACATCCTGGCTGTGTAACAGGTGTCACCAGCAGGGTTTGGGTTTCATTGGCTATGGGGTGGGCTGGTCAGCTGGAAAGAGATAGAGTCCACCTTGCAAAGAGACAGGAAGAGTGTTTTCATGTACAGATTTCCTAATCTAGTGAGGGAGGCTTTAAAACTACGTTCAGATGGAGACAAAAGCCCAGAGGTAAGTAACAAGCCAAGTGACATTGATAAAAGCCAGGTAAGAGGATTCAATAGAGCAATAAGGCTTAACAATGTTTTCAGAGCAAAATAAGGGCAATTGTATAAGATGTTTATACACTAATTCAAGAAGAATAGGCAATAAGCAAGAAGAAATGGAGGCCCTCATACAATCACAGAGGTATGAGGTAATTGGGATTACAAAAGACATACTGGACTAATTCAAATGACTAGAGTACTGGCATGATTGGGTATAACTTATTTATGAATGGGAAAAATAAGGTAGTGTTGCTCTATAAAACATATATATTGACCTTGATACCTGGAAAAATCATAAAGTAAGTAACCAAGAAATCTATTTCAAAGCATTGGTAAAAGAATAAGGTGATCAGGAATAGTCAACATGGATTCATCAAGAGCAAGTCATGCTTGACCAATTTGCTTTCTTTCTGTGACCAGATGATGAGCTCTGTGGATGGAAGAACAAGAGAAGATGTGATTTACCTTGATTTCAGAAAGGCTTTTGACCCCTATCTTCCATGGAAATACCACCTAGAAGAAAGTACTGTAAGGTGGCTGCCTGTTTGGTTGGATCTTCATACTCAAAAAGTAGTCATCAATAGTTTGATATCTGGTTAGGAAGTAGGATTAAGTGTGGTTCTCCAGGGGCACATCTACATGTGTCCCTATGATGCCAAAAGGAAGTACTAAATGACGGCACAGTAACAGCCTGTACTGCACTGTGCCAGTGGCTCATGGTTATTTTTAGCTGCTATGTCACCTTAACAATATGCTATAGCGAGGGAGCATATTGCTCTGGCAACATAGCTGCAGCATCACAGCCTGTACCTGCTGATGCTATGTCACTGTAGTGCATTGCGACGGCAATGTAGTGTCTTGTGTAGATGTGCCCCAAGTGTCTGTCCTAGGTTTGGCACTGTTTAATATCGTCATTAATGATTCGCATGATGGGATTGAGTGTACCTTTTAGCAAATCTGCACATGACACCACGTTGAGTAGAGCTACAGGCTGTAGCCTACAGCACCCTGGAGATCAAGATTCAGAATTACATTGATCACCTATAGAAATGGTCTAAAATTACTATGTTTATTTGCATAACATGGGCACCATTCCCCCCCAAATTGGAAATGAAATCCCGTCCTCAACATCACCCCCACTCCCTCCGCTGCATGGTGAGCAGATACTGGTGTCACCTTCTCACATCTGCTGTTGATTTAAGGCTATTTACAATGTCAATTTACATACAATTAAGCTGTGAGAGTAGTAGAAAATCCCATGGGCACTGAGTGAGGTTGATGAGAAGGCTCTGCTCCACATGGTCTGCAGGCTGCAGCCCCTGCTGTGACATGTAAAATTATCCACCCACCGACACTAAAGCACATTGAACATATTTTAGTTTAAAGTGCACTGCTGCCATTTTCTCAGTGCAAAGATGCGCTGCTGCTGATACATACGATATGCAAGGCTGCCAGAGCACATTGATTTATGTGACCAAGCACACTCAATTAATCGAGTCTGCTCTGACGTGCTGGATTTCCAGCACATCGATGCAGGCTCCCTGTGTGCGTGTAAGTACCCATACGGACTGGGAGATGACTGGCTTAGGTGCAGAGAAGGACCCAGTGCTTAGAGTGGACCATCAGCTCTTTGTGAGCCAACAACATGCTCTTGTTGCAAAAGAGAAAAAAGCCAGTGACATACTAAATTGTACTGACAGGAGCATAACTTACAAGTCAGAGCCTTGAACCTTTTGCTCCATTCAGCACTGGTGAGACCCCCTTCCTAGAGTACTGTATAAAGTTTTGGGCTTTCCATTTCAAGAAAGATGCAGACAGGTTAGGAAAAGTCCAATAAAGAACGACAACAATGATTAGAGATCTGAGAAAAATGACATATGAGGAAAGGCTGACAGAACTGGGATTATATAGTCTGGCAAAGAGAAGAGTGAGAAAGGATTTAATAACAGTCTTCAAATTGCTGAAGGGTGATTATATAGATGATGAAACTGTCTCTGCACCCACAGGAGACAGGATAAGAAGCAATGATTTTAAATGACAGCAAAGGAAATTTAGATTGGATATAAAAAAAGAACTTTCTCACTATTACGGTAGTTAAGCACTGAAACAGGCTACCCGGAGAGGTTGTGGGATCTTCATCTTTGGAAATTTTTAAAAGCAAGTTAGACAGACACTTCTCTGGAAATGGTCTAGATCCTGCCTTGAACAGCTGGACTAGATGATCTCATGAGGTCCCTCGCAGCCCTACTTTTCTATGAGTCCATGATTCTGTGAGTAAACTGCCACTTGGGTTGTGAAAGGGAAACTGAATATCATCACAGGTGGGTAAACAGGCTGTAGCTGGCAGGTGGCTAGCAAAACAGAAAAATAGGGGGGACAGCACATAAGCTCATAAGCAAGAGGTGTGAAGTAGTTATACATATAGATGAGAGGAAGGAAACTTGGAGTGGGCACCCAGGAAGTTCAAATGAGGCAAGACTGAACTCTGGCCAACGTAGCGCCAAGAAGATGATGGACTAGAAAAACAACTTGGATATTAGTTATGAGAAGCCCACCTGGACACAATTGAGCTAAGTGTAGAGGTGGAGTTAAGAACTGGCTATCATCTTTATTGTTACTGTTTAGGTCATGTACCAGACCAGTGGTGCTCAAACTTTTGGCCACAATGGCCAGAAGAGTGGTACGGGCTTGGTCCATGTACCAGATCCAGTCCATGGGCCCAATCTGGCATATGGGGCCAGCCCAACTGCATAGCATTCTGATCTGGCTGTGCACAATTGTGCACTTCTCTCATCCAGTCGCATGCCAGCCCAAATTCACCTGACCCAATCCTGCATACCATATCTGGATGCACACTAGTGCTATTTCGCAGGCAGGACCATATTATCTGGCCCACAGGGTTTCCCACAGTGGTTCAGAAATTTGGCAGCAGGGGAGCAGCAAACAACACTGCCACTGCTCTCCTACCACCTGAAGGGAGCCCCACATACCAGCTGGCATGGTTTTACTGGCCAGATCTGTCCTGTTGGCCATCGGCTGAGCATCCCTATACCAAATTATTTGCCCATTTGCTTTACTGTTGGCCTCCTTTTCCTAACAGAGTTTGTAGAATGTGAGCTTCCAGCAAGGGTTAGAATCTATAGAGCTGAGTCCCCAAAGAGCACTTACCTCCAAACTGAGCAGATGGCTAAATCTGTGCAGGAGAATGGTGTTTCATGACTCCTGCATGTGACATTATTCATAGGTCTCTTTAGAGCATATTTCCAGTATTTTTTTAGCTTAAAATGAAATTACATGTCATGGCATAGATATCACTATGAAAGGTTTTTTTTCTGATAGTTAGATCACATAATTCTTTGCCTAATACTCCTATTTTTAGCCCTTTCTCATTCATTAATTAAAATTCATTCAATGTAACTCCCTCTTGGAGTTGTAATATTTAAATAGCAATAAAATTCTGCAAGGTCCAGTGTTGCTTAGTTTCAGTTAAACTCAGAATTATTTAAACACATCAGAAGAGGGGTATGATTATTTCATTGTTTATCCTCGACTTTCCTAGCATTTGGAATGCTTTGCAGATGAATTCCTTGAAAGGGCAGTAAACTCCATGACCACGGCTTTCTAATCCTTTGGATTTATTAATTCATGCCTCTAGCTCATTTTCATCCATGTTAGATCCAAAGGGAAGATGTGAACTTCAGTGGGTTTTATTTTTTTTATCAGGATATTTTGCTAGAAGCTCATTGTCAGATCAAATCAGTGCTTAGTGAAGTAGCAGGAGCAAAGATACAAACTACAGTTTCTCCAGTAATATTTGGTCCAGAACAAAGGGGCAGTTCAGCAGTACAGGACTTACCGCATGTTTTGCTGATTTCTGTTGCAGAAGATAATCATACTAATTGTGTACTCAGATTCTTTTAAACCTCCTATTGCTTTGTCCTTTGGATCCAAACCAAGAAGAAGGTCACTTCTGTTATCCGTTTACCCAATCCCAAGTTCTCTCAGAAGTCATTACTGCGATCTATCATTTCTTCTTCTCAAAAGGCAAGTCTAACAGAGTTTCATTGTTTCTGTTTTATTGAAATTGTGGATCCAAATCCTGCTTGCCTTACATGAAAAAGCAAGCAAGATTTGCCCAAAAATTGTCCTAAAAAGGTTAGGAAAAAAAATGTAGGGGGAAGAACATTATTTAGCTAATCTTTCATGATCACAGCTCTAGAAGACTACTTAAGCAACCTAGAAATACAGACTGTTATCAAGAAATCAGCATGTTAATTTTAGTCAATTACATTAAAATATCATCTACTATGACAATAATCTCTAAATTAAAATTTTAAATGTAGGACAGGGTTTGTAAAAACATTTCAGAAAAAAGCTTTTTATTATTCATTACATAGATGATCATCTTTCTGATGTGACTAATAAATATACAATATGTACAATATGTAGATCTTTATAACCTTCTCTGACCTGGGAATACAGTGAAACTCATTGCTGTTTTTTTTCCCTTTGCCTAAGGCTTGATTTCAATGATGTATCTGTTATGAAAAGAGGGAAAGTCTTAACTGAGAAAAAAAATCCCAATGTGATCTTGAATAAAGGCCATATGGGAGGATACGGATAAACGTTCTCATTTTTCACTTGCAGAATCAGGTCATGCTGTCCTTTCAACCTTAGCATTTCTTATACATTTTTCTTATGTAAAATGGCTAGAAACATACATATTTTTAAACAGGTCCAAGTTTTATTCTTATATAGATTTGTATTTGTCTTACATAAATTGGCATTATGTCTGTGAATTATATGACAGAATTGGACCGTTATATGGTATCATTCCTACAAGTAGAGTTGTGAAGTGGGTTAATGAATGATTTTAAGTCTAAGCTGTTTCTTTGCTTTTGTGAATTGTGCAGACCCCAAACATTATTTTAGTTCCTTGTTGTTTTCAATGTTGATATATTTATTGCTGGCAAAATTTACAGTGGAGAAAAGGCCTAAATTCAATTCTTTGTCAATTCTATAACCATAATGCAAATGTAAATGGTTATATCATATTCCTAAATGATAACCTTATCCATATTTTCTCTTATTTAAGATACATTAATAAGTACTTGGAATGAGTGTGAATGGGTCTAAAATTCCCACAGGCAAATCATTTTTTACCTTAAATAATTGGGTGAGTATAAATTATCTGGCCAGCTTCACGCACAGGGCGCTGGCCTTGGGGAGGGGGAGCAGCTGCTTTTCCCTAATGCTGAACACCAGCTCAGTCCCTGCTGCTGCTGCTCACTCCAGTTTGTGGGGTGCACGGGGTTGGGACTGCCCGCTGCTCCCCACTGTACCGTGGGGCTGGGGTGGGGGCACTGGGAGTGAGCAGACAAGCATGGGGTCTTCCCAGTGCTGGGCACAGGCTGCACCCAGTGCCAGTCCCAGGTGGCAGCAGCAGCCTCCTGTCATCCGGCATGCACATCAGGAGCTGACCTGCACCTCCAGGAGGGCTGTGGGGCTGTGCTGGACTCCTCCTGGGGTTTGGTCCCCTGATCTGTGCACTGGACGACAGGAGGCTGCCGCTCTTGCTTTGGGCCAGTGGCAGCAACAGTCCCCCCAGCGAGGCGACAACAGCATCCTCCTATCATCCGGTATGCGGATCGGAGGCCCACACCCAAGAGGAGCTCAGCACAGCCCCGCAGCCCTCCCCAGGGTGTGGGCCCCTGATCTGCATGCCGCATGATAGGAGGCTGCTGCCGCCAGCTGGGACTGGCACTGGGCGCAGCCTGTGCCAGCCACCAGGAAGACTCATGATGCTGCTGGCCCCAGCCGGCAGTGACAGCATTCTGTCATCCCGCACACAGATCTGGAGGCCCGCACCCCCGGGAGGGCCTTGGGGATGTGCCAGACTCCTCCTGGGGGGCACAGGCCCCTGGATCCATATGCTGGATGACAGGAGGCTGCTGCTGCTGCCGCCGTCTCAGGCCAGCAGCAGCACCAATCTTCCCAGCGCTGGGTACAGACTGCAGCCATCACCTCTCCCAGGTGGCAGCAGCAGCCTCCTGTCATACAGTGCACAGATCAGAGGCCCGCACCCCCAGGAGGGCTGTGGGGCTGTGCCAGACTCCTCCCAGGGTGCGGGCCCCCAGTCTGCATGCCAGACACAGGAGGCTGCTACTGCCAGCTGGGACTGGCACAGAGTGCAGCCCATGCCGAGCGCCAAGACAACTGCTGCTGCCACTGGCCCCAGCCGGCAGCGACAGCATACTGTCAACCCATGTGCAGATCTGGAGGCCCACACCCCAGGAGGGCTTCAAGGCTGTGCAAGACTCCTCCCGGGGACGCAGCCCCTGGATCTGCATGCCAGATGTCAGGAGGCAGCTGCTGCCAGCTGGGACTAGCACTGAAGCCAAGTAAGCCTGGCTTCAAAACTTGAAATGTTTTGAAACTTTTGAAACATTTTAAGTGCTCTTGTTTAATTTTGAAGCTGTTTCAAAGGCTTTTGTTTCATTTTGATTTTGCTGTTTTGAGCTCAAAATGCATGGACAGCTTCAAAACGAACACCCAGAAAAATGTTGGGCAGCCCCAATCCCCATGTGCAGTGGTACATTCACATAGACTAGGGCAGGTGTTAATAATGACAGCTACTCTTCCTTTGGCTTTCTTTATATAAAAGCTTCTTTTAAAGTCTTTGGTAGAAGCCCTATTTGTGGAGGCTGTTCAGGAACTACAGTAAGCCAGCACAACCCTGATTGTCTTGGACACACTTCTTTTACAGCCAGGAGGGTCTGTTTTGGGGGTCTGCCCAAACAAGGTGATGTGTTTGGTTCTAGGTGTCTGTTATACCACAACACGAATGCCACGTAAACTTTCTGGAGTGAGGACTCATTGTAGGGGCTGTACTGACAGGAGCAAGCATATACCATGAGTAAAGATAGCTCATATATCCTCTGACTGACTGGCATAATGGTATAATAATTCATGGAAATTAACTTACTTTCATATCTTCTAAAAATAAAGGATTAAATCTTTATATTTAAAAGGATAAAAAAACTCTAATCTGGGGGGTTCTTACTTTAGTTTTAATGTATTAAAAACCTGAAAAATAGGGACATTTTATTTTCATGTTACAGACATCTCAGTGGCACTTGTGTGACTTTTAGGCATCTAAGATGCACAGCCCTCTCCCATCTTGTGGAACTAAAATGTTTATATTCCTTTCCTATCTTTACTATTCCTTTCATGTCTCTATTTTGGCCAATTTTGCATGATCAGATGCAATCCAGTGCTACCAAGTTGGCAACTTACTTCTCTTCACTCTATTACAATACTGCTTCATCTGAGAATGTGCATAGCTGTGTAAATCTCTGAATCATAGCTGAAGAAAAATCAGTTAGCATAGGAATGAATGCCTACCATTTTGCCCAACAGCTAAGGTATAAGGACACTACCTAAAAATTAGAAAGATGAAATTCCAGACTCTCTGTATCCAGGCATGATTTGGATTCACATCTGCTACTTTCCAGTAAAATGCTCTAACTACCAGCTTGGCAGGACTGAGAGCATCCCCTATCCTTCCTGTTGAAGATGGGCGACAGGACATTGAGTGAAAGTGCTCTAACAATTAGGCTACAGAATCATGTTTCCTTTTTCTTGCTTCCCTTTTGGCCCCATGAATACTGCACTCTGTTCTGCACAGCACCAAGCTTCAACAGAAGGGGTGGAGAGAGTCCTGGTGGTTATTAGGGCATTTCCTGATCAGTGCCAAATATGAGGTGACACCCTCAGGCTGAGCCTAATATCCAGTTCTCCCATTTTCTGATTTCTTCATCTACTAAGATCTTGCCTAAGTGTTAGCAACACCCACTACTCTGGGTATGTTCTTAGGAATAGAGAGTTCTGCTCTGTTATATCAATACAAGAATATTTTTAGGCACCTACCCTCGGAAGTGAATTCTGTGCTCTGGATCTACTGCGGAGGGAGACAGGATCAGGGCCCTAAGCCCCAGAAATGGTTTTCAGTGACTAGCTCTTGGTGACTCCCTAGTCAGTCAGCAGAATTTTTGGATCAGCCTTCTGAAATGCCCTACTGGAATAGTGATGTAGCCCTGGGCCTCAGATTCCAGTCTGAGTACCAGGAACCTCAAATTTAGGCTCCAGCAGCACCTATACACATGCCTGACTCCTGCTCTGACATGTGCTAATTGGCATGTGTCAGAGCTGCCTCAATTAATTAATCAAGTCTGTTGGAGCATGCTAATTAGAATGTCATGTATTCATGTCCCCATGCTTCAAAATAGCGGCAGGGGTACTTTAACTAAAGCTCGTCAAACGAGCTTAAGTTAAAGTGTCCCCACCACCATTTTGAAGTATGGGACGCTGAATACACAAGATGCTGCAGGCACTTGAATTAGAGCAGCTCCTGAGAGCCACTCTAATTAAATATAACTAGCTTCAAGTGATATTATGATCATTTATTTCAGGGTATTTCACGTACAATATAGCACGCTGCCAGTACAGGATCAAGAGCTAAATGCTGTTTTAACGGATTTGCTATTTATTGTCTTCTAAGGTTATTTATTGAAGTTTTATTCTTGAGTAAATGGATCCAAATAGCTTTAATGTCTGGAGGTTTAGCATATACAGCTTAATATAACTAGTTGATTTATCCAGTTAATGGTTCAAATTGCAAAAACAGTATTTTGATACACAGAATATTTTCATTTCTCCCTCTTTTGCCACTCAAATGAGAATTCTGTTAACATTAAATAGATTTTATTCAACAATTGTACAACTCCTGTAAATTGATGAAAATGAATATATATTTACCTCAGTCTAGCTATTATTACAATGATGGAAAAGGGCTGGAACACCTTGGTGATATTCAGAAGTGCCTACTGGATATTTAAATACTGACTGAATTGAGGTTGGTGTTATTCACTGAATATTATGAATATTTAGTTTTATATCTTCTTAGCAAATGTATATGTGCTGTAAAATATACTTATACACTATGAATAAATTACAAATCTAGTTTTCATTATCCTGCCATTACTTATGCTGTTACAGTAAAGGGTTTTCATAAAGCATGCTCATTTTAGGTGTTTCATATTTTATGATGTTATTCTTTTTACTTGTTTTTAGTACAATACAAAAATCAGAAAACATATATATCAACTGTACATGTAAAACCAAACTATGTCACAAACAATAAGCAATAAAAGGAAAAATAAAAAAAGAGGAGAAAAGAGGGAGGGATAGAAGAAGGAAAGAAAGGCTTGCACTCAGCAACAATCTAGCTACCAAAATATTCCAGGATTTCCTTCCAAATTTTACTAAGTGTTTTGAAGCCATTAAGCCTGCTGAATATGACTCTCTTCATACATGCAAGCTGCACAATCTCATTGAACCAGATTTTGACCTTTGAAAATGCCCTATTTTTCCAATGCAGCAATATAATCCTGCATGTTACTAATAAGGCCCACTGTAAGGGTGCAATTTGGGAAGGATTCAGTTTTAATCACTAAATAGGTGCATCTACACATGCAATAAACTCTGGTGCATATCATATCTGAGTTTATTTTCCCCAAACATCACATTTGAAAGTGCACCCGGGACTGCAGCACATTGAGCTAAGTTGGAGCAGCCCTAGCTGACAGGTGGCCCAGGGATCAGCCTGCTAGCTGTGGGCTGTTCTGACCCAGCTCAATGTACTGCAGAGAGGCTGGCTGGGGCATGAGGGTGCTCCAGTACAGGGGTAGCCAGCAGGCAGCCCCTGCTCTGAAGCATCCTCGTTGCCCAGCCAGTCCCGGTAATGTCTACACATGTGTTTCTGCACACTAAAGAACTCTGCCATAGAACAGTTACTTGTATTTATAAGTACTAACCTGCAGTGGTGTTAATTAGTTTCCTGAGGCCTAATAAGGCTGCACATGTGGACTTTGAGATTTTACTGCAGAGTTAATTAGGCAGCTCTGCAGTAAATGTCTCATGTAGGGGTGCCCAATTACATACCCAAGAACACAAATATTTGCCAAAATATCAGTGCTGGTTCAAAATCTTGCTAACTATAGTTATTTGTTTCCATAAAGAAGTGATAATGTCAAAACCTGTCCACAGAGAATATCCCCTGAGCTGCAACCTTCTTACTGTCCTGCCACTTATCTGAAGGAAAAGACCAAGGTTTTCCCCAAGATAATTCCTTATCCCAGCAAACCTCATCTCTACTGTCCTTGTATAGACCTTACAGAACCAGCACAGGAATCTCTTCCAACCCAAAGTGGCCTCCCCAACAGAGGTGGTGAAAGAATTTCAAGTCCTCTTCCCATAGAATGAGTAAACTGGGATATCATTCCCCCAGAGATCATTCTCATCCACAGGCAATCAGTAAGGAAACAAAACAACAGAATGGTGTATTACATAGGAGAAAAGAATTATACTAGAAAACTCATCATACATTTGAAAGACAAGGATTTCTTAGGGAAATATTTATTACTGGACCCACCAATGTAGTTAGGCAAGCTTTTGAATATAAGAAATCCTTGCCTCTCACATTTCTGCACTATCATACAACATCACTCTTTCACTACCATAAGTTTGAAAACAGAATAAAAAGACAAGGAAGGATTTTTACCCTGTCATCTGAAGTGGCTACCACCCAGCTCAGCCTTTCTGCTGATTCTATCAGTCCTGGATGCTGGGGCCTTGGACACTTCTCCAGCCTAGGCCACCTTACAAACAGCCCTTATTACTATATTATGTTCAAGCCAGCCCCCATCAGCATCATCCCAGTTCCTTATGAGTTGCCAGAATCCTCCAGAAATTTCTCTCCCTGATTCCTCTGGCTGACTGTCCATTTCTTTCAGATACATTTGCTATTGTGTAGTTGTTTTTCCCATTACAAACAGACAGTAACTTGAGTGCTTATCATACCAGTGGCCCCTTCTGTCTGTGATTGGGAATGGCAATTGTCTTTGCTCTAGGACCACAATAGCAAGATATATTTAGCAATTAACCCTAATCTCTTTCCATAAGTATGTACCCGAAAGTTCCTCTAACTGAACCATGTCCAAAATTATAAAGGGTGGTAATACAGACAGCATAACATAATCTACGCAGTGATAAAAGTGACAAACAGATATGACGTTGCATTGGCTTTCCAACAAGACCACACATGGAATATCAGTTAAATAAACACAAGAAAACCTGTGCAATAGGATTTGTGATAGGGTATGACCAAATCTTGTGACCAAGCATTGCTTTCAATGTATCACACTTCATGTTATGATATTCTGAAATTTATGAACCCCAAATTAAACAAGGTAAAACCTAATATAATTATTATAGTAAAGGTTCACATGTGTAAATGAAGTCAGTGTGACAGGGCAGCAAGTGCGCCCTGTCACAAGAAGCCCAATGAACAATGGGGGAAGGAAAACTTACCATGGCAATGAGACCATGGCAGAGCATCCTGGACGATAATTAAAAGAACCAGCTGGAGGAACTGGTGTGGCAGCAAATTGAAAGCCATGCTGGGCTGTCCAGCTGTTATCCCAAAAGTTAAAGCTGAGATAGACTAGCAGTTAGTTCCCCAGAGGGGGGAGCAGTGGAGAGCAAAGACTTGTATGTCTGCATGGAGGTGACATGTTTAACTGTTTCAGAGAGAGATGACAGAGAACTTTAACAAAAATAAACTTACTTGAGGCAAGGGTGCCCTGCAGAAGCCAGATATGATCGGGGACAGAAAAGGCATGGGCTACACTCGGAGTACCTAGAGCAAGAATAAAATAGAGATGGCAAGGGAGTGAGTTCTGGGGATATGGGGCACACTTCCATGTTATCCATTCCCTAAGGGATCTGAAAGTCTTTGTATTTATGGCTTAGGGATGCAAGAAGGTTAATAAGAAATCCAAGGGTCAGAGGACCTATTTCCTAGGACTTATGAGATAGTGAACCACAGACCTATAATCCCTCAGGAGGGAAGAGTAATGAGCTGAAGAAATGCGAGAATAACATCTACACTCAGACAACTGGAATGGTAAGGGCTAGGTATGGGGATGGTAGAGCCCTGAGAATAAGAGACAGCCAGCTAAGTTACAGGAGTGATAATCTGGTCTTCCTCCCAAAATTACATCTTTCTTTGGTTCTTTTTTCTTTTTCCATCCAAGGCATGGTGGGTGAGTTCCAAAGGGGCCGTGGGTCTGGATAGAGAGACTGCAATTTTTTACAAAAAGATCTTTGGCATGGAACAGTCTTCCAGAGTCCATTTCAGCCTAAACAAAGAGAGCTCTCTCAGTCTCCTGTATACAAAGTGTCCCAGGGGGATGATAAGAAAGGGGCGGGAGACCCCTCCCACAGCGTGGGTCATGGTGGGGACAGCCCAACACAACCACAAAAAAAGTCCTGAGAATAAGACAAACTTACCTCCCCCCAGCTACAGCTGAGCTGGATGAGCCACAGAGGGGTGAAGTGCCCACACAGTTCGTCAGCCACTTTTCTCTGAAGCTGGGGCTGGCATGGCCCAATGATGTCATCAAGGAATGCCACCCAACTGGGATAAAAGCCAGCGGTGGGAAATCAGCTAGGAGGACGCAGCAGATGGATGGCTGTGGGACCATCCCCTGAGTCAAGCAGGGGACTCCTGATACCTACAAGGCGGGGCCAAAGAGGGACCCAGCAGAAGGGTCCAGGGCATAATTAAAAGGGACACATCAGCCCAGATGGTGAGGAAGTCTTGCCGGAGGAGGATGCCGAGAGATGGCAAAGCCATTGGACACAGGACGCATGAGTGGGGAGTGGGTTGAGACTCCTCCCTGGAGTTTTGATTATCTATTTATCCTTTGTATTACTCTGAAGCCCCAGGGACAGGAGAAAGGCCACAGGAAGATGCTGAGTGCTGAGCAGGTCGGGGCCGCTCAGGAGATCCGGACACTGATAGACCAGAACCATTATCGGACCTGCCTCACCGTCCCAAGTACATCCATGCGGTGGGGGAGGAAAACTGTTTTGACCACTGAGGGCCAGAAAGGCAGAGAGGGAGTGGAACACGACACCTAAGTGGAGTTGACCTATCCATTGTTCAGCTGCCCCAATAAGCTGGGGTGTGGCTTGGGTGTGGGGGAGGTGGAGCCCCAGGCTGCTAGTGTATTCCCTGGTGTATTCTCCGCTGCGGAAAAGAATCCCACTACTGAACATAATATCCAAGACATGGCAGGCGAGAATTGTGGTATCCTTCAGGAAAAAGGTGACTATGCATTGCGGCAACAGGAGCAGCCTCCGTGACAGACTCCTAACACCCACTCTAGGGCCACCTGAGAGAGGCTCCACCAAGCCAGGCAGGTACACACAGTTAACCATGTTAGGTGTAGGATTGATTTCTGCAGTTCATATTCATCATTTTGTCACTGTTACATTTCAAGCCATTACAGAATAAAAGTTGTATTATATCAGGCTACCTGTGCTTCCTGCCTTAGAGGAATTGTGGCTAGTGATGGGGGGTTGCTGCCCTGCATCTGGGAACAACAGAGAGGAGGACCTATGCAAGTCCATCAAGCTTCTTCTTTTCCCCAGAAAAACATAGCATCAATTCTGCATATGCCTAATCACAAACAGTGTTCAATCGCCTTCAGTAAAAATGGTACTTTTACATTATATGGACATTGTCTTGCTAAATGGACCTGAACAAGAAGTTATCCTAAAGGAATGCTTTAACACCCCACAGACACCTGCTTTCCTTTGGATTTTCTCTGTCCTAATAGAATTATAGGATTAGAAGGGACCTCAGAAGTCACATAGCCCCATCTCTGTGGAGATACAGGATTTCTTATTCCTAAACCATCCCAGAAAAATGCTTCCCCAACCTTCTCTTGAAAACCTGCACAACTTCCCTGGGCAATTTATGTTGCTGCCCTGCCTTTCCTAATATTTAATCAAAATCTGATTTCCTGTAGTTTTAACTGATTACCCTTTGTCCTGTCCTTTTTTTCAAGGGAAAAACAATTTTTCTTCCTCTTCTTTATGGCAGCTTTTCAAATATCCAAAAACTACCTAACATGTCCCTATTTCTTTGTCTCCAAATCAGTATTCCCATTTATTTTAAACCTTCCTCCAATAGTTTGCATTCCAAAACCTTTGTCACTTTGTTGCTCACCTCTGCTTTTTTCCTTCTCTACCTCTCTCTTAAAATATGGTACCAAACACAAGACATAGCGTTCTTGCTGAAGCTTAATCAGTGCTATCACCACCTTTGTTTTGTATACAGTGCTTGTGTAATGCAACCAAACATTGCATTTAGTGGCAACAGCATCACATTACTGGCTCATGATGAGTGAGAAGTGTAACTAAGGGTGGGCAGAAGAGACCCCTGAAGCCTCTGTGCCCTGGCAGCATCACTATGCAAGGAACTCTGAAATAGTTCCTGGCTGCTTTTGCTTTAAGAGCAACGAGTCAGGGTGAGCAGCATGTGTGCTGATAGCAATTCAGCTGAGACTGTTTAAAAGTTCCCAGCTGCCCTACCCTGCCCCCTCCCCCTCAAAATCTATGAACCCACTCTTCCCCAGCTCTCAAAACTGAGTGGACATCCTCATCCCTGCTCTCCTGCAGGGATTGTCCTGAGTGCTAGTTTGGCTTGTTATGCCACTGTGTTGAGTTTGTCATCCACATACCCAACAGATTCCTCTTGGCAGTCCTATAGCCGATAAATTATCTCCTATTTTGTAGTATGCATATTTTTTCTTACTAACTTATAATGATTTATATTTGTCTTTATGTTCTGTAAGCCTGGCCAGCTCTCTTTTTTATTGAGATCCCTTTGAATGTATGCTTCAAATTGTTTGCAATTCCTTCCTCTTCATTCTCAGGCTGAATTTCTGACTTTCTTATCCAAACCACCTGAGCCTTCTTTCACCATTAACTTTCCAGCCAATGGAGGAGACATCTTCCATGATAGTAATGCCACTCTTTAGCTAACCACAAGAGGATGCTAAAGAACAAGTAGTCTGTGAAATATTTGCATAGACATTTTTTTTAAATTTCAATGAAAACCAAACCAAACATTAAAATGCCAGCATTTTATATAATCTCTTTGCATTATTCTATCATTACATCAATGAGGATTATTTTCTGTTTTGTCTCATAAAAAAAACTTCCTGCAAATATGAGCCAATAACACGTGACCCCCTTTAAGGTTGTATATTTATCAAGTTATCCTGTGCAACTCTTTGTAAACTTAACATTCTCCCATATTAATGTAACTCTACACAGCTGTTTTACTTTATAGCTTATTTGAAAAAAACTTCATACAGTAGGAGCTTGACAAAAACTGTTAAAAATTAAGTTAAAAATTTTATTTCCTTGTTCTTAACACTTTAAAATGATCCTCTTTCTCATAGAAGCTATCAGATCAAATCATGTATTCACAGAATAAGTACAAGAGACTATGCTCTGTAGGGCAATGAAAGTCTCTGTGTTGTCACCAAAGCTTCATGAAGTCCTGACCCTAATTCAGTCTCTGCAACTACCAAAAACAAAAATTACAGGGAGTACAACACTGTAGCTTTCACTCATGATGCCAGCCAGTATGTCCTAACCTTTCCAATAAAACTGATCTTTTTCTATATTTTTTCCCATTCTCTACTATAGCTAAGGTAATTTAGCTATGCTAATTTTCAACTATACAATCACCTCTTCCTAGGGGACTAAAAGATCTTCCATGCACTTCAAAGCACCCCAAAGGACACATCTACACATGTTATTAATTTGACGGAATAAACTCCGGTGCTTATTGTGCCAACTTTTATTGCTCCTGAGTGCAGCATTTAAATGTGTGCCCAGGACCACAACATGCTGAGCCAGGTGGACAGGCAGGGGCATGGGGGGGGGCATGGAAAGAAGCAGCAGCAGTGGCAAGAAGCAGTGAGTGGAGCCCATGCCAGTGCCCTGAGTTAGGGCTGGTGGGGGCCGAGAGTGGGGGGCAGGAGCATGGGGCCTGGGCTGGCACATAGTGCTGGAGCAGTTGATGGGCAGGTAGGGAGGTGGGAGAAGTGGCGGTGATGATGAGTGGCAGCAATTGGGCAGGCAGGCAGGAACACAAGGCCTGCATCAGTGCCCTGGGACCAGGGTCAGCAGGAGCCCAGGGCAGGGGGGGATGAATTGTATTGATTTACATTAATTCCTATGTTGTATTGGGTTTCACTTAATACTGTCCTGCTTAACGCTCAGTGTTCCCAGAACCAATTAAGAGCACTAAGTAGGGGTTGCCTGTATTTCATAGTTTAAAGGTTCACTAATATTGTTGTAATATAATGAGCATGAAATAAAAAGTTGATCTTTTACTTGTTTTTTTTCATTATAACTTCATTGTAAATAACAGAATGCATACCATAGTATTTCTAAAACTAAGACTCATAGAAGATGAGTCATTGTACAGTGTGAGAGGAGTTAATTCATGTTTATGCCACTGGAACAATTAAATTTTGACATACAATTTAATGTAAAAGTTCTTGTCTGCAGATATGCCAGTAAATGTGTAAGTAGCAGTACACAAATCTGGCATTTCAGACTAAATTTTCCTATATGATAAAATCAAACCCTGAGAAATTTCTACAGCAAACATGGCATCTGTTTAAAGAATTTACTTGAATTAATTTCCAGTGATTAGTAACTAGTTTATCATCAGTTTTCTTCATGTATTTAACATTCAGAACCAGCAACAATTAAAAAATACATACACTTTCTGTGTTATTTTGTGTTAACATTGTACAGAGAAACTACTATACTTGTTCTGGCACAGCTCACGGTATTTGCTTACAGTAGGTTTCAGCAAGTTATATTTCATTTTGTCACAAGTTCTCTCTTGTGTCTAAGCAACAAATATACTTCATTTAACCCTACTGATACCTATAAAATAAAACTACTTTATATTGCATTCTTAGCATTTGGGATTTTAAAATATACATTTTTTGGCCTGTATTGATACATCCAAGTCATAATTTAATAGAATTTGGGCCCAGTCAGTTGTGCAATAAATACTACTTCTGAGTGAGGCCCATATATTTAGGTTCTGTTATTATGGGCCTAATCTGCAATTTTTGAACACCCAGCTATTGGCTTGCTTGAAAATGAGAGCTTTAGCGTGAAATAAATGCAAAATCAGGACCAGAGTGAAAAGTAATGATACTGTTGTTCAGTATATACTTACTAACAAAAAAAATCACATTTAAAAATATCTATTTTAAATATTTTCAATAAATTAATTAAAAGTTAGGAGGGATAGTGGAATAACAAGAAGAGGACACAAATTAATTTAAGTTCATTTAAGATACTTTTATAAAAGAAAATATATTAGACATTAGAAGCCCACATCAGCATAACTTTTCCAGTGGGAATTTCAAGGGTACAATACTGAGTTTCAGTTCCACATAGACATACTAAATTGTGAGAAAATTAGACATGTTCTAGAAAACGTATTTTAAAAGTGTTTTTATTACTAACATTTGCTTTGTAATTGAAGTGTTTTCGTTGTTTTAAAATTGTTGATAATCACACTGTCAAACAATGCAGGCAGAGTTTAATGTGTACAAATATTGTATTTACCCGAATCCAAGATATCTTTGAATTTAAGACAACTCCCAAATAGATTCTATACATGGAAAATTATAAATTTGTTATAATTTTCCATGTATAGCTCTAAGTAGTGGAAGGTTGCCTTAACCCCCACCCCGCACTGCTGTGGAAAGCAGCAGCCAGGGAGCAAGAAGCCAGACCCCTATACCTTGCTCCTCCACCCCTTACCCGCCTCATTCCTGTCCCGTACCACCTCTCCTTCCTCCTGCCTGCCCCCATCATGTGCTCCCCTCCTGCCTGCCACCCATTTCTGTGTCTGCCTACCCAACCTCATGCATCCCTTTCCCATGCCTGTACTTTACCCCTGCTGCCTCTCTCTCCCCCACCCTGGCCTGCAGCCCCTCCTGCCTACCATTTACTTTATGCTGCAGCTCTGATCCAGCTCCGGGGCAGTCACCAGCAGCAGCAGCAGCAGCTCTGGCCTAGCCCATCCCAGCCAGGGAGAAGGAGCAGCAGGTCTCAGCTTGGGGCTAGAGGGACTGGAACTGGATCAGAAGTGGGAGGGGGCAGCTGGGAGGTGGGGGAAGGCTGCATGGTGTCTCACAAGCCACACAAATGGGTCTTCTCTGTTCCCTCCCCCTCGCTCCACCGTCTTCCTCTGCTTCCCTGTCTGTAAGCCCCCTACCTTACCAAATGCATTATCCTGGCCCAGGGTAGGCAGAGGCTCAGCTGCAGCTTTGGCCCCAAGCCTGGGCCCAAAGCAGGAACTGAGTTGCTGCCTACCCTGGGGTAGTACTCAAACCTAAGATGAGGTGTGCCCGCATGCTGACCGGGGAAAAATACTTTGTCTTGAATGCAAATAAACATAGTACTTCTACTTATTCAAGTGATTCTTAATAAACTACATTAGTTTTCCAGTAACTGTTCCTACAGACCTTAACCTGCAGCAATACTCAACTTGGGTTGAATAGGAAATGAATAGAAATATCTTTAAGGAAGAATTTGATATGGTAGATATCCTGAGTGTCATACCCAAAGAAGAAAATGTAGATTCACTGTTGACTTGTAGAGAAACAAGACGGAGAACGGACATAATTCTTTTTAATGGGGGGCAATTGTCTAAGAATTAAAAAGGATTATGGCCTCCAAAATTCCTGCTCTAGTTCATCCCACATACTAGCAGGCACTTGGTCTGATTAGCTGTCAAACTGTGAGGGTACACTGAGGACTAGATCAAGTGTCAGGCATGTGTGGCTGTAGGCTTCAAGAGTAAATTGGATGCTTATTCAAGAGTAAATTGGATGCTTATTTTGCTGGGATCCTATGACCCCAGCTGACTTCCTGCCCTTTGGGCGGAGGGCTGGACTCGATGATCTTCTGTGGTCCCTTCCAGCCCTCATGTCTATGAAATCAATTCCCATTGGCTCTATGCCACAGACAAGGTTTGCAACAATATTACTGGAGCCAGGACTTGTTTAATCAGCTTTGCCTTAGTACTGGTCTGCAGCATATAGACCTTGTTCTGGGATTAATACATCAGAGAAACATAGTTGAGCATAACAACAGTTGCATTAAAGCAAATACCTTCCTTTGTTACTATATTCAAAATAAAGTCATGGCTCAAACTCAGTCTGTCATTTTCAACAAAATAAATCCGAATATAAATGAATAAATGGAACATAACTGCCAACCCAAGATTAGTAGAAAATGTTAATATTTTTGTGCCAATATTTCCATTGGCTTACTTTTGTACTGCTTGTATGAGAGACATAAATAAAATGAAAGAGTAATAATACAAAATTAGAAAAATTACAATTATTCAACAAAGAGTATTCTTTCCTTTCATGTTTCTTTTATAAAATATGACATAAAATGAAGACTAACAATTAGATTTTCTCTTTGTAGATATTCCTAAACATACATAAAATCTGTATGCACTACACAGAAATGATGCTTCTTTGCAATCTCTTAGTCAGACATCAGTCTATAAATATGTATCTCTCATTGGATATAGTGAACTAGATTCATGACCTTTATGGTTTTCAACAATATTCTTAAAAGTTTTTCAAAACTATGCCTCAAAGCATTTTCATTGTCCTAATATTAGCCTGTACAAAAAACATTGTGATACACTTAATTAACAATGTGTGTGCTAATATAATTTCAAATTTCATATCAGGATCATGTATATTAACAGAACTGCTTGAATGTCATTTTTTCTGATACTTTAATTTAGTACTAGAAGGGTTAATTAACAGCTACCAAGAACTGTTACAGTCTAATTGATTACTGTGACAGTTTACATCCAGAATAGTATTAAAAATATCCTGCTTTGATTGAATTCTTGAGAGTTTTGTTACTTACTTCCATTAGTATTATTTTTCTTTATTTATTTATAGTAGCACTCCAAAGCCATGCTGTACAAGGCACTGAATAAATAGGTAAAAAGGCCTTATCCTAGTTTTGCCCTGAATTTGGACCTGCACCAAGTCTGCTTACACAGAGGGTGCATCTACAAGAGTCACTTTACTGTGCAATAGCACAGTTAACTGTGCAGTAAGCATATGCATCTACATGTGCACATGCTTACTGTGGAGTAAACTACACTACTCATGTGTAAATTTGCTACTTGCAAATGCAAATAACAGATTTATTTGCAAGTAGTTACTGTGCAATAATTCATGTGTAGACACCAACCAGGAGCAAATTTGCTCCTGGTCAGCCCTGCCACTAGGGGACCAGCCTGAGCTTAGCTCAGGGTCCCAGGGCTGGGACCTGCTCCACGGCCCGCCCAACTCTCTGAGCCCCAGCCTCAGGCCCTTAAAAGCCTGCAGGCATTTTGAGCCCTGAAGCACAAGACTAGGGAGCCTGAGGTAACTGCTGGCCTCTATTCCCCCTGCACAGGCCACAGACTACCTGTGGCAACCTATGTGCACCCCAGAGCTGTTGCCTGGCACCACAGTGCCATGCAGTTCCCAGGGCCATGCTGTCCCAGCCTGACAGCACCCAGGCCCAGCTGCAGGCAGATCCTGGCCACCAGGGCCAGCTCTAGCTGCATGCAGCCAAACCCCAGCAAAGCCTGCCTGGAGTCTGCAGATGCTGCAGGGCATTGCTTCTCCATGCAGCTCCTAGTCCTGCTCTGTCCCCCTGTGCTGGGCACTGCAGGCAGCTGGGGGACAGCCTGACAGCACAGAGACAGCTGTGCGGAGGCCTGGAGAGCCAGCGTGGGAGCCCCAATAGCCTTGTTGTCACCACTGCACCTCCACATCACCCCAACTGGTCCATGGTGGAGACTGGTGACCTTGTGGCACTGTAGAGTGAGGTAGAGGTGCAGTGACAGTTTGCATGAGGCAGGTGGTCTAACATGCACATCTATGAGGAGCTGTCAGGCCAGATGCAGGAGCATGAGTATGACAGGTTGGCATGGCAGTGTTGCATAAACATCAAGGCCTTGCAGGCACCATGAGATTCCATCTCTGACCACAACCATTGGTTGGGGAGTGCCCGCAAGTCTATGAGCTTTGTGCAGCAGCTGACTGAGATCCTCGTGCCCTAGGAGCCAGGCCACAGCCATTTTGTGTACTGCAGCATGAGCAGCCTGCCTGAGCCCCTGCTCTGGCTTGGCACCCATAGTTTCATATCTTCCAGGGTCAGAATGGACCAGAACATATCATCAAGTCCAACCCACTGCCCTGGCCAGGAATCAGTGCTGGGATCATAACACCCCAGCCAGATATCTATCCAGCTTCCTCTTGAAGACCTCTAAGGTAGGGGAGAGCACCACCTTCCTTGGGAGCCATTCCAGAGCCTGGCAGCCCTAACCATAAAGTAATGCCTCCTGATATCTAACCTGAACCTGCTCTCAATCAATTTGTTGCCGTTATTCCTTGTTATCCCCAGTGGTGGCCGGGGAAACAGAGCCTCATCTATATCCTGCTGGTCTCCCCTGGTGAGTGTATAGACAGCCACCAGATCCCCTCTCAGTCTTGTCTTGTGAAGGCTGAATAGATTCAGGCTCTTTAGTCTATCTTTGTAGGGCCTGGCCTGCTGCCTCCTGACCGTGTGAGTGACCCTCCTCTGGACCCTCTCAAGGTTAGCCACATCCCTATTGAAGTGTGGTTCCCAGAACTGGTCACAGTACTCCAACTGTGGCCTGACCAGTGCCACAAAGCGGGGAAAGATCACCTTCCTGGACCTGCTTGTGATGCCTTGGTAGATGCATGACAAGGTGCAGATAGCCTTACTGACTGCTTTCTCACATTGGCGGCTCATGTCCATCCTGGCGTCAACAATGATTCCAAGATCCCTTTCAGCCACTGTGTTGTTAAGAAGGGTGTTCTCCAGCCTATAAGTGTGCTGCAGGTTCCTTTCCCTAGATGCAGCACCTTGTACTTGTCTGCATTGAATTCTATTCTATTGTCATCTGCTCACCTCTGTAATCTGTCTAGATCTAGTTGAATTCTGTCCCTCTCCACCAGTATGCCCACTTCTCCCCACATCTTCACATCTTGGTGACATGTCACTGGGGAAGGGCCTCTCAGGCTGCCTGCAGCCCATCCTGATGAGTTCTCTGCCCCCAGACTCCACCAGCAGCTTGGGGAGTCTGGGCCAGTACCTAAACAACTCCAAGACCTCAGCCCCAGCCACAAGGCACAGCCAGCCATGTCACCGCCATCCACCAGCAGCACCAGCTCCTCCTAGGGGTGGTGGCTGTTCCCAGATGCCTGCACACCATGCCTCTCAAACTGAGGAGTGCTCCAGGATCTGCATGCCCTCACTGCCAGCTGGGACTGATGGGAGCTGCTGGGCATACCAGCCCCACTCACATGGTAAACCAGGCACTGGGAGGAGGGCTCTCCCCACCGCATCCCACCCCCAGCCCCTGGCCTCAGCCCCAGGCCCAGATCCTACCCCTCTCCCCACCTGGCCTGGCCGTGCTCCACTGCCCCTGCCAGTTCCCTCCTCAACAACTCACAGGAAGGAGGGAGAAAGTGAAAAACTTTATTGAGCAGCCTTTGCTTCTGCAGCTAGGCAGGCATGAGCCTCTCACATGCCAAGGAATTCATCAATACCAGCCTCAATATCCTTGTCAGCTGCAGGAGGGTGGAGGCAGGGAGCAGAGACATGTAGTGCAGCCGCAGGTAGCCCTCCAGGCAGCAACACAGGCGGTGGGGCAGCATGGGCTAGCCCTACATACTGTCAAACCTCAAGGTGCCATGCCAGGTACACAGGTGTGCCCAGGGCACCATGGCCAACAGCAGCAGCAGGGAATAGTGGGTTGGGCACCCCTTGGTCCATGTAAACAACTCTTTGCACTGCACCCAGGACACGCACTTCAAGGGTACCCTCAGGGTGCAGAGCATCCATTAATGCCATGAAGAAACACCTTGAGAAGCTGTATACCTTCAAGTCAGCCGGCCTTGACAATCTACGCCCTAGAGTACTCAAAGAGCTGGCAAGCATCATAGCCCAGCCTCTGGCATGGATCTTTGAAAACTCCTGGCACTCTGATGTAGTGCCCAAAGACTGGAAGAAGATCCAATGTGGTGCTTATCTTCAAGAAAGGGATGAAAGTGGATCTGGAAAACTATAGGCCCATCAGCCTGACTTCTATCCCGGGAAAGATCTTAGAAAAGTTTATTAAAGAGGCCATTCTTAATGGACTGGCTGATGCCAACATCCTAAGGGATAGCCAGCACGGGTTTCTTGCGGGTAGGTCTTGCTTGACCAGTCTCATTTCCTTCTATGACCAGGTGACCTATCACCTGGACAAGGAAAAAGAGATTGATCTCATATATCTTGACTTCAAAAAAGCCTTTGATTTGGTATCCCATGATCAACTCTTGGTGAAACTGGCCAATTGTAACCTTGGATCCACCATGATCCACTGCCTGGGAAATTGGCTCCATAGTCAGACCCAGAGGGTAGTAACTGATGGAAGTCAATCGTCATGGTGTCCTGTGACCAGTGGGTTCTCCCAAGGCTCTGTTCTTGGACCCATATTGTTCAACATCTCCATTAATGATGTGGACATTGCAGTCAGAAGCAGACTGGCCAAGTTCACCAATGACACCAAACTTTGGGGCAAACCACCACACCAGAAAACAGGCGGGTGATCCAGGGTGACCTGGACAGGCTCAGCAAGTGGGCAGACAAGAACCTGATGGTGTTTAACACTGAAAAATGCAAGGTTCTCCACCTTGGAAAGAAAAACCTGCAGCATCCTTATAGGTTCCGCCATGCTACGCTGGCTAGCACTATGGAAGGAAGAGATTTGGGGGTCATCATTGACCACAAGATGAACATGAGACTGCAATGCAATGCTACGGCTACTAAAGCGACCAAAATGCTGGCTTGCATCCATAGATGCAGCTGGAGTACTGCATCCAGTTTTGGGCTCCACAGCTCAAAAAGGATGTGGAGAAGCTTGAGAGAGTCCAGAGAAGAGCCATACGCATGATCAGAGAACTTATGACAACAGGCTGACCTAAGGAAAACAGACCTTACGACAACAGGTTGAGAGCCATGGTGTTCTCTAGCTTGGAGAAGCGCAGGCTCAGGGGTGATCTGATGGCCATCTATAAGTTTGTCAGGAGTGACCACCAGTATCTGGGAGAATGTTTGTTCACCAGAACACCCCAAGTGATGACGAGGTCAAACAGTCATAAACTACTGTAAGACTGTTTCAGGCTGGACATAAGGAAGAATTTCTTTGCTGTCCAAGACCCCAATGTCTGAAATACCCTGCCATCAGAGGTGGTTCAAGCACCTACATTGAACACCATCAGAAGCAAACTGGATGCTTATCTTGCTGGGACCCTATGACCCGAGCTGACTTCCTACCCTTCGGACGGGGGCCTGGATTTGATGATCTTCCGAGGTCCCTTCCAACCCTAATGTCTATGAAATAATGTCTATGAAATCTATGATGGAGTGTTTGCCTGGGGCACCTCCCTGGAGAGGCCCACTGTGGGAAGGGCTGAGGTGTGGACAGCAATACATCCCAATTGTCTGGAAGCCCCACACACCCTGAGCCTGTGTTTTGTGGGCTTGTTGGCAGCACAGGAAACAGGTTGGTCTGCAGGAGATGAAAGTGGAGAGCAGGGTCTGGAGCCACAGCAGCAGGTGCTGCCAGGAGCCTGATCCTGGCTTGGGATGGAGACAAGGGAGGCAGGCTGCCCAGAGTGAGCACCCAGAAGTCTGCCTGCCCCAGGGAGCAAGCAGGGGTAGAGGGCTCAGCCAGTGGCTGCCTGGGCCCAGCAACTTACCATGGTCCCTCGGCATCCGTGCATGCCCAACTCCAATCTGAGGCCAGGCAGCGCATGGGCCTTTGGTACAGAGCATCTTATCTAAAAAATGTTGCAAACTCTCATAAACAGCTTGTTTTTCATGGTTCTGCATGCCCTGCATGCACACGGGGCAGAGGCTGCAGTTGACAGCCAGGATGCACCACTGCCCATGCCCAGGACCCTGTGGATGAGCCAACTCCACAGGAGTAGGACACAGAACCAGATTCTCCTCCTGTACTGGATGGTGATGGCTGAAGAGAAGCATCTGGCAGACACAGGGGCCTGGTGGGTGGAAGACGTTGCCCACAAGGATGTGCTGGACTTAGTGAACCATAAATTTAGGACACATATCCTGGCCCTGAGGAAGTAGGGTGCACTCATGGCCAGGGCAGTGGAGGCCATGGAGGATGACTGCTGGGTGCTAGACACTGTTCTGGGCCTGGCAGTTGCCTTTGTACCACCCACTGCCATGCCCCTGATCATAGCCCCACCTGGCCCCTAGCAGCCACCCACTGCCCAGCAAATGGCCCCCTTGTGGGCCTGGGTGGAGGTCCAGCATCACCTCCACAAGCCAGGACCCCCTGCCCTGGCCCCCACGCTGGGACCCCCACCACCCATCCCTGGTACTCACCCCAGATCCATGCAGATGTGGAGCAGGAGCTACATGCAGTTGACCCAGGACCACACACTGAGTCTGCTGACCCTGGACACCAGCTGCTGGAGGGGGAGACATCCACACCAGGGGACCAGTGGGTGCCCCTAGGCAAGCCCCCCACCTGCCATGCTTGCCATGGCATGTGCACCCATGGGGAAATGACCAGAGCCCAGGGTGCTGGCCACCTGTCCCCAGACTCTGCCCCCTAGGTGCCCCCAGCCAATGGCCACCCACCCCTGGAGGGCACCCATACAAACCACCACATTGTAAATAGTTTGCCCAGGGAACACAGTGTTTTATTGCTCGTTGTTGGGGAGGGAGGGGGGAGTGGGGTCTGTTTGTTGTGATGGAAATAAAGCGTTGTTTTGAGAGGTGTCTTCAGTGAGCATGGTGTTGGGGGTGGGGAGGGTGTGGCAGGAGGCCACCTTTGTTTCTCCCCAGAATCTCTGCCCTGTGACAATTTGATTAGGATGGGCCCAGCAGAGGAGACATACCTTTACTCTATCCCTTTAGGTAACCTGAGCTGGCTACATTCCTGAGGGAGGGGGGAAACCTGCTCCTTCTGGCTACATGACTGGTATCAGCTACCTGGGTGAGGGGCTTCTACCTGGTGGGGTAGAGTCTGCCCGGCAACTAGTGATGTATTTGAAATTGGTTGGCCGACAGCCAACTGGTGCTGGCCTCCATTGGACCAGGTGAATGAGGTCACAGGGGATATAAAAGTTAAGACTGCTCAGGAGGAGGGGGCAGCAGCCATGTGGGGGACTCGGACTCAGGGAGGAGTTTACCATCTGAAACTGGCTCTCTCCCTCATAACTCATGAGCTAGGAATGGCCTGGCTCCAGAGGGAATCTCCAACAGCCTCTGGATGATGCTTGTGAGTAAGCTACTCAAGAGCTGGTTAGATATATAGCTGGCAGTAACTCAGATGCATGATAAAAAGGCTACCTCAGCCAGACTGTTTTGCTGTATGGGATTTCTATCTTGTACCCCATTTTCACCCTACCCCTGTAATCAATAAAGTTCTCCTTTGTGACTGGTGTAGGAGACTTATTGAGGGGTGGGTCTAAATTATGCCAAAGAGGCCCCTTAGGTCTGTGGACTAAGGGAGACTTGCCTTTTTTGGCTCCCAACTTGGGGAAGTGCCCCAAGCACCTGTACTGGGTCAAGTACCTGTAGGACTATTAGGCCTGTGTTTCCCAAGGACTCAGGGCCGAGAGAGTCCCTTCTGTGGGTGGTGGCAGCTTACATTACCCCCAGGCTAGCGAGTGTGCTCCAGGAAGGGGGACAGCTGGACATGAGGCACCCCTAGGGAGACACTCGGAGCCTGGAAGGTGGTCAGGCGCAGGGAGGTGGGTGGCTCAACGCAGAAGCACCCCCTACTGGCCCACTACAGAGGGGTCTGTGGGCAGCTGTCCAGACAGGTTACAGGAGGGAGTGCAGGAGGAGGTGGTCAGCCAGTGCCTCTTACACCTGGTGCCCTGGCCCTTGCTGGCAGATGTATGGCTCGCTCAGGGCCCTGGCAGGTGGGGTCCACTGCTGTTGCTGCTGCCACAGCTCATACTCCTGCTGCCAGGTGTCCTCTGCCTGCCATACCTCCTCCACTCTGGCCTCGCAAAATAGTTCCCCGCAGGCCTCACTGATATTATGAAACATGCAGGCTGCAATGATGACCCGCGGGATGTTCACCTTCATGGAGTTGAGGTTGGTGGTGAGGGTGCGCCAGCATCCCTTGAAGCCTCCAAAGGTGCACTCCACCAGGGCATGGGTCTGGCCCAGGCATTGGTTAAAGTGGGCCTGGCAGGGTTCCAGCTGTTAAGTGTAGGGCCACATGAAGATCTGGCACCTCTGGCATGAAGCATCCACTCTGCACCAGAGCTAGCAGGGTAAAGTTCCAAAACACACAGGCATTGTGGGCACTGCCTGCCCAGCTGGCATTCACATTGGTGAAGGCACCAAAGTGGTCGATGACAGCCTGGAGCACAATGGAATGAGACCCCTTTGGCTGTAGTAGGGACAGTTGCCATGGGGCGGCCAGGTGATGGGGATGTGGATCCCATCCAGGGCACTGATGCAATGGGGGACTCCCACAGCACAGAAGCCGATCACCACTGCCAGGGGATCATGCACCTGGAGCACCATATGCCTCAGTACATTCTAGAGGGCGTCACACACTTCCAGGACAGCCTCCCCAGCAGTGGCCTTGCCCACAATTAAGAGACATCCCACATAACAGAAGATGGCAGATGTGGCCAGCTTGAGCAGGGCGAGGGCCAGCCAGGTGCCTGCAGGGAGGGGCTGCTGTATTGTGGTGTCCTGCCAGTCCAGGTGCAGGCAGAACTGCTCCAGGAGGTTCAGAGAAGTGGCCTGGGTCATCCTAAATGCTTCTAACCACTGCTTGTCATATCACGTATGCTGGACGACATGCAACCACTAGTTCTGGCTGGCCCAGCAGGCCCAGTGGCAGCAAAGCTGGAGGCTCAGGAAGCTGGGGACAGCTCTGGCAGTGGCATCAAACAGCATGCTGTTGGCATCCTTGCTGGGGTCTGGCCAGCAGGATGGGGTCCAGATGGCAGCTGTGTGGTGGTGGCAGCCCTAGGACAGAATGCAGCAGCTGGGCAGGTGATCAGTGCACACAGAGGAGCTGGTAGGGCCCAGATGGCCGTAGTCAGCATAGTGGGCCAGCAGGGCCAGCACAGTGGCCAGCAGGAAGCGAGGGTGCTTGGTATCGCTACCAGGGGCTGACACATAGAGCAGCCATGATATGGGGAGGCAGAAGCAGTAGTGAGACAGCTGCCATCTGCTGCCCCTGTGTGTGCATGCTGCTCCTGGCCAGGGAAGTGGGTGGCCAGGGAGCAGGGCTGGCTCTTCAAGACGGTCTCTGGTGGTGGTAGGGGCCCATTGCAGGGCCACAGGAAGTGGAAGCAGTTTGCTGCTAGGACCATCAAATGTGTTCCTATGTACCGCTTGTGTAGACATCTGCCTGGGAGCATTTATTCACGAATAGTTACTTGCAAGTAAACTGGTTCCAGATCAAATGCATGTGTAGATGCCCCCACAGACAGTAGCAGGATCAAGAATTCACTAGAAAAATTGACTAGGTGGGAACTAGAGCAGAAACATGATGGTAATTAGACTATCAGCCTTTGCTTGTATATATAATTACTGTGCAACTTGATGAAAAGCAGGCAGCATAAAGTTATGGCCAAAATATAAATATTGCACTACATATAGAATATATAAAATACAGTTTGCAAAGGTTCCTGCTTGGTATAACGGCTTCAAAATTCAGAGGTTTGCACATTTAAAATGACATAACTACAGAAGCTGATTTGTGCTTAGGGAAATAAATAAATAAATAAATAAAAATCACACGCTCATCTTTCCTGATTTACCAAGTGCCTATTTTTACTCCTGCAAGTAATCCTAGTGTGCCTAACTAAATATAATAGAACATAATACTGTCCACAAGATTTAAAAGAAAATATTTTTCTACTTTTTTCCTGTCTCACTTTATTGTCAATATTTTTGGGATAAAAAAGATGCTGTATGGTACAACACTGTTTGTGTATAAGAAAAAAAAAAAGATTATGACACACTTTGCAAAAGCGTGCGTTAATTTTTGTCTTGCATGATTGCTTACATAGATTCCTTCTTGGTTCATATATGTGCCCCTGTAACAGGACTGGCCCCTGATGGTGGTGATGGCACCCCATACTGGCCAATCCTGCTACCACTCTACCTTCTTAGTATACTCCCTCACTATTCCATCTGCCACTTCTTGATGAATATACATCAAGGGAGGCTGCCTCAGGTTAAACCAGTATCACTGCAGAAATCAAACTGGCCAAACTGGATGCTTGGTCCTATTTATCTCTCTCTGGCTCTGAAGTCTATACCACAACCGTTCTACACCCTGTTAGCACTTGCCTGGAGGGCAGGACAACACTCATGGCCCTACTGGCCCTAATTATCTTAGGGCATGATATTGCCTAAGGCCGGGGTGACACATAGGGGGTGCACATGAATGCACATGTACCCCCTGAGCATGGCAGTGCACTTCCTACCAAAATATGACACTGGCCACCACCCCTCCTCCCCCCACCGCTGCCAGCACCGGCAGTGTCTGTGGGAGCTCCCCCTCTTACTGCCACCATGGTCCCACCACTGCCACTGCACTCCTACTACCATCATGCCCCCCCCCAGCTGTCAGGGGCACACGTTGTTCATGGCCTAAGGGGCATTAATCATGGCTGCCAACCACCCCCATAGCCGTGCTCATGTTTCTCAGGTCTTACTCAGTCATCCTTCATTAGAACCTCTGCTCCTATATTAACTTCCAGTCACTTGGCCCCCTGTCCCCTCTCAGTCAGCTTTGTCGCACTTGGGCCCCTTTGCAGGGTGGCTCACTTACTGCCCCCGCACAGCTTGGCTTTGGCTTATACAACCCACAGGGTCACAGATCTTCCTGCAGTTTTATCCTGACCTCAGCCCTAGAGAATGGAGAGTCCCTCCCAGGCACTCCACCCATGGCCTCCACTATCCCTATAGACACAACCCAAAACTTCTGGACTTCAATAGCCTACAATAGTAAAAAAAACAACCGTTCTCAACTGCTGCTGGGTGCTTCTCTCCAAGTTCTCCCCAGACTCCTATTTTATTTGACTGGCCTCTCCCCAGCTCTGGCCCTTCTGGGCCTACTCACTGTTCCCAGCACCTCTCAGTTCTGCGCCAGGAGCATTTTTCACTAGCAAAGCCTGGACCAGACCACCTGCTCTGACTCTGGGGTGTAGCTGCACATCTACCCCCGCACTCCCCCCACACACACCCAGCCTCCCACACCTCCCCTTCCCCCCCCCACACACCCCTCCCCCATCCCATCCCATCCCACCCCACCCCACCAAGTATACAAGAGTAAAACTTGATTTTGAGTTATTATGCAATTGCCTCTATATACACACTACTCAGAAAAATATAAAATCAGGACAAAAATATTTGAAATAAAAATAAAATATGCTAAAGTAGATGTTTTTTAGTGTACGATTTGTTTTTTGATCTATAGTTTATTAAAATGATATCTTCTAAAACATGTTGTGTATGCAGCCCTTGACAGCTCACCAAAACTCGTTAAATGGCTTGTAACAGGTTGGCCTCCCCAGCAGCATTTTCTTTTTCTGGCCTGAGGCATCCTTGAAGTCCCTTAATGTTTCAATTCTATCTTATCCCATGTCATGGGGAACAACAGGAGAGAGGGCCCCAAAGTACAAATGGGGAACCCCAGAGACAGGAGCCCCCTGAGAAAAAGCAAAAACAAAGAATAAAGAAAAACACCTACCTGCAGCAGGACCCGTGGCACAGCCAGAACCCAAGGAAAGACTCACGCAGATTACAAGCCGCGTCTTTATACAGCTGAAGCCAGCTGCTGACATCACCAGCAATCACCGGCCGGCGAGAATAAAAACGGACCACCAGCAAAGGTGGAGGGGATGAGATACTGGGGCCGGTGAAGACACCAACACTGGGTGCCTCCCGAGAGCCCCTCTGGGAGAGAGAGCCTGCAGAAGCTTCCTGCTTCGGCGGAGGACGACCCTCCAGGGGGAGCCAGGAGCTGCTCTTGACAGTGGTGGTGGCAGCAAAAAGAGCCAGGAGCCAGAAACTTCTCCTAATGATGGGGAAGGTGGCAAAAGGAGCAAGGAAATGGAAAGGGACCCTGATGCCGGCAGCATCAACGGGGGCGGGGGGGCAGAGACATGGACACAACTCTCCACGTCATAGGAGGTGGGATCATCGAGGGCACCAGGGAGGCGGAAGAGATGCACCCTCCAGGAGACATCAAGGGAGGGCAGCATGATGCCAGAGGAGGCAGGGTGCTGACCCTGCATGTGAACAGTGGTCAGGCATCAGCAGAAGGGCTGCAAGGTGCCCAAAGAGACAAGAGGCTGGGTGACAGGGCAGACCAGCTGTGCCAGAGACCACAGGCTACCCCAGCCATGTGGAGGGTATAACCTACTACAAATTCATAGAGAGGCGGGTGACCGGTATCCTAGCAGAAGGACCCAGGAAGGGACTGCACGGGTCCCTCAAAACATAGTACTGGGTTTTTTTTAATATGTTCTTTGTGTTTTACCCCTTTTGGAGGGATTGAGGTGCAGGTCTAGGTGGTGCAGGCAGAATGATGGGGGCAGAGCTCCTTTGAGCTGTATCGTTGCTTGAGACCCGGGTCAGGCTTCAAGCCCTGGGGATAGGGAGCTGACCTTGCAACCCAAGGGAGACATCTCAGGCAACCCGGCACCATCCAGGTGGGGAGCTTGTCCCCTAGATGGGAGAGGGCCACACAGGTAGCCATAACCAGTGACACAGCAGTGTTGGGAGCACAGCCAGGGAAACTATAGTGATCCGCCAAGGCTTGGTGTGAGGGTTGGGTGTAGGGGAGGTGGAGCCCCGCTGAAGACCGCCGAATGAATGCTCCGCCACTGAGAGACCCCCAACTGGTCAGCCCCCCCCTAGAATATTCAAAAGTTGTGGCAGGCAAGATAGGATGAAACTGCACCAGGAGTAAACAGCTTCTCCACAGCCCACAGGAAATGGTAGGGTGAACACCACCGGCCATCCGGGCCATAGCTGCACGTAACTAGGTGTTCGAGGCCAGGCGGACACATCCCGCCTTTATTTTTCTGCCATGTCTTGATGTAAACATTACTCAGATTTTTTTTTTTTTCCTTTTACTATGGAGACAGGCCTTCTGCCTCCTTTTCACCCTGTGCCCCCTAGACACCAAGTTATTGGGTTTTCTGCCTCCTCAGGCTTGACCTCTTCTTATACTAGCCAAGATCCCTCCACTGGGACATGGCTTCAAAGTCCTGCAGCTGGCTCTGGGCTACTGCCCATTAGTGCTAATGAGGCCTCCTCCCCCTCCCCTACAGCCTCAACCAGAAACCTCTGGTATATCAATCAACAAAAATATTTAACAGTAAGTCAATGGGTTATAACCACAAAAAAAAAAAAAAATTGAAATTAAAGAAGGCAGCATGCCAGCTTACATTTTTTTGTGCCTTGGTGCTTCTGATTCCCCACTGTCTGTGACACTCCTCCCTCTGGTGCTGCTGCCACTTCTCTGAGAGTCATCTAGAGTTCCCTTCTCACAGCAGCTGGACCAGCAGCCAAACCTCTCTGTGGAGCTCTCATACACAACCTCCTTCCCCTTTAGCCACTGCCCCCAACTGCTGTCAAGCCCAGGTTTTTTATAGTTCTGGTCTGCCCCCTTCCAGTCACCTGACTAGCCAGCCAGGCTCAGCTTTTAACCCCTACCCTTCCAGCAGGCTGTGCCCTGGGAAGTTCTGGTCTTAAAGGGGCTGGCCTGCTTTCTGGTAACAGGGCTAGGGTTCCCCGTTACATGGCCCTTCAGCTGAAATAATTGCCCACCCTGGTCTATTAGCTGGCTCCTAAGTTATTATAGGCACCCTTATTATAACCCTTCTCTAGGATTTCTTCTGACTGCTTACTCAAATGTAGCTGGTCCTAGCTCAGCTGTCCCTAGCAAGACACAGCTCTAGCCTATTGCTTTCCTCTCTTGAAGTAACAGGCCTCTCTGTTAGAGCCCCACACATGCATAGATCAGATTCTTGTGACCGGCGCTGTCCACTGGGGCCATCTTTGTACACTAGGTGTCCAGAACCCCTTCAGTCACTTTAGACCATAAAGGCTGAAATGGACTTGACTGCCCATTTCATGCTTCCACAACAGTGAGATGGAACCCCTGCAGAGCCTAACTTCTCTGTGGCTGTAAAAGGTTCATATCCTCATTTCAGATCATTATTTACTTCATTAACAAAAACGGTAAGCAGTAGGGCTGTGTGAAACAGCAGCATTCTGCTTCAACTTCCATTTTGACAGAACAGCGTTTGGTTTTGAGTTTCATTTTGTTTCAAAAGCACTGTTCTGCTTCGTTTCGTCAAAAGGGTTTACCTGTTTCAATGCTGTTTCGACTTTTTGCCCATAGGCTATAATGGGGAAGCATGAAACAGCCTATGACTTTGTCATTTCTTGCCTAATTCTGATTAAACTTACTGGGGTAGTAGCCCCTTCTGAGGGCATGAAGCCTGCCAAGTTTCAAGAAAATAGATGCAGGGGTTTGTAGGAAACTGCACCTCAAGCTGCAGACAAGCAGGAGCCAAGGAGCAAGAGCAGCGTCCCATGATCTGGCAGGCAGATTGGGGGCCTGCACCCCTGGGAGGAGCCTGACAGAGCCCCCACAGCCTCCCTGGGGGTGCAGGCAGGCCCCCAATCTACCTGCTGGATGACAGGAGGCTGCTCCTGCTACCTGGGACCCAGCGCTGAGGAACTGAGCCCAGCTAGGGGAAGTGCCCTATGTACTTGGATTCCTGAATCCCTGACATTCCCTTTTGCATTATTAGGAAGTCCTACTCCTCTGGAATTCTGCTTTGGTAAAGGAAATTAGAGTAGGTTGGGTCCAAGGGTGTCTAGTGTTCAAGCACTACCCAAATGAATATTTCTGCTCCCCAAAATTGGATTTTATGAACATGTTCACCAGGAAGGCAAGGCAGCATGACACCTTAGGGACTAATTGATTCAGAGCGACATACGTTTTCATAGGCAACATCTTACTTCATCAGATGCTATGAATGGCTGTTCACCAAGAGGAGAATGCCGGTGGGCAAAACAACTTAAGAACTATAATTCCTGTAAGATAAGAGTCTGTTCTTTTAAACATGTTGTACAAAAAATATATTAGCATGATAGTCAATTATAAACATGCAGTTTTTACCTAGATAAAACTTGCATTGACTTCAATGGGAGTTTTACCTCATCAAGGATTGCAGGAGTAAGCAATCTGATGTCAAGCATATTTTTAAACATGCAAATTAAGAAATATCTTGTGTGTCCATTTATTAAAAGTGTCATAAATAAGGGAGATATCAGTGATTATTCTACGCATCTGAAAAAAATATTATTTTAAATAAAATATGGTTTAAAACTTGATCATGTGAACATTTAAGGCTGAAGGTCTTATTAATGTGGGAAAACTACTTACAAGAAAGTCTCCAAGGTCAGGCTTCATATACTAAACTTCCACTAGTTTCAACCAGATGCATTGACTGATTTCTTGCTGAGAAATGGTTAAATGGGTTCTGTTGTCCAGCTTGGATAAGAAGGAGGTGGGAGTTGTTCCTTTGGAAGACAGGATCCAGATTGTTAGCTGACCAATAATGATAGAATAGACAGGCCTGGGAAAAAGTTTAAGTTGATTTTGTTATCTTACTGCAATTTTCTTTGTTTCAGAGCCAATTAAAAAGAAGCAGGAATTTGAATTTGATTTGATGCATCAAGAATATATGCATAGCAGGGTATAAGTGCCTAATCCCCATTTATCAGAATTAAGAAGTGTTAAAAAATTGAAAGATTTTGAATAAGAGAATTTATATAAAAACATAGGCTTTTAATGTTCTATTATTCTTGATTTATTAGTTTATTTTGTATTAATTTTCCATTGTCTTTATTTAAAAGATCCAAATTTAATAGAGGTGTCTGTAGTTTGCTCATTCTCTCAATTTTTAATGATTTTAAAAATCTGTTTCAAAATGTTTTTCATAATAGTAAATTAATGACCTTTCATGTTGCATTTAATTTATATTTATATTATCCCTTATCACCAATGTATGATGATCCCCAAATTTACAGGTAAATGACTAGTAAGATTACAGGGATCAATTTATTCATGGAAGGCTTCCCCCCTGCCATATTTTAAGATCACTTCTATATTTTGTTTCTTTCACAATCCATCACATTTCTATCTCCTCCCAAATTTTGGAAAATTAATTTCAGCATCATTTGAATAGATCCTTTTCATTCAAAGTTTAAGTCATATTTGTGGATGGAAAAAAATAAGTATCATAGGCATCAAGCTGGAAAAATAAACATTCTTCATAAAACTTACAGAAAAGTAACATCAGCTGACTTCATGTACTGAATTATATGATTCACTGTTGGGATTATAAGGCCAAAATGTATTTCTCTGACACATACATCTCCTGTGACTTCAGTACAGATGCACCTCTGAGAACAAAATTTGGCTCATAGCCCTTAAGAAGCATAAAAGGGTTTTTGCATTTTGCTGATTGCTGCAAGGCACATAGCTGACAGCCCACGGAGTTCAAGGGCAAGTAAATTAGATTTTGGATAGGTAAATATGAATGTTTGAAAAATAGCATTTGCAGGTGTATAGTATCAATTGCAAATTGGGTGGAATGAGAGGACTTACTCAACTGAATTTACAGGAAGCACCATAAAGCACCATGTTTCCTAACATGGCCCTGTTTTTTTCTGAATAACTCAGCTGCAGAGGCAGTAGTGTACTACTTTTGAAACTCTGAATTGGAAAATTGTGCAAATTTCTAGCTATGAGAATTCTACTGAATCAGAATTGTTTTTTCCCCATCCACTACATAGTAGAGGAGCAGACAAAATAAAATTCTGTAGAGGCCATTGCATTGAAGGGAAATGTACTTTATGACCCCTTAACACATTATGACCTTTCTCCCCAGTGCAAATGTTATCTAAAAGTATTCCTGCATGAGACAAAGGCTGGTTGTGGCATAGGAGCTACACTGTTTAAATTACCATTGTAGATGAATGAACCTGTAACCCCGGCGGTACTCCACAAGGTACCCCCTCTCCAACTGAAGGGATCAAAGCAGGTGCACAAGCGCTGTGGGAGGTGTAGAGATTCTCCTCCCCTATACAGCAGAGCCAGACCACCAATGGGGACTTAACCATATACCGTCTAATACTGGGAACATAACAGGCATAAATCAGAGAGTATAGTGGACACTACAACACCCCAAGGGGGCAGGATTCAACAAAGGTTAGACACTTACAATCACTGACAAAAGACAGGGTTAACAAAATATAAAAAACTCAAAGAACAGAACAAACAATATGGGTTGGTGAAATATACGAAGTGCACAAAATGCAAAAATGTCAAGGAAACATAGGGTCTTGGTACCTGGAAGGGGAGAAAACACAGTGGCCCCTTTCCACTGCAAGAAGATTTGCTTCTTGTTATCTCACTCACCCCAAGTCACATCAGCTGGGACGTGAATCCAGATCTCCCACATAGTGGGCCAGAACTCTGCCACACAGCCACCACTGGTGGCACTGCTCCAGCCTGCGAGGGGTCTTGACCTTCCCGGAGCCCCAGCCTCACGCGGAGCTGCCTGGCCTCTGATTGCAGGAGCTGGAAGTAGAGCTGGGAACCTCTCAGGTCACTGCTCAGATCCTTCCTGGAGAGCGGGGAGCCTCTCCTGCTGGCTGCAGCCTCTCCTTGGGGATCCTGGAGCCCAGAGGGGAGCCTCTCCTGCTGGCCGCACACCACACTGCTGAGGGTCCCACTGCTGCCTGCAGGTCCTGCTCTTTCAGGCTCTTCTGGGGCACTGCTCCTGCCCCACTGACTCAGCTCTGTGAAGCCCCTTCCTTGTTGTCCCTCACTGGTCTCTCCCATGAGTCAGCCCGTGCTGCCCCTTTTATCCCCCTCCAGGTGACCCAAGGGGCCAATCAGGACACAGAGGGGTGAGTGTCTGGGGCCTTATTGGTGAGGAAAGGGAATCCCAAGTCCTCCAATCAACTTTTGCCCTTTCAAAACCCCTGGACCAGGTCACTGCCAGCCAGCCCGTCACAAACCCATCACAGGGAGGCATGGCTTAAATGCCAAAAGAATTTGAACCCAGTGCCCAATCTTTCCTGGCAACTTTCAGTTCAAAAACCATGACTGAATTTACAGGCCACATCTTTTTGAACATCTGTTGGTTCTGGGGAGAAGGCACTGTATATCAGTGGTTCTCAAAATTGTTAGACTCAAGGCACCCCTTGGAAAATGCCAGCTCTTAAGTTTCTCTGTTTTTTTTTTTACTACAGGAAAATATTAGAGCAATTCTTCTGTTGCAAAGAACTCACAAAGTTCACAACAGGTCAGAATTTTTTTATCACTTTGGATTCCTATTTGAAATGTCTGGGTTTCCCTTATGAATCACGTGTAGGTGTTTGCACACCAAACAGTGATAATATTGTACGTCACCCTTAAAAGGAATTCACAGCACCTTAGTTAAGAATCATTACTGTATACTATGGCCATATAAAGGTGATATGTTCCTACCAAGAGAATCGGACAGGCAAGGTTCTTTGAGTAGATGTGATCTCTTTTATTAGATCAACTGATTAGTTGGAAAAAAGTTTTTAGCTTTTGGGCACAGTCACTCTTCTTCAGCCATAGGAAGTCTCTGCTGTTCCTATGCCTGAAGAAGGGTGACTGAGCCCAAAAGCTTGCTAAGAACTTTCTTCCAACTACTCAGCTGGTCTAACAAAAGATATTACATCTACTCAAAGAACCTTGCCTGCTTATGTCCTTAGACCAGCATGGCTACAACCAAAACCCCGGTACCAGGAAAATCATCACTCTCCTGGTAGAAATTATGAGTGTACAAACATTCATTCAATTTCTTGTTGAGAAACAAGTGGGGCAAAGCCTCCTGCTCATTCCACAGACTGAAGACCCCCATCTGAGTTGGGGGGGGTGCCCCACTGCTCCTTCCTCTCTGTTCCTAGGGAGCAGGAATGCAGGAGCAGGCAAATCTTGCTCCCTGCCTGCTCCTCAGACTGGGGTCTCTGGTTAGAAACAGGCAGGGGCTTTTCCCAATTGCTTCCCGCCCCTTCTGGATGAGAGAGGTAGAGGGGGAATGGCTGCTGCTCCTTCCCTCTTCTTCCCCAAACTGGGCAAAACGGCACTTTGTTCCCTGGGCGCCCAGAGTGGAGTGGAGGAGGCTGTTCCTTACCCATTCCCCAGACCTGGATCTGAGGAAGGTGTGGGGAGTTTTCTCCTCTGTTCCATTCCCCCGTGGGATCGGGAAGAGTGGAGCAGCTGCTGCTCCCCATGGCTTTCCCAGACAAAGAGCATCCCAATCTGGTGAAGGCACAGAGAACAGGAGAGGAGCTCAACACCTGCCTGGTATTTCTCCTGAAAAGCTGTCTAGCAGAGAAAATTTCTCAGAAATTTCTACTGTTGGAAATGAATGCCTGCCTGTGAGACCCATGCTTGTCTTTTTTGAGGTTTCAGTGACCTTTAGTATGTTTATTACACATTTTCTAGATTGAGTCAGTCTTTGGATCTTAAAAACACTTACCTATTCCCATACCTAAATCCCAGATGCCTCAGATTGGGAGTGCAATCCAATTTGATCAGGTTTTGTTGCATAGGCTCGATATACAGTTCAGTAGGGACAAATAAGGATCCTGAAAAACAGTCCAGTGTAACTGAATGTAGGCAACTAGGTTCTCTATACAGGGGGTGAAGAAAGGGACATACAAAGTCTCTAACTGGTTATGGAAAACAAAAGCCAAGATTCTCCAGATACAGTGTAAGTTTTGTTTTCTTATTGCCCTCCTCCCCCCCCACCCCTTTTTTTTTTTTGCATTTCTATAACACATGAGAAGAAAGGAAAGGTCATTTTCAGTACATTTGCCTTCATTCCAAATCAGAAGAAAACTTTTTTCCCCCCATACACAAGATATCAGAAAAGGAAATATTTTGTTTTGGTTCAGGTATGCTTATCTAAAGTGCTCTTTGTAGCAACATCAGGTGAAATATTTTCAGAGTGAGTTTTTAAGTTCATATTCTTTGGCCAAGAAAGCAAACTATATTTGCTGAAATTATTAAATGAGGGAGAAAAATGTTAAATATTTTTTTAAAAGATCTGGGGAATGATTATTAACTTACATGAAGTAAAAGTAACTTAAGCAAGCAAAAATATGATAACTCCTTAGGTTTATTCCAGATATTGGTACACTGGGGAAAATTTGCTTGAACACTGATAATTGTTTCATCATTTTAACATTAAGCTGAAAATCCTTAATATTAAGGTGAAAAAAAAACCACAGTAGGAGATAAAGGATTTGACTGGAGGTAGTTAGAAATCTTAAGGCAACACGGAGGGTTTGTTTTGAACATCTTGTTTCTTAGTACATTAAGCAACAGGGTTGTGCTCCAAACCCAAAGGGATGGAGACGGTTCTGACAGTACTGAATCATTGGCTGTGGCTAAGTTGAGTTACTATGGCAATGGCAGTGCTGCTGCGCAGCTTCTGTTGTTGCTACTGATGCAACAGCTTTGCTGGTGCATAGGGGAAATCTTGAATGTGCACATGCCACGAATGTCTCACCGGGGGAACACACACAAGAAGGCCAGGCCTAGTGGGATGGAGGAGCTAGTTTGCAAGCTTGTAGGTTAGGTGTGTGATTTGCAACCCCACATTTTCTATGGGGACTCTGCAGTGTCAGTGCAGGAGGTCAGTGTCCAGGACACGTCATGCTGTTTTTCTGCCTGGCTGCTTCTATTAAATAGACTTGTGTAATATTTCACAGCACTTTTCATTTAGGAATGCAAAGCTTTTTACAAATATAACAATGACCACCTGACTTGTGTGATGTAAGGTTCAAAGCGGTCTTGGTATTGCCAGGCAAGGGCTGGTACACTTTTTGAGTAGAAGAGCACAGCTTGGAGCAATAGAGGTAACACTCACACACCACACACACACACAGATACACTCAAACACTACACTACATCACACCACACAGACCCTTCTACTGATAACTTAATGTTCCTCAAGCTACAAGAAGAGACCCAAAGGCTCACTGTTTCATGTTCTGCCCCACCCTAGGCATTCAGCATCAGAGGGTTTGAAGGACCTTAAGGCTCATCTGGAAACAAACCCCTTGTCATCGACATCATGGATCCACCCCAAAACCATCCTTGTGGCACCTTCAAGGGGAGGAGAGGGGCTCCAGATGGGCTCGGAAATCTCTTCCCCTTCCCCAGACCGAACCTGCAAGGCCCAAGTTCTAAGCCACATGCTTCACCAGTCCTGCCAGCGTTGGCTGTGGCTCAGCTGACAGTAACTGGCACATATGAAGGGCAGGAAAAGAGAAGCAGGGCAACTGCCATATGTCCCTTTAATTAGTGGATCAGACCAGCTGAGTGCTGGACACTAGCCTGGGAAAGGCAGCTCAGGACTAAAGAGGGGCAGGTGGGTGTGCTGCCATGAACTTGAGCTAACAAGAGGAAATTCTTTTTCACCCAGCATGTAATTCAAGTGTGCAACTCATTGCCACCCCATGTTGTGGAAGCTTCGCCAGATTCAAAAAGGGACTGGACAGATTTGTAGAGGAAAGGGGCATCAGTAGCTATTAGGGAAACAGCCTCTACATCAAGTTCCTCTACTTTAAGTGCTAGAGGCGGCCAGTGAGAGTGGAAGAGTGGGAAAAACCCCTGGTCATCCCCAGTTCACCCTCCCTTTCACCATCGGCTCTCTGCCGCTGTGTGACATAGGGTTTTGGTACTGAGAGCTGAACCCCTGCAAGGTGCGACCCTGGCGCTTCAGGGCAGAGCCCATGCCCATGGCGGTCACAGTCCTGTGCTTGGGGTTGGCGTTGTGGATCACCTTCTCCAGGAAGACCTTCAGCACCCCCTGTGGGTGATATCCTGATAGGCGAGGCAGACACGCTTCAAAACATCGTGGTGAGCCAGGTGGTGGGTGGATGGCCGCTTGCCAGTGTTGTTACGCAGTGGTGCTTCCTAGCTCCAGCGCTTCTAGGCCTGTCCATAGTAATCACCAGAGTGCGGCTGGGTACGTGTGAGCCTCTGGAGGATCCTAATAACTACCTCAAAAGAACAGAAGAGCTGCCATTTACTGGGCCAGACCGTAGGGCCAGCCTGCCGGGTGCGCACACTCAGCCAGGAGTGCCTGCGGTGAAAGGGGCAAGGGGCCGGGGGCCTGGGGCAAAGCGCTTTGTGACAACCTCGGGCCTTATCAACAAGGAGACCCCAGGGCGGTGGGGGGCAGACGGTCCTCCAGGAGAAGGTGACCTGTGACACCGAGCACCACCGGGGCCCCCACGGCGCGGGCTCCACCCTGAAGCGCAGCCTGGCACAAGCCGGGTGGCTACAGGCTCAGGGCAGAGGGCGGTGCTGCGGGCGACGCAGAGCTGGGTGCGACGTGCGGTCCCCCTCCCCGGGTCCTCTGTCACTCGCAGCCCCCAGCCTGGGGGGTGGAGGAAGGGGCGACTCCGAGCCCGTCCGGCTGCCGCCCCGCAGCGGCCTTGCCCCGGGCGGCCCCGCCGCAGCCGCAGGCGGAGCCGCAGAGCCGGGCTGGCGGCGGCGGCGGCACCACGTGTCCGGGCGGGCGGAGCGGCGCGGCGCGGCGCGGCGGGTCCTTGCGGCAGCCGCGGCTCCTCCTCAGCCCGCGCCCGCTCTCTCATGCCAGGTGCCTGCCGGCGGCGGGATGGGCCCCCTGCGCCACAGCGCCCAGGTGAGAGCGGCCGGGGCGCAGGTGCGGGCAGCGCGGCGGGTGCCGGTCGTGGCGCGCGGGATGGGAGCGGGGCGGGGCGGGCCGGGCTGTGGCGGGCGGGTCCCTTCCCGCAGGCCGGGGCGGGGTGGGGGCTGGACGGGACGGGACAGGACGGGGCGGCCTCTGACCGCCCGCCGTGTGTCCGGGAGGAGCAGAAGGTGCAGGCGGAGAAGGAGAAGGAGAAGGAGAAGGAGGTCTCCCGCAGCCGCATCCCCCGCCTGGTCCTGCGGCCGCCGCTGGCCCCGCCGCCGCCGCTGCACAAGGTGTCCCCGGCCTCGGAGTCGCCCTTCTCGGAGGAGGAGAGCAGAGACTTCAACCCGCGCAGCTCCTCGGGCGGCTCCGCCAGGACCATCAGCAGCAACAGCTTCTGCTCAGGTAGGGGCGGCGCGGGGGGAGGCCGCGGGAGATGGTTGCCCCCCGCACGCCGCGGCCCCGGCGGCCCATGGCTCGGCCTGGCGGGCACCACGGGGCTGGGGTGGGGCCGGCCGTGCCCGCTGAGCCTCAGGCGCACCCGTAAGGGCTTGGCGCGCAGAGAGCCCCCTGCCCCCGCACACCCCCCTGCGTTGGTTTGTTTGCGGCAGGCGGTAAGTGAACCTCTGTGTTTCCGTTTCAGGCCAGAGCGGCTTTTCTATCCTATCCCCCACTTTTTTCTCTCCTGTCCCCCACTTCAAAACTTTTCTATCTTATCTCCCACTTCAAAAGCTGGCACCTCCATTGGCACAGAGCAGCCTGGTAGATCAGTATTCAGAGGGGGAAAGGCCCTGGGGAAAGGCAGCCTTGGCAGACTGCTGGAAAGCAGAGGGTCCACGCTGGGAAGCAGGCGGGCTAACGGCCCCTGGGGATGGCAGGCTGAGGTCATGGACTGGGATCAGGTTTTTATTTTATTTTTTTACACAAAACTCAGCATTGATCCGTCTGGGGAACACTGCATGGAATCAATAGCCATCTAGCAGCGTGGGTGGAGAAGTGGTGGCTGCAGTCTTCAGTATCCAGAGGAAATTAACTTGGTTGGAAAAAAACTTCGGTTTCGAAGATGAGTGGTCAAGAGGCTGCTCGTACTTCTGGAGAGTGTTTAGCAAAACGTAGGGTGTACATAGGAGATGCTGGACCCACAGAAAGTGCAGGGACTAAATGACTTACCAGAAATAAACCAGATGTGTTTGTCATTTCCTACCACTGGCTCTTGAGGTTGTTTGAAATATCTTAATATAGCCCTTTCTAACATGGAAAATTTGAAACCAGGTCTCTGACTTATCGTTTGAGCCGCAGAACCAAGCAGGCCTCAGAGTCCAGAACCGGCGACTCTGTGAACGTTCCTGTCAGTGCAGTGGGAGACGTACCTTGGGTCTGAAAAGGTTGAGAATCCTTGCAATATCCACATGTGTTTCAGTGAAGTGACTGACCCATTAGCTTCCTTTTAATTTTTAAAAGTGTGGAAGTACATGGAAATCTTTTTCCCATTACTTTTGGATTTTCCTGTTGTATTTTCATATGATTTTCAGTTTACGTATGTCCCCATGAGACACTGTAAACAGAATATAGGGGTGGCTTCAGGTAATTTTCTATTGCAGTGCTTCATTTTGAATTGTTTTCTTGGAAGTAAGTTTGTATTATGCTATCTACAGAACTATCCCTTGGGGTTAGAACTTTTGTCCATGCCCTAGTACTCTCCCACCTGGATTTCATTTTTCAAGTCTATTCAACACACTAGAGGAGGATCCTCCTCTTTTTTCCTTCTTGAGGCCAATTGGTAGACTTGGCTGTCTTCAGTAGGTGTCTCTATATCTATATCTATAGATGAAGACACACACACACACCCTGATCTCATATTTTGGCATTGCTAAGGCAACTCTCATAGTGATATTCAAAGCTATAATTTTCAAACTCCTTGATTTCCTATTAAGATTCTGCACATCTTTTGATGACCATACCTTATCTCTAGTAAGCACTTGTTTCCTCTATACGGTCTATATTAGTTCATTTCAATGTTCTTTGTTGTTCCTGGCTGGCACCTCTGCAGTTGTTTCATGCCATACCCCTAGAGCCCCTTCCTCTCCTCCTTACCATCAGACCTTGTTCTCCCTGAGTGCATGGAAGTGAGGAGCAAATTGGAAAAAAACTGACTTTGAAAGACACGTAGTAGGAGCAACTTGCATAGAATACCCATAGACTTAACTCATCCAGAATTGATGTATTTTTCCTTTTTTGAAACGGCTGTAAGTTTTGGCACAGGTACACCATAAGCATACTTTAAGGAGCATGTTTACAACTACTTATGCATAGTCTGTATTCTGTATAATAGACCAAAACCAAAGGCTTGTTATTTACCACATACTTCATTGGACTGGGCCTCACCAGAGTCAACAGCATTTCAAGACATGGTGACCCCACAGCTCACCATTGCTCAACATGTGCATTTTCGGGATACCCCCCACAAAGGATCCATGTACTAATTAGCACCAACCCCGCTCATGACTGGAACTGAGATTTCTTGTCATGGGATTTTCCAATAATTTATATGCAGACGAGGCATAGGGCAACCTGGCCTTGCTTCACTTCATGGAAGGCGGGACCACACTAATTATGTGACAGGCTGAGAGAGGAAGCAGAAGAGGGATTCTGGGTGACCTGCTAGTCTTGCTTGGTAATGTTTCCCAGATATTTAAGGCTGGTGAAGAAGCAGGAATCACTGGAAAAGAGCAAGAAAGGTGCAGTTCAGCTGTGGAAGTGAAGTGGAAGTTGACATGTATGCAATGCAGTGGCTCACAATAACTTTAAAAAGAGTTGGTGCTGAATGTGATTGTGCTCAGTGGGCCCTGTCATATGCCTTATTCAGATGGGCTGTACTAATCTGTCCTTGTGGTAGGCTCTCAGCTTTCATGGACTAAGAACAAGTGTAATCACTGCAGTGGTGTGGCACCCAAGCCAAGATGGATTTCAGTGGCATTATGTGGTGGAGGGCACACCCTTGTCCAGATGCACTATAGACAGGAGTCTATGAGTCTTGTAATTAGCTTCCCACTGGTCAGCTTCCAGTGGGAGGATCTTGGCTACATGCCTACTTTTGAAAATGGGGGACTCCTCCCTAGCTTGCTCCTGAGGCTGTTGGCTAAGGGCAAGTGAGACTCGGGGGCATCTGAACCCGAAGCCTCCAGGCTTGGGCCTGCACATAGGATGCCTTCTAATGAGTTTGGAAGCTTCTGAAGCTGCAAGCATACGGTGTTTGAACAATTGAGCTTTGCTTAATCAAAAGGATTCAGACTAGATCTGGCTAATTTGACCCAGAACACAAAACAATCCTCCCCTGCCCTCCCCCCCTCCCCCCAAAAAAAAGTGGTAGTGTCCCATCAGCATCTTGGCTTTTTGGCTAAGATCAAGCGTTTTTGGCACCAAGGGAAGGGTGTTAGGGCTGGCTCTGATCCTCCTGCTGCTGACCTGATATTTCCTAGTGATTCCAGGCCTGATGCCAATTCCCTGTGGAGTGAATGCCGGCCTGTTTTTTTTTTTAAAAAAAAGGCAAAAACATGGTTCCTATCAGCATGTTTGCTCACTATGGGCCATATGTTGTATAGTCATACTCAATGTTGGCTGCATTTAATCAGCTTCATAGTTGGTTCCCATGACTGAGCACATGCTGTTTTTGGCAACAGGTTAATGATAGCCATTGTATTTAATGAGGGTTCCTTGTATGCAAATGTAAGACGAGGAGCCTTTTTCTCCATGCCATTTAAAGGTTAAAGATATATTGAAACATACTTTCCTTTTCGCCAAATGCTTTTTGCACAATAAAAATAGATTAGGAAACGTACATGTCTTTATCAGTAAGTACACATCTTGTGACACTTACCTACCTCATCCTCCCTGTCTTTTATTCATGGTATGGCTCATTTGGATTGCCAGGAACTTTGGGTAGGGATCTGCAACTTTCGAACTGTCAACTGACCTGCACAGCCATGATGATAAAATGCAACATGATAACATCCAAAGAGGTGGACAGATCATCAGGAAGATGACCTTATGGTGGCAAAAAAAACTTGTGAGCATTGAAGTAAAGATCAAGAACCCTCCCTTCTGTAACCACTATTACATGCATCCAAAAAAAGAAAATTACCTAACTGTGTAAGCACAGCTGAGCATGAATCAACAGCTGGAATAATTCCTTTCCCCTCAGCCTTTACCTTGAAAAGTGGCCATGTCCCTTATCTTTTCCCTTATTGACATGGGATTCATCTTTTCTTCCCTTAATAGAATTGGTTGTTTTCCCCAGCCCACTCTGAATTACAGATTTCCTGTGTTCTTCCCCAGAGCTTCTGAGTCTGTTAAAATTCCTTGTCTGCTTACATCAGCCCCAATGCATACCAGAAGGCTTCAAGGTCTTCCCTCCCTAATTGACAGCCGCGGTGCCTTTTGGGGCACACTAATGTTGTTTCAGGCTGGCAGTGGACAGAAAATAAAAGGGATCAGAACCTTTGGGAACACTAATGGTGCTGCAAGCTTGAAGGCATCAGGCAGGTGACAGGGAAAGAAATATCACTCAACAGGAAGATAAAAGCACTTAATTTTGTTTCTTACGCTGTGCACTGAGGGAGAAGCATTTGTTCTGCTTGACCTCAGATGGGGTGATCTGTTACCCCTCAGTTTTAATATAGACTAGAAAAGATGTTATCAAGGAACTTAATACATGTTCTTCAATTTACTCAAAATGTAATATAATTAGCATAAGTTACCAATTATATTAGTTTCTGTTTTGTTTTTGTGAGTACAAAGGCATGGTGTGAGAATAGTCACTAATCTTATCAACTCAGTTTAAGGTTAAAGATGTATTGAAACATACTTTCCTTTCTGCCAAATGCTTTTTGGATACTAATAATAGATTAGAAAATGTGTCTTTATCAATATTTACAGCATAGTCCCTATAGAAAAGTTTTATGGGCTTCAGTCAGTGCTGGTTGCCATTTGACATCAGAGTATTTCTTTTCCCTTAACCCTGCCCTACTTGGTTTGGATGTCAGCCATAGGACTCAGATGTCAAGCTGTGAAAAACATTCTCCCAGCAACATCATGTGGCTAAGTTGCTACTGAGTATTTCCCCATGTCATGCATGTTTTCCTTATAAATTGCACTGAACTTGGTTTTGAAACTGCTCCCCAGACTCACCTTGTCAATCAGGAGGGAAATACACATTTTAAGCATCACCAGCCATCCAATTTATAGTCCCGTTTCTGCAGCTTCCTCAAAAAAGAGGCTCATTTAAAGACTTCTTTGGCAATTCGAGTTACAGTATTTGTCTCATAGGCGATAACATACTTAGGGTGGAGTGCTCTCCTTTATTCTTGTTTTTATATCAAGGGGATTTCTTTACAGATTGAAGGCACTGTTTTGCTGAGAGTAGCTAAATTTAGTAGTGTATGTAGGCTTCCATTTGACTAGCAGGTCAGGGCTTTAACTCTTCTTTAACTTACTTTTTAACTCCTTGAAAACTTTTTTGAAAGCCTTTTTTAATTTTATCTGTGTGGTGGTGCTAAATTTTTCTTCATCTTTGTATCTATTGTGGTATAGAATCAAATTTAGTAGGTAACTAGAAACAGTGCTGAAACAGCTAGCTAGCGAGCTGTGCTGAGGTGGTGTAGCCATAAAAGAATCACTTCTGTATTTAATAATCAGTTGCAGTAATGGACTGTGTGAGCCAGAGGAGCTGTTTTGTTTTGATAGTGAAGTATTCTTCTGGCTGTTCGTCTCACCTGCAGTTTCCTCGTCTAAATTAGGACAAATAGTATTCCTAGTCCTAAAGTCATATGACAAACAGAGGTTATAATAGGTGAATATTTATTACATAGACAATTTGAGCCAACATTTTCAAAAATTGGAGTTTGGAGCCTATCCTTAAGCTTCTCTTTTTGAAACGTTGCCTCTGTTTTCAATATTTTCCTCTCCCTCGCTTCATTCATGAACACAAAGCAAGCTTACTTTTCTTTCTCTTTCTTGTTTTGCATTCATAGGTCAAGAAATATATTCAGAATGTGCATTTGCATTGTAAATTCACTCTCTCTGCAGCAGGAAATTCTGTTACCATATATACCGTGAATAACTTGAGCTTCACTTGAATTTGGAAACTATTTTACTAATTGAGCTAATCGTCGATAGGGGCTTGGGACAGACATTCAAAAAGCCTGAGCCTGAATTGCTTCAATCTTTCCAGGTTAGTTTAACCTGGGTAGGCTGAATCAGTTTGACACCGTCTCCCACCTCGTCCTCGTTAAAAAAACTAGGTGACTGTGGCATTGATGCCTACACAGTCAGCTGGATTGCAGATTGGATGGAGGGTCGTACTCAGAGGGTGGTGGTGGCCGGGTCATATTCGACTTGGGGAGAAGTGGGCGGCGGAGTCCCTCAGGGCTCCCGCGCTGTTCAATTTCTTTATCAGCGATTTGGACGACGGGGTGAAAAGCAACCTGTTTAAATTCACTAGTGATACCAAAATTTGGGGTGAGGTGAGCATGCTAGTAGGGAGGGAAAGACTGGAGCAAGACCTGGATAGGTTATAGGGGTGGGCTGACAAAAACTGGATGTATTTCAATACTGACAAGTGCGGGGTGCTACACTTGGGCAGTAGTAACCAGGAGCACACTTATAAGATGGGAAACTCCCTTCTTGAGAGCGTGGAGGCAGAAAGGGATCTTGGAGTCATTATTGACTCCAAGATGAACATGGGCCGACAGGCCTAACCAGACCTTGTTGTGCATCCACAGGTGCATCTCAAGTAGGGCCAGGGAGGTGATCCTCCCCCTCTACGCGACACTGGTCAGGCCACAGCTGGAGTACTTTGTCCAGTTCTGTGCGCCCGACTTCAGGAGAGATGTGGACAACATTGAGAGGGTCCAGAGGAGGGCCACCTGCATGATCTGGGGTCAACAGGGCAGACCCTACAATGAGAGACTGCGGGACCTGAACTTGTTCAGCCTTCACAAGAGAAGGCTGAGGGGGGACCTGGTGACCATCTATAAACTCACTAGGGGGGAACCAGAAGGGTTTGGGAGAGACCTTGTTTCCCCTAGCGCTCCCTGGCATAACAAGGAATAACAGCCACAAGTTGCTGGAGAGTAGGTTTAGATTAGACATCCATAAGAACTGCTTCACAGTCAGGGCGGCTAGGATCTGGAACCAACTTCCAAGGGAAGTGGTGCTGGCTCCTACCCTGGGGGTCTTTAAGGAGAGGCTTGATGCCTACCTGGCTGGAGTCATTTGAGCCCAGTTTTTCTCCTGCCCAGGCGGGAGGTCGGACTTGAAGATCGACAAGGTCCCTTCTGACCCTACTTCTATGATTCTATGAGTTTATAACTGCACAGACGTCCCAGAAATTCGGGCACATGCCTGCAATGGCTCAGGCTAGTAGTTGGGGGGTGCTAGAATTGCCCTCCTTTCACATCCACGGTGTTGAGCTCAGGGGGGCATGGCCAAGATGCTCTGATTAGGAAGGGGTCCTCCACCCCCGATCAGCCCAGCAGGGAATTGAGAACACAGTGTTTATCCCTTCATTAAGAAAACAACAGAGGGACATTACTGGCTACTTGTTGATTCTGCCTTTGTCCTGTCTGCCACAGCATGGACCGTAGCCAGCATATGGTCTGCTAGCTAATGCTGAGAGGTGTCTTTGTAAGGCAGAAGGGACCAGGAAATCCCTGCTTAGCAGGGAATGGGGAGGGGAGAGGGAGAAGCTAGGCAGATGCCTGCAGTCTCTGCAGAGCTCCAGCTGGGGAGCAGAGAGGAGGGGCCAGCCCTGCTGTGGAGTAGAGAGCCCCACCCAGCCCAGAGAGCATGCCGGGATGCTGGGGGAGTCTGGTTTAACTTAAATGAGCAAGGGGTCTGGGACAGACATTGTATAAACCAGTTTGACCCAAATTGGTTAAGTCTCATACTACATTCAATCAGATTTCTCTCCAGCTGGTTTCAGCCATTTTCAAACTGGTTTATGTGCACTGAACATCTGTTCTGTTACAGGTTGAAATCAGTTTCTGATCAGTTAAACCGGTTTATTCATAATGTTTGTCCCTAGCCAGAGAGGTTAAGTTAAGGGAGTATTAAGCTGTGAGAAAACCAAACATGCTGTGGATCTGTATTTATTAAAATATATTTGAATATGCCTTGTTTATAGCTAGTTACAGATCACTGAGTCTGGGGATCTGTCCATGTGCACAAAAGATATATTTTCAATAACCTGAAGCAGTTAATGTGCTGTACTTTCTATCATGGTACAGTACATAATTTCATGCTGGAAAAGGGAGATAAAAATAGTTGTTTATTATGCATGCTTTAAGTACATGTTTCTGAGGTGGAGGAAGGCTAGAAAAAGAAAATTGCACTAACTGTATCAGTGAGGCTGTAATGCAGAGATTAAATGTAAGCGTCCTTAATTAGTTTGATATGTTGTTGGGCAAATGGTAAAGTACCCTACTTCAAATATCACATTTTATAGGAAGAAATGTTTTGTTAGAAGGGTCTTTTATTGCTGATTCATTCATGTATTCTTTTATTGTCATTTACTGCATCAGAGAAACATGCTTGAAATTGCTGTCAAAGGCAAATTTCCCATTTTAATAATCATTCTTTATACCATTTGTTTGATCTCTAACATCTAAAGTAGAGTCCTTCTCAAGCTGTCCATATGTATTCCTGAAATATATTGCACTCTATGCCCCCATGCAGTGTAGTTAATACCATAACCTTCATTTTTTCTGTATCTAGAGCCAAATTTTGTTTTTAGCTGTGCTTGTGGCTTTTATGCCAAGACAGCACTTGGCCCAACATTTCTGTTTTTCAGTGCTGCTTTCTTGGAGATTTCCCTGCTAGAGCATTCTTGTATGCATTACTTGTAAACAACTAGCCTACTTTTTCTGTATTGTTTAAGGAAGTGGTGTTTAAACGTGATGGTTAGAAAACTCCCTAAATATTAAGTGCAGTCTCCTGTTTGCCTCTCATTTTTGATGATTTCTTTTTAATTCCACTGTTCCATCATACTAAGTGAATGTCTTTGTACCCTGTACCATACAACAGCTTGGAAGCTAAGACATTTGACCTTTTTCATGTCTGTGTCACCTGTTATATTTATCACTCAGCACTGTGAGCCTTGAGAGCTTGATCCAGAGTTTACCCAAGTCAGTGGAAAGACTCCCATTGATGTTACTGGGGTTTGGATCATATCCTAAGAGAGGAGCAGCTGGCACCTTGTCCATGAGAGAGCACTGTTTGTTACCTCTAAATACATATGATGATAACAATAATGACTTAAAATTCAAATCTAAGTGCTGTATTTGTATCTTTCCATAAAAATACCAAATCTAAGACATTTGTTTTTTGAAATCTTTAATTTGATTTTTTTATGGAGCTGAACCTTGTCAGGCCTTAGGACAAACATGGCAAGACTTAACAGAATGAGAAAAACCTCTTCCTTAATTAGAAGATCTCTGTGCTGCTGAATGAAAAGTGATGAAGAGAAGCGTGGCAATACTGTGATATTTTAAAAGCAAATTTTGCTCTCAAGCCCAGTATCATGTCTTGATACTGATAAATTGACATCCAATGCAATTTCACACTCCTGGTGGCAAAGCTGTGTTGTCCCATATGTCTTAAAGTACAACTTTGTCTTTACCATCCACTTCCACTCCCAGAAACATCTTATGAATGTATGCAGTGATTGATAGTCTTGCACAGGGATATTTAATGTGCCCCAAAGCCAGTATACAAATAGGCATAAAAACAATTTTGAAGCAGTATCATAGACAAATAGGCCCAGAAAGCATCTCATGAGATCATCTATCCCAGTGGTTTTCAAATATTGTCACTGAGATTCTGCAAAGAGATTAAGGGTAATGGTGGAGCAGGCCAGGAGGTGGTGGGCTGCCATTGCCAGTCCAGGCTGCCTGGTTCTGTGTTAGCTCGCATGGCTTGCAGAGCCATGGGTAGGGGCTCTACAGCAACAGAAGTGATATGAAAGGGTTCCATGTCTAGACAACTCCATGCTCAAGAAAGGATCAACCCTATCTGAACCAAAAGACTAGACGGGAAAGTACAGCCTTTCTGGGAGTTTTCTGCTCCACGTTAGGGGAGTGCGATGCAGGCTCTATTCAGTTCGGATTTGGATTCAGCCCAAATCAAAGACAGTGATTCAATTTGTTGATTCAGATCACTGTCCCCAATGCGATTTGGGTGAATCCAAATCTGAAGATTCAATGCTGGTTCGGAGAATTGGTGATTTGGACATAGAAAAAACAGCTAAAGCTGTGTCTATATACCTTGAGGTACCAGTGCAGCCTATGAACGCTGCGATGCTGGAGCAGATGGAGCATCCCACAGGAGCATGGTGGAGGGCTGGGGGGTGGGCCAGGTGCTTGGTGGTAAACCTGGAAGTGGACCGGATGTACTTCTGGTCCACTTCTGGGTCCACCAGGGAGTATGCTGGGGACCCCCCCTGTACCTTCCTGGCTCGGCAGTCAACTACAGGGAGAACCCAGGTGTTCCCCCCAAACCTAGGGGGCACCAGTTGGTGAGCCAGGGGGGCACGAGGGAGCCCCCCAGCATGCTCTCCAGCAGACCCAGAAGTAGATCGGAAGTGCTTCTGGTCCACTTGCGGGTCTGCTGCTGAGTGTGCTGGACAGCCCCCTGCGCTTCTGTGGGACACTCCATCTGCCCCAGCATCGCAGCACTCGTGAGCCACCTGGTACCTTGAGGTATGTAGAAAAAACATTTAAAGCTGTGACCATGTCTGAATTTTTCCGAATCTTTTCAAATCAATTCTTAGGGTTTCAATTCAGATTTGAGATTCGGCCACTGAATCAGGGACTGAAGCTTCACACAGCCCTAGTCCACATGGGTTCCTGAGCACTCTCCATGCTTAAGTGTAGTCATGCTGCCAGGGAATCCACAAATGGCTGCCTCTTTGAAATCCTGTTTATGGGAACTTCCCCAGGCAACCTTTTGTTGTATTTCTTGCAAGATTTGGAAGTAGAGAAGGTGGAATGCAACCTTCTCATTCCAAGCCTTCGAGACACATCCAGGTGCAGGCTGGATTGACTCAGTTTGGGTGGGGAGGTAGGCTCTAGGACCTAGCTGTTGTTGCCATTACTTTTCCTAGCAGTGGGACAGAAAAAATGCCCACTACCAATATTTTTCCCTGCAGCAGCAGGGGAAAGCAACTGCTGCTGAAGCCCTCCACCACTGAATGTCACTGAAGCCCTATGTCCACAGGCCAGATCAAATGGTTTCATAGCCCAGATGTGGCTCAGGTGCTGTAGGTTGTCAACTCCTGCCTTAGAGTAGTGGTCCTAAGTTTTTTTAGTATCATTGTGCTTCAAGACACATCTCAGATAATGCCAGCTCCTAACTTTCACTCATTTCTTGGCCATGGAAAAATAACAGAGCAATTGTCTGCTGCAAAGAATTCAGAAATACCACAGCAGATCAGAACTGTTGTGATACTACCAACTCCTTTTCTGAAATCTTGTGAATTGTGTGTAGGCATTTGCACACCTAATGGTGCTGCTGTTGTACAGCACCCTTAAAAGAATCTCAAGGCAGCTCAGGACATTAGTTTCATGCTCTTTTCCCCCTTTTGCAGATCATTTACATCCTGATCAAACATTATATATAATTGACCAGGATGTGTATATGTTTCATAACATTATATTGAGACCTCTGGGATGTATGTTATTTTAGATGCACCATTTTCTTATAGTATCACATTAGTATTTTTCATTGATATTTTTACTACTACTGCCTGGATCCTTTTCATGGATCCTTTTCATGTTGCAATATTAATACTGCTACTTATGTTTTAAGTATAATGACAGAGCCAGTAGACCACAATTATATAGTCTTTATCCATATGGTTTCCTAGAACTACTTTAACCAGGCTTGCAGGACAAACATTCAAATAGGGTAAAGGAAGACTTCCTGCCAAACAGCATTAAATACTGCTGCTCTAGTGGAACCAAGTGGTAGCTAGGCTTTTATAATACAAATATCAGGAGCTAAGGTCCTAAAGATATCATGCTGCATACTCATTTTGATTTATTTTGGTGCAGCACCATGAATTACACATGCTCCCGGAGGCTGGTGGGGCATGGTGACCACCCACAGGCAGTGGCAGTGAGGGCAGCAGCCGGGGCATGGCGGCAGCAAGCAGGGACCTCCCACAGGTGGCCGTGGTGGTGTCAGCAGCAAGGGGTGGGGGTGGCAAGCGGCTACCACCCACAGGCACTGCTGGCAGCGTCAATGGCACTTCTGTCAGGGGGTGCACTGCCAACTTCAACTTCAACTTTTCTATTATTTGTGATTCTGAACTAGTTATGCTGAATGTTACCGGATACTATTAATGCATCTCAATCTTGATATAATTTTTTGTTGGAGAATGCTATTTTTGGTTAGCAGATGACCTAGGCTATTCACAGTCAATCAGTAATTTGTGCTGTATTGTGGAGTGTGGGAATAGGTGTGGCTGGCTGCTTTGCTCTGGAATTCTGGAGCATTGTATAGGGGTTTTGAACCTTTTTGGGTCAGTGTACCCCTGGTGGCCAGACGAGCCTGCCAGCAGCCAGGCAAGGGGGAGATCCCCCACAGTGGCTGATTGGCAACCGGGGTGGGGGCAGTCCCCAAGCAGCCAGCTGGGGAACGGGGAGTGGGAGACTGGTGGAAGTGCCGGCAGTGGCAGCACCCACTGCCGTGTCCCCCCTGAGGCCATCTCAAGTACCTCCAGGATAACATACTCATTTAATAAAAAAATAATAATATAGTGTAAAGTATCCATCAATTGTTAGCCACTTTGTTGCCCTTCTTTCTTATGGGAATTACTATAATTGTATTGATAGCGTCTTTGTCACTATCTTATGTCGTAGAAGTAATAGTCATATATCTATATTGGCTACAACCAGCACCTGATGCTTTAGAAGGCAGCTGTCCCCTTCCTTTCCTAATAAGCCTAATCTTAGTGTACAGTTAGGTTTGCAGTGCTGTAGATAGTGCATATGTGTGAGAGAAAATTCCTTCCTGTACTCCACTGATCATTTTGTAGCCTGAAGCAAGAAGGCTCTTTGTTAAAAAGAAGATGGGAAAGCCGTGATGGAATATTTTAAAAATCCATATAAAGGGAATAGAAAAAAGTAGAAGTTAATGGCAGTGATTTTAAGTTACAAATTTAAAGATTTAGACAACTGAGTAGGGAGGCTAAATCAATCAATGAAATGCCAACAAGAAAAAATGGTTAAAGACCGTAAAAAACCTTTAAAGATATTAGCAACAAAAAAGTCAGGCACAAGTCCATTGCTAAATGCAGATGGGAAAATTATAGCAGTATTGAAAAGGAAATAATGTTCAATGGATACATCTGTTCTGTTTTGTTTTGTTTTTTTAGATGAACGAATGAATGAATGAAGCATGAGGGTATATAGATATAAAATGCTCCCATGTGATGTTATGCATAGCATCTGTTCTATAGGAGGATGTAAGGTAGCATCTGCAAAAATACAAACATTTTCAAAGCAACAGGTCTGGATAACTTGGAAGTTAGCTGAGGAGGTTTTTGAACCTCTGATATAGACTTTTAACAAATATTGGAAAACTGGGGAAGTCCAAAGGACTGGAAAACTGTCAGTGGAATTCCAAGATTTAAAACTTGCTGAGGGGAAGAACTGGAAGCTATAGACCTGTTATTCTGATGTCACTCTTAGGCAAAATAGTTAAATGGTCAGTTTGAGCTACACATAATTCAGGCAGTGAACATGATACTATGGAAAGTAAGTCTTGTCAAACAGACCTGTCACCTCTTAGTGACAGCATTACAAATCTGGTTTATAATGGCTGTATTAATACAATATACTTGGATGTTTGCAAGGTATTTGACACAGGCATCTGACTTCTTGATTAGAAAACTTAGATTATATATATGTAATTAGGAGAGCACATACTTGACAGATCTTACTAAGAGAAAAACTATCTCACCAAGAAGTCTCAAACTGTTGAAACATCAGTGAGTGGGACTGTTAACTGGGAAAATTAATCTAGGGGTTGGAAAATACATCTGATAGTGTGATGCTTAAGGAGCTCAAACTATTTAGCTTATTGAAATGCTGTGGAGTACCTCCACCTGATAAAACTTCTGATAGATGAAGGCTTTTTGAACTTTTAAAGGTATAATAAGATCATAGGGCTGGATGCTGAAGCTGGACAAATTCAGCCTTGAAATAGGACACAGTTTAGTAGTTGTGAGGGAATTTAAGCTTTGAAGTAGCTTTCTAATGTAGGAGTATTGCAGATTGAAAATCACTTGAACTTTAAGATAAAATTGGATAACCAAGACTTGCTTTGATTCAGCTTCTGGGAGAATTCTTCACCTGTGGATATGGGATAGCCCCTTCTGGCCCTACAATCTGCAGTATCTTTACCCTCCCTTCAACCTATCTTCTCTTAGAAGCCTAGAAACAAAGCGATGAGGATGCTGTTGGGGTGTCCCAGACCATGCCTTTTGAGCACACAGGCCTGGGGTATGGTGCTAGGGGGATCACTAGGGTGTCCTCAGGCCTCATTTCTGGGGTTAATGTGCAAAGCAGGCACAGGTGGATAGGGCTTATAGCCAGGGCAGAGAGACCTTTCTCTGCCCAAGGTGGGGGATACCCTGCAAATTTATTACCCATGACTTTTATCAGTTACTGTTTTCTCAACAGTTGTATGATTATTCAAACTAAGTCTCTGCTTATGCATAGATTTTTTTCAATATTTGAACTTGAGCCAAAACATCCTGAATAATTGTCTTGCCTCTCTCCCTTGTCATTGTATTGGATGTGACGCTATCCCTGTAGGTGGCTTTGGAAAGTGGAACTGGCAGGAACCCCGGTCAGAGGGGCAGTGGCTGGAGACAGGATGCCAGCAGCAGAATGCAGCTGATGTTCAAAGTGAAGATTTATTTACAAAACATTATTGGAAGAGGCCTTTGAAAACTGAGAATATAAGTCCAGCTAAGAAAGCCAGGAAAGCGATACATTATATTTTATATTATATTTGCCTATGCAAAGTAAACATCAGTGCAAGGTCAGCAGTGGTGCTCTCCAAAGTGGGGTTTTCAGGCTTTGTCTTTGCTGGAGCACATGCCTAAACAAGATTTGTGTATGAAATATGTCCTATGGTCCAAAAGCTTTTATTTTTCTTTCTGCAGGCAAAATTCTCCCTGAGTTATAAGACCAGTCCTTATCTGACTAGATAACACATACACATTTTCTCTCCAGTAATTGAAGATAAATCCTCTTTCGGATGTATATACATCAGTTACCTGATTGAAACTCCCTAGAATGGGCCTCCTGTCCTCTTCTATTTCTGTGTAGTTCAGATATTTCACTTCTCCTTGCCAACGAATGGCCAGGAAGGTTAAGAGAAACCTGTATACAAAGAAATACACGTTCTTGGTCAGAGTTACCTTTAAAAAAAAAAAAAATGTTCTTAAGAAACACTGCATTGGCAGTGAGTACTTCCGTACCTTTTGAACAGCCTGGTCATCTGAGCATATGTATGAGATGAAAGTTGGCTCTACCAGTGTGATGTGCAGCCAAGTTTCAGTCTTCCTAGTGCACCAAACATTCCACTGAGGTTTCCTAATGCTGTTTTGCAGGGAATTCAGCTTCATTTTAAAATTCAGACTTCAGTTATGCATGTGGAGGAGGCATGAAGATAGGTAGTGGGTAGGTGATTTGGAAAGTGCAGTTGAGCAACACTTTTTCCAGTGTGTGTTGCTTTGCCTTTCATTCTTCTGACGGGATGATCAGCTGCAAGCCAATTGGCAGAAAGATACCGTAACACAGCTGAGGTTATCTAGCCCCTGATGATGGACAGTGTTGTTACATGTACAGCTGTTCCTTTCAGTGTTAGTGTACATTTTGATCCTTCAAAAGACAGCAGCCAAAGGTACATTTGATACTTGCATGCATGGAAAAGGATCTCTGGCAGCACAGACTAGGTTCAGAAAATGCATAGAGGTAAATGTTTCCACACTAATGGGTAGACTGTAAATTAGCACACAAGTTTTAGGTGTATACCTGGTTAAAAATAACAAAACAGTTGCAGGAAGAAAGGGTACAATAAAACCATTCACTTCCTGCAGCTGAGCTAAAACTCTGACTTGATTATTATTGGTATATCTGAAGTTCACAAATGACGTGACTAGAGAAGACTTATTGTTCTTACTGCCAAGTTCACTTTGTTCTCTTGATAAATGTCATGTCACAATGCAAACTGTAGTGCTTAAACAAATTAATTTAATAAGGATATGAATGTAGGAGCTGTCTGGTAATCAAAGCATTCATTTTCTCCAGATTTTCCTATGCTAATCTCTATTCTTATGTCTTAGGTTTGTTGTTGGTGTTACACATATAAGGTTTGTTTAATGCTTTAATTCTTAAAGTTGAAACGTGTGTGTTTGAAACTAAAATCTTCACACATTTTCATCAACCCTGAACTATTGAACAGTAGGTTTTCTTTACTAAACTATTTTTGCATATACTTTATTCTAAAAAAAGGCAGGTTAAGGTTTACAGAACCTGTACAGTGACTGAAATTTGGCACTGTTTGGGAGGGGAGCAGTAAATAGCATCTACCTTCTTAACACACCCAGAGGGAGAGAACATTTCTGGAAAGAGCTAAAGGAATTGATGAAATAAGGATTCTTTCTGCAGAACAGAGTCAGGGTCTGGTAGATAACTTATGTATGATCATTGGGTTTTCACTAGGAAAAGAACACTGGTGAGACCTGCGGACTAATTAACAGAGTAAAACCGGTATTGATCTTGGAGGAAATCACCTTCATTCATCTTGTATTAAATTATGATGTTTATATGCATAGGAATAAAAAGCAAGATAATGTACTGTCGGGCAGAATCCTGAATTAGCAGAGGGTAGACCTATCAAACTGAATTAGGTCTTTTCCTTGTTTCTTTATCTTAGAATGGACTGACTTGAGCTGGGAAACGGCAAGATTGTCAAAGGGACAGACGCATCCAAAATAAAACTTGTTTTCTCTGTAGCAGTCCAAGATATTTGACTGGAATAGGCCATTTGCAAACACTGTAGCCCTTGAAGCTAAATCCCGAGGTAGATTTGTCTCTGTTTCTGCCTCACTGCTGTTGCTTGAAGCTGGCAAAAGTCCCACAGAACTAAGCTGAGCTGTTGGCTGTTACTTACAAGCTAGAATTAAGGCTCTTATTCAGCTGTCCAGGGAGTACTACATCTTCCTAGTTTTAGACGTCTTCTTAGTTTCCTAAGTAAGGTGTCTTCTTAGTTTCCTGTTCAGCCAAGTAAGGCTGCTGAGGCTAGTTCTGCCTACAGTGCAGAGGGGATGGTGACTCTTGCAATACTCACTTATTTATGAGGGTGAGTAAAGAGGCATTAGAAGATGCATTCATAAGGTTTATAAGGAAAAGAAGTAGCTTTGTAAAAAAGGATAAAATATCTTTCTTCTTAGGGAAGAAATTGTGACCAAAATTCTCTGATCTGCCTCTGGGGTGGTACCTGCCACCCTTTGCTCAAGTAGATTTACCATGCCTTTACTATCCCTTTTTATTTTCTTTCTGTCTTTCTTCTCTGGCCCATCCTTGCTACAGGATCAGACTAGGCTGTAGAAAGAACAATGAATTGGATGCAGGTGGACAGCAGTTACATAAATTTAATTGTCCAGTTACTCAGTTGGGTACAAGCACATCTTTGTGTGCCTTGTTATAGCATGTGATACGGAGTTTTATTCTAGAAGATAATGTAAAGGTGCAAATGAATGCTGAGCTTTTATTCACCCATGGGAAAGAACAAACAAATGACTCAGTTCCCTGGGTCAGGTGGGTATTTCAGTGAGATAGTGGTTCAGGACTTTTTATGTAATATAGTCTTCAAAAGTCACTTCTTATGGATATCACAGTACATGAGAGTATTCAAGATGGATTTAAATTACCATGTATGAAGTTTGTCTTACCTGTATCCCATTTTATTTTGTGTTCTATTGTTAGGAGGTTTATAGTGTTTGTATGGCTTGGAATATAATAAGATGTCTGAATCTCTGAGAGATTAATGTTAATGAAAAATGACAAGAGTGAGCTAATGCAAGCTAATATCTCCAGGCTGATGTGGTTTAAACACAAAGACTGTTCAAATGAGGCAAAAGTTTTAGAGCCAGGTGCTACACAGCCACTTGCTGGAAATGAGTGACCACCTGTACAATTTTGATTGCTTTAAAAGAACAATCATTTGTCTTGAAGCATGTTTATTAGTTTTCAGTAAAGAGGAAAAAAAGTTGAATTTCATAGATAAGGGAGTGTATGTAGTTTCAGAGAACCTAGTGAATCAATATTCTAGACCAGTTCTTGTCTCATGTTACAGATATTTATAGATAGAGAACAGACTGGAGGTACTCAGCAAAATAACAGGGAAAAATATAACACAAAGGATTTCAATCTTACCCTTCTCCATCACAGAGTCAAAAACACCCTGCCAAAATCCTTTGGCAACTGTAGATCCAATGTATAATATAACAAATATTTACATTTAACGATATTTGTAGTATTATTAAACATGAATAATGTTTGTCTACATTGATGCTCTCTTATCTAGATAAATGTAAACACCACGCTACAAATGACTCATCCTAACTATCTGGCATGTGCACTGAATTGCACAATATCAAAGTGTACTCAGGCCATCCTCTAATAAAGAGAGTAAGTATTAGTTTGGACAAAGAATAATGGCCGAAACAGGGACATATCAATCAAACATTCTCTTTCTGGTCAGCTGTGGCCAAAGAGTTCATGCTCTTTGTCTTGAAGGCCCATCCATTATTTTGGTATGGATAATTTGCAATAACAGGATAGGAACCTGCCTACTAATTCTTACACTTGATCAGGATTATATTTATACAGACAGTAGATGAACAGGCAAAGTTTGTATAGATTGTGACTATCTATCTATATATGATTATAGAATCATAGAATCAAATGGGTGTTTTTACACATGCTCCAGGGTGGAGGCAGGGGTGCTTTAATTCAATCAGCTCACAGAGCTCTAATTAAAGTACATGCAGCGCCTGCAGCATCACATGTATTCAGCATCCTACACTTCAAAATGGTGACAGAGGTGCTTTAGCTAAAGCTTGTTTGATGTTTAAGTCTGCTCTGATGTGCTAATTATTATACATCAGAGCAGATGTCTAGCACGTATATAGATGCCCCAAAAATGATGGTTGGAAGGGACCTCCGGAGGTCATATAGTCCAACCCCCTGCTCAAAGCAGGACCAGACCCAGCTAGATCATTCCATCCAGGTCTTTGTCAAGCTGGGCTTTAAAAATCCCCAAGGATGGAGATTCTACCACCTCTCTCGGTAACCCATTCCAGGGCTTCACCACCCTCCTAGCAAGAGAGTTTTTCCTAATATCCGACCTAAACTTTCCTTGCTGCAACTTGAGACCATTGCTCCTTGTTCTGTCAGCTGCCATCACTGAGAACAGATAATAAGTTTATAAGTTTATGGTTATATAGATAAGCCACTTCTTATTTTAATATAATTCACATTTTTTGTTACAATATTCCTTCACATTCCAAATAAAAGAGTTTTCAGCAGTTGTCTATAAACTGTCAAAGAACTACAGAAACTGCTATCTGCAATGGCATTTGATAGCCCTAGGGTATCCAGTTATCAGCTTGCATCCACAAAATGGTGCTCCTGTTGGGTGTATGGGAGACTCTGTAGAGAACAAGCACCTTATCAAGTGTCAGTGGAAAGCCTGCATATTTCTGACAACACTGTTGATTGGGTTTAGTGGAATCCAAAGGCTGGGGTTTTCTGCTATGTTCATTTTCCTTATTATCTAGCGATTCTTGTGTTTCATTTTTTGTCTTGTTTTCAGATGACACTGGATGTCCTAGTAGCCAATCAGTATCCCCAGTTAAGACTCCTTCTGATGCTGGAAACAGTCCAGTTGTTTTTTGTACTGGCAGTGATGGAGACTACAACAGAAAGAAATTTAATGCTGTGACTATGAGTGAAGGAAACCCACAATTAGCTCGATATAAGAAAGAAACGAAGGCAAGCCTTGTAAAGCCAGGTAAGTACATTTTCAACTATTTAATTTTGTTAACCTCTGTATTTAGTGTATAAAAGATCAAAAAAAAGTGTATTTACCTGGGGTCACACTTTAGTTAATGAACAAGAATAACCTCATCCTTTCCATGTGATCAGCTGTGGGATTTAAAGACTAGTGGCTTCATAATGCAGATACAATAATCTGATATCTTTATATAATTTTTTAGCCTAGATGGATTGAAATGGATTTTTTTCCTTGTAGTGGAAATCTCAACTATTTTGTCATTTTTCCCTGTTACATATTCAATAAATGAGGGATGCATGCTGTTTTTGATAGATGAAGTCATTTGGAGTAGACTTTCTATGGCATGTATGTGCCTGTTTACATCTCTGTTTTCATAACTCAGCCTTTTACTGTGTGGATCTGAGTGCATGGAACATTAGTGAGAATTTCAGGCATAAATCCAACAGGACAATTTGGCTATTTTTTTGTTTTTAGACACTGATGTTATAAAACCCAAAATGTGAGTTTCATTAAATGTGAACTGTTTGGACTACATGGTCCTTGGTGCAAAGATTATGTAAGGTACATAAGTGAAATTGGTGTTGGGAAGTGTTCCAGCCTCCTTTCTTAATTGATTTTATCCAGTTGCTTTTTTTAAAGTTGTTTTTAATTTTCTCCAGTTGTTCTAATCAGTATTGTGTGAAATAGGCAGAGTTCAGTATAATTGCTGGTATGATCAGCTGAAATGTTTTCTCAATAATGTTACACAGTAATGAGTAGTACTGCTGAGTCAGTAGAGTGGGACTGTGCTTTCTGAATGACTAGCATAGTTTTAGAGATCACACTGTTAACTAAGGGTACATCACTCATATGAGGAGTAAAACTGATGTCTCTTACCATTTGGTCATTAAAGTTTTTTTCAGAGTTCCTGACCCTGTATGCTCAGAGCCAATTAGAGCTTTGACATTAATTTCTATAAGCATAGGATCAAGCCCTAGCATTGGGGAGTTTGCTGAACATACTGCTCAAGTTCCAGTTTGGGTAGCTCTACTCTGTTTTAAATTCTACCACCAAATTCTAGTTTGAGTAGTCCAGGGGAAGTTTTCCTTCTTAAGCCATTGCACTGATGTGCTGTTAAATAGATAGAATGCTACAATCTGGAAGTGGATTTTAGTAGTAGTAGTAGTAGTGTGGGTTGAGTTAAATCACAACAGTGGGCATTACAGCCACCTGTCCATTCAGGCTAAATAAGGAGGCAGTAAATGTCCATTTGTCTAGTAACAGTTGTAATAATAGAGACCACTACCCCAAAACATGCACCTGCAGAATTTGCCATGTAGATTGAATGGTTCCTGGGGGACTGACATCAAATGGAAGGGGTAATGCAGGGGTGGTGAACATGTGTGTGTCTGTGGTTTTGAGGGGAATGGAAGTAAACATCAGAACGCTGGACAGGAAAGCTAGGGACACGAGCTGGGACCTTGGCCCTCAGAAAAGCAAGTGTGTACTGGGAAAAGGACATGGCACTGTGAGCAGTGCTACTGTCTTTTGTTGCCTTGTTTCTGTTATGGTTATAGAAATAGCATTTTGAACTTTCTTTGCCAATGAGGAAAGATGTATCAAAATCTTTGATCAGATTCTGGAACAACCTGTAAGTTCCTGATTTTTTTACTAGGTGTTTGAGTTAAAAAGGGTAATAATATAATCAATATACAGCATAAGTGATTTGGACTAGTCATCTCAAACAGGTCATTGGAGTCTAGTGTTAGGTCTTTTATTTTGTTTATGCACAATTATTAACATAAAATATTGTGGGAATGATTTTAATGAGTTTAAAGAAAAGGCTGTTTTGGGTTTTTTTATATGTCAACCAGTGACCTTAAAATCTTGAGTTAAATAGTATATGTCTATAAAAGAGAGGAAATTTAGACCTCTAAAACTGCTTTCCTGTTCTTTTAAGGTCCTCTGCCTTGTGATCTACTAGAGCTGGAGACAACTGCATATTCCTGTTTTAAAAGGGAATGTCTGCATGTGTAATGCTTTAAGGTTTCTGTTTTTAGGTCTTGGCTCAGGAAATATTGGACCTTAAACTATACATTTTTCCAAGACTAAACACTATCTCTACCGTATCTTCATGGACCAATGTACCTTTTGGAAAATAATTTAAATACAAAGCATATATTTGTTTGAGGCAGAGGCATAACAACACAACCAAGTATGTGGGGCAGTTACAACCTCCAGCTGCTGCCAGGTCATTGGCCCAAGTCACCCTGTCTTAGTTACATTATTGGTTTGAGAGGTGTTTCTATATAAAGTGACCAAATAGGATGGCTGGAGTGAAGTCTAGTGAGTACAGCATGGAAGTCAATCAGAGCCGACTGATAAATGTGCTGTATAGCATGGATATCACCACCTATTTATATGCAGGTAGGGATGAACTGTGCGGTATTTGTAAAGCACTCTGGTATTCTTTTTTTGATAAATAATCCTATGTACATGAAAGAGACTATTATCATTTTTGTCACATTAAAAGATGTCGTTGTTTTAAATTATTCCATTTAAATAATTCTGTGACAAGATGATAGTAACCTCATATTAAAGATTAGAAAGTGAATTCTTTTAGGTTGCTGGAATTATGTCAAGTCTATGTGGATTGGTTTTCTTTGGATTTTTAAAAGACCCACACTTTCTTTTTAATAGAATTATTATTTTGGATAACTGAGTGTCACAGGCCAGCTGGACATTGTGAGTGTATCAATTCTATCACAGGCCAACTGGGCTGTTAGGTTCAGTTTTGGATCGAGGAGGTAAAGTAGGGAGTGAAGTAAAGGCAAATTTATTATAGCTTACACACACACAACAGTTAACAGAAAGATAAATGCGATAAGCAGATAATGCAGTATTAAAAAGCTAATAGTAAATAATAACAACAGATAGCTCAATTCTGTTGCAGGCCAACTGGACACTGTGAGGGTATTAGCCACTGGGCTGTTCAAAACAACAGATAGATAGACATGGGTTGGCAACTTATCGATAGTTCCTCAATGCCAGGTACGCGTCAAGTGATTCCAGCGAAGTCACAAGCGTCCCCGATCCATGCTGTCAGAGGGATTACTGGGGAAGGTCCCTTGATCAGGATCTGATCCTCACTCACACCAGGAGTCTGGGGTGCGGGCATGGAACAGAAAAAACCGTTCTGTTCCCTTCTTCCTGCTGGTCACCTGATGCACGTGCTTTTTATACCTAGTCTTATGCTAATCTGTTGGCTTTAGAGCCACTCACAGTCATGCTCTATAGCTATTACCCTGTGGGACTGAAAGGTGTTAAAAATTATCATAAAAGGTTACTACCTAGACTCGGGGTTATCCAATAAGCAAATTAGAAAGCAGCACCTTTAGGTTTGAAATTAACATTGCTCCGCCTAAGCCCCAACCCCTTTTAAGTTTTTTTTTTGAGTCTGCTTTCTTGGGATGTGCTTTCTTGGAATGTGTTGGGTGTGCCAGGCAGTTGGATCCAGTTTTTTTATCATTAAAGCTGGACCCTGAGCAGAAACTGTTGGGTCAGCTAATCTCACAGCTACAGCTTTGCCTACAGCTGAGCCCAGTCAGCTCCATGAATAGTTAATTTTATCATTTTGGTTAAACTTACAACAGACAAGTTACATTTGTGGTTTACAAACTTACAAGCTTTATATTAACTAATATTACCTGTTTAGGCAAAATACCAAATGCTTCTAAGAAGCACATATTTATTGCTTATTAATCCTTCTGGTTCTGGCTATCACAACCAAAGCACAAGTTCTGTCAACATTCACATACTCACCCACTCGTTCTAGGAAACGCATGTTGCCATTGTTTATAAATGCCTCTTAACTTTTCCTGTTCTGATTGCCGATATCAGCCAGAGATCAGTCAGCAACAGATATTCTTTAATTAAAGTCAGTAAACTTTTTCTATCAAGCTCAAGCACATCAGCTGTTGTGATGTGTGAGAGGTACTTACAGACGTATTTGCTTCTTAACAAAAGTGTGTCAAAGATCCTCCTGCCAACCATCACACCCTTCCTGGTGCAATAATAAAAATCAGTTCCTGGTTGGCAAGAAAGGATAGCCTTGAAATGGAAAGAGTGATGGGGAATAGCTGGGTGTTATCCTCTTCCTTCTGGCAGTGTGGTCTTACAGGATGCTTTTTTTAAACTCCTCTCTCCTGGTGAGATCCACTTATTTTTTTAAGACCTGTATGGGCAAGAGTTTCTGGTAACTCTCACATGCTAGGTCCCTGTACTTTTGGCCTGATTTAACAAAACATATTTTAAGAAACAGTGGGAGGAAAGTGGGAGTAAGTACAAGGGTAACAGCTCTAAATCTATTCCAGTATTTAAGATATTTATAAGTACAGTTTATACAACTTAACCTGTCATTTATTTTTATTTATTTATATGAAGCAATTAATGTGCCCCAATAATAAAAACTACTGGTTTTATGTAGGATTTCATAGGATTTCTACAGAGGTAGCCCTAAAACTGACTGCTTACCAGGGGCTACAAATAAAGAGCTAAAACTATCCTGCACACTGCCTCAGTTTACAGATCACGCGTGCAGCGCTTCTCTGTAATTATATATCAATGTATCCCTTCTGAATGCTACTTTATTGGCAATTTGTCCCTTTCAGCATTGTTTGCTTGGAACATACTGTATCCCAGAAGCAACACTCACACAAATATTTAGATAATTTTGGAAATATCAGTGTAGGATAGCTTTAGACTAAGCCTTTGGGACTTTCTCAGCTTGTTCCCAGGCTGCTGTCCAATACTTTTTTGTTATACTGCTATCTGTTCATCTCATCTGTATTTTCTGCCTTTTAAAAGAATTAGCATTTCCTTCCCCTTGCAGCATAAGATGTGAGCATATTATATTAAGCCATCTCTGGCTCTTGAAGTAATAAAAAATGCAAGCTGTAAGAGTTGTTCATAATGCATGTTGTCTGCCTAGTGAACCACACTTAATTTTGCAAGACATTATTGCTGTCTCTTGATAAACCCGTGACTGGAAGTTTTATAAACTTAGAAATGTTACTCGTTCATTGTATTTTAATGTATTGATCATGCATTCAATTTGAAACACAGTTGTGTTTTTACAGATGTCTTTCAAAGCCAGTTTAAAAAGAGGCCATCAACAGCAGCTCATACACAAAAGAAAGCAGGCAACATGCAGCCCAGGGCTGGACCTAGCATGCAACATCAGATTTGGCCTTCAGGAGCTGCCCACAGGCCCCACGTGGCAGTGGGACTGGCAGCAGGCTTAGCTCCCTAGAAGCTGCTACTTGGCTTCTGCAACAAATATTTTTTTCCATCACGTCTCTTAAAAGCAAGGTGGATGTCATATATAGGATTGTGGTGTGTATGACAGAACTTGCTAATTGTTCTTAGTAGTAAAAACAGTAGAAAATGTGTTGCAGGGCACCGTTTTGGCAGAAGAATGGTGTACAAGGCACATGATAACAGTGGTGTAACTAGTGTGGGGTGACGGGGGCAGCAGTCCTGGACACTGACTGGAGGCAGTGGGGCAGGGAAAAATAGCAACTGCTACCACATCTGCGCAATCATGCTAGCAGCGTGGTGTCACTGATGCCCCCATGCATCCTGCTACCCCAGCTAACCTGTTACACCTCTTCCTAATAAGTCTCATCTCTGATTCCCTGAGTCCCATTTAGAAAAGTGGCACCTAGTCTGTTTCCTTTCAAGAACTGTTTCTTTGAGGTCCCTTCTGTGAGTTCTGTGGGAAGGGCCCTGTGAATAAGAGTTTACCAGGCTGATGTTCACAGTTCAGCCAAAGTTTGAAATGTATAAGCACATTTCTAGAGACATGAGATTGGGGGAAGAATCATGGAGATTTATTATGTAGCTGAATTGCAGATGCCTTTTAAAGGACATCTAATATTTGCCCAATAAAGTTGCCCAAGCCTGTATTCACTTTTCATTGACTACATGAAACTATGGGCTGCCTTCCTGTGCTGGAGACGCATCTCCATGTTCTTGCTTTTACATTGTCATGCCCATCTTCCCATGAGGGTGAGCTGAGGCCCTGTTTGGAATAGCTGTATTGGGATGCATGAAAAATTTTAAAGGGTTTGTGTTGAGCAACATGAGGCATAGCTCCCCATTTTCTCCCAATAGGCTTCTTCACTTCCTCCTCAGTAGTTACCTCATCATCCAGGTGAGGGCTACAGTGGGAAATTCATTCTATTAATTGGCTGTAGTTGAATCTACTTAAACTGGAGACATTTTGAGCACTGCCACTGTAACATTTAATTTCAGTAATAATGATCAGTTAGAATCAAGCTGTTAAAATGGTTTATTCTGTTTTGCTGGATACTATTGGAAATATTTGCAAAGCACTTTTACTGCATAAACCATCCAGCTTTGTAAGAGATGGGGAGGCTGGATGGGATGCTTTAAATAAGCATGGCTAGCATCACACTAGACCAATCGGTCTGTAGTTGCAGCTTGTGTTTGTCCTGCTCCTGTCCAGCTTCCAGTACCTATGTTCTGTCATTTTAGTCCTGAGGCATATGAGTGGATAAAAAAGCTTAATGATTGCTAACCATTTTAAAATACAGTTCAATTTGTAATTGCACTGAATAATGTTACACTTGTTATAATCATCTATTCTGGTTGTATTGGTATGGATATTTGTCAAGTAACAACTGGAATTAATAAGAAAGGTATAAGTCTTCCAAGATGTGACTGATAAAGTCCATGGTGGCAGATTTGTGAAATCTAAGGGATATTAATTTTCTTTTTTTACGCCAATTTTTAATGTGGTAAATTTCTCATGAGTGACTACTGTCTTGGTGTCCACTGGTCTGGGCATTCAGAAGCTGTGGGCATCTCCTTGCAGCCAGCACTGAAAGGAGCTAAGTGGCTGAGAAAGCTGAACAGTGTTTCCTGAGCTGGAAAACCAGACAGACAGTTTCCCTAGGGCATCTTCTTCTCCAGTTCCTGTTGTAACAGTCAAAAGGAAGCCAGACAGGAGACCAGGAAATGTAAGCCAGGTTATTAGTATTTAATTGCCCTGCCAATTTTGTCTGGTATCTCATCATTGGGAGCCCAGGACTGTGTTCTTGGATTTATGCTATTCAAAGCTAAGTTAGCAGTGGTAATAAGTTAACGAGAGTCCAAGATATAATCATGGGTAAGCACTCTGATTTAGCTTATATTACTGTGACATGGCTGGATAGCTCGACTGATCCAGTGTCAGCTCAGCTCCCTATGCTCAGTATGATAAGGCAGAAATATTATCTCTGTCTCCAGATAGTGGGTGCTCCATTCCAAAACCAGGTTAGTGTACATGTAAACTTTAGGCGTAGATTATGCTAGGAACAAGTGTGTTTTCCCACTTACCCTACAGAACTGAATGTTGCCCAAAATTGCCGAGGGATAAAATGACAGGTTTAGAGGTTTGCGGGGGGCATGTTTTGTTAATGTCTTTCTGTACAACATTTGTCTCTTACATTTGGGTGGCTTTGGCTTGTGCTTTGTTTGTTCCGAATTGCTGCAGACAATGGAAAAAGTAATATAACTATTTGCTGTTCAGGCAAAGATACTGAATGTACTAACTTCAGTAGTTGCTATGTCATGGGAAGGGCTTCATTGTTCTTAAATAACAAGTTGTACTTTCACCTATCATGCTGAAATTCATTGTAAAATGGTGGTAGTGTAATTTTTATGTAACTATATTCTAAAAGTGGACTCACCTGTTCTATTGTCAAAGAGCTGTACTTGGTTGTGGTCTGACAGTCCCTCCTAATACAATCCCTAAAATAAATTATGATGCTTGATGTTTTTAATTTACAGGTTCCTGAAGAGGAGGTAGGACTGAGGGGAGAGACTATGTGCCTGTAATATAAGTAGATAGATCTCTTTCTGTTGTCCTTTTTTAGTGTTTCAGTTACCCAAGAGTCATGTCACCCAAAGGAGGTACAACTGGAACAGTGGGATTGCAAAGAACGTAGTATCTGGTCATAAATGTGGGCTTTAATAGGGGAATTGTCTTCCACCAGTGCTGCAGTCCTTTCTGTATGTGCTTAAGTTTACTTGTAGAAAAGGCATAAGGATTAATTTCTAATTCTTGGAAGCATTCAAAGAAGTCAAATATTTGGATGGTGTAGAATGGGTATGTTCATTTCATGCTAATTTGTTCCCTGGAATTGCAAATAGATGCATTAAAGCTAAGTCCCAAGCTTATTTAAATATTGATGTTCTGGGCTGCAGGCCGGATGACTGGTGTTGGATTCGTCTGTGGGTCAGTTCTGGTGCATGGGATTAGTCCGTGAGCCTGGCCCAGCATGAGGTAAACCCACAGTCACCATCCAGCACCTGGCTGCAGCCCCATGCCCCAGATTGGGCCCTATGTCCACTGCTCCAGCCCTACGTGCAAACCTGGTCTGGCACACAAGGCCATATCATCCGGCCCGTAGAACTTGGAAATTTGGTGGTAGGGAAATGGTGCCAGTGTTAATTGCCACTATTTCCTGCTGCCGATTTTCAGACCTTTGGAAAGCCCCGTGGGCCAGATGACATGGTTCAGCTGGCTGGATCTGGCCTGCCAATCAGGGGTTAAGCATCACTGCATTAGACAATAGGTCGTGGTTTTCAAGAGCTTCCTACCTACTTTTTAGAATGTCCCTTTTGCATAAAAAGAAAGGGGACGGCTGCATGTGCCACACTTGTTCAACGTGAGCATGTGTTATGCTTGTTAAATATACCAACTAATGCTGGGTGCAAACAGGACATAGGAAATGGCCCTTGATTCAAATGCAGTGGTACCCACAGTGTGCACCCTACAGACTGTCCTCTTGTTGATATCCTTTCTGATTCATATGTGGACTTCAAAACCAGATCCAGAAAGCTGATGTTTGTCAGATCCTTTCTTATGTAGTATCTAACAAATTCCAGTTATTTTTGACAATACTCTTGATCTTGTTTGCTTTGCTTTACTATGTTTTTTCCTTTGCTATTGACCTTCTTCGAGTGGATGGTGCCTACAGATGAAGCCAATCAGTGTTTTCAGATAGCGTGCAGCCTGTGCAGAGTTCTGCTGCATATTTCACTGATAGGCTGCGTTTTACTTCTATGTCTGTTGCTATGGAGCTGTGTAGATTTGCTTACTTGACCCACTAACACAAGGAGTTATTAAAGGCTCTGTCTCCATGGATACACCGGTATGAAAGTATACTTCACAGAGATTAAAATACACATATCTTTCTTTAAAAGAAAAAGATGCACCATGTTGATATAAGGCTGCACTCATGACTGTTCCCAAAGCTTGCTTCCTAGAGATGATCATGGATAATATCACAGTTGAAGGGATATGGGATACATAACTTTGTATACTGCAGTCACTGCTATATATTCAGTTGTATCAAGATAAGTAGGGGACCTGAACCCCAACATATCTGAAATACTCTTGCCACCAGGGTATTAGGAATTACAGGTTGGGCTCTCTCCATTGCTCCTGCTCCGTTTTGTGTAAATACTGAAATACATACCAGAGGAAGGACTGCAGTCTACGACTCACTTAGCTGAGGTGAGTACCCTAGCCACAGAGCTGTAGAGTCAGCTCTGTCTCTTATTCTGCCCCAATGAATATTTAATTATTTATACAAAGTGGTACAGATACAGCAGGGCAGGCTGAGAGAGCCCCTCCCAGCATACCCAATTCCTGATGATTAGAGCATACCCAGAAGGAATGGGAGATATGGACTCAAGTCAGCAGAGCAGGGATGAAACCAGATCTCCTACCTCCCAGGCTCTCATTCTCCTTTTTAGAATAGAGGAAACCCTGGCTTAGACACCTGGCTCCAGGAGGGGTTCATGGCTGAGGGCCATATCGCTGAGTGAGATAGCTCCCTCTCCAGAGACAGGCACCGACATCTGTTTAGGTCAGCTGTTGAGGTGCCTGAGTTGCATTCCTTCATCTGTATTTCATTCCTGTTTGGTTTAGGTAGCACCTTCTTAGGTGGTTTCTGAGGATCCTTTCCTTAGGTGTCTAACTGCCTCATAAATTGTCTGCGGAGCCTGGGCATCTAACTTAGGGTTGAGAATACATGCTTCAAACCGAGAACTATTATAAAATTGAGCGGGTCAGAAAATGATTAGATTTATCACAGTCCTTATTGTGTGTATATATGCACACACACACACACACACACACACACACACACACACACACACACACACACACACACACACACACACACACACACACACACACACACACACAATATACTTCATTCAACTTTGATTGTAGTTTATACATCAACACCAGGCAGCGCGCCCACACACACACACACACACACACACACACACTATATATATATATACTTCATTCAACTTTGATTGTAGTTTATACATCAACACCAGGCAGTTGGTAGCAGCACACTGGGGTTGGTAGCTTATTGTTATCATCAAGAAGCATTCTCTTCAATCATGCAATTTGAAGTAATACTAAAGATCATTACGTTTTGAAGTTCTATATTTCTGGACCAAAGTCTGCAGATCTCTATTTCACTAGTTAAAGCACAGATAAACAAAAGTTTAATTCTGTACAACAGTTAGAAAACACTATACAGTACACTGTAAAACAGATGAGAATATAATTATCCTGGATCAAAAGAACTCATAACACGATTCATCTGCCATTGAGACAGTGATGTTCAAGTCATAGGTTTTAGCCTCTATTGCCCTCCAAAAAACAGGAATTTTATATATGGCTCTGTATACAGTAGCAGAATGGGCTATAATCACAAAGGAACTTACTTAGTGCTCCAGTCCACAACACGTAGGCCATATCCACATGAGCGTGGATGTCTGGTTCCCAGGGAACAATTAGCAGGGGGTCACCTTGTGCCACCCCAACATAAGAAGCAGCCCTGCAGATCCAGGGTGGGAAACCTTGTGCTGTTACTAGTTGCCCCATGGGGAATACCAGTGCCATGCACCCTCTGGCCTGCAGCAGGTTACCCCAGGTGGAGTAGGGGAGGTTGGGACCAGCACTGGGCTGGCCCCAGCAGCCTTACCTGGGTCCTGGGGGCCTCCTGAAACTCCTGGGGCCTCCAGCAGCAATCCTGGATCCTGGCCAGCAGCCAGAACATGGCTTCAGCTGGCCAGGTGCTGGTTTTGAGCAATACACATTGCCATCAGAAGAGCTACCCCCCTGCTTTTATTTGCATGGGTTTTGTTGATCCTTGGATATCCAGGGGTCAAAAAAACCCCCCCCACGCTGCTCCCTTGCAGTGCAGAGAATAGCTGAATGCAGTAAGTGGCACCACAGACATATCTATGATGCCACATACCGCACAACTGTGCTCATCTGGATAGGGCCCTATTGTCTGCATGCCTTGCTGTCCAGTGCAGTCCTTAGCTCCCTGTTAAGCTGCCAGTACTATGCATGGAGAGAATTAAGCATCAGACAAGAAGATTCTCAAAAGCCAGCAAGTAGGAAAGTAGGAAAAGCAAGTAGGAAAGCAGGAAAAACATAAGAGGGGAGAAAGGACTGAGTCCCATCACTAAAAGATAGCTAAGGCACTGCACTCTGGGCTGGAGATGAGCAAATATCTGTGCTCAAGATTTTCACCCATGAATTCCCTCTTCAAATTATGCAGAGGCAGGGCAGAATGGCTGGTTGAGAGGCATAAGTTTCATTGGCGATGTCTGATGAAGTAGGCTCTTTCCAACAGAAGCTTATGCCTTTCCAGGTAGTCTCCAAGGTGCTACCCTGCCCTGCCTTCTGCTTAACTGCAGCCTAACACAGCTAACTACCTCTCTCTCTTCAAGTTAGCTACCTAAGCCAGGCCAGCCCTTTCTTTAAAAAAAAAAAAAAAGAGAGAGGGGACCTGAACAGACAACACATTTATACTAGTGTGATCAGCCTGATCTGGGGTAAAATTACCCTTGCAAGGATCAGTGGTTGAGCCTATTCATAGAAGTGGCCCCAGTTGAGCACTTTTTTGCCTGCACCAGTGGTTCTCAACCAACATGCTGCAGTAGTCCAGGCTTCATCAGACCCTGCAGGGGTGCCGGCGTCCGGGTGCTACCACCACTGCAGCCCATGTGCCTCATGCAGAGGAAGATCAGGAAGGAACTGCAAAAGCTGTGGGTGCCCTGCCTTCATCAGGTTTTGTCACATCAGCCTTATGCAGGTAGGGGCACCCACTTCTGCTGCAGCCCTTACGGGTCTGACTCCAAATACTTCTTCTGGAAATCAAGGCATACAGGGCAGTTCCACCGAGTAGTGGCAGTGGTGCAGTATCCCAGGGAAACATGCGGGCTGCTGCACCACCATTGGCATGAGGTGGAACTTTTTCCTGCTTATCTGTGTTAGATTCATGTAAGCAGGAGCACTGGTTCTTGTAACATCCCCTTCCCAATCTGGTGCTGCAAAAGGCACATGAGGCAGTTCACCTAGCAGTAGTGGCAGCCCCGATTGAAGATCACTAAGGTAAGCTGAGGCAGTGCAACAGCTGTTCTCAATCAGGGTGCTGCTAAATTCAGACAAGTTAAGGGGGAGCGTCCTGAATCTAAACATATTGAGAACCACTGGCTTATATCCATCCTTTACCTACTATTGAGGTAGCCATTTACTCAGTGCTAATAGTGCTACTCCTTTTCTCTTAGTTGTGAGGCACAGTGACTGAATGTGGCTACGCTGGTTTAGTTACATATCTCTCTGTTTCCATTCCCAGATTAATTCACACATGTATACACAATCAGTGTAAACAACACCAGGCAGTATTATCCCATAGGCCAGTGGTGCAGGGGGTGGGAGACCTTTCTTCAGTTTCCTGTCTTGCCTGATTGAGGGACTTCAGCTTAGTTCTGCTACATCTTAAAGTGTCCCTATCACCAAGCTATTATGGTCTGGACTGGGGCTCTCTAGCTCTCTCCTAGACATTTCACATGAAGGTTTGTATCAGGGACTTAAAGCAGTTTCTGTGTAATCTAATTACCCCTTTTTTCTCTCTGACCCAAGGAATAATGATATAGTTATACAAAGTGGGACAGGGTTAAGAAGAACAGAACAACCCTGGAATGATTGGTAGTTTGGTTGTGAGGGTTCAAGTTCCTATTTAAAATCTAGTCACATGGAGATTCAGATCTGGGTCTTCTGTGGGTGCATCTACACATGCATCCAGCTGCACAGTTGTTATTAGCAAGTAGTAAATGACTGCGCAGTAACTGCCATTACAGTCCTGTATGGTGCACATCATTCCCTACCCTATTGTGCAGTAGCAATGAGCTTATTGCTCCAGCACAGTAGCATCAGCACCACAGTTCATGCACACTGATGATACGTCACCGTAGCAATGAGCTATGGCAACGTAGCATCTCATGTAGCCACGCTCTGTGTCTCAGGAAAGTACCCTGACCACACAGGGCTGCTGAATATGAGACAGCCCCTTAGGCTGGCCAGCCCTGAAAGCTTGCATCTTTAACCATTATTGGTTGGAGGCCTGATCCAGTAGTCATTGTCAAAATATGCCTATTGGATGAAATCACAGAGGTGAAATAGAGAGCAGAAAGTCGAATGTGTGAATCTCATAGAACTTAATTATGAACGGGGGGGGCATGGGGTGAGGGTGGATATAGGCTGGCTGTTGCAGGATCAGGGCTCTCTGCCCTGCTGCCCTTCCCGCAGGGCCCTCCACAGCCCAGCAGTTGGGATCTGACAGAGCAAGGCAGGAAGGCTTGTTGCCACTGCTGGAAGCCCTATGCTGCCATGGTGAGGTACTCCCTGCTTGCCTGGTAACAGCAGGGTGGTAACATGGAGCTGTGCTCCCTGCTGCTGCCGGTTAGGTAGGGAGCACCTTGTTATGGTGGTGAAGGGGTCCTGGCAGCAGCACCAAACCTCCCCATCCTGCTCTGTCCTGCTGTGCTAGGTCTCACCTACTGCACTGTGGAGACCCCTGGGGGAAGGGCAGCAGGGCAGGGAGCCCTGAGCCCACAGCCGCCAGCCCACATCTGTCCCCCCCACCCACCGGCTCTGCTTCAGCCATGCCGACCATAGGGGAGAGGGAGCTGGGCTCTGCGGTCCACTTGTACTACAGCAGTTGCTTCCTCCCATGGGCGGCAGTCAGGACTTGGATGCTGCTGGAGGGGGCAAAGGGCTGCAGACCAGGTCTCTGACTCTGTAGTCCTGGTAGTTGGGGGCCCCCTCCAGCAGGGCTGGGGGAGGAGAGAGCTGCAAGTCACTAGTGAGGGGCACTGGCAGAGGGCTGCAGGTTGGAGATATGGGGTACAAGTAGGACTGGGGAGATGGGGGGAAGGGGAGTGGGTGGGGAGTGAATGGCACCAGTAGGGCCGGGGGGTGTGAGTGGGGAGTGAGGGGCACCGGTAGGGCCAGGGGTCAGGAATGAAGGGCAATGACAGGGCCCAAAGGACTGTAGGCCTGGAGTTAGGGGCACCACCAGCAGGGCCAAGAGTGAGAGGCACCAGCAAGGATGGGGGTGTTGTGGCTTGGGAGTGAGGGGCAATGGAATGGGCAGGGCACCAGCATATCATGGCTACTCAGTGTCAACTCAAAATCAAATGCCAAAATGTATAGGAATTTAGAATTCATTTTATTATAGTTATTGAGGCAGTGTTAAGCTTCCAAATTGCTTTAAAATTGTAAATATATCAATACAACATTGTCTTCAACTGATGCCTATATATTAGGGGTGCACCAATAGAGATTTTGGTGGCCAATACTGATAGCTGATTTTTAAGGAAGCATATCAGCTAATATTGATCCGATTTCTGATACAGATGCATCCAGCTGTGACAGCAGGGGAGGGGGGAGGGAAGGGGCATGGAGTGGGGGGTAGATCAAGGCCCTCTCGCTGAGGGAAGGAGTGGGGCTGGGGCAGGGGTATGTGCTGACAGCTGGGGCAGGACAGGTGTGGGATGGAGCTGCAGTTCATGTGAGAGGGTGCAGGAGAGGGAGCAGCTCCCGCCACTGTGCACACCTCAGGAGGGCACAGGAGGTGTGTGTGCCCCCCGGATCTGTGCAGTGTGGGCTAGGCTGGGCTCTTCCCAGTGGGGGAGAGGGAGGAGGTGGGGCACGGTGCTTGGGGCAGGTGGTGACAGCACTGGGAGAGGGCTACTGGGGGGGTGTAGCCACCCCAAATTTCACTGTAGCCCCCTCCCTTAGACCTCCTCCCAGTGCGACCGCCACCCACCCTGAGCACAGTGTGGCCCAGCCCTCCCCCCCGTGCTGGGCAGAGCCCACAGCTGCAGTCTGCCACACTACACCCCACCATGCTCTGCACAGATCTGGGGGCACATGCCCCCCCCCCCATGCCCTTTTGGGGTAACATGCAGCAGTGAGAGCTGTTTCCCCTCCCTGTGCCCTCCAGACAAGCCATGGCTCCCTCTTGTGCCATGCCTCACCCCAGCTGGGCAGTGCCTACCCTAGCCCAGCCCCACTCCCTCCCTCATTGTGGGGGTTGTTGATCTACCCCCTTCCACTCTTCCCTTGCTCCCTTCCCTTGCACCACAACATACTTACCAGCTGGATGCAGCTCTCCAAGCTGCTGGGCTGTGCTCCTCGCTGCCTGCAAGATGAGCTGTAGCTGCATGCATGCAGGGGCATTTATTGGCCAAATTATCGGCCACGTCAGGCTGATTTGTGCCATGGTCAATTTTCTTTACGTCAGTGCTGATCTGGTATTGGACTGATGTATCGGTGGGCCTGTACTGTATATTGGTAGTGTTTCATATTAAGTGTGGAATTATAGAGATTTGGGGGGTTTTAATCAGACAATTTACATTTTTATCGGAGAAGCTGCGATTTTTAAACAGAGAAAACCAGGATCCTGGATCAGGAGCAAAGCCTGGAGTAGCTGGGAGGCACTGAATAGCCTTGAGGCATCCATGGTTTAGGCAGCTTTGTACATGCCCAGCAGCAGAAACTGGTGAACTTCAGGCACCTTCAGGGTTAGGGAGCAGCTGAACAGTAATTTGGAGGCATCTGAATGTTGGGCTTAGATACCTAAAATGGCAGTTAGGCATCCATGTCCTCTTGTGGATTTAGCTTAATATATACTGCTGAACACTGGAAAGATAACCATTGCATAATACAAGCTTTGAAAAACTGGGGCAGGTGGAGGATGGGTAAAAGCTGTAATTTTTTGGCCAGATATACTGCTTTAATATACAGCAAAATCTTTTTTTTTTTTTAATCCCCTGCACTAATCCAATATCATAACTAAGCCCCCCCAACAAAAAACACTGATGCCATCCTCACTGCACGCAGCCTCCATTTATTTTAAAATATGCAAAAGTTCAGCTTGGAATGTGCTTTGCAGTTTGTATATTTATTATATTGAATCTTTTTGTGATCAACTTCTGCTGGCAGGTTTCTGTGCTCTTAAGTTTACTTGGCCTTCACAGAAGAAATATTATGCATACCAAAGAGGCCATAATGAATCATCCCTTTAGGGGAATCTTTTTTTTTTTTTTTGCTAAATGTGCTGTGCTTTTCAGGTACAATCTCAGTTTTTGATGTCAATGTTTAAAGTAGCTTGCTGAATCCCTAATTATATTGCAAGCATTCTGGACCTGATCCAGCAAGTTTTTACCATTTGCAGTTCCCACTGACCTCAATTTTCCTTCTTTTTTATATTAGGTCATTACTTGTGCAATACCATCTATAACATCTTGACTCCCTCACTAATTTTCTGTTTCTTTTCAGTGTTATCCCCACCACTAATCACGTTTCTTTTTATCTTAGAATGAACAAATTACACCGTAATCTCACTTCATAAACTAATGAACTAATGCCCTCTAATCCTGTTGTAGTAATTGTTGACCTTCTTTGGATTTTTTTCCAAGTTACCAATGCCTTTTTAATGAACAATGTGGGATTTGCCCTGTATTCTGAGCAAAGCTTAAGCAAGAGTTGATTGATGACTGCCCTTTGTGTTTACATGCAATACTAATTTATATTGCCTATTACTTAGCACCTGCACATCTTAGCATTTTGCTCCTGATAATTCGGTTCCAGGCATGTGAAAGTCTCTTCCCTAAAGCATTCTTCTCAGAGCTCCATGGATGAAGATAAAACCAGCAGCATGGTGGTCTTCCTTGGAAAAAATACTTGGATCCAAAGCATTTATATTTGTGATCCATTTGAAAGTATGTGTACCATCATCTACTTCAGTAGAAACAAATTTTCATATTTTAGTTTTACTAAATAACTAATTTATTTACTGAAAAGAACTAAAAAAAGGTTAGGAGTTGAAAAAGTGAGCAAGTTTGTCATGTGCTATAAAATGTTTAGTGCAAAAGTAGGTGAAAAAGGGCCAGATTCTGAATCAAATATCGAAGAACACAGTAAAGTGTAAAGGACATTGATTTTTCCTTGTTTACTTTTCAGAGGTTAACTATTATTTAGGAATATAGTGAGCAGGCTTTCTTTTCTTTCAAGATTAAAATTTATATTTTAAAAATGTTCCTTCAGCTTTCACTTTTCATTAAATGTTGTATTTCACTTTTTAGTGCTTTGATTTGAGTGTGTGTAGACTATGATATTAATCAGTAATTAGTAAATCTGCTCATTAGTTCAATAAATACCATTTTTTAAACATAAGAAATGGGTTTTTTTAATCATGCCTAGTATCTATAAAGAATTTTATCTCCTCTCAACAGTTTTTTGTGTTCCTACATAGACCTGATTTATCCACATTTCAAAATGTCATTTATGTAGCTGGAATGTGTGGAAACATACATTTTCCTAAGTAGGCCCATGCTGGACAAAATATTTTTTTAAATAAGCCAGAAAGCCAGTGGTCAAAATTTAATTCCAATCAGAATTTCATAGATTTCATAGACATCAGGGCTGGAAGGGACCTCGAGAGATCATCGAGTCCAGCCCCCTGCCCAAAGGGCAGGAAGTCAGCTGGGGTCATAGGATCCCAGCAAGATAAGCATCCAATTTACTCTTGAAGGTGTTCAATGTAGGTGCTTGAACCACCTCCCCTGGCAGACTGTTCCAGACCTTGGGGGCTCGGACAGTAAAGAAATTCTTTCTTATGTCCAGCCTGAAGCGGTCTTGCAGGAGTTTATGACCGTTTGACCTCGTCATCCCTTGGGGCGCTCTGGTGAACAAACGTTCCCCCAGATCCTGGTGGTCACCCCTGATAAACTTATAGGTGGCCATCAGATCACCCCTGAGCCTACGCTTTTCCAGGCTAAAGAGTCCCATGGCTCTCAGCCTATCATCGTAAGATCTGTTTTCCTGACCTCTGATCATGCGCGTGGCTCTCCTCTGCACTCTCTCAAGCTTCTCCACATCCTTTTTGAATTGTGGAGCCCAAAACTGGACGCAGTACTCCAGCTGTGGCCTCACCAAGGCCGAGTACAAGGGGAGAATGACGTCCCGGGATTTGCTTGAGAAGCATCTATGGATGCAAGCCAGTGTTTTGGTTGTTTTACTAGCCGCAGAATCGCATTGCAGGCTCATGTTCATCTTGTGGTCAATGATGACCCCCAAGTCTCTTTCTTCTGTAGTGCATCCAACGTAGCACTGCTGAGCCTATAAGGATGCTGCAGGTTTTTCCTCCCAAGGTGGAGAACCTTGCATTTTTCGGTGTTAAACACCATGAGGTTCTCATCTGCCCATTTGCTGAGCTTGTCCAGGTCAGCCTGGATCACCCGCCTATCTTCTGGCGTGGATGCTTTGCCCCAAAGTTTGGTGTCATCGGTGAACTCCGCCAGTCCACTCCTGACTCCAATGTCCACATCGTTAATGAAGATGTTGAACAGGATGGGTCCCAGGACAGAGCCTTGAGGGACCCCACTGCTCACAGGGCACCACGATGAGTGACTGCCATCAATTACAACCCTCTGGGTCTGACCACGAAGCCAATTTCCCAGCCAGCGGATCGTGGTGGAGCCAAGGCCACAACTGGGCAGTTTGGCCAAGAGGTGATCGTGGGATACCAGATCAAAAGGATGGTTTAGACTAATTCTTAGATGCTCAATGGTTAAAGTTGTCCAGTCCTGCTTATGTTGGCCACTTCCACACTTGGTAGCTGTGGCATTTCAGAATCACAGGTTTGGAATTAGGTGACTAAAGTTGGGTTAGGCAGGAATTAGGTATTTAAATCCTTCTCTAGATCTAGCCCCTTGGCCTTAACTAATGGGCCATACTTTTTTCAGGTGCATGTTGTATAGTTACATGTGTCTCTTCTGTGATGTATCATAAAATCATAGGAGCTATTTTTTAAATGCATCTTATTTATAGTGTTGCAAGAATTTTTACTGGATTTTATTTTTAAAATATCAAAATTCTGAAGACTGGGAGCATGTCTACATGTTTCAGGAGAGCACTGCTGAGCCGCATAGCTCACCCAGCTGGTTTGTCTCAGAACACCAAACCCAGAGACATGACAATGAAGCCACCTTGAACGCATGCCTTGCTGCCACTTTCAAGCATGCCAGGGTGGACATCTTAAAAGCTGTACCAGGAGCAGCCTCAGGGTGCTTCATCTCGTTTCTGGGTTTGATGCCGAGGGGTATGCTTCGCTTTGGCTCTCTGGGAGGAAGTTAGATGCAGTATAACTATGACCTTGTTTCACATTTTATGAAAATTTAAACTCTCATTCTTAGGAGTGAGTCATTTCGTTATAGTTCTTATTGGCCTAATTTTTGGAACTCAGTCAATAAAAAGCTATTAACTCCCTGAATCTAGAAAAGAAATTGGCTTTCTGGAATTGACAAAAAGATATAAACCATAAAGGATTAATAGGCTGAAAAGCACAGTCTTGGTGTCTTTGTAATTAGTGCTCATTAGTGCTGTGCTACTGAGCAAAATTAAGAAGCAATGGCAGGAGCAGCCTATGTTCTATTGGCCTTTACCTAGAAATTGCCTTGATTTCATTAGACTGAAAATAAAATGTAGTTAACTGATCACTGCTTTTTGTTTTTTTTCTTTTCTATAAATGACATTTGAATGAAGAACTAAATTAGCTTCCTTAATGGTTTCAGTATGTGGACTGATAGTCAGGAAATACTTGATTATGAAAAATGTTGCTCTGTTGTCCTTGGACCTTTTGATTTGTTTAGTTTAGTTGCTTCCTAGATATCTTTCTCATTCCAGTGTTTTCTGCTCATTGGAAAAAAACATGGCAAACTGATTTAACATGTTTTATATATATTGTAATTAAAAACACATTACTCATATTAAAGGTGATTGAACACTTTTAACATAGGAAAGTTTGCATGTGTTTTTATACATTGTGTGTGTACTAGACAGATGTACTCTGCATTTAATCGACATAAATTGGACCTTAGCCTCTCTGGTCTTTTCTTATCGGAAGTAGATTGAGGGATGTGTCAGAAGAGCTCCTGGAAACACTCCAATAAAATTCTGCCCCCAAACTGAACAGAAAGTTGGAATGTTTTCCTAGTCTCTGAAAAAGAGTTCATTTCTCTGCTGTGTGTTGCTAAATCATCTTTGCCAGAGGTAATACTGCTGAGATCGTAAAAATATTTCTGACAAGCCTATCAGTTTCCTTTGAAATACTTTATAGTCACTAAATAACAGGTATACTCCCAAACGTTCTTAGGTTACACACCAACTTACAAAGGACGTAGGCATGTGTGTGCACATGTATGCTTTTACTCTCACATGCACACTCTCTAAACTACAGCTTGAGTATTCATTACATTTATATCAACACTGCCAATAAATTTTCCTAACTGAGCCTCAGTATTTCTTCTGGAGACCAGTTAAAATACTTGTTGGCCAAGAGGCTGCTTCCTATCTCCTTTATGCCAATGAGAACATTTTTATTTAAATGGGCCAACCAACAGATTTTTCGGATTCTGTCTTTCTGCTGTGTGAACATATTCATGTAGGACAAGGATGGGGTTATTATAGTGTGAGACAGAAAATTTCATGGGAGCCTCTTGTTAAACTATTGTGAGCACAGTTGAAGTTACATATAGTAGTGCAAAATATTTAGGTCGTGTAGACTTCTACAAAGGGAACCTGTTTAACCTGTATTAAAATGAAGAGAAAAAAATGACTGACTTTAAATCTTGGTCTGGTCTGACATTGCTTGTAGGAACTCTGGATTGGCAGAGTAAAACCATGCTTGAAAAAAACACAAACTCATGCTATAACTCATTGTAGAGAATATATTACACAATGAAAATACCCAAATTCAGTTCTAGCAACCAATGATTGCAGGAAAGACTATGATTGGTTAATATTACAGAATTTTATGGTGTACATAGGTAGTATTTTGTATTCAGTCTTAGATCCTCAGGGTAGCAAATCATCCAGTGCTTCCATAAAGTGCACTCATGTATTTCAAAATATAATCACAGCATCAAGAAAAAGATGCCAGCAAGATGGTCCTGTATAAGTTTGCTTAATGAGAGGGATTTTGGTTGTATTATAAGGAGATGACATACCTACTTTTTCCAAAACAAGGAAAGGAGATAAGCAGAATGAACAAAGATCAAAGCAAAAAAAAAAAGTTGAGTTTAGATCACATATCCCATAGTCAGGATTGAGGCGATCCTGTAAAATAAATGTAGATAAAACATATAAGATAAATGAAGGATCTCAATGGGAAAAGCTGTGCTGTGGCATAGTCCCAGAGCTCTGCTGCCTATTCCTAACACAGCTTGTACTCCACGTCTTACCTAAACTTAGCATTAGAACTTAAGTGGTGGCACTGAAGTCATGAAAATGGCCTCAACAAGAACAATCCATTCTCTGAAGAGAGAGGTTATGTAAAGCAGCAACAGAAACTTTGCATAAGTCTTATGTAGTCCCTAGGACAGTGTCGTTCTGCAGCCAGGCATTCAGAAGTTTTTCTGGGGTTTGCAGTTCTTCTTGGTAGGGGTTTGGAGATGGAGGGCCACAGTTCTCATTGTTGCTTGCTCTTTTATGGGTGATCTGCACCCTTTTCCCCCCCTTGGTTGCCTCATCAATGGCAAGTCTTTTGCCCCTCTCAGGATATTTATCTGTAGTGGTTCTATAGTGTCCCTGGTTTTCATAGTTTTAATTGTGTTTATGGTATGGGTGGCACTGTTTGAAAAGTGCCTACTGTTCACTTTGAAGTCTAATCTGTATTTTTCTGCTTTCTTAGATCACATAGGTTATCTACTGCCCATTTAAGCAGTCTGGTTCCCCTGCTTTGTCAGGTCACAGAGGTTATCTACTCAAGATGTTTTCCATTGGCTACAGAATTAGTGAAGGGCAAGAAACTGTAGCAAGTATGCCATGCATTTGCCAACTCACTCAAGTTTCAGAGCCACTCACCCCATAGTACTCAACAGCTTGGTGACTAGAGCAGTCTGGAAACCTGTGTTTGAGTCCCTGCTCCAAATCAGGTGGAGTGGATGTTTGGAATAGGTCTCCATCTCCCGGGAAAGTGCTTTGAAGACAGGACTATCAGCAGTACTTACCCTTCTTCCTCTGTGAGAAAGGGCTGGCCTAGGTGCTTAACTGTAGAGGACAGGCAAGGTTCTTTGGGTAAATCTGATATCTTTTATTATTAACTGTACAGGAGAGTTTCTGATTGAAAATCCTGGACAGAGGTGGCACTTGGGGCCAGATCCATAAAAAATTGAGGCAGTGTTTAGGACCCCAAATCCAAAACTGATCCAGAAAACCTCCATTCAATACCCAGCTAATCCTAGAAGTATGTGCAGTTCTGCTTCTGGATATGTCCAGTGGTACCCTGATCTGAGCAGGGATGGGACCCATGCTGACAATGGATCTGTGATGAGCCTCACCACACCTAACTCCTAGTTGCCTGGCTCTAGGATTGGATTTCATAAAACTGAAATTCACAGCCTAGAGCCTCTTGGATTTTGACACCTACACCATCATCTTGGGTACAGGCACCTGACTCAGATTTGTCGTTTAGACACAGCTGGTGGTAGTGAGGCCAATGCGGCCATCCTCCATTTATATAATAGTTTTGTGACTCGAGCGCTTGTCCAGGAAGGAGGACAGCAACATCAGTGTCCTTAGCCTGAGGAAAGTCAAACCCACATTTCTTACATTCTGAAAAGGCGTCCTGACTACGAGACTAGATGTTGGGGCACAGTCTGCATTGCCCATCTTGAACTGGGCCTTTTTGCAGCTAAGAATTCAGGATTAATGGGACCAGAAAGAGGAGAAGGCTTGTTGCCTAGCAGGCAGGGCACTGACCAGGAGGAGACAATGTAAAACGCAAAAGCAGTCTTGACAGCAGGGAGTGGAACCTCAGATGCCTCTCTCCCATGGCAAGAGAGTCCATTGTGGGGCACTATCTTACAAGCCCATATTTTGGGGCAGGCTATCTAAGATTGCACAGTGGGGGAAGGGGGGGGGGGGGCTTCACCCAGCTGTTGTTCATCACCTGTGTTAATGATGTAGCTCCTTACTTTGTGAACTGCTTGATTTCTAAATAAATTCTGTAGCATCTTCAAAAATCCTTCCAAACAGCATCCACAGTAATTATACTCTCTTCACTGCTCCAGCTGCTTCTAATGGCTTCACTGGACCTTCGTATATAATCAGGTCCTATCTCTTCCCTTGGGGGCTTTAAATAAAACTATCTACAGAGACAGAGTTTCATTTAATTACTTTTTATTTGCTGTATGGGACTGGCTGAGAACCTGTGTACATTTGGAGTAATTTTATTGATACTAGAGCTGGGCATTTTTTCAATCCAGGTAAGCTTCAAAGAATTTAAGTACTTTCAGTCTTAAAGCTAATGTGCCTCTTGTATCAGTGCTGTTATTTATAGCACGTCAGCTATACACATACACCCATTGGATATAAAATATATAAAATGAGCATAGGCCAAACCTAATATCAAAGTTGCTCTTTAGAATGGATTCACCACATAAGCAAGATCTCTGTCTTATGCACAGTCACAGCTGCATGCCAGTTTTGAAAGAGCTGTAAGAATAACATACAAAAGATGGTTACATAATAACAGGGTCACAGGATAACACTGAGTCAGAGCAATTGTATCCCATAGCTCATCTGTCTGTGTTGTTGAAAAAAATTCTGGTTTTATCTTTTCCCTTTTAGAATCATAGAAAATAAGGGTTGGAAGAGATGTCAGGAGGTTGGTCATCTAGTCCAACCCCCTGCTCAAAGCAGGACCGTCCCCAGCTAGATCATGCCAGCCAAGGCTTTGTCTAGCCCAGTCTTAAAAACCTCCAAGGATCAAGATTCCACAACCTCTGTTCCAGTGTTTTACTACCCTCCTAGTGAGAAAGCTTTTCCTAATATCTAACATACACCTCCTTTGCTGCAACTTGAGACCATTGCTCCATCAAGATTCTTAATATTGGCATATAGATAAGGAAATAAAACACCTCATGGAGCTTCAGGCTTTTCATCCAGATTTACAAAAGCAAAAAGATTAATAGCTAAAGCTTCAATTACAGTTTTAACAACATGAATGTGCTTAAGGTAATGAATACATATAAAATCATACAGTGGGTGGATACCTAGGTTGAATAAACGTCTGTACCTTCTGTGTATGCATGTATATTTTTTTCTACATAATACCTACACATTTTTATGGCTATAGGTATTATTTCCAATACATAGCTGTAATAATACACTGTATGGTAATACAGTGTTTATATATTTCTGTGCTTGGGTATGATAGTGATGAATCCTATAGAGAAACCTATTCCCGCTGTAAGAAAGTTCCAAATACTATTTGCATGTTCTGTTGATAGCATGATGTGAGCTGGATTGGGCTCACAGGATGGCACAGAACCCAATCCTGTCATGCATGGCCAGTGAGGGGGCTAGCCGAGGCTGAACGGGCCCTGTTCAGGCATGTGGGGATGAGCAGAGGCAGCGTGGGGTCCAATCCTGGTGCCTGGGACTTACTTGCTTTGGTCCATGGGACCAAAAACTTGAGCACCACTGGTGTAGATGACTTCACATGTTCTCATATGAGCATCTCATATATTCATTCAAAACATGAAAGTAGTATTGTTTGTTTGGTTTAAAAGCAAGCTGGAAGTCAGTGACCTGTTGGCCATCACTAAGCAGCGCCACTGCAGCGTTCCACCTGTCCCGAGTCCTGTGCTGCTCCTGAGCATAGCGCTGTGCTTTTTCCACATGCTGTGTGTCTGCACAGCTATGTGGGGGCCTGTTGCTAGGCAATCAGAATCCAGAGCAGTGCTCCTTCCAGCATCAAATGATGTGCATGTGGCTCAAGCCTTTATATAGCAGCACGCTCAGCAGTGGGAGCCAGTATGCCTGCAGTCGTCAGATTCCCAAGTGTCTGATGCATGCAAAAAAGTGTGCAAATGCATTTCAAAGAAACATACATGTCTGCAGCCTTGAGTTTGTTTTATACCGTAGAACAGCTGGTATGATCCTGCCAATTGAAATAAAGAAACCTCTGAACCTATGAGAGCTCATGCTCCTCTGAGCCAGTTAGTCTCCAAGGTGCCACCATGCCCTATCTTCTGCCTGACATTAGACTAACACTGCTAACCACCTCTGTGTTCTCAACTTCAGCAATTTTTTTAGTCAGGTGTATTGGAGTGATTTAGGGCAGCTTTTTAGGCTCTTCTGCCATTTAGACTTGTGAGCATTTGGATTCAGTATTTGTGGCTGCATTCAACATATCTCTTTGACACATCTAAGCTACTGGAGTCTGGAGAGCAGTCACTGGCTGAATCAGAAACCCCTGGGTTTGAAGGGTTGCTGTGTGGCAAGGGGCAAGCTGCTTCATCTCTCTGTTACCAAGTCTGTCAGACAGAGATAACACTTGCCTACGGGAGTGAGTTAATGTCTGTACTAGAACATGTAATTGCCTTGTTGCCTTAATCAGAGATATCTTATGTATGGAGGGGAGGGCTTTTTAAAGTCTCATCATAACATTATACGCAAGCTTGCTTTACACGCAGCACTAGCCTGAACGCTGAGCCTGCCTTTCTTAGTTATTTGGTGCCTTTGACATGTATGAAGCTCTTAAACATAAAGGTGCACATGCTTAATATTAAGCATGAATCACTGTATGTGCTCAAAGTTAAGCACGCATTTGTGGAATTGGGTCCAGAAAGATTAACCCTTGCTCAGTGGAAACAGCTGCCAGCTCCAGAAGCACAAGTCTTCCAGAAATCTCAGAATTGGAGATGCTTGGTTTTCAAGCCCTGCTAAATCTAATCTGCAATACCTAGTTTGGCAGCCCTTCAAGGCCCTTCACTCCAAGTAAAATGGGTTAGGCAGGGGGTATTATTAAGACATGCTTCCTTGAAACACTCTCAGTAGCAAGTTCGGATTTTGATGTGGTCCACTTAATCAGAGACTACACTTGTGAAACACTCACCATGAGTAGAAGCCAAGACTGCTCTTGAAAGCCTGTGACATCTTGTGAGCACAGCAGTGGTTTGGGGGGGTGTGAGAGGTAGGCAATGTTCCTGATTTGTTTTCCTGCCCTAGCCTGTTGGTAAAATAATTATATCCCTAATTATTTGCACACATAAGAGGTATCCTCTACAGTTACAAAATACCTATGTCGAGGACATTAGGAAATAGGAATGTGGAGGGTGTTTTGTCACTAAGGGAGCTCTGTTGTGGCTTTCACATTCTGTCCTATTTCCATTTCTGTCCCATTTCTGCTAGGAGGGGATCAGTAACTCCTGCCTTTGTGTCCAGTGCAACAAACAGTTTTGTTTCCTCTCCCTTCTACCCTACCTTTGTTTCTGGCTGGCTGGGCATGTAGCCAAGTGGATAGCCAGGAGCCTCGTTTGTTTGCAGACGTGGCAGTCAGAGAGGTAGTCCACTAACATGCAGACCACATGTGTTTACTATGGAGTCAGGTGGAGACAATAAAACTGGAGCCTGCAATTCCATTTGCAGGAGTTGCTTTTCAAGAATTAGGCTGTACACTACTCTTCCTTGAACTCAGCCAAGTGCCCTCACGACACTGTTGCACGTGGAGGGGAAGGTTCTGTGCTGTGCCTAATCAGAAGCCCAGCCCAGAGGGATGGGACTTGTAATAGTTTTAAGTTTCCTTTGCCTCTTCCAAATCCTGGGCTGGGTGTGGGCAAGGCACCTGATGGACATTTCTAAGCAGCAACACTCTGGGCTGTGGTGTTGCCTATTCTGGCATCTCTTCCTCCTAGTCAGGCTATGGCACACGCTGCAGCAAGACTTGCAGAGAACAGCCTCTGCCTCCACACTTATAATGTAGGATGTCCTCCCCAGGCTGGAACTGGGGCTTTCAGATCCCTTTTATCTCCGGCCTTTTTAGCTGGTACAGAAGAGCTGTACAGGGTGGATGCACTCATGCTGACTGTTGGTTAGAGAAATGGCATCTGTCCATTATTCCCCTGGATTCAAATTATTAGCTTTAGCAAGGGGCTAGTGGGAAAACAGAAAGGAGGCCAAGCACTAAAAGCCCATAAACAATCCCTCCCTTAATTCCCATAAAATGGGCCCCTCCCTGAATTGTCCTCTTCACAAGCAGCAATGAAAACTGCTGGGCTTGTGTGTAAGGTTTTTGTTTTTCTGTGAATTCCTTTGTGTGGCAAACTGACCCCTGTCACAGCATATAGGTCTGTAACTTAAAAAAAAAAAGGAAATGAAACACCGCCCCATTCTGCTGAACCCAGCAGCGTTAGAGGTTCCCAGGACAGGAAGCGAATGAGCCTGGTCAGTGTTCTTTGTGCCAACTGGCCTTGCGTCTGAAGGATGGAGGGAGATCCTATCCAACTCTAGGAGCCTTGTGTACACTGGAAAATTACACCACGTCAGAGCATGCATGAAAGTCCATTTTAACCATATGCAGCTGAAATGCTGTGAAACACAGCAGTCCTTGGCTAGCCTAGTGCTGCTTCATGTTTAATGTCACATCAGTTAACACATGTTCTAACAATGTAATTTTCCAGGATAGAGCACTTGGGAGCATAGGAAAATATCATGAGCTGCCACCCTGTTCTATGAAGATTTAACAACCTGAGAAACCCTGAAGTCTTTCAATCTACACTATATTGACAAGGCCCCTTGCCCCAGGACCTCCCTCTCCCCTTGTGTGGAGATGCAGTCTGTAGCAGTTAGAGTTCTTCTGGTGGTATAAAGGAAGCCTGCAAGCTGATAAGGACGTTTTGGTGGTATAATCATATCCACATTATGGATGTTACTGTGTCTGTTGGGGGTGTGATTTTTTTTCCCCCTGCTCCTAACCAGTACATGATATCTAGCAAATCTTTTGTATATCTATGAACCCTTGGACTTGTGGGGAGGCAGGGAAGTACCTCAAGTACCTTGAGAATAGACGCTTCAGCAAGCAGCGCAGTGTGCCCGTGACCCTCACACTGGGAGATGGGGCAGCAATCAACAGAACTGGATGCTGCAGCTAGAGAACAGGGACCAGAGGGTAAATCATTCAGTGGGCTTTACCATCATGTTTCCTATGGTGTTTAGGTCTCAGTGCAAAGCCTCACTTTCTGTTGGGCAAACATTGTGGAACAGTGTGCAAGGCACCTACTTGTTTTATCCTCCCCAGAGAGATGAATTCATCTACCAACAAAGAACTGGCATAGGCAGGTACAAATTCATCCTTTCTACCTCTGCCAATGCCTTGCTCCATGACACTAAATAAATCACCACTCCCAGCTTAGTCTATCAGCATATAATTTGGGTGTTCCAGGGCTCAGGGAATAGCTATAAAGTGCTTTAGGATCTGTAGAAGAAAGATGCTCCACCTGTAGGAGTCGTTCCTCTGGATGACAGGCCATTATTAAAGCAAGTTGGAAAATTATTTCCACTACCTTCCATAGAACTAGAATGTGGATGACATCTTTTTTCAGCAAATGGCTTTCCTCAGTAAGCTACATGGCTATGTCACTTGAGTGATAAACTGAAAATAATCCTCAAAACAATTTTTTTTCTATTTTTTCCCCCCAAAATTTTGAAGCAACTTTCTACAGTCAGTTTTCCTTTTGCTGAGCTAAGCAAAATGAGCACAGTTTTCTTTTAGAGAACAGGGGCTGGAAAATAAAAACTATAAGCCATGGAAAGTCAGTAATCAGATACCATGGCTTAACACCAAAACAGTAAGCTAGAGACAAGCATCGTTACTGGATTTCTTTAGAAGCAATTAGAATCGTTTTACTAGTTCTCTCTGCCAGATTAAGTCCTACACCCACACATGGTCTTATAGTTTACAAACATTTCAAAATCCAGGAATAGAAGAGCTGATTTGTGTTTCTTCCTCTCACCATAAATGTATTTTTATATTGTGTCAAGTGAGAAAAGAAAAAAACCCAAAACACCCAGCTGTTTGTTTGAGTAACTGCGCTTGAAAGCATAATGACCCATTCAGATGTCCCTGTTCGAAGCCAGATATGTTTCTGTAGTAAATATTTGCAGCCTTGTTCTCAAACATCCTTTGCAGAATGGAAGTTGTGTCCTGTATCTTCCTATTATTGAGGAAATGTTGAAATTCTTGAATATGTCACAATTTCTCTTTGTGGGTGTATGAAAAACCAGGCTAACTTAAAAACTTCATATGGGACCTGCAAAGGAAGGATGACTATGATTCACTGTGACTTTGAAAAACAGCACAACAATCTTTGAGTTATAATTTCCATCATGATTTTACTGTTTCCTTTTCATTTTTAGGGAGCGAAGCTGATTTTAGCTCTTCAAGCAGCACAGGCAGTATTTCAGCTCCTGAGGTCCATATGTCTGCTGCTGGGAGCAAAAGATCCTCATTCACTCGCAAGTAAGCAAGGCAGTTAATCCTATACATTGAGCGTTGCTTAGGATAGAGAGAGGCTTTACTTTTCTTTTCTTTGTTTTTTTTTTAAAATAAACTTACCCTTTCTTTCCTGTATCTTTAAGAACAGTTTGCAACAGAGGCAAGATTTTGGCAGCAGTGACACTGACTTAACTTGTGATTGAGAGAACAAAAGAGAACAAAAATACTGTATTTAGAGAATCCAGTAGGATCATCTGACCGACAGAAACATTTATTCATACAATCCCTTTTTGATTATGACAAATGGATAAAAACGCTTAGACGGGAAAGACAGGGAAACAGCTGGATATTCGCTTAGTTAACTGCAGCCATTCTAGCCAATTAATCTTAACTTTCTGGTCCTATCACTTGTTTTCTTGCTGTGACAAATTGTCAGCTCCACATGTACCTTGCATAATCACGATATTATTTGTTGAAACATAAAAGTTGATACTTGTGTCTTTAGGACTCATTTCTAACCATCTAGTTCCATCTCTTTGCATAAATATTTATAAAACTGGAGATTGCATTAAAGGTGTATAATGAAACCTGCCTTTCAGGAACTATTGCTGGACGTTACCTCCGCATCATGTGTAAGATGCAAACCCCAGCAGCTTGTGGGTGCTGAGTTCTTTTGAATAGCCGTGTGCACATTCTGTTCTGCCCACGCAGCACCTGATGGTTTCAGGCTTTTTAAGTGGGCAGGGAGGCCTGCACTTGACAGGGCTAGTTTCCTGCTTGTTATGGAATTACAAGGCTGGAGCTGACAAGCAGAGCAGAGGGACAGCACGATACCCATATGCTCAGGTCATGCGTGATCATCTGTGATTGGGAAAAACAGAGAGGTTCTAATCTCTCTGAGGTTACAAATAAACAGCATCTTAGGTTTGTTAATACTTTATCTAAGGAGCAATTGAAACAGAAGAGTTTTACTTTAAATCTAACAATGTAGTCCTAAAACTACTTTATTTCTTATTATTATGTAATTTTAAATATTGTTAGGAAAACAACCAGTCTGATCCTCTCTCAAGGTTCATAGATTCATACATTGTTAGGGGCTGGAAGGGACCTTGTAGATCATTGGGTCCAGTCCCCCTGCACTAGGCAGGAAAAGACAACTGGGGTCAAGTGACTCCAGCGAGGTGACTGTCCAGTCTCCTTTGGAAGATTTCCAGGGTAGGTGACTGCACCACAGCTAGAGGAAGTTTATTCCACAGTCTGGACACCCTGACTGGGAAGGAGTTTTTCTGGAATTGAGCCTGAAGTGGCTTTCCAGGAGTTTGTAACCATTGCTCCTGGTCTTCCTCAGGGGTGCCCTGGTGAACAGCTGTTCACCAAGTTCTTTATCTACTCCACTAATGCGTTTAATGGTAAGCCGCTACCAAGTCCCCTCTCCGCCTTCTCTTCTGTAGACTGAAGAGGCCCAAGTCTCCCAGCATCTCCTTGTATGGCTTGTCTTGCAAGTCCCTGATCATACAGGTGACTCTTCTTTGGACCCTCTCAAGTTCTTCCATGTTCATGTTGAAGTGCGGTGCCCAGAACTGGATGCAGTACTCCAGCTGCGGTCTCACCAGTGCCGGTATTTTGTTTGCCCTGCTGGTCACAGCATTGCACTGCCAGCTCACGTTCATATGATGGTTGATCCTAGGTCCCTTGCAGCCGTGGTGCAAGTTAAATTATCACCACCAAGTCTGTAGGTACATTGGGGATTGTTTTCCCCCAGATGGAGCACCTTACACTTCTGAGTGTTGAACTTCATCCGGTTCCGGTCCGCCCAGCTCTCCAGCCTGTCCAGGTCTGCCTGTATCTGCAGCCTATCTTCTGGCATGACCGTGTTCCCCCATAACTTGGTGTGGTCCACAAACTTGGCCAGCAAGCTTTTCACACCCACATCCAAATCATTGATATAGATGTTGAAAAGCACTGGTCCAAGCACAGACCGCCAAGGGACACCACTGGCCACTTCTCACCAGGACGACAGATCCATTCATGAGAACTCTCTGGGTCCTACCATGCAGCCGTTTTCTACCCACTGAACTGTTGAGCAGTTAAGTCCACAGTCTTCCAATTTTTCCACAACTATATCAAGGGATACTAGATCAAAAGGTGACCAGAAGTCTTGTACAGTGTTCCTACAGATACATCTTTATTTAAAATTTTAGCATTTAAAATGCTCCTACCAATTTTTAAAAAGCCATTGGATGCAATCATGTCACTTAATTCTGTAACGTTGCAGTGATATCATAACTCTCAGTCAGGCACTTCAGTGTAAGCGCTGAATAAAGCCACCCAAACCACAGCACTGGGATGCTGGCTTGCAGTGCAGCAATTCAACCATCTGTTCCTTATAAAGTGTTCCATTTTCAGCAGAGGGAGGAAACCAGTTCAGACAATTTTTAGAAGAGATGTTGGCATTAGAATTTGTGATGTTTTCATTTATACATTACATATTGCTCTACTGCTGCCTGCTTTTGTTCTTTTTTCCTTTAAAGCATAAAGTGATTTCACTTCTTATTACAGTTTAGAAAAACAACTTGCAGGAGCAAGAGTGGGAGTGCTGAGGATTTGTGAAAGTGAACAGAAAAGTATACAAATCAAAGAGTAACTTTAAAAGGTGTTTTTGGAGTGCCACACTTCCTTGGAAGTCAAGAGCAGTGACCAGAATTGCATATGTGTTCTCTCTCCCTCACATGCACACAGGCAGAAAAAATGAATTTGTTTTTAAGACTGGAGAAGGAAGGATTTGTAGGTTTGAAAGGGTCTGGGAGAAAGCAGAAGCTCTCCAAGTACTACGCCCTTTTAAAATAAACAAAAAGTAATATAAATGTAGCATTCCTCAGCCCCATTCAGACAACTTCTAAGTAGGTAACGACTGGCAGTGGCTGCATCTACATGAGACATTTACTGTGCAGTTCACTAACTAGCTCCACAGTAAATGTCTTAGCATCTACATGTGCAGGCCTATTAGGCTGCAGGAAACTAATCAACTCCACAGCAGGATAGAACTTATAAATACAAGTAACCTGTTGTGGAATGTTTTCATGCACAGCAACGCATGTGTAGATGCTGACCCGGCTGGCTGGGGCATGAGGGTGTTTCAATGCAGAAGTTGCCTGCCAGCTAGCCCCCGCACTGAAGCACCCTTTGTGCCCCAGCCAGGTCCTCTGCAGCACGTAGAGCCAGGCTGGAGCAGCCCCAATCTGGCAGGGTGACTCCCCCGGATCCATTGCCAGCTGCAGTCCTGGGCACGTGTGTAAATGCAGCACCTGGGAGCAAACACTGGTGTGGTATGTGCTGGCATTTATTGCAATACATACATACGCATGTGTAGATGCACCCACTGACAGCCAAACCATTCAGTCTGGCAGGAGACAAAGTAATTCAAGCAAAATCTCTCTTCACTGTGCATTACGATTTCTCATGACACCTGCTAAAAGCCATGACAAGTTCTGCTACACACCTTAATTGCCTGGGCTTCACAGACAGGTATCCTGCCACAAACCTGACTGAAGAAACTCAAATCTGAGTCTTTTAGACCTGGTAAATAGCAAAATGGACTGCAGCCTCTAATCACCTAGATTGAATATATACTGGGTAACTGAAAAGCGTAGTTCACTAATATAGGAGTGCAATGGGATTGTGACAGCAGGGCAGAAGCAACAGAAATCATAAGCAAAAAAGAATGAGAACGCTGTAGTTGTCCCTGTCTCAGTAGCATAAAGATACAACTGGGCACCCAGGGCACAGGGGCAGCAGCAATTTCAGTCTGTCAGACTATCGCGAAGCTGCCAGCAGCAGCCACTTTATGTCCCTGCCCCAACCAGTTGGTGCCTCTTTTGCCTAGCCCGAGTTAAGAATCATGTGAGGCAGCAATGGCTTATGTCTTCAAGGGCAATGAAAGAGGTATGGTACCTGGAAACACTTGAGACTTCTTTCTCCCAACTGCTCTTGCATACCTAATTTGGTAGAATGTGGGAAAACAAGAAATGCTTTTGAGTCGTGCAAAGCGATGTAACCCAGCAAATCATTTCTGTTCCCCTTTAGTCGTGGCCCTTATGGACGGAACAATGGAACTTCTTCCTACAAGACAGGAGGCAGCCTGCCCACTTCTCGTGAGAAGGACCTTTTGTCAATGCTGGGCAGAAATCAGTTGAGTCCTGTTAACATCCATCAGAATTGTGGGGCTTCCTCAGCCAGCAGCAGTAATTCAGGTTCATACAAAGGAAGTGACAGCAGTCCTGTTATGAGGCAAGTGCTCATTCTGTCAATGCAGTTGTAGTTCTGTTAATTTATCCTTCCTAACCTGTACTGCATGACTGTTACCCAGATTACAGAACAAAACATTTTGTGCCCATCTTGGGTGTAGACTGTGATATTGGCCAAAGGGCAATTGAAATCAATGTCCTCCATTCTATGTTTATGTTACCATAAAGCTTTGTCACTTCACCACCAGAAAAAAGATGGTTCTAGGAGCCTAGGGTTTATTTTAGTCAGACTTCATTTCCAAGCCAACAACTTTCAAGTGGCAGCATGTAGTTCATCACAGTTTGTCATTGTTTTGACTGTATAGTGATGTCACATGCAGACCATTAACTGAAGGAGAGGATGTGTGTAATTTTTAAACTCAGCATGCATGTACACACACACAACCCTGTGCGACCCAAGTAGCTTTCTCAGTCACTCATAGGCTGTAGCCATCATATGCATCTGTCAGTGACCATATGATATCCTTCTAGAAAACTCCACCCTATGAGATAGTGTCTATATTTAGAAATCAGATATGTGATCTTCTATTATTGAGCCAAAATCAAGTAAAGAACAAAATTATTAATGTACCCACAAACTGGCAGATACTCAATTTACCAGATTACATGACTAATCCTACCATGAACTACCCCCAAATTGAGTCAAGTGTAAACTCAACTTTGTCCTAGTCAGCATTTGGGCAGAATACTTCTTTTATTAAGAAGGAAGAGTTGCAAAATATTTTTTTTTCTTTTTTTTCCAGACGATCACCGAGATACACATCTTGTGGTGAGAATCATGGCGTGAAGGCACCAAATCCCGAACAGTATTTGACTCCCCTGCAACAGAAAGAAGTTACAGTGAGACACCTAAAAACAAAACTGAAGGAATCAGAGAGCAAGCTTCAAGAAAGGTACATCTCCTTTCAGGAAAACACATTTGCGCAAAGATGAGATATGTATATATCAGTACCTGCTAGATCAGGGGTGGGCAAAATGTGGCCCAGGGGCTGGATGCAGCCCACTAGGCCATTCTATCTGGCCCGTGGGGCCCCTAAAAAAATTTAGAAAATTATATATTAATCTGCCCTGGGCTGCCTGTCATGCGGCCCTTGATGACTTGCTGAAACTCAGTAAGCGGCCTTCTGCCCAAAATAATTGCCTGCTCCTGTGCTAGATGCTGGCCTCGAATAGAGTCTAACCCCTAGGGTCCCTTTTGACCCTAAAAATCTATGAAATCTATGACTCTAATGAAGTAGGTTGTAACCTATGAGAGCTTATGCTCCTCTGAACCAGTTAGTTTCCAAGGTGCCACCATGCCCTATCTTCTGCCTGACATTAGACTAACACTGCTAACCACCTCTGTGTTCTCAACTTCAGCAATTTTTTTAGTCAGGAACTCAGAGCTTGGTACAAGCTGATGTAAGTTGTTTACTACTGCTGCAGGCTCCATAAGCTATTCATTCAATGAACATACGCTATCCAGTTAAATTATGGAAAGGAGCCAGTGGTCTGCTTTCTGGTGTTGCTTTAAAAAAAAAAAATTAAAAGGACAAATGTATGAGTCATTGTGATATTGTTCCAATGTCTCTTACACGTGAAACCGTTTGTGCTAATGAATATGTAGCTGTACTTACAGAGGTTGTCAGCTTTGTGAGCGTTTCAGGCTAGTCTTTCTGCAATCATGTCCCAAGGAGAAGACTTCTAGTAGCACAAGAAGTTGCAGCAAAACAGCCCATTCTAAATTGCCTTTTAAACAAGCAAACAACATTTCATATTTTCCCATTGAACAAAGTTCTTTTATGACACAGTGGGCCTGCCTGCATTTGTGTTTTCTGTGTGGATGTTCTCACAATAGTCATTTGTCTCTAATTAAAGAAGCAGCAAGCATTGTTGTGTGATGTAGGATGTCAGTCTCCTGCATAATAAAGGGAGGCTTAAGATTTAGTACCAAAGCAGGTCCCTATAGATAATGTGTACAGAAGCAAAGGGAAGGATACCTCACCCCCAGGCAAAGGGTGAGGCACAGATTATTGTACAGCCCCGCAAGACTTCTTTGTAGTCCCCATGCACATGGAGCAGCATTAGTGAATGCATCTGCCACTGCTATCCTCCCAAAGCTACACCTGAGTGGTGTACAGGGGCCACTGCCCAGAGGGATAACAAGCTCCTTCAGTGTCTGGGGTGAAGGCACGTGCACAGTATAGCAGCACCAATTTGGATGGCAGCAGCCCCATGGTGTAGGCGCCACGGGAGGTGCCCCAGTGCCACGTTGGCTCCCTGCCTCCCCATATATGCTCTTGGACACAGGGCTGTGCCTGTTGTAGCAAAGACTCCCCAGTGGTTGTGGGTGAAGCACCATTCTGCTTGTCCCCAGATACACTTAGTGCAGGGCTGCATCTGCCTAGCTCCCATGGCTAGGCATGGAAGGCTGCCCCTGCAGTGGCAAAGACTTCCAGGGGGGTGCCTTCTGGCATTCCCTCAATAGTCGGTGCCCACGGCTGGTGCCCCACTTCCTCTCCCCTAGTTATGCTACTGTTTGTGCCCCAACCTCTTTCCTGCCTGCTACCATCTCTGTGCAATAGACTCTCCCTCTGAATACTTCCATTGATCAAATAAAATCACAGAAAATGAGGGTTGGAAGGGACCTCAGGAGGTCATCAAGTCCAACCCCCTGCTCAAAGCAGGACCATCCCCAAGCAGATCATTCCAGCTAGGGCTTTGTTGAGCCAGGCCTTAAAAATCTCCAAGGTTGATTCGACCACCGCTCTAGGTAACCCGTTCCAGTGCTTCACCACCCTCCTAGTGAGAGTTTTTCCTAGCATCCAACCTAAACATCCCTTGCTGCAACTTGAGACTGTTGCTCCTTGCTCTGTCATCTGCCATCGCTGAGAACAGTCTAGCTCCAGAATAGCAGAAGCATTATAAATACTGCCAATTTGATTATTTCCCTTTTATTTTTAATGAAGTATTTACACTGCTGCTATCTTGGAATTGGCTGAGATGTAATCATTAATTTTTTGGAAACTGAAAGACTAAATGAGCGGCGATGTTGATATTTAAAGCCTCTCAGAAAAACTTCTTAAACAATTTCTAACCCTAAATTAGGGTAGGCTCTGTGGTTTTAATGAAATCAAATGAGCAATACATTGTAAGAAGCAGTTCAGGACTTTGCGAAGCACAGCTGATCAGGCAGTTGCAGGAGTGCTAAGAGTAGAAACTTATAGAGCCTCAGGACATACTTCAAGGATGTCAGAGGATGCACTTCTATCCTTGTTACTTAAACCGTCACAAATTCATAGATGCTAGGGTCAGAAGGGACCTCAACAGATTGAGTCCAACCCCCTGCCTAGGCAGAAAAGAGTGCTGGGGTCAGATGACCCCAGCCAGATGCCTATCACAAAGTCTGTGTCAAATGTATTAAAAAGAAAAAAGAAATGGAAAAAAACTAAACACACTCCTTGTCCCTGGAGTTGAAAAAACTTTATGCTGAAGACACTTCAGCTGCAGTTTTGAGATTTATTATTTGTCAAGGACACCCCTAATTCTAAACTTTTCAGCATCTCAAAATCCTAATTCTTTTGCTTATACAATTCCAAGCTTAGCTCAGCTGTCACGTAAGCTAACTCTTGAGCTCCACTAAAAGCTAGAAATCATTTAATTCTTAAAACTTTCTTGGGCAACAAAATGATTTTGCTTTTGCTCCAGGGAAACAGAAATAGAGGAGCTCAAGTCTCAGCTGGCACGCATGCGGGAAGACTGGATTGAAGAAGAGTGCCATCGTGTGGAAGCACAGTTGGCTTTGAAGGAGGCAAGAAAAGAGATCAAGCAACTCAAGCAGGTTATTGAGACTATGAAAAATAGCTTAGCTGAGAAGGACAAAGGGATTCAAAAATATTTCATAGATATAAATATCCAAAACAAGAAACTTGAATCCTTGCTTCATAGCATGGAGATGGCTCAGAATGGTTCTTTGAGGGATGAGCAGGGTCTAGAGTACATGTGCGGGTCACCCAGTAAGTCTTTAACAGCATATTCCAAAATGGCAGACAGCCTAGTAATGGAGGACCAAGCCACAGAGGAGATGGCAGACAGTGGAGTGTTGCTCGATGACATGTCCACTGGGACTGATTTATTTGAAGAAATTATGACCACGACTGCACATGAATCTGGTGATCAGGACCGCTACAGCTATGCTGCCAGACCTTCTACCATAAGCCAAAATGCATTTGAAAGTGTTCCTGATGAAGTAGTGTTCTCCCAGGAAGAGGAAAGCGATGACACTGTGGTGATGGAACAGGCCATTCAGACTGATGTGGTACCATACAGCCCAGATATGGAGCAGCTCATTCAAAACATACTTAGATCACAAGACATCAGTCCTGTGAGTCCATCTTCTCCTCTTAAGGACTGGGATGGATTTCCTGCTGCATGTTTCAGTGACTCCAGTCTGGTAGTGGACTTAACTCCAAGCGATCCAAATTCTGCCATCCTTTTGTCTCCCACAGAGTCTTTGTTCTGTAAGGTGGATTATGGAGTTAATGAAAACCATTTCATGAAGGAACTTGATTTTAGAGCCTATCACGATGAGGCATTCAGATATGTCAGTACTGTCCCTCAGGCAGGCATTATGAAGAGGTACTGGAGCACCAGTTTCCTCATAGATCTTTTGGCTGTAGCAGCCCCTGTTGTACCAACTGTAATGTGGGTGTTCAGTACTCAGAGAGGAGGAACAGATCCCATCTACAATATTGGAGCTTTGCTTCGTGGCTGTTGCCTGATGGCACTACACACCCTTCGTCGTACGCCCTTCACTATCAAAACATAAATTTCACTGTCCATTATGGGGTGCCAATTAGTTGGGTTGGTGGATGGAAGAGAATCATAATATACCAGAAGAGATATTGTATGTAAAAGGCAAAGTCTGTCATTTTGCTCTTGCCTCTTTGATTTGCACTATACTTAGTTAAAAACATGTTCATAAAGGTTGTTTGAAAGTGAAGGATGACTAGATGGCATTGAGACTTGTTTCCACTAAGTGTATCACACATGTATTTTACAAAGCATGCTAACGCTTTCCACGTAGTCTGAAGCATCAATTCTTATAAAGAAAAAACCAATCATACTTCCAAGGCAGCTTCTGGCATGTATTGTATTGCTCGTCTTGCATAGCGCTCTCTTAAAATACGTAACTGCCCAAGCATTCCACTGGTCTTGTGTATAAGGGACTGTAACCAAAAATGTGTTGTGTAGGTTGAGAGTCTCGGATCTTGTTACGTGTGATAAACATGGGTGTGGATACACTTTATGAATATTGTTGTTTTAAAGTCTTAAGCAAATTCTTATTGGAACGTGCTAGTCATCAAGCCCTGTGAAATACTGTTTATAATGTATTGTGTATTAACTTATTTTTTTGTTTGTGTTTTATTGGAAATAACCTTTATAATCACAATTACAGTAAAGCATGTTGAAAATATGAATTAGTGTTTTCTTTTAGTGATAGATATTTAAACAAAACTAAACTCAAGGATGAGCTTTCACATGGTAACTCTGGACTCTTATTGCTTAGAAAGCCGTGAACACTTAGATACACCTCCCACAGCAACCACTAACCCAGAGGTGAAAGGCTCTGTAGTTGATGTATTGCATGAGCAGGGACCTGCTTAAATTGCAGTGCAGTGAGACAAAGGGATTTTGCAGCTTGCAGAACTTATTTAACACGCATTTTGCCACTCTCTGCCAAGGGGTGGGACTACTGCAGAGAGGCCCGGGGCGGAGGGATGAGCATGGTTGCACATGTTCCTGCAGTGAGACCAGAAGTCATTTAACATAATTGTTTTCCAGCTTTTTTTCCCCCAATGTAGAATGGGTAGAAAATATTTCCAAATGCCACTTGCTTCAAAGTGTTGTGAAGTCAGACCAATCACTGATCATAAACTGCTTAAGTATTAAATAACTGTGGGAAGAGGAATAACTGGTCAACACATAGGGAATATCCAAAGGTGTCAAATGACTGATCTAAACCAAGAGATGCTTGCATAGAAGTGTTATTGGACTATGATACCTCCCTGCAGAACCACCACTGTGGACACGCACTATGCTCCACTAGTTGGTTTGCATCTTTAATTAAACTCTTCAATAGTTCTCAAGTCATTAATTCTTATTGAGGATTACAGGCGACATTCACTAATGATTTATGTAAATCTAAAGAGTAAATTGGATGCTTATCTTGCTGGGATCCTATGACCCCAGCTGACTTCCTGCCCTTTGGGCAGGGGGCTGGACTCGATGATCTCCCGAGGTCCCTTCCAGCCCTAATGTCTATGAAATCTATGAAAGGAGGCAAGCTGATGTTTATTTAGTCAAAGTCCTGTCAGACAGAAACTAAAGTCCATTTCTTCTCTTATTACAAATCCCAGATGCTTTCTGTGGCACACCATTCCTGTAGCCCCTCCCTGTCCAAACCTGCAGCATGTCATAAGATGCACAGGCAGCTTTGGTGTGTGACAGCAGCCTGGAGAAGGGAACACAGTCACAGATAAGAGTTGAAGGAACCCAAAAGCAGAGCAATAGATCAGGCAGGGGCCACAGGGCAAGGCGCTGAAAGCAGAGCAAGAGTTTGGGCAGGGTAAGGCAATCAGAGTGGCACCCAGGAAAGCCACCTGCCAGAGTTCGGCCCTCACCATCTTATTCCCACCAACTGTCCTGGTATTTGCCTTTACTTTAGATTTAGAGCCCAGTTTGGTTTTTAGAAACAGTCTGAGATATGTAGGAACTGGGGCAAAAGTAGATCACAAAAAAAAAAAAATGTAGGCCTCATGTTCATCAAATCTCAGCTAGCAAGGAGATTCTTAACAAACTGAAACATTTCACCTCAAGGTTGAGAAGCAGCGTGGGGAACTCACGGATGATTTCTTTAAAGTGGGTGGAAGTACCTCTTCAGGAGCCAAGTCAAAGATACTTTTTATCCTTCTTTTACCATCACTAGTGCAATCTGCATGTCCTCTGGGCAGTGGTAAAGTAGAAAGCACCTTAAGAACAATATATTTCCTAGCAGAACAGTCCAACATGTAAATTTGAGATGGGTGCAATGCAAAGCTGAGAGGAAAGCAACAATACTGACTCCAAGCACAGTTACAATTTAGGTACATAAATGTATTAAGCGCAGCTTCGGTTGGTATTTGCATTAGGTTCCATTTTGAGACATGAATACACCTGCCCAGGATACACAGGTAACAGACAGACACATAACTAGACCTTTAACTGAACCCAGTGTGGGCTTACCAGACACCTACCATATAACTCATAATGCAGGAGTTTCCCTTACTGCACCCACCACCCATAACAGCTTCCTTCAGAGATTTTTAACTCTTTCCCCACCTATGAGATAGTAATACAGGGACATTGGTCTACAATTTAAGACAACAAGCCTCTTCTTCCAGACACCAAGATCCCTGCTTGTTTACCTCTGGGACCTGTCTCTTTCAGCTTTCATCTGCACTGGGCAAAACTTCCACCTGCCATTTGCTTCTAATAATGAACTTCTGAATCCTGCTTTTCCTTATTCAAATCATGTCTCCACAATGCCGATGGGAAGGCAAAAAAAACTCACTGTCAATTTGACTCAATAAGAAGAGTTCCTGTTAGTTCTTCAGAATAAAGAAATGGGTCAGAGCCCATTTACAGAACACAGCTCCATGACTACAGGGATGGAAGCCAGGATACAAAATAGTGAGAAGGAAGATTCATATTATCAGAAAGTCAGGGGAGCCAATTATCACTCTCTTGCCCACCCCACCCCCACAGCTGGCCAATGGGACACAGCAAACCCAAAAGAAAGAACATCCTCATGCAATCTTAACCCCCACCCATCATCTTTGCTAAATGCATGATGCAACATCTCTCTCCTTATTTTTGGCAGAGTCTGCAATCAGATCTGCCTCATTGCTTAATTTTTTTAGGCACAGGCTCTCCTTCCTTCCTTTCCCTGTCCCCTAGTATTGGCCCTCCTCAGTATTATTTTTTAGTCAGACAGGCTGAGGCTGTCAAACTTCATCTGATTCCTTTTGCCATGGACCATTTCCCTACGTATGTAAAAAAGCAAAATACTTCCCAATCCAGTTAGCTCATCATTTGGTCCTTCTATTCTAAGTAAGGACCGAACAGCAAAGGCTGGGGCGTAGCAATGTGAGACCAACCCCCAGCCAAGATATTGAAGTGGTGGGGTCATAACATCAAATACCACCTCAAATACCAGTGCATAAGTCAGAACAAAAACTACCACCTTGCTTCTCAGTTACATGGACTTACCCTGTATTCAACAAACTGACAAAGAGGATTGACACGTCCATGGTATTTTACACTGCTTCAGAAGAGCCTGTTGGTTTGGCTTTAAAATGTTATTAAAAAATGATCCACTAGAAGGAAGTAGAGCTCAAACTTTCCCCGCAGGATGGACTAGTACATGGCCTTGGTTGTCTTAAGTGACACTCACAAATCCTTCATGGCATGCAAGAGCCAATTATAATATCAAAAGGAAGAAAAACATGCATTATATTTGAAGCCTCAGTTCCGTGCCACGTCCTGGGTTACAAAAGGTGACTTATGGGCAATGATGCAGGTATGAAGTGATACCTTAATTCACTAAGAAGTTTCACATTAATAAGCAGTTCTAGGAATGTTAAACATAAGGAAGGACAAATACAGTGTTCTTTCTCTCTAATCTCACTCTCAAAGCCAGTCAATTAATCCCCCATTGTTCTGTCAATTAGATGATGAACATGTTTGCTCTCAACTGCTTTATTTACTAGAGTAAGTTCAGGTGCTGCACAGGTTCCAGTCATTTCTGCAGTGGGATAATCAGGTGATTATCCAATGGGATAATCCGTCTGTTCAGAACAAGCTTGGGTTAGGGTAGCCAGTTACAACCTCCCTGTTCTTGTGGCACATCTACCCTGCCTCTAGAAGCAGGCAAGAGCCACCCTCACCCTGATCTAACTGTTGGCAGATGACAAGCCCCAAGGGCAAGCCCTCACCTATCTTGATATTTGAGACCTGTCAATCTACTGTTCAAGGCACCTATCAAGTGTTGGTGCCAGATATAAAATAGATGAGCAAACACAAAGGGGAGAATTACTCAATTTTTAGGCTGAAAAACCCCTCAATTTGTTTCTTAGCCTCTGAGGAGCAGCAGCAGAGGCTGGGTTCACAAATTAGAAGCTGTTATTGTTTTCTTTTTAAAGATCCTCCCTGCCATCAGCACAGCATATTTTTGATCAGTGGGAGTTTGGGCTTTTCGGGATATCGGAAAGGTTGCAGCCAGCCAAAAAGCCCATCAACAGATTGTGCAGGACAGACAAAGAATTGGCAACTGTACATATGCCATGTTTGGTTTATCTTACATGTATCTTTTACAGAGCTCCTTTTCAGAAGAATGTCAGGGTACAATATGGAATGTAAAGTTTCTCCTCTTCCTGCTCGTGAAATTTGGCCACTGCAGGCAGGAATCCAGCAACTTTCTGTAAAGATGAATTACCAACCCCCCCCCCACCCCCAAGAGACTTACTGGGGAAATCTTGGCAAAGCCCTGTTAATATCCCAGTATACTTAACAGTGAATCTGAAACAACACACCAAAGAAAAAGGTAATTAAATTAAAACAATTAATTAAAAACAAATATATTACATAAGCCCATATACTCCTGTAATGGTGGACAGCATCTACTACGAAAACAGTTATTAGAAGCGTACAGGTTGGACTGATACTATTTTGACATCATTCTCAAGACCAGGAACATCACTGCCTACCATGGTTACATGGCATTTCAATCCTGGAACGCAAATAAGGCAAACTTTCATTCCCTTAATTTCCAGCCTTCACTTGACCCCAACCACAGAAATCCCGTTTGCAATTATTCAAAAATTGGATGTGTGGTAATGAATTCAGCAGAAGCATCAATTTTTTCTCCTGAGAGAGGACAGTGACCTGCAGAAAAGACCATATATTTAATTTTTAAAACAGTAATAAAGTGTTGGCATGAATTTTATGAAACAAAGCACAGGGGGAAAAACAGATTCTTTAAAACTGTTTAATTACACGCGTTTCAGGTAAGCATAATAGATGATACAGATTTCCCACCACTGAATTATATACACCCGTTTCTCTTTAAGCTTGAACTGAACTGTTTGTTAAAAGAGTTTGTATCTCCACCATCATACTGTTACCGCAGCAATCAGTGTTCTTGCATAAGGAGGGTGATGGCTAGGGCTATTGCAGGAAACATTGTTCCATCAAGGTATTTGTTGGGTTGATACTTTATTTTAGTTTTAAAGATCCATATACTAACATAGTTCAAGATAATTTATGGGAGAATTCTGGCTTCCAAGATGGCCCAAAGAATGCATTAAAATGAAGCAGTGTGTTGGAGTTCTAGAAATACTTAATATGAATGATGCATGTGTTGTAGGACTGGAATCCCCCTTCTGCTGACACTGTCATCCATTGAACAGCCTGTGTTAGGATAGTTTGACACCAATTTTGTTCTGTTCTTTCTTCATGAGCCTTTGTGCTTCTTTCTCCATTTTCTTCCTTTGTTGTTCTGCTGCCCTCTTTTCCCTTTCTGCAATCTTCTGCTGTCTGCAGTTGGAGAAGAGCACATGGGATTCCCACCATTAGAAAACAGTACAAGATCCTGAGAAAGAATAAAGTCTTTTGCGTTAGCCGACCCGGATTCCATGTTTATTTTAATGGTTTACAGATAGTAGCAGCCTCTTACATGAATGAAGTTTGGAACTTACAGAAAAAATAGGTTTCGACAATTATGAAAATGGTCTGAAATGCTGACTCTGTAACACAACAGTTATTCTCGTGTTCCTAAAACAGCAGAACTTGCCTCTTGTTTGTGTGCGGATTACTTGAAGCTTCAACAGGAAGAGCAGATTTCACATTTTTGCTAAGTGCATTGCTAAGGTCAAACTCATTTGTGTTCAGTATTTTTGGCCATGTCCTATGAATGTTTTTCACGCAGTGAAATCAAGTCAACTAATGGCAAGGTAAAATCCTCAGGAAAATGAAACTGTGGTTTTTGCACAGGGTAAGAGGCAGGTTATGAAACAGGCTTCCTACTGCTTGTAGCTCACCCTGCTAATGTGTGTGAAACCTGCCAGCTGTTTCATCTCCCCTAGGATTTTGCTGTGAATTAGCAAACATGACTTAAAAATATCTTCCCTCGTCCCAAGTGAGGACAAAGGGTATTTATCTTATCTGTTGGTATCACCATATAAGAATCCAGCAATTGCTGTGCTTTACATGTTAGCTGCATAATACTTTAACTTCTTAAACCTTTTAAAAACCAGTGCAATTTCTGCCAAGAAATACTAGTCATAGCCTCAACCCAAAAGGACTACTGCAGTCAGTAGTAAGGCTCTCACTGATTTTGCTGGTCTTCTAGTCCAATATGAATGTGTTATTAAATAAAGTTAGAGATTTCCATGACAGGTAGGAAGAATGATCCAGGAGATGGTTAGAGATATTTAAAAGTGCAGTGCAGAAGGCCAGATCATTTTTTTATATGTAATTTTGTGTCATTTAAAGATAAAACACACGTATGTCTCTACCATGAGCAGGGCCAAGATTTGGAATGGGGGTGAGGGAGGAAGCACATGCCACTAGCACTACCCTTCAAAACCATTTGTGTGGGGGGTGGGGGTTAAGGCACGGCTGGATCTCCTGGGCCAGTGGGGGAAGCGAGGGGGGGAGGGGTGTCAAGGCACGGCTGGATCTCCTGGGCCAGTGGGGGACACGAGGCAGAGCAGGAAGCAGGGTCTTGACCATGACCACTGCGCTGTTGCTCTCCCCAGTTGAGCCCAGCACTCACTCATATTTCCTGCAAGGCCAGGTCAGCAGGGTATAGTGGCAGATAGGTTCCTTCTTCCTCCATCTGGTCCCTGGGGGGCTTGTGTGTCCTGTGCTGGCCCAGGGGTAGGAAGTGGCTGCATGGGGTACTGGCTCAACAGGTAACAGAAGCAACAGCAGGAGGCAGGCTCTTCTTTCTGCCCCTGCCAGCCCTCTTCCACATTTCCACCCAACAGCTGAGAGGAGGGGCAGGAAAAAGAAACCTGTCTGCTCTTGCCACTGATCCAGCTGAACTCAGCACCCTGCCTAGCTGCTGCCTGTAGCTCCTGACTGGAGAGTGGCAGAAGCAGCCCTGGGGCTCCCCCCACTCCAGGTCAGCTTGCTACAGTAGCAGCAGCAAGTCAGTTCACCCTTCCTGTGCTTGTTCCCTGTCTGGTCCCATGCGTGTCCCCCTTGCCCAGGGGCTCCAGCAGTATCTTGATGGTCTGACTTCAGTAGCTGTATTGCCTGATATGGCTTGGGCTCCCTGCACTCAAGCTGCTAGTGCTGTTGTGTGGGGGTGGGCTCCAGCTGCTGTGGCTGGGGCACAGGATTCTTGTACCCTGCTTGCAGAACCCTCCTACCCCCAGCCCATACAGGAGCTCTGGGCCTCTTAGGCTGGTGCCCCCTCCAAACTTGGGTTTCCCCAAGTTCATGCCCCATTTACCACCCCCGTTTCACTAGCATTCCCCAACAGGAACCCCTGCCTATGTCCATGCCCCAGTAACTGGCATGCAGGGAGCCCAAGATGTGTTAGAGGTAATGCTGCAACCACAGCTGTCATGTGGTCTGAGCAATATTCCACTGCAACTGTCATCCCAACCTTGCTTTTTCCAGAGTGGAAATAGCTCTTTGCAAGCCTGTGCTGAGTCAGAGAGAGACAGGGAAGTTGTTCTAGTTCCCTCACAGCCACCACCCATCACTGTGCTATAAGGAGCCGAACGCCTCCTTTCTACACCAGCAGGAGGAAGCAAATGGGGGTGTGGCTGCGCCATTGCATCCCCTGCGGATCTACCCCGATACCTATTGAAATCTCCTATGGTAGTGTCTCTTGAATGCATTGTTATACTATAGCCATCACCGTCTCAAGATTTCAGGTCACCCATAATCCATGGATAGAATTACAGTTAATTAAAACAGTTATAAGAAAAGTGAAGCTACATAAGAATTTGTCCGAAACAGATTCCCCAACAAAAACCACCAGAGACTTAGAGACCAAAGAATTCATCCTGCTAAAAAGTTCCCTCTCTTTTTTTCCAGCAAGTCTTGTTGCCTTTTCTACTCCCCAGTGCAAAAGCTGGAGAGTCTTTTCTTCTGATACCATCCCCAAGCAAACTGATTCTCCTGTGCCTCCCTTCCCTACCCTTTCACTAATCAGTCAAGCTCTCACACATTGCCTAAAATACTTTCAAACTCCAGCTGGTGATGCAACAACTAGTGTTAGAATCTGTCCTGCTTCCCCAAACAAGGAACTTCTATTCCCTTCCTCCCACTCCCTCAAATGTGTATATTAAACATCTTAATCATCTAAGGACTAATCTAATCTATCTTTTGAAATTCTATCTGTGTCCTTAAATCTAAAAGGAAAAATAAGACAATACCTAATTGTTTCTGATAAATGGGGTTGTGATTTGAATATTACAAGGCTACTGCACATATGGCGCTAGCTTGACAAAAATATAAAATTGACAGAAATATTTATGGAACATCCATGGTTGTATAAAACCTTGCCATTTTAAATTTGTGTGTAGTAGTCTACAAGTTTTGTTATTAAAAAAGAAACGAGATAGAAAGTATTTATACAGGCCAGTTTGATTCTCTACCTTTTACTGAATTACATAGAATTTGTAGTCAGCCATTTGTGTACACAACAAAAGTGTAGCTTAATAGTCCAGATTTCCAGGATATTTGGGGCCCAATTCTGCTAAGTGCTACGCAGGTAGCTTCTTAGTGACGACAGTGGTCAAACCATTACTCATTTAAAACAAGGTTTAAACACTAGAAACTGATCTAAAATAATATACAAGTACTGAGAACTCAAATTTTGGTTACTTTGTACAAGAACATCACTGCTCAGTCCATCTCTAATTTCAACAGTACAGAAGTACAGCAGTTGGGGGCAAAAATTTAAGAAAAAGGAAAAAGCACAGATTCTCCAATGCAGTCTTTTCCTGCTGATGCTCTCAATACCCAGCCTGTCATTACTTAAGACACTCCAAGGACCTGCTCAGCATCACCACTCTCATTGCCATGAGAACACAAATACGTGTAGTTCATGAGAAAAAGACAAGATAGAATTTGTTCATTTTATTTTTTCCCCAAGAGTAAAAGCTGAGTGGCACAAGGGCAATGACTGCCACCAAGGAGTGACAAATCAAAGCCATCTTCTGTAGCTCTGCATTTGATAAGCAGTAAAACACAGTAAAGTAAAGAAGTGACTGCAATCCTAGATCAAAATATGCTGAACATTTGAGGCATGGATTTTTAGGGCATTATTTTTATTTCACCAACTATGTAGCTTCAAAAAGACATTAGAAGACAGAGACCCAAAGAAGAATGAATGCCTTGCATTTGAAAGCTGACCTAACTCTGCGTATATATTGCCATAAGAAATTCTTGCCTCTCGCACAGTTTCTGGATCATCACGGCTACAACCAGGGTGGATAAAAATTAACAATAAAAAAAATGACAAAGATCAGACTTTTATTTAAATCTGATGTTTTTATTTAATCGTATTTATCTTTTTGTTAAGATGCTTTTTTAAAAACAAAAAACCTATATAAAGATAGTTTTAATTTATGGTATGTTAAAGCTCAAAGATAACATCATGGAATAGGGTTTATAATGTTAAAGCATCTCTGTGATGCTTAGATTCAGTTCTCAAACTGAGAATGCGTCTCCAGAGGACAATTAGGCTTTGTCACTGCTCCACATAACTATAACTCTGGAAAAATCTTTTTTTTTCTCCTTATTCTGCCTTCCCAAAAAACAGGATGTATTTCTTATTTGGAGTTCTGTGGTATATAATAAAATAAGGTTTCAGAGCATAACAAAGAGGATAAGGATAGAAATTCTTCTTCAGAGTGCCCTACGCTTGCAAGATTGTCCAAGTCTCTGCCAACCACGTTAGTCCAATAAAAGATATCACCCCCAAAAATCCTTGCCTCTCACATCACAGCTACAACATCACTCCAGTGTAACCAATAGGATAAAATGTCAAGGAAAACCAGAGATATTCATTTGAACTTTTGCCCTAGGACCCTGGGCACAAATGCCCAAACCTTTTGTGGGTCTCAGCCCACTCAACCCAGCCATCTACCCTCAGCCCACATAAGAAAGGTTTTGTTTTGCAACCTGCAAATTTCCACAAACCTCGCAAGCTGAAAGGCAGACAGACTACCATGCATTTCACAGTAGCAGCCTAACAGTGTTTGCCAGTGACTTGGGCAGGGGAAAGGGAAAGAGCTGAGAGAGAAAATAGCACATTTATAAACAGCTTAAATGCACAAAGAATGGGGTTTCAAAAAACACAGAGCTAAATACACAGCATTACCAGAAAGTAACAGCAGCCCCGAGATTGAAGAGTTAGAACCACCAGCATCAGATCATATACATATATACATACATACATGCATACATTTTAAAACTGAAAACTGTGCAGAAAATTCTCATTTGCAGTAAAACTTCTAAGAAGCTTATTGCACCCTCTGCTGGCTATCCAAGACATTTTTATTGTAGATACACAATCAAAAAAAGCAGGCATGTCTGATAAAAAGGAGATTTCAAAGGCAGTCACAAATAACATCTCCTGTGATGTGAGAAATGCATCAACAGCAGGTCCAATGGCCAATGTTCATATGGTCTTGATATAACAGTATATCACTTCTTGCTGCCAGTTTGAACATAACTGGTCAATACCCAGACTTCTGAATATAGACAATGATATGGGGGGGGGGGGAAATCAAGGTAATATAAAATTGGAGAAGTTCAGCTTATGAAAGAACCAGTTTTTTGGGGTTTTTTTGTTTTTTACAGTTATTCTGCTCTCTTGCAAGTGACCATGTTGGGGCAGAGGGTAAAAACACCCACAATGAAGGACAGTAAAAATAACTTTAGGCCACTTGACCCTCTTCTTCCACTACCCACATCCTTAATATCACTGTAAGTAGGGTAACCATAAGTCCTAGGAAAACTGGGACAGTCCTGGCTTCTCTAGTTTGGGCCCCACTGGCTGACACTACTGCTGCTACGTGGGAGGGAGGTGGGTGAACTGTAGCAGATCACCTTTTCCTTGAGAAAAGTTCCAGTGCCACATGCTTTGGAACAAAAAGACAAACTTGAAATTTAGGCAGAGGATCTGCTTTGCAATCCCTTTGAAAATGCACCTAGATTTGGCCTGTGAAAACCTCTGCAAAACAAAACAAAATCCCACATAGCTGCTGTCCAGACATACCCACACAGTACAGACTTTGGTTTTAGTGATTAAAAACTCAGACTCCATCACTGACAAGCATGAATTTGAGTACTTGACATTGCAACCTTAATCATGCTTTTAACATGGTTCCTCTGTGCAAGATACCTGCATCTAGAGTGAGGAATCCTTCTGCAACTGTTATAGCCCATAGAGAAATATGTTAAATCTGCAAAAGATGTAGGTAGTTGCAGCTTAATATTTTTTAGTGAAAAGATACAGGAGTATGCATCATCTTCCCCCTCAGTTTTCCCTTCTGCCCTCAAATGGGCAATATATTATCTGCTATGTCATGCATCAGTCACAGATATCATCTTACAGGCACATTGATTTTCCTAAAAGGGGTCATGGACACTTCAAGAACATAGGCGGACATGTAGACTATACTGACAAAACTTGGAGTTTAGACCATATGGCTCATAGATATTTCACGAGAGCAGAGGCCATTAACAAGACACCTCAGAGAAAGGCAGGGCCTGAGAAATTACTAGTTCAATACTGAAGTCAAGAAGTCAAGAATGATATAATTTTAAGTTATTTTAATTGTACTTGAGTGGACCCTCTAAATAAAAAATGACCAACAAAACAATCTTGGTTTTATATGCTCAAATTTAGAAGCGTGCCAGTGTTTCCAGACTTGGCCTCAAGCTAAATTAAGTTCCAAAATAGGTGAATAAAACAGCTTCAACTACTTGAGTTGCCACAGAGTAAGAATATAAATAAGCTTTATCCTGACTCAATTAGGAACAAATTAAATATTTTTCACACAGGGTTACAGCAAAATGAAGCTGAGTTCATAGTAGCATTTTTTTCAGTAAGCCTAAAAAAATTTTAAAAAAAGATTAATTTTCTAAAGATTTTCATATTAGAAATAAAGCATTTTACTAAAAGCTCTATTTTCCTGTAGTGTCAAAATATGATGCCTCTTTGCTTGGTTTCTGCAGAAAGTTTAAGTAGGTAAACAGACTACTGCTGGAAGTTTGGGTGATTAATATATTCAAGGGTTCACTGGTACAAACTGAAACACAACTTTTTTATATTGTATTTAAAAAAACCAGCCTAATTCTAGTATCTCTCACTAAACAGATCCTATACTTACTGTCATATAAAAGAGTCCTTTTCTTATGAGAGAATCATTGTTAAAATGAAATAGGTGTGATGCTCCTTTTACAAAAAGCAATCTTCTGCCAGTGAAGAAGCAAAAATGAGAATGCTCCTCTTATTCAATGCAAGACAACAGTGAAAACTTAATTATTACTTTCTTCCTCCGTTACTCTTTCTTTCCTTAAAGCAAACTTATGAAACAGCAAAAGCAACCTTAAAATACTGACAAAATTCCTCAGTTTATAATTGTGGATAATCAGAAAATCTAAGAAGTTGCCTGTTAACATAAAAATGTTTTAATAGTGATAATAACTTTGATAAACTGCATATGCTCAACATTTCATAGATTTCTAGAGTTGGAAGGGACCTGGTAGATCATTGGGTCTGACCACCTGCTCCAGGCAGGAAAGAGTGCTGGGGTCAGGTAACCCTAACCAGATGCCTACTCTTGAACACCTCCAGGGTAAGGGAAAGCACCACCTCCTTTGGAAGCCCATTCCATATTTTGGCAACTCTCACCGTAAAAAATTTCTTCTTTATGTCCAATCTAAATCTGTTCTCCTTTAGTTTGTGGCCATTATTCCTGGTAACCCCAAGGGGTGCCCTGGTAAACAGAGTGTCCCCTATTCCCTGCTGTGCCCCACAATGAGTTTGCAGGCATCCACAAGGTTGCCTCTCAGCCTTCTTTTGCGAAGGCTGAAGAGATTCAGATCCCACAGTCTGTCTTCATGAGGTTTTACCTGCAGGCCCTCAACCATATGAGTAGCCCTCCTCTGAACCCTCTCAAGGTTATCCACATTCCTCTTGAAGTGCAGCACCCAAAACTGGACGCTACTCCATCCGCGGCCTCACCAATGCTGCATAGAAGGGAATTATCACTTCCCTAGAACTACCTGTGATACTCCTGCTGATGCAAGAAAGAGTGCGCGGTTAGCCTTACTATTACCTTGTCACACTGGCAACTCATGTTCATTTTTGTGTCAACCAGGACTCTGAGATCTTTTTCCACTGTTGTGGTGCTCAGAATGGTACCCCCCCCCGTCTATAGTTTAGTGTCGTCTGCGAATGTGGACAAGGTGTTTTTAACACCTTTGTCCAAATCGCCAATGAAGATATTAAACAGTACTGGTCCAAGGAGAGAGCCTTGGGGCACTGCCACTGTCCTTTCTGGCAAAGTGTTACTCAGCATTTCACATTATAAAAAACACCATAAAAAAAAAATTGGTCTAAGTTACAGATGACTGTTACTGTTCCCCAGCTTTGACTAACTGCATAGCCATAATAATGTATTAAGCCAGGGGTTGTCAACCGGGGGTACACATACTCCCAGGGATACTTGAGAAGGCCCTAGGAGTACACACAGGTGGGCAAGGATAGAGCACCGTCTGGCCGCCGGGGGTACACTAGTCCAAAAAGATTGAAAACCCCTACATTAAGCTGTATTTTTACATTTCATATGTCTTACAGTACAGCATCTTAATTGCTATGCTAAGCCAGTATGGTAAGTATTTTCCACATACTGAATTATGGGAGGGGAAAAAAATTCCAAATTCAATACTAGTATTGTACAAAAAAAGTTGGCTTAACCCTTTGTGCATGTCCTTAAACAAGAGATTATAGAACAGATAGTATGCTTGCCTCAACAGTATAAAAATCTATACAGAATAGCTTTTCTGCAGTACTATACACTGACACCCTTTCAAGAAGTTTCCATTAGTTTAGGATATTTATGTTATTCTGTAAAATTCTGATATAGGTAAAGAATAAATCTTAGGAGTAAAGTGCCTCAGCAACAGACAAACTGACAGTGTTTTAGACTGCAATTGTTGTTTCTAGACTCTAGCTGTTTTCATAATTTCCCCACTTATGTACACAACTTAAATTTAGTTGTCATACTGTCCTATACCAAGCATACTTCATTTTCATTTGATCCAAGATGTAAAGCAATTCATGTTAATGCTCCAAATTCTTGGCACACATGACTAATGTCTTAATAGTAAGAACTCATTGCATATAACACTATATTCAAGGAGCTATTGCCCTGAATTATTTACAAGACAATTTACACAAAGTATACGTTTATACAAATGGAGGAGGGAGGGGGGAATGAAAGTCCTTTTTATAACCATATGTTGCAAATCATTTTACATTGTACACTTGGCTAAAATGGTGTTGTCCCTAAAACATTGCTCAGTTACCTCCTGAGCCGGGTCAGGTACAAAATATTTCAAGTTACCTAAGAACTTCTTCTGCCTGCCAGGCAGCATCTTCCCCTTCTTCCCAGGCATTAGAGTTTTCCTGCCAGGTCTCCAAATCTCCCAATTCAGGCTGAAACAAACCATGGAAGAAAAATACTGTATTTACTACAACCTTAATAATAAGATAATCCCCCAGTAATCAGATTCTATAGATGGCAAATGTATAAATTCTTTATAATTTTCCAGGTATAGAAGCTAATTATTGGAGGTTTGCCTTGAATTTAACCCCCTTCCCACTCTACAAGCAGGGAAAACAAATCTGGGGGTTTCAGGCAGGCCTTTTCTTTCTGCTTCCCCCCAACTTTTTCCCCTGACAGTCCTTTCCCCCTCCCCTTACTGTCAGACCTGAAGTGAGGAGCAAATCTGAAAACAATAAGCTTGAAATTAAACATAGCTTTAGCAATTTTCATATAGTACTTATAGACTTAGTTTATCCAGAAGTTATGTATTTTACCTTTTTTTTTTTTTTTGGTTGCTGCAAGTTTTTAGCACAGGTGTTTCATAAACACAATTTTGAGCCTTTTTTGGGGCAATCAGTATAAACTATTTTTTTTTAATATATTTTGTTTCAAAGGCCAAATCAGTTTCAGATTCAATTGGACAAAGCCCAATACTCAAGTTCCAAAATTCAACTGAGGAGAGCTTAGGTGTCAAGTCTGTGTGGCTTTACCATCAGGCAATCATCCTCCCTCCCAGCCCCATCAGTCTGGGGCTTCAGATATTCCCCAAATCCTGGCAGGTATCCTATGTGCTAGCCCCAGGCTTGGACGCCTTGGGGTTCAGATGCCCCCAGTCTTGTTTGATCTTAGCCAAAAGTCTGAGATCAGGATATCTTGTATTTACTCAATTCTAAGATGAGTTCCCTCTCCCATATTCAACATGGGGAAAACCAAGCCTCAACTTAGAATCGAGTATCATACTGCTTCACCTGGCTCAGCTGAGACAACAGTAACAGTGCACAAATTCCTCCTTCTCTGGAAGCAGATGCTGGAAGGAGGAATCTGTATGCTGCTGATGCTACCCCCACCACCTGCTGCTTCCCCACTGCCTGCCCCCAATACCTAGATTCTAAACTTAGAAAATTATAACAAATTTATAATTTTCCATGTCTATGATTTAATGGGGGGGGGGAGATGGAAGGGGGTGGCATCATATTAAATTCAGAGTAATCTTGGATACAGATAGATACACTAATTAAGACACCTCAATCAACAAGTCTGCAAGAGAACTGAACACATGCAGAACTTGGATAGTCATGTTATATATCCCTTGAGAGAACTTTAGTAGTTGAGACTGGGATGGTACTCCTGCCTTTAGCGTTGTACAGTACAGATGATGCTGTAACTGTTTAAAATAAATTTTTACCTGGCAAGAATCTATAGACCATAGTAGTTTTTAAATTTAATTACCAGGATAAAAAGCAGCAGACTTCAAATTAGAATAAACTTTAAAGTCTTATAAATATTCTAATTTTAAGTACAGACAACTTAAAGTGCAACTAGTAGCTTTAGAGGGTTTGCAAAATCCAATTAACCCTAACTAAACATTGCAAATTAGGCAAGCATCATCATACGTTATATGTATAGCCCACAAGGTCTTGTACTGCACACATTTCCTCTGTAGTTAAGGAAAACATTTCCCTTCGTGTGTGCTGAATCATATATTTGGATGTACATGCAGCTTCATGGACTGGTCACTACAAATGCAGGTCATTCCTCTGTTCCTTCACTGAAGGCTTAACATGTAATATCCAGAAACATTAGAGCCAATTGGTTTGAGAGATAGGTGAATACCCAGGGTGTCTCTCATCCTTGCTAGCTTGCAGTGCATTCCTTTCTCATTTCTTTTTTTCATTAGCTAAAAATGAAATGTCATCTCATTTTCAAATGTCATGTTAGTGACATGAGTGATTCACCTAAGTCCTCAATTTAAATTCAGCAACACTTGCTCAAACAGCTCTAATGCTTTTTCAGCAATTCCATTCTAGAAAGAATTTGCCTTCTACCAATAAGCAGCACGTATCTGACAAATAAAGGATCACCATACTTACAGACTGATTAATAAAAGGAGTATCTTGGGTAGCTGCTAATCTACTAGAAAATCCTGTACTTCCATCTGGGACCCCAAAATTTAAGGGTTCTCGTTTTTTAATAACTATCTGAAAAACAGCAAAAAACAGGAAGGGAAAAGTCACACATTTTTATACCACTGAGAGATAAGCACAAGATTAGGACATTTACTTCAGTACTTCAAAACCCTACATCTCTAAGATATAGCAACATGACACAATGCAGTGCTGTACAAAGGAGGTAATAGAGCTAGCTCAGGCACTATTAGTTTTACTGAGAAGCTGAACATATTTGCCTGGCCAGAGTCAGGCAATGGTGATTCTGCTCCCTGATCTGGCTTAGATACCTTTGCACAGTACTACCTCTTGCCAAGCTTTAAAACACAAAAATGTCAAAATGTTTGCTTACCAGCTAGTAATACCACTACATAGGCTAGATATAGTAGCTGCTTCTCTCTTTCAAAAGCAGGATCAAGCAATGTACCATGGTGACTAAGTTCACCATGTATCCCTTTAGCAATTTGGCCACACAGAACTTAAAAGTACAAAATCTCAAGCAGTGATCAACGGGTCAGTTTTGCAATAACCACCTGTGTTTGTCAGCTGGGATTCAATCCAGGGTGGGGAAATAAGCACCAGACAACAAGTCCCCATAACAGCAAGCAATTATTTTAGCATAAATGCTGGAGGTCTATGCTTTTGCCGTGAAATTCCCAGGTTCAACTTATTTTGTTTTGCTTTGAGTTTTATTTGGGGGGGAGGAAAGGAGGAGGGAGGGGAAGAGCTATTCTTAGTTAATAACTCCTTAGGGAGAAGGGTTAAAATCTCAAATTTTACCCTCACGGTTTTCTCTCTGTCAGGGATGGGCAATTATTTAGGCTGGGAGGACACCTAGGGAGTTTTGGAGAGCTGTGTGGGCTGGGTCAACATTCCCCTCCCCTCCTCTCCTCTTCCCAGGACTGCAACAGCTCACCAATACTTCTTATGCAGTAGATTACTAGACCACTTTGGGGGCATTGGATGGAGTGAGTAGGAAGGGGTCTCCATGGAGATTGGCCCAGGACTCCCATGGGTAGGGAGTGCTCAGCTGGGTGGAGGGGACGGGGACGAGCAGGGCTAGGATTGCAGGGCAGTGACAGTGTGGTGCTGGGGCCCAAGGCTGAGCTGCACAGCTCTCTGCTGTCACCCCCACGTGATCCCACCCTGCACCCAGATACCGCTCCTTGCCCACCTGTGGCCCCATCCCATACACCCAGGCTGCCCACAGGAGTCCTGGACTGATCTCCATGGATACCCTTGCCTGATCTGTCCCGCACGCCCAGCAGTGGGTGCGGGGCAGACAGGCCAGGGTACCAGGGCAGCAGGGCCAGGTCCAGCAGTGGTGGTGACACTGTCAGCAGCAGCCAGAAGGAGCTGCCGCCACTGGGGCTGCCAGGAAGCAGAGTTCAGCTGCTGTGCTGTCCCAGCCCTGCTACGTGTCCGGGGCAACAGGAACAGCCACACACACCACAGCCTGGGCTGCACCCAGCACCTGGGATGGACGGGGCCAAAAATACGCCACAGGCCTGATAAAATCCTTTGGTTGGTTAGATCCAGCCGGCAGGCCATATTTTGTCCGCCACTGCTCTATGGGCCTGGTGACCGTCTATAAACTCACTAGGGAGGGTGCAGAAGGGTTTGGGAGAGACCTTGTTTCCCCTAGCGCCCCCTGGCATAACAAGGAATAACGGCCACAAGTTGCTGGAGAGTAGGTTTAGATTAAACATCCATAAGAACTACTTCACTGTCAGGGTGGCTAGGATCTGGAACCAACTTCCAAGGGAAGTGGTGCTGGCTCCTACCCTGGGGGTCTTTAAGAGGAGGCTTGATGCCTACCTGGCTGGAGTCATCTGAGCTCAGTTTTTCTCCTGCCCAGGCAGGGGGTCGGACGTGAAGATGTACAAGGTCCCTTCTGACCCTACTTCTATGATTCTATGTCCTTGCTGTTTCTTTATCCTGAAACTAAGTATAGTATTTAACAACTACACTCACTTGGGTCATTCCATATTTGTAAATACCACAACCACAAACTAGTTTGAGGACACAAAGATAAAGAAGAGAGATTTCTCATTAGTAATTATTTCTGAATCCCTAGTTACATATAGGATCCAGAGACCTATGAGAGAAGAGATAGACAGGCTAGTCCAGATCCAAAGATATTGATTCCATCACCAAATAAAGTATCTGACAATGGAGGCTGCTGCATACGAAGCCTTATGCCTCTGAACCAGTCATTCTCCAAGGGTATCACAAATGTACATTTAGAGTAGTTTCAAAAGAGGAACTGCTGACAAGGAGTATGAAGCAGGTGTTACAGTCCAGCAAGTATGTGGACAAGCTAGGCACAATATAGATGAAGCAGTGTCAACACTTGTATCACTCCCAGCTTGTCCACCTATAACTGTTAAAGCGTAACACCAGCTGCACAGTTTAGAGCAAGAGCTTTTTCATCCCCTTTTGGACAAATGTTCATTTGGAACTATTTCGTCCTGCCCTACTTTTTGCCTGACTTTGGTTTAATATTGCCTACCACCCTCTGATTACCAAATAAAGAGAACTAAGAGCAAAAGGAGTGCTTTTAATGGTTCTTTGAGAAGATGAAACAGAGGAAACTTACCAAGGTATGGTGAACTTCCCATATGCTACTGAAAGCAAACTGAAACAAAAGTACTTTGAGAGCCAATGTGAGCATTAAGTGCAGCTCCATGCAGTTAATCCACTGAAACATCTTCCTTAGCCAAAGAGACTGAAGAGGAACTAGTCATATGAAGAGGAACTAGTCATATGGGCTATTATGGTAACAAAGATAGACTGTACCACCTGGTTCTATCCTACGAATAAATTTAAGTGCTTTTCACCCTCAAGGAGGGTTAATAAAGGTTTTAATTTAACTCAAGCAAACTAGTTTCAAGAGCACAGCTCCTCCTTTTCTGCTTTGTAATTACACTAAGCACTGGAAAAAGGCTCTCTCCCTATTGCAGTTAGTTTTGCAAAAGGAATCAAAATTTCTACAGCCCCCTATAATTTTCATTCACACTTTACTAGCTTCCCCTGCTACGTAGGAAGAACCACCTCCTTCTGCTTTGTCTCCTTCCTGCTTTCTCTCAGAGTGGTTTAGTTTGAAACAGCAAGGAGCTGGATGGAGTCTGCCTGCTCTTCCTTGAAATACCAAGACTAGGGTCTTCCAGCCAGTCACTGAGACCCAAGGAAGCTGGGCTTTTTCCCCAAGTGAATCAGAGTAGTATAAACTGGTCTCTCTTGCACCAGGGCTTGTTTCTCCAGACGGGGGGGAAGATGCATATGAAGCTTGGTATGCTCAGCCTCCCAAACTGACCACTGATTAGCAGCAAATCTGGGAGTTAATTCCTTTTTATCTTCAAAAAATTGTCACTACCTTCTCTGTTTAAACTATGCTTTAAAAAGAGCTACTCAGGAAAGTGGCCTTTCTTTGGAAACATTCTTGAAAAACGACTATTTAGGAAAGATAGTAACTATAATAAAACAGAGTTTGATTCCTGAAGCGGAATTGTTAGAATGAGTTTTTAATAACAAAAATTTATTTTGTTTCATTTCCTTTTAATTAAAAATATTAATTTGCAGAGGTTATATTATGACTTTTTTTAAAGGAAAAGCAGACATGCATTTATAAATAAAGCTGAAACAAAGCTTGACCGTCTCTCTGTACAAAGTGGTATGTGACAGAGAAGAAAGAGATGCCATCTCTCATATACTATCAAGCTAATATTTTATATTTAAAAAGAACTCTGAAGATTTATGTGCCAGTGTTTAAATATGTAAACTAATTTATTATTCTGCAATCCTTTTCACCACAACATATGCAATTTTTCTTTAAAAACAAGAAAGTTCCTGTGTGCTTTGTTAAAATCAAAGTAGGGCTGAAAGGCACCTTAGAAGGACATTTACTTTGACACCTTCTGGCTACAGGCAGGATCACTCCTAGACAAGGGTTGCCCAACCTGTTCTTAAAAATCTGAGAAGCAACTCTCATACACAGCTACAAAGCATAATTCCCCAAAACAGCAAACATTTTTTTTTAATCAAGGTGTTGAAAAAGTTCAATAAAGCAAGATTCCCTGGATTTCTGGTGCAAGTGTAAGCAAAATGGACTGCATACAAAAGTTGGCTTTTTACAGAATTATCAGTACGCATCCATACCCACTTAAGATATTCTAACTAGCCTTTTTTAAACTTTATTCCAAAGAAACTTATACCTGGCTTTCCCTACTGTTTTCTCACCAAGCAATACCTTATCTTCTTTGCACCTATGTTTTTATAGAACACACCCTGCCTGTGCTCTCTTCCCGTGTCCACTAACACCCCAAAATAAGTCAATAAGGCTGCCTTAAAATAGCCCCAAGAGTGCTCCAAGCACTGCTCTTGGGCACTGTGTTTTAGACATGCTTACTGACACATGTTCAGGGATGCCATAGAGTGACTACATTGCCTTAAATTTCAGCAGGCGGTACATGCAGAGGAGCAGTGCATACTTCGCAGCAGCATTCCTGGCGGCTAATTTAGAAAACAGGGTCAATGTAGACATGCCGCTAGGGGTTACTATGCTGGTAGCAGCCATTCTGGTAGCAAAATAGTAGTTTAAACAAAAGAGTATTACTAAGAACCTAAACTGAGCAAACCTTTAACTCTGCCTGAAAAGGACAGAGGGAATGAATTCACATAGAAAAAATGTGATGTATTTTTCCTAGCTGGCTTTTAGCCTATGCTACCAGGTGGCAGTATATGAGCAAGTGAAGCAATCTGATTCTCATGGAAAGACCATGTCTTGCTTCCTTTAGATCACACCGACTGATGCAAAATCTGTTGCATAATGAAGGTCTGCATTGTTTTACTAGAACTAGTAAACTTGTTGTTTCTCTCCACCTTGAATAGTGGAGAAAAGCCTCTTTTACCCCTGCTATTTGTTTTGTAAGAACTTACAAAAGCTCCACTGAAGCATCGAAAGCAACATCAGCTCATCTTCCTCCCTTCTCTTGTGGCTGAAGGAGACGTGATACAATCCAAATGACCAGAACTAGATTTTCTCCTTGGTTGTGTCTTGACAGACAAGAGACCAAGGGATAGCTGCTCATTTGTCCTGTGATGATGACACCCAGAACATGGAAAGCTTTGTCCTTAATACAATAAGTTGATTTATTCTGTGGCAGTCTTCCCAGAATACCCTCCTCTCATTCAGCTTTTATTCTAGTTAAAAAACAAACGACTATACACACAGAATTTGTATAGTCCTATATTCTAAGTAATATACTCCTATTGCAACAATGTTTGCATATTTGCATACAAAAGAGTATTTATGAAATAGACTAAAGTAGACAGTGATAGTGCAGCCCTTTTCTCCTTTATATGATACACAATTAATTTCTGATACTGAGAAATAGTACTTCCCCCCATACACAAGTCTCAGGATACAGAAATAAATAAGGATGCTGAAGTAATTGCTTTAACTTAGAAAAACGGGGAAGGTACACACCTGGATTTTTTGACAAGAACAAGATTAGCACATTTTCCTAATTGTCCTCAGTGCCACATGCGGAAAGAGAACAAAACAGATAAGGGGAGGCATGACAGAAACACATTAGTTGGCTAAAAAAAAAAAATCAGACATCAGAAGCAGGGCTGGTGATTTTTGCATGAAAACCCTTACTTACTTTTAAATCACTGTTACGGGTGGTTAATATACGAGGCAAATCTCACACATACATTTGTATGCCTGAAACCTACTTTCTGCGCTTTCCTTATAGTGGGCATCATGTCTTTAAAATAGTCAGGCTCCATTTGTTCCAAAGCATTCTGTTGCATGGCTACATTTCCATTGCCACCTTCAATCTTCACACTAGTAGGTGCATCTTCATCCCATGAAGTCCAGTCTTCTACTTCTGACTAAATACAATTGAATAGGGGTTTATCATTAGATTTGCAAGTGGAAGATCATCACATTTATTGTTATTTTGTTAATGGGATTGGCAGAATGTATTTACTCAAAGTCACCCAACCCTTTAAAGCTTTTACCTTAGGAACAGATGAATAATCCACTGTAGTTGGCAACGTTATTTGGTCTCCACTTAACTTTCGTCCCCTTCCAGACCTGAAAGAGAAATGCAGGATTCCTCCAAGCTCTGAAAACATGAACACTACATTAAAAAGAAAGTTGAGGGCCAATCAAGATACTGAAAAGAAAGAATGTGATGAGAATTATAGCCAAATCACTAATGAATTGTAATAAACAACCCCAACATTTACTTATTTATCAAACGACAGACAGAACTAAAAAGGGGACCCAGGAAATGCATACTGTGCATTAAAAACTACTCTGTTTTGTTTACAAGAAAGGCTGTTAGAAAGTTTTAAAATCTTGATATGCTTTTCATCATTTCTTTTCTTTGCACATTTTGCTTTTTCTGTTTGGACAATGATAATTAGCTTCAGTTTTGTTTATTGTCAATTTCATTTTGAAATTCTTACTGCTTTAATATTTAAGTTGCAAACACCATAGTGTTCTGTTTGTTCCATCAGGTACTTCTTTAAAGTTCACTGAAAATTAGGGGTATACTGATAAAGATTTTCTTGACTGATACTGATAGGCAATTATGAACCAGGCATATCGGCTGATACCAATCTGGTAACTGATTTACAGGAATGCAGCCGGGCAGCTTGGAGAGCAGCTCCCTGCAAGTAAGTCTGTGGAGGGGAAGGAGTATGGTGGGGAGGGAGATCAAGGCCCCCATGGTGAGGGAGGGAGGAGGGCAGGGGGCACTGCCCAGCCAGGGCAGTGAATCTGACCTGAGGCTGGGGTGAGGAGCCACAGGTGCCTCATCCAGGGTATCAGTGGCCCGGCGCTTAAAAATGGCAGTGGGGGTGCTTGAATTAAAACCTCATTTGTCCAGCTTTAGTTCAAGCAGCCCTGCTGCCATTTTTAAGTGCAGGGACACTTAACTGGAGCAGAGCTGAGCTGCTCACTGCAGGCTCGGGGCTCTCCACCCTGCTACCTTTGCCCCAGGGACCCCGTGATACATGGGCATTCCCTACCTGCTTAGGGGACAACTCGCTGCCCCAATAGCAGCCAGGTGGGCATAGGATACATGGCCAGCAGAGGGCTCCCAAGGGAAAGGCACCAGGACAAAGACCCCTGAGCCTGTAGCTCACATCTGCCCTGTGCACAAATATGGGGGCACATGCTCCACCATGCCAGCCCCCACGCCCCATGGATGAGCTGCCTTTGGCTTCATCCGACTTCCTGCCCCAGGTCCCATTCACCACCTTGGCTGGGTAGTGCCCCCAACCCCCACCCCTCCCTCACCATGGAGGCCTTGATTTGCCCCCGCTGTGCCCCTTCCCTCCCCCACATCCTTTCTCCTCCACAAACTTGCCTGCAGGCTGCTGTTCTCCATGCTGCCTGGCTTCATTCCTGGTGCTCATGCATGTGGCACCCAGGGGACCTCACCAGAAGGCATATTATATTTATCAGTTAACGTTATCGGTTATGCCGGCCAAAAAAGGCAAATTGCCAGTAATGTTAATTTTCCTTTTATTGGTGCCGATCCAACATGGCACTGATATATTGGTATAACTCTACTGAAAATATTTCTGTTACTTTTAGCTTGAAAAAAAGCAAACCTTATTATGATAAGTTAGATCAAAATATACACTTGTACTGAGATTCCTTTTAATGATTCTTAAAGATTACTTGAATTTTTTGGGACTGAAGTTTGCACAATATTCACAGCTTCTCTTCACTATAGGCCACTATTTTCTTAGTAAGCGTTAACATTTCCCTGTACGTACAGATAAAATTTTGAGACAAAAGGAGCTAGTAGTTTACAGAAACATAGTAGGAAACTAAACATATTTTAATTCCAATTCTGGATTCCAGAGTACATCACCAAGTATCGAGTAATGAGACCAATCAACATTAGGCTTCCTACAATATGATGCAACCACTGCTGCAATTCTATCAATGGAAGATGTGGTTTAGACAAAACCCTAAGTTTTATTTTCATTTACTATAACTAACTCAGTGGCAAAAAGCATTCATCATAATGTATATTAAAGACTGTGGGGTAAGAAGTAGAAAATTAAAGGATTACCGAAAACTTGATTTAGTTATCTATTCAGCCATTTATCCATTAAAAATATTCAAGCTGGCAGTATCCCTTTAAGTATAACCATTAACAGAGCACGGAAAAAGTCTGAACTCTCTCAAACATTATAGCTAAAGTGAACAAGCTAATTTATGAAACATACGCAAGGATCTATATGATTTACAAATAAAGCATCTCCTTCAAAGCTTTACCCTCTTCTAGAAAAACAACATTATGGCTTTGCTAACCGATTCCCAGTTTAATACACACCAAGTATCACTGCAAACTAATTTAAACACATATAAGTCTGTGCAAGTGCATCTGCTGCAGTCCTGCCCATGTGCACTAGATTCCTGCAACTCTTCCTACAAGCCCATTTCCTGAGGTATTTCAGACTGAACTCCAAATCTTAGACTACACTACAGCACTACATTTGAACAGGCATTAATTTTGCAGGGGTGAAACATTTTGAGAAATTTCCACCACTAGAAATCTTTCCAGGAAAGAAAGCAGTACAGGTGTTCAGTCTAAAGCAGCTCCTCTTCCCCTGTTCTCTGTGTCTTTCCAGACCAAAGCAATGCCAACCTATGGAAAGTATGTGGAGTAGTGACTGCTCCAGTCCCTTCCCAGACTGGGGATTTACCCTGCTGCTCCAGTTCCCTGCATACTCCCCAGACCACGGGCACCCAGTTACCTTGAAAAGCAGACGGGTCTACAAGGAGCCTTCTCTGCTCCCATTTGTTGGGAACAAAGGGCAAACACGCTATCTGCTCCTCAAGGGGACTGGAGAGGGGAGGGATTAAGGCACAAGAGCCTCTTCCCTGTTGACTCCTCCCAAGACTGGGAGAAGGCACACAGCAATTACTCCACATGCCCTCCCCAGACTACGGTGACCCCACAGTCTGGGGAAGGCACTGGAAGGATTATCCCACTGCTCAACTCCCGCAATCCTCTGGAGTTGAGTGGGGAAGGCTACAGTTGTTCTTTACTGTGGGAGGAACTCTCCCACACAAAGGAGCTTCCACATTGAAAGAGGAAGATGTTTCTCCCACACTTTTTCTTTATTCTCCTACAGGTATTTTTCCTGCAAGAGAACCTTAATGAATTCCTGTACACTGTGGTTTAATCGGGGGAGCAGTAACTGTCCTGGTAGACAGTCTCTCTCTGCTGAGCAGATAACAAGGAACAAGAGCACTTCAAACATATGCTTTTACCAACTTCTAAACTGACAAACTCTGAACTTTATAGATGCATGCATTCTGTTTAAATTGTGTTAACATTTCTGTAGACATTAATAGTTTAAGGATGTGGAGATTTTCTTAATACCCACACTGGTCATCTCTGAAACTAATTCTAGGATGACAATATTTTGGGGAAATGGTACAAGTGGCTAATCAGACACTTCATATAATTATACTTTGCTAATACACATGCGCGCGCACATGAGAAAGTGCAGTATTTATGCAAAAAGTCCCTTAATCTCAACAATGCTATTTGAGGATCCATTCCTGCAAGGTAATGGAAGAGGTCTCTGCAGAGGTGTAGGGGTCCACCCAGATTTCTCTTTGCAGAATCAAGGCCTTTCAGTTTAAACCATTTTCACTGGAACTTGTACAAGTAGTTGCTCCCTACCATTCACAGCAGATGGGTGCCTATGACATGGGAAAATCCAGTAGCTTTCACATTCTTTGGGAAAAGAACCCAACCCAATGGTGAAGATCAGTGTGCATGAACTGACAGAGAAAGCAACAGACGTTTCACCTGTGATAGAGATTTCAAAAAAGCCTAATACAGTTAAGGCTGCAAACAGACATCTCTCAATAGCAAATAGTAGAAATGCTACTTTTTGTTAAATTAAGGCTTGGAACATTAGGAAATTAGGACCAAGGCTGGGATAAGAGTAAATAATTTCCATACGTTCTGATATTTAGGTGGTTTGAATCAGCAGTACCACTTTTAGTTCTACCATTTTTTAAAATAATTGATGGGCATCCTATGGTTTTAAAGTAGCCAGATATCTATTTACAGTCTTCAACAACTTATATAGACATTATAGACTTCGGACTCCCACCTACAAAACACATACATATATCTGACTTTCAGCTATGAAAAAGAAAATCACTGAAATGAAAAGGAAAATATTGGTAAATAACATTAAAGTATGTTGTTTCAGTATCAGGGTGTTGAAAACAAAACTTCTGTCTGAAAGTAGAGCATCCTACTGCTGTTATAATTAACATTCAATATTATAAACAGAAATAAATTAAAGATGATATTTTCCTTTATTTTTTCCAATGCAGTATCCGAAATTTATTTCAATAATTTCATTATATTTCACTTACAAAAGTCCTAGCTGTGGGATACTTTCAAACCAACTCGTAGAACTACTTACCTCCTTTTTAAAAACTGACTAGATTTTAAGTTGAATGAAAGCTTTATGCTGGAAATTTCCTTACTTCAAATTGCATATATTATTTTCTTCTAAACGTTTTTTAAATTACAGCTTATTTTCCTATACAAATTAAGCCGCATATAATCTGGATACGAAAGTTGTGACTCAATGCAACTGACCTTGATTTAAAAACTAGAAGGAAGGAAATTTTTTTATTAAAATAATCAAATTTTATTTTGATTTGCATTCATGCTATCAGTGATTTTCCATAAAATGTTGGTTTTCATTAGTTGATAATCATTAAAACTACTAAACAACTAAAAGTATCAAGTTAAGCAGAAAGGCTACTAGGAAGAAACACTACTCTCCACACATTTACTAAAGCAGTTGTATATAGTTGTATAAAGTATTTACTTTGTGTTAAAATAGAAACAACACTTCCTTTTTAACTTGTGGTTTGGAATAAGTTTAATGGAAATGCAATTAAAAGGCATAACACAGAAACATTGATTTTATATATAATAAAGACAAAGCTGCCTTAATTTGGTGGATGAGTAATGAAATAAACATTTTAACTAAAATGTTCTGCATATGAAACTAACCAGTTTAATAAATCAAAATATTATCAATAGCCAATTAACTGAACTCATTGCTTTTGGTCCCCAGGTCCTTCAGAATTTTAGAACTCATCCTCACAACTTGTGATTAATCATGGATTGGAAGAGAAAAAAAATGGGAAAGCTGGTTTAACTCCCAATGAATTTCTCTCTTTAAATCTATCCTGGATGTCATAGGCATTCTTTTACTGAATGCTATTCAATCCTGCACTCAATGAAAAGACAAAGAAATGCTAACTGTGCGTGGTGTGAAAACATTTCCCAAATCAGTTTTAAATTTGCACTAAAACAATTCATTGGAATGCTTCCCTCTTCTTGTACGATTGTGGGGGGGATGGAGGAGGGAGATAAAATAATTTCCAATTTATCTTCTCTACACCATTTCTTGTCTTCACATCTTTATCTCGTCCTCTGATAGCAATCATTGGGATAGCTATTCCAGTGCAACAGAAGAACAGGAAGCACCACAGAAGACTGGCCTGCCTAGAGAACAATCTCTTTGCTGAGTTGCAACTTAAAAAGAAATACACAAGTGGAACCTTGGTCTGGTCAAAATACTGAGGAAGAATGTAAGAATACTAAACAGGCATGCAGGAAGAAAATCAGAAAGACCAAGTCACAATTTGAGATGAAACAGCCAAGGTACCTAAAGGGCTTCTACAAGCATCCCATAAGAGAAAGACAATAGAAAGTATGGGTCCCTTACTAAATGCAGAGGGCAACCAAGTTACAAATGATGAAGAAATGGCTAGTTTCAAGAAGGCTAGCAGGTGACATGTACAGCTGGCAACAACAACAGGGAAGAAGAGAAACTGCCTAGATTAGAACAGGTTAGGAATTGGTTAGAGAAGCTAGATGTTTTCAAGTTAGCAGGGCTGGGTGGGATACACCATAGAGTACAGGTTTCCCTTGCCAACAATGGTTTTGGGTATCCATGGTTTTGCTCTCCCAACCCTGCCGGAGGGGGCCCCCAGCTGCCAGGGCTATGGACCCAGGTCCGCAGCCCCCTGCCCCCGCTCCCTGCTGCAGGCTTGGGCAACGCAGCTCCCTGCCACCGCAAGCACTCCTAGGGGGCAGGGGGGGCCTGCACCCCCCAGATCTGTATGCAGGGCACGTGCAGGCCCCCATGTTGCTTCACTCCTCTGCCACCTGGCAGGCACAACCTGGTGCAGCTAGGGACAATGGGGCCGCATGGGGATCTCGCCGCTGCCCTGGCGATGTGTCCCCTGCACCTGCCACTGCTTTGAGGGGTGCAGCCCTGTGCTGCTGCCCTCGCTGCAGCCCCACGCGCAGGAGGTGTGTTGCCAAGGCAGCGCAGGGCAAGCAGTGGTGGGCGAGGAGATCCCTGAACGGCTCTTCTGCTCCCTGATGCACCGGGGTGGGAAGCAAGCCGCCTGGGAACAGTGGAGAGAAACTACTTTATTTACCCTATTAAAGGTAAATAAAAATGATTTTTATACACTGTATATTCCTTTATTATTCATATTCAAGTCCTTAACCCCATTTTTCCCATAAGCCTTCTGTCTTACCAACCACAGTTTTCCCAATCATGGGAACTTTCAGGAACCTAACCCCCATGGTTAGCGAGGGACACCTGTAATGTATATTTGCAAGTCCTTTCGTCTCAGAGTCACTGGCTATCCTCTGAGGAATTATGGAAGTCAAGTGAGATCCCAACTCATTGGAAAAAGGCAAATATAGAAGATCCAAGGAATCACTAACCTAGAATACATGGTGCAGGTCCTCGTGGAATTTATTGTGAAGCAAGGAGGAGAAAAGAACAAGGCGAAAGGAACTGCCAGCATGGATTCACCAAGAACAAGTAATGCCTGACCAACCTGATTTCCCTCCCTTCGTTGACAAAGTGGACACGGTCATAAGTTCTATGGATGCGGCAGAGGAAGAGATGGGGAGTAAAGCAATGTATGTGATATATTTTTATCAAAGTTTTTGACTCTGGTCTGCTATGTAATTCTTGCTAGTAAGCTATGGAAGTGGAAATGAAATGAAAGTACTGTAAGCTGGATACGTAACTAGTTGGATAATGATGCTCAACAAGTTATCACTGTCTGAATGACTAGTGGGAAGGAGCTATTCAGTGGGGCTCTCCAGATGTCTATCCTACATCCAGTACTATTTTCTTATAACACCAAGTTACATGGAGTTGCATATACTGTGAAATGCAGGGCTATGATCCAGAATGACCTGGATAGACTGAAAAATGTTCCCACCCCTGCCCCAACAAAAAAATATCAGCTAAGATTTGAGAAGGACAAGTGCAAAATCATACAGCTGGAAAGCAATAATTGCAGGTACAAATACAGACTGGGTCATGACTGACTAGCCTGCAGTACTGCAGGGAAGGACATGGGGCACTGGTTCTCAACCTTTTTACACCCAAGGCACCCCACTGAAAATACCAGGTTCTATTTTTCACTCATTTTTTGACTACAGAAAAACAACAGAGTAACTTTTCTGTTCCAAAGAACTCAGAAAGAACACAACAGGTCAGAATGTTTTTAATACTATGGATTCCCATTTGAAATCTCAGGAGTTATTTTGTGAATCAAGTTTGCACGCCTAACAGTGCTGTCATTGTATGGCACCCTAAAGTACTTTGAAAGGATCTCTATATACCATAGGTTGCCCTGGCATCCTGGTTGAGAAACACCAACCTGAGAGTCACAGTGGATTGTAAACTGAATGGCCCAAAAGTGTAACCTTGTTGCAAAATGAAAAGCAAAAAGACAGCATTTTGAGTTTTATTAACAGAATAAAATTCTCTTGCAAATCAAGAGAAACGATTCTTCTGCTCTATTCAAACATAAGTAAGATCTCATCTGGAATACTGTATCTAGTTTTTGGGCCATACTTCAAAAAGGATGTGGAGAGATGGAGAAAACTCCAGCAGAGAGCAACAAAAATGCTTATTAAAGGGCTGGGAAGCAAAACCTATGAGGAAAGGCTGAAGAACAAGGATTACATAGTCTGGAGAAGAGAAGACAGAGGGGGAATTTGATAACAATCTTCTGACACCTGAAGAGTGATTATAAAGAGGATGGAGATGAATTTCTCTGTGGCTGTAGGCAGAGCCAACTCTAGGGCTGTTGGGGGCTGGCATATCAGCCTGTGCAGGGGGGGCGGGGAGTTTGGCACCGAGCAGCCAGAGCGCGAAGCAGGTGGCACGCAGTAGGCATGTGGTGTGGTGCTCTCAGCATGTGCCAATGGCACTGTGTGCAGGGCCTGTACAGCACGGTCTGTGGGGCCCCCTCAAAGTTTGGGACCCAAGGCAGTTGCCTCAATTTGCCCCCACAAGGAACGGCTCTGGCTGTAGGGGACATGACTATGAGTAATAGCCCCAAGATGCAGCGGAGGACATTTAGGCTGGAAATTAGGAAGACCTTTCTGACTATGACAGCGGTCATGTATTAGAATTAGCTTTCTAGGTAAATTGTGGAACCTCTGTCTTTGGAAATTTTCTAGAGCAAATTAGACTCTTGGCTGGGATGGTTTAATCAGGAATGATCCTACCTTGAATAGGGGGCTGGACTTCATGAGCTCTGTTCCAGCCTTACTTTCCTATAACTAGTGGGAATTCATTTCTTGTTTTAACAGGTTGAGCGTTCTCTCTCCAATTCAAATGAACTTTTTCCATTCTTCTAGTAATTTTTTTAGACTCTGAACCTACTTTTTCTCTCCTTTTCAGTGAGGTTAGTTGGATATTCCTAATGAAGGTTTACTTACTAGGTATTTTCAGTTTTATTTTTCATCCCACTGTTGGGGAGTAGCTCCAAAACTTCTTATGCTTAGAGTTATTTTATTCTAAGCAGATGTCCTTCACTAAGCTGTTTGCAATAACACACACACAAGCCTACATGGCACAAAATCACCAATATACACCAATATTTAAGTTTCTACATGAAGATTTTTGTAATTACACTGCACAAAGAAAAAGCCTATAAAGAATTTTAATTTCTAATTAAAGATGTAGAGTCATCTTCTATGAGTTGCACATTCATCCCCAGGATTTCAAGTGTTTCAGAAGTAGAAAGCCCCTTCAAGGTTAAGGCTGAATTGTGCCCTTTTTGACAACTAATAGGAGGAGGGGCACAATTAGGTCACACAATGGAAAGCTGGGGACTGACAAATGTGGAGTTGCTATTGTAATTTAAAAAACCAAGATCTGATAAGAGAAACACTTTACTTCTAGGTTTTTAAAGACTAACTTCTCAGGAGATAAATACGAGACCAGACTTTCACATGTTTTTCAGGGACTTCCTTGACAAAAGAAGTTAAAGATAGCTATAAGAGCTGCTACTCTGTTGTAAACTATACTGTGTACCACTGCAGAACCCATGAATTGTTTAAATTACACTGTTATATCATTTTGAATACCGAATGAATACAAAGATTAAAGATGAGCTTAGTAACTAAGATCTGCATAGGCTTTGGTCCATAATTATATAAAGCAAGAACTTTGCAAGAAGCAGGAAAGATAAGAATAAAAGCAACCTGAATTAAAAAAGAAGAGAATACAGTCATAATAAATGAAATATGTCATTTACCTGCATATTAGCCTCTTAATGAAGGAAAGCACTGTCGCTAGGCAGGTACAAATTTTAAAGAGACGGAACTGCGTGATGGCCATAGTGAGAAACTCTTCCTGAGGGGGGGAATAAAAACAGTTTTAAACACAGCTCAAACATACAGAACATCTTTACACAAATTTCAGATTCAGTTACGTTTTCACCTACATGTAAAGAAAGTGTAAGTAAATGAAGGTACAACAATAGTATAAAAAGTGGAAAAGGAGACCCAACGTAATGATATACACATAATATACGTTACTGATCATCCATTACTGACACAAGTCTACATAAATATTAAAAGGCAAACAAAAACAAAAGAACGCTATATCAAGTAAGAGTGAATATGTGAAGGCAAGAGGACTTTATATAGCTCATTTATTTCTGATATTCTTATCAGTAATGAAGTAACAGTGACGAAGCTGCAAACAGAGTTCTAAACAGTAAAGACTATAAATTTGCTTAGATGTACAGAGATTTGCTCAAAAAGGACTTGACTCATATTGAACAATTACCAGACAGGTAAAATAAACCACTAGTTGTTCTAAATGCCCATGGAAGTTAACAGGAATTGTTCAATTCAGATGACAATGTTACTTTAATGTATTGAAAGGATGGCCCCATTAGCTCCATTTACATTAAGACATGGATAACATTTCACCCTCATAAGCATGATCACTGAGATTTCTATTGTGCACATGATCAAATCATGTGTTAACTAAAGCTGTAGACAGACATTACATTTGTAATGCTTCAAATACCTCTGTAGCACCACAGAAGTCAAGGGAACAGATGTACATATCCATGTAGCACTGCAGAAACATTCCTGTTTGAAATGGGAACTTATCTATGGTGCTATATTTTGAGGCACCACGTTAAGTTGCATGTAGTGCTACTGTGCTCTAGTCTCCCCCAGCCCCTCGAAGGGGAGGAGGGAGGGAATGTCACTGGCTCCATGACAGCCTGGCAGAGACCAGAGCTTCAACCCAAGCTAGGACTAGGGGCTGCAGCTCTGCTCAGTGGTGAGCTGTACAAGTCTGGGGTGGGCAATTATTTCGGGCAGAGGGCCACTTACTGAGTTTTGGCAAGCCATCGAGGGCCGCCTGACAGGCAGCCAGGGGTAGATAAATATTAACTTTCTAAACTTTTGGGGGGCCTGTCAGACGGACAACGTGACCTGGCAGGCTGCATGTGGTCCACAGGAAGCATTTTGCCCACCCCTGTGTTAGATAGTGTGCAGCTAGGCTGGTCTTAGGAGACCAGCAGGTCTTCTTGCTAGGGCAGTGGTGCTGTCATGGTGGTGGCAACAGCAGACACTGGTACCTATCAATCACTATCAGCGATTCCAGTGAATCACTGAACATTGATAGGCTCTCCTGGGGAGAGGGAGGGAAGAGCAAAGGAGCAACCTGTGGCTGGAGAGCATGCCTTTGTCCCAACTTTGTAGCTCTCCAGCCAAGGGGCTGCAAATGTATGTATGCTCTTCATAAAGCTGTATTTTGCAGTATTACAAATGAACATTTGTTCAAAACTAAATTACATGGTAAGTGGGCCAAATACCAAATAAACACCAAAGACGTTTTGAGACAGAAACATACTTGCTCTAAATGTATTCCTCAAACAGAAAATAGTGCACAAATTTGTCCACAATAAAAAAAGTTTACAATTCTGTGCAACAGTAATAGAGTCTCTGATCTACTAACCACTTAGGCCAAAACTTTCTAAAAGCAGGGAGCTCACTGAATATTTACTACATAGTAGAGATGTAAATATTGTTTTAAAAATGTTTCATTTAACCTCCTCGAATTATATTGGTTAACTGATGATGCAGCAGATCAGACACAGCTGCTGCTGGGAGCTCCTCCCTGGCCCTTTGATTGGAGTGGGAGGGGGCAGTTGCAGATCCAGCACTTGAAGCCCTGTGCTGGGAGAGAGGAAGCACCTGTGAACCAGCAAGTAATGGCTTAACTGACAAGTTGTTAGGTTGTGTGCTGTTTTCCTTTTTAACCTCATACGTTATGGGTACCAGTCCCTCTTGCCCCTCCCCCCCTACCCTTGCTCCTCCCTCACTCCTGCTCCTTCTGCCTGCCTAACTTCTGATTCCTGCTAGGGCACTGAAGGGCTTCCCTTTTCCCCCTCACCTTCCCTGCTGGACTGTGCCTGCAAAGCTAAATGATAACCGGCAAACTAATTGGTTATCACTGAGCTTATCGGCTAAATGAATAATTGTTTAGCCTTTGGCATCCCTACTCTGTAGTTAAGGAGCAGAACAGCCCTGCTACACCACTCATGGATCTGTCCCTGGCCATACAGACTGGATCTTTAATCTCTAACTGATGCCCCCTATAACAGTTTCACTTCATTATTATTTTCATCTTGCTCTGCTATATTTAAAATCTCTGTACAGTCTCCCTTACTTCTGAGGGAAACTCTTATGTTTCTCCCCACACTTTGAGCCTCTTAAACATGGCTTCCTTGACCAATAAGTCCCCCCATTCCCTGAGCATCATTGTAGTTATTTGCAATAGAGTGTCAATCATCTGATTTGTAGGAAAGGGCTTCAGAAAAGTTCCAGCCTCCTTGGACACTAATGTAAGAAAGCAATAGTGCCTTTGATTTCAAGAAATCCCAAGTCTCTGAGGCTAGAAATAGATGTTGCCAAGTAAAGCAGATCAGTTGTGCCATGATGTGTCATGGTACAGCTGATCTGCTTCACTGGGCAAAATGCACATTGCCTCTTGTCCCACTTTTGAAGGTGCAGAAAAAGGAGCAGTGTGATCTTGCTGCTTTCCCCACTTGAGCAGATCTAGGATACGGGTCTGGCTGAGCAGGTAGTGCCAGTGAGGTAACAAATGTCTGTTATAAAGCAGCAGTCTTGTGCCTTTCATGTGGTGCAACAAAGGGTATTGACATCTATTTGCTCAGCATTTGTGCTGTCATAAAAAGAGACTACAAATCACATCCATTTCCACCCTGAATTTCTCCATCCAACTTATTTTGTTAGCTAGCTCCTATCAAAGCTGGTCCTTTTGAAATTGAGTAAGCTGGATTTTTTGTTTTCCCTTCCATTTACGTTTAGGTCTTTTAATATTTATGGTCTCTCTTCTGCAGCAGTCCTAACGGTTCAAATCTAAATCTGTCTGGAATTCTGAAGGTGATTTTGCATGAAGCAAAAAAAGCAACTGTTTTTGTTATGTTGAGTTCCTCTGTCCCCCCCGTAAAATTTGTAACTGATCTCTCATTTCCTACTTGTCAAAGACAGTTTGCTCCTAAATGAATGAATTTAATGAAGGCTAAAGTCAAGGCCACATTTAAATAAATGATTGTGATGCCAAGAATGTCTTATTTCCAGAATTTAATCCTATATTCCACTCATCTATTCCAATAGACAAAGTTCGACAAAAAAAGAAGCATTCAACCTTCAAATCCAAATAAATTAGTTTTCTGCAGTTTAAGATGAGCATAAATGCATGACATCACTGCCCTGCAATCCTTGGCAAAGTTTTAGTATGTTAAATTAGAAAAAGCTTTTTAAATATTGGTCTAGCCAACTGTTTGTTGCCTACTGCTCCTATCAGTTTTAAGCATACAGAATATAAAGTTAGATCTGTATCATGAATATACTTTAAATCTACCCCTCAAAGGACAGAAGATGCAATATGCCACACTCATATCCTGGAAAGATGCAAAAAAGGGAAGCTTTTGCTAGACACAAGGATGGTTCCCCTCTGCAGCATTTTTAGTTCTCCTCATGATCTGTACCTATACAGAACAACCCTCTGCTAGGGGTATTCAGGGTAAAAGCATTCAGGACTACTTAAAGCAGTGTCATAGCTTAGGTACTAATACACGTTGGAATTTTCATTTTGAAATCAGTGAAGTATGCCACTGACAATGATTGCAATACATTTTGTGTAAAAATAAACAAAAACTGGGCATAAAATGCACTATGTGGCCTCTATAGTTAGATGAAAAAAATGTTTTTGGTATATTCTTAAACTAGTCAGCCTCCCCTTACTGCTGGTGGACAGCGGGAATCTACAGAAGCCAGGAGTCATAAATTAAATTAAGGAAATAGGCATATTGCTGAGGGGATGATCTGGAAAGTATAACTTGCTAAAACACAGGCATTGCAGCATGCACAAATACACAAACAAATGCTTCCAAAATACTACAGTTTTGAGACAGAAGAGGGTGTGAAGGAAAAAGGTTCTTTAATAGTGGCCTACAAAACTTAGATTGCTGTGTGTCAATTAAATAGTTGAAAGCATCACCAACAACAGCTGTGTTCTACAAGCTCTCAAACATTTACAAATAATCCTTTGGGAAGTTTATTTTCTAAACAAGCCAAAACGAAACTTCTTTGGACAAAGAGGTTTTGCACTTTTTTCTCTCTGTCTCCCCACTTCAGTGATTCAAGATATTCATTTTGATTTTAAACCTACATATAGTCTCTGTTTCAAAACACACAAGTATAGTTATACCTCCAACAGTTTTTGCTGTAAATAAATAAAATTAACATTGTTGGTAAGAAAAAAAAAAAATCTCCAAAGGTTTAAAGAGAGTGAAGAACAGTTTAAATTCAATTATGTGTTGCAATAAGCAAGACTGTTTTGCATTAGTCCAAAGAGAAGAGTCTAAACTGAAAGTGAAAGTAAGATGTTTTATAAAATGGGAATCAAGAACTATGTATTTTGAGACTCTTTGGATTTAGCACTTGTCCTTATTGAAGCTCATCTGACTGATCGTGGACTACCGTATCTGGTTCATTTTGGATCCTAGCCCTACCATCCACAATATCTGCAACTCCACCCAACTTGATGTCACCTTTGTGTGAATTAGCTAAACGTGCACTCAATCCCACAGTCCAATTCATTAATGAAGATGCTAAACAATACCAAACCCCGACGGACCCCTGGGGAACTGCACTTGATACCTTCTTCCAATTAGACATGGAACCATTAATGACTACTCATTAAGTATGATCAGCAGCCAGTTAAGTATCCATCTGACAATACTTTCCCGTAGTCTGTATTCCCTTAGCTTGTTAATGAGAACGTCATGGGAAACAGTATTGCAAGCTTGGGAAAGTCAAGGTTTACCACATCTATTTTTCCACTCCCATCTACAGAGCCTGTTCACTTTGTCATAGAAAGGAAGGAAATCAGGTTGGTCAGGCAAGACTTGCTCTTGATGTTCCTGGTCACCTTGCTCTCCCCACTACAGATTCCTTGAGGACCTGCTCCATAATCTTTCCAGCTATGGAAGTCAGGTTGCCTGGTCTATAGTTCCCCCAATCCTCCTCCTTCCCTTTCATAAAGACAGGTGCTATATTTGCCCTTTTCCAGTCATCCAGGACCTCACCCAACCTCTATGAGTTCTCTTTATTTGTGGACAGTTACTTCCTCCTAACTTCTCCCATTTCAAAAACTCATTGTCCATGTGCAGAGGCTAAAATTGGCTTTTATGTATTATATTTGTACATCATTCTTCCCAAAAAAGACCTGGGACTTTAAAAGCTTGAAATAAAGAGAAAAAATGTAAAATAGAATAAAACATTACAATAAGACAGAATAAAAAAAACCAACCCTTGAACTCATACTACTTGGCCCTGCTACTCCCTGCCTCTATTTTACAGAGCATGTCCCCCTCTATGCCCAACCCAACCACTCTTCCCAACCCATAATCATTACCTCCATAAAAGACAAATCTCTCCCCAGCCCTATCCACTGCCACTTCTCTGCCTCATGTCAAGAGGGTACACCCCCACCTCCTACTATTCCACCCAAGTTCATACCTACCTTTCATAGAACATCCACAGCCCCCTCAAAAACCCACTGATCCTTCTCTTTCCCCCAAGGACACATTATTCAATTAGAAGAATTATAACAACAAAACTCCCCTTTCCCAGCGTCTGTCCCCTCTAAAGGGCAACTCCAAAGGCATCCTGGCATTTCACCCTTTGGCAACCCCTGCCCCAGGTCAGCCACAAACCTTACAATGCAGGGGCAGGCAATTACGTGGAAGGCTGCTTACCAAGTTTTGGCAAGGCATTGAGGGCTGCATGAGTAGCCCCACTCCTTGACAGGTGCCCCACCCCCAGGTCGCCATCTTGTGACCGAAAGTCCCACCCCCTAACCCCTGATCTCTGCTGCCAGAAGTCCCTTCGAAGTACTCCTTTCAGCAAGGGGTTTTGCCATAGTTTCATAGTTTCATAGTAGCTAGAGTCGGAAGGGACCTAGGTAGATCATCTAGTCCGACCCCCTGCCTTGGCAGGAAAGAGCACCGGGGTCAGATGACCCCGGCAAGGTGCTCATCTAACTTCCTTTTAAAAATCCCCAGGCTAGGAGCCTGCACCACTTCCCCTGGAAGCTGGTTCCAGGCCCTAGCCGCCCTGACTGTGAAGTAGCGCCTCCTAATATCTAATCTAAACTTACCCTCCGCCAGCTTGTGACCGTTATTCCTGGTCACTCCTGGCAGCGCACGGGGGAACAGGGACTCCCCCAATACCTGCTGATCCCCCCTGACCAGTTTGTAGCAGGCCACAAGGTCCCCCCTTAACCTTCTCTTGTGGAGGCTAAACAGGTTCAGGTCCCGTAGCCTCTCCTCATAAGGCCTGCCCTGCTGACCCTTGATCATACGAGTGGCCCTCCTCTGAACTCTTTCCATATCGTCCACGTCCCTCTTGAAGTGTGGCGCCCAGAACTGGACGCAGTACTCCAGCTGCGGCCTGACCAGTGCCGCATAGAGGGGGAGGATCACCTCCCTGGACCTGCTCGAGATGCATCTGTGGATGCATGACAGGGTACGGTTGGCCTTCTTGACTGCCTCCCCACACTGCCGGCCCATGTTCATCGTGGAGTCAATGACGACTCCAAGATCCTTTTCCGTCTCCGTGCTGGCAAGAGGGGAGTTCCCCAACCTGTAAGTGTGGTGCCGGTTCTTCCTCCCCATGTGCAACACCTTGCACTTATCAGTGTTAAACCCCATCCTATTCTCATCCGCCCACCCTTGCAACCTGTCAAGGTCAGCTTGTAGCCTATTGCACCCTTCTAGTGCACCCACATCCCCCCACATCTTAGTGTCATCAGCAAACTTGAACAGGGTGCTTTCTACCCCGTCATCCAAGTCACTGATGAAGATGTTGAACAGTGCGGGCCCGAGGACCGAGCCCTGCGGAACCCCACTGCCCACGTCCTTCCAGGTCGAGAAGAACCCATCCACTACCACCCTCTGGGTGCGGCCCTCCAACCAGTTGGCGATCCATTTGACCGTGTGGGCATCGACACCACAGTCTCCCAGCTTTTTGATGAGGACAGGGTGAGAGACAGTGTCGAAAGCCTTCCGGAAGTCCAGAAAGACTACATCCACAGCAACCCCTGCGTCTAATGATTTGGTGACCTGATCGTAAAAGGCCACCAGGTTGGTCTGACAAGACCTGCCACTGATGAACCCATGTTGGTTGCCCCTGAGCATGCATTCCCCCGCAAGGCCCTCCTGGATGTGTGCCAGGGTAATTTTTTCAAAGAGCTTACCTGGGATTGAGGTAAGACTAACTGGCCTGTAATTTCCCGGGTCCTCTTTTTTTCCCTTTTTGAAGATAGGGACCACATTGGCCCTCTTCCAGTCCTCCGGCACCTCGCCAGAGCACCCTTCTAATCCAAGTGGCTACGCAGCGCTGAGCAGTGTTCCAACCTCCTCCAGGCGGCACCTGCAATATTCTAATACCTTAATAGTCTTTTGTTTTATTTTTTTTACCGATCCATTCTCACTCCCATTCTTGAATAGCTGAATGATCCTAAAGCTATACAGCAGGGGTGACGCGTAGGGGGTGCACACACACCCTCAGAGCATGGCAGTACACCCCCTACAAAAAGGTGCTACTGACACTGCTGGCAGTGCATGCGGGTTGGTCACTGCTCACTACCAGCAGTATCTGCAGGCGATCCACAATCCCTGCTGGCTGCTGCTGCCAGCAGCACCTGCAGGTGGTCACCAACCCCTGGTCAGCACTTGCCACCTGTCTCCCGCCCCCTTACCCCCAACAGTGCTGGTGGTGTCTGCAGGAGCTCTGTGCTTACCACCGCCAGTGCAGCCGTGCCCCCCAGAGCCGCCAGGCAGGGCACGTCATTCATGCTATACAGAACACTCTGACAATGGAAACAACCGTCATCCAATTCTCTCCTGCAAAATGACTGTTAACTTGTTAAAAATAAAGATGTAATTTAGAGAGCAATATGTGATCTTTAAACTAACAATCAGATCACTCGTAGTCACCAGGAACTGACTTTAGAAATATACATTGTAAAGCTTTAAACAGGGAACCTTGACTTGTATTGGATTAGTAAAGGCTAGTGCCTGAGTAAGGCATCCTACTCAGCTAGTTAGTCTGCAAGAACATATGTTACTGAAATGTTTATTTTGTATTCTTAGCAGGAAAATTGCATGCCAGTAAGGTTGCGTGGATGGTAAACTCTTTCATTTTAAAGCTAAGGGTTACTTACAGCAACTCTTTTTAGAGTTAATTATTTGATACATTTCCTTGCAATATAACAATGGAAATCCTGTCCCTTTGAAAATGCTCCATGGATTTAAATGGACAAGTAACTTTAAGGTTGCCTGACTTTCGTGAAAACTTAATGGTATTCATCAGGTGCACTGGGGGAAAGAAACTGCATGCCCTTTTAACAGCTAGGGTACAGAGCCCAAGTAAATAGAGCACTTTATTTAAACAGGAGTTTTTGAAAAGCTAAAACAGGAGAAAGGAAAAAGCATCCTAACATACTGTAGGAACTATGGAGAAAAGTTATCTATCCATCCCTCCTCAGAACTTGCATACTTAAGGATGTTGGTAACTACTATAAAACAAGAAAAACAAACCAATTAGCCAAGAGGATTCTAAACTGGACTCATTTTATGGCTAAAAATTAAGGAAATGTGGATCCAGTTTCCATTTGCCAGGCTTCTTGTCTGACCGTTGTGGCCAAATCACTCATCCTTTCTGTGCCTCAACCTGTCATCTGCATAAAATGAGATATTTTCCTTTTTTCCATACTTTGTCTTGTCTGCTTAGATTACAAGTTTTCTGAGGCAGAGGCTGTCTCTTGCTATATGCATATACAGCAACTAGCACAATAAAGCCCAATCTGTTACAATGCCAATAATAGATCTCATCTGGACAACAGCTCCTACATATTTCATAATGGCTAACAGCTAGTGCAGGGATTCAAATACATTTTGAAAGGGTGGTTTAGAGAACTTGTTCTCCTGCTAAATGCAAATAACTATGATGTCACTGGGATAATGGAGACTTGGTTGGACACCACCCAAGACTGGACCACGGGAATAGACAGCTATACTGTACAGGAGGGATCGAGTGGACAAAAGGGGCGGGGGCGTAGCTCTCTATGTCAAGGAAAGCTACATGTCCTTGCAAGCTGACATTGGCACCCACGGTGAGCGACCTGAGACCCTCTGGGTTAAAATCTGTGGGGAACACGGGGCAGGGGATACTATGGTGGGGGTCTACTACAGACCCCCTACCCAGAGTCAAGACCTTGACCCGCAGTTCACCAGGGAATTGGCTGAGGCTGCACAATCCCAGTGTATGGTTGTCATGGGAGACTTTAACTACCCAGACATCTTGTGGGAGGAGCACTCAGCCAAATTTGAGTGGTCGCAAAGCTTTCTCTCATGTGCGGATGACCTCTGACGCAGGAACTCTACCGGCTGACAAGAGGTAAAGCGCTGCTCAACCTTGTACTGGCAACCGGGAATGACCTAATCAGCAACCTAATGACTGAAGGGAAGCTGGGTGACACTGATCATGAACTGATCACCTTCACCATCTGCCGCAAAGCTGGCAAGTCAGTCAGTAATACAGAGTTCCTTGACTTCAGGAAAGCTGACTTTGACAAGCTAAGGAGGCGTCAGAGAGGCCCTAAAAGGCCACAACCCAATGGAGAGGGGAGTTCAGGATGCGTGATTGCTCCTCAAGGGAGCAATCCTGGATGTGCAAGCAAAGTCCATCCTGTCTCGGAGGAAAGGCAGCACAAGGGCACAACAGCCCCCTTGGCTCTCTAGGGAACTGGCAGACCTCCTGCAACTTAAAAGGGAGACCTACAAAGGATGGAAGACTGGAACCACCACCAAGGAGGAATACTCTGCTTTAGTCCAGTCTTGCAGAGAGCAAATCAGGAAAGCCAAGGCTGTGACAGAACTCCAGCTAGCTACAAATATCAAAAAATGAAAAGTCCTTTTTTAGCTATGTGGGGAGCCAGAGGAAAAGCAAGGTAACATTGGACCCCTGCTAAACCAGATGGGGCAACTGACAACTGATGCCCAGGAAAAAGCAAGCTTGCTAAATGGGTACTTTGTGTCAGTTTTTCACCAGTCCCATGGGATGCCCCTGCTCACTGTGGGTCAGGGAGGCCCGGAGAAGGGAGATTCCTTGCCCCCCATTGAAGCTGACTTCGTGAAGAAACACCTTGAGAGGCTGGATACCTTCAAGTCAGCCAGACCTGATGGGTTACACCCAAGGGTACTCAGGGAGCTGGTGAGCATCACAGCTCAGCCTCTGGCACGGATCTTTGAGAGCTCTTGGCACTCTGGCGAAGTGCCCGATGATTGGAAGAGGGCCAATGTCGTGCCTATCTTCAAGAAAGGGAAGAAAGTAGATCCAGCAAACTACAGGCCCATCAGCCTGACCTCTATCTTGGGGAAGGTCTTGGAAAAGATTATCAAGGAGGAAATCCTTAACAGAATAGCTGAAGGCAATATCCTGAGGGATACCCAGTATGGGTTTGTTGTGGGTAGGTCTTGCTTGACAAATCTTATTTCCTTTATGACCAGGTGACTTATCACCTGGACAAGGGGAAAGAGATTGACACTGTATACCTCAACTTTAAAAAAAGCCTTCGATCTGGTATCCCACAATCACCTCTTGGCTAAACTGGCTAACTGTGGCCTTGATGTCACCACGATCCACTGGCTAGAGAATTGGCTCCACAGTAGTACCCAGAGGGTGGTTGGTGGTCGATGGCAGCCAATTGTCTTGGTGCGCTGTGACCAGTGGGGTCCCACAAGGCTCTGCCCTAGGGCCTATACTGTTTAACATCTTCAACAATGATGTGAACATTAGTGTTAAAAGCAGACTGGCCAAGTTCGCCAACAACACCAAACTCTGGGATAAAGCATCCACACCTGAGGATAGGAGGGTGATCCAGGCAGAACTGGATAGACTCGTGAAATGGGCGGATGAGAACCTGATGGTGTTCAACACAGAAAAATGCAAGGTTCTCCAACTTTGGAGGAAAAACCTGCACCATGCTTATAGGCTCAGTAGTGCTACGCTGGTTAGCACTACAGATGAAAGGGACTTGGGGGTCATGGTTGATCACAAGATGAACATGAGCCTTAAGTGTGATGCTATAGCTAGTAAAGCAAGCAAAACACTGGCTTGCATCCATAGATGTTTCACAAGCAGATCCCAGGACGTCATTCTCCCGCTGTACTTGGCCTTGGTGAGGCCACAGCTGTAGTACTGCATCCAGTTTTGCTTCTCCACAATTCAAAAGGGATGTGGAGAAGCTTGAGGGGGTACAGAGGAGAGCCATGCACATGATCAGAAGTCAGGAAAACAGACCTTATGATGAGAGGCTGAAAGCAATGGAGCTATTCAGCCTGGAAAAGGGCAGGCAGATACAAGCAGGTACAAGCCTTTTGATAAATCAACAAAGTGGTAACTCCATCAATTGTCACCCGCCTCAAAGCTAGCTAGATATATTTAGGCCTTTTTCTACAGAGAAATTAAGAAGAGTTTGGGTACATGAAAACTCAGAAGGCTTGTGAGATAAACAGATTCTCACTGGATTTGCTGATACATTTATGAATGGAAACACCCCCCGCCCCAAATGGGCCTCATATTTTATGACCCATATTGTCCAAAAAACTAGATACTAAAGATGTGACAGAAAGGAAGAAAAGAGAAAAAAAAAATGATAGTTATTTTTTTGCCATGGAAGACCACTCTCAACCAGAAAGTTATTGCTCTAAAGCAGTAGTGTTGAATGTTCTGGTGCCACAGGCAAGTGAACAGGCTGGACTGCGGTCCCGCTCCACCTCCACTCAGACCCACACTGCCAGGCCTAGATCAGGCCCCAGACCACCTCCATGAGCCGCTCTAGTGCGCCATCTGGCCCCTGGGGCTCCCCACAAATCTGGAAATTTGGCAGCAGTGGAACAGAAATTGCTGCCACTGCTCTTCTGCTGCCAAATTTTTGGATCTGTGGGGACCAGATTTCCCCATGGACCAGAAGTTGACCACCCCAGCTCTAGTCTCCTAGGCTACAGTTACAAAGTTCCTTGAATATCTCATCCCTCAGAGAACTGCATTCAGAGAGGACCAGCTGAAACCCACACACACAGCCCTGACCCATCTCCCCCAAGCCTACTCCAGACTTGCTTTCTCACGCTGAGCAGCAGCAGCGGCTGGGCAGAAGCTGTTGTCTGGCAAAGGGGAAAAGCAGCCCTTCCCCCTCACTGCTGCCAAGCCTTTCTTGCTGCAGCCACCTAGGGCCCATACCAAGGCTGCCCTGTGGCTCCTCTCCACCACCATCACTGCTGCCCCTGGGCCGCTCAGCGGGACAGCAGTGGCACTGTAGGTGAGCTGCCGGGCAGCCAGGTGCCTGCAACAAGAAGGGCCCAGCAGCAGCGAAGGGAAGGAGCTGTTTCCCCCCCACACCAAGCAGCAGCTGCCGCTGCATGGGAAAGTGAGTCTGGAGTAGTCATGGGGGAGGCTGGGGTTGGGGCTGTGTGCATGGGTTCAGAGATGCTCCCCTCCACTGGGCCATGTCCAGAGCAGGGTCGAGGGGGAGGGAGGTAGCTGGGGTCAGGACTGTGCATGCACTCCGGCTGGTCTGGAGCTTGTCCACTCCACTAAGCCAAGTCCAGAGCGGGTGGGCTGGGGTTGTATATATGGGTCCCCACTAGTACCACGGGGCTGGGGCCAGTGGAGGCAGCAACTGGAAGGTGCTGACACCTCCTGGGCTGCCTAGAGAGGCAGTCCAGATGTGGAGCCACCCAGCTGTGCCCAGAGGGTGGGCTGCGCCACAGGCTGGGATGCACCTGGGTCAGGTGGGCCCAAGGGACCTGCTGCAGGCCGTACAAGTCCCTCTGCAGGCTGGACCGACTTGTGGACCATATTTTGCCCACCCCTGTAATAGATTCATGTGTAATCAAGTGGCATCATGCATAACAGTTTGCAAAACGGTGAGAAAAATCAGGACTGTATTTACCAAATTCACAGTAACTTCCTGAACTATGCAGATAGTATCTGCTTAGTGACAAAGCATAAAAGTTTTAAACAGATCAAAGGGACACACCAATACTGTAAAAGGCTACACACCAATACTGTAAAAACTGAATACTTAAGATGAACATGATTTAAACAGTGAATCTGTGTTTCCAAATTAATCATGCTGAAGCTCTAAAGGGAATGACTTACTCTTTGCTTAAATGGAAGGAGACTAATGTTTAGCCTAAAGCCAGTCTACCACGGCACACCGGATCAGATCCTCACCTACAAAGACGGCCTCATGAAAACTGTTCAAGTTCAAAAGAAGGAACAGCTGGGTAAGTAAGCTTGCTAAAACCACTTGTGGTACAGATGCTATCACACTACCAACTTCAACATAAGCCCTACTATTCTGTTGACCATACCAGCGTGGTCAAATTCCTGCCACACTACATTAACTGATGTTCAGTTACATCAAATGACAAGTTCCATATGAAGTTGTGTGCAGCTTCCAAATATTAACTGTCTACTAGTCTCACAGAACACAATCTGATGTAGAGGAAAACCTGGAGAATATATTAAAACAGGGGTGGGAAATTATTTTGGGTGGAGGGCCGCTTACTAAGTTTTGGCAAGCCATCGAGGGCTGCATGACAGGCAGCCAGGGCAGCTAAATATTAATTTTCTAAATTTTTTAGGGGTCCTGTGGGCCAGATAGAATGGCTCGGTGGGCAGTATCCAGCCCGCAGGCTGCAATTTGCCCGCCCCGTACTAAAACATCCAAATAGGTCTGTTCAGTAGCATCTAGACTGATCCCCACAACTGTCTGACCAAAGGGAGGCCCATTCAAACCATGCTAACCACCACACCTCAAACAGATGATGTGAAGCTATGGACAGCAGATTCATAAAGCCTGCTTCTACAGTAAAGAATTCATTCACAGATTGTAAAGCTGGAAGGGACCTTGGAAGAGCAACAGGTCCAGCCCTCTGCACCACGCAGGAAAGACAGGTGGCATCAGGTGACTCCAGCAAGATGACTACCCTGTCTCCTTCAAGATTTCTAGGGTAGGCAATTGCACTACCTCTGGAGGGAGCTTATTCCACAGTCTAGAAGCTTATCTTAATTCCTCATCTCAATGCATGAGGAGGGACACCCTGCTTCTCATCTTGCAAACGTACTATGGGCCACACTGAATTGTTTATATGTAATATGAGGAAATACAAATTAAACAATACAAGCACTCCTGGGAACACTCAGTCAGTCAATGATTGTGAACCCTGTGAATAAGGACAAATTCAAGATGAATGACATAGAGGTTGTTCTTGTTATTAGGGCATCCCAATGAAGCCTTCCACCCCAGCCAGTGACCTAGATGCAGAGGGGTGGCTATATACGTGGCCAAAAAGTTTTCTTTATCCATGTAGTGGCGATGAAGTGACATCATAGCTGTGATGCTTCAGGAAATATGCCAGAGCCAAGGATTTGGGTGGATGATATCTTTTACTGGACCAGCTGCATAGCTGGGAGAAATTTTAGACAAGCTTTAAGGCACAAGATACTTTTCTTCAGGTTTGGAAAAGAAGCTGACAGCTTGAGCTAAGTAACTCCATATGAAAATAAACTCCATACGAGTGTGTAAAACTCTGTATGAAAGTAAACAGCCTGCTTAAAGGCATGGAGCAGAGAGAGATTTTCTGTGGACTTTCCTAACTTATACATTGACATTCTTCTGTACTTGGTTTTGCAACTGATTATTTATTTCTTTATATATTTGTTTTAAATTCCGCTTTGGCCAAAAAACTCAGAGGCTTACAATAAACAACGTACAGAGAGGATTCTCCAAATGACACCCCAAACCCTAAGAACTCTAACCCCCCCCACCCCCACAACCACCTTCTCTCTGCCCAAACCGCAGACAAGCAAACCTTCCTACCAATCCCAACCACACCTCCCAACTGCCACTCACCCAGGTACAAGTTCATCCCCTACTTCCTGCTGGCACACCACCACCACTACCGCTGCCCTGTCTCAGCCCCAGGGGAGATCCCTCACCCAACACTCCTCAAAGCTTACACCCACTCTCCTACACAGGTGCTGCAACTATCATGCCCTTCTCCAAAAAAAAGAAAGCCACTGCTAATCCCTCTGTCTCCTCCTCAACAAACATCTGAAAGAATCCTAGAATAAAAGAGGGAAAGACACCTGGTTCCAGGCAAAGGACACCCTTGAGAGCCCCCCCACGAGGATGGTATGGTGGCCTACAGTTCTTTAGGGGTCACAATGGTGCCTGGGCTGGGGTGGTAATGGAAGAGGGAGTAATTAGGAAAATTAAAATACTTTGAGAAAGAATGAGAGAAATGAAAACAAGGAAGATAGGATTTTAAAAAATTAGACAAAAAAAGTACAAATGTATATAAAAAAAGAGCAATTTCACTGAAAATGTATGAAATATATACAAAAGAGAAAAAGAAAGGTCAGATTCATTTCATCACTAAGTTGCAGGGTGAGTAGCAGCTTTGGCAGTGCACGTATTTTTCAACCTAGCTAACAGGTATTGAATAACATTTCTGAGCCCTGCCTAACCCAATAGCTTGCATCCAGGGCTTAGATTAATTGAAATGTAATCAGACTCTTGTCTAGCCAGCTATAACATATGAGGTAAATTAAAACAAACAAACCAATAGCTGGAGAAGTTACAGCATATTAAAAATGCTGTTACCCAGAACAAGTACCTAATTTTATACAATAACTTTTAAGTTTAGCATTATTTATGAATTATTTAAAAGATGAGACATAACAAAATTAAGTTAGTCATTTCACAATATAACTAAGATTTCTTACTGCCATTTCCAAAGTGTTTTAAAACGTTTACAAGCGTGTTTTTAAAACAAACTGATACAGCAGTTTCAGACTTTGAAAGGGTTTTCAGTAATGCCAACTGTCTTGAAAACATCACGAAACTCCAATGTCTAAGTCAAATAAGTCCCAACTTATGATCGCTGGATCAAATCTACAAATTTCCCCAGCTGGTAAGTCTGTGGAAGGGAAGGGGGGGCATAGATCAAGGCCCCCACGGTATGGGAGTGGAGCAGAGGCTGGGGTGAATGGGACCCTGGGGCCAGGGCAGGTCATCCGGAGGCTGGGGGGGCAGGTGGAGCGGAGCACGGTTTCCTGTAGCTGCACGCACCCCAGGGGGAGGCATGGGGGGCATTACTACAGACCAGACAACCAAGGGGAAGAGCTAGACCAGGAATTCTTAAGTCAGCTCACGGAGGTAGTTAGGTCAAAGGATGTCGTCATCATGGGTGACCTGAACTTTCCAGACATCTGTTGGGAAGAGCAGTCAGCCAGATCTGACCGATCACGTAGGTTCTTAGCCAGAGTGCAGGACCTCCATCTAACCCAGGAGGTGCACAACCCCACCAGGGGAGACACCTTGTTGGACCTAGTGCTGGACACCGGCAACGACCTGGTGAGTGGGCTGTGGGTGCTCGACCACCTGCACGACAGTGATCATCGCCTGCTGGAATTCACCATCCAGTGCAAGGTGGCAAAGGCATGCTGCAAGGCAGCAGCCCTGGACTTCAGGAGGGCAGACTTCAATGAGCTAAGGAGAATAGTTGGGGAAGCACTGAGGTCCTGGAGGGGAGGGGAGCCAGGTGTCCAAGAAGAGTGGTCGCTCCTTAAGGAGATGATCCTCCAAGCCCAAAGGGAGGTAATCCCAACACGGATCAAAGGGGGCAGGAGGGCGCAAAAGCCCCCAAGGCTCACCAAAAGCATCCGGGGGTGTCTCCTAGCTAAAAGGGAGGTGTACACCCAATGGAAGGGAGGGGCCGTCACCAGGGAGGACTATATTGCGGTTGCTCAGGAATGCAGGGGATAGGTAGTCAGGAAGGCCAAGGCAGAGATGGAACTGGGACTAGCTTCCCAGATCAAAGACAACAAGAAGTCCTTTTTTAAATACACAGGGGACAAAAAGAAGGTTCTGGGTAATGTGGGGCCCCTGCAGGACATACTAGGAAATTTGGTCGGCACACCAGATGACAAAGCCAACATATTTAACGGTTTCTTTGCCTCCATTTTCCTGAGCAGGGACCGGAACAGCCACCCCTCCCCCCCGAACCCTCCTCAACCCCCAGGGGAGGCACACCTAGGCCAAGGGTCAGGGTGGAACTAGTTAGGGAACTCCCGGAGGGACTGGATGTATTCAAATCAGCTGGTCTGGACGATCTCCACCCTAGAGTACTGAGGGAATTGGCTGAGGTCACTGCGGGACCCCTGGCAGGGCTTTACGAGCACTCGTGGTGCTCTGGTGTGGTGCTAGAGGACTGGAAGAGGGCCAATATGGTTCCCATCTTCAAAAAGGGGAGGAAGGAGGATCCGGGGAACTATAGGCCAGTCAGTCTTACCTCAATCCTGGGTAATCCACGAGGGGCCAGCAGGGGAGGTTATGCTTAGGGGCAACCAACACAGGTTCATTAGAGGCAGACCAACCTGGTGGCCTTCTATGACCAGTTCACCAAATCCTTAGATGCAGGGGTAGCAGTGGACATAGTCTTTCTGGCCTTCGACACTGTCTCTCACCCCATTCTCATTAAAAAACTGCGGGACTGTGGTGTCGACACCCACACAGTCAAATGGGTCGCCAACTGGCTGCAGGGCCGCACCCAGAGAGTGGTGATGGATGGGTCATTTTCGACCTGGAGGGATGTGGGCAGTGGGGTCCCCCAGGGCTTGGTCCTTGGGCCCGCACCGTTCAACATCTTCATCAGTGACTTGGACGAGGGGGTAAAAAGCACCCTGTTCAAATTTGCTGATGACACTAAGATGTGGGGGGATGTGGGCACCCTAGAAGGAAGGAATAGGCTGCAATCAGACCTATATTACAAGGTTACAAGGGTAGGAGGATAAGAACAGGATGGGATTCAACACTGACAAGTGCAAGGTGATACACCTGGAGAGGAAGAACCAGCAGCATACCTATAGGCTGGGGAACTCCCTTCTCAACAGTACAGAGGCAGAAAAGGACCTTGGAGTCATCATCGTCTCCATGATGAACATGGACTGGCAGTGTGGGGATGCAGTTAGGAAGGCCAACCGCACCTTGTCATGCACCTACAGATGCAACTCAAGAAGATCCAAGGAGGTGATCCTCCCCCTCTATGCAGCACTGGTCAGGCCGCAGCTGGAGTATTGCGTCCAATTCTGGGCACCGCACTTCAAGAGGGATGTGGACAACATGGAGAGGGTCCAGAGGAAGGCCACTCGCATGATCAGGGGGCAGCAGGGCAGGCCCTACGAGGAGAGGCTACGGGACCTGAACCTGTTCAGCCTCCAAAAGAGAAGGCTGAGGGGGGATTGAATGGCCTGTTACAAACTAGTCAGAGGGGACCAGCAGGCATTGGGGGAGTCCCTGCTCCCCCAAGCACTACCAGGAGTGACTAGGAATAACCATCACAAGCTGGCAGAGGGTAGATTTAGGCTAGATATCAGGAGGCGCTACTTCACTGTCAGGGCAGCTGAGATCTGGAACCAACTTCCAAGAGAAGTGGTGCTGGCTCCTAGCCTGGAGGTCTTTAAGAGGAGGCTAGATGAACACCCTGCTGGAGTTGTCTGATCTCAGTACTCTTTCCTGCCATGGCAGGGGGTCGGACTCGATGATCTGCTCAGGTCTCTTCCAAGCCTACAAACTATGAAACTATGTCCCCCACAGGGCAGAGATGGATTGCCTGCTGTGGGCTGGGGCTCTGTGCCTTGCTGTCTTTGCTGTGGGAGCTCAGTCACATGATGCCATGCCAGTGTGCTTCCTGGTACTGAGCGTGCAGCAATGGCATCATGTGGTTCCTAGGGCAAAGGCAGCAGGGCACAGACCCCAGCTCGCATGTGCCCCCCATGCCTTCCCTCAGGAATATGTACAGCTGCACCTGCCTCCCCCTACATCTGTGCCTCTGGATGACCATCCCCAGTTCCCAGGGCCCCATTTATCCCAGCCCTTGCTCCTGCCCCACTCCTGCCCACACCATGGGGGCTTCAATTGGCACCCCCACCCCTTCCTTTATCAGCTGGGTGCTGTTGTGTCCCTACCCCTCACTCCCAAGCCACAGCCCCCCCAGCCCTGCTGCTGGCCCTTACTCCTGACATACATTACCCTACATCCTGCCAGGATGTGCAGGGACCTGGCCTCCCCAGGCTTCAAACCCCCCACATACACCCACATATTCACAAATAACACCCCCCCACACACGCACTTCAAAAATAGCATCTCATTATTTACATTATCTACATTTTAGATTTTAAGAGTGCGTCTAATGATTTTTGACATGGTGAGGCTGGCAATACTGGGTTCTGTACTTAGGAGTTTTAATATGGGGGCAGGGAGGAAGAAGGAACAGAGGGTGAGGGAAGCACTTCCTTATTTTTCTTAAAAGGCTTCCATTATTTTCACCTAGCTTATCTGTGCTGTGTAATCATCTTCAGATAATGACAATGATGACAATGATAACAACTTGCAAAAACTGGGCTAACGACTCTCCCTTCCTTTAATGCTATAAGCCAGCAGTTCCCAATCTGTGGTATGAGTACCACCAGTGATACGCAGACAACCTGTGAGTGGTATGTGTTAATAGATTTATGATAATACTTTATATGACCAAAAATCACTGGTGGTACTTAAGGCTGTATCATTTTAAATTGGTGGTGCGCAATCTGTCAGAGGTGGGCACTCAGGTGTGAGGAAATAACAGATAAGAGCGGGCTCAGGCTCTCCCTACCTAGTTAATCCCTCACCCCCAACACAAGGAGGTGAGTACTGTAAAAAAATTGAAATGGAGTGTCATTCAATTGACAAACGTTATGAAGGGGTGCCTTGAGTCTAAAGAAGTTGAGAACCACTGTATACGACTAGGGACATACTGCAAAAACTAATGGTATCTAAGGTTGCCAGGAAATATTCCACTGGCTGCAATTTCCTGCAAAATCAACCCCCCAAAACCCCAAATAGTTTATTATATATATAGTATGCTGTTTCAGAATCTCCCAGTCCTTTCCATGATACTTAGACAATGCAGCAATCCCTGTAGCCACTCACATATGCCTGAGACTTACTGTCTGCAGTGAGGGGTGGGCACTCTCTACCAATCTGTGGCGAGGGGCAGGGCTGCCAGAAAATGCCCACAAAAATCAGCTCTTCATGCTATCAGCAAGCAGCAAAAATGGCTGAATCATGCCACAAGTTAAGTAGGTCCCTATATATAACCTCCAAAAGGACTTAGCTCAACTGGGGGCACACACCCACCCCAGCTACCTGCTTCAGGCAGTGAACCTGTTAGTCCAAAGAGAAGAGTCTAAATCAAAAGTGAAAGTAAGATGTTTTATAAAATGGGAATCAAGAACTACATATTTTGAGTTTTAACTCTACTACACTTGGCAATATAAAAAGGACTTACATTTGCACTGCCTGTGTAAAACACATTCATGCTAAAATACAAAAACATGAGAGGCAGGCCACATTCTTTGGGTAGATGTGATATCTGTTATTAGATCAACTGACTAGTTGGAAAAAAAGTTCTTTTTAAGCTTTTGGGTGCAATCATCCTTCTTCAGGCATAGTACATCTCAGTTGTTCTGGGGCTCCAAGGAATGAAAGAAGCTAAATGTGTGACAGGATGCCAGTGAGAATGTAAATAGGTGGAAATTAGGAAAATAAAAAGGTAGAGCAGGGAAGGGAGGGGAAAAAGGAGGGGGAAAAAAGCCAAAGGTGAGTAATTTACTCTACAGTAATAGATTTTCAAAGTAGAAAAGAGGCTGTCTGTTTAAAAGTAAATAGCTGGAAATTAGGAAGACAAAAGACAGAAAAGGAAGGGAGGAGAGAGGAGGAAGGGGGGAAAGAGAAATCTAAGAGGTCAGGTCTGGCAGGTACCTGGTCAATCAGATGTTAGGCAGGCTGTAATGTGTCATAAATTCAATGTCTATATTGAGTCCATGGTTTTTTGTATCCAGTAGATTTATGAAGTGAAGTTCATAGGGTCGCCTATGAAACAAGATGCCAGAAACAAAAAAAAAAGCCTTACTAAAAATAAAATGCTAGCTCCCTAGTGGGAGCCAGCGGCTGCTGCAGTCCAGCCTCGCAGCCCACTGGGGGAGAAGCGAAGCCGCCAACACGAAGGGGAGCAGAAAAAATTGTGGCCACCCCTTCCACCACTGCTTGACAGAGAAGGTTGCCTTTCATGTGATCCTGCCCCTCTCCACTAATCAACAGTGGAGGAGAGAGGTGGGGGGGGGGAGGAGTAGCCTTCTCCACCAATCAGCAGCAAAAGGTGGGGCTGCTGGGGCCCCTTGGCCAACCTGTTACAGGGTGGGCTCCTGCTACAATAAGCCCACAAAAGTGATGGCTGATGCCACAATCTGCCCATGAAATTGCCTGTCTCGGTTGGGCCCTAGTGATCAGTGCTGCATACATAATAAGAAAACTTATAGATATCAGTGAATAATTGTGAAATATTTCAAATCTCTCTCTCTTTCATAAAGCATCAGACATCAATTTCCAAATCTATGAGCCACTATCTAGTATTATTGATTACTGTGCAGATTTCATCTGCCCCATCTGGGCATTTGTAAAGATTGCAGCTTTCAGTTTCAAATGGAATTAAATTGTACTAATTATTTGAAAGGCAAAGAATTTTTAGGGTAACGCCATTTACTGGACCAACTGTATACTTGGAAAAGATCTTAGACAAACTTTGGGGCACAAGATTACCCTTCCTCAGGTCTGGGAAAGAAGCAGACACAGCTTGAACTAAGAAGCAGGCAGAATACATTCAAGTTACTCAATGTGCGTGATCTTGTATTTACAAACACTTAATTTAAATCTACCACAGTACTGCCCAGACACCTAGCTTTGCTGGTGTCATTTTCTTCTAAAGTAGAAAATAAATGACCACCTCAATTTCACAAACTGCAATTCAGTTTATCCAAGGAGGCCTTATGGTTCCTTCAGCATCTGCTGAAGGCTCAATTTTAAAATGGGGATATATCAGGGTAAAACTTACTTACCTGCTTATCAAGCACTTTATGTATTATTTATTGCTAGTTTAAAAACTACATACTCAAAATTCTATACCTCTCATTGCAGCTACTCAAAATGAAAACAGGTGAGTAAAGCATGACAAATTATTCTCAAAAAATTCACTAAACAATATCTCTTCTTACGTGAAAGGTGTTGTGTGTGTTAATGTAATACACCTGAGAAAAGTTAAACAGCTTTTGCACAGAACAATGTTGTCTTATATATACTATATCATGTTTTGGATTCTCAATACTTCACATTTGCATAGAACTTTACTAACAGCTAAGATAGATAAATAAGCAGCAAGATGATAAATACAACTCAGCGCTGACAAATGTACGACAATGTATAAGGGAAAAAATAATTTCAACATCTTTCCCTCTAGTTTCAGCTTTTAAACCCACTATAGTATCAGCTAGCTGGATCTTCCTTCTTCACTTGTTCTGATCCACCATCTCTTCTCTTTTTGCAAGTCCATTCATACCTTTTTGAAAGCATCTCTCCATCTCAGCTTTGACTTTCCTCTCTCTCATTTTAATCTTCACCATTCTCTCTCACTCTTATTTCCTTTTCTATTTTACAGCATATGCTCTAGCCATCTCTATTTAGCTACTGTGGTTTTTCCAATAACTTATTTCTACCTAATCACTTCCCAGTGTCAGTGTTTCTGTGTCTTTCACTCAGAAGCATGACCATTATCCACCTTTCTTCTCACACCCCAAATTTCTGCTACACATAGCAACACCATCCCTACAAGCAGTTGTTCTTTATCTTTAGCTTCCTTGGTATCTTTGTCACAAACAATACCCGGAAGCAGGGTAGACAACCCATGGTATGGGTGCCAGAGCATGGCACACAAAGGCAATTTGCTTGGCACACATGCCTCAGGGCAGGCAGCAAGGAAGCAGCCGGGGCTGTGCTGCCACAAGAAGGATCAGGTCCCTCACAGCTCCACCATCATCCATCCCCAGCACACTAACATCTTACAAATCAAGGCTGCAGGTGTGAGTAATTGTGAGCTATTTTGGCATTCTGCCCAAAAATGTTGATGACGACTGCCCTGGAGCCCTTTTCTCTTTCCTTCCATTCCATTTTAACCCTCTCATGTCCACTTCATAGTTGCTTTCATCATTCAGTGTATATCCCAACACTCGAATATCTATATCTCATTTAAGGTATTCCTTTTCCTGTCCTCCATTCTATGTCTTCTCATCCACCTCCACAACTCACATTACTTATTTTTCTAATGTTTATTCATAGACTACCTGCCTCTATACATTTCTACCAATCTGTACGTCTTTTCTACTTCTACCATCCCTGTTGTTGTAACAAGGTCACTGACAAATAGCAGCTCCTATAGCAAGCCTCAGTGCCTCTTCACATATCATATTTATTGTTTAAACAAACAGGACTAGGCTTATCACTGAAACTTGATGTCAAACCACTCTGTTACTAGCCATGCAGTTCTGACTATTGTTCCAACCACTCTAGAAACTTCACAATCTAATACTCCTTTCATATACAATTGTTAACATACTCTCTCTCAAGGTGGGCTGTCGCATGCCTTTTCAAAGAAAAAAAAAAAGAGCACATGATACTATTTATTCCCCCGTAGAACTTTCGTTGTATTTGTCCCATCATAAATACTCCATCTACAGTTCCCTTGACTTGTACAAGTCCAGAATACATTTTTATGCATTTTTATTCTCTCTCTCACTTGCTGATCCATGATCCTTTTAAAGACTTTCATCACTGAAAAAATAATCTGAAATACTTGGACATATTATTGCCACTTGGGATTGAAGACTCTGAACAGTTGTTTAACAATTGTACTGAGGCCCTAAATATACTATATATATACTATAGTATACTAAATATACTATATACTATAATATAAATATATCCAAAGACATACAATAATAGTACAGAAGTTAGGGCTAGAGATAGCTGGGAATTTTCTCAAAAAAAGTTCATCAAAATCAAAAATGTTTACAACTTCTGTTAGACCAACTAAATAGCTGGCAAATTTGTTCTTTGCAAGCTATTGGGCACAAACATCCCTCTTCAGGCATACTGGTTTTGAATAAGTTCTCATTAGAAAAAGTATTCACATCCAGAAAGGATGGACAAATTTGTTCCAGATACAGGCAACCCCCACTTAATGCTGCTTCACTTAGCACTATTTTGTTATAACAATCATTTTACATTCATACCTGATTCCACCTAGCACTCAGCAAGTTTTGTTGTAATGCTCTGGCACATGGTGCCAGATCAGCTGGTAGGCGGGCTGGAGAAGTGGCAGCAGCAGGCAGGAAAATGGAGAAATGGTGGCAGCAGGCGGGGAGGCAAGCGCGCGTGAGCATGGGGCCTGCATTGCTGCCCCAGGGCCGGGGCCGGCAGGGACCCAAGGCAAGGCAGCAGGAACACAGGGCCCAGGCTGGCAGGGGCTGGCTCTATGGAGCCAAGCTGAGCTGCACCAACAGGAAGAAGAGGGAGCCGGCCTGGAGTCACTATGATTGTGACCATGGCCAGCTGGCTGGCTGGCTGGCCGGCCACCCACCCCCCCGCCCCATGGAGGGGACCAAAAGCACCATCTCTGTGGCCCAGAAGGGTATCAACATCATGACTCTGGACAAGCTGGCCCTGAGCTACCAGATGCTCATGTTGCTGCTTCTCGGCACCCTGGTGATGAATTATGTTTATTTACATTAATTCCTATGGGAAAATGGGTTTTGCTTAATGCTGTTCTGCTTAATGCTTTGTTTTTCTGCAACCAATTAAAAGCGCTAAGCAGGGATATAGCAAACAACCTAAGTCAGAGCAGACTTTGACTTGGGCCTCCCACATCCCAGTAACCATCAAGCAGTAACCATCAAGCTATACAGTTCGTGTTCCTCCCTCTGGCACAAGAAGTATTTAATTATCCTGAAACACTGAGTCAGGACTGCAGACTAACTGAAGCTATTGCTTGGTAGTCAGGGCACCTGCTTTGGACTTGATTTCTCATGCTTCGAATCAGGCAAAGCACGGATGCAAGCCAGGACATCTCATGTCAGAGCTACTGAAAAATGCCAGGCTTCTGATTAGACTGAGATGAGATCATATTATATAATTAAAAAAACCAAACAAACCACATACACACAAATGAAAGATGTTATTTTTCCACCACCCCAAAACGGGACTCTTGTTATCTAGCTACCCCTTATGTGGATAGAATCCGAATACCCCACTCTAACCCACAGACAATAAAACTCTACTCTCTTCTGAAAAAAGTTGTCATGTAACTGTTATAATGCGCTATCACAACATTATTAACTTATACCTCCATACAAGCTCTGTAATCATCTAACGTAACACAGAGTCTCTCTCACTACAATATTCAGAAGGAACTCTTGAAGCACAGGAGGACTCAAGACACTGTGGATGTAAGCAAGCCTCAGTCAGACTCATCTTGGGCTACCAGTCACTTGAAACTCTTTCGATACAGAATCATAGAAAATGAAAGTTTGAAGGGACTTCAGGAGATAATTTAGTCTAGCCCCCTGGTCAAAGCAGGACCATCCTGAACTAGATCATTCTAGCCAGGGCTTTGTCAAGCCAGGCCTTAAAAACCTCCAAGGAGGGAGACGCCACTGCTGCTCCAGGCAAGCCCTTTCAGGGGCAGTGGAACTAGTCCTATCTTCTCCCCACTATCACTAAGGGCTGAACTTCGTCAACATGTTTGGTGCCGGGTCAAGCAATAAGAAAAGACAAGACAGGCAGAGCCATATCTCACGAGCAACCCGAGCCAGAGGTGTGGAAGTGTTCATGAGTGAGACCCCAGAGGAAGACAACTCCTGCTCGCAAAAGCTTTAACAGCCGCAACTATTCTGGCACATATCCACGAGGGGCCAGCAGGGGAGATTATGCTTACGGGCAACCAACATGGGTTCATTACAGGCAGGTCCTGTCAGACCAGCCTGGTGGCCTTCTACGACCAGATCACCAAATCCTTAGATGCAGGGGTAGCAGTAGACATAGTCTTTCTGGACTTTCAGAAGGCCTTTGACACTGTCTCTCACCCCGTTCTCATTAAGAAACTGGGGGACCGTGGTGTTGACACCTACACAGTCAAATGGGTCGCCAACTGGCTGCAGGGCCACACCCAGAGAGTGGTGGTGGACAGGTCATTTTCAACTTGGAGGGACTTGGGCAGCGGGGTTCCCCGCAAGGCCTCGGTCCTCGGGCCCGCACTGTTCAACATCTTCATCAGTGACTTGGACGAGGGGGTAAAAAGCACCCTGTTCAAATTTGCTGATGACACTAAGATGTGGGGGGATGTGGGCACACTAGAAGGAAGGAATAGGCTACAATCAGACCTAGACAGGTTACAGGGGTGGGCAGATGAGACTAGGATGGGATTCAACACTGACAAGTGCAAGGTGATGCACCTCGGGAGGAAGAACCAGCAGCATGCCTATAGGCTGGGGAACTCCCTTCTCATCAGTGCAGAGGCAAAAAAGGATCTTGGAGTCATGATTGATGCCCAGATGAACATGGGCCAGCAGTGTGGGGATGCAGTTAGGAAGGCCAACCGCACCTTGTCATGCATCCACAGATGCATCTCGAGCAGGTGCAAGGAGGTGATCCTCCCCCTCTATGCGGCACTGGTCAGGCCACAGCTGGAATACCGCGTTCAGTTCTGGGTGCCGCATTTAAAAAGGGATGTGGACAACATGAACAGAGTCCAGAGGAGGGTCACTTGCATGATCGGGGGCAGCACAGCAGGCCCTACGAGGAGAGGCTATGGGACCTGAACCTACTCAGCCTCCACAAGAGAAGGCTGTTACAAACTAGTCAGAGGGGACCAGCAGGCACTGGGGCAGTCCCTGTTCCCCCGAGCGCTACCAGGGGTGACTAGAAATAACAGTCACAAGCTGGCAGAGGGTAGGTTTAGGTTAGATATCAGGAGATGCTACTTCACTGTCAGGGTGGCTAGGATCTGGAACCAACTTCAAAGGGAAGTGGTGCTGGCTCCTACCCTGGGGGTCTTTAAGACAAGGCTAATCAATCACTTTACTGGGGTCGTTTGACCCCAGTACTCTTTCCTGCCATGGCAGGGGGTTGTACTCAATGATCTGCTCAGGTCCCTTCTAACCCTACCAACTATGAAACTATGGGCAGCACCATTGAGGAGAGGACCCTTGAAAGCAGTCCACTCGCCAACATTTCAGGCAGGCGAAGAAAAATGGCAGCTCTCCCATGTCCTTCCTGGTTTAGGGCTGCAGAACAACAGCACAGGCTTTACTGCTCCGAAGAGCTGGGCTGGGACAGCTGGGCACCTGGGATGCCCCCAAACCTCTGGGCTTAGTTTGTGAATCTCCCCCACACCCCAGGCAGGGCTGGCTCGTGAAAAGCCAGCCCCCAGCTACCAGGGTGCTCCGTGAGGGGCATCTGTGCCCACAGGGACCGGGCAGGACCCCTCTGCGGGCAGCTGAGGGACCCCCGCCCCCGTAGGAGAGCTCCAGCCTCAGGTCAGGCCGCATGGGGAGGCTCCGTAAGGGTTAACAGCGGCGGGAGGGGGAGGAGTTGGGGAAGGGGGAGGAAGCGACGCGGCGGCGGGGGCTGCGCGCGCAGCGGCCGCGGACTGACGGAGTGACTCACCCGCCCGGGGGTGGGGGGCGCGGGGGGGGGCCTGCCCGCTGCCGCTGCCGCCGCGCGCGAGCACCCCTCATTCAAAGCTGGGCGCCTGCTCCCGCGCCGCCGCCTTGGCCTCCTGCGCCGCCATCTCGGCCCGGTCACCTGGGAGACAACGCCACCCCTTCCGGCCCCGCCCCTTCCGGCCCCGGGAGCGCGTGGGGGAGGGGCAGGGTCAGAGCCTGCAGCCGTTGCCCAATGAGGATAGATGTTTCTTTGCTCAACGGGCGCAGCGTTCTCCGCAGGGCGGTTGGCGTTTCGGTAGCGTTGGGACCGTTTTGTCAGTAAAACGATTAGAGCCCGGAGGTTCCTGCTGCCGTGGCTGGGTTTCGTCTGTTTGGTAACGGAGTCTTTGTAGTTCCTTACCAGGGTCTTGTTGCGTGGGGAATGTAGGTGATTTCTGCAGCTCTGAAGCCTGGGTTGCCTGTACGTGAACGTTCAGCGGGTCATGTTCATGGCGCTCGTTGTTCGGCTTAAAGTTATGCCGCTCCAAGGTGGGAGTACCTTTAATCCGCCTAATGTTGCTCCTGTCCCATCACAGTAAGGCCAGCTCTTCCCCCCAGTACAGTGCTCTGGCATCCTGGGGTGCAGTGACCTCTCCGGGGTCAGGGTGAGTAGGGATGCTGGGGCATGATGACAGTGGGACAAGGCACGATGCCTTGACCCCGGAGATGTCGGGCCTCCACCCTGGAGCACCCAGTGGCTGCGCCACCACCCAGGCTGGATCACTGCTCCTGCCAGTGGTAGCACCGAGAGAGGGCCAAAGCTCTGGAGAAAAAAAGCATCTGTCCCCTCAGAGCTCATGTGGTGCCCAGCCCCACCAGCAGCTCGCCTCCCCCAGGCTGTCGTTGGCCAGGCTGCCGGCTGGTTGTGCCCCATCTGAGCTCCAAGGGGCCCAGTTCTTTTTTTCTCTGGAGCTTCCCCCACCCCCATGCCAGTGCTGGCTGGGCACCACCTGAGCTTCAAGGGACCTGACCGTAGCAGCTTGGGCAGGAGGGGCACTAAGAAAAAAGGGATTGGGCCCCTCAGTTCAAGCAGCGAGCCAATCCGGGTGGCAGCAGGAGGCCCAGCGGGAGGAGTGGATCAATCTTGCACCTAGCTCAGCCGTGGGCAAAATACGTCCTGTGGGCTGGATCTGGCCTGCGAGGTCACTCTATCCGGCCCATGGGGCCCCGAAAAAAAATGTAGAAAATTAATATTTCTCTGCCCTTGGTTCCTGTCAAAAATGACAGGAACCAAGGGCAGTAGTACTCAGGGGAAGCCTGGTGAGCTCCAACAATAGCGGGGCTGCCTGGCCCTACCCCCACAACCAGAAGCCCCAGCTGGGGCTTCTGGCCTGGGAGCGCGTGGCTGCCATGTGCACGAACCGCAGGTAAGGTGGGGGGAGAAGGGCAGGGGGACCCTTTGTGGGGAAGGAGCACAGGGGGAAGCTGCCCCTCCCCCACTCCATGGCTGGTGCCTTGTGCTGCAGCTGCTTGCATCCCGCGTGGGGCTGCCTGTGCCTGCACCTGCAGCAAGGAGCTCCTGCCATGGGCTGGGGGAGGGGGCTGCTTCCCCCCCCCGTGCTCAGCTTTTCCCTGGTCTCCTTCCCTGTGCAGAGAAAAGCGGACCCTCCCCCACCCCATAGCCGGAGCTCCCTGCTGCAGGTGATTGCAGGCCATGCAGGGCTGTCCAGAGCAGGCACAGGATGCCCCAGGCAAACTGCAAGTGGTTGCAGTGTGGGGCACCAGGCATGGGGTGGGCGAGAGGCTGCTTCCCTCCTACCCTGTCCCCCCCCCCCCGGCGTTCAGCAGCACCTTGTAACCCAGTCCCACTGCCAGGCTGGATGTGAGGCCAAGTTACAAGCTGCTGCCGAGTGTGCGGAAGAGCGGTCCCTCGCTCACCATGTGGCCGGTGCCCCGCACTGCAGCCATTCACAGCCTGCCTGGGGCTGCCTGTGCCTGCTCAGGACAGCCCCACGTGGGCTGCGAGTGCCTGCAGCAGGGAGCGCTGACCATGGAGTTGGGGCTGTGCGCTGCCCCCCACCTGTACTGTGGGGTTGGGGGGCACTGGGTGTGAGTGGGCGGGGAGCCAGTGTGAGCACAGTGCCCACACTGGTGTCCTGGGGCCAGTGCTGGCAGGGCCTAAAGCAGGGTGGCAGGAGCGCAGGGTCCCAGCTGGCAGGGGCTCTGAAGCTGGGCCAGCTCCCCCCTCTCCCTGCTGATGCACCCCAGTCCAGCTCCACGGACCTCTGCCAACCTGCATCCTGCTTTGGGCCCCACCAGTGCTGGCCCTGGGACATTGTTTCCAAGATGGTGACCAGGGAGCGGGGCACCTGTCAAGGGGTGGGGCTACCCATGCAGCCCTTGACAGCCTGCCAAAACTGGTTAAGTGGCCCTCTGCCCGAAATGATTGCCCGCCCCTGCCCTAGCTCCTAATTCTGTCCCTGCTCACCAAGCCTCTAGTGGCAAGTCACAGCTGTGCAAGTAAAGGACAGCCAGAGATGGTTTTTTGCCATAATATGTGACTGCTACACTAAGCTGATTAACATTTGTTCAGCTTCCGGTATAAGGTATAACAAGGCCCCTATAGTCTGTTAATGAATTTCCACTTGTCATAGCTTCGTTCTGTAGTTGGCAGATGCTAAATTCGGACCTTTTCTTCCATCATTTGTGAGCAATTTTTACTAGCAATCTTCACATTTGCTGGCTTGTTGGTTTTGGCAGGGAGACAAAGGCAGAAGATTAAGCAATAGATGTGATGGCAGACACGAGGGAGAGATTGGAAATGGGGTAGTTCATTGAGACAGGGTCAAGACATCAGTCAGCAAATATAAGATTGAAAAAAGATTAGGAGCATAGAAGTGAAAGCAGATGGTGCACTGGCTGAACATATTTGAATGAATTTAAAAACCTAGACATTTGAAAATCTCAAGAGCGATGGAATACATTTATAAATATGTTAAGCCAGTGGTTCCCTATCTTGGGGTTGTGACCCTGTTTAGGGGTGCAGCAATAAAAATGGGGTCACACTCCCAGGGAGGGAGGCATTGGGAGACGCATGCCCGCCAGATTTGTGGACGGGGCCAGGGGCGGTTGCAGGCTACCTGCTAACCTCCCCCCCGGGACCTCTGCAGCGGGGCGGGGAGACTTGGTGCTGCTGCTGGGAGCCCCACACTGGCTACGCTGTCATGGCAAGATGCCCCCTGCCTACCTAGTAGCATCCAGGGGCGCAACTCTGTGCCACTCTCACCACTACTACCAAGCAGGCAGGCAGGGATTGCCTTACCATGGCATTGGCATACCATGTGGGACTCCTGGCAGCAGCACCGAGTCTCCCCACCCTCCCATGCCAAGTCCCACTCACTGGCCTGGGGAGGCCCCAGGGTGAGGGCAGCAGGGTGGGGAGCCCTGAGGCTTCAGCCCACATCCTCCATCCATCCCCATGGGCTCCACTTTGGTTATGCTGCCTGCAGGGGAAGGGACAGCGGGTAGAGCCAGGCTCTGGACAGCTGGGGCTTGGGCACTGCTGTGGGAAGCAGGGATCTGCAAGCCCTAGCGCTGGCAGCTGGTGGCCCCCTTGGGTAATGGACTGCAAGTCATGAGTGAGGGGCACTAGCAAGGCTGGTGGGGTGGGGGGCTATGGTTGGGGAGTGAGGGGCACTGGTAGGGCCAGGGATTTGTGGGTGGAGAGTGAGGTCCACCTGGGGGGAGGAGGGGGCTGCAAGTTGGGAGTGAGAGGCCATGCTGACGAAATGGGGTCATGTTGAAGAACTTGGGTCATAAATGGGGTGGTGCTAGGGAAGAGTTTTAGAAGCATTGTGTTAAGCTGTTTGATAAAAGAAATTCCTTTAGTCTAACTTCCTTTCTAGGGAAAGATAGGAAAATAGATGATGACCTATGCAAGCCAGCACTTTGTATGACATACCTAATGAGAACCAAAATGCAAGTATAGCAAGCGAGACTTGGAGTGTAAATCACTATTAGCATTACTATCTGTGTATATACATGTAAAGAACAGTATACTGGGAATAACTTAACGTTTTAAACCCCCGCACTTTATATAAAAAAGAGGGAAAAAATGGCTTGTCCACACATTTTTTAAAGTATAGACTTCTCTGTGATTGCTGCATTCATAATAACAAAAAATCCAGACAGTTTTGTTAAGTCTGTAATGTACAATAATTACTTATAATATAATTATGCAGGTTCAAATTTAGAAGTACCACACCTATAACCAATTCCTTTCTGGAAGATAAGAATAGTCCATAAAATAAAACATTATAATTTTAGTATTATTTGTTCGAAGGCACTATTAACCATGCAGTTTTTAAACAGAGAAGAATCCCTTTGGATCCTTTGGTAAATTTTATATATATCTGATATGTCCAAAGCATTATTTTGTACATGACCATAATGATAGTACTAGAATTATTTATTTTATGTTCATCAGTGAACGAAGTTTCTTTAGCTTAGATTTGTAACTTCAGTATAAAAGAACATATGTTACTCTCAGTAAATGTTCTAATCTGGCCATGATTTTAACTATAGAACACTTTTAAAGGACAAAGATTCTCTAAAATGTTTCTGTGAGCTCCTATGCAGCATTCAGGGCCCAGGATCTGACCCATGGCACAGGGGTTGAGTGTCCTTGTTCTTGCCTGTAAAGTGACCCAGCTTCTTCACCAGGAGGGTTGGAAAATGCCTCCATTCCAGTTATTCTATATGATGGTGATTACAACACTCCTCTGAGAGGTAGGAAATGTGGCTTGAATTCCTTCAGACTGAGGAAGGTCTGGAACCCAGGAGACACCATTTCATGGCATTCACCCAGGAAAACAAGGGGGCGGACAGGACAGTGCTCTAGTTGTTCAGCCAAACTAAGGGCCATATCTTTCAGTGGAGTCACAACACTGATGTGCATGTTTGTGAACCCAGTGGAATTTCATTTGCAGTTTAGGGTCACAACTGGAGCACACTTGCCAACAGAAAAGTGTGAAAACTACTGCACTAAACTATTATACAAAAGATAGGTCCTACCTTCTTTAAAAGAAAAGACTGAGTCAATCACCTGTGCACAGAGGGGAAAAACAAAGAAGTCAATGTCCACACACAGGTTTGGGTTATGAATCCCAGTCTGACAAAAGCACTTAATTCAAGGTTTGTTGTGATATCTCTTATTGGACCAATGTCTGATCAGGAGAGAAGTTTTGCAAGATTTCAGTCACAAGGCACCCTTACCTGAAGAAGGTAGGATTTCAGACATTTCCTGTTAGTTGGTTTAAGTATCTCCTTTGCTTAGGCAGTTAAGTGTTGTGAATCCCAGATTTAGGCACCTAATTCCCCTTAAAACCTAGGGAAGTTAGGCACTTAACCTGGGTTTTTGCACTCCACTTCCAGGTCACTTGGTTCCCGTGCTTCTAGATGTAAAATTTTGCATTTGGCAGAATTAAAAAAACCTTTTTTTGAATGTGCCCAAATGATTGAGCAAAGCCAATTCAGTCTGCGTGTTTCTGTTTTCCTCATTTACTATTTATTTTTCTGTGTGTTATCTCCATATTTTATCATCAGTGACTAATATTTACCTCCAAATCACCAATGAAAATGTTGAACAGTAGTGGCCTTAGTACTGATTACTGGAGGATCCCACTGGACACATTCCAGTTCAGTGATAATTCTCTATTTCTAGCTTTTTTTGGAGCTCTGTAATTTCATCATTTCATAATTCATTTAAGGATGGCTCAATAGAAAATAATACTGTTTGGATAGAAAACAGTAATGTATACTTCATGTATTAAAAAGCAAGATAAAAATGATAATCTTCTTTGGAAGTAATATCAGAATTCCAAGCAAAAATTCTTATTAACCTATTTATTATACTGAATAAGTCAGACAAAAATTATTTATGAGAAAAAGAACTAAAGCAATTACTTTCCTTCACTTTGGGCTCTAGTCATTAACAATTTGGCTCTGCAACTACAGCTGCTTCTAACAGAAACAGAATAGCTGAAAATATATGCCAGGGAGGATAGACTACTAATTTCAATTGCAAATATCTGTCACTTGTTATTAATTACTTTCAGCAGTCAGCTGAACCTATTGAATGCTCTCCAATGCTTCAAAGCCATGTCAAGAATAAAAGCTGAAGCTCGTGTTACATGTGGGCACTGTTACTAAAATAGCTTCTAGTGAACCAAGTGAAAGACAAGATGAAGATGCATGGCCAGACAGCAAGATGTCACTCTAAAAGGAGCTTTGTTACAGGAGAGATGAAAATCAGTCAGCATTGTTGCTGTAATCCAATAAGAATACATTGCCAGTAAATACTTTTCATATAATACTAAAACCAAATGTGGCAAAAATCCATACTAGAGAGAAGGGAGCAAAAACAATAATGAAGAGGAAATAACAGTAGCAACAATGACAAGAAATATCTGATAACAGCACTTCATTGAAAAATCTATAGGAATAAAGTAGTTGGTTCTTTCTGAGCTATATGGCTACAGGTTTGAAATCTCAGCAATAATCTGTCAATAGCTATAAGGCAGACAAGGTTCTCTGGGAAAATCTGATACCTTCCATTAGACCAATAGTTGGAAAAATTCTTTTCAAGCTTTTGGGTACAAACACCCTTCTTCAGGAGGAGGCAGTATCTGCAGTTGTTATGCACTCTTGCTGGATGGGATACAATAGAAGCCAGAGGCTTCCAGTCAGTGAAAATGCAAATTGTAGCAGACAGTGGATGAGAAAGTTCATATCGGCCTCTGGCTTCTATTCTATTCCATCCAAGAAGAGCACGTACCAACTGCAGATGCATTCTCTGCCTGAAGAAGGGTGTTTGTATCCAAAAGCGTGCAAAGAATAATTTTCCCCTCACTTTTAGTTGGTCTAATAAAAGATATCAGATTTACCTAAAGAATGTTGTCTGCCTGTATCCATAGACCGACACAGCTATAACCAACATCACTAGCTATAATTCATTTATGATTTCCATGTTAAATGGAGCAGATAAACATTACAACAAAAATATTCCTGCAGAAATAACTAGAAAGCACATTAATGCTTAAAAAAATCCATTTGACTGTGCATCCCTCAATTTTTGGGATGCAGCTTGAGACCCTAGTGGATTGATTTACACAGAGATTGAGCAAACTGTTCTGTAAAGGTGTGAATCAGTGCAGATCCACTGACATCAGTGGGCGCGTCCAGGCGAGCCCATACATGCCTCCTACAGTGTCTCAAACCCCTTTGAGATGCTACAAGAGGCACATGCGGGAACAGGAAAAGGTCCCCCGCACTGCAAGTTTGCAGTGCAGGGGCAAAATTAGACCCCTGGATATCCAGGGGTCAAAAAAAATGGAGCAAAAAAAGCCCCATCTCCTGCCTTCCCCTCAAGGCCCCCCCCAATCCCTGCCCCACCTGGCTCCATTCTCCCCCAAGCCTCCTGATCCCTGCCTCCCCACTCCAGCATCCCTACCAACCGCAAACCCCACCCCCCCACCACCCCAGAACGATGCCCTGGTGCCTTGTCAACTGGGGGCCCAATCCTGGTGGGGCCAGGCCAGGCGGCAGTTCCAGGAGCCCAGGCAAAATTCCGGCTTCGTCCCGCTGACCTGCCCTGGAGCCGGGCAGGCCGGGGGTGGCTGCGAGGGTCCCAGTAGGCGTGTGAGGCCCCGGGGTCGGTGCCCAGCTAACCCGGGAAGGGGTGGCTGGCCCGGGCCGAGGCGGCAGGGTCCCGGGCAGCCCCCCACCCCAGCACTTGCAAGCAGTTCTAGCTGTCCGTCTAGGTCCCTGGGGCCCCACCTGCACAGGCCACCCCCAGGCCCTGCTGCCCTGTGCTGCCTGGGGAGCTCTGCCAGAAGGCCCCAGAGCCCTCACAACCCCTGCTTCTACAGTGAGGAGAGCCGGGGTGGGCAATTATTTCAGGAGGAGGGCTGCTTACCCAGTTCTGGCAAGTTGTTGAGGGCTGCATGGGTAGCCCCGCCCCTCGACACGGGCTCTGCCCCCTGGTCACCATCTTGAGACCAATGTCCCCATCTGTGCAGTCCCCATCTGGGTCTAGTAGGTGTGCAACAGGTCACAGCCAGGCAGCAGCCCCCACTGCCAGACCGCTGCAGTGGGTAGAGGGTACAGGGAACTCTCAGGGCTGCTTTAGTAGTCCAGCTGGCAGAAGGGGTAGTGTTTCCAGGTACCAATTTGCTGGGCCCCAGAAGCTCCTGAGAGCAAGTAGCCTTGAGCTACTTGCCAGGGCAGCTTTTTGTACTGCTGGGGACAGCACAGGTGCTGGCCCCAGGCTCTAGCTCCCCCTGGCTGCAGATCTGGGAGAAGCCAGGTAAGGTTATTTTGCCTCAAGTGGCACAATTTGCTCTACACCAAACTGCATGTCTGGGCACATGCGGTGAGGCAAAAAGCCCTGGCTCAGATTTGCACCGCTTCTATTTGAGCTGCTGCAAGCGCACATTCTTGCATGTGTGGATGTGCCCAGTGAGGCTGTCTGACTTACTCTGCCATATAAGTTGGTCCACTGTACACTCAAAGATATGCTTATTTATGGTACTCAAACTGACAACTAACCAATTACATCGGTACTTAAATGTTATTCTTGTTAAATTTCTGTTTCACAGGCAGGCCTATAAAATGATCAGATTGGATCTTTATTTGCAAGAGTACATGTGGCTTATTCCCCTAAGCTTTCCCACAGAGACTTCACTCCTAAATTTGTTCTGCTTATTTTAGTCCTGGGCCTTTTGTGTCAAATTATATGGTAAGGTAATAGGTTTCAATTCATAACTTTAAGAGTGTTCAGGTATTGAAGCAGAGCAAGAGATGTGTGTATTATGTATGGAGTTCATTTTAGCAGCATGAACTATTTTCTTCTTTTTCAGTATGATAATACAAATAGCTCAGGCAAATCATGCACATGAATATGTCTTCAGTGTGCAGAAATGAATGGAGATTGAGGGTGTTTAGCATCATGAAGAAGGGAATTTTCTGTTTGCTTCAGATAGAAGTTGAGATTTAGACTACATTACCTCGTTAGAAAAGCTATTTTATGAAATAGCACAAATACATCAACTATGCAGAAGTTTGGACAGTTCACAAACAGGGGCCCTGGATGTTGTTGCAGTTCTGTATCTTACTTCCACCTATGCTTCTCATTTAAAAGTCATACCTACTTCATGAGAACAGAAGCAGGAGGTCATTTCTAAAAAGCAAAAGGTGGTATCTGGCACTTGCTTCTGAGTCTTGCTAGTTTTCACTTTATCTTTTTTTTAGGAGGGGTATTGAGATGGCTGTGACAAGGTAACTAGTGTCATCTGAAACCCAGCAGTGCCCTCATACATTGAAGCTATCATCATTCTGATGGACTAGTCAGGTACTCAAAATAATTTGTTTACATCAGATAGCCCTGTTCAACTCCAGAAAAACTGTTTTTTCTCTATCCAAGAATTGTGGTATTTGGTAAACTGGTTGGAATCACATTTGAGTGGTTCCATGGTGCTTTTCAGGGAATTTGCAGAAAGCAGTTTCATACTGCTCATTTCTCAGTCTATAGGACTCTTAAATTGGGCAAGATTACAGTCTGTCATCCTAATTTGTAATCCTGACATCTGAGCAAGACCCAGGATGTCATCCTCCTTTGTAGTCGGCCTTGGTGAGGCTGTGGTTAGAGTACTGCATCCAGTTCTGGGCTCCGCATTTTAGGAAGCATGTGGAGAAGCTTGAAAGAGTCCAGAAGAGAGCACATGATCAGAGAGCAAGACAACAGGACTTATGAAGAGAGGCTGCGAGCTATGGGACTCTTCAGCTTAGAGAAGCACAGGCACTCAGCGGTGACTTGGTGGTAGTCTATAAGTGCATCAGGGGTGTGCATCAGGATTTGGGGGAACACCTGTTTACCAGAGCATGCCAAGGAATGACAAGGTCCAACAGTCACAATCTCCTTCACGACTGCTTTAGGCTGGACATAAGGAAAAACTTCTTTACTGTCTGAGCTCCCAAGGCCTGGAACAGACTCCCCCCAGAGGTGGTGCAAGCACCTACTCTGGACACTTTCAAGAAAGATTTGGATGCTTATCTTCCTGGGATCCTTTGACCCTAGCTGACTTCCTACCCCTTGGGCAGGTGGCTGGACCTGATGATCTCATGAGGTTCCTTCCAGCCCTAATGTCTATGAAATCTATTAAACTTGAATGTGTATGATTTTATTGGAGGAAAATTTGAGACTGTTTGTAAGATAACACAATGCTAGTAGATCAGAAGAACTATCTGAAGGAGACGGCAGGTATTTTTCTCGTATGAGGTGGAAACTATCTTTTCATTGTCTTGTAGTGTAATTCAAATTTAGTGTTCCTTCTGTACATTTACATACTTGATTTTTATTTTCTTAAACCTGCATGAATAATAGCTTACAAACTTTTCTCAGAGGCAGACCACATACAAATTATTTATACATTTAAATTGAGTTTTATAACGGGCTCTTAGGGGTATTACACATGAAAATTAATCAGCCTTCAACTTGCACTGAGCAGAGCAACCTGTTTACTCAGTAGCACTCTGTGTAGAGAATATATAATTGCACACAGTACACTGGTTTCCAAATGCAAATATAAACTTTATTCAAAAGGCCACTGTATCATTTAGGCTCTGTCTGCCCTAGAAGTGCCTCTCTCCTACTGCATACCTCAGGGATACTAGCTGGAATTTGGGAGTACTGTCATTGGATGATTGTCAGTCAAGAATCATTTCAATCACTGATCTAGCAAAGCTTTCATTTTTACCCTTTGGAGACTATGTTAAGAGTCTGACAAGCAAGGTCCCCTGTGAACAAAATGGTTTTGTCATATTTTTAAAGACATTCTCACCATTGTGCTTCGTGTGTGTGGAAGTAAAGAGAATATGTTCTGTAAAGTAAAGGAGGACTAAGTACTAGGATCTCTTAAGTAATGATTTAGAACGTGGACATGAAGTTTAGAAACGTGTGCAATACCACCACACAGGGCTGACTCATGCTAACTTTAAGAGAACCTCAATTATTTATTTTAAGAAACTTCTGAAGACATCAACCAGGAGAAATATTCTCCTTTGCTGTCCCTATAGCCACCTTTCTGGTATTTAATTTGCTTATCTAACAAATAAGATAATTTTCTAGTGGAAGACTAACATAAAAATCTGTTACAGGCAGGTCTGTTCTCTCTTTCACACACTTCTAGGATGAGACAACTAATCATTAAGTTACCTGTGCCTAAAGTTAATTATGCTTTTGCAAACTCCTTTATTAACAACTCTTAACTTTTAAACAATTATCTTGATTATGACTTTTGCTCAGTGTCTGCTTTATTATAAATGCTTTTTTATAGAGTTTTATAAATTCTTATTATCAATGTATCTTATTATAAATGCTTTTATTAGAAATGCTTTCTCTTATAAAACCTTGGGAAGTGAAGTCTAAACCTCGTCTTAGTTATATTACTGTATTTGTTTGATTCAAAGATGAGGCTTTTTCCCCTATTCATCATGTAGGACTTGGGGAAGGTGGGAGGACATGGAACAAGCGCAGAGCCACAGAGCAGCAAGATCCAGTACTGATTTCCTCACGGCTCTCTGGCTGTGTGCTGGGTCTTGTTGTTCTCTGACTACAGACAGATTCCCCCACTGCTCTCTGTTTAGCAGGAAGTCAGAGAGCAGCTAGGAAATCAGCATAGAGCCAGAGACCAGCAGGATCCAGCCCATAGCCAGAGAACAGTGAGAGAATTAGCACTGGGTTTCTCTGCTTTTCCTGGGTTTCTGTCTCTGGGCTGATTTTCCACACTGGCTCTGGACTAGACTGGATTCTGCACTGTGCCTTGGCTCCCTACTGAGCTGGAAGTGGGGGGGGCAAAGGATAGGCAGCAAGGGAGCGTCAAATAACTGGGGCAGGCAATGGGAGGTGGTGGGGAGGGACAATGTACAGGGGTGGGCAGGCCAGGATGAGGGAAAACAAGTGGCATGGGAGCAAAGTGCAGGAGGACAAAGATCCAGGGTCAGGTTGCCTGCCCTTCTCCTCACTGCTTCTTTCCCTGTGACAGCAGTGAGAGGAGGCACATGAGGGGAGGGGATTTAAAATGACCCTCCAATAATTACGTTCTTTGCATAATTTTTTTGTAATTTTTCATGTATAGAATCTGATTTTGAGGGGCTCATTTAAAATTCCAAGTCACTTTGGATTTTGGTAAATACATTATCTAGTAAAGTTAATTTATTTTTACTTTACATTTCATTAAGTTTTCAGTGTTTATTTCAGTTCATTCAGGTTTCAGCTGTATTATAAAGAAAATAGCCACAGTACAGCTAAGGGTTTAGGTGCCATCTCCTGGACTACTGAAGTAACAGCCTAAATTCAGTTAATGTCCGGGGGGGAGGGGAAAGGTAGCTTTTGAATACACACCCATTTACGTTGTCAGTCAAAAGTTACTCGGTCCACTGTACAAGAGACATTTGTGGTTGTACCTTTCATGAATAGGGCACTGACTCTTAAACCTACTCCATGCCTTTCCTGCAGCAGCTGCTGAATCACTGAAATCAAGGGTTGGCAGCATATGGCTTGCAGGCTGGATTCAGTCCTTGAAGAAAGGAGTTTGATCACACCAGGGTCAGATATCAGAAGTGGAGTCTGCATGTACAGCAGATGGGCAGCAGGTAGAGGCATTGTGCCACCTTGGACTCTAACCAGGTTAACCTGGTCTGTAGCCCCAAAATACCACCAACTGCTAAGATGATGGCTTTAGATTAGTCCTCTTTAGAATCCAGTCCTGTGTGTGTAAGTGGATGTTTCACTTGTCCAACAAGCACTCAGGCCCAGAAACATCCAGGACCCCAGGTGTTACAGATATGAGAACAAAGGCATACCAAATACTGCAAACTTACTTTTCAACTAAACCCAGTATCATCAGGTTAAAACACATGGAATAAATTATGTAGAAAAAACCCATAATACAGTTCTGCAATCATATTACAACAATTAACTCAGAAGCCAGATGGCACATAAACCACTTCTACTCTGCCTCTTTCTGCTACCTAGTCAGGCCGAACCAGAGGTACAATCACAAAGAAAGAGACACGTTCTCCTCTGTTTTGCAGAAATAGCCTCAATCAGGGGTAGCAAGCTAGGCAACGTATCCCTGCATTGCCAAAGCCCTGCTCACTTGTCTGAGATTGCATTGTGAGCTGGTAGCGAAACCCTCGCTCCCATCTGTCCTAAGAGCTGGCTGCTGGCTTTTATCAACTGGACTACCTGTGAGGGCTGGGGAGGTGGGAGACACTTTTACCTAAACTCTTTCCCCAGTTGTCTTAACTCCCCTCCCCAAGAGTCCTTCCTTCAACGATAGCCATAGCCTAACTTCTTTGTGATCCTCCCGCTAGACTTGCTGCAGCAACACCCAAATTAATTCTGGACATATTAGCTCTAGAAAGGAGCTGTCCTCATAATGCTGTACCTAGCATAATTAGCAAAACTTGTCAGCCAGAACTGGGCTGTACCAAATGAATGTGCTGCTAGCATGTGTAGAGCCAGCTTATCATATAGTCTTCAGCTTTTTGCATATCTATTATGGCTGAAGACGTGCGCTGAGAAAATTTGTCAGATTTGTTTGTCAAAGCAAATTTTGTTCTTACTGAGCTAATTATTGAATCATTAAAAAATTAAGTGGGGTTTAGCCAAAAGTAATAAAACAACCCAGTAGTTAGCATGCATCACAAGATTATAAAGTCTTGGTTACAGAACAAAAGTTAACAACCTTTAAAACACTAAAGTTCTGAAAAGATTTTTTATTAAAATAACAAGAAGTTTAAGAAATTAATACAATGTAATGAAATGATAACAAATCATACACAAATCATCGAACTTCAGTCCTAAAGTATGGAAAAATTCATTCAAATTGTGGCATGATTTATATAATACAGCAATGCAAATACTGTACTCAAAATTAATGTTCAAGTTAAAGACTGGCGTGCTGGGCAAGGAAGGTTCTTATTCTTTGTAAGAGTTCCTTCTTGACACTGTCTGGTACCAAGGCTGAAATTAAAAAAATAAAAATAAGAAATTCAAAAAACCCACAACATCTTACTGCATTGAGAATTTAAATCAGAATTTCCCCCCAGCAATTCTGTTAATTCCTAACAACAGAACCACCTATCTTTCCTATAGTATCATCAAACAAATGGAATTAACAGGTGACAAAGTAGACCAAAAGCTAACAAAGCTGCCACCATGAAGAAAAAACAACACTCAGTGACAGACATTACTCAGTAATAGATAGTGCACAGCAACCAAAAAATGATCTGGTTATCTGAATTATGTTTCCTCAGAGATTAAGGGCTATGGGTACTGCTTAGGATTTCTGCCATGCCAAGTAACCAGGACCAGGAAGTAAGAGTTGTTCAAGGACAGTGTTTTTATGAGTTCCTGAGTGTGCTAAATACACATACTTAAAAAAAAAAAAACAGAATTAATGAACCTGCATCTTGTATTGCTGTAGCTTTTACTATATAGCCAGCCAAGCTCTGAATGGTTTGTGTGTAAAAAAGAAATTGTAATGTCAACTCTACTTCTTGCAGCTGCTCTTTTGCTTCCCCCTACATGCCAGTCCTGTAGTAGCGCACTCTTACAGACCCCCAGCTTGAAAATAATAGGAAAGATGTAAAGCATTTCCCTTTACCACACTGAGGTTACACTAATTGTCTTGCTGCAACTAGACAGGTAAACAGATTTCTCATTTACTTAACCCTTTTAGAGTAAATTTACATACAAAACTATTTTTTTAAACACGGAAGTTGCAAAAAAAGGATCTCAGGACAGCATGTATTTACATATATATGTGGCCTGCTTTCAGTTACTAGTTATATTGTCAGCTGTTTCCCTGCTTGTGAGCTAGTACTGCTTTGAAAAATTTTCTAAAGCACATTTAAACATACAATGTTACTTTTCTTACCTCTGCCTTTAGGAGTGATTTCTGCCACCAGGTCATCAACAGTAACATGCTCTAACCCTTTTTCTTTGATTACCTCTAAAGAAAACGAAAGAAAGTTGTCTTGTTTAAAGTCTTAATTAGAACATGTTTGTCTAATGATTAAAGTATAAAAATCTGTGTGTATACATACACCCCCCCCCCCACACACAGCATATTGACCTTCTATTCATGCTATATTCAACCTAATCTCAAACTCGTGCAGTACTGCAATTTCTGAACTCTTACTCAGACCACATTACACAAAAAAGGAATAACCTTTCCAGGTGAGACGCATACTAGTAGTGAATCACCAATGACTCATTATGAAAATGCAAATTTGAATGTACCTCCTTTATGTACTTGCTAAAGATTACATACCTGACCTAACATCTAAATTGTCAGTATGTTAATGTTTTTGTGTGCATATTAGCATCTGCTTTTAAATAATAACTTAAAGTAGGTGAAATTGGAAAACAGAACCTAGTGCTGCAATAAAAATAATCCTGTGCTCTTGAAATGTGTTCTCTACCTTAATGAGTATTGTGATCAACAATATGCAAAGTTTCAATTGTGTATGAGACTAAAGAAACCTTGCATCCTGAAGTACTGATGATTATTGTGAACTGCCATCAAGTTAATCAGTTGTACAAAAATTAGGGAATTTTTCTTAGCTAAATTCCTTAATAAGGAGCAATCTACAAAATAATAACTATTAGATGTACAATTTACAAATGAAAGCTCAGTTTTCCTTTGGGCACAGGTCAGTGATTCACATTGACAGGCATTGTTTCCTCATATACAAATCTCTCTCCAAATTAGACTAACCAGGCTGCTGCTGCAGGTTGCTGCTCCCTTCCTGCTTTAACCTGCGCTCAGGCTTGCAACGCCACCCGTTATGGCAGTGGAGAGGGATGAATTTGGCGATGAGAGTGAACTACCCCTCACTCCATTGGGTGCATGTAGTGGTTGTGATTTGAAATGGATTCTGGCAGGGGAGATTGGCAGCACAGCATGAGGTGGAAATAAGGGGACATGACAGGCCAGCTGTGTGCCACCTATCCCTGTGCCACTGTGGGAAAGATCCAAGCTCTTTATGAGATAGATTCAGCCCTCAGGCCATAGGTTGCAGAGCCCTGCACTAAACAATTGCTATTTGCATATCAAGGAAACCTTTGTAGTTACTATCAGATGGTAAAACTAAACTCGGGACTGTTTACACAGAGTGGCACCTGTATCAAACTGCTTACCCTTGCCCCCCACCCCTCCCCGGGCAGATCCAGACCATAATCATACTAATTTCAGAAGCTTAAGTAGGGCATTGATCACTATAGCAAGGGGTTTGTTTGAAAATTTCAGGATCACCCAAAGAATTACAGAGGTATTTGGGGCAACTTGGGTGAAGTAGGAATCTGAGAACAGAGACAAATCCAAAACAAACCCAGTACTACGAACCACTGAGACAGGTCCACACTTGAGAAAATATTGATTAAGAAAGCTTTCAGAACCTCTCTTGTGCCCAACATCTTCCATATCTTGTCCAAAGATCTTCAGGCAGTAAAGTCCCCCTCTGGAATGCTTATTTGGCTAGAAGGGATTTACTAATCCCCCTAATTCAGGTAATAATTAAAGATACTGAAATTATTCAACTCCTGTTACCTTTACAGTGTGCCTTCAACTGATCCTTCCAGCCACATTCAATTAATTTGGCTCTCAGCAACTCTTTAAGGCTGTCAAAAGTAAAAGATTTCACATGAAAAAGAGTTGATAATATATACAATTGATTTTTTTTAATTACTCTTCTAAGAATTCTGGACCCACAAATTATTTTAGTTATATGCAACAGAGGCCTAACTGCACATTAACTCATGCTGGCAAGTAAAATAATATCATATCCAAAAAAATCCAGAATAGCCTCAGGTTAAAGTAAGCAGTTTTCACTTAAAGGGATGTGATTTTGAAAAAAATGCTTGAAAACTGTTTTCAGTGGAGGCTCGAAATAGGCAGTAAACATCCCTGTTATATTTTTACCATCAGATAGACTTTGCAAAAAGAGAGGGAAGTGCAGCATTCCACTTCAGCACAATCAGCCAGAGTGGCCCAAAACAGGCGATTCAAAACCAAACAGAGGACCTTGATTACTTTTTAAAAATCTGTTCAATAATATTTTATAATATGCTCATTTTTCCTGCCAAAGGCCCCTTTATTTTGATTTAAGAGCAATACTGTTTCCACGCAACACGCTTTCAAGGATCCCAGCAGAAAACACAAACTCTTTCAAAGCACTGACTACTCTAAAAACAGTCACAACTAGGAAGGAACTAATCAAACACGACTTGATTGTGATTCACAAAACAAGCATTAGGAAACAAGTGTCAATGACATGATAAGGATAGAGTTGGAGATCTAGTGATACATAGCATTATGAATATCACAGGAGAGAAAAGGGAAAAGATTGCAGATGTTAAGTACATGAGAAAACAACATGCTAATCCAGAGGAGTGAAAGGCCACAGTTCTTATTTCTCATCTAACTGCTAATTTGCTTTTAAGCAGTTCGCAGGAATAGTAAGAGACCATTCAGATTTCAATGTGGGAGAAGAAAGGTAAGTGCAGAACACTGCATCTGCCCTGAAAGAAGCAATATAGATCTGCAAACTCCTTGCTTAACAACATAATCAAGAGAACACTGGCAGAAGTTTTTATCTGGAGTTTAGAAACCGTATTTTCCACACACCTGATCATTTTACTTTTTTGTTCAATTAAACCTTGATAACAGGGGTTATTATAATTTTACTTTATTTCTGAATAATTTATTTTAATTAACTCTTCCAATATAACAAATAATCCTAATCAAGGGTTGAGAATCAAGAGTGATTTTTCTTTCCTCCTTTGAGGCATCATTCATGCAGTATTGATTGTACAAGCCATATGAAGAGGAAGAAAAGTCAACTTACCGCTCACGTTCTCCTGTTTCTATTAGTTTTTGGTTTATAGTTGCTCTCATCTGTGCATCTTTATTCATTTTGCAAATCTAAACTTCCACAACAAATCTGTAAAATATCAGATGAGATTTTAACAGCATTACTTACCAAGCATCTTTTGCAACAAAGAGAAAAAAACCTATCAAATTAAGTTATATTTTTTTCCTTTGGGTCTCTAGTTTTCCAAATACAATTCCACTTAGAACAAAGTAGCTCAGATGATTGAAGAGCTGTAGCAAGCAAGCACATATTTACTACAGAAAGGACAAATGCTGCTACGGTCAACAGGGTCATCATAGGAGTACATTCCCACTGACCCCAGAGAAATGCGGTGGAAATTACTGCCCACCACCAACACGCAGGGGAACCATGTTATTTGTGGGCTGGCCCTGGGATTAGGGACCCCACCCGCACCCCATACATCTCAGGGGTTTCTGAACTCCTTCCAGTAGCTTTTTCCTGATTGGAGGTATTTCGCTGTTCCTTTTCCCCTCCCTTCTTCCCTGGGCACAAGCAGGCCGTCTGCGAGGTACTGTAGGTAACTTAAAACGTGCAAACCACCAAGGCAGCTTTTGGCCTCGCACTCGGCTCCGAAGCTGCTCGTCCCCCTGCAAGACCGCGCGCAGAACCTCAGCTCTGCCCTCCCGCAATGCGCTAGCGGGGAGACCGCCTGCTGCTGCCCGAGCTCCCCTCCACCCCGGCCGGGGCGGTTGAACACCACCCACCCTCCGCGCGGCCCTGGTGCCCGAGCGCGGCGCTGCGCGCGGGGGACAACAGGAAATGGAGTCCTGGTCCCTGTCCGTTCCGTTTCGGCGGCCCCACGGGCCCTCCCAGCATGCCCTGCGCCCAGCGGCTACAACTACAACGCCCGGCAACACTTCGGCCGGAAATGGTCTCTCCCAGAATGCCTCGCGCTGAGCCGCGACTTCCGGCTTGTCGTAGCGCTGGCGGCCGTTCCGAACTTGTCCTAGTAGCTGTGTCTGCCGCCGCGGGCGGAGCTGGGCCCGGCCGGGGATGGAGGCAGCGGCGAACTGCTCCCTGCGACCCCAGCGCCTGCTGCTGGACCCCAAGTTCGAGGGCTACAAGTTGTCGCTGGAGCCGCTGCCCTGCTACCAGCTGCGGCTCGACGCGGGTGAGGGCAGAGGGGGCGGGAGGGGGTGGTGAGCACAGGGGCAGCGTCGATGTAGCCCTGCAATGCTGCAGCATTCCCGCACTGGCCTGGCTTCAGCGCCTCTCCCTGTGCTGCTTGTACTGTCCCCACAACCCTCCCCGCTCCCTTCTGCCTCTGCCTTTACCCCCATCTCGCGGCTTCAGGCCAGGTCTGGCCCTCACTTAGCTGGCGGTGGGCATGTGGTGAGGAGTAGAGGTGAGGTGGTAGGGGGACAGCTGGGGGTCAAGGCTGTGGCGGGGGACAGACATGGTCGGGACTGGCAGTGGCTCTGAGTCAGAGCCAAAGCAGTCCCCTGCCTTCCCCACTTGTACTGGATCCAGGATGAGGGATTTCCCTCCTGTGTTAAAAGGGGGAGGGAGGAGTGTAGCAGGAGAGCTGCCTTTTCTGTCCCTTGGAGGAAGGGAAGTGGAGTGGCAGAGTGGCTGCAACCTACAAGGAGCTCAGCTAAGGGGCTGCGGGGCTGAGCCTGCGGATTGCAGACAGATGAACACTTGCCAGTTAAACACAGGATGATTGGTGTGGTGGGCCAGTAGAGGGTGCTCCTGCGCTCAGCCACCCATCTCCCTGTGCTAATCAACTACCGTAGTCGCAACTTACACGAATTTGGCTTTACGCACTCAGCTGCTCGAGCTGGCCGCTGGGTACCAGCCAGGAAATGGCGCATAGTGCGGTGCTTCACAGCGCTGCTTGGTATTGTCTGCACGCGCCAGCGTGGCAGGGGGTTGGGGAGCTCACGCTCAGCTGGCTGCCTTGCCCGGGCCCGGTGGCAGTGGTTGCTGATTGGCACCAAGCTCAGCGATTTTGGCTATTAGCGATTTCAGCTACACGCGATGACCTGAGAACGTAACGCCCGTGTAAGTTGTGATTGTACTGTACCAAGCTTTGGATGCCTCCCCAGGGGCACCAACTTCTGGGCCAACCTCCTTCCTGGAGTGTCATAGGCCAGCTGGGCACTGTGAGTGTATCAGTTTTATCACAGGGTAACTGGGCTGTTTGATTCAGTTTTGGATTGAGGAGGCAAAGTTGGGAGGGAAGCAAAGGCAAATTTATTGTAGCTTACACGCACACAACAGTTAACAGAAAGATAAATGCAATAAGCAGATAATGCAGTATTAAATAGGTAATAGTAAATAATAATTACAGATAATAACGGACAGATAAATCAGTTCTGTCACAGGTCAACTGGGCACTGCGAGGGTATTGGCCACTGATAGACAGACATGGCTTGGCAACTTATCGATAGTCCCTCAATGCCAGGTGTGCATCAAGTGATTCCAGTGAAATGAGGTGTCCCTGATCAATGCTGTCAGAGGGTTACTGGGGAAGGTCCCTTGATCAGGATCCGATCCTCACTCACTTCGGGGGGATCTGGGGTCTGGGTGTGGTACAGAAAAGACCATTCTGTTCCCTCCTTCCTTCTAGTTATCTGATGCGTGTGCTTTTTATACCTAGTCTTATGTTAATCTGTTGGCCTCAGAGCCACTCACTATGTTGCTGTATAGGTGTTACCCTATGAGATTGAAAGGTGTTAAAAATTATCATAAAAGGTTACTACCCAAACTGGGGTTTATCCAATAAGCAGATTATGATGCAGCACCTTTAGGTTTGAAATTGACGTTGCCCCGCCTATGGCCCAACCCCTTTTAGGTTTCATTTGAATGTTTTCGTGGGATGTATTTTCCTGGAATGTGCTGGTTGTGCCAGGCAGTTGGATCCAGTTTTTTTTATTGCTAAAGCTGAACCCTGAGCAGAAACAGTTAGGTCAGCTAATCTCACAGCTACAGGTTTGCCTATGGGGCACAGTCAGTTCCACGAACAGTTAACTTTTATCATTTTGGTTAAACTTATGACAGACGAGTTACATTTGCAGTGTACAAGCTTTATATTAACTAATATTACCTGTTTAGGCAAAATACCAAATGCCTCCAAGAAGCACATATTTATTGCTTATTAATCCCTCTGGTTCTGGCTGTTACACTGGAGCACAGCTGCAAGCCTGGAGTAACTGTTGCCACCACCTGGGGTCTGGTCTTTGTGTGGGCTTTGCCCCCCAGGGTCTTGTAGATCTTGAGGGTGCTTGACCCACTGTGAAATCTTGGAGTCTTTCCTTTAACCCGAAGCACAGAAAATAGCCTCCCTTAGTCAGCCAAGCAAAGAGAGCATGAAGGCGTGCCCAGTCCCCCTCAAGCATGTACCACAAAACTTGCTATAGTCGATAGCTTTATTGAGTACAGAGGCTAGGCATGGGGAGGGGTACAAGTTAGAGAAGTAGCAACAGAATAACTCTGAGCAAACAGACCAAGCCTGATAGCCATTTGATCTACTTCTAGATTACTATAAACTACATTCTATTTAAGTTGCTGGTAATTCACTACTCATGGAGGGGCTGTTTTATACTGCTGTTGTGAACTCATCACTAAGTTCCCACCAGAAGCAGACCCATTGGCTGCTGACTGGTACTTCCCAATGACATCACCTTCCCAGGTGAGAGAACTAGTCACATGACCTGCAGTGGTGGGAACTCTTAAGCAAAGAAAGAGAGAGCTATGGAATTTACAAGCCTGTTACCAAGGAGACCAGGTGTATCCAACAGCCAGAGTTTGTAACCAGATGGGGAGGGTTTGGGCCGTTGCATTACAGCAGAGACACAGACTGGCGGGTGATTTCTCCACAAGTGGTCCCTGGACCCTATTAGTAACAAGCCAGGTCAGGTGACTGAAAGAGGGTGGACCAAGCATCATAGTATGGAGGGAAAAACCTCATTGTGGATTTGAGTAAAGATGGTAGATGGTTAGTGCTGTGGTATTAAGAGTCCTGAAACCAGTGGGCTGCTGTCATTTTTAAGGCTTCTACAGGCTATTTCCCTTTCACAGTGTTTGACTTGGCTGAATGGAATAAGTTACAAAGCAGAGGTGGTTGGTCGTGTCAGCTTGAAGTCAGGCGGAAGGCAGCATACAGGGCGCATCAGACCAGCTGGTGCTACAAGGAATTGGGCCTTGTAGGCATCAGCGTATTTAATCAGATGCTTATCTGTAAAATGTCTTATCCGGTTGACAGCTTTACTTATAATGAATGTTAAGTCTGTGCATCTTTCTGTAGCTCAGTATGGAAGAAGAATTGTTTTTTAACGCACAAAATTAGATTAGGTAAACATCCATGTAGTCTTAACTCTTGTTCCCCTTCTTTTTCTTCAAGGATGATAATAGCTAATGAAAAACACTCCTGCATTTATTGCATATGCTGTAGCTGTGTTGTACAGTAAATATTTCTCCCCAAAATCTTGATGGCTTCATTACTGTACCTATTATTTAAATTCAAGCATGTGAAGGAAGATTGGTCCATCCCTCTCAGCATCACTTCCAGCCCAAGCTCCCCTTCCCATCCTATTAAACTGAGACACACAAAGTTGTTCCTCATTTGCTGCTCTCATCTGCAGCATGCATGTATGAAGGGCAACAGCTTGCTGTTCGTAGGATAATAGGGCAGGAAGGTCATCTATTGTAGCCCCATCTCAAGGCAGGATCACCTCCGACTGAACCATCCCAGTCAAGTGTCTGTATAACTTGCTTTTGGAAATTTCCAGGGATGGAGATTCCACAGGTTCTCTAGGTAGCCTGTTCCAGTGCTTGTGCTCTCATAATCAAAAAGTTCTTCCTTGTTTCCAACCTTTGTTTCCCATGCTGCAGCTTGAGACCATGGCTCTTAGTCCTATATCCTACAGCTGTGATGAACCATCTATCTCCATTCTCTTTAGGTATTTGAAGACTGTTACCAAGCCCAGGTCGGTCTTCTCTATTCCAAATTCAGCTATTCCAAAAGTCTTTCATCCTTTGCTCATAAGTAGGAACCTACTGAAATTACAATTGTGTGATTTCCCCTCCCCCCCCCCGAAATCATGAATTTTGGTGGGATCTGTGATTTTTAGTAGGCTCTCTCAGGGGAAAAAAATAAAATCAAGCTGTAAGAAGACAAAAAGGTGGGAAACCCTGGAGTCCTAAGTGGCTGGGGGGAAGGAGGAAGCAAATCGGAGACTGAGCCTGTGAGGTAGGCTCAGTCCAGGGCCAGTCAGAGAAGTGGGAGTGTTTTGGTGCCAGTTCTTAAAGCACCCACAGGCATGCTGTAGCCTGAGGCGGAGCAGGGATGGTAAGAAATCTTCCAAGAAGGCCAAACACATTTCAGCACTGAGCTGTGTAAAATAGTATCATGCAGGGACCTTGCATGCAGATGGAGACAGACTTTTCTGTATCACCAGCAATGTAACTCTGGATGTGTTGAGGAAAAACCAACATAGATCAACACTCACAGTGTATGGCATATGTGAAGTAGAAGGCTGTTGCAGAAGCTGAAGGTCAGAGCAAGAAATAAGCGATAGAGTCCTCCCTGTTTTAAGGCCATAGAAAGCAGGTTGGCAAGGCGAGAGGTGGTATTTTCCCTCGTGGAGGCTTTCACAGTGGTGAACATCCTACTGGAGAAACTTGATCATCCAAAGCTTAAGGACTACCTGAACCAAAATGTGCCAAATGCTAGCAGTTTTCTGTGTCTCAACAAGCTTCACCAAGACTCTCTCTCTGCAGTGATTGCTTCATATGTACAGTCCACAAAAGCTGCCTTGGCAGAGTATGACTCTTCTTCTCTTGTGGCTGAAGCTACCAACCCTCAGGATAACTACGTGCTACACACTTTATTCGTCCTGGGGAGCTGGACAGCACAGAACCTGCCTGTGTTGTTAAATGGAGCTGGTCCACCTTGCATCTGTCTTTGTTTGTTTTCCCTACCATGTTGGAAGCTATCCTGAGAGTAACTGTCTGTTGTGGCGGGTACTTTAACAAGATAGCACTGTCAGACAGGAATACTGATATGTACATGTGCAAGGCTTTCTCTGATGTGCTGTAGGGAATGCTGCCCACAGAACCTGCACGCACAGTTTCCCTGATGTGGAAAGTTTGGTGTCTTCCTTCAAGCACTGTCCAGGCTGTAAGGTCTGGTACAGAGGGTCTGTTGCCAGTCAGAATAGGGACTCAAATGGCAGTGTGTGCTGCTGCCACTCAAGCCTATGATCACAAGGTGGAATTTGTGGTTTATGGTTTGTTACTGTGCCAAACATATGCAATATTACCAGCACTCTTGAGTGAGGAGCTGGAAATCGCACAGAGCACAAAGTGCATGAGATGCATGAGATTTGCAATCTTTTAGGGTAAGATGACGTTCAAGATCACTTTGATACCACATGGTTCATGGAGCTCCTAATGCAGGTTGAAGGCTGGCAGGTTGTCATCCACTATGTACACAAGCAAATGGATTTGATAAGCTAGGATGAAGACTGGGCATCGTAAGAACTGTCAAGCTGTTCTTGTGAAAAACGGTGGAGAAAGGACACCTGTTCTAGGCAATAGCTTTGAAGCTGAACCAGTACTACAGGTATGGCCCATCACTCTCATTGCAGTTCAGACAACTGGCTGCCTCCTTTCTTAGTGTTGTTTGCATTTTGGACACCAACGGTGCTTGTTCTGAGTTGTGACTCTCAGCTGCTGAAAGCAATCCTGGGATGGGGGGAAGGGCATGACAACAAATGTGCTGCTTGTGTGAATTTTACCAAAGAGTGCCAGATGCTTGTGCCTGTATTTTACGACTCTGTGACCAGTTTCCGCATCTTCATGCCCTGGCAAGACAGTGCCTCACCATTCCAGTGAACTCAGTAGACACTGAGCATGCTAACTCTGTATGAACAAGTGTTCCCTCACAGAGAGTGTGCAGAACTGCACCTGGATGCACTATGCTCACGTTTAATAGCTAGCATGAAGTGCCTGTCTCAAGGTTAACATTCCATTTCAGTAAACTCTTTTTATATAATGTCCTTTAATAAAGTATATATAGGTGGTGTTAGTTGCAATTCATTTTGTGTACACACCTATATTTTAATAAGATATTTCAGTTTAGAGTTTAATTACTTAGATTGCTTAATAATATGTCAGTTAATGGTTTTGTGTCCTGAATCCCATGGTTAAGCCCACAGAAGCCATTAAGGGAAACACAGTTAAGCAATTTAAGTGGTGGTTTGGGGGCATCTGGTAATCTCCAGCGAGGAGCAGAACTGCTGGATCTCCTCAGCCAGAAGCATGGGATGGGCCCACTGCACTCAGCCTGTGAAAATGGCTGGCCCTGGGATCTGCCTGTGAAATTGGCCAGCCTCTGTCTTGAGTTTGGTAGACTCCTACTCACTAGTTTTATTTTTGTCAGGCTCTTTCAAATCTGTCTACCACTTTCTTGAAGTGGGGGCCCCAAAACTGGACACAGTACTCCAGATGACAAATAGAGTGGAAGAATTGCTTCCCTTTATTTGCAAGTGGAATTGTTTTAATACAACGTAGTTTCTTATCTGAATAAAGCTGCTCTGAGCCTTTATGGGTAGGAGGGCTTAGGAATCTGAATAATAATAATATATTCTTGCCCTTTTTTGCAGCAAGAGCACACTTTTGACTCATTTAGCTCATGGTCCACTGTGACTCTCAAGTCCTTCTCTGAAGCACTGCAGTGCAGCTAATCATTCCCCATTATGTATTTGTGCTTATTATTATATTCCAAGTGTAGAACTTTGCACTTGTCCTCACTGAATTTAATCTGATTGACTTCTCACTGTTTCTTCAATTTATCCAGGTAATTGTAGATCCTAGCCTTACCCTTCAGAGTGTCTGCAACTCCACTCAACTTGGTGTCATGTACAGATTTGCTAATCATGGACTCAGTCCCATTGTCCAAATTATTAATGAAAATGTTAAGCAATACTGAACCCAGGCCAGAACCCTAGGTTCAACCCTATTTGATGCATTCTCTCAACTAGATAGTTAGCTATTCATAACTACTGATAGAACATGATGATTCAGCCAGTCTTGTATCCACCTTGCAGTACTTCTGTCTCATCCATTCTTGGTGAATTCATGTTGGCTGTTTGTGATCACCTCATACTCCTCCGAGTGCTTCACAATAGATTCATTGGTGGCCTGCCCCACAATCTGTGAAGTCAGATTGCCTGGTCTTTAATTTTCATGTTCCTTCTCCCTTATCTTGAATGTGGGCACTGAGTAGCAAACTTTTTGCAATATTTAGCCTGAGCAGTTCACTGAATTTGAATTTGACCCCACGTTCCCACCCATGCCCTAGCTCAGGGGCAGGCAGTTATTCTGGGCGGAGGGCTGTTTACTGAGGTTTTTTTAGCAAGCCATTGAGGGATGCATGACAGGCAACTGGGGACAGAGAAATACTTATTTTCTAAATTTTTAGGGGCCCCATGGGCTAGATAGAATGGCTTGGCCGGCTGCATCCGGCCCACAGGCTGCATTTTGCCCACCTCTGCAGCTGTTTCTCCCGCCTGCCTTCCCCCAACCTTTGTCAAATTTCCCTCTTCTCTGACATCACCATACACAGAAGTAGCATATACTTTAACTTCATATCTCCGTTGTTTTCTGAGACCTTCAGATATGCCTCACACGAGAGGAAGAGGAGGGACTTGTACAGGCTGGAAGGCAGAGACTGCTGTGTTTTGAGCATTACGTTCACATGTTTCCTTGTGGATCTAAATGATTTGATTCTAAAGTGGTATTTCCACATAATGGCAGTAAGTGCTGTGTGTAAGTTGGAATCAGTGTAAATTGGGGTATGATAGGAGGCACGTTCTGATTCCTAGGTCCACCCAAATAAAGCTGGTAGAATCTATCAAACTTGGAAAAGCAAGTTCTTTTTGGGGCCCTTTATTTTTAGGATCCATGCCTCAAGTGAACTTCAAATGTGGAACGCCTGTCCTAGACTGTTCCCTTACAAGGTACATCCATCTTCAAGAGTACCTAAGCAAGCACATGGTTTTTAGAGCAATTAACTAAAACTCATCTAGAATTAAAATCCATATAGTTTGTTATAATGCACTCTGTTTATGCAGTAGTGCATAACTCTAGGATAAAATATTAATCATGTTGTCATATGTAAGACATCTTATTGATAAGCTTTGTAAACAATAAATAATTGAGTCCATGCTTTGTAGATGTTTCATAAATAGGTTGTCTGAAGACCATAAAGTACTTTATAGATTACAATTTAATATTAAATACAAGGATTTCATATTCAGTCCACATAAGGAGTATATGAGGCATAATACAGATTTAACTAATGGGCTTTGAAATTGAAGTGGATACTGTTTTGAAGTCTGTGTCATGTTTTTTGTTAGATTAAGGCTGCAATTGTGTTGGGTGCTCATATAGAAAGTGCACCTCTGCTGAGAACTAAGAGTGTACATCTTGCACACTTAAAACCCAGATGACTTTTTAGTAGTATTCTCTGTGCAAGTTGAAGAGTGTATTCTCCTTCAGATTGATGTGTTTGGACTGTGGCCAAACAGCATATTAGGAAATGAGACTTCCTGGAATTGCCTAAATCCATAGTGATGTTTGCAGTTTCTAAAATTGTGGTAGTAACAAGCTTGGTATAAAAATGTGGTAATAATAAGCTTGGTAAAAGAACCGTAACATTTTATTATGAAAGCATTCATGTGAAACCTCTTTTTGTTTTGATCAATGCATATGAATAGGTTTCAGAATGTAACCACTCCTCTGATTTGGTTTTCCAAATTTTGTGGCATGAGATGCAAGTGTTATTTGCCAGTTTATTTTATAGGTCAAACCTTGGTGGAACTCACTTAGTAGATTCCATCTCTTCACCAGATGCCTGGGCTCTGATTCATTAATGTTTTTGATGGTTAATGTGCTTTGCTTTTCTGTTGCTAAAACTGCGCACACGGTTGGACTTCAGAAAGATGAGCCGGGCATCCTGGGTTTCTACACCTTGAATGGTAACAGGGTAGGGTCAACCTTGTGGCTGAGATTCCTAACAGCCGACATGCTAGGCGTGGGGGATGCCTAAACCAGCTACTAGGAAGTATAGAAAAGCCCTTTTCTTCTACTGTCAGGCAAAGTTTATGCAGGTCCCTAAAACTCAGGCTTGGGGATTACTGATAGGCTGCTATTTAGTGGTATAAACCCCTGCATAGGAGTGTATAAATCAGGGGTGGACACTTATTTTGGCTGGAGGGCTGCTTAATTAGTTTTGGTGAGCTGTTGAAGGGCCCTTGGTCTCTGACACTGGAAGACCCTCCCTTTGCCCCCAGAAGTACTTCTTTTGTGAGGGGAGGTTTCCCATCTGGAATCAGGAAAAATCCAAATAGTATACTAAAAATCAAATGCCCACTATAATTATACTATACAAAAAATATTTTTGTCATAATTTGTGTTTGCGTAGTGTATGTAGAGATGATTGCATAACAATTCAAAAATAATGTCTTACTCCTGCATATTGTGTGTGGGAAGGTGTGTTTGGGGGTGTGCATGGTGGGGTGTTGTAGCTGTGGCGGGGCATAGGGTATGCTGGGGGATGTATATGTGGTGGCAGAGTGTGGGTGTGTGGGGTTTGTGAGGTGCAAGGGAGGCTAGGGTGTGAGGACCCTCCCCCCCCCACTCCTTTCACAGCCCCTCCCCGCCAGCCTCTTGCATGGCACGCAGCCCCTGCTGCCAGTGGCAGGAGCAGGTGCTTGAGGTGGTCCTGCCCCACACGGGTGCTGCTCCTGCCAGTAGTACACATGGTGGCAAGGAGCACAACCAGACCAGCCTGCTACTATCATGTGGGGCTGTGTAGCACACATGCCAGTCCTGGCACTCGCATGCCACCAGGGGAAGCCCCATGCGAGGGAGCTGACTGCCTTCCCTACTCCCTTCCATGCACATCCCAGGACTCTGCCGGAAGTGGAGGGGGGCCTTGCCCCCTGCTTCCCAGTAGAATCCTGGGACCTGCATGGCAGGGAGTGGGGCAGGCAGCTGGCTTTATTACGTGGGGCTTTCCTTAATCATGTGTGAGTGCCAGGAGCTGCATGTGTGCCGTGGGGAACCCTGTGCAATAGAGGTGGGTTGGCCTGACTGCACTCCTTGCCACCACGTGCAGCGCTGGGTGGAGCCATGCACTGCTGGGTGGCAGCACCTGCACAGGCCACAATCAACAACCAATTAATGCAATCAATTTTCTTTATCTTTGCCAATCTGATATTGGACCGATGTATTGGTGCACCTCTACTAAAAAGATATCGCATCTACCCAAAGAACTTTGCCTGCCTGTGTCCTTAGACCAACATGGCTACAACCAAAAACCCTACATATCCAATTTACAAATTGAGCTCACTGATATTTTTTCTTGTAAATAATTTACTAACTTATTTTCTTGCTTAGTCTATTCTCTTCAATTCAGCATGCAATCAGTCTTGCATTTAACATCTGGTTTAGTAATTTAATTCAATAAAATACTTCTCTTTTCTATATGTATTTGTCTGGTGACATTTGTTTCTAGTTAACTGTTGTTTATGCTAAATGCAACTAATTCCTTTATTGGCATATTTACTGCAATAGCTTAATTAATTTTTGCTTTCGTTTCTCACTATTACAATCAGGCAGTAGTTCAGTTAATTTGAAATCCAATAAAGTTGTTTTGTACAGGAAAATACATTGCATCAGATCAATGCAGATTGACTTCAGCAGACCATGATGTGATATCTTCTGGTAGTTTGTGATGCAAATGTAAGAAATGCTAGGTTTCATCCACAGGGTGGCATTGGAAAACTAAGAATAACTTTGTATGGGAGTATAATCTTTGATGTCCAAACTAAAGGCAAATTAATAAATTAGCAGGAGGCAGGGGATTGGGGAAGGGTGTGGGGTTGTTTTGTATTTGTTTGGTGTAAATTGCCCCAGTGATTAGTCAGGTAGTTACAGGGTTGGAAGGAAGAGGTTCTTTTTAGGCCTTTCTTAACAAAAAAATTTCCACTACTTGCAAAATTTGAAATACTAGGCTAATGAAGAAAAAACAATTTGGCTACTATCTAATTGTTTACAGCTTGTCCTATGCTTTAGGTGTATTCACACTACTTACACAAGGAATAAAGGCAAAAATCCAAGATAATTCCCTGGTTCTAATTTTTCATTCTACTATTTATTGTTTCATTTGACTTATTTTTATGTATTATCCATATAATATGTTTGACTTTTGCTTTTGTTTAAATTAGTTGAATGTGTAATTTTTATTGTACGCTCTTACTGATAATTACAAATCATGTAATTTTGTGTAATATACAATTTTATTGGTTAATCCTACTGTGTGATTTTTTATTTTATTTTTTTTTTTTTAACAAAAGCTGTAAAAAGGAGCTGCTATTAATAATTAATTTTCTATATATTTAAATTAAGAAACAGCTAAGTTGGTACATTTTGGAAAATTTTGCATGACAACTTTTTTTTTTTCTTCTGCTAGTTCATTTTGTGATATTTTAAGGTTTCTCATCTGTTACTTTCTGTTTTCACTTCAGGAATTTGCTTGCAAACTTACTTTTATCTGCATTAGCTGTGCATTTATTTGCCATACCTAGAATTAAAAAAAAGATTCAAATCGGGCTAAGGAGACTTCCCATCAACTTCGATTCTGAATCACTCTTTTGTTTGTTTAAAGTAGTTATAGTCAAGAGATTTGTTTGATTGTCCTAGTAACTTGTTGCTTTTTCTTGTACGTGGGTACAAGGGACAGCTGCAGTTTTAGGAATCAAGGAGCATAAGCTTCCCCGCAGTATTCTGTGCTATAGCTCACCAAGAATTACAGGTCTGAATTTGAGTTCATTTTGATTATATTGGCTACTCAATCCTCTTCCTCTTGTGTTAACAATAGGGATCCAGCTTACCAGTCATCAGACTTTTCCAGTGTGAATTCTTGTCCACTGAAAACTAGAGTGAGACACCCTAGACAACACCATTGTGTTGAGCAGCTTGCTGATGGTAATGACTTGGGTTAGTACTTGAGGTGCGTCTCAGCTGCCCTGTGGAGGGTTCGGGATTGAGAGCATGGTCGGGGTAGAAAGGAAAGAAAGGTTTATTGACTTAACAAAACACAACTACATGTAGTCACAAGACAGACGAGAACAATTCACGTCCACAACTTATTGTCAGTCCCCTCTGATGCCTGATGTACAACAAGTTTCTCTTTCCACTAAGTTCAGCGAAGTCAGGCGACCCCGATCAGCACTGTCCAAGAGGTACTGGGAAGGACCCTGCAATTCAGTCCTTGGGGTCCTTGAGATCTACAGGCCCACTGATCCAAGCCAACAGCTAACTAATCCTTTTTACAGAGCTGTATCTTCCTTCAGAATGATTTCCGGATATTCCAGCCAATTTATAACTTCTGAATGGTACTGATAACATACAGCCACTCAGATGCTTTTTACTTCAACTGTCCTTAGACTGACCAATAGCAGTACAAGCCTTGCATTCCTTTGATAAGTTTAACTATGCCACAGGGCCTTACTACTTCAGGGCTTTGCTAAATTTACTAGGCTGTACTTTATACAAGGCCTGACTACATCTTTAAACTTTAATTAGGCTCTTGGCAACAACATATAACTTAATATCTAAACAAATAACAGAAAAAACACTTGGTCTAATCTTCACAGAGCCTTCAGCAAGCACCTTTATCACACAGACATAATTTCAGCTGTCACAGAGGTGCACCAGATACATTGGTCCAATATCAGATCGGCACAGATATAAAGAAAATTAACTGTACTGGAAATCAGCTGATTTTTGCCTGATGTGGTCAATTAATGTATCTGATTAAATGCCCCATGCACGCATACAGCTGCAGCGCAGCATGTAGGCAGTGAGGAGCCACGGCCTGGCAGCTTGGAGAGTTGTATCCAGCTGGTAAGTCTGTGGTGAAAAGTGCATGGTGGGGGGCAGATTGAGGACCCTGCAGCGAGGGAGGAAGTGGGGCTGGGGGAGGGGCTGAGGTAGGCACTGCCCGGGCGGGGCATGGGACGGAGCTGTGAGCTCCTGGGGCGGCGGGGGTTGGGGTGGCTCCTGCCACTGAGCACCCTGGGAGGGCATGGGGACATGTGCCCCCCAGATCTGCACTGGGTCAGGTGGGCTGCCACTACTGGCTGGGGCGAGGGCTGTGCCAGGCTCTTCCCAGTGCGGGCTGGACCAGGCTGCGCTTGGGGCAGGGCAGGCAGCAGTGCTGGGAGGGAGGGTTGCGGGGGGGGCTATGGCGAATTTTGGAGTGGTTGCAGTCTGCCACTGTGTGCCCTAAATGCACCCCCACCCAACTCCCACCAGGAAGAGTCTGACACAGGCGCAGCCCCAGCCCCAACCTGCAGTGGCAGCCCGTCCTTTCCCTGTGCAGTTCCAGGAGCATACCCTCCAGGGGTGCACCCATTGCTGGTAATCAGCCCTCACCCCCTGTGCACCCTCTAGCCAAGCCACAGCTTCTGCCCCACCCTGGCTGGGGAGTGCCCGCCACAGCCCTAGCCCCAGCCCCACTGCCTCCCTCACGGCAGGGGCCTCGATCTGCCCCCCTCCCCTTCCACCACAATAGACTTACCAGCTGGACACTGCTCTTCAAGCTGCCAGGCTGCGTATCAGAAATTGGCTATTGGTCTCAGCCCCACAAATCTCTAGCACTGCAGCCCTAGTTAGTACTAATCTTGATAGAGTGGAACTAGTTCAATTCAAGCACTTCCTGAAACCCTTCAGTCTTAAAGAAATGGTTCTTGTAGAAAAGTGTTGCTTGTGTGACTGGATAAGACTACCCTTTTCTTAGCTTACTTCACTTGATTTATTTGTTTTTGTTTTTATCATTTTCTTCACTTTTTTTCTCCTATTTTTTCCTGTTTTTTTTTTCCCCTCAATTCTTCTAGTACCATCAAAACACTTGAGCTTTTGAGAACTGTAAATGAAACTTGGTTCTTTCCTAGTTATAGGAAATTCTCCCTTAAAATACCTGACTACATGGTATTTGACAGCAGATGGCCCTTGTGCACGCACTTTTCTTTCTCCCCAGAATCTGCTTAGTTTAGTTTTAGAGACGAATTGGATTAAAAAAAAAAAATTGTAAGATTGACAATGCCATTTGTTTCAATGAAACCATGATCATAACTGCAATAAAATCATGTTGGGAAGATTCTGTGGAGTGCTCTTACTACTGAGACACCAAGTCCTTACATTTAATACTCCACTCTTCTGAGAGCTAGTGCAGAAAAAAGGGCATTCTTGGTGAAGTATGTTTGATGAACAAACAATTACTAAGTATTGGGCCTTTATCAGAAATGGCGACTTGATTATGGAGTTCAATGGACTGCGGTAATCCAATTATAAGCATGAACTTCTGTGATCATGTGCTTCATGTTACAACATTCTGATTTGAACTTTTTGCTGGCTTTGAAAATCATTTTGAGCAGTTATAACTATTTTGTTTGACTCTTCATATCTAGATTCAAGACTATCTTAAATGGGTTCGGTTTGAACCTGCTACTCCTCATTAAACTGTTAATGACATGCAAACTAAACCAGCACAAGATTGTGGGTGTTCTGTTCTGAATATTATACATAATTTACCTAAATTTTGACTAGGAGTAGCACAGCTGTGCTTATGTTTTTAAAGAGCCTCTAGAAAATGATTGTTTCAGTCTCTTTCTACAGTGCAAATGCCTTAAATGCTTCAGCATGTGAATCCTCAACTACAAAGCTTATAGTTTTGTTACCATCTGCTTTGCATGCCAGCATGTTATCTATTTTGTTCCACTCAGAACAATTAACTGGAATTATCTTTACTAGTGTCTTCAATTATATGTGATATATTCACTTTCTTCTCATTTTGTGGATATTATCTCAATGTTTCCTCTAGACAATTCTAGAGGACTATTGGCAACAGCTGTTTTTAATATCTTTTATAGTACTATCCATTGTAAAATATTCAGTTACATTAAACTAAGAATGGGAAAGATTTTAAGAACCCAGTTGTGAATGGTGGATTTTTTTTCCCCCTCTTCATTTTTTGGTGGTACAAGAGAATTCTCTGGAAGTCTTGTGACATGGGGACACTGGGCACTTGTTACTGAAATTTGAAATCCTCTTTGTACTTCTGTACACATGCATGATGTTTTGATCTGCCCTCTGGTTGTTGCTGTGTGGTTGCAAATATCAACCACTTTGAGAGAACCAGTTGCTTACACCATTATCTTGTGAAGGTGTCCATCCCCTCCCTTGGCCCAAGCTAGCTTTGAGTATTATCTGGCTTAGTGTTCTTAAGGGCCTACCTTATTAATGACAGATACAATCTCTATCTTAAATGGGTTCGGTTTGAACCTGCTACTCCTCATTAAACTGTTAATGACAGCATTGCAAGCTGCTTGTATTAGTATTGGCTACCTCTGGACAATGATGTTCAGGTACACACACTCTTATAGCTTTTATGGCTAGAGACAGACATTACACAAACCAATTTCAATGATCAGAAACTGGTTTAAACCTGTAACAGAACAGAAATTCAGTGTACATAAACCAGTTTCAAAATGGCCAAAACTGGTTTGAGGAAAAATCTGGTTGAATGTAGTATCAGACTTTATTGATTTGGATCAAACCAGTTTATGCGCTGTCTGTCTCAGACCCCTTGCTGGTTTTGAAAGGCACAGACTCCCCAAGCATCCCTGCATGCTCTCTGGGCTGGGCAGAGCGCTCTGCTTCAGCCTCAGGGTTGACCCCACCCCTCTGCGGGGAACAGGGGAAGCAGCAGGTTAGATGTTTATACAAAATAACAAAAAGTGACTTACCTGAGATGTTCTTAATTCAAGGAAAAGTGAAACAAATGAATTCTATAAAAAGAATAATTGCTATATTATTCAGCAATGTTAGGTTCACAATTAAATTTGAATATTGTTAAAGACTGAACATTTTTTTTATTATTTTTTTACAAAAGGAAAAAATACAGCAACTATAAGATTTTTTTTTTTAATGCAGTTATGATGTAGGCAGGAAGCCATCTCCAAGCATTTTGCTTTGCACCATCTTTTTCTTATCAGTTTCAGTTGCTTTTTTTTTCTTATGTTATTATCAGATTCAGATGAAGATACTTATGTATACTGACTCATTTCTTTGCTATTTTCTTCTTTAAACTTCAACTCCAATTTTCTGCTGTGGAGGTCTTCAGTCTGTTCCTGCTGTTTGAATGGAAGATTCCTCCATTTAAATGGAACAAAACTGCCCAGGTTTGTTCTGCACCTACAGTAATACAAACATGTATTAAAAGAATTCCTGTCACTAACTGAAGGTGCAAGGAAGATATAACCCTTTTTACCGTGATGGAGGACTAAACTTTTTTGATTCAACTGCTAGGATTACACTCCATGTTGTTTTACCATCTGTTTCTTGCTTTACAATTTATCTAAGAATTATTTCTTTTTTTGAATGTCCTTCCAAATTTGTAACAGTCAGTATATTATCAGAAGCTGAATTTGAAGTTTTTGCCATAAAAATCTGGTCCTAGAAGTATGGGTCAGGAAATTAGGAAAAGTAATGTCTGAGAGAGGTCTTTTGATTCTTTTCTCTCCCTCTCTCTCTTTTTTTATGTCTCCCTCTTCTCTCCCTCCTCCCCCCACTTGTCTTTATGGTCAACTTTCATATGCAGATTTTGTAGTATGCTCAAAAATAAATCTCTTATTTTTCAGGAATTTCTTGGCATCAGGCAGCATAGAACTATAACTTTCAATATTCTGAATGAACTGAGCTATGGATTCAAGTAGTGAAATGAATATTAAATGTGGCATTCAAAAGACTACATAATCAAAAACATCACTTTCAAATTATTTGGCAACACAAAACCACCCCTTCTTCAATGTCAGCTGATTGAAATGCCTTTTTTAATATTTGAAGTTCTTTGAGAGATTTGATGATCATTTAAGTGTATAACAAGGCTTAATCAAGTGTGGATGCTATTGAAGACTACTAAATGTTCCTGAAGTAAGGGGGCTGGTGCTCTTATTTTTGAAAAACATGATTCAACTTTTCATTTTGATACTTGACAAGAGTTTTGGAATTCTTGACGCTACCATGAAAGAACTGCATCTTGTGCATTGCCCATAGCATAGAAGATGTGGATGCTTATCAACAAAGCCCCAAATTTCTGTTTGCTATGGTAATGATCACTACTGAATTAACATTCTGTAAACCTAATTCATTCATTACTGCTGATCAGTTTCTAAAATTATGTTGGGTTGTATGATGATGCTCAATTGTGCAATGGAATATGTACATCACTTTTTTTTAATGTTACTATGATTCTGATGGCATCCTCATTAAGATTCTTCCACCCATTAGATATTGAATACATTAAGGACTCTTTGTAATAAGAACACCAATTCTTTTTCACATAATGTTTTTTTCTGCTTTTAAACTTGCTGTAAACCATTAGTGCTCAACCTTTTGATCCTGTGGGCCAGATGAGTGGTATGGGGCTTGTCAGGGGATCTGACCCTGAGGCCCTGCAGACTGGGATTAGCCACAGCTTGTGGGCCTCCCCAGGGACCAAATGACATAGTGCTGGGGTCTGGAGCTGGCTCTCGGGTCCAAGGTTGAGCACCCGTGCTGTAAGCTGAGAATTTTGGAAAGTGAATATAATTTTACAAAAAAATGCACAAGTATTCTCGGCTAAATAAAGTGGTGTATTGGTGGCACAAATACTTTTAGCAAACATGGCTAGGATCATTTCCTGACCATGAGACACTTGATCCAAAAATAACTTAATGCCAGCCTGATGAACAGATTTTCCAGCGTTTGGATTGGCAAAGTTCTTAGAAGATGAAAAAATGAAATTACTTTCACTTTTGAAGTCCTTCACGTCTTCATCAAAAGACTGCTTTGTGATGCTGCTACTAAAGATTAGAGAAAAGGAAAGAAGGTAACAAATGCTCATGCATGCTGGCTTTCCTTTTCTGGTATGACTGCATCTGGACAAGTGTTTTGCCATTCTGTCAATCTGTCATGTACATGTCAGCTACACAGAATTTGCATAGAACTTTAATTTTTTTTCAATCATCATTTCAAGTAGAATATTTTCCTACATCTTTTTTTTACATTTTGCTTTGTCCACACAATTACTACCATCTCACCTGTGGAACACAAGTCTTTTAGATTTAATAGTATTTCTTGTACTATACTAGTTCCAGTAGCTATACTGATTGTTTTGTCTGGAATCATGTAGCCAATGATGAAACATTTATTCAAGAAAACCCCTAATGACCCCCAAGTACTATCACCGTTTAGCATATTCATTGATAGATTTGTTTACCACTACAAATGCAATAACCTCGTGGGGGCAGTTGTGGACCTATGACTTCTGCTGCTATAGGACTCCCCCTGCTTTCTGCTACTATTTACAGTTGCAGCAGGTGGCCTCCAAGGTCCTTAAATATCAGGAGGTTGCAGGAGCTCAAAAAGCAAGAAGGAGATTGTCCTTCCTCTAAATGTAGAGATGAGGCTGCTCTGGGTCCTGGTGGCTGGAGGGTGGTCTAAGGTTGCAGACACCAAGCACTGCTGCCTTTTTGAAGAAATAGAGCCAAGGTATCAACAGCAAGGTTGCTGCCCACATCAGGACATGCTTGGCTCATTGAAATATTTGAAGATACTTGATTTGTGGTCAGTTAGTTAAATAATATCAATTAACTAGTTAAGTGATCGTCTTGCCAGCCTTGGTGTCCTTTGTCCATTTTCATGAAGTCATGTTTTAGTGCTAGGAAGGCTTTCTCCATGTTGTGCTTTGGTTTGAAATGTAGACATCATATAATGGAGTAGCTTGCCTGTTGCTGCTTTCTCAGTGATTTTCATAGGAAAGCAAGGCTGGAAGGGACCTCAGTGAGGCTTTCTGGTCCAGTCCCCTGCTCAAGGCAGAATTATTCCTAACTAAATTGTGTCAGCCAAGTGCCGGTCTGAACTGATCTTGAAAACTTCCAAGGACTGAGATTCCACAGGGTTTTTTTAGGTAGCCTGCTCTAGTGCTTGATTCTTGTCATAGTTAAAAAGTTGCTTCTAGTCTCCAACCTAAACTTCCTTCGCTGCAACTTGAGGCCATTGCTCCTAATCCTGTCCACTACAGTTATAGAGAAAAAAGCCCATCTCAGCTTTTGCCTTGCAGGCTCCTAATAACTTTGTTGTTGTTGTTATTCTGTGTTGAACTCTTTCCAAACTGTCCACTTCCTTCTTAAAGTATGGGGCCTAAAACTGGTTGCAGTACCCCAGTTGAGGCCTTACCAGTACTGAATTGAATGGAAGAATTTCTTCCCTTGATTTGTGATTTGCAAGTGACAGTCCCCATTAATATAAGCCAGTATATTGACTTTTTTTGCAATAGGAGTATACATTTATACTCCTATATGCAGTTTATGGTCTCTAATCCCTCACTGCAGTTTAGTCAAGCATTTCCTGGTCTGTATTTGTGCATGCAGTGATTCCGTTCCAAGTGCAGGTCTTGTACTTCAGTGCACTGAAGAAGTTGCCAAGGCAGCTGCTTTCCTGCACCAGCTGCGCTCTGCCCTGCAGCGCCAGGTTCCACCTGCCGGGCTGTGAAGGCTGTGGGGGAGGGCCACAAGACGGGAGCCTGAGCCCCTGGTGCACACCCTGCCTGCCCTGCATACAGATTTGGGGGGCATGGGTTCCCCTTGGCTCCTGGGAATGCACGCAGTGATGGGGAGCCGGCCTCATCCCCAGACAAGCTGCCTGTGGCCCCATTCCGCTCCTTCCCAGGGTCCTGCAGCCGTACGGTGCAGCCCCGGGCCCCAAGCTTGACTGTGCCTGGCAGGGCACCAGCCCCAGCCCTGCCCAACTCCCTCCCTCTCTATGGGGGCCTGAATTCCACTCTCCATTCCCCACACAACTCAAGGAGCTGCATCAGGCTGCTGGGCCATGTGCATGTATGCCCTCCTTCTGCTCCCTCCCAGCCCCTTGCAGGCTTGTACTCTGCCAGCCAGCCTGCGGGAAGCTTGTTGCAAAACTGCAAAATCCATGGGTTTCTCTGCTAAAATGAGAAATCTGTATTTTATTCCAGTAAGGGAGAAAATCCATGTTTTACTCTGTTTCCCTAGGAAATAGGAAATCCAGATCCCTGGTTATCATAAAGCACTGAAGGAATTTGCTGGTCTGCTTGTGCTTTGCTGTGTTTCTCTCCCAGCAGAGAACTTGATAATTAATGTTCTTCATGAGAGCCAAGTCCTGCAATTTGGAAGCTCCCATCATTTATTTAAAGCAGACCATGTCCATTTCCTCTTTCAGCTGTGAAAGTCTGTAGCAGACACCCACCATGACATTCTCCCCCCCACCCCTGCCCTGCTGCTTCCAGGGTTTTCAACAGGCTTACCTTCCACTTTATATTTACCTCCGAACATATACATCCCCTATATAAAAAGTATGACAACACCACCTCCTTTTTTTTCTCTGCCTGTCCTTCCTGACCATCTATAACTGTACTCCAGTCATGTGAACTATCCCATCACATCTCCATAAACCCAACTGCATCATAATTCTGTGCTTGTACTAGGACCTTCTAATTTTCCAGTTTGTTCTTCTTACTTCTTGTATGAGTATATAAACATTTAGAGAAGTATCAGGAACAAAAAGGAAGAATTTTGATTCAAAGTAGGAAGGCTGAAGCATTTCTTCCAGAGGTATAAACCTGTCAAGCCATGTTAGAAGCAGTGACTTTGTGTCTTCAAAAACCTAATTATGTCCTGATGGCCTCTACTTGGGGGTGGGGGGGGGGGGGGAGGGAGGGAGGGGGGCAGTGGTGACACAAAGGGGGTGTACAGGAGTGCATATGCATCCCCTGAGAGCATTGTTGCACCCCTTGTCAGCTAGTGTTCCCAGGTGAGGGGGATAGGCGAGAGTGGTGGCCCCTGAGAGCACTGTCTGGGGAGTGCTCCAGGAGAAGCAGTCCCCCCCACAGCCAATCCCACTGACCCCAAAGTGCCAGTGGCGTGCCGCTGCCAGTTGCAGGTCAGCAGGATTGGCTGTGGCAGAACCAGCTCCCACCCCAGCCTGTGGGATTGGCCACAGGGGACCCCCCCCCCCAGTCACGTGTCCAGTCAGGGGGAACAAGTGCCGTCCCTGACTCAGGCACCAGTAGCCCATGTGGGGTGGTCTTTGGGAAACAGCATACAGCTACTCCTTGCTTAACGTTGTAGTTATGTTCTTAAAAAATGCAACTTTAAGCGGAACGACGTTAAGCAAATCTAATTACATCACAGTAGTTACTTACTAGCAGGCGGCAGCCAAACAAAGTTATAACTGAAAATTGCATGACTTTACATGAGTATGTTCTTTAATAGATCAGCGGCATAATAACAAAACAACATTCATAACCAGGACAACATTAAGTGAGGAGTACCTGTACTTCTGTTCTACAGGGCTGTTGCCTCTTTAATTGCAGCAGCAGTGTAAAGACAAACGTTTCCCCTCTGTGTGGATATAGCGTTATTGGCAGTATTTTTTTTTGACAGAAACTGCCAACAGAAGCTGCCTTTTTGTTACATACATGCTGGGGGGAGTTGCTGAGAGAGAGTTGTCTGTGGGAATAATCCTAAATCAACTTAGAGGGAATCTTAAATTGATTTAGGATTCATCCCCTCCTCCTCCTTCCCCAGCACATACCTAAATGATATGGCAAAATTTTGTAATGCAGGCAAGGCCCAAGCTGACTTTTTAAGGGTCTAGTAGATTATTATGTTTCCTTCTCCAAAAGAAATTTTGTTAATTTCCATCATCAGTACAGTCACTTTGCTGTCAGATAGAGGGGTATAAATACATTTTAAGGTGGTAGTTTGAATATTTGACTTATCCAATTTGGATTATCAAGACTAGATTACTAGGTAGACCAGTTTTGCAGTTGTAGAGCTGCAACTCTGTTGTAGGCTGGAAAATGATTTTTTCCTTATTGTGAAAGTGTACTTGCATTTAAGTTTTGCATGCTTATGACCAGATGCACTAGAAATGGCTTTTGCATAGCTCTCCTGTGTTTCTTTTCTTCAGTTTTGCCGATTTAATCCTGCAGACCTTAAATGAGGGAAGTGGTGTTAGGGAGGAAAGTGGTGGAAAAACAGGGGAAAGTGTAGGACCAAAGCATCTTTGTAATGTTTACCACACTGGGCCTTGTATCTGGATGGTTTGTCTGAGAATATGAAGAATTACACTTAACTGCATTTCTAGTTGCTTAAAATAGTCTCTCTGACCTTTTATTTTTCAGCTGTAGCAGAAGTGAAACTTCGAGATGATCAGTATACCTTGGATCACATGCGTGCTTTTGGCATGTATAATTACCTGCACCTTGACTCTTGGTACCAGGATAATATCTACTACGTTGATCAACTTGGAAGGGTTATGAATTTATCTGTGACTCTGGTAAGAATAAAGTATCCTTTAAATAAAACTAAAATAAGCAGAGCAGGAAAAACAGCAAAAGAATACAGCCATGGAGGGAGAAGGGAAGGAAACAACAGGAAAGCCAGGGATGTTATAGAAAGAGAGGTGAAACCTATAAAGATTGGAAGGACTTGAAGTGAGGAAGACAAATTGAGGGAATAAAGGGCTTCAGCATGGATTTGTCTTGGGCCTTTTGTTCTTGTTCTTTGTTTTTTTTTTCATTCTGAGGGTGGATAAGGTAATTACATAAGCAAGGTTCACTTTTACAAACCAGAGTACAGGTAAATACATTGACACAAGGCAGGAAACGGGTCTCCAACCTAGTTTGATTGTTTATACACAAGCATAAGTGTGTGTATGGATGTCCCTTACAGTGGCACACAGATTCTTTTATCCATCTGTGGGTGGACCTATACAGAAATATAGATTTACACTGGTAGCAGGACCTTTCTGGGGCTCCCCATGTTTTCTTCTAATTTAACCTCTGATCAAGCCCATGTGCAGATATACTTAACTCTAGCAAACATCTTCTGATAGACAAATAGAAACTAGCCATTCTCGGATTCCAAGAACTACTTTTATTAAATCAGTTTTTCAGTGATCCTGGAAATTGTCAAATTTCTAAAACGTATGTCTTGGTGAAACTGAAGAGAGGATTTCTTACCCTATCGTTACTGGCCTGGAACGTCTCTATCACTTTCTTGCTATCCTTTTCCTGCTTCATAGTCACATGAATTAATCTACCGTTATACTTGCATTGAAAGCTTCCAACAATTCAGCAAAAGCACACAATTATAGTTTAGCAGTACATGCACTACAGAAAATTACCTGACTTACTAATTATCAGTGTAAGATAATACATCCATGTAATGATGTATGATATCAAAGTAACTAAGATGACAGTATGCACATATGCATTCCATATGCCATTTTAATTTTTTACCAGTCTTATTAAGGCTAAGGCCATTTAGTAAGTGTTTTCCTGTTAGTCAGAGGCAGGCAAATATTTTGGGTGGAGGGCCACTTACCGAGTTTTGGCAAGCTGTCAGGAGCCACATGGGTAGCCCTGCCCCTCGACAGGTGCCCTGCTCCCTGGGGATGTGTGTATATTTGTATGGTAAGGTATATGTGGGGTGTATGTGTGTGGCGGAGGGTGTAGCTATGGTTTTTGCAGGAAGCGTTGGAGGATATGTAGGGTGTGCATAGGAGCCCCCCTTTTGCATGGCCCCTGAGCCAGTCAGCACCTGCCTTCCCCGCCCTCCCCCCCCCCCAACAGCCCAGAGCCCAAGTGCCTTGCATTGCCTCCCCACCACTGCCAACTGCACGCAGCCCCAGTGTGCCCTGCACGCACTCTGCACTGCCCAGCCTGTGGCATGTCAGCATGCAGCAGTTGTGGCTGGGACCAACCTTTAGCACCCTGCACTGGCTCCAGGCTCTCCTGTACTGGCTGAGCAGAGCAGGTGGGTAGAAACTCTTTTACAGGGGAAAGTGGCCCCTCACCACTGCCAGGCAGTTCTTCATGCAGCCTCCCGGAGCCCGTGCCATGCTGGGCTGCCCTGCAGCTCCATCACCCCCACCTGTGAGCTGCCCGATGGCTGCTCCACCCTGTCACCGTTGCCATGCTGGGCAGCCCAGAGGTGTTGGTGATGGAGCCACAGGACAGCTGGGCGTGGCACGGGCTCTCGGCCGCACCAAAAACTGCCTGGTCGTGGTGAGGGGCTGCAGCTGCTCCTTCTCAGCCTGGATGGGTGAACCTGGAACACATGCTGGGGCCCAGGCTTGGCAGTGGTGGCATGGGAGTGAAACTACTGCTCAGCAGAGGGGTGAAAGCACCCCCCTCCCTCTCCTGCTGCCCTGCATCTGCTCTGCACTGCCACTGCTGCCTCGCAGGGCAGCCCAGAGACGGCAGTGACACGGTGGAGACTCAGGGCAGCCCCACACAGGCTTCAGGCGGCTGCACCAGGGAGGAGGAGAGACTGCTTTCTCCCACGCTGAGCAGCAGTTTATTCGGTGCTGCCACTGCTCAGCCCAGACAGGCGAGTGCGGGGTGGTCCCAACTGGCATGGCCACTTGTGGAGCCAGGCCAGATCCCCTCTCTCCCTGCTGGTGCAGCCCAGCCCAACTCCATAGATCTCTGCCACCCCTCTCTGGGCTCTGTTGGTGCTGGCCCCGGGACACTAGTGCGGGCTCCACGCATCCGCTTGCTTCCACTCTGTTCCACCTCCCTGCCACCGCTTTCCCCACTTTTCTGCCTGCCCCCCAGCTGCTCCTGCACCACGTGGTTCCCGAATGCACGGCCATGACTGCAGGAGTCGGCAAGAGCTGGCCCAGCCCCGAGGACTTGGGCAATTTGCCGGCAGTCCTCCCCTGCCCCCGCCCCTTCCCTCTCCACCCTGCATCTTACCTGAATTTCCCCCTCCAGTGCAGACAGGCACAAACAGCCTCACAGTCCCAGGCCAGATGCCTCTGCTAGTCAGGGACTTCTGGTTGGAGGGTGGGGCTGGGCGGGCATTGCTGCTGCTGCTGGGTCCTGCCTTGGCTTCCTTTGGTTCCTACTGTCTCTGGCTCCTGTCATCTTTGACAGGCAGCCAGGGCAGATAAATATTTATTTTTCTAATTTAAGGGCCCTGCAGGCTGGATAGAATGGCTTGGCAGGTTGGATCTAGCCTGCAGGCTGTATTTTGTCCACCCCTGCTGTTAGCCCTTTTTTGGATTAACCTAAATTGCAGATTTTAATTAAGCGCTCTGCTGAAAACTCCATTTGCAATGCTTTCAAAGTTTAGCTATGTTCATTTAAGATAGTTTTTACACAGAAACAACAAATTCACTTTCCAAGAGGATTGCTCAGTCTGTTGATGATGTATATAAAAGCACACTGGATAACTGAAAGAGTTTAATGCATTCTATTTCATGCAGATAGACAAGGTGATATCTACCTCTCTTGCCAGTTTGATACTTAGGAGAATTCTTTTATAGACATTAGGAAGTGACAAAATACTCCTGTGATGTATGCTTTATTGTAGCCACTTTGCAGAGGAGGTGCCCAGGTTTGTACAGAATCTTTGCTCTGAGAACAAACTCAAAATGAAAAATGCTGAGAACTGATCATAGTCATACAGTTGTGCTGAGCTGATGCATGTGTGGTCAGATCATTTGTCAACTTAGTTGAGGAGAAAAAATTCTAACTTAGGACGAAGTATAGTTTCTCAACCTGTGGTACACATACCCCTGGAGGTATGCAAGACACAGGCAGGGGGTACTCGGGTACCCCAGCACTCTCTTGCCTCCTTTTCCTCTCTTTCTTGTCCCTTCCTCCTCTCAAAACTATGGTAAAATTTTGGTTTGCAGCATGTTGTGCACTGCTTTAAATTCCCTAATAATAATTTGGTGTTCAGCCCTTCTACTTTTGGCCAGCATCACCTGGAGCTGTGCACCCCTGGTGTAAAAGGTGGCAACCCTACCCACACCAGCTCAGACATCTGTCATATTATGGGCCTTACATACACAGCCCATCTTCCAACATATGGCACACATTAATCTGTAAATATAAAATCCCCTGGAAAATTGAGTGTTGGGGTACTTAGTAACATTTTCAGAAGTTAGGGGGTTCTTGCTACTTGAAAGGTTGAGAAATGCTGGACTGAAGCACTGTGGAGGTTTAAAAATTTTTGCACAGTCACAGCTGGACTGTAGTTTTGTTGAATGAAAGGACTATAGATGCCTTACTGGAAATCTTTGAAAGACTGTGTTTTTATATTCTACAAATGTGTTCAATTTGTCATTGAAAAGACTCTTTATAAAATACATAATCTGTTTTGATCAAAAAGGCCCTAAACTTGTAGAAGTTATTAGAGGAACCTAGGAACACGCCTGAAAAAAGATTGATGCAGGGTCTGCAGAAATCTGACTTCATCTAATTAATGGCAATGACCTAGAACTCAACAAGAGGGGAAAATGTAAAGAAGCTGTAAAGTTTTTCATCACTGCCAAACGCACAAATCATAGGTGAAACCCAGAACAAGAGCAGTGCTACTTGCTCTTATGATTTACTTTTAAGTCTTATAATATTCTGTGGGATTTCTTTTTTTCCCTTCCTTAAAGCCCATCGTTCTGAAAAGCTAAGTTCCATGTTAACTTGGAAGCTTTTTTAACATTCATGATGTTGGAATAAAGCTTGAAAAAGTGGCCCAAGAGCACTCAAAAGGCTCGGTCTCAAAGGTACAAGGGGGGGTAAACAAATATTGTTTTTTAAAGTTCCTGATTGATTTAATCCTGTGAAATTTTGGGAAGTCAGGCTTTTGAATGCTTGGATTGATGGTAGTGATAGAAGCTTAAATGTGCTTAGAGAAAAATAAATCCTCACCCTATCCCTTCCTTATCCTGCTCTTCTATATTTGGAGTTGATTTCTGGACCTCCAAATTGTTTGCAAAGGAGGCATACCAGTTTGTTGCATCCACATGGTGGAATTAGAAAATGTATCTCTCACAGTGCCTAGTATTAGTTTTCCATCCAGTATTGAACATTTCATTTTAATATTTTTGAAAAAAATCCCCTGGAAAATTCTATTTTGATTATTTCCAGAGATGTTCCAGTGTGAACGCAATACTAAACATTAGAATTTGGGGCTTTAAGGGCTTTTTGTTTTGTTTTTTAAGAATAAATTGCATATAATAAATGTGTATAAAGGAATACTGTTAAGGTTATAAATGCCATACTGTTAAGGTTAGAAAGTAAATTAATATTGACCAGACAACTTTATTTGGAACCAGAGTTCCAAATAAAGTTGTCTGGTCAACATTAATTTACTTTCCTCTCCACCCCACTTTGCTTGGACATTATGATATTCTTTAATTACGTGATTATTTAATATTTCATCCATGTAATCCCTGCATAAATCAGTGAAAAAAAATGAAAGGTGCTTATTTTAATGAACAGCTATTCAAAATGTTGTTTTTCTTTATTTAAAAATAGATCACCGCTTAATTTAATGTTACCTGTTTAAGTTTGACTTTGAAGACAAACATTAGTTTCCTAGTGTTTTGTTTTTCTCCAAGTACTTCACAAATATTAAGGAATTTATTTTTGTAACAACCCCGTGAGATGTTGGGGTAGTAAAAGACCAGAAGCATAGAGAGATTATTTTTAAAATATCCGCTAATCTTATGTGTATAATTAGAGGCACATATGACTAAATACTTTAGCAGTTTGTGATGAAGCGTAGGCATGCACTTTCTTCATCCATTGCTTTATGTGCTCATCTTCTCTGCAAATCAGACCTCTTGATCTTAAGTCTGAAAGTTAGAAAATGAAGAATGTATAATTTAATAACTACCTGTAAAATGCTGGGTTTAAGAAAATGTTACAGCATTGTGTGTAAGGATAGAATCCAGGGCAGCTTTTATCTGCCTTAACTGAGAAACCATCCTTTATCTTCCTGCAGTGTCCTGCAAAATAATCTTCTTGTAAAATCCTTTTATGTTGGTAATCTTGAGTAGTCTAATGGCATCCATCACTACTAGTTGAGGGTCTGCCATCAGGTAGGGGGCTATTCTCCCCATTCTCATAGATGCAGAATTGAGGCACAGAGAGGCCAAGTGACTTGTTTGCTTACCATCAGAAGAAAGTTGATGAGGTACAGTAACCAAGTCAATAGTGTTTTAATAGTGCGTGATTTGAAATATCAGGATCTACCAAAAAAAGCTTGATCTTTTTACAGTAGTCTTACAAAACTTTTCTCCCAAGTGTGTGTTAGAAAAATGTACTTCTGCTTTGACAGCATTGCTGCTTAAATATGTACATACATAAAATGTCATAGTCTCAGATTCTGCCCCTTCAAATGTTAGTCTTCCAATACTTCTTTTCTTTCTCAGTATTGTTCATTTGTATCCCTGTTCACACTTTTTATTTTTTCATCTCAATTATTCATGGACATTTTTCTTTGCTTTTGTGTGTTACTCATTCTTGCCATTAGAACAAACACTGAAGATCCATTATGTTTCTCTTGGTTGTTAATCAATATTTTACATTACTTGCTGTGACTATTTTTTCTTTTGCTATAGGCAGTGTAAAATGTAGCCAGAATGAACTTCCAGTGCCAAGGTGTAGAGAGCACCAATAATTATCTAATCCCTCACTAATTTTTATTTTGATGACTGCCATGTCATTGCATGTATATTCTTACCCCATCTTTGCAAACCTATGTTACTTTGCATTTGCTCTGGGATAATAGCGTACATATCAGTAGTTACAGCATGCCAGCTTGGTAAGTTCACAACCTGAATTATCTTGCAGTGATTTGCTCATGTGCCAGTACAACACTAATAAGGTAACTCAACTTAAGAATGTGGTTTTTTTCATATTTTTTCTGCATGTCCTCTTGTATGCCATAATGAAACAAAGACCTGAACATAGTTATAGCATCCTTCCCTCCTCACAGGCTTGTGTTTTTTTTCAGTGCAGTGAAGCTTCCTATGTATTGTAGAAGAATCTTGCTCACATGAGGATTTTGAAAAAATGAGTTCTGTAATGTACTTAATCAATGGAGGATGCTACAAGTTCTTGATAACTATCAACAGTAAATGTGACGCCAATGAGATGCTGTTTTTTAATACATAGAATGGATTGCAAATTAAAATATTTTAAATGTAAGATTCCCTGTTTATAATTTAATTAAAATTCATGAGTCCATCATTTAAAAAGGTATGTTGTTATGATGCATATAGTATTATGGATACTCTGTAGTTTGAACTATTTTAATATTAAGAAAGTTGCAGTTGATATAATTTCAGTTCATATAATAGCAGCAGAGGTATGTGTAACTAACTTCAGTCTATAGAACTCTTTTCCTGGAGAACTCACCATTTTTTTTTGTTGTCGTTTCATGAGCATTTAATCTTCACATCAAAGTGAGATAGCCAGAGTGCTAGTTTTTCTGTCACCCCAGTACTTTAGTTCATTCACAGCTGCACTACTGTTAATCCACACTTACAGTCAGTGTATTCTTAAAACTGCAGATCTCCACATGAGGAGATCAGATGATCTTGGAGACTCTGAGAAACTTGTCTTCATTTCTCAGCCATACTCGGACTAAAATGACCCTTCTTTTACTGTATTTCTCTGGGTGCACTTTCTCTTTTACATCCATCTTGTTGCCAGATCATGTCCTTCCTTTCTTAAAAGCCTGCCTAACTCTTTTGCAAAGAGGAGAACATTTGACTTCCTTGCAAATAGGCCCTACTATTCTTCTCCCTCCTTTCCCTAAGGAGGGTGTGGAGGGGTTCCTTTCCTTAGGATCCTGAACTCGGTCATCTCTTGGTCGTGCCTGCTCAAGTTGCCATTCACTACTACATTCCCCACCAATTCTTCCCTGTTTGTGACGACAAATCAAGAAGAGCACAGTTGCTAATTGCGCTAAGTTGGCCTCTCCAACACTTGCACCAGGAAATTGTCCCAAGGACTCCCCAAAAACAACCTGGATTGCCTGAGCATGTTTCGCACTATAAGCACTCTATGGCAAGAAGTTTCTTGTTTGTGCTCTTCTTCCAAACAATGTTGGCACTTGTATGTTCAAATAAATAATGTTAAGAGTGCATTGTGCCACATTTTCATGTTTTCCTGGCCATCTATTTTGTACCAGTGTTCTCTGGCAGTTCTCTTGCAAAGACCACTGTAAAATTAGACAAGCTGAGAGAGAGAGCTAACTTTAGTAAATGTAAAAATTGTAACTGTGTTTGGCTTTAAAGGAATGTTTTCTGCAGTTTGCCCTTGGCTCTCGATACCTAGAAGCTGAATTGGACAGGGAGAATACAAAGACATGAAAACTAGGGCAAGGATGTGAACTCTGCAGGTGAAGAAGCTCTGGCACCTTTAAAGAATACTGACATTTATATTCCTGATTGCCCACAAACACTTACTTCTATGTAGGATGGCCATCATAGATAGAGGACAGTCTCTCTTGAAGAGAAAAATAGAGGACATAAAGGCATCCAGTTTCGGATCAATGGAGGACAGAGTAGCAAAAAACCGGAATGTCCTCTCTAATGGCCACCCTACTTCTACGGCTTCCTAAGAGCTAACTAGTCATCAGGAGCCATGATGTTACTTCCTTCTGAAAGAGAGTGGATGTGACTGGGGAAAATCATAAAATCCGTGTTGTTCTCTGTGGAGTTACAAGCCTGGACATGCCCAGAGACCTACTCTTGGACTGCCTTTTGAACAGTTGTTTTTCTTAGACAAGGCACTTGGACTCATTTGTTGAATGACCAGTGTTACGATACTAATGCAGTCATTTGATTGTCTAGTATTAATTTCAGCACTTCATGAAGAATGTTAAGTTGGGGTGGGTTCAGAGAAGAACCACAGGAATAATTTTATTTGACTGCAACCAAGTTGCCTCTTAACATTATTCTGTTCAGCTTGAAAAACCAACTTCTGACAATCCTTCCAAGGCATGCTTTCCGGTCCTTTAATTATCAGGCATATATATTGGATAATTTCAATATTTAATCTAGTAGATAAAAGGATGGCAAATTCCAGTAGCTGGAAGCTGAAATGGAATTTTTTTTCTTTAATATTGAGGAAAATTTAATCATTTGAAGCAGCATCAAGAGTGGTGGTGAACTATCTGCCATTAAAAACATTTAAATCCAGATTAGATTTCTTATCAAAAGAGGTGATGTGGTTCAAGTGTGTCAAACTCATTTAGCTTTGTGAGCCAGCTCCTGACAGGGGCTCCACAGGCTGGATCTGGACCTACCTCTGGTGGCGGGACATGTGGTGGCGGCAATCATTATTTTTAATCAAGGAACCACAGGGATGAATGCAGCTACTGCTTGCCCTGCCACCACTGAAATGTATCCTCAGCAGAATTCAGTGATGGGCACTGTGCCCACCCACTTCTCCCCTGAATTTTCAGTCCCTCCAGGAGGTCTATGGGTCAGATATAGCATGCAAGCTGTCTTTGACACCATTCCTTTACTCCAGATGGAAATTAATAGAAGTCCTGTGGCCCATGTCTTCCAAGAGTTTAAGCTACATATTCATGATCATGTTTTTTAGCTTTATAATCTATGACATACCCCTCATGACTGAAGAGCTATAGGGATCCTGGTAATGTTGGGGGTTTAATTAAACAGGCATAACATTTCTCCCATTAGAAAGCTTTTTGTTCTTGTTATCCTACAGACATTAGTCCATTGTCCTTCTTTAACCTGTGAAGAATGTAAGATAAAATAAGCTAATACTTTTTCCCCAGGACAAAAACTGCTTAAGCCTGTAAGTTAGTTTTTTGTGGGGGGTTTTTTTTTTTTTGATGTTAATTGCCACTTATTCCAGGCACAAGCCTGTCAGGCTGTGCGCTTGCCATGTAATGGAGGAGGAGCAGCAATGTGAGTTGGATGGGCTACATACGTAAAGAGCTGCCCTGCTCTCTTGTCCCAGTTTTGGTGGCAGGGCTTCACCCTGAGTGCTAAACCTTGTGGCTTCATATATGTGCATCATGACAGATTGCATTGTACAGTTGGGGCATATTTGGTATGCACTTGTTTTATCTCTCTTTCTCCAATAAACTGTGTCCTTGTATATCATGTTCAGCAAGTCAAATTTATGATGACTAAATAGATTAATGTATTATGTTCATTTTTCCTGTTTTGAGAACTTGAATCTCCTCTTAAGTATTTAAATTGAAGCAAGGTTGGTCAAATTTCCAACTTCGTGATCATGGGAGCTAGCCTGGGTTTTGTTTACGACTAGGTCATATGTATCTGTACCTGTGGATAGGCTGACAGGCAGCTTAAAAAATCAATTAAATACCCCCTCTCTCTACCCCCCACCCTGTATGGTAGGCCAATGACATGTTCCTACTGTTAGAGAGCTTCATAATGTGTGCAATGTGTGTGCAGGAAGCTTGGGAGATGGTGGTTATCAGTTTTTTGTTACAGAACAGATTGGCAAAGGCTGTGCCTTAACCTAGAAGTAAGATACAAATGGGAAAGAATGTTCATTTTAGTTCTTGTTTCAAGGTTTCTGTTGCCATGGATCTGCCAACAAGATGGGTCATTTGTTATATCTCAGTTGTAATGATCAGACTTCTAAGGAGAACTTGGTTTAAGCAGCTCTGGACAGGCCATAAGCAGAGCAGACCAGTTGTGGTGTCTCAGTTCTTCCCCAGTTTGTTTACCCATCTTGTTACGGAGTTGAGTGAATGTTGCTGTTTAGTTACTTTGCTAAGAAAGCAGTTCAGGTTTAAAACTTCATTATTCCAGTCACAGTATATTATTTTGAAAGGAAAATCGTTAAAGTTTAGAGTCTCATTATGCTAGTAACAGTACAGGTATTTTAACAAAAGAGTTAGTCCCTGCAACAGAGACCTTGCAACCTATTCAACCAGAAGATTATGCAGGCAGGTCAAGTGAGCTGGGTGCGGGAGACAAGGTTCTTTGCATGAATCTGATATCTTTTATTAGACCAACTTAAATAGTTGGAAAACAATTATTAAGCAAGCTTTCGGGTTCAAAAACCCTTCGTCAGGCTAAGGAAGCTTCAGCAGTTGGTATGTGCTCTTCCTGGATAGAAGGAAAAGTAAAGAAGCCAGAGGCTGGGCTGGTCTGCATATGAGATGGGTAGTCAGTGGAAATGTAGACTGAGGAGTCAATGGGTGAGAGACAGGCATGGGGGAGGGAGGGAAGAGAGAGAAGGGGATGGATAGTGGAGAGATACCTAGGGAGTCAGATGTCAGGCAGGTTATAATGTTTCATAAATTCATTGTCTATATTTAGTCCATGATTTTTAGTGTCCAGGAGGCTGATGAAGTGCAGTTCACAGGCTCGTCTCTGGGAAGTGTTTTGTAAGTTTCCTTTGAGGATCAGGACTGAGAGGTTGGGGAGAGAGTGGTTTTCTTGTGAGAAATGTGCCCCCACAGGTAATTGGGTATTCCTGTCTTTGATAGATTTCCAGTGTGCGTTCATTCTGGTGCACAGTTGTTGTTTGGTCTCTCCTATGTATTTTCCACCGGGGCATTTGGTACATTGGATGAGATACCGGGTGAGCGAGATTTTTATCTGTATAACTGTTAACTAATCGTCAAGTATGTATCTGCTGCCTCTTCTGTTGACTCTGTTCTCATAGCACTTGTTTTTTCCTGAAAGCATCCACCCCCTGTATGTTTAGAACAATTGCTCCAGTCCAGAGCTATTAGGTCTGAGAGGCTACTAATGGAGTCGAACAGCTACAACCCTATGATCCCTGCTGACTTCCTGCCCCTAGAGCAGGGGGCTGGACTCAATGATCCTCCCGTGTCCCTTCCAACCCAAATGTCTGTGAAATCTATGAAACCAGATTAGCTCAAATCTTCATTTCCTTAAATTGTGACTATTTTAATTTTTTTTCATTTTTGCCAAAGGAGGTATCTGTTTCTGGGAGGTTTCTGGGATTTTAATTAATCCTTGTAATCTTTCAGTGTTTACACTCCCATAACATTTTTCTTTATTAAAATCCAGTGTTTGGATGGATAAGAGCACACCCAATTTACTGTTCAACCAGTTGACATCCTTGTACTCCTGTCATATTTGGAAACAAGGGTATTTTAGCATCTCACTTAAATTCTGATCCCATCTCCTTTATTATGTATAGCTACAGTCTCCTTGTGTCTATAATTAGATATGTTGTTGTTTTTTTCCTGTTCTAAAATATAGCGACCATTTTAGTACTTTGTAACACAGGAGATCCAAAAATAGATAAAGTTCTCCTATTTTTTATATAGCTCTTCAAATACAGTGCTTTTTAGGATTTTACACCTTAAGAGTGTGCACAGATGCAACATTTGAAACATTTCTAAGTATAACAAGCTTGGAAATGTTTAAAAAATGTAGCATTTTAGCCACTGGACACATGTATAGCCCCTGTTGCACCCCCTTCCTCTTCCAACTGGGGCACTTCAAAACCACTGTCATTGTATGTGGTGGCATGCTTTCCAGTCGGGGGGGTGCTACAGGGAGCCGTGGTGACCTGTGGCCCTGCTCTCCCCTCCCTTCACAGGGTACAGGATCAGAGGAGACATTGCCACTTTGAAGCCCCTGTCTTCCTGGGCTGCAGCTCTGCTCACTCTCATCCTCTCCTGCCCTCCACAGGGAAGAGGTGTGGGGAGTGGCACTGATGTCCGTGGGAGCTATTCCACCATTCTGCTTCTGCTCTTCCTAAGCTTTGTGCTGTTGGAACCGGAGGTGCAAGGGGTTTGGAGCCTGGAGAACTGGAATCCTGACTCCAGAAGCACAGCAGGGAAAGGGGTGCAGGTGTCTGGGAGTTGGAGTGCACAAAGGAGCAACAGTGGCCCAGGTTCAGGGACCTGGCAGCTAGATGGTCCACCCCACCCTTCTTTCCTCCATGGCCTTTGGAATCAGGGAGGAGAGCAGATGTCTGGTTTTCTGAAGGACCATGTGGGTCCTCCATCCCTGTGCAAACATAACAGAAAGTGAAACACTTAAAAACAGTACCGCGTTTCAAGGGCATTATTTTGGAGCGTTTCAGCTGTTTTTGCAACTTTTCAAAAAGGATGTTTGTCAGTCCATACAAGTATCATCTTTGTCTTTGACCAATAAATTGTTGGAAGTTAGCTGCCTGGAGTTCCGGGTATTTTCAGTATTAAATCCACATCACATTTAACACAATTTGGCCATATGTCAGCACTTCATTAAATATCAAAAGGTGATACACTGATGCCCAGGTTTCTTACTAAAAATTAGCTACAATAAAATAATTATTTATGAAGTGTTTATTTGTATCAAATTCCAACTTATAACTTCTTACTTACAGGACACTACGCTACAGAAGCCAAGAGAACTATTCAGACTACCTACAGACTTGACAGCTTATGATAATCGACTTTGTGCATCGATACACTTTTCATCTTCCACCTGGGCTGCCCTTTCAGACGGAACAGGAAGACTGTATCTTATTAAAACAGGCAAGCGTGGAGACAGTGCCTCTGAAAAGTGGGAGGTAAGTCTTGAGACTTATTTCTCAAAGCTATTTCTGATTTTTCAGGTAATGTTTGCAAAGTGCTTCTGATTTAAGTTGAGTACATTTTAATACTTGACAGAATTGAGCTTTTAGTATTCACTGTTTTTTAAAACTGTATACCACTGAAATTAATTAGTGTTTGAAACGAGTGCACTGATAAAGATTTTTTTGGGCCAATGCCAATGGCTGATAATTAGCCATATTGGCCAGTATTGATCTGATTGCCAATATGCAGCCTGGAAGCTTGGAGAACAGCGTCTGGCTGGTAAGTCTGTTGTGGGGGAGGGGCTGAGGCAGGGTAGGCTCTGCCCAGCTGAGGTGGGTGTGGGGTGAAGCCGCAAGCAGCTTGTGCGGGGGGGGGGGATGTACACCCCCGCCCCCCCCCAGACCTGTATGGGGCAAAGGCAGATTGCTGCTATGGGCTGGCACTAGGAGCAGCCCTGGGCTCTTCCCAGCAGGGAGGTAGGCTGGGGCTGCACTCAGGGTGGGGAGGCTTATGGGGTTACAGCCATACCAAAATTTGCCATAGTCTTCACTCCCAGTACCACCGCTGCCCAGCCTGGGTGCAGCCTCAGTCCAGCACTGTCCCTTGCCCCAGCCCACAGTGGCAGTACGCCCTCACCCTTCACACAGATCCAAGGGGCACATGCCCCCCATACCTCCCCTGGGGGTGTGCATGGTGTCAGGAGCTGTCCCTTTCTCCACAACCCTGGATGAGCTGCTTGTGGCTCCATTCTGTCCCCTGCCATGGATGGGACAGCCCGTGCCTCAGCCTCACTTCCTGTCTCACTGTTGGGGCCTCAGTCTGCCCCCCACGTCACTTCTGGCCCCAGCAGACTTTCCGGTGAGACGCTGCTCTCCAACTTGCTGGGCTACGCTCCTGGCCATGTGCGTGCTGCAGCTGTGTACATGCATGCAGTAGTTATTGACGACATTATCGGACACATCTACCAAAAAAAGCCAATTGTCAGTAACATCAGTTTTCCTTTAATTGGTGCCAATATGATATGGATCAATGTATTTGTGTACCTCTAGTGTTTGAGTATAATTAGCAACAACTTCATTAATGATTTTTTTCTATTTTGCAGTATGTTGTAAATATTGGCAAAACTGCATTTCAGCAACCTTGTTACATTTTTTTTTACTGAGACTTAAGTTAGGGGGCCATCCTGATTTCTAAAATTTGAGGACTTGTATGACTTGTGTCTATAGCTACAGACACTTTTTGGACTCATGTAATACTTCCTCTATCTTACGCTGAGTTATTGTCTAGCTATTTTTGTAAAACATGGAAATGGATTAAGGTGTTTAAGTAAATGTTTGGGGTCATAAAAGACTTGAGATATTACTTGCTCTGAAGACTAAAAGCCTTTTCTCGCAAAGCAAGTCCTTGTAATAGCGAAAGAGTACATCTTCCTACGTGTAACATTGGGTTTCTCATTGAAGCTAATGAGTTTGATAGACTCTCATAATACTTAATCGCTAATCATTACCAAAATGTTCATTTGGGACTTGTTAAAAGTCCTTCTTTCATACTACCAGTATGTCTTAAGGTAACTTTTATAACAATGTATTTTTTATTTTTATGCTGTTTTTACAAAGGCTATTTGTAAAAAATATATATTTTGTAGTGTAAAGAATATTTCTTGTGCAAGAAATAGATTTTTATGAACATTTGGTGGGACAAAACACTTAATTTAAAAAGGCTTTCTTATTCAAAAGTTAGTTTGTGGGCCTTACATTGCACTTTGACAACGTGGAGAGAGGTTTCTGCAGCATGCTTAGAAATGTCTAATATCTTGGATTTCCCTCGCTCCAGGCTTTCTCCTTGTCTGGTTCACACCAGTTGAAACATGCCTCCCAATACTGCTCCATGATTCATTGTTTCCTGACATGAAGAGTTTGATTTTATGTATGGTTCACCATTTGTTCCATCTGATTCTGAATTTATATAGCTACATTATAATTCATGTATAAACCTTCTTATAAGGTATTGAATATAATTAAATGATAGTAATTATGCTTTTTGAACAATTTTTTGTTCAGCATTGAAAGCAAACAATCCAACGATAATATGTTTGTTAAAATTACTACCCTGACTTTATTCTCCAATCCATCACATTCATAGTTTCTCAGGAAATACTTGACACACAGGTTTTTTTTGGAATATGAAAGTTTAGTAGCATATAAACTGAACCTTATGGTCCTTGCAGTATGGTCAATATAGCAAATTTCAGTCACTTTGTCTAACCACAGGACCTTGTTAAAGGTCATAACCAGTAGCCTTCTGTCTCAGTACTTTCTGTGAAGCATGGGATCCTTTAAACATGTGATGTAGATAATCTTTGAGTTGTGTTTGCAACTGGAGCAATTAGTAGATATTGAAATAATAAGGTTAAAATATGTGGCAGCAATAGCTGTATGACAGCATTTTAGGAGCAGGTAAAGGTGACGACATTTCAGCAGTTGCAGCCTGGTTAAATTGGTAAGTTTCGTCACCTGTGCAACTAGACTAAAAGGCCTAAATGCCCCTCAAAACTTTATATTAAGCTATATATCTACTGTCTGACCAGTTCCTTTAGTATCGTCTTTTCAGGTTCACCAGGTTAGTAAGTCTTGTGCTGTCTCGCACTCTTTATGCTTTCTTTTTTGTTTTGGTACAGAGGGCTAGTGCTGCTAATACTGTTTTAGCACTGATGTGAAATTTTGACTTTCAAAATCTGTCAACATGGTACATTGTTTACTATTCATAACTAGGAAAACCAAATGTTATATGTTTTCTGGTACATAATGTTCCAAATTGTATTGCCAAACAAAAATATGATGGGGGCTAGTTGAATAGTAAACCTGTAAACTAGGTCGCTTCTAATCAGTTTTTATCCTTCAGAAGGCTTGAGTTCTATGTCTTGGCATAGATTTGCCCAATTCTGGTTTATATAAATAGTGGGCATATTATACCATATTTATTTGATTCTAAGACGATATATTTTCCTCCATTTAACTTTGGAGGGAGGGGGAAAAAAGCCCCTTGTCATAGAATTGAGTTAGAGGGCCGTTGGGGGGGGAAGGGGGGTCAAACGGCTGCTGTGGCTCAGGCTCCAGCCCCTACCTGAGGTTGGAGCCATAGCTGTAGCTGCTGCCTGCCTGCCTTCCCTCCCCTGCCCCACAGCCCCCTACCTTCCCATGCAGCTTCTGCTTCCCTACCTGCCCATCTCCCTCCCACACAACCTGTACTCTTAGAATCATAAAAAATGAGGGTTGGAAGGAACCTCTGAAGATCACATCTAGTCCAACCTCCTGTTTAAAGCAGAACCACCGCCAACTTGATCATCTCAGCCAAGGCTTTGTCTATCAGCGTCTTGAAAACCTCCAAGGATGGAGATTCTACCTCCTCTCTGAGTAACACGTTTCAGTGTTTTTCTGCCTTCCTAATGAGAGAGCTTTTCCTAATATCTAACCTAAATTTCCCTTGCTGCAACTTGAGACCATTCTTCCTTGTTTTGTCATCTGTCACCACTGAGAATAGTCTAGCTCAGTGGAATTGGAACCACCCTCCAGGTGGTTGAAGGCTGCTATTAAATCCCCTCTTGTCTTCTTTTTTTGCTACACTAAACAAGCACAGTTCCCTCAACATCTCCTTACAAGTCATGTGTTCCAGCTCCCCTCTTGCTCTGCGCCAGCAGGCTCTGTGCACGCTGCAGCCTGGAGCACTGAGCACAGCCCCAGCCTGGCCTATAACCACAGCACGCAGCCGGCATGGCTGCTACAGGGCTGGGGCTGGAGCCGTGCTCAGTGCTTCAGGATAAAACAGGGATGGAGTCTGCCAGTGTGGAGCAGGAGTAAGAGGAGATAGGAGGGAGCAGCAGAGACAGAAGAGAAAACAGGGGGCCTGAGGCTGTGGGCAGAGGTTAGGCAGAGAGTAAAAGTGGCAGGGAGGCAGGCACAAGCATGGGGTAAGCTGATTGACCTCCCCATATCGCCTGCCCCCCTACAGCAGTGGGAGGAATTAATAAGATTCCATACATGGAAAATTACAACAAATTTCTAATTTTTCCATGTAATGAATCTAATTATTGGGGAGGTGGGATGGGGTTATCTTAAATTCAGGGTCATCATAGATTTGAGTAAATATGATACTCAGCATTTAAATTTATTCGTATCTGTGTTTCAGTACAAAGGAAACCATAGAGAATGTCTGAATGTCCCTAGTCTTTTAGGTTTCTTGTAACCTCTGAATTTCTGATATAAAACCGAACCTGTGACTTGTGTGAGGTAATTTTTATATGCATTGGAGCAGTTTTTAGAAAATCTGAACCTCTAATCTTAATTTCATAAATTTCATAGACATTCGGGCTGGAAGGGACCCCAGAGGATCATCGCATCTAGCCCCCTGCCCCAGGGACAGGAAGTCAGCAGGGATCATAGGATCCCAGCAAGTTAAGCATCCAAATATGCCTTGAAGGCATTCAAAGTGGGTGCTTGAACAAGGCCGTTATTCCTTGTTATGCCAAAGGGCGCTAGGAGAAACCAAAGTCTCTCCCAAACCCTTCTTGTTCCCCATAGTAAGTTTATAGACGGTCACCAGATCCACCCTCAGCCTTCTCTTGTGAAGGCTGAACAGGTTCAAGTCCTGCAGTCTCTCATTGTAGGGTCTGCCCTGTTGTCCCCATATCATAGTTTCATAGTTTCTAGGGTCGGAAGGGACCTGAGCAGATCATCTAGTCCGACCCCCTGCCATGGCAGGAAAGAGTACTGGGGTCAAACGACCTCAGCAAGGTGTTCATCTAACTTCCTCTTAAAAACCCCCAGGGTAGGAGCCTGCACCACTTCTCTTGGAAGTTGGTTCCAGACCCTAGCCGCCCTCACCATGAAGTAGTGCCTCCTGATATCTAACATAGTTTCATAATATCTAACATAGTTTCATATGGGTGGCCCTTCTCTGGACCCTCTCAATGTTGTCCACATCCCTCCTGAAGTTTCATAGTTTCATAGTAGCTAGAGTTGGAAGGGACCTAGGTAGATCATCTAGTCCGACCCCCTGCCTTAGCAGGAAAGAGCACCGGGGTCAGATGACCCCGGCAAGGTGCTCATCTAACTTCCTTTTAAAAATCCCCAGGCTAGGAGCCTGCACCACTTCCCCTGGAAGCTGGTTCCAGGCCCTAGCCGCCCTGACTGTGAAGTAGCGCCTCCTAATATCTAATCTAAACTTACCCTCCGCCAGTTTGTGACCGTTATTCCTGGTCACTCCTGGCAGCGCACGGGGGAACAGGGACTCCCCCAATACCTGCTGATCCCCCCTGACCAGTTTGTAGCAGGCCACAAGGTCCCCCCTTAACCTTCTTTTGTGGAGGCTAAACAGGTTCAGGTCCCGTAGCCTCTCCTCATAAGGCCTGCCCTGCTGACCCCTGATCATATGAGTGGCCCTCCTCTGAACTCTTTCCATATTGTCCACGTCCCTCTTGAAGTGTGGCGCCCAGAACTGGACGCAGTACTCCAGCTGCGGCCTGACCAGTGCCGCATAGAGGGGGAGGATCACCTCCCTGGACCTGCTCGAGATGCATCTGTGGATGCATGACAGGGTACGGTTGGCCTTCTTGACTGCCTCCCCACACTGCCGGCCCATGTTCATCGTGGAGTCAATGACGACTCCAAGATCCTTTTCCGTCTCCGTGCTGGCAAGAGGGGAGTTCCCCAACCTGTAAGTGTGGTGCCGGTTCTTCCTCCCCATGTGCAACACCTTGCACTTATCAGTGTTAAACCCCATCCTATTCTCCTCCGCCCACCCTTGCAACCTGTCAAGGTCAGCTTGTAGCCTATTGCACCCTTCTAGTGCACCCACATCCCCCCACATCTTAGTGTCATCAGCAGACTTGAACAGGGTGCTTTCTACCCCGTCATCCAAGTCACTGATGAAGATGTTGAACAGTGCGGGCCCGAGGACCGAGCCCTGCGGAACCCCACTGCCCACATCCTTCCAGGTCGAGAAGAACCCATCCACTACCACCCTCTGGGTGCGGCCCTCCAACCAGTTGGCGACCCATTTGACCGTGTGGGCATCGACACCACAGTCTCCCAGCTTTTTGATGAGGACAGGGTGAGAGACAGTGTCGAAAGCCTTCCGGAAGTCCAGAAAGACTACATCCACAGCAACCCCTGCGTCTAATGATTTGGTGACCTGATCGTAAAAGGCCACCAGGTTGGTCTGACAAGACCTGCCACTGATGAACCCATGTTGGTTGCCCCTAAGCATGCGTTCCCCCGCAAGGCCCTCCTGGATGTGTGCCAGGATAATTTTTTCAAAGAGCTTACCCGGGATTGAGGTAAGACTAACTGGCCTGTAATTTCCCGGGTCCTCTTTTTTTCCCTTTTTGAAGATAGGGACCACATTGGCCCTCTTCCAGTCCTCCGGCACCTCGCCAGAGCACCACGAGTGCTCATAGAGCCGCGCCAGGGGTCCCGCAATGACCTCGGCCAGTTCCTGTAGAACCCTAGGGTGAAGATCGTCCGGACCAGCAGACTTGAACATGTCCAGCCTCTCCAGAAGTACCCTAACTAACTCCTCGCTAACCCCTGGCCCAGGCGTGTCTCTCTTGGGGCCCGAGGGGGGCCCAGCAGGGAGGTGGCTGAACTGGTCCCTACTTAGGAAGACAGAGGCAAAGAAATCGTTAAATATGTTAGCTTTGTCATCTGGCGTGATGACTAAGTTGCCCATCGTGTCCTGCAGGGGCCCCACATTACCCGGGACCCTCTTTTTACCCCCTATGTATTTGAAGAAGGACTTCTTATTGTCCTTAATCCGGGAAGCTAGTCCTATCTCCAACTCTGCCTTGGCCCTCCTGACTGCCCCCCTACATCCTCGGGCGACTGTAACATAGTCCTTCTTGGTGATGACCCCATCTCTCCATTGGGTATATGCCTCCCTTTTAGCAAGGAGACATTCCCGGATGCTCTTAGTGAGCCATGGGGGTTTATGTGCCCTCCTGCTCCCTTTGACCCTTGTTGGGATTACCTCCCTTTGGGCATGGAGGATCGTCTCCTTAAGGAGCAACCACTCACCTTCGACATCTGATTCCCTTCCCCACTGGGTCCTCAGCGCTTCCCCAACGATCCTCCTTAGCTTGTTGAAGTCAGCCCCCCTAAAGTCTAGGGCTGTTGCCTTGCTGCAGCCCTTTGCCACCTTACGCTGGATGGTGAATTCCAGCAAGCGATGATCACTGTCTCCCAGGTGGCCCATCACCCGCAGCCCTCTCACCAGGTCATCACCCGTGGCCAGCACCAGGTCCAACAAGGCGTCTCCCCTGGTGGGACTGTGCACCTCCTGGGTTAGATGGAGGTCCTGCACTCTGGCTAAGAACCGACGTGAGCGATCAGACTTGGCTGACTGCTCCTCCCAGCAGATGTCTGGGAAGTTCAGGTCCCCCATGATGACCACATCCTTAGCCCTCACTGCCTCTGTAAGCTGACCTAAGAATTCCTGGTCGAGCTCTTCTCCCTGGTTGGGAGGTCTATAGTAGACTCCCACCGTTAAGTCTCTCTCCCCTGGACTGCCTTTTACTCTAACCCAGAGCACCTCAGAGTGCCCCCCCTCTACCCCCTTGCTAATTAACGAGGAAGTATATTCCTCCTTGATGTAGAGTGCTACTCCTCCACCTTTCCTTCCTATCCTGTCCTTCCTGTATAGCCTATAGCCCTTGACACTCACCGCCCAGTCATGCGATGAGTCCCACCACGTTTCTGTGATCCCTACTATGTCAGGGCTGGTGACAGCTAGGAGGAGGGCGAGTTCCTCCTGCTTCTTCCCCATACTTCGAGCATTCGTGTAGAGGCATTTGAGGCCTCCAACGGTTGTGCCCACTGACCCCCTAGTCTCAGCAATGCCCCGTCCCCCATCGCTTACCTGTTTCTCCCTTTTGACCATTGGTCTGGGCTCGCTGGCTGTTGCTGGGCCTGGTAGTTCATCGTCTCCTCCGCCCTCATCTTCCCCCTCCCCCGACGAGCCTAGTTTAAAGCCTGCCGAAGGAGGTTCACCAACCTGGAAGAGAACACACGCTTACCTTTAGGGGAAAGGTGGAGCCCATCCCATCCCAGCATGTCTCTCATCACGATGTGCCGGTCATGGCTGAGGAAGCCAAAGCCCGCCTCGAAGCACCATTCCTGTAGCCTCCAGTTGGTCTCCGCTATGCACATCTCGTGACGTCTGCCTCGACCGCTCACTGGCAGGATGGAAGAGAAGACCGCCTGTGCGCCCATCTCCCTCACCCAAGTGGGGCACACAGAACTGGATGCAGTACTCCAGCTGTGGCCTGACCAGTGTCGCGTAGAGGGGGAGGATCACCTCCTTGGCCCTACTTGAGATGCACCTGTGGATGCAAGACAAGGTCCAGTTAACCCTGCCAACCGTGACCTCGCATTGTCAGCCCATGTTCATCTTGGAGTCAGTAATGACTCCAAGATCCCTTCCTGCCTCCGTACTCTCAAGAAGGGGGTTTCCTATCTTATAAGTGTGCTGCTGGGTACTACTGCCCAAATGCAGGACCCTGCACTTGTCAGTATTGAAATGCATCCTGTTTTTGTTAGCCCACCCCTGTAACCTATCCAGGTCTTGCTGCAGTCTTTCCCTCCATTCTAGCGTGCTCACATCAACCCAAATGTTGGTACCATCAGCAAATTTAAACAGGTTGCTTTTCACCCCGTCGTCTAAATTGCTGATAAAGAAACTGAACAGCACGGGCCCAAGGACCAAGCCCTGGGGGACTCCACTGCCCACTTCTCCCCAGGTCGAATATGACCCGTCCACCACCACCCTCTGAGTACGACCCTTCAGCCAATCTGCAATCCATCTGACTGTGTAGGCATCAGTGCCACAGTCACCCAATCTTTCAAAGGCCTTGCTGAAGTCCAGAAAGACTACATCCACAGCGACACCTGCATCCAATGCTTTTGTGACCTGATCATAAAAGGCAGTCAGGTTTGTCTGACAGGACCTGCCCCTAATGAAACCATGCTAGCTGCCCTTGATCATCATCCCTGAAGCCGGCCCATCATAGATGTGCTCCATGTTGATCTTCTCAAAAAGTTTCCCTAGGATTGAGGTAAGACTGACGGGCCTGTAGTTGTCTGGGTTCTCCCTCCTCCCTTTTTTTAAAGATGGGGACCATGACCAATCATGTGGGAGCTGGCCCGAGCACCACGAGCGTTCACAAGGCTGTGCCAAGGGCTCTGCAATAACCCCTGCTAGTTCCCTCAACACCCTGAGGTGGAGAGCACCTGGACCCACTGATTTGAACACGTCCAGCCCCTCCAGAAGCTCTCTAACCCGGTTCTCCCCAGCCTGAGGTCTGGAGGCGTTCCCCTTGAGTCCGTCCGTCAGGTGGGGAAGTCCTGGTCCATGCACAAGAAAACAGAGGTGAAGAATTGTTTAAATATCCATGCCAGGGGCTGAGCTATGATGCTTGCCAGCTCCTTGAGTACCCTTGGGTATAAACTGTCGGGGCTGGCTGACTTGAAAGTATCCAGCCTGTCAAGGTGTTCCTTCATGAGGTCAGCTTTGATGGAAGGCAAGGAATCTCCCTTACCCGGGCCTCCCTGACCCACAGTGAGCGGGGTGTCCCATGGGACTGGTGGAAAAACTGACACAAAGTACCCATTTAGCAAGGTCACTTTTTCATGGGCATCAGTTGTCAGTTGTCCGATCTGGTTTAGCAGGGGTCCAATGATGCCATTGCTTTTCCTCCGGCTCCCCACATATCTAAAAAAGGACTTTTTATTGTCCTCGATACTTGTAGCTAGCTGGAGTTCCATCACAGCCTTGGCTTTCCTGGTTTGCTCTCTGCAGGTCTGGACCAGAGCAATGTATTCCTCCTCGGTGGTGGTTCCAGTCCTCCATCCTTTGTAGGTCTTCCTTTTAAGATGCAGGAGGTCCGCCAGTTCCCTAGAGAGCCAAGGGGGCTGTTGTGCCCTTTTGCTGCCTTTGCTCCTGAAACGGGATGGACTTTGCTTGTGCATCCAGGATTGCTCTGTTGAGGAGCAACCACTCATCCTGAACTTCTTCCCCTTTGGGTTGTGGCCCTTTAGGGCCTTATTGACCAGCCTCCTGAGCTTGTCAAAGTCAGCTTTCCTGAAATGGAAGACTTCTGTATCACTGACCGACTTGTCAGCTTTATGACAGATGGTGAAGGTGATCAGCTCGTGGTCACTGTCACCCAGCTTCCCTTCAATCATTAGGTCACTGATTATGTCATCCCTGATGGCCAGTACGAGGTCAAGCAGCGTTTTACCTCTTGTCAGCCTGTAGACTTCCTGCATCAGATAGAGGTCATTCACACATGAGAGAGCTTTGCAACTCCTTGGATTTGGCTGAGTGCTCTTCCCACGAGATGTCTGGGTAGTTGAAGTCTCCCATTACAACCATACACCAGGAGCGCGCTGCCTCGGCCAATTTCCTAGCAAGTTCCTGGTCAAGGTCTTGACCCTGGGTAGAGGGTCTGTAGTAGGCTCCCGCCATAGTATCCCCTGTGCCATGTTCCCCGTGGATTTTAACCCAGAGGGTCACAAGTTGTCCACCATGGGTGCCAATGTTGGCTTGCAGGGACGCGTAGCTTTCCTTGACAGGGAGAGCTACACCTCTGCCCCTTTTGTCCACTCGATCCCTCCTATACCTGTGGCCCAGTCATGGCTGGAATCCCACCAGGTCTCCGTTATCCCTATGGCATCATAGTTATTTGCATTTAGCAGGACGACAAGTTCCCCTGTTTATTCCCCAAGCTCCTGGCATTTGTGTATAGGCACGCAAGTGTCCCCTTGGAGGCCCTTGCCTTGCCTACAGTTTGTTCCAGGGCTGGGGCATGGGTGGGATCCCTTAAATGCCTTGGCCCGCTGGGTTTGTAAGGGCCACTCAGTGGGTCAGCAGTGGCAGTAGTCCCCCCATCCCCCAGCGGGCTTAATTTAAAGCCTGATGCAGCAGGTCAGCCAGTCTGGCTGCGAAGAGCCTCTTCCCCAGCGGAGAGAGGTGGAGGCCGTCCCTTCCCAGTAGCTCGCTGCGTCTCTCACCAAACAGCAGGCTGTGGTCATGGAAGCCAAAGCCTTCCTGATGACACCAGCTCCACAATCTTTGGTTGACTACCTGGATCCTCCTCTCCTTCCTCAGTCCGTAGCCCGAGACTGGGAGGATGGAAGAAAACATCACCTGCACCCCCAGTACCTTAAGTCCTGCTCCCATATTCCTGTAGCGCCTCATGACCCAGCTGGAGTGCTCCGAGCCATGTCATTGGTGCCCACATTGATGAGGAGTATAGGGTAGTGATCAGTGGGCTGGAGGAGCTTAGGGATCTTCTCTGCAATGTTTTGGATTCTGGCTCCTGGGACACAGCAATCTTCCCAGGTTAAGGGGTCGGGGTAGCAGATTACCCCATTCAGTCCCCCTCAGGGTGGAGTCTCCCATGACAAACACTTCGCGTTTTGTCTTGGGGAGAGCAGGGTCGGTAGCTACAGTAGCGCCTGTGTTGCCTGCGGGAGCTGGCAGCTCAGCAGGCTCTGCTGGGGCTGCAAGAGGTTCGTACTTGTTTCAAAGCTCCAGCGGTGGGGGGGCCTTGGTGTGGCGGGCCTTAGGGCCCTTGACCACCTTGGGCCAACCCCTGGGCTGGGCAGTAAAGGAGGTCCCTGAGTCCTCCTTTGTCCTGGAAGGAGACTGATCTGCTCTCCGCCTCCTGGGGTAGAAGGACCTGGCAGTAGGAGTCTGTGTCTTGCTCACAGTCCCTGATGACAGTCTCTGGACTGCAGTGTGGAGCTCCTCCAGCTGGTGCGCCAGAGACCCCAGTAGGGAGCAGACCTCACAAGGGGAGGTGGCCATGCTCCTGGGCCCCAGAGCCTGAAAAAATGAAAGGCAGCCCCCACAGCCGAGAGCCAGAGGCTCCATCTGCATGGAGCCCAGAACCATGGGCTCCATCTGGGTGGCAGTCTCTGAGGTGCCAGAGGGGAAGACCACAGGCCCTGAGGGGACCCAAGGGGTGCAGCACATCCCCATCCGTGTCATGCTGCTGTTTGGCTGGCTACGGCTGGGACTGGCTTCCCTAGGGGTTTCACTGGCAGGGCCTCGGACCCTCCTGCGCAAACTCCCATGCTAACTCACGTGCCGGGCCCAGGAGCACACCTGTTTTGCAGCCTGTTTGCAAGGCTCCAGTCGTGTGGCTCCCTGTGGGGCTGGGCAAAGTAGGAGCCAGGGTGGGGTGTGACCCTCCTTGGCCCACTTAGCCTGCTCCCAGGTGGCTAGGTCCCTTCCTCCCACCGTTTTACAGTTTGCATCAATTCAGGCTTCATTCCAGTCTTACTGATTTGAACGCTAGTTTGTTGGATCCTTCTGTGTCCAAGAAACATTCAGTATCTTACCGTAGCACATCAACCCAGATGCTTGTCACTGTCCCTCCAATTGCTTCATGAACATCCATGTAAATGTTTCCAGCTTCCATATTAATGTTTTTACCAGCAAAACAAAAGTAAGGCTATTAATCAGCTGACTTGTCTATGTTGTTGATCCTCAGAAATATTCTGAGAACCAAGAAAAAAAGGCTTGAAGAACCAGTTCCACCAAAATTAAATCCAAATATAAGAATATCTAAATTTTGAACAGCAAATTTAATAATGAAATACAGAGAAGATATAAATGACTAAACAGTACATATCCTGGGAAGTTGAGATCTGGCTTTCAGGTATATTTCTAGGTTGGTTAGTAGGACAGGGCTGGAGATGGGTCTACAGCTTGACTTCTGATTACCCACAAAGCACAAGATAGGCCTATATCCCAATGCCTGTATGCACTCTCACAGTAGAGCACAGATTCTTTTATCTTTCTGCTTACTAGGGGAGAAATGATGCTGTGGAGGGCCAGTAGGGGGTGCTCCTACACTGAGCCATCCACCTTCCTGCACCTGACCATCTTCCAGGTTTGAAGTGCCTCCCTGGGAGTGCCTCACATTTGGCTGACCCCCTTCCTGGAGCACACCTGCTAACCTGGGGTAATGCTGCTGGCACCCAGGGTCTGGACTGATCCTGGCCCTGTGCCCCCTGGGAAACACAGACCTAGTAGTCCTTGAGGGTACTTGACCCACTCCAACAACTTGGGGTGCTTCAGACTGAGGAAGCACCCCAAATAGTGGTCTCCCTTAGCGGAACCAAGGGGACCCCAGGGCATAATCTAGACCCACTCCCAAAAAGTCTCCCATACTGGGTACAAAAAAGAACTTAATTGGTTACAAGGAGTAGGTTTGGAATAGGGTACAGGGTAGAGCAGGGGTGGGCACAGCCCAGGGGCTGAATGCAGCCCTCCAGGCCATTCTCTCCAGCCTGTGGGCCCCCCCCCCCTCCAAAATTAAAACAAACAATATTTATCTGTCCCTGTCATGCAGCCCTCAATGGCTTGCCAAAACTCTGTAAGTGGCCCTCCACCCAAAATAATTGCCCACCCAAAGAAATCCCATAGAGCAAACAGGGTGGCTGTGTAGCTCTTGATCATGCATCTGAGTTACTGCAAGCTATATATCTAGTTAGATCTCAAGTAGCTTACTCATGAGTATCATCCAGAGGCAGGTGGAGAGTCCCTCTGGAGGCAGGCAGTTCCTTGATCGTGAGTTTCAAGAGAGAGCAAGGTGCAGATGGTCCCACTTCTCTCTAAGTTTTCTTCATGGCTAACTCCCTTCCTCCTGGACAGTCCTTAACTTATATAGACCTTATGACCTCATTTACCTGGTCCAATGGAGGCTAGCACCTGTTAGCTACCAGCCAACCAATTTGAAATTCATCACTGGCTGCCGGGTAGACTGGCATTTCTTAGAGCAATAGGGAGCCTAAGCCCCCCACCCAGGTATGTGATACCAGTCAGGTAGGCAGAGGGAGCAGGTTTCCCATTTCCCTCAGGAAAATATCTAACTCAGGGTTACCTAAAAGAGATGGGGCATGTGCCCTCTGCAGGGACCATGTTAACCAACTTACTACATAGCAGAGTTTTTGGGGAGAGACCAAGGTGCCATTCTGCCACAGATGCATAAAATAGTCACATGGGCAAAAGGACCTTTCTAGGGCTACCCCTGTTCTCTCCTAACCTCTCTGATTGGTTCATATATATGGGCACTTAACACTAACAGACAACTTGTGATTGGTTAATTTCTGTTCTTTGTCTGTCTAGGAGCTCAGAAACCACCCTAAACCAGTCCTTCAGTAATCCTGGAAGTTGTCAGTCAGATAAAATATATTCTGGTAGAAATGAACAGAGCACTACTTAACCCTTTTCCTCATTGGCCTGAGATGTTTCCTTATTACTTACTTGTCCTTTCCTTACCTCATGGTCACAAGTTTCCTAACAGTTTCGTTAAAAATGTTTAGCATAAGAATCCAATTAGTCTCTAGAAGTATATGAACTGCAGAAGGTTATATGATTCACTAATTATCATCAGTATAATTTAGGTTACAGCATGACACCAATGTACGTACTTCATATGCAGTTCTGGTTGTTCACCAATAGTCTGACATTTAAAACTAAGACTTCTAACAAGTGATTTCCTGTTGGTCTAAGTTGTATGTATATTTTTTTTTATCCATTTGCCTGGCTGGATAAGTTAATTATTTCAGACACTCTGCTGACATGTCATCTGTAATGCTTGCAGAATTAATGCTCTGCTCATTATGGACAATCTTGTAGCCCTGCCTAGGCACTTTGGAGGCTGAGGGTTTAATCAACAACACGCAGCCAGATGTTAGGATCTGAAACAGGAGCTTAAAAGGCAGAGACCAGGTCATTTTGGGATGCCTGGAACTAAGAAGATTGTTTCATGCTGAAAGGGAAGGCTTGGAAGTAGATGGTCCAGTGTATCTTCCGGTGACCAACCCTCAGTTTGCCTAAGCCCCAGAAAAACTAAAATGTATACTTGAGACTTTGCAGAGGTGAGACTATTTTGCTGCTGTCATAATACAGATAATTATCAAAACAGAAGTCAGAATGGTAAGTAGCAGGAGCCAGCCAAAGAGTGAAAGGCACCAATTGATTCAAACTGAAGTCTCCTCCAATCAATTCTTACATTCCTTTTTATGGTGGGCTGCAAAATTGCTAACGTAAAATCCTTTTCCCCCCTTCTCTTTTATAGATCATGTTCAATGAAGAGCTCGGATGTCCTTTCATAATAGTCCATAGTGTTTCCTTTGTAAAAAATGATGTACATTCAGTAGATGTGCTTCTGCTTAGAGTAGAAAAAGATGAACTGGATACAGAAGGAAGTGGCTTCCATGTTTCCTTGGAGTGGGTTACAGTCACAGAGAAAAATAAAGTTGGTAAGTATTTTATCTTGGTACTGTATTATATAGGCAGATGATGTAAAAAGCTTGAACAAATCCTTCTTATCACAACTTATTTCACAACACTAGTTATTTTAATAGTTTTGAAAAACTTCAATTCAAATGTTTGTCCTCTTTGATATGAAGATTTTGATATGAATCCCTTTGTGGCTCCTGCACATGCCATCTAGCCAGCTTGTTTTTAAGGTCTTGTTTGCCTGAATAGTCAGTTTTACTGAAAAATAATTAACCTTTTTTTATTTTTCGTAGATTATAACTTCCATACCTATATAGGTGCCCATTAAAGTTTGTGCAACAGTGAAGTTAAAATTACATAAGTGACATGTAGACTTCTTTGCTGTACAAATTTCTTAGTTTTCTTTACCTCCACCGTGAGCACATTCTTCAGTGTTTTAGGAATTTGATTGTTCTCAGCTCATCACTAGAATCTATAACTGCTAACTTTTACCTTTTGTGTTTTTTTTCTTTGTCTTGCTCTGTTTTCTTTTGTCTCCGTCTTTCTTCTCTGCCTTTGTTGTCTTCAACCTGAAATAGGCCAGAAACCACTGAGAGGCCCTCTGAGCTCCTTTGGCCTCTGGGGTGTCAAAAATACTGATTTTTTTTTTTTTTTCCTTTCTTTTTTTTATCAGCTGCTCCATTTCTGTTTAAGATCAGTTGCCACAATATTCTAATGTTCTGAAAGCCTTAATCTTTCTATCTGTCTATAACGCTTTATTCGTGCTCTGATTGGCTGACTGAAACGGCCAATCAGAGTGCGAATAAGCGTTTGGACACAAGGTGGTGGCACGGCGCCATGATGATGGGAACACAGGGGATGGAGCGGGGAGGCCTGCCCCTCCCCCCTTCCATTGTCACCTCCTACAGGGCTGCCGCGGGCTGATGCGACGGTGGTGGGAGGAGGAGCGGGCATGCTGTGGCGATGGGAGGAGGGAAGGAGTGGGCCTGGGCCTGACTGTAAAAGTTGGGGGGGAAAAATGAGCCTGGGGCCAGCCCACCGCGGTGGGGGTGGGGCGGGGCGGAGCAACGGACCCAGCCTGATCCGGCAGCAGCAGAAGGAGGGGAGGAGCAGGCCTCCTCCACCCGCTTGGACCTGGGCCCACTCCTGCGCCCCCCCGCCACCACCAGGTTGACCTGGACCTGCTGCTCCCCCTTTCCCCGCTGTGGCAGAGCAGCTTCTACCCACCCTTGGGCCCAGTCCTCCCCTGCATCAGGCCTGGGGCCCGCTCCTCCCCTCCCCCCCGCCGCAGTGGCTGGGAGCAAGGGGGCAGGCCAGGACCCCAAGGAGCAGGAAGGGAAAGGGGAGTGGGTCTGCATGGGAGGGGGCATGGAGCGCCATTCCCATCTGCCTTCCCCACCCCCCCCATCATTTGTTCACGGGCAGTTAGCTAGTACTGTATATAATACTTCTAGGGCAGTTAGGATGCTTGTACATGTGACAAAAATGTAATTTGCATGACTTAATGGCATCACACATGAGCCAGTTTTGGGGTTTTTTAATGAGTTTGCATTGTTGCTAACTATAAACTACATCCAGATATGTTGCAGCTGTCAGCTTGCCCCTGGCCATGGGAAAGGTAGGCAGGCCCCGCAGAAAATGATTGGGCCCCTCGCTGCTTTTACTTTCACAAGTGGTGAGAGGTCTGATCCTTCTCTTTTTCTGCAGAGCTGGCCCTCCTCTCCTGCGGCTGGGAGGAGAGCTGCTGGCAGGCCAAGCAGCCCCTGAGTGGCCTCCTTTCCTCCAGCAGCAGCACCTCCCGGGGCCACCCAGGCGGGCTGCTAGCAGGCCAGGTGCTACCTCTGAGCTATGGCAGCACCTGACCCACTAGCAGCCCACCTGGGCAGCCCTAGGGAGGGAAGGACCAGGGGCCACTCAGGCTCTGGCTCTGACCAAAAAAAAAAAAAAAAAGGTTTGGGCCTCTTGCCATAACAACAGAAAATTTGAAATGGTAAAAACCCACTGTTTCAATTTAGGGACCATAGAATAAAACCCTGAGAACTAAACCCCCATCACATATACAAGTGCTGCTAGATTACTGAACATACCTTTGATGTCTATAAATGTTCTTATTTTGGAGGCTTTTGCCTTCATGACTTCTGTTTTAGAACACAGTAAATGGCGTGCAGATCAGTTAAAGAAAGAGTGTTCAGATATTGTGGCGTTCTTTGTGATTCAGCTTTTATGAAGCAAACTTCCTTTTGGAGCTAAATTGATTGTTTTTACATTTTAAGAGTGAGATGAGTAACCCCATTAATATTAGTTGGGCACGTCAGGAAAAATGTACTAACCTGTAGCTAAACCCCCTTTCAACAGCATAATTGTGGGCCGTGGGAAGGTCTGAAAGGATTTGACAGTTTGCAGATTGAAGTAGAGGGCTAGGCAAACTTCCCTTTCTCACCTGACCTTCTTCTGGATGAGGCTGTAACATGACTGCATGAAAATGACTTTTTGTAGTTCCTTTTTATGCTGAAATTATTTTAGCTTGGTTGACCTATTTTAAAGCTAGGATGTAAAGCTTGTTAAGTCTACTGATATTTTTTCATTGAAAATTGGCCCTCACGTGCATTGTTCTAGTAGATTATACTTCAGGGTTTTTGCTTCCCCCTTACTGCACTTTCTGTAACACCCTTTGAAAGTCTGGGTGCTGGGAAACTGGCATGAGGGAGTATAGGTCCCTCATCCCAGGCCTGTACCATCAGTTATGCTGATGGAGACTGAGAAACTTGATCTCTGTTCTCAAAAATTGCACATCCTGCTACGTGTGTGGCATTGACAGACGCACACATTTTTTAGGGACCAGGCATAAAATTTCTCAGATCCCAGTTGTGCAATTATATTAATGTCTGCTAGGGGCCTTTATATTGGTAACTATTTTTCTTGATAGCTTTCCAGATAATGGCTTCTTTTGTTTATGTTTCTCTCCTGTTTTATAAGTTTTCCAGAGAACAACATTTTAAAAATGCAGTTTTAGATTCTGTTCTCCATCTTGTGTAATTATAACTGAAATACTCCTTTTGGTTGATGGATTTTTGCACATAAAAAATCATCCACTCGTAAAGAGCAATTTCAGCATGATGCTAAAAACTCCACTAGTGTTAACGCTGCACTTCCTTGCTGTCACACCAGTATTGGCAAGTAGTGCTGACCTTTAAGGTAATGACCTTTAAGGTAATATGTTTGTGTTTTAAACAACCTGTTTATGCAGTTTTACCATATTGTGCTTTGGAACATTCTATGTTTTATTCCTTACTAATTATTGAGAGTCCCTCAGCTATCTCCATTAGTCATTTTAAAAAACATGTTTATACTTGTAGAGGATGCAACAAGACATCCTAGCAACCATCTTTGAAAATGAGGTCAAGGACTAAGCTGAAATAGAGGCTTCCTCCAGTAAACTTAACTTTATTCGGAATAACCAGGCTTTGTGCAAGGATTTCTGTTGGTAATCTCCCCATTAGCAGGCTATCGGGTACCTATGAAATAAGGGAATTAAGTGCAGATTTGGAGGGTTGCCTCCCTTCAACTTCTGTGCTGCTTTCCATATCATGCTGGTTGGTCTCCCATGGAGCTCAGATTCACTGAGTTAAATACAATTTGGGAACCTGTACACCCACCCAAGTTACTCTGCAGCACACAGTCATGTTAGCTTTTCCTTGAAGCACGATCCATGGGCATGTGTGACATGGCAGTATGATTAACAATCCATTGCTAAACAAGCATTAAAATAAATGAGTGCCAGTTGTTAATGCTGTTTCAGTTTTACCTTCATCTTTTTATGTTCCTCTCTACTGATTGATATTGATACAATTGTTATATCTGTCTCTAAGGATACTAGTCCAAGCTGTTGTGATGCCCTTGTTAAAGTCTGCTGATTCTGTAGCGATACAAAGATAGCAAAACCACTCTGGCTTTAACCCCACTTTATTCAGGAACAGAGATGGGGGATGTTTAGCTAACTTTATCGCTAGAGTCATGCAAAGGTAATCACTTAAGCTGTGCACACATTTTAAAGAAATCTCCCAGATCCTCTCTTCTGGTAGAGAAACTGAGCCAGAGCGGTGTGTACAAACATTCAAATACTGAGGCCCAGAAGGAGTGGAGAGCATGCAATGATGTCATTGCAGCTGGGGAGGGAGCAGGGGCCCTGGGTACACATAAGTCAGCATGCTCTGCAGGTGCTCTTATTTGCTGGGTGCCAGATGGTAGTAGTGCTTAGGGCAGCCCTGATTGGCTGACCCAGGCTGCCTGCGGTCAGTCTGTGTTTCTCTGAAGCACAATGTAGACATGGTTAAGGGGGGGTTGTCTTACTCCCTACTGGAGCAACAGAGTCCAGCAAGCATCATACTGTCTCCCTGGGTGGGAGGCAGTGGGGGTGGTTGGAGTTGAGAGATGCTGGCGGACTCTCCTGGCAGTGTTAACCGTGGTTATTCCCAGGTTATTTTTCTCCTGAAGCAGCCACTTTTACTCTGGATTAGCCTGAGCATTTATGGTTCCGTACAATTGTGATTTCTCCTGTGACAGTTAGTGCTGTCCCAGGATAAACTGAGTGTCTGTATGCGGCCTTAGATTATAACAGCTGTGGCATGCTCCCAAACAGCAGCATTTCCCCCTCCCTTTTTAAAGCAGATAAAATGTACATTTGTCCATGCCTTGCACCAATTTTTTCTCTCTTGTCCTCTTCATTCATACCTCCAGTAATCTACAAATTGAGCATATAAGAAAGAAACATCTTTGAACATTTTAAATTCTAGCCCCTACCCCTGCCCACTAGGAGAAAGAGTAGGTCTTCTGAATTGGCTAGTGTATGTGGACACAAAAACAGAAAATAGCCTCACTATATTACTCCGTACTTATGAAACTTAGCATGGTGGTGCTACAGGTAAGGTTCTGGCTGTCTTCTAAATCAGCGACTGGCAGCATTTACAGGCTGCAGTCTGGAACAACCTGGCTGTAGTCCAGCATAGGCCAGGGGCCTTTGCCTATGTCCATACCAGGGCCAGGCATCTGGGAACTGCACTCATACTACTGCCGCATCTTTCCAGTGCCTGCTCTCTGGCTCTGGGGCAGGTACACCTTCCAGCCAGGGAACTGACCCAGGGCATGCAGCTGAAAGCTGCTTGGCTCTGGTACTACTCTTGGCTGCCCAACTGCTCTGTGGGCTGGATCCAGCCTGTGGGTCACATGTTGCCAAACTGTTCAAAATTGCCTCAGTGCTCTGGGTGTGTCTATATAGTGCAGGCAGTATGCAGTAATGATGCAAGCTAGCTTCAGAACTAGAAACTTTCATCCACAAAAAGATGAGCTACTTGTAGCTCTGAGGGCTGAAGTTGGGCACTGTGAAGTTTTTGGACAACTTTAGTATTTGTTTTCTTGCCTTATGCCTTTAACTTAGTTTACAGTAGTTAATAATACACTAATAGAAGATGATTTTAATGTATGGCATAAAATTAAGATAAATGCTCTGTATTAATAGCTGTACAAAAATTATAGAATATTTTCAGATATATGGATGAAGTTTTCATTCAGCTGTTTTGCCAGTTAATAGGAACTCATCCTGTAAGTTGCAGCCTTTAGTATTTGTGCTAGGTATGTCCATGTGACTCCAGTATCTGTCAAAATGCTCAGTCTGATTTGTTTGCTTCAGAGCTGTGGACTTTCACAGCCCAGTTGTTGTTTTTCTTTTGTTTCATTCTTTTTTTCCCCTTGTCTTGAAAGAAAAGAATAAGAAAGTAAGCATGGGCTCTGAACTCTTGGGATTTTAAATGGATGTTTCATTGATTTGGCAAATGTTTCTTCATGCCTCTGTGAATTTGAAGCTTACAGGATTGATAGACAACCCTGGTACCTTTTAATGCACAGGGAGATTGTGCTTACATAGAATCCTGTTGTTTTGCTAAGGGAAATCTTGACACATTTCCTTCAGTGAATATGTTTAGGAGTGATAAAAAACACAGTTGACATGGAGTTTGATATGGATAGCATCTCCACAGTAAATTGTAAATTGTCTTGGGATGTGTGCTGCAATCCTGAATAACAGTTTGCTGATGATGATAGAAAATTCTTGTTGTAAACCTTTCCTTTTCTTGAACTGTATTGATGAACAGCCAGAATTGAAACTACAGTCTATACAGTAATGTCCATAAAATGTCAACAAATAAATGATTCAATTATAAAAAAATTAACTTTCTTTTTTAAAAAAAGAATGATGGACGCGCATGTTTTGAAGAAGAAAAAAGTTCCATGTGAGGTTGAATTAAAGAAATCCGTAGTCTTAAGTATTTTTTTCCTATCAACAAGCATTTATGATGCTTAGTGTGTATTACCAGTGACAAAGAAAATTCTGTAGCACAGGGAGATTGTTGATGGAAATAAACACTTTCCAAGGATAAGCCAGACACACCATCTCCAGAGATGGTTTATGTTTAACAAAGTTATGATCACTTAAACTATACGTTGAACATTTTGCAGTAGAAAATGTAATTTAATTGTGAGGTGTGCCCTTTGGGACACGTCAGGCTGTCTATGTGCTGTTCAGCACATTCATGTTTCTTGCCCAAGCCTTGTCTTTTTTTTTTCATGTAGACATGCATACCCTTTGTTTGTCACTCTTCCTTCCTCTTATTTTTATTCCTTATGAATGCCAATAATGTTGATTTGTCACTTTTGTTTCATTCTTATACATACGCTTTATTGGATCAGGCTGCAGAATAGAAAAGGGTGTTTCAGGTTACTGACTATTAAATAATTTTACATTATTACTTATTACTAACATATCTTGAGGAGAAAAATGATGATGTTGCTCTTGAAGCCAGTATATGAATTTGCCTTCCGCTATTTAATCATGTGCCATGACTTAGGGGAAACTATGATTACAAAGAAGGAAAATGATCACAACGAACTATTTTGAATTTCATTTTTTTCCATTAATAATGAAGCAGACAAAATTCTATGACCAGTGGTCTGTTCAGTTGGGGTATGAACAGACATTTATGGAGGGTTCAACATGGGGAGCTGCTGTTACCTCGCCATGCTCTTGTAATAAACCCAGCATAGCAAAATCTCCCCAACTTCATGCTGCATGCAGGGTCTGTGTTGGAGTAATTCAGTGTTTTTGTACTGCTACAGTATCATGCTTGTATAACAGTTACTGCTTATTCCTGGGTACAGCTCCCCTTGCCTCTTGAAGCTGCTATAAATGTATGTTTTTCTGTACTGTTACCATCCCTTTTACAAAGCTCTTTGGAGAAAGCTATTGCGTGTTAACCATTTTACTGTTTACATAATAACTTCCTGACACCCCTATAATGGGAAAGATTTATAATATTTGCAACTATGCATCTCAAGAGGCTTGACACTTCAAGCATGTAAGAAATGAAAGCTTCCGCTGTTGAGAGGCAATATGTTAAAAATCAACCTCTTTTATATACAGAGTTTTTTATACAGTAATATGTTTAAAGCCTTTAAAACTTTAAGAAATTTAGATGAAATTACAAAAAGAGAAGATCCTATAGTATTTTTCAGTAGGCTTAAATTTTAGCAAAAGGTGTGGAAGGTTAAAAAGACCCACATTGTTATAGATATATGTTGTGGCCCTGATTCTAAAATCTGGATTACTTAAAAGTGTAAATAACTGTTTTGTTTTCTTGGGCGGAAAAAAATGATCATGTCTGTACTAGACTGAGTAGTTTGTATTTTATATTTCCTTTTGCTCCTTGAGGAGATGCTGTTGGGCGTGGTTTAACAAAACATGTCATAGTTTTACAAACTGATGTGTCTGCTAAATTTACACCCTGCATAAACCCAAAGAACCAACATGCACAAAAAGTGTAGAAAATTAGAGCAAGATGGAAGATATAAAACCTACATTTCAGAGTCTGTATTAACTTGTCTTGAGAATCATGGTCAAGATTTTCTGCTCTGATTTAAGATTTCTCCTTAGATGGCAGAAAGCAGTTATCCCATGCCATTTCTGTAATCAGCTGATATGTATCATTTATAAACACCACAGATTCTAGGAAGTTTGAAATCTCTGTCCTCTGAGCTGTATTCTCAAGCTACTCCCTGACTGGTTTGTGAACCACGAGTATCTCTATCCTTTACATATGGACCAGAGTATTGCTTTAATTGTGTTTTGTTGTGACTTTTAACTGTGCCCTTCTTTCAGAGTATTTAGAATATAAGAACTGCAATTTACTGGGTCAGACCATAGATCCATCCAACTTGGTATCCTTTCTTACATGGTGACAGAGAATGGATGCTGAGGAGAGAAAACACAAAGCATATCCAAAATTTTCCACCCCTTGCTCCTTTCCCAGTTCTTAAAATCAATTGCAGTCGCAGCAGAGCATGCTTTAGAGAGAGCTCAGGAAACAAAGAAGCTCCAGCAGCAAGGCTGATTTGGTCTTATTATACGCACTTTCTTTTGGGCATCATGGCCAAACTGATGGTGCTGTTGGTACCTTTTTTTTCTGTTACTTTTTTTTCACTCAGAGGATTATATCAGTTGTTCTACTTTTAAAGTTGAGTCATCTGTTCTTGTAATGTCATGCAGATTGCAGTGATGCAATGCAGAAGGAATTGGGGAGGATTAAAAAAAGTAAATGATACTCTTATTGAAGTACAGCAGCATTTAATCAAAGAAATCATAATCCACTAACCAGTATTTTCATAGGAGAATAATTATTTCTTTCTAGATTTAGAGAATTTGTTATGCTGCCCCTTTATATTGAGAAGTTATAAAATTCAGTGGCTGCTGAAGTATGATACTGTACTGTGTATTAGGGGTGGCCATCCTGCAGCATGGCTGCCACAAGTGGCACAAGTAGCCTCTGTGTGTGACATGCAGCAGATCAAGGACAGGATAGGCAGCCCAACAGCAGGAAAGGCAGGAAGCAGAAAGCAAAGCAGCTAATTGGGCTGGGAACAGAAAGCCATACCCTGCCCCCAATAATTACAGCCTATACATTAGAAAACTTAAAACATTTGATACAATTGTCCATGTATAGTATGTAATTATTTGAGGCTGGTCTTGAGTTTGTCTTCTTCCCACTGCTACAACAGGGAAAATAAATCTGGGATTCAGGTTGCCCCTTTCCCTCATCTCCCCTTCTTCCTGTCAGACACTGCTCTCCCTAGAACAGAAGGGAACTCTGCACTACTGCCACCTCCACCTCCATCTCCATCCCCACCCCCACTGCTGCTAGGCCATGGCTGCAGCCCTGTGCCCTGTTCTTGGTGCAGAAATATGGGGGGGGGGGGATATGCTCCCTGTGCCTCCTCTTTCCCACCCACAGATTACTTATGCTTTTATACCTACTTAGAAAAAGTAAAATGATTTTAATCCAAAGCCAAAAGGCTCATGATTTACCATATAGTTCATTGGGCTGGGCCCCAGCAGAGTCAACAGTATTTCAGATCATGGTGACTTTACAACTCAGCATGCGTGTATATTCCAGATACCTCCATAAAGGATCCACGTGCTAATTGGCTGACCAGAACTGAGTTTTATTGACATGACTCTTGGGATCCTCCAAAAATTTATATGCAGATGAGGCATAGGGCAGCCTGGTCATCTTCACCTCATGCAAGATGGGGCCACACTAATCATATGTGACAAGCAGAGAGAGGGGGCAACAGAGGAATTCTGGGTGAACTGTTTGGGGCCCCATTTGATGATGTTTCCAAGACATTTAAGGCTGGTGAACACAAATCATTTGAAATGGGAAAGAAAGGAACTGCTCAGCTGTGGGAGTGAACAGAAAGTTGAAATGTATGCAGTGCAGTGGTTCACTATGACTTGAAAAAGAGTTGGTGCTGTGGGGGACTGGACTCAATGTGCCTTACTACATGTCTTACTCAGATGTTGTACTAACATGTTTGCTCAATATGGGTCATGTACTTTATAGTCATGCTTAGTGTTGGCCACATTTAATCAACTTCATTTTTCACCTGTGGTGTTTGGGGGAAGAACTTTGTCTTCCAGTGAAGTAAATACAGCAGTTAATGTTAGCCAGAGGTAACTATAAATTTTGAACCTATGAAAGGTAATATTTTAATTTTGTTACAGAAAATTGTTTCACTGTATATTTCTTGGAAAGGACAACTGACTGACTTAATATCGATTACAATTTACTGAAATTTGGCAAAAGCAGGAAAACATCAATTTCTAAAAAAAAAAAAAATCAAACAGTTTTCCAGTAATGGTAAAGCCAGTTTCCAAGTGGTAATGGGGAAAAAAACAACATATATTTTATAGTGCATTACTAAAAACGTTAAGGTAAAGGAATAGCTGCTTAGTATAGCAAATGTGATATACTGTTACTGTTGCATTGTTCTTTCATTCCATTAGTACCTCTGCAGATCTTGTCTCCGTTTTATATTAAGGCCAAGAACTATCTTCATTTGTTCTGATCTTGTAGTATTACAGTCTAGCACTAATTCCTGTTTGGGGCCTTGAGACACTGTTAAAACACAAACAATAAATAATTGCAATGCTACATGAAATCAATGGTTCATCTAGTAGAGTATTAGTCCATTTCCAACAATGATCAATGCCAGCAGCCAATATGAGGTAGGATTTAATTGAATCCTAGCAAGAGCAGTAGATCAAAACTGAGTATGATGAATATACAGGATATTTGATATGGAGGACTAAGACAAATTTTGTTTTTCCAGGCTGGAATATGGTGAATTGGGTGACGTGATTGCATGTGCTTTTTGCACAAATGTACGTGCGCGCACACATGCACACACTCCAATTTTAAAAAACCCTAGTTTTCTTGGGGTTTTTTCCTTATTTCTTTTTTTTTTTGTACACAGGTGATCAGAGATATGAAGCCTTCAAATGTAGGGTTCTCCAGGGAAAGTCGGTTCCTCATTATGCAGCAATAGAGCCAGATGGAGATGGTCTGATGATTGTTTCCTACAAACCCTTCAAATTTCTGCAGGATGAGGAGAGCCAACCTGAAGAAAACGAAGATGGGAAAATAGGAGATAAAAAGAAAGGTAACATTTGTTCTAGTGACATTTTTTCAGAACTCCTGTAACTAAAAAAAACTAACTTTCTTTGCATGGACACCGCATGCCCCCAGAGGCTGGGGGACAGAGGGAACTCCCTCAGGCAGTGGCGGCGCTGTTGGTGGTGGCAAATGGGGAGCTCCCGCAGGCAGCCACTGTGCTGTCGGCAGCATGGGGTGGCGGGGTGGCCTGCATATGCTACTGGCAGTGTCGGCAGCTACCAGAAGCAATCATGGATGACCTGTGGACGCCGTTGGGGTGGGGGGGTGGCCTGCATATGCTACTGGCAGTGTCGGCAGCGACCAGAAGCAATCATGGATGACCTGTGGACGCCGTTGGGGTGCGGGGGGCAAGTGGTGACCGCCCACAGGTGCCACCGGCAGTGTCAGCAGTGCCTTCTCGCAGAGGGTGCACCGCCACATTCTGGGGTGCATCTGCACCCCTCTACGCGTTGCCAATGCTTTTATGTTAAAATATTAGGTAAAAGGCTTGTGAATTTAATAAACTTGCATGTATATATTAAAACAATTATTTGCTGACTTAAATGCCTACTACCCAGAAAAACTAGCATGAAGATTCATGATGGTGAGATGAGCATGATGGTCAAAGTAAATGAGAGAAGATTTAGTGAGAAATTCCCTTGAGCCAACAGAAACTTAATAAATGAGCCCTGAAAGCTCATATCCTTTGTCTCCCAACTACGTAAGCTGATGCAATACAACTAACAAATCCCTCTTTTTTTTCCCCAAACAAGTCTAAATATTTTAGTTTATCTTAAGCATGTGCTGTCTCATTCTGAGTTGTATTGCCCTAGCTGTTTCAATCCAACCAGTTGACTTCTGGACCTTCCTGAAGCATCTCCTTTTTTCATATAAAAAATACTTTGGAAATAGCAAGAGAACTCCTTGGCCTGTGATAGATAGGTGTCAACAGTTTTGCCTTACTGGAAGCATCTCTTTGCAGATCATAGCTTTGGTTGTCTCCATGGTAAAGAAGGTAGATGCATGCTACCAAAACCCCTTCCCGGGGTGCTGAAGATCTATACAGTTATCCAAGATAAGGTTTTTATCATTGCTGCCATCCATCCACCAAAAACCCAACCAGGAGACATCTCTCTGGGTGAAAGCTCTGTTCCTTTGCTAGCTTGCTGATGCACATGAGTGTGACTTTCTGACTTGAAACTGAATTTCACAGTTTGTCTTACAGGGGGGATATTTTGCTAAATACAGCAAAAGCTGTGTTAACTGGCACTTCATTAGCTGGAAAATTCTATTAACTGGCATCCAAAGGATGCCGCCAAAGCAAAAACAGAAGTACCACTTCTGGGTTTTGACACTGTGAGCAGAGTTTTTCTGTGCCACTTCTTTGGCCCACAGTTCAGGGCAAAGCAGCCCCCTTCCCTGTCCCCCAGCACACTGATGCTGGGGACTGCACCAGATGGTGCACATTTGATTAACCAGAATATTTGATTAACTGGCATCCCCCATTCCTGGGGGATGCCGGATAACAGAGCTTTTACTGTATATTCCTTCCTTAAAAATCAGCCTGTGTGCCTGTTGTTGTATCAGTTATTCAAGTTATGTTGTCCTACACATGATGTCCTAGTTGCAGGCTTTGAGAGTACAAAAGGAAGTCCAGTCATTGAGGGTGGTACAGAAAGTACGCTGACGCCCCCGTACAACGAAGGAGCTGAGTCTCTTTATGCTACATACGTCCAGTAACTGCTTCCCTTCTCTACCTCCCAATATCAGGGCTCCTGGGGATATGGCAAGAGTTACTTTCCCGTGTTTCTCCACTTCACCTGAACTCATGCCTGCCATAACGTAATGGTGAGTTCTTGAGTTCAGAAAAACATGCAGACGTGAGTTTACTCTTTCCTCTGTTTTTGGTGCCTTGTTTGAAGGAACGGGCTATTAGTCCTCTTTCCAAGTCCAGACTCCACCCCTTTGGGCCCAGCCCTCTTGTCTCCACTCTTATGAGATAACTTGAACACCAAAGGCCTCTGCCTCTTGCACCTGGCTTCCCACCTGTTTTTCTGCTCCAGAAACAAGTAGCCAGCTGAAACAAAACTGCAGTCCAGCAATGCTGTCATTTTAATAGCTTCTCCCTCACTGCCCCACAGTTGGTTCCCTGGCAGTGCTGTGTCAGTGCTCTTAGCAGTCCCCCCCAGGTTCATGGCGCCTCTGGTGTTGCAGCTTTCACTGCTGCCCTTAACTGCCATTTTTGCCATGGAAGATGCAGCTGTCTCAAGAAGCACCTGATCATTGGCTGGGGAGCCTCTTTGGGGTCTGTAGCACTGGAGCTTGCCAGCCTTTCCACTGCCTGAAACGCAAGAAGCTTCCCCAAATTTCTTGCAGCTCTTGAGGCTTTCACAGTTCCTATTCCCTGGTTCCTATCTGGCCTCTATTTAAATGTCTGGAGACTCTTTCAGCCAGCTGATTGTTTGCCTGTCAGATGTAACTAATTTCCAAATTAACAAACTTTACCTCTGCTGGCCTCTGCATTCTCTTTAAAGGGTCAGTATCCCTAATCCATTGATGATGCCTTAGTCTCTCTATACCTCTGTCCTGGTCCCCATTTCTCCTTGTCACTCCCCCTGTCTCAGCAGGGTTACGGTTCCCTGTTACACCTCCAAATGCTCCGTGGAGAAAGCAGTAAAAGACAGAATCTTCCAAGCCTGCCAGGTATTCTGCCTCACAGAAGGAATCAGCCTAGGGTATCCTTTTAAAAGACCTTCCCCATCCTCTGAACATCAGCAGTTGTTTAAACATCCACTCATTCCTGCGAAAGTCTAGATGGGATATAGCCTGCGTAATTCTGAGACCTCTAACTTGCCTGAGAACAGGGATTCTCAAACAGGGTGCTGCAGCACCCTAGGGTACCTTGAGGTAATTTCAGTGGCGTCACAGGATGGCACGCAGTGTTATCGCTGTTGGGTGTGCGTGATTCACAAAATAAACTCGGAGATTTAAAATGTGGATCTGTAGTGCCAAAAACATTCTGACCTGCTGTGGTTCTGTCCTGTTCTTTGCAACAGGAAAATTGCTCTGTTATTTTTCTGTCGTCAAAAAAGCAAGGGAAAACTAAGAGCTGGCATTGTCCCAGGGGTTCTTTGAGTTTCATGAGGGATGCTTCAAGTCTAAAAAGGTTGAGAACCCCTGCCCTAGAGAGTGCTGGTATGTGGCCCTGCTGACTCTGTCATCACAGTACCTGTTAATGCTCATGGCACAACATGACTCAGCTGTGAAGAGGAAATTGGCCCAAAGATCATGGCTTCATCTCATAATTTAGGTACGGGCTAACTGATGGTCATGGACAGAGATTGTACCATAAATGTCCAGAATGTTTTGGTTTGTGGCATAAATCCAGTAAACTTGATAGAAGAACAACATTGAAAAGATTTTCTGTTTGAACAATGCTAATGCAGGTGCAGGTGGAGATGGCAGCCATCTGCTGCCAGGTAGCTAGTGAACTGTGTTTCTTCATTCTCTAATAAGTTATCAGAATATCTCTTCTATGTATTTTTCAGAATACAATTGAGTTGTGCTTTTTCTCGCAGAAAGAGCACAACTCTTTCATTTCTCCAGTTTTATTCCAGGTTAGTGTACACTACTATTTAATTTTTTAACTGATTCTCTGTTTCTACTTGTTTCCATTTGTCAGACCCTCTTTATTACTGGCAACAGACTGAAGGTGATTTAACGGTAACAGTTCAACTTCCAGAAGACATCACTAAGGATGACGTAACAGTACAGTTTTCTCCTGTTCATATCAGCATAGTATTGAAAAGTCAGCAGCTGCCTCTGTTAGAAGGAATGCTCCATTCATCTATTGACCATGAAAGCTGTACGTGGATAATTAGAGAGAACAAGAGGTATTATATTAAATTGTTCTTATTTTTCCTATTTAATAAACAAATTTTGGATCTCTTCTATGGTCCCTGAGGGAGTACCCCCTTACCAGTAGGCTTCCATTTTTGCAATGGGGATTCCTGAGGCTCCACTACCCTGACACTGAGTCACTAGTTTCAGCAGCTTTGTCATTCATACCACGACTCCTTTAACTGGTTCAAAAAGAACATGAAAACCAAGTTGAAGACTTATTCACCCTCAGAGCTATGTAGCCAGCAAATGCTTTGCAGCAACAGGAGTTTTTCAAAATAAGAGTTAAAAATAAAAAGCCAAAAATTAGAGCTAAGGACAGCCTCCTGCCCTGCAGAAGTGGCTGAGGGTGAGAAGCACTGCTCTCCTTGCCCCCAGTGAGTGTTCAAGCCTGGCGGTAGCAGGATCCCAACCAGGCTTCCTCATAGCTTGCCACTCTAGAAACCATCCGTGAGCTAGCACTCACCCTCCTTCCCTCCAACTTTCCAATGGGGAGGGAGAGTAGAGGACTGGGTGATGCTAGGGATCCTAGGAACCAAGAGGGGCATAGAGGCATTACAGGTGGTGCTAGAAAATTTTTTCCTGAGAAATTGCTGGTTAAAAGCTAAGATTTTTTTTTTCATAGAACAGATGGCTTTTTTTTCCATGAAAACACCTTGAACACCTGTATGGTAGTGCTTTTGTTTCAAGAAAAGGACACAGTTAGGCCATGGACAAGTGTTACATTTATGTCAAAGAATTTGCAGAAGCAATCTTAAATTCACTCTTAATTTTTTTTCACTAAGTAATAAAAAGCAGATAAGTGGAATACTAAGCAACTAGTACCATTCACTTACATTTTATTCAACTGGCAAAATAGCTAGCTTGAGAACTGAATGGGTTCAGATCTGCAGTGTCTTCTAAAAGCAATTAGTGACTTAATTTTTGTTTCAGTTAAGATGGGGTAAATAATGCAACTCCACAGAAGTATCAAATCAGTCTAAGTGAAATCAGAATAGAGTTCTCTGGGGCTTCATTTTTCATCAGTAAGCGACCACTATTGTTGAATAGCTAAGTCTTTGTATTAAAATACATTTTGCTGTCTTAAAAGATGATACTAATTTCAGTCAGTTAATTGACTAAATAATTGAATAAATGGTGTCCAATATGAATGTGTTTGTGTGAAGGTGTAGATTCCAGCTATAGATGAAATAATTTTCTGTGTAGACCAAAAAAATGGTCCATTTTCTTTCAAGACCAGTTTTGAAAAATGTGAGAATTGTATTTTAAACTATACTTTTAAAAACCTAATTTTGAGTTTCTCTTGTGCAAGGCTGCATATATTAAAAAAGCAAAGAGCTTTGCTTTAGGCCAAAAGAAAATGCAGAGATGGGGAAAATATTTTCAAGTGATCCTTTGCTCATGGTTTGTGAACAGGACTTGCTTCTGTTAATTTATCTTGCTTAGACTTGTGGAGGATAAGGGCATGAAGCGTTTTCTTCTCCTTGTTGTCAGGTGGAACCATATTAGGACTCTTTGTCTGAATTGCATGTTAAGACTCATTGTTTTATTAATGAGGTTAGTATTGTGAAATTGCCTCTGTATCTTAAAATTACCCACTGGAATAAAGTGGATAATTTTAGTTCATGTTAAGAGAGAATATTCTTTACATAATATCCATAGATCTGACCAACCCAGTCTTCCTTCATACTAGCCAGGCACAATAGGTAGAGAATCTTAACAAGGTTAGTCAAACAAAAAGGTAGCATTTCTTGTAGTGTTACGGTCTCTGTGATTATGTGTTAATGCACAGCAGTAGTGTAGGGTGGCAGCTGGATTCTAATACAAATAGCTCCGATTTTAATAGGAATGAGGCACAACTAATGTTTTTCATTACGCCTGTAATAGGATTACATTTCTGTTTTGTTATTTTAATCTAAAGGCAATGTTTGTAATAGTGAACCACAGAATGAAAAATTAACATTTTAATAAGGCATGTTCAGCACTTCTTTTAAAAATAAACAGCAGGTGGCTGTTTGGTTTGCATCTCTGATGAAAAGGGAGTGGAGGGAAATAGTCTATTTAGAAAAACAAAACAGGGCATCATCCCCCAGTACTCTCTCCCAGCTCTCAATCTTCAACTTCTCCTATAGCTTACTCTGGATTTCCTGGACCAAACTGAGAAGCTGTACAACTAGCGGTGTTAGTTTGATGCTTGTAGTAAGATGTAAAGCAGGGGTAGTCAACATCTTTTGGCCTGAGTGCCGAAAAAACCCACAATGCTTACCTTGGAAGGTGCCAGAGTGCCAGCATGCCAGAAAAACACAATGAGAGCAGGGGGTACATGGCAGGATGCCCTGCTTGTGCCCCTTGCCCCTGCCCCACAGCCCAGGCTCTGTGGCTATCAGCAGCTACCCAGAATCTGGGCTGGCTGCAGCTGGGAAGCTGCAAACAGCTGCTGCTGCCCCAGCCCTGGGCTCCAGGGAGGCAGCAGATACCGGTGATGCTCCCTGCCGTGCTGCTCTCACTGCTGCTTCTGTAGAGCAGCATGTGAGACCTGGTGGGGCAGGGCAGAGCGAGGAAGTGTAGAAAGCTGCCTGCAGCTCTGAGTTCCCCACTGCCCTGGTCACACTTACCCTGCAGCTGGGGGCAGCACCAAGGCAGACAACCCTGCACTGCTACCCATGCTGCTCCCACGCACACAGGGGAAATGTGACCAGGGCATCATGGAGCGTGCAGCTGCAGGCAGCTTCCCTGTGCAGCCCCTCTGTTAGCTGCCACTCTGGGTCACACACGCTGTGCTCCTGGCCCTGTTTCCCTCTCCTGGGCCCTCCATCCTCCCAGCCAGCTATTGGGAGCAGCTCGGGCTCTGGCTATCAGCAGGTACTCAGAACCTGGGCCGGCTACAGCCAGGAGCCTGGAAACAGCTGCTGCCTCCTGGCTCTGGGCTCCAGGAAGGCAGCAGGTACCATCACTGCACCCATTGGGGCCGAGAGGCAGCAGCTGTTTGTAGCCTCCTGGCTGCAGCCAGCACAGATTCTGGGGTAGCTGCTGCCAGCTATGGTGCCTGAGCAGCTTGTAGCCTCCCAGCCACCTTCCAGGAACAGCCTGGGCTTCTGGCTGGCAGCAACTACCCAGAGCCAGGGCCGGCTGCAGCCAGGAGGCTGCAGACAGCTGCTAGCTCCTGGCCTTGGCCCTGGCCCCAATGCGGGCTGAAGAAAATGGGCTTGACTGCCAGTGTTTGCTGACCCCTAATGTAAAGTATACGTTGTAGGTTAGGCTTGTGGGTGGGGGGGGGGAACAGAAGAGCGAAAAGCAGCCTGAGCAGACCTAAACTTTCTACTGTATTTGACATTCTTCTGTTGGTTGCTTTTCCTATTAGAACTCCTCCCATGCCCCACCTTCCCATCTGCTTCTTCTAATAAATTAATTCGGTATAGTTTGGAAATATATAGTTTATCACCAGTTACATTCTGTCTGAATCCAGGTCGTGGAATCATAATGAAAGATTTTTATAAATGGTGCCTTTTTTCCATCCCATTGGTAATACATGCAGTCTCAAGTCTCTTTGGTCTACAGATATCAATATTAACTACCCATATTGATATTAAAAGCCATGACTGATTGGCGAACAACTGGGTCTTAAGTTTTGAGAATGAACTGTAGTCTAATATTTCAGCCATCTGCATTTTTAAGGAAAACCAGATGAATTAAAACTATACAAAAGGTGAATGCATTGTAAAGTTGCAGTGTGTCATTAAAATAATGTGAGCTGTCCTTTATCTGAATATGTAATTCTGTGTTCCAACTGGGGAAAATCTAAGGTATAAGCAGGAATACCCATGAGATGAAAATATTTGATAAATGTAATATCCTAAAATACCTTATGGGGAACTGACCATTCTCTAGAAGGGACTTAGTCCTTTTTCCACTGAAAGCGGGGAAAGTAAGAGGGTGACCGACCAAATGAAATATAACAGGAAGAATAATAGAACCCAATCAGTGTGGCTACAAAGACCTTTTTTTTAAAGAAATGAAATGGAAGATTTCTCTTTAAATAAACATGTGGTAAGAGAAAAATAGCTTCTGGTATTTCACTATATTGTACTTTTGTAACATGTCGTAATACTTCCATTAAGATTGAAAATATTCTTGTAAAGCAGATGCCCATAACTGTCCACATTTTGCAAATGGGAAAAGGAAGAATCATAAAAATCATCTTATCATATGTAAGAAACAGTATTGCCAACCCTGCCCTGTCAAAAATCATAAGACAAACACTGTCAAAAATCATAAGACAAACACTTAAATCAAGAGAATTGCAATGTAAATCATGAGAATATTTTTGAAGTGTGTGTGTGTGTGGCAGGGGGTTGTTTGTAAAGGTGTGGGGAGAGGTGTTGGAGCCCAGAGTAAGGGGGTTCCTGCACACCCTGGCAATATGTGGGGTACTGTGGGTCAAGAGTGAGGGGTAGCAGTAGGGCTGGGATGGTAGTGGCTTGGGAATGAGGGACAGACAAACTGACAGGTTGGTTTGTGGGTTGTGCTGCAGCTGCAAGCAGCTTGTTCAGATGTGCAGTGGGGCTGCGGAACTCCCCACCCCTGCATGCACCCCTGGATTTGTGCTCAGGGTGGAAGCAGGCTGCTTGCTATAGCCTGCAGCTCTGCACCCTGCTGCCTTTGTCCCGGGAGCCACGCAACTCCATCAGGTGGCCATGAGATGCACAGTGTGGCCATCATGCAGCTCCCAGGTCAAAGCCAGCAGGACACAGAACCCCAAGCCCACAACAGGCAACACACCTCCACCCTGCACATAAATCTGGGGGGGCACGTGCCCCCCCATGCCTTTCCCAGGGGTCCATGCAGTGGCAGGGAGTCATGCCCCCCCCAGTGCTCCTGGATAACCACCTGCAGCTTTGTCACACAACCCACCCTGGCCCCCAGGCCCAATTCAGCCCAGTCCCTGTGCCACTTCCTCCCTTGCCATGGGGGCCTTGATTTGCCCCCCTCCATTCCCCCCCCCCCACACACACCTTTCCACTTCACAGACTTACCAGCACAGCGCTGTTCAACATGCATTAAAAGAAAAAAATCCAGTATTTGATCTCTCTATCCGGAAATCATGAGTCGGAGTTAATTTGACTTGGAAATCGGGAGTCTTGTGATTGTTTCCCAAGAGTTATCATTACTGAAGAAAGTGATAGCACCATGAACGGACTTTAATTTCCAATGTCCAATTTAGAGCTACAAATACAAGAGGACGAGTCTGTCTAGAAAGAGTGGTTTGGTACTGTAGCACCTAAGACAGAGGTCCCTAAATCCCAATTATGGATTGAATTTCCTTGTAGCAGGCACGCTATAAACATCGAACCAAAAGACTGTCCCTGTTCAAAAGTATCCACCCATGTCTAATGCAAGGCATGCCAACAGTGCAAGCAAATAAGTGAAATGTTGTGTTTTAATTCTGCAAATCTTGTTACTCAAGTGTGTTTTACAGAGGTGTAGGTTGTAGCCATGTTGGTCTAAGGACATAGGCAGACAAGGTTCTTTGGGTGAATCTTTTTATTTTATTTTATTAGCTTTTATTAGACCAGCTTTACTGTCCAAACCCCCAAGGTCTGGTACACCCTGCCATCGCAGGTGGTTCATGCACCTATGTTGAACACCTTCAAGAGTAAATTGGATGCTTATCTTGCTGGGATCCTATGACCCCAGCTGACTTCCTGCCCTTCGGGTGGGGGGCTGGACTCAATGATCTTTCGAGGTCCCTTCTAGCCCTAATGTCTATGAAATCTGTAAATAGTTGGAAAACAATTTTTAAACAAGCTTTCGGGTTCAAAAACCCTTCATCAGGCTAAGGAGTTGTTTCACAGATGAGTTGTTTTCTGTGTTATCTTTGATATGCCATGTGAGAGCAACAGTCCCTAACTAAGAGAAGAGAGCAGTCAAGCTGCCAGAATACCAACTGCTTTTAATTTTTGTGAGAGTAAAATAATTGGCTACTAATTACTGACACAGACTGCTCACTTGAGTATCAGAGTAATTGCTGCATGGAATTTCAAAATATAGTATAATTAAGAAGAAAGAATTGTCCTAGATCATATTTCACTTCCACGATATTGTTGTTTGCCATCAATAGCTCACAATGTATGATCTCACCTCAAAAATGGTCCTGTTATACCCAGGGAACTATAAAGTGTTTCTACTTTGACAATGGACAGCCCGCTACAGGGGCTGATTCTGTTCCATCCTACAGAGAACCTTCTACCATTCTGGCAATGGGCAGATCTGTATGACTCAAGATTGTAATTCTGTTGCACCCAGGATGTCTGACAGCATTGACCTCAGGATGTGAAAACCCCTCTCCCCGACAAAAAAAAAAAAAGAAAAGAAAAGAAAAACCAGGGAGGGAGCAGAGGAGAGCCATGGGATAGAAGTGGTACCCATATGTTTCCCAAGAGCCTAGAGCTTAAGGACTTGTCCAGGAAGCCAGGAAGTTGAAGACCTGAGTTTTATGCCTACTTCATTTAGTATATTAGCAGGGGGCAGGCAGGATTCAATTCCACATGACTTTTCTGCAATTTTCCAATGTCTATTTAATACAAAGCTGCCCGTAACTCTACGTAGTCCATAACCTGAGTGGTTAGAGCACTTTTCCTCTGACAATGAAGATAGCAGTGCAAATGCCCTCAAAAGTGAGGTGTACTTAAAACCCAGCTCCATTTCCTCAGCAAATGCTTTTACCGCTAAGCACTCCTTTAAGATATAGATAAATGTTACAATGTAACTAACTATTCTCTCCCATGCTCCTGTAGCAATATAAATATAGTAAAACTGTCCTTCTCTTGGAGCCTGAATGAAGCAGAATTCAAATTTACAATGGTTTTGCTACACTTGTATCTGAATAGGAGCATGCAGAGGTTACAGTTGCATCTTAACAGCCTTTATCAATATAATTTCATATGCATAATAATTATATTGTTGTCTAGACAAGGGGTATCAACTACGTCCCACAGAACTGTTCCATCTTTCCTCCCAGTAAGCCAATGGGCTGCTGCAAGCTGTGGGCATGGATTGCTATTTGACAACATTGGCTTCAGACTGTAAAAAAACTAAAATTAAAATAATAATGGGGCAGCAGAGGAGGGCGATGGGATAGAAGACAGAATTTGAGGTCCCTGGACCCTGATGGGCATTCAGTGGCAGGTCCCCAGACTCGTACTGCCACCCAAACTTGGCCCCATGCTGCTGGTAGGTTCCAGCCCCAGGCTGCTGCCCAAGTGCAGACCCCGTGGACCTAGGGTTACCATATGTCTGGGTTTTCCTAGACATGTCCTCTTTTTTTTTTTGGCCTCCAGCCCTCCATCTGGGCAGGTTTTTAAAATGCAAGTAAATGTCCAGGTTTTTGTTCTCCCTCTGCTTTCCCCTGGGACTTGCGTCTTGGCTGCTTGGGGCTGGGAGCAGCAGGGGATGGTGGTTGGTTGTTGGGGGATCACGTGTTCTCCATGCAAGCCACAGCAGCTGCTTGCAGGTGAGACAGGGGTGTGTGTGTGTGTGTGTGTGTGTGTGGCAGGGGGGCAGCAGGGCTGGGGGGACGGGGACTGTGGATCAGGAGTGAGGGGCATTGGTAGGGCTGGGGTGGGCAGAGGGGCTTCAGGCTGGGAGTGAGGGGCACCGGCAGGGCTAGGAGGCAGGGGCTGTGGGTTGGGAGTGAAGGACACTGGCAAGGCTTGGGGGGAGCAGGAGACTGCACGGCACTAGCACAGCTGGGAAGGGTCAGGGGGCTCTGGGTTGGGAGTAAGGGGCACCAGCAGGACTGGGAGTGGGGTACAGTGGGTCAGGAGTGAGAGGCAGCAGCGGTGGTGGGGGGGAGGTTATGACTTGGGAATGAGAGGCAGAAGTATGGCACAGTCATATCACTGCCTCACTCCCTCCACAATCATATGTACCTTCCTCCCTCTCCTCCCCCTCCCCCTGCGCTCCCTCCTTCCCACAGGTGTCCTTTTTTTTTGATACTGAAAATATGGTAACCCTATCCATGGTGCTGTTGAATGCAGACCCACTTTAGCTGCTGTTGGCCTTGAGGGTCTGGCCTGGGAAGAGTCCATGGAGGAGTCTGGTTCCAGCTCTGGGTTCTGTCTGAGTTTCACTTGGTCTACACCCTGAATGTCAGAGTTACTTCATGTGGCTTCTCTATCTAAGGAGTAGGATTTTTTGTGTGTGTGTGAGTTTAAACACGTTCAAGAATGAATTTCATAGATTTCATAGACATTAGGGCTGGAAGGGACCTCGGGAGATCATCGAGTCCAGCTCCCTGCCCAAAGAGCAGGAAGTCAGCTGGGGTCATAGGATCCCAGCAAGATAAGCATCCAATTTACTCATGAAGGTGTTCAGTGTAGGTGCTTGAACCACCTCCACTGGCAGACTGTTCCAGACCTTGGGGGCTCAGGCAGTAAAGAAATTCTTCCTAAAGTCCAGCCTGAAACGGTCTTGCAGGAGTTCGTGACTGTTCGACCTCATCATCCCTTGGGGCACTCTGGTGAACAAACGTTCCCCCAGATCCTGGTGGTCACCCCTGATAAACTTATAGGTGGCCATCAGATCACCTCTGAGCCTGTGCTTTTCCAGGCTAAAGAGTCCCATGTCTCTCAGCCTGTCATCGTAAGATCTGTTTTCCTGACCTCTGATCATGCGCGTGGCTCTCCTCTGGACTCTCTCAAGCTTCTCCACATCCTTTTTGAAAACTGGACGCAGTACTCCAGCTGCGGCCTCACCAAGGCCGAGTACAAGGGGAGAATGACGTCCCGGGATTTACTCGAGAAGCATCTATGGATGCAAGCCAGCGTTTTGGTCGCTTTACTAGCCGCAGAATCGCATTGCAGGCTCATGTTCATCTTGTGGTCAATGATGACCCCCAAGTCTCTTTCTTCTGTAGTGCTATCCAACGTAGCACTGCTGAGCCTATAAGGATGCTGCAGGTTTTTCCTCCCAAGGTGGAGAACCTTGCATTTTTTGGTGTTATGAACCATCAGGTTCTCGTCTGCCCATTTGCTGAGCTTGTCCAGGTCAGCCTGGATCACCCGCCTATCTTCTGGCGTGGATTCTTTGCCCCAAAGTTTGGTGTCATCGGCGAACTTGGCCAGTCCACTCCTGACTCCAGTGTCCACATCATTAATGAAGATGTTGAACAGGATGGGTCCCAGGACAGAGCCTTGAGGGACCCCACTGGTGACAGGGCACCACGATGAGTGACTGCCATCAATTACAACCCTCTGGTTCTGACCACGGAGCCAGTTTCCCAGTTAGCAGATCGTGGTGGAGACAAGGCCACAACTGGGCAGTTTGGCCAAGAGGTGATCGTGGGATACCAGATCAAAGGCTTTTTTGAAGTCAAGATATATGACATCAATCTCTTCTCCCTTGTCCAGGTGATAGGTCACCTGGTCATAGAAGGAAATGAGATTGGTCAAACAAGACCTACCCGCAGCAAACCCGTGCTGGCTATCCCTTAGAATGTTAGCCTGGGCCAGTCCCTCAAGGATGGCCTCAATAAATTTTTCTAAGATCTTCCCCAGGATAGAAGTCAGGCTAATGGGTCTGTAGTTAGCCGGATCCACTCTTCTCCCTTTCTTGAAGATCGGCACCACATTGCCCGAAGACTGGAAGAAGGCCACTACACCAGAGCGCCAGGAGTTTTCAAAGATCCGTGCCAGGGGCTGGGCTATGACGCTCACCAGCTCCTTGAGTACCCTGGGGTGCAGGTTGTCAGGGCTGGCTGACTTGAAGGTGTCCAGCTTCTCAAGGTGTTCCTTCACGAGGTCAGCATTTATGGAGGCTAGGGGATCCCCATCACTCGGCTCTCCCTGTCCCATAGCAGGCATGGGCGTCCCATGGGACTGATGAAAGACTGACGCAAAGTACCTATTTAATAGGTTGGCTTTTTCCTGGGCGTCAGTTGTCGGTTGCCCCATCTGGTTTAGCAGGGGTCCAACATTGCCCTTGCTTTTCCTCCGGCTCCCCACATATCTGAAAAAGGACTTTTTGTTGTCCTTGATGCTTGAAGCTAGTTGGAGTTCAGTTGCAGCCTTGGCTTTCCTGGTTTGCTCCCTGCAGGACCAGACCAGTGCAGAATAATCCTCCTTGGAGGTGAATCCCATCCTCCATCCTTTGTAGGCTTTCCTTTTTAGCCGCAGGAGGTCCGCTAGGTCCCTAGAGAGCCAGGAGGGCTGCTGTGCCTTCTTGCTGCCTTTCCACCCCACAAAGGGCCAGGAAGTTGCCCACAGTCTACATGGGGTCTGCAAGCAGTTAATATAATGGGCATGGGCAGCCACCTCTCCCACTGCTGTACAAGGGGGAAAGGCCTGTGGGGGTGGGGAGGAAATAAGGTTGCAGCAGAGCTTTAGTGGAAGTAGATATCTAAGCAATCTAGACTTATTTGTTTTGTGGTTGTACAGGGGCAATAAGGTCATGTTTAATGATTTAGCTACTTAAAAGCCACATGTCATGTTCTAGGCTATAGATTTTCAGCTAGAAAGTGACTGCCATCTCACTTATCTGTCAATAGCAACAATCCTTTCTCTGTAACTGGAAAGTAGGGAATGGATTAGATATATTTAGTTGTCAAGGCCATACTAAAGATACGTAGTTCTCCAAGGCAATTAAAATAATGACTTTTGTTATCAACAGCTTAGTTTCCTTTTTCCTCTAAAAATGTAGGACTATTTCACTTTTATAGTCCTTAAGTTTGTTTTAAAATAATGTAGACCGGGGTGTCCAACCTTTTTGAATGTGGGGCTGGTTCATGAACTTTTTATCACCCAGTGGGCTGGCGAGCCATATTCAAAGACCTCACAGGAAGTGGTATCACATCAGGAAGTGATGTCACGTGACCTTTGACACTAATGAAGTTTCAGTAAGTGACAATGAAATGGGTCTGGAAATGTGCCTAGGGAAGTTGTGGTTTTCAGAAACTATGTATGTTTGGTATGGCCTAGGAACAGGACATCATTTTTCTGTGCAGGGGGTTGGACTAGATTAGGGCTGCCCAGCTGACTACCTGCAGGCCACATGTGGCCCACAAAGGGCCAGGATGTTGCTTACAGTCTACGTGGGGTCTGCAAGCAGTTAATATATAGGGCATGGGCATGGGCAGCCACCTCTCCCACTGCTGTGCAAGGGGGAAAGGCCTGTGGGGGTGGGGAGGAGCGGTCCATGTCCTGCAAATGTCTCCTACATGGCTGAGGATGGGGGTCTGCATGCTGCTGGAGCAGCCCATGCAGTGAGGGGGTCCTAGGGGCCCACCCCCATAGTGTGCAGCCTGTGCAACACATGCTGGTGTTATCTGGGGCTCACAGCCTCACCAGATCTGAACAGCCCTGGCCCAGCCCCGAGGCGCCCCCCATCTCTACGCGGGAACTTCTTATGCCTCCATCCACCACGCGTGCGGGCAGGGCGTGGGCCATGCTTGCAGCTTCCCCAGCCAAGTGAGAAGCTGCACCTGCTATCCCTAGCTCATTTAATCAGGCGTGGCTGGGGCAGCCCTGTGCCGCGCCGCCCTTGGGGCAGCAGGGGCAGGACCCGGCTCACTGATGAGCCCGGCCCTGCAGGGGTAAGCAGCTCCCCTCCCCTCGCTGCCGGCTGGGGCCCGCGGGCCAGATAAAATGACTAGGAAGGCCACATGTTGGACAAGCCTGATGTAGACATTAATGATTGGCTCTAAAGAGAGAAACTTTTCAATGAAAATTAACAAATTAAAATATAAAATTAGCCGGAAAAGCCCTTAATTATTGACTATTGCCTAAAGAAAGCTTGAGACATAAGTCACTGTTGAGAAAATAGCCAGTGGACAGGCTGTATATAAAAGTTTTATTCAAAATTTGCTGAGTACTGCTTTTCTGGAGGGGTATTATGCGTTATGCCAAAAGACGTGGGGAAGATTGAACAGAAACTTTAATGAATGCTCAAACTGGAGAACTGAGAAATTCTTGGCTAAGTAGGGAAATCCAGGAAAGCCTAAGGGCCAGAAAAAGGGGCATACAGGCTGTGGAGGCAGGGAGTAGCTACCAAGGAGGATTATACCTCCTTGGCTCACACTTGCTGGGAATTGGTTAGGAAGGCCAAAGCAGGATTAGAACTCAGGCTAGTGACAAAAATGAAGGACAAGAAGAAGTCCTGCTTCAGGTATATAGGAAGCAAAAAGAAGGTGCTGGGCAGCATAGGACCCCTACAAGATAGGGAAGGGCAGCTGGTGACAGATAGCTGGGACAAAGCACAGTGAGTTTTTTGCCTCTGTATTCTTGAACTAGGATCTAGACAGATCTCTCAAATGCATTACTGACAGAGGCAGGAGAAACACCAGCCCACCAACTACCAGCGCCAACTTAGTAAAGAGACACTTAAAGGGGCTGGATGCGTTTAAATCAGCAGGACCAAATGAGCTCCACCCAAGGGTGCTGTGTCATAGCAGAGCCATTGGCATGACTCTTTGAGTACTCATGTTGCTCAGATGAAGTCCCTGAGGACTGGAATTAGTTGTCCCTAATTTCAAGAAGGGGAGGAAGGAGGATCTGGGTAACTATAGACTGGTTAGTCTCACCTCTGTCCTTGGGAAAACCTTGAAAAAATTTTCATGGATCACATTTGTAGGAGTCCAGCAAGTAATATAATGCTAAAGGGGAACCAGCATGGGATCACAGCAGATGGATCCTGCCTGACTAACTTTGTTTCTTTTTATGATCAGATCACTAAGCTTAAATGCAGGAGTTGAGGTAGATGTCATCTACTTGAACTTTAAGAAGGCCTTTGACACTGTATCCTATCCTATTCTTATAAAGAAATTGAACAGCTGTGCCATAGACAATTACACAGTCATGTGGGTGGCAAATTGGCTTAAGGGTCATATTCAGAGAGTGGTGGTGGATGGGTTAGTATGGACCTTGAAAGATGTGGGCAGTGGGGTCCCCCAAGGCTTGGTTCTTGGGCTGGTGCTGTTCAATATCTTCATCAGCAACCTGGATGAGGGCATGGAAAGCACTTCTGTTCATATTTGCAGATGACACCAAACTATGGGGAAAGCAAACGCACTGATAGAAAGAAACTAAATCCAGGTGGACCTGGACAGGGTAGAGAAATGGGCAGAGAACAATAGCATGCAGTTCAACAAGGACAAGTGCGAAGTGCTGCACCTAGGGAGAGGGAATCACCAGCACACCTATAGGCTGGGGGATGACCTTCTCAGCAGCACAGCAACAGAAAGAGATCTCGGAGTCATTGTCAACTGACTCCAGGATAACAATATGATGAAATAATTAGCAGAGCTAACCGCACTTTGTCATGTGTTAGTAGGTACATCACAAACAGGTCCAGGGAGGTGATGCTCCCCTTCTATGCAGTACTGGTCAGGCCGCTGCTAAGAGTACTGCTTCCTATTCTGGGTGCCATAATTCAAGAAGGATGTGGATAACTGTGAGAGGGTCCTAGAGGAGGGCCACTTGTATGGTTAGAGGCCTGCAGGAAAGGCCTTATTATGAGGAAAGGCTGAGGGACCTGTACAAGAAAAGGTTGAGGGGGGATCTTGTGTCGATATACAAATTCACTCGGGGGGCATCAGGAAATAGGAGATGCTCTGTTTACGAGACCAGAGCACTCCTTGGAATAACCAAAAATAATGGTCACAAGCTGATGGAGAGAGAGAGTAGGTTTAGGTTGGACATCCGAATGAACTTCTTAACTGGTAAGGATTGCCAGAATCTGGAATGAGCTTCCATGAGAGGTGATGCTCTCCTGTACCTCTGGGGTCTTCAAGAGAAGACTGGACAAGCACCTGGCTGGGGTCACATGACCCCAACACTTTCCTGCCACTGGTAGGGCGCCAGACTTGATGTTCCTTTGATGTCCCTTCCAACCCTAGCATCTATGATTCTTTCAGTTGTATTTTGTGATATGGATGCATGCACAGATATATTTACTTGTGGGGAGATGAATAGGTGAATAGTTCTCCAGATCATACTGAGTGGACATAGTTCTTGCAAACCTTGATTTATGTCTCCTGCAGTGAGGGGTTTGAGTTCAGCAAGCTAACTTGGTGAATACACTCTTCAAGCTAACTTACTAATTAAACTTGTTTTTAAAGAGCAGGTGTGCCAACCTGCAGTAGGGGAGCCATAAGTACTAGGAACAGCTGCTTTTTGTGACGTGGCAGATGGAGGAGGGGACAGGTAGCACAGAGGCAGGGAGCAGAAAGCAAAGCATCAGATCAGTCAGGGAGCACAGGTGTGGGAGCAGAATACTGAGCTACAGCTTGTTCACAGAGCAAAAAGAGCAGCAGATCAGGGAAAGGGATTAGGGTGGCACTTGATTTGTAGCATGCCTGCCAAAAAGGTTAGCCTCTACTGCTACAAAGAATTCTCTGTTTTTTCTGAAGCTTGAATGTTGTTTTTAAATTTTTAGAAATCCTGGATAGAAAATAACAATGATGTGAAGCCATGTATTAAGTTACTTGCTTTGTTTCATGTGTCAGACAAGCATCTTAATGAAGAGTAGGTAATCTTAATGCCAGAATACTCATACAGGTTTTATTAAAGAAAACCTTAAAACACATGCTCTTTTAGTCTTGCCTTTGACCCCAGTGCAGCAACGTATTTGTGCACAATGCTGATTTACTGATGTCAATAGAGAACTACTTGCATGCTTAATATATAGCCAGTTAATGCTTTAATGAAGCAAAAGTATAAAAGGTTTAATGGAATCACAGAACACATGGGCCTAAAGGCAGAAGCGCAGTGATGCAGCTAAACACATGGCTAATGGTTGTCGCCGTACCTCTGGTGCCAGTGGCGACATGTAGAGTGTGCATGGGCACCCCCTCAGAGCACTAGTGTACCCCCTGACAGGCAATGCTCCCTGCTTAGGTGATGGGCAGGGCAGGCAAGCAGGCAGGAGCTCCCCCTCCACCTCTCTCCTCCAGTTGGCGTGAGCAGCTGACTGGGGGAGCATGTGCCCTCACCCCAAGTCAGGTGGCATCAGTCACCCATGCCTGGTGCAGTTAGTGGCAGCCTTTTTTTCCACTGCCCCTTTTCTTGCCCCGCCACCCCATCAGCATCCATGGCAGCTCCCCTAATCACCCTACTCTAGTTATACCACTGCTGTGAAAGGGACCATGGGACATCATCTAATCCAAGTGCCTGATTAAAGGCAGGATCATTGCTCTGTAAATCATTCTAGACAAGTGTTTGTCTAACATTTTCTTAAACATCCAAGAGGTTCCACAACCTCCTTAAGTACTCTTTTCCAAGCAGCTTCAAAACTGCTTAGCACTGTTCCAACTTCTCTTATTGAAGTCTGAAGTAAAACTGTTAACTTCATCAGAAATAGACTTAACCCAAGGCAGCGCTGTAGGAAATGCTACTTTACAATGCTACTCGTTTTACATTTGTTACCCATTTTGTTTATGCATGAAGAAGTCGGAACATCTGCCAGTGTTACTGGGTTTTTTAACTATGTAGAGAAAAAATGTAATAAAATGGAGGGAAAAATGTTCCCTTTATGAATAGAAAAACCTTAACTTTAGTTGGACTACTGACTCCTTCCTGTAGTAGGAACGCACGCACGCACACACACTGTATACACACAAAATTTAAATACATCAGTTTCTTATCAAGGCGCAGGTTAATAGATTTGAATGTGACTTAATATGTAAGTTTGCTATCGAGTATTTCATTAAAAGTTTTATTTTAAGATTTTTTTGCAATGATCATAGGCATGTAGCTAAAGAGACTTACTAAGCTTCCCTAGAAAAGCTAGTTGGCATTTTTTTCCAAATTACCAGTCTCACGTTATACTTTTAATCAGCAGAATTCTTGTATTTTTGTTTTTGTGCATTTGTTTGTTTTGTAACAGTTTTGTAACAAATATCTCAGTGCTACAAATCATTTCTTACCACATTTCTCCTTTTAGTTTGGAGATTTCACTAAATAAGAAGGAAGAAGGACCAATGTGGCCAGAACTGATAGTGGGTGATTCACGAGGGGAGTTCATCACAGACTCTTCACAATGTTCAGCAGTAGCTGAACGTCTGATGCATCTGACCTCTGAAGAAACGGTAAGAAATTAAAATCCTCATGTTATTCATCAAGTTGTACCTTGTCAGGAGCCTGACTCCTCCTTTAACTAGTATGATATGATGAGATCATGTAAAATATGGATACCGCATTTTTCAATTAATTGTTTTTAAACCCTAGTAGTACTAGGTATCTGAATTCTAACACTGTCCACATGACAGACTGCATTCAATTAACATGTCATGGTTTAACTCAGTACAAAGAATGGAGACCAAATTTAATTTCTACTAGTTGTGAAATAACAGCTCCAAACTTACTGTAATCACTTGGTTTGGATGATTTTTCGCCACCCAGGATGCTTACTAGTAAAATAACATTAGGAACTCTGCTGCTGCTTATGCCAACCAACTGCCACAGCCACCTAGGGGGTCTGATTTTCAACCACTAACCAAAACACAGAAATCTATTATATTGAATATGTTTAAAGAGTTCTCTTTAAATGTTACTGATAATTAATGTGCTAAAAAGGGACATTTTTTGTCATTTAGTCATATTTCTTGCATAATGCAGTCATAGGAGTTCTCTGAGTTAATCCCCATTTACTAGAGTATATCTGTTAGAACAACCTGCTAATCTTTTATTTTTTTAAATTGTCAATGGTGGAGACTTCATTCTAGCCTTTCATAAGGTGTTCCAGTGGTTAATTATCTTCTGTCAAAATTATCATTTTCTGAATGGTCTCTTCAGAGTCCAGCCATTGGATCTTGTTAGACTTATGCCTTCTAGTCTGAAGAACTCTTATAATTTTTCTTTTCCCTGTGTACAGACTTATGCCATGGAGAGGCATTCATTTCTAGCACTGCAAATTCCTTGAAATTTGCAGCCCTAGAAATTCTAGCAAAAAGGGAGAGTACAAGCAATCTGGCCAGCAAGGTCCTCTCCTCCTGCTCCACAAGTGTTCCCAGACCAGAGTGACTCCAAACTGGTAAAGAGGGAAAGCAGCTGCTCCTCAGCTCCTTACAGTTTTTGGAAGGAGTTGAGCAGCCTATGTTTTCCATGTGTTTTCAAACTGGGATTACCTTTCCCTACTCAACCCTTTCTGATTGCCAAGAGGAGCTGAACACTAGTTTCTCCCTTTCCAGGCTGGGTTCGGTCTGGTATGGGAGGGATACAGAGGGAGCATTTCCCAGCCAACCAAAGGCTCTCAGTCCCAAGAGGACTTCAGCAGCACCTGCTTCCTGTACCCTCTCCAGATTGGGGAGCCCCAGTCTGGGGAAGGCGTGGGGAGCATTTCCCTATGCTGGACTCCTCCTGATTCCTGGGAAAAGTAAACAGGGAAACATACAGGCATTAAGTCTTGTGGGGAAGAGTCTTCCACAGGAGGGATCTTTCCCACTGAAAGGAAGACCATCTTTCTTGGGAGCAGCATGTTTCCTGCAGGAGAAGTGCACCAATGCCTCCACACTCAGTTTGTAGAAAAAGAATAACATTTCTTTTGCTAGAAATGAAAGGGCCATCCTTACCTTTTGACCCCCAATATGTCAGCTTTAATTTTGTTTAAGCAGAAGCAGGCTAGACTTGCACCTTACAAAATAACTAAATTGGAGATGCATAAGCTTTTGTAAGTAAAAATTTACTTCATCAGATCCTATGAAGGGGCTACAGAAAGCAGAGGTTCTAAATAGAAAGCCATGATGTAAATACAAAGAACAGGGAAAAGGGAAGAAAAAGGAGATGGAACTATGGAAGAGGTGAGGTGGATAGAAGGGGGGGGGGAAGCAGTTAACCCAGGGGTAGGCAAAATACGGCCCATGAGGTCATTCTATCCGGTGGCCCTAAACATTTTTTTTTTAATTAAAATTTATCTGTCCTTGGTTCCTCTTTTTTTTTTTTTTAAGACAAAAACCAGGGGCAGTAGGACCCAGGGAAAGCCCCAGCAGGCTCCTGCAACAGCAGGGCCTGCCTGGTCCCCCCCCCCCTTCTCCCCCCCAGCTGGAAGCCCCAGCAGGGGCTTCTGGCCTGGGATTATGTGGCTGCCCTAGCTCCGGAACCTCAGGTAAGGGGGGGTGGGGGGGAAGGAGCTGGTGTGGAGCGCGGGGAAAAGCGGCCCCTACCTCACTCCCATGGCCCACACTTCCTGCTGCAGCTGCTCGCAGCCCACACAGGCCTGTCCTGAGCAGGCACAGGCAGCCCCAGGCAGGCTGTGAGCAGCTGCAGCGCAGGGCACTGGCCATGGGGCAGTGGGGGGGGTGGCACTTTTTCCCTGCGCTCAGCACCAGCTTGTAACCTGGCCCTGTGCAGTTCCAGGCTCATCCATTGTGGCTGCACTGCAGTGACAGCAGCTGCAGCCCCTCCACTTGCTGTGCCAATCAGCATTTGCTGCTGCTTCCCTCCCAGACCTCACCATGGTAGGCTGTGGTCAGACTGCCACTGCTGACTCTGTGCTGCCCAGCGCATAAGCTCCAGGTGAGCAGCAGCAGCGAACACTGCCTGGCACGGCAAGCGGGAGGGCCACAGATGCTGCCATTGCAAGCAAGCCTGGAGCTGGTGCGGGGCCCCGGCTGGCAGCAGGGGCAGGTTACAAGCTGGTACTTAGTATGGGGAAGAATGGCCCCTCCCCACCCTTTGACTGGTGCCCCACACTGCAGCTGCTCGTGGCCCATGTGGGGCTGCCTGTGCCTGTGAGCCTGCTCAGGACAGCCCTGCCTGGGCTGCGAGTAACTACAGCAGGGAGCACAGGCCACGGGATGGGGGAGGGGCCACTTTTCCCCATGCTCAGCACCAGCTCCTTCCCTGCCGGCAAGCAGGGGGTCAGGGCTATGCGCTGCCCCCCTCCTGTACTGCGAGGCACTGGAAGTAAGCAGGTTCGGGAGCACAGGGCCCCCACAGTGTCCCAGGCCAGCGTCAGCAGGGCAGCAGGAGTACAGGGTCCCTGTTGGCTCAGGCTCTGTGAAGTCGGGCCAGCTCCCTGCTCTCCCTGCTGGTGAAGCCCAGCCCGGCTCCACAGACCCCTGCCAGCTTGTGCCCTGCTGTGGGCCCCACCAGTGCTACCCCTGGGACGTTGGTTCCAAGATGGTAACCAGATGGCGGGGCACCTGTCAAGGGTTGGGGCAACCCATGCAGCCCTCAACAGCATGTCAAAACTGGATAGGCAGGCCTCTCTCTGCCTGAAATAATTGCCTGCCCCTGAGTTAACCCATTATAACTCATGGGTTATAAAAGCTCATCCAAGTAATGGGATACAATTACTCAGTTTAAACAGTACTTAATGTAGTGCTCTGTGCTGGTTTATAATCCAGTTCTCAGCTGTTTATAATCTTGCAAATTATCCAGCCTTTTGTCCTTCACTGTACTGCATTACTATTGTAGAGTCAAGCACTCGGTTTTAAGACAATGCCAAAATTCAGGCTACTTATACAAACTTTATTCAAATTCTTGGGTGGAGGCCATACAAAACAGTCTTTAATTATCTGAGATATCATGCTGTTTTTTTCTGCACAACCCTTGTTCCACTCCAGTACTAGAAGTGACAAGCATGAGTGTATTCAGAGAAGATAGGATTTGTAGATTTTTAACTGGTAACCTCTAGCAAGTTTTTACTGAGCAAGTGTGAACTTTTTTTGTCAACAGCTTAGAGCTTGATCCAATCTGTAGATTTTTCTTGGAGGAGGCAAAAAGCACAGCCCTGAAATAAAGGCTCCCCACCCCCCCCATGAAATTTAAAGCACTTGTTCCATATCATTGGGTTGCCAGCACCAGTTAAAAACAGGTCAGCAGAACCTGACATAAGTGAAACCACACATTTCTCCTATCCTTATTCTCTGAAATAGGTAAACCATTTTCATGATTTTTTCCGAAAGAAGCACAAGCCAATACAAGAATATGTAGCATGGAAAATAGTTAGGTTTTTGGTTTTTTTTTAAGCAATTGAAAAGAGGATCTTATGATTAAAAAGTGAAATAAACAATCTTGTCATCACCATCTATAACAGGCTTGTCCAAGATACAGCCCATGGGCCACTATGCAGCCCACCAAGCCATTTTCTGAGGCCTGAGGTCCCTCGCTCAGGACAGGTGGGTGGGGGAGGGGAGGGGAGCTACTGACCCCCACAGGGCTGGGCTTGCATGACCTCCCATGTCACGTGAGCTGGGTGCCCCCGCCACCCCGAGGGCTGTGCAGCGTAGGGTTGCCCCAGCTGTGCCTGACAGGATGAGCTGGAGCCAGTGCTCGCTTGTACTTGTCTCCAGTTCGGCCCCTTGCCCCTGGCATCCCGTCCGCCTCCTGGGACCCGCTGGGCTCGGCGGCCACGGGGCGGGAATGGGGCATGGCAGGCAGGGTCCTGGCATAACCTCTGCGGGGCAAGGTGGCAGGAGCTGGTGTCTGCTGGGCCCCATGCTCCGGGCTTGCAGCACTAAGGCCACTGGGGCTGCATACACGGGCAGCCAGGCACCATGGTGAGCCGGGCCATGCGGGTAGGCAGGCGAGGGCCTTCGGTGCAGCGGCTGCCTTGCTCAATCTCCCCTTGGACGGCGCTGGCTCATGGGGCTGTGCTGCTTGGGGACGGCCTGGAGAGGGAGGGAGATTGTCACTCGCTGCGGCTGGACTGGGCACTGCTCGTGCCACAGCGGCTGCCTGCGCCCTCCCAGGGGCTGTTTGCCTTCACTGCAGGGAAGCACAGAGGAGCAGAATGGCCTGTATTCCCTGAAGGCCTTCCCCAGCCAGGAGCCTCCCTGGGCAGACCAGGTCTGAGACCCTGCCAGGCAGGGAACCGGCTTCGCTCCCGCAGTTCCGCCACCCCCGTCTTGTGCATTGGCTGGGCCCCAGCCGCATCTGCCCGAGCACTGCCAAGACTGTGTTGCTGATGTGGGCAAGGCCTAGGGAAGCAGTGGCAAAAAAAGGCCCCTTGTTCTGCGTGAGAGCACCAGCTACATTGGTTTGGTCACATATTTTAACACAGCTGTCAAATATCTTCTGGGGCTGCCTTCAAATGGTGGTTGTAGTAGGCAGAAGTGGGGACCCAGCTGTTGGGATGGGTGGTCCAGGACATGGTTTTCTGTAGTTTGTCACTAGCTGAGCACAGGTAGGGGTTTATGCCGGCTTTGCCTTATTTCAGGCTTGTCTAACATACGGCTCGCGGGGTCATAAAATATGAATATGGCTCGCCAGCTCACTGGGTGATTTAAAAAAAAAAAAAAGTTCATGATCCAGCCCCACATTCAAAAAGGTTGGACACCTCTGATCTATAATAATAGTTTATACACTATAACCTCATTGATCCAGATCTCAAATCCAGAATTCTCAAAAATTCAGCGCTTAAGCTTCCCTCTTCACTCCCCCGGATGTGTAGGGGGAAGCTTGCACGTGGCGGCTGCTGCCACCATCCACCACCCTGCTCCGCGTGCGGTCACTGCTCCAGGGCCAACTGCCACTCCGCTCCCTGCCCCCAACCCGCTCTGCGACCGGCTGCCACTTCAGTTTCAAAAAAAGGGAATGTTCAAATTTCCAGTACGTGCTTGGTCACAAGCATGCTGGATTTATGAGGTTATATTGTAATATATAGCAATGCTCTGGCTATGTGTAGGTTGGGAATAATATTATTTCTGGTGCAACTCCTTGACCTTATGACTTAAACCGAGGATAAATTTGATCAATTTAAAATCTTGATGCTTGAACTTTAGATTTCTTGTTTCCAATAAATTAGAAAGGTTCTTACATATATCTCCGAGGGAAATGATGCATGGCTTAATATTGATTGTATGTGTAGATGAGATTTAAAAAGAAAACTTGGGAAAGGATGAACATGACTCATTTATATGAACTTTTCTGTATTTTGTAGTATCTGGAGAATCTTTAGGTTAAATCAACAGGTTTATTTTAACATCTGCGTATTAGATACTGTCCCTTTGATTTAATTAGAAAGTAGAATCTGATATAAAACTCGGGAAATGTGACTCCCTATACATCCCGGTTTATTAATTTTGGATTATTAATTACATTTTTAAAATGTTAAAGGAAAATACTGGTTTTGTATTCATTAGTCATTTAGGGACGGTCATTTTTACAGTTGTAATGTTTTTAGACTGCATCTTATTGTGGTGTGTTTAGTGCATTTTTTTGTCTAGTGTCAACTAAAACTTTAAACTTCCAGTCCTTTGAAAATCTAAATCTAACTTTAATGTGTTTTTTATCTCAAAATATTTTAAGCATGTGAAATAACTGTGAACATATAAGTAATCCCACACCTAGTCACTACATCACATAAGCACATGTGCTTAAGTATTTGGTTGTACTGAGGCACCTGTAACTTTAAATGTACTCTAAGCATCCTCTTTAGCGCCCTCAATTTCAACAAATTTTGGTGCTGATAATCTAGTGTAAAAAATCTGTCGAGACAAACAATGAAAGCTCGGTTCCTTGAGCTGTTTAACTGGGCAGATTGTAGAAGAATATGCAGTGAGAACTATGCTATACCTGTACATTCATAAGCATAAGTACATCCACCCCAGTAAGTCTTTTTCTGTCTCAGTTTTTTTAAAATGTTTCACAAATATTACCGTACACAGAGGAGACTGGCAAAGAGGAATAGATTTCACCGCAGTTAAATTTTAGATATTCTTGGAATGAGAACAGAATTAAAAATTATTCAATCAGTGAATTATTTATTATGAAAATTGACACAAGTCAATTTACAATAAATTGCTTTCAAATTTTTATTTTCAGATCAACAGTGTACCAGTGAATTTAGAATTCATATAAATAATCTTTTATTATTTTACTCTAGGATACAAATAGGAATCTCTCTAATTTTTAACTCTAGAATATTTTCCATTTTATGGTTTGAATCATGTTGTACGTTTTTTGGAATTTCTATTCCCTATCTAGAAATACACATGGGTTGAATGTCTTAAAATATCCAAGTCAGTCTTTCATTTGCTCTATTAAACAAGCTAAAGGAAGTTTGAAGTATCACTGACTATAAATGACACTTGCTGTCTTGGTCCAGTGATGGATCTGCAGCCCAACTGCATACTTCTGACCTACTCGTGACTACATTTCTCTCTCTTTCTCTATCTCTCCCTCTCTCTCGTCACAGTTCTGTATGTCTCTTTTGGTTTCTTTCGTACGTGAATTCAAATATACTCACTCCTGGAAAGACTAAAAATGAGTGCTGTAGCAGATATTTGACAACTAGAAAACTATTGTAGAATTGAATAATATCATTTACTCTAACTCACTGTATCACATCTTGGCTACTAATACCTTGGTATCCTAAGCAAATCGGGTACTAAATATAAAAAGAAAGGTATTGCTGGCTTATAATTCTTTCTTTACCAATTTAACTGAAAATAAAGAGTTTTAATTAATGCATCCTTACTTAAATCATTCAGAAATACTAGTGGAGTAGGGCTCCACATGTATGCTTGAAATTGCAGAATACCAGGGCCTATTAACTGGTTCTTTGGCCTATATTGCCTCCCTTGCTGAGGGCTGCTAACTGAGGAAAAATTTCAGTACTCAATTTAAGCCTTTTTTTTGTTTGTTTGTTTTGCAATTCCAAAATGTATAGGCAAACTGCAGCAAGGAAGAAGTGAAAATACAGGGTGCCTGTAGACATGCTGGGAGGCTGCTCCGACATGATATAATCACAGTGTGATTAATCAACTCGGTTGAAGCATGGTAATTACTATGCTCCAGCAGCCTCCTGGGTCTCGTGTATCAGCATCCCCATACTTCAAAATGGCAGTGGGGGCACTTAAACTAAAGCTCATTGAATGGGCTTTAGTTCAAGTGCCCCCAACACCATTTGGAAGCGTGGGGACACTGATACATGAGACATCATGGCACTTTTAATTAGCACAGCTCTTGGATCCGCTCTAATTTAAGTGCCTCCTTTCCCCCCTCCCCTCCCCCCCCCCTACCCCCGGAGCATATGTAAAAGTACCCATACAGTTAAAACTCATTTGATCAATGTTTTGTGTGGACAAAAGCATGGAATTTCATGCTTTGGCTGAGATAGCTCTAAGCCACTGACAAGAGAAGTCAGAATGACAGTTAACTATTACTGCTTCTTCCCCTCTCTTCTGCTCTCCTCAAACTACATTTCACCCACACTGGAAATTAAAAATTTATTATTTTAAATTCTTTGACTCCTCTTCACTTTAAGTCGGTTACTTTTACTGTTAGAACCTGTAATCACTGACTCATTCCATTTGATCATGCCCTGTTATAATTTTGAAGGTGTCTTTTATAAATAATGTAGTCTCTTCTCCACCAAGACGGTCAGTTTTCCTCACAAGAATCTTTTCGTCTTAAATAACACTAAAAAAAATGAATTAAACTGAACAGGAGAATTTATTTTAACTTTCATCCTGGCATTTAAAAAAAAACTGCAGGTACATGGAATTTTGACTAATATTATTGACCTAAAGTCTTATTCTGTCCAACATTTGAATCCTAGACATTTAAATACTAACCACAATAATCAAGTATGTTTAGCATATGATTGTTACTTACATTCCCAAATGAGTGCTTTATACATGCCTAGAAAAAGAAATTTTCCTGACTTGTTTAGTCTTCCTAGTTTATTACACAATAGAAAATACTTTGCTATTTATTTCTTTGAGTTTACTCCCTCAGTGCAGCTATCGCTCCATAATCTGCTCTTAATGTTTTACGCTTTTTTATGGCCTGAGAAATGCCAGCTAAAGGTCAGATATGTATTCTTTTCCATTGGATCACAGGGTAAGAGAGCCATACGTTGTGTCAATTTTAAGTGATAACTAGAAGTGCAGGGGACGTTTGCGTTTGGATGATAAATAGGAGCTTCTACACAGTGAATAACCCATTTCTTCTTGGCATTTCTGCCAGGATTTGAAAATACCTGCCTTGCTTACCTGATATTTTAATATGCAGTCAATCTAATGACTGTAGGGAAACATGAAAACTGGTAAAAGGCATAAACAGCCCCAAAGTGGCAACGATTGAGTATTCATTACCTCTACAAACCAGCAAGACTAACATAAAATGAGTGATGTTATAAATTTCATTTTGTCTGTTTCCTGGTCAGACAAGAATTCTTGTATGTATAAAATCTCTCCCCTGATTTAGTGAACAATTAATATAACTAAATCCTAGAATCTATTGGAGTATGCTAACCCAAGTAACAAAATCATTAAAGGGGATGAATTTGTCCTTAGGTATTTGAAAGTTACTAAGTCATCCCTGCTATAAAGCTTCTGATTGGCCTAGTTTCACTGAAACTGGACAAATCTACATGCTATGGAGGGCCCATAGACCACTCCCCCTTCCCCCCCAGTGCTGCCACCTGCCACCTGCCCTGAGCACAGCCCCAGCCTAGGCCCTCCAATGCCAGGGAGAGCCCAGCACCCAAACCTGAGTGCGCAGAGACAGCATGCCCTCAGTCTGCCCTCACCCTGCCCCTTCACCTCCCCCACCCGTTCCCAACAGACTTACTGGCCAGACACTGCTCTCCAAGCTGCTGGGCTGCATATCGGCAATTGGATCGGTATTGGCCAATATGGCTCATTAATAATCAGCCATCCATATTGACGAAAAAATCTTTATCAGTTCACTCCTAGTATGAATTTTGTTTATTGTGAAAATAATGTTTAGTATAGTAAATACTGTGCATCAAAAACTCCGGATTTTTACTGCATTTCAATATTTTCTTGTTTCAGAATCCAAACCCTGACAAAGAAAATCCCCCTTGCAATGCACAGGAACTGGAGGAATGTGATATTTTTCTTGAAGACAGCACAAGTTTGTGCAGATTTGATGGTAATACTTTGAAAGTTTCTCATGTGGTAAGTGCCACAAAATATTAAGTCTAATTAGCCTTGCTCAAGTGAGGGTGTATGTTATGTTGATCATCTGGTCTGATTCATTTGTTAGGAGTATTCTCTGCTTTTGTTCTGCAAGCTACTAGGTGTGTCTACACATGCCCAGAAAACCTACTGCACAGTAAAATACTTTTAAGAAGAAAAGAGTAGCAGTAGTTGAGAATAAATTTAGTCAAAGTAAGCATAAACTGGACATTCTGGTGAAAACATATGAAGTTCAGAAATTTGACAAAGAAAGAGAGAGAATGCTTGCTTTGTTTCTAAATGGTACAGTCAGTACTCAAGAAAATTACCTCTTGTCATGCTGAGGTAAACAGTTTAAAATCTATAGCTGTCCCATCAAAACAGGACTTCTTAAAGTGTTTATCACAGTGCATAATATATATAACTGCAGTAGCTTGCTCAAATACACATTCTTCTTGTGTAAACTGCATCGACCAGGTATATATATTAAATCAGTGTCATGCACTAAATTCTCAAGGAACTCTTCTAACCAAATTTGAAACAGATGAGATATTTGAATGATCCAAGAAACCATTAACAATGTAGCTGTCCATGTAATCAATATAATAATATATTTAAGAAAATTAGATGTATTTTTGTGAAGAGGGAACTTATTAGTAAAGATGTCAATTTAAAATAAAAGTAAAACATTTTAGCAGTGATTATTTGGGAATGGGGATAATCAGGGTGAATTTGATTTGAATTGAACTGATTTAAATCACTGGTCAAGAAACCTTGGTTTAACCATTATTTTCTAAAGAAAGTGCTTTCCTGTTGTTTGTTATAACCTTAATACATATTATTCACAACTCAAAGATGGATGTAGATTTCATTTTTAGAAGGTACACATCATATACTTATAGCAGTGACTTATTTTGATATTTTTTGTAGCTGCATGAAAAAATGGAATTATGATTTAGTTATTTTTTTTACCGAAGCTAACTGAAGCAGATACTTGTGAAGTCTTTGGGTGGTAAACTATCTCCAATTCACTGGATTAATCATGGATATTTGGGGGATATTTTTTGCCATGCTGTATTAGGAGGACAACAGCTATCACCAAAACCAACAGACGTTTAAAATGTTTTATTCAATTAAAAGAACAACCTTATATAGTTTGGATACTTTCCTTCAACAACAAATATTTGCAGTTATTTTTAACAAAACAAACATATCTGTTTTTGAATATTTTACTATTTTAGTTATAAATGTGAAACATGTATTTAACAAAAATTAAATAGATTATTTCAGCCACGTCGACATGCAAAATTTCAAATAATGGGTTATGTAGAAAACTCAGACTTTACCTTGCTTTTCTTCTTTGTTCATAGATTGGAAAAGAAAGACTAGCTTTCTTGTTTTTTTTCAGTTGCCAAGCAGTTTCTCAAATTCAAAGGAAGAAAAATTTCTTTCTACACCTGCAAAAGAAGCTACTGCTGTTAAAAGGTGCTCAATAGTCTCTGATGGATTCCGGTGGTTAAGTGACTTCCACCAGCTGACTGGTGTGATTTTCTTTAAAACCTCATCAGCAAACATGTATTTCTTGAATGGTTCACCCTTTGCCTTGAAATTTTATTATAGTTGGTATGATGGAGGAATGATTTCTGCATGCCTGTGCCATAGCCAGCTCCACTTCTTCAGTAGTAAAGGACTGATGTTGGTACCAGGTATTGAGAATATTGGCAAGCCAAGTCCCCCCCACTGTACCCTGCCAAGCCTTTCCCTTTCCCTTCCTGGAAGGTGGTAAATACCACAGCAAGATAATATCACACTTGGCTAGGCTGCCAAAATTATGAGGAGCAAGTTTCAAGGCAGATCACAACTGTAGGATTATAAGTCAAGTGACATATCTTCCAAGAAAACAGGGAGGTTTAACAATGGCGATGCAACTAATTGATACACGTACCAAAGTTGTGAAATACGGTATACCTGCATGGATGTGTGTATGTTTGGGCATGTAACCCTTGTGTGCTTCCCTCCACCAGTCAGTCTGATGAGCCTGCATACTGTGATTAAATGTTCTCTAGTTATACTTACTGTACTGTTTCTTTAAGCTTAATAGTACTTTTACTATTCACTACATCAACAGTGCATGGCAGACTAGGGATGAAGCCAAACCATGGAGGAGTGTGGCATGATTGGCTCAGCCTCTTCCAACAGCTTGGTTCTCTAGAAGCCCTCTAAATTTGTTCAGGCAACCTGCTTTCAGGAAGTGGCATGGTGGGAAAGCTAATCCCTCCTGATACAGCATGCCAGGGCTGTCCAGTTTCTGTGAGACCAGGAGCTGCATGCCCCAGGGACTGCTCCAATAGGGAACACTTCTTCCCTTCAGCACCCAGCTGGTTCTCCCGGAGCACTACAGTGCACTGGCACTGCGACTGTGGTACCTCACCCTCCCTGCCTCCCTGGCTTGGATCAGGCAGTGGAGGGAGGGGGAGCCCCAAGTCCCCAGCTGCTGCTGCAGTCGATAAAGGCAGTGGTAGGAGTCTGGGAAGCCAAATGTTAACCTTCTCCTCAAATGCCTGCACCAAAAAATGTACAGCTTATCTAAGTTTCATTTGCAGTCTAGTAACTACAGAAAAATCAAGGTGAACTCAGTCCTGTTTATAGTTCGGAAAGATTCCAGAACATTCTTTTATACTGTATAGTAATTCTTGATAGCGTACAGTAATTCTTGATAGTGTAAAGTAACAGTTTGGTGTCTAACTCTGCCTGCCCTTCTCAGAAGAGGCTTATTGGTGGTTAAATCTAACAAACTTTTATTAGAATTTATGGAATAAGCAGTAATACAAATTATTTTAATCTATAGATTGTAAGATGATGTCTGACATGGAACTGGGTGTTGAATAGGAAAACTAAGCATTACACACATCTTTTCATTCTCAGTCACTCCTTTCTCTAACTTCCTAGATAATTTTTATCCATTATAGCTGTTGTATCACAATTTCAAGATACAAATGTTTTCCAAGCAAGAGCTGGTGTTCTGAGAATTATGTCTAGGCCTGGAAGACTTAATCATTGATTAAGCAGGCCAATCTTTATAAAAGAAAATGACTGCAATTAAAGTATATTGTGGTCTTTTGTGTAGACTCTCCTTACAGGACCCCAGTCATTGTTGTTCAGGCACTATTGAGATTGTTCTTCCTTTCTCTTTGAGAGAAATTTGTGCAACCGTGGATACAGGAAGCTAATAGCTGTTATTGACATGTTATTTTGTTCTGCCCGCATCCATTTTATCAGACAACCAAAAGGAAACCTGATCTTTTATCTCCTACAGGTAGGCACTGCATGTAAATCAAAAAGGACAACATGATTTTCTCATTAATAGTTCATGGCCAGAACTCTCATAGTTATTTTCATAACAGATGTGGCTTTATTTAACCAGTTGTAGGATGTGATTTTTCCCATTTAAGATTTTTTACCTTTTTTTTTTTTCCTGCTTCTTAGTTTTGGGGAGAGCTGTGGCCATAGCAGGGTCATGAGTTTGACTAAAGTGTTGATTTTCACATCTGAGATTTGTCTAAGCATGGTTGACATCAGCGACACAATTTTCAGTTGGATGCTGGGATACTTCTCTTTATCAGATGGCATTACTCGTATTCTAGTACTGATCAAAGCTGTGAATTAAAACTCACCTTACTTTAAGATTAACGATAACTGAACTTAAGATCTTTCTGGAAACATCTTTAAATTTTAAGAGCCGGCCTTCAGAAAAAATGTTACAACCTGGATATAAAAGCTAAATTCTCTCAAAACTGTTAATTAAATTTTCATTGATTAGTGGTGGGTGAAGCCAATATATAATTTGATGTGTAGCATATTTTCTATACAAAATATTCAACTCACTTCATGAACTGAATCTTTTTGCCTGATACTTGGAATATTAGGTTGTCTGTCCATCTATCAGTGGTTTCCCAAATAAAGTTTGAGGAGTTCCTGAACTTTGAAATCCTTTCTTGATCTAAAGGAGTAGTGAAATATAGAGGAGACTTAGGACTATCAGACAAAATACAATGCATCTCTTTTTTGTACTGTATTCTAAAGGTTTGCTTGCTCTCCCAGCCTTATATATCTTTCATAGATTTCATAGACATTAGGGCTGGAAGGGACCTCGGGAGATCGAGTCCAGCCCCATGCCCAAAGGGCAGGAAGTCAGCTGGGGTCATAGGATCCCAGCAAGATAAGCATCCAATTTACTCTTGAAGGTGTTCAATGTAGGTGCTTGAACCACCTCCGCTGGCAGACTGTTCCAGACCTTGGGGGCTTGGACAGTAAAGAAATTCTTCCTTATGTCCAGTCTGAAACAGTCTTGCAGGAGTTTGTGACCGTTCGACCTCATCATCCCTTGGGGCGCTCTGGTGAACAAACGTTCCCCAAGATCCTGGTGGTCACCCCTGATAAACTTATAGGTGGCCATCAGATCACCCCTGAGCCTGCGCTTTTCCAAGCTAAAGAGTCCCATGTTTCTCAGCTTGTCATCGTAAGATCTGTTTTCCTGACCTCTGATCATGCGCGTGGCTCTCCTCTGGACTCTCTCAAGATTCTCCCCATCCTTTTTGAATTGTGGAGCCCAAAACTGGACGCAGTACTCCAGCTGCGGCCTCACCAAGGCCGAGTACAAGGGGAGAATGACGTCCCGGGATTTACTCGAGAAGCATCTATGGGTGCAAGCCAGCATTTTGGTCGCTTTATTAGCTGCAGCATCGCATTGCAGGCTCATGTTCATCTTGTGGTCAATGATGACCCCCAAGTCTCTTTCTTCTGTAGTGCTAACCAACATAGGACTGCCGAGCCTCTAAGGATGCTGCGGGTTTTTCCTCCCAAGGTGGAGAACCTTGCATTTTTCGGTGTTAAACACCATGAGGTTCTCGTCTGCCCATTTGCTGAGCTTGTCCAGGTCAGCCTGGATCACCCGCCTATCTTCTGGCGTGGATGCTTTGCCCCAAAGTTTGGTGTCATCGGTGAACTCCGCCAGTCCACTCCTGACTCCAATGTCCACATCGTTAATGAAGATGTTGAACAGGATGGGTCCCAGGACAGAGCCTTGAGGGACCCCACTGCTCACAGGGCACCACGATGAGTGACTGCCATCAATCACAACCCTCTGGGTCCGACCACGGAGCCAATTTCCCAGCCAGCGGATCGTGGTGGAGCCAAGGCCACAACTGGGCAGTTTGGCCAAGAGGTGATCATGGGATACCAGATCAAAAGCTTTTTTGAAGTCAAGATATATGACATCAATCTCTTCTCCCTCGTCCAGATGATAGGTCACCTGGTCATAGAAGGAAATGAGATTGGTCAAACAAGACTTACCCGCAACAGACCCGTGCTGGCTATCCCTTCAATGTTAGCCTGGGCCAGTCCCTCAAGGATGGGCTCCTTAACAAACTTTTCCGGCGCAAGACAGACCAAAGCAAAAGCATTTGCCAAGAATGTTTTCATTAATCAAGAACGAAAGTCGGAGGTTCGAAGACGATCAGATACCGTCGTAGTTCCGACCATAAACCATGCTGACTAGCTATCTGGCGGCGTTACCTTATGTTACTTTGGATGTGGAAGGCCATTAGCTTCCTTCACAGATCCATTAGGTGGTAACATGGAGTTAGTGGAGTAACTTATAGCTGTAATGAAAGGAGTATCTAGGATATGGCTAGAGAAGAAAATAAGCAGCTTCTGATTTAATGAATATTCAAATGTTGGTGTTTATTAGTTAAATGTAGTGTTAAAAAACCAGGACCCGGAACTAGAAATAAGACCTGCTGAGCTGTTCACCTTTCATTAATGCTGCTTATAGAATCTGTCAGACATTAATATTTACTAAGGACTTCAATTAAATCTATGAAAATTTAAGCTGGAACAGTATGCAACAGACCAGCTTTTTAGAAGTGTCTCTTGATTGATCTGTGTTTGGGGGGGGGGCGTGTAGGACCTTCATAACCTATGCTGTCTGCCCACTGGTTTCCATGTGGAGTTAAAGGTGTTGACTATGACCAATAATTTCCAAAATTATTCGGATCCTGCCTCCAAGACTGATAAGCTTTCCATGCCAAAATTCTCTGGCAGAAATTGTAAGACATGAGTGTGTTTCATCTCCCACACTATAAAATGAGTGAGTTTCTAAGAGCACTATCAATCAGGGTATCTCTCTTTTTGAGATGCTCTACTCACTGGCAGATCCAGGATTTTCAAAAGGATATGCAAAGCACAGGTGGGACACTGATATAAGAATGTCACCACTGGGAGCCAGCATTAACCTTTCTCTGCCTCTGCAACCTCACAGTTTGTTTTATATGGTGAGCAAAGATCAAAAGCTGAAGGGCAGATGCAATGGGAGCAGCAGAGCCAGGGACAGTTTAACCTAGTTCTTCATCGCAACCCTTCCTCTCGCAGTAGCATCCTTCTGCTCTACTTAGCTACCAGGAATTGAAGGAGAGTGCAACCACCTGGGGAGGGGACCAGTCCATAATCTGGGAAGAGAGTGCAGGAAAATGCAAACTCTGCGTTCATGGTTGTTACAGTCAGAAGGGACCTGAGCAGATCATCAAGTCTGACCCCCTGCCATGGGCAGGAATGAATGCTGGGATCATATGACCCTGGCTAGGTGATTATCTAGCCTCCTTTTGAAGATCCCTAAAGTAGGAGCGAGCACCACTTCCCTTGGAAGTTGGTTCCAGATCCTAGCCACCCTGACTGAAGTAGTGCCTCCTGATCTCTTGCCTGAACCTACTTTCAATCAACTTGTGGCCATTATTCCTAGTTACTCTGGGTAGTGCTCAGGGGAACAGGGCCTCTCCCATTCCCTGCTGGTTCCCCCTGGTAAGTTTATAGACAGCCACCAGATCCCCTCTCAGCTTTCTCTTGTGGAGGCTGAACAGGTTCAGGTTCTGTAGCCTCTCCTCATAGGGTCTGCCCTACTGCCCTCAATCAGGTGAGTAGCGGTCCTCCTCTGGCCCCTCTCAGTGCTGGTCACATCCCTCCTCAAGTGCGGTGCCTAGACCTGGCCACAGTGCTCCAACTGCGGCCTGATCAGTCTCACATAGAGGGGGAGGATCACCTCCTTGGACTTGCTCGTGATGCATGTGTGGATGCATGACAAGGTGCAATTAGCTTTTACTGACCGCATCCTGACATTGGCGGCCCATGTTCATCTTGGAATCAGTAATGAATCAGATCCCTTTCTGCCTCTATGCTGACAGGAAGGGAGCCCCCAGCCTGTAGGTATGCTGCTGGTTCTTTCTCCCTAGGTGCAGTACCCTGCACTTGTCAGTATTGAATCCCATCCTGTTCTCATCCGCCCACCCCTGTAATCTGTCCAGATCTGGTTATAGCCTGTCCCTCCCTTCTAGCATCCCCGCCTCTGCCCACATTTTAGTGTCACCCGTGAATTTGAACAAGGTACTTTTTTACCCCCTTGTCCAAGTCGCTGATAAAGATGTTGAACAGTGTGGGTCCCAGGGCCAATCCCTGGTGGACTCCACTGCCCACATTCCTCTAGGTCAAAAATGACCCATCCACCACGACTCTCTGGGTGTGGCCCTCTAGCCAATTTGTGACCAATCTGACTGTGTAGGCATCAGTGCTGCAGTTACCTAGTTTTTTAATGAGAATGGTGTGAGAGACGGTGTCAAAGGCCTTCCAGAAGTCCAGAAAGACTATGTCCACCACAACACCTGCATCCAAGGGTTTTCTGACCTGATCATAAAAGACAACCAGGTTGGTCTGACAGGACCTGTCCCTAGTGAACCCATGTTGGTTGCCCCTAAGCATACTCTCCCCTGCTGGTCCCTCACAGATATGTTCCTGGATAACTTTTTTAAAACGGTTCCCCCAAACTAAGGTAAGACTAACGGGCCTATAGTTACCTGGGTTCTCCTTCCTCCCTTTTTTAAAAATTGGACCACATTGACCTTTTTCCAGTCAACTGGCACCTGGTCAGAGGACCACGAGTGCTCATAAAGCCATGCCAGGGGCTCTGCAATGACCTCTGCCAATTCCCTCAGCACCCTGGGGTAGAGAGCATCTGGACCTGCTGATTTTAAACACGTCCCTCCCTACCAGAAGTTCCCTAACTAGGTCATCCCTGACCCTAGGCCTGGCAGTGCCTCTCCTGAGTCCATCTGGAATCCCAGTGGGGTAGATGTCCTGGTCCTTGCTCAGAAAAATGGAGGCAAAGAATTTGTTAAAGAGGTCAGATTTTTCATCGGTGCAACCACCAGATTGCCAAGCATGTCCTGCAGGGGCCCCAGGTTACCTGGTGCCTTCTTTTCACTCCCTATGTATTTTAAAAAGGACTTCTTGTTATCTTTGATCTTGGTCGCTAGTCCTAGTTCTGTCTCTGCCTTAGCCTTCCTAACAGACCTCCTACAGTCTTGACCAATGGAGGTATAATCCTCCTTTTTAGTTTTCAGACATTCCCGAATGCCTTTGGTGAGCCATGGGGGCTTTTGAGCACTCTTGTCCCCTTGGTTTGCATTGGGACTGTTACCCTTTGGTCTCGGAGGATCGTCTCCTTAAGGAATGACCACTCATCTTGGACTCCCAACTCCCCTGCCTTCCGGGATCTCAGTGCCTCTCCTACTAATCTCCTTAACCCATTGAAATCAGCCATCCTGAAGTCTTCATAGACTTTATAGACAGGGCTGGAAGGGACCTCGGAAGATCATTGAGTCCAGCCCCCTGCCCAAGGGGCAGGAAGTCAGCTGCGGTCATAGGATCCCAGCTAGATAAGCATCCAAATTTCACTTGAAGGTGTTCAATGTAGGTGCTTGAACCACCTCCGGTGGCAGGCTAGTCCAGACCTTGGGGGCTCAGACAGTAAAGAAATTCTTCCTTATGTCCAGCCTGAAACGGTCCAAGTCGAGGGCTGCTGCCTTACTGCAGGCCTTTGACACCCTGCACTGGATAATGAATTCCAGCAGGCGATGACCACTATCACCAAGTGGTCGAGAACCTGCAGTCACCTTACCAGGTTATGACCTGTGGCCAGGACCGGGTCCAGCAAAGCACTTCCCCTGGTGGGACTGTGCACCTCCTGGGTTAGGTAGAGGTCCTGCATCTCGGCTAGGAAACCTACGTGAGTGGTCAGACCTGGCTGATTGTTCTTCCCAGCAGATGTCCGGGTAGTTTTAGGTCACCCATGATGACCACATGCCTTGACTTAACTGCCTCTGCGAGGTGACCTGAGAATTCCCAGTCCAGCTTTTCCCCCTGGTTGGGTGGTCTGTAGACACCCACTTGTTAAGTCTCTTTCCCCACAACCCCCTTGTATTCTTACCCAAAGCACTTCAGTCTGCCCCTTCTCTGACCCCATGGCGTTTGTTGAGGACATATATTGCTCTTTGACGTACGGCGCCACACTCCCGTCTTTCCTCCCCATTCTATCCAGCCTGTACAGTCTGTAGCCGCTAATGTTTACCGCCCAATCATGGGTTGAATCCCACCATGTTTCAGTGAGCCCCACTATATCCAGGTGTGTGTTAGCTAGCAGGAGGGCAAGTTCCTCCTGCCTGTTCCTCATACTATGAGCATTAGTGTAGAGGCATCTAAGGCCTCCTATGGGTGCTTGCACCACCCCATGGATCCTAGAACTATTCAGACCCCTGTCACTTACCTGGGTAATTCTTGTGCTCATCACCTGTCTTGGCTGGGAAGTGTCCTTGTGTCCTCCTGTGGCCCCATTCCCCCAGCGAAACTAGTTTTAAAGCATGCCGTACGAGATCCGCCAACCTGGAAGAAAAGATGGGTTTGCCAGTAGGGGAGAGATGAAGCCCATAACCCACATTTTTGCACAGGGGGCATGCTTGGGTGGTGTCAAGGAACCCAAGGCCTGCCTGGTAGCACCAACTCCGAAGCCACTGGTTGACCACTCCGATGCCAGCCTCATGGCATGGTTTGCATCTACTTACCAGTAGAATAGAGGAGAATACCACCTGCACCCCCATCTCCTTGAGCATGGCCCCCAGGGCCTTGCAGTCCTTCATGATGCATTCTAGACTGCTCCCGGCCACGTAGTTTCATAGTTGGTAGAGTCGGATGTGACCTGAGCAGATCATCAAGTCCGACCCCCTGCCATGGGTAGGAAAGAATGCTGGGGTCAGATGACCCTGGCTAGGTGTCTGTCTAGCCTCCTTTTGAAGACTCCCAGGGTAGAAGCAAGGACCACTTCCCTTGCAAGTTGGTTCCAGATCCTAGCTGCCTGACTGCGTCATTCATTCCCAGGTGGATTAGGACCATGGTGTCCTGGTCCGAGGGTCAAACGAGGACCGGGATCATCTGTGTAACATCCTGAATCCGAGCCCCAGGCAGGCAGCAGACCTCGCATACCATGGGGTCAGGTCAGTAGATGGGACCCTCCATTCCCCTCAGGATGGAACTTCCGATGGCAAGGACTCGGCATTTCATCTTTTTGGTGTTGCGTCCTTGTTCAGACTGTGCCATGCATAGAGTGGCACCGCCACACACCCCAGAGGCATCTGCTTTGACCTTCTCATCTCAGGCTGCCAAGGCCTCATATCTGTTTCCCAGTTGTACCTGGGGAGCCACCACCATGTTAGCCTGAGCAGCCCTGGCTCTGGTGGGCACCTTCTGCCATTCCTCTGCTGTGCGTCTCTCCTGGGAGGTCTGTCCACTAGAAAACTGATCCTGCAAAGAACAGAAATAAGTGTCAGTTTCATCCTCTGTAGCCCTGATCCACCACAGCCTGCTCACCTCAGGCCTGGAGTTCCCTCACCTGCTTCTCCAGGGTCTACACCTTAACAAGGATGTGGGAAAGCTGAGAGAATCCAGAGAAGGGCTACCCATATGATCAGACTTGCATGGCAAGCCATATGAGGAAAGGCTGAGGGACCTGGGACTCTTCAGCCTGAAAAAGAGAAGGCTGAGAGAGGACTTGGTAGCTGCTTACCTCTACATCAGAAATGTACATCTAGGGCTTGGTGAAGAACTGTTCACCAGGGCACCCCTGGGAAAACTAGGAATAATGGTTGCAGTCTGGACACTCTAGTTGTGAAGTAGTTTTTCCTAATCTTCAGCCTGAAATAAGTCTGAAATGATCTTCCAGGAGTATGTGACCATTACTCCTGAGTAGAGCAAGAGAATCACTTCTTTGGAATTGTTTTGCTAGAGATGCATCAGTTGATGCCTGCCAGCGTATTGTTGGCTGTGCTGGCTACAGTATTGCAGTACTGGCTCACATTCATACTGTGGTCAGTTATTACCCCCAGGTCTGTGGTGGCAAGTGATAGGGGATCTTCAGTCCTGCTGCCTGATGAGAGGCAGTAGTTGTACAAGCACCCATGTCACAAGTTTTGCCTGTCAGCAGCTAGGGGTGCAGGGCCCCAGAACCACCCTGCACCTATTTCCTTGACAGCTGGCAGGCTTCGTGGCCACAGCAGGGCATAGCAGCCAGGCCTGCAGTGGTTCCCTGCTCCCCACAAGACAGACAGTTGCACAAGCACCCATGACATGAGTTTTACCTACCTGCAGCCAGAGGTACAGGGCCCCAGAACCCCTGTACCTATCTCCTTGAGAGCTGGCAGGCTTTGTGGCCTCAGCAGGGGCTAGCAGGCCTGCAGCTTTCACCCTGCTGTGCCTTAACACACACAGTGTCACCCATGTCACGAGTTTTGCTTGTCCACAGTTTGAGGTGCAGTTCCCTGAACCCCCTGCACCTATTTCCTTGAAACATGGCAGGCTTTGTTGCCTCAGCAGGAGCTAGCATGCCTGCAGTTTTGATCCTGCTGTGGCTTAATACATATATGACACAAGTTTGGCTCTTAAGACTTTGGGGTGTAGTTTCTTCGAACCCCCTGCACCCATCTTCTTAAAACTTGTTACATGTCATGCCCTCAGAAGGAGCTACCATTCCTGCAAGTTTCATCCAAATCCGGCCAGACATGACAAACCTATAGACTGTTTCAACCTTCCCCGTTATAGCTTATGGGTGAAACTTCGAAACAGCATTGAAATGGCAAAATGTTTCGACTTGCCTCGTTTTGTTTCAAGGCTTTTTCAACCATATCTGTTCCATTTCGATTTTGCTGTTTCGAACTTCAAACGAGTTGAAACAAAACTGGTGGTGACATTTCGTGCAGCCCTAATACAAACCTCCTCCATAGCATTTAAAACACATTACCTTAAACTTTAAGGCTTAAATAAGCATTACTATTATTTTGAAAGTTTCATGATGTTATACTGCTGTCTTGAAAAGAGAAGGTGATACTGCAAGATTTCAGGGTGCTTAGTTTGTACAATTATATAAAAACAGAGGGGATAGAAGTGACTGTGACAACTGTAGAGGTATTTCCCTGTTGAACATCACAGCAAAAATTGTAATTTGCATCATGCTTCCTCAGTTGCAGTCTCTATGAAAGTCGATGCAGTATTTGTTCAGGATGCTGCACCACTGATATATTTTTGCTGAAGCAACTGCAAGAGAAGTACAGAAAAATTAATACCAATCTGATGAAGGCCTTTAATACAGTCAACAAAAAGGACCTTTTTAAACTGTGCTCTCCCCCCAGGCTGTTGAAAATAATTCTTTCCTTACATCAAGATATAAAAGCAGCTGTATTGTATAAAAACAAAAAATCAAATGCCTTTGATATCAATAACAGGGTGAAACAGGTATGTTAGCCACCATGCTTTTTAACATCTGCTTTTCATTCCTGCTTCTTCAAATATTCAAGGACAGCAATAGTGGCATTTACTTTCGAACCAGACTATATGGAGGCTTGTTCAACATCACAAGGTTTAGAACTTGTGAAAGACCTGGTACTGAGAGACTTCTTGTTTGTGGAAGACAGCCTTGGTTGCCCCCAATGAATCTTTCCTGCAAAATCTGTTGGGCAGATTTTCCAAGTCATGCAAGAGCTTCAGGATGGCAGTTATTTCAAGAAGACTGTGATTAATCATGTACCAAGGAGTGGAATAACCAGTATAGCACTCTAAAGGATAAAACTATTGGTGTCATTGACAGTTTTTGCTACTTAGATTCTACAGTCAGCAGGAATCTTGACCTTCAGACTGAACTGACAGAATCAGAAAAGCAGCTGAAATTGTTGGACTATTACAAAAACATACATGGAATTGCAACAAACTATCAGCTAAGGTGAAGATATGAGGGTATGAGACTTGTGTGCTGTCGTCCCTCTTTATGGTTCAGAAACGTGGACTACGTATGTTAGGCACATCAAGAGACTGAACAACTTCCACATGCGATGGACTAAACACAGGTATTGGAGCATGCAGGACTGACATAGAAACTGCTGTCAAGAAGAGGAGGTTACGATGAGTCAGCCATATCAGGAGAACGGGAGGAGACCATATCCCCAAGAATATTTTGTATAGGGAGATTCAAGATATCTCTAGAAAGTGAGTTGCACTCTGTGGTGGTACCACAATGTATGCAAAAATTATATAAAATCATTCAAAGTAAATGTAGAAAGGTGGGAGGAATGCACAGAATCCTGTTGAATCTGGAAAAAACATCTGGCACTGAGTGCTGCTCAATATATAGCAGCTTTGATCCGGAGGATGGAAGCAAAGCGAAAGAGAAGAAATCAGCATGCTGTAAACTTGGACTCCAACCCAGACAACACATGCATCTGTGAAACTTGTAACAAGCTGTGTCGCTCTTGAATTGGGCTCGTCCATGACCAGTGAATTCATCAGGTATTTGACTAGATCTCTTATGTGTATATTATGAACAGGAGGATTGGTGGTTGCCTACTAAACGTTGTTATTCTGTTCTTATTAACGGGGAATCTGAGGCACAGCAATGAAGTCATTTGCCCATTGTTAACCAGATGAGAAACAGCAGAGCTGGGAATGGAATCCAAATCTCACAGGTCCTAATCAAGTACACTTTCACTAGCCTATTAGAGGCAGTTGATTATAGAGTAATTGCCATGCTACTTAAAGTGTGTTGAATGACAACTCTGCAACTAAATTTGAAGAACTGTAAAGTAAGGCAAAGTGAAAAATGAATCTATGCCTCTAAAACTTGAAAAATCAGTTGTTACTTAGCATGACTGATGGAACCAAAAATAATTCTGACACCCATGTTACTCAAATGAATATTGGTATAATATCATTTTAATACCTATTTTTTCAGGTTAAATTGAATGCCTTTCAGTGAAAGCACATTCAGCAATTACAATATAACAGTGGTTGGGAGCACATTATTTTTTATGCATGTTGGGACTGTTGTGTAACTGAAATAAAACAGATGCATGTTTTGTCTTGTTGAAAGCTTGAAAAAATATTTGTGTTAAGCATCCATTTAGTAGCAGGATGAAGTAATAGTGAACTCTTACATACTTAGAAATGCAATTATAATTTTGTATTCAGGGTTTAGCTTTAAAAAGTTTTGTTAGCATTCATGTTCAATGCACGGAAAATTCTTGAATGCTTCTCGTGTTTATTTCCAACGCTACCCTTCTCCACCCTCGGCTGAGCACATCAGTTAAGTGGAAAATTGCTGAAAAGCAAGCCTATTTGGTAAGAGTCCTTATCAACAGTGGTTCTGCTTTGCAAAGTGGCTTTATATAGGGTTCAATATTCAATTTTTGTAAGATTCAATCTGTAAATCAGAGCTGAGCAGATGAGGGCATCTGCTAACTCAACTACACTAGCTCAGTTCCTGAGATGTGTATCGTTGAATGTAGCTGCACATCAAATTTGGTTTATGATGCTACAGAGTATGAGATGGCAAGAGCTGACATCCTTAAGGCTGAGGCTCTTGTGCCCCGCAGTGACCCAGCCAGGTTATGAAGGGGATTTCATAGATTTCATAGACATTTGGGCTGGAAGGGACCCCGGAGGAGCATAGAGTCCAGCCCCCTGCCCCAGGGGCAGGAGGTCAGCAGGGATCATAGGATCCCAGCAAGATCAGCATCCAAATGTGTCTTGAAGGCGTTCAAAGTGGGTGCTTGAACTGCCTCTGGTGGCAGTCTATTCCAAACCTTGGGGGCTTGGACAGTGAAAAAGTTCTTTCTTATGTCCAGCCTGAATGTCCATGCAGTGGAGTTTGTGACCGTTTGATCTTATCATCCCTTGGGGGGCTCTGGTGAACAGACGTTCCCCCAGATCCTGATGAGCACCCCTGATAAACTTATAGGTGGCCACCAGATCACCCCTGAACCTGCCGCTTTTCCAGGCTGAAGAGCCCCATTGCTCTCAGCCTCTCATAAGGTCTGTTTTCCTGACCTCTGATCATGTGCATGGTTCTCTTCTGCACCCTCTCAAGCTCCTCAACAACCCTTTTGATTTGTGGAGCCCAAAACTGGATGCAGTACTCCAGTATTTGGCAGCATAGGCAGAGGAAGAAAAATAAATGGGGGGGAGGTGGGCGGAGGTTGAGTGTGCATGCGCACACATATACCCCTATAGGAAAGTCGGAGGGGGGAGGGGGAAGGGCCAGGGTGGGGAGCAGCATTGCCTAATGCAGTGCCACATTGCTCTGACTACACCAGCCCTGGATGCCACACCAGCCACGACTGCCTTCTGGCTCTGGCCATGCCATTCCCAGCCCCAGCTGCCTCCCAGCCACACTGGCTCTGGCCATGACCCCAGCTGCCTCCCCACCCTGGCCCCAGCTGCAGACCAGCCAGGGGGGCCTAGAGCCAGGGGCTGTATCAAGTCCAGCCTCAACTGCACCACTGGGCTGGAGGGGATGGAGCCCCTAGGACCCACACTTCCACCCTGCCCTGCCCCACTTCATCCCCAGGAAGAGTCTGGTGACTCCTCCGCAGGCGCAGTGTCGGGCAGTCAAGTGGGGGAGGGTATATGGCTCCCCCAATCTTTGCACAGGCGAAGATGGACTGCAGCTGTGAGCTGGGCTCAGCCTCTGCTCTATGCCTCTGCGTCTTACTGGACAGGCTGGGTAGTGAGGCACATGGCAGCACCCGCCAGTTTCAAAGCGGCAACAGAGGCATGGAGATACAGAGTAGAGGCTAAGCCTAGGTTGCAGCTGTGGCCCACCCTTGCCCATGCAATAACTAACTAGTGCCATGTGCCCTCCCCCCTCCTACCTCTGGCTACCCAGCATCATGCCTCTGATTGTCCTATGACCTCAGTGGGACCCTGGCCAGGCTAGGTTGTGGGACAGTCCCCACTATCCAGGAGGGAGCGGGCCAGTGGCAGGGGTGAATGATTTCCCCTTCTCTTGCCCCACTCTCTCTTGCACTGTGGGGGTCTCAATCTACCCTCCCTGCAAGCCCACGGAGGAAAAAAAAAATTAAAAGAAACTTACCTGCCTGTGGCTGGGCTGGTTGTAATTCTGGCTGCGCATGTGCAGGGTAGTTCAGCATGCCCACCTCTCCACCTCCCGCTGCAGGACCGTGCAGCTGGACTGCCCTAAGGCAGTGCCTGCTGCTGCCCTGTATTTGGGGCAGGCTGAGCCCCATTAGCACCCCCCACCACCACCGCCACCTTCTGCTGCCTATGCTCACTAGTGCCAAATAGAAAGGAATAATCACTTCCGTTGATCTGCTGACAACACTCCTGCTAACGCAGTCCAATATGCTGTTAGTCTTCTTGGCAACAAGGGCACACTGCTGTTCGTATTCACCTTTTTGTCCACTCTAACCCCCGGGTCCTTTTCTGCAGAGCTGCTGCTTAGCCAGTCGGTCCCATTTGTAGTGGTACATGGAATTGCTTCATCCTAAGTGCAGGATTTGGCATTTCTCCGTATTAAAACTCGTGAGATTTCTTTCAGTCCAATCCTCCAATTTGTCTAGGTCACTCTGAATCCTAGCTTTACACTCCTGTATATCTACTACTCCCTCCAGTTTGGTGTCATCTGCAAACTTGCCGAGTGTACACACCATCCCATCTTTCAGGTCATTGATGAAGATATTGAACAGAACCAGCACCACGACTGACCCCTGGGGTACTCCACTTGTTAACATCTGCCAATTAGACATTCACCCACTCATTACTGTCTTTGATCACAATGATCCAGCCTCTATCTATCCTCTATCCACTTTACAGTCCCTTCATCCAAACTGTATTTCATTAGCTTGCTCTGCAAGAATGTTGTATAAGTATATCATGTCCAGTGCTCTCCCTTCATCCACAGAACTAGTCATCTTGTCATAGAAGGCTATCAGGTTGGTCAGGCAAGGCTTGCTCTTGATGAGTCTGCGTGGGCTGTTCCCAATTGCCTTTTCCAAGTGCTTAAAAATTGGTTCCTTGATTTTTCCAGGGACTGAAATGAGGCTGACCTTACTTGTGAAGACTGAAGTGAAAAAAGCATTGAGAACTTCAGCCTTGTCTACATTATCTGTCCCTAGGTTGTCTCCCCCATTCCGTAAGAGACCCACACTGACTCTGGTCTTCCTCTTGTTGCTGGAAAACAGAAATAGTTCTGTCCTTTGAAGTGACATTCTCAATCAGCTTTCCAATTACACCAATTCATAGTATCATATTTTTTCTCATTTCTAGCATTCTACATTGAATATTGTACCTGACAAATTAGTTGTTTGAGAGCAGTGTGCCAAAGCTGAACATTACAAAGTACAACTTACCATAAACTTTCTTTATCTGCATCTAGATGTTTCATAGAATAATAACCTTTGTTGTAGATTTTACTATTTAAATATAGAAAAAAGTGTACTACAAAAAGAATTTTTGTCTTGTTAATTATATTCTGTTAGACTACAGTTATAGGTAACATTTAAGTGGCAATAAGAAATATGAAAATCTACAGGAGACCCTCACCATTTGTGGAAGAGCCGTTCTGGAGATCCCCGTGAATGGCAAAATCTGCAAATACTAATGGGGCTCCCTGTCAGACCCCACAGCTGCCCCCTGCTCCCCCCCACGAGAAGCTGGAAGCGGGGACTCCCCTGCAACACCTGGGGACCAACCGCAGCTGCCTCCGGGGGAGGAGATGCTGCTGCCTCCCTCCCCCGTCCCCGGTGCTCACTCTCTGCCTGCCTGCCTCTGCCGTCCCCCTCCACCTGCCCAACTTTTGCTCTCCGCTCCATTTTCCCTGGCTTTGCCCTGCGAACATTCGAATCCTGTATACTTACTTGAACAAAAGTTACTTAAAATTCGTACTTTGTTGTGGAAGTTTAATTTGGGGCACTGATAACTTCTTTAACATTTGCTTTCTTTTGACACTATATAAATTGTATTGTCTTTAAAGGAAAACGAGCAGAGCTTAATTAACCTAGAAGATCACCTGGATCAGTCAGTTAACATGATAAAGCAATTCTAGATAAACTGTTTCCAATAGCTGTAACTGAGGCTTACCTCACAGAATTTTCTATCTCAAAAGAAGTTGTTTCTGAAAATCACAGAACATGCACCAAGACTTTTGCTTGCATGTTCTATCTCTTTCCAAATTGTTTTTCTTTTTCAAAGACTGATTAAAGCAGTGATGACAAACTCCAATTCTAAAACCAAACACACTCTCTCTTTTCTAATTTTTTTTAGGTCAGCAAATCTCAGGACTTCTAAATATTTTGAAATATTTTGTACAATATTATTGGTGTAGGCAGTCTTTAATTACACTGAACACAAGCAGCTGTGGTTTTTGCAGCAAAGTATTGGCATCTTGTCAAGTGAATGTTAATGCTTTTAGAGATGCCAGATTCAAAACTGAGGAAAAGGTAAGCTGTTCATCCTCTGAACTTGACGTATGTTCACAGTGAAGGGTTACTTTACAGTGCCTCTTAAGCTTGAGAGATGAATAAAAGTACTTCTTGTACTGGGATGCAATGTTTTGACTTCCTTCCAAGTTGATGCTTTTACTGAGCCTGTAACAAAGAGTGTTATTTGTTGTTGTGATGGATTTTTTTTATATAAACTCAACTAAAATATTTAAGGATTGTCCCTGCTTGAACACACAGAGTAGCTGATGGGTAGATAAATTCTTGTTACTAGCCTGAATTTTTCACCTGAAATACAGGTGATCTTGCAATCTACCACATATCCAAAAGGGTAGGTGGGTTTTTCGTTGTAGCCGTGTTGCTCTAAGGACATAGGCAGGCAAGGTTATTTGAGTAGATGTAGCATCTTTTATTAGACCAGCTGAGTATTTGGAAAAAAGTACTTAGCAAGTTCTCGGGCACAATCACCCTTCTCCAGGCATAGTCTCTGCTATTCTGAGACTCCAAGAAATGAGAGAAGCTAAAAGTGTGGCAGAATGTCAGTATGAATGTAAATAGGTATAAATTTATACAAAAAGTAAAGTAGAGAGGGGAGGGGGAAGAAAGCAGGGGGAAAAGACTAAAGAGAGACATTTCAGTGATAGCCACTTTTCTAACTTGTAATTCTATCAGTGAAAAAGGAAATAGGTGGAGATCAGGAAAACAGGAATGAGAGAAGCTCAAAGTGTGAGAGGATGTAGTGAAAATATAAATGGGTAAAAAAGCAAAAAACAAAAAGTAAAGCAGGGAGAAAAAGTGGGGGAAAAGGAAGAATGTAAGACAAATACTGAGAGATGATCATTTTTTGAACCAGTGGTGACCAAGCCACAGCATGTGTGTTATAAGTGGCACAAGTGACTGGTATGGTTGGCATATGAGCCCCAGGTGCCAACTTAGTGGGCATTAGTGATGGGAGTCAGGGCTGCATTTTGGGGCAGGGGATGTGGGGTCAAGAATCGGGAGTGAACTGGAACATATACTGTATTGACTCAAATCCAAGATGACTTTGAATTTAAGATACCCCTAATTATTAGATTCTAGACATGGAAAAGTATACATTTGTTATTTTTCATGTCTAGAATCTAATTATTGGGAGGTTATCTTAAATTTGTGCCCCACCACCATTGTAACAAAGCAAGTAGCACCAAGGGAGCAAGTGGCAGAGAAAGAAGTGACTGGGTAAGGCAGCCTGCTGTTGCCCCTTGTCCCCCCTGCCCTCCCCAGTGCCTGCTCCCTGATGCCTGTTCTTTGTGCCACTTGCTCCATCTGGTACCTGCCACCTCTCTCCATTTCCCATTGCCTGTTCCCCACCAGCAGTCACCTTCCTTTGTGCCAGCCCTTGGTGCTGGCTCCCCTGTCATCTGTCTCTTCTTTCAAACCTCTCCCTCCCCACCTCTCAGTGCTTGCCTCCTGGCCACATGTCCCCCTCTGGTGCCTGCACCCTGCCACATGCCCCTCACTTCATCTGTACTCCCCCGCTCCATACTGTGTCTCCTACCCTGCCACATGAGCCCAACCTTACCAGAGGTAAGCAGCAGCTCCAGCCCTGGCTTCACCACTTGCCCTGGGCCTGTGCTTGAATCCTCATGTTGTTTGGAGGGAAAACTTTACCTTGAATTTGAGCAAATATGGTGACTTTCATTTGGATCATTTTTTTAATTTTAATTATTTCTTCAGCTTAAAAACTTAAGCTGAAGACCCTGAATTTTTGTCATTTCAGAATGTCAGCATGAGATACTTCAACAATTTCTAAACTTTTTTTTTAAAAATCTCACTCACTGAATTTGTCTTAACAGTCCCTTTCCTCAAGAAGATTTGGTTTTGACCCATGTTTTCTGTGGAAGATTTTTGATTAACATTATTTCTGACTTCCAGGCCTGTGCTGTGTCCATTGGGTTGTGCTGCCTCCCACTTCTAACAGAAAAGATCAGTGAACTGATCTTCAATGTAGACAAATGAAGGGTGCTGCACCTTAGGAGAAGGAATCCACAGTGTGCACACAGGCTGGGGAGTTCCATACTTGAAAGCACAGAGGCAGAAAGGGATCTTGGAGTTGTTATTGACGCCAAGATGAACATAAGCCGCCAATGCCAGACTGCAGCCAGCAAGGCCAGCCATACCTTGTCATGCATCCAAAGGTGCATCTCAGGCTGGTCCAGAGAGGTGATACTCCCCCTGGATACTCCCTCTCTATGCTGCAATTGGAGTACTGCGTCCATTACTGGGCGCCGCACTTCAAAAGGGATGTGGCCAGCCTGGAGAGGGTTCAGAGGAGGGGCACTGGCTTGGTGAGAGGGCAGCAGGATGGGCCCTACAAGGAGAGACGGAGGGACGTGAACCTGTTCAGCCTCAGCAAGGGGAGGCTGAGAGGGGACCTGGTGGCTGCCTACAAACTCATCAGGGGAGATCAGCAACAAAGAGGTAGAGCCCTTTTTTCCCCAACACCACCTGGGGTGACGAGGAACAATGGTAATAAGCTGATGGAGAATAGATTTAGGTTAGAGATGAGAAGGCAATTTTTTACAGTTAGGCTGGCAAGAATCTGGAACCAACTTCCCAGTGAAGTGGTCCTTGCCCCTGCCTTGGGCAAATTCAAGAGGAGGTTGGACGATCACCTGTCTGGGGCCTTGTGAACTCAGCATTCATTCCTGCCTGTGGCAGGGGGTCAGGCTAGATGATCTGTTCAGGTCCCTCCTGACCCTAGCTACTAGGAAACTGGAACATTAGGATCAACACTACTCCTAAATCCTTTTGTAGGAAAAATGGAAAGCTTTCTTTTTTTTAAAAAATCATTTTCATTTTTTGTCAATTACAAGAAGCAATAATTTTTCTAGTCGCAGCATGTGGCATTTTTGAAGATAGATGGAACTGCTTTGCTTTTGGCATTTAATCAATTCTAGTCAAGTTCAATTGCTTTATATAACAGAATTGTTACAAATCACTTGTAGTCTCTTTTTCCAGGCAGTGTTTGTTTTTCTAAATATTTTCTTTCTACCAGTTTAGATAGTATTTCTTTATTGTGTTAGAACATTCTAGCACTCTGTCTCAGAAACTAATGTTTTTATGTTATACAATGCAAGTCAATCATAAGACAGAACTTTAAATTAAGGCTATTACAGGTCAGGGAAGAAATGGATATAATTTCTCACCTCAAGTACAGTAACATCTCTGTTATCTGGCATCCCCGGGATAAGGGGATTGCCGGTTATGTAAAAACTCCGGTTATCTGAAATAACCCAGCGGGTTTTCAGATAACACAGAGCAGGAGGTAGGGGGGATGGTGGCAGCTACAAGTGGAGCAGCAGTAGCACGGTGATGGGTGGCAGCGGCAGCCACCGTGTGCGAGCTTCTCTCCCCCATCACCCCTTTGTCGCAGCCAGCCGGCCAGCTGGAAACTCTAGTTAATAAAGTAGTCCAGTTGGTGAAGTACCAGATAAGAGACATTTTACTGCGTATGATTTTTCGTTGTTGGAGAAAACAGTAAATTGAGTATTTCCACTATACAGGAAACCATTTTCACTTTGTGCTGTTAATTTATCTCCCTACTCTTTTCATGATTGTGGTTGATGTCACTTGATGCGTCTAATTCTCAGGTTAGCTGAAAATCATTTTTTCCATCAATGATTCAAAGAAGTATCAGCATTATTTTAGAAGTCTGAATCATGTGGTCATTATTCACCTTTTAAAGTAGTGGATGAGTTGAAGTATTAATATTCTACTCATGTGTTTTTGAATTTTTAAGTTGGAGCATTTGCCTGACAAACAGGCTCAGAATGTAACTTAATTTATTACTGTTGAATAAAATTAAGAAAATAATATATTGTAGGGCTGTCAAATTATTAAAATTTTTGTATTGCGATTAGTTGCGTAATTAAAAAAAATTAGTCACAATTAATCACAATTTTAATCGCACAGCTAAAAGCTCAAAATTTGCACAGAAATACTCAAAATTATACAAAATTATGCAGGTACTTTATATGGCTGGGGTGGTGTGGAATATTTGTGTGTGGGAGACCCATTTGTGAAGGTGTGGGGGCTGTTGGGGGGGGGGTGAGATTTGGAGCCTGGGGGGATGGGTCTAGCTCACCCTGGCAGGATGCAGAGGTAATGTAGGTCAGGAATGAGGGGCAGCAGCAGGGCTGGGGGTGTGTGGTTTGAGAGTGAGGGGCAGACACAAACAGAACACTGTGCTGATAAGTCTGTAGAGGTTAGGGGCAGATCAAGGCCCCTATGGTGAGGGAGGGAATGGGGCAGGGGCAGGCACTGGGGTGAATGAGACCCAAGGCCAGCATGGGTCATGGGATGGGACCGTAGGTGGCTCATCTGGAGGTGCACCCTCGGAGGAGGTACTGGGGGCACGTGTTCCTCCCTACCCCCCCCACCCCACCCCACCCCCCCCCACCCCTGATTTCTGCATTGGGCAGGGATGGGCTAGCTGCTGTGGACTGGGTCTCTGCACCTTAGTGCCTTTGCCCCAAGAGCTATGTGATGCCATGTTGTGCCTCTTGCCACCATGAGGGCAGGAGATGTGTAGCACAGCTAGTGTACAGTTCCTGAGGCAAAAGCAGCAGGGCGCAGAGCCACAACCTACAGCAGGCAACCTGCCTCCACCCCACTCATAAATCCGGGGGGGTGGGCACATGCCCCCTTAAGCCTCCTTCAGGGGTGTGTGCAGCAGCAGGGAGCTGCGTACCCCCTCCGCACCTCTGGATTAGCCTCCAGCAGCTCCATCCCATGACCCACAACCCCTTCCTTCTCCCCCCATCCCTTCCCTCCACAGACTTACCAGTGCGCCCCTGCTCTACATGCAGCACGCAGGCTGCAGCTGCTTATGTATGTCTATGTACGTCTCTCTTCCCCACCCCTGGCTGCAGCCACTTGGAACCTGTGCCCAGGCTGCCTTAGTGTCCTCTGCATTGCCACTGCTGTCCCACTGAGGTGGCAGAGCAGAGCCTGGGCACAGGCTCCAAAACCATGTGCTTGATTAACTCATTAAAACAACAAACTCAAGAACCGCTAATGTGTTAATCGCATGCATTAACTGCAGTTAATTGAGATTTACTGTCTTAAGTTATAATTAGGGCCTGGTTTAAATAGTGGGCCCAGCTCATTGTGTGGCAGCTCCTTTAATCTTGGCGTTCCCCCCACTATTGACCTCACCACTTGCGTCTCTTGGCAGGGAGACAAATATTATGGTTTTAAATATGCTGCAGTTTTTGCATCCCACCACTTGCTGACCGGATGGGACACAAAAACTGTGGCATATTTAAAACCATGGATTTTGCTTCTCAGCCATCAGGAGCAAGCAGCGGGACTAACAGGCTCCAATCAGCAGCGGGGGTGGGGGCGGGCACAGGAGGTGAGGTTAGTACCACTGGACTCCCCATTTAAGACACTAAAGCAATTCTGTGACATCAGGATGTGGCAGGCAAGTGTAGAGGAGGGAGAAGATCATAAGGGGACTGGAGAGTGCAGGATTAGCCCACAGGTAAGGACCTCAAGGTCGTCCTTCAAATATGTCCTGTCACAGAGCAACAAGCTTTAAAAATTGAAGTGCGCAGAGCTGTTTCTTCATTCATTTTCCTATTGCATAATAAAGCCTAAACAAAAGTAATGGCATATGATTTGCAAGTATTGCAATTCTCTTTTTATTTATCAAGTTATCTTCCCAATCCTGTGCACTTATCCACTTCCCCAAATTAGAACCCCATATTCCACGTTGCTTCTGATCTCTCTCCAGAAACTCACCAACATCCTATTGTGCTTAACTCCAATTGCTAGCTGGTTATGGCCTATAAATAGTAAGGCAGATGGCCAGTGAAGATGCCTGTTTTTCTGTCCGTCTTTGTTTCTGATGAAAGCAAACATTGAGAACCTCATGCTGTGTATCAGGCTAATCTAAAATCCCTGGGACTCTTATCCCAATCGTTATTTCTTTTTATCACCCATTTCTTTCTTGCACCTATCCGAATGACTGTGAGTGTGCCTATCTTTCAAGATGATGCTCAATAACAGAGGTGTCCAGGAAATAACCCATACCCATGGAAACATTGACTTTAAAATTTTGTTTTGCTTAGTGAAAAGTCTGTTTAATTTTAACTTTCTGTTGAAAAAATTCACCAAATAGCAGCGTGTGGCCAGCTGATCAGGTAGGGTTTAGGAACTGTTTTAAATTATCTGTTTACCAACAGAAGGATAACAATACTTATTGAAGTAACAAGTAAACTGTGTTCTAAATTTTTACTGTGGTGTTTTGTTTTGTTTTTTTCTCCCCTTTCTGAAAGTGCCCTGTATATTTACTGTGGTTAGTTCCTTTCTTTGGACTGGATGGAGGGAGTTGCTAATGTAATGCTGGAAATGATAGCAGCTTTTGCTTCAGATGAGAGCACACAAATTAGGAATGTAGCATAAAACCAAGCAACAGTAAGACCACAGAATAGAACCTAGTGCATAATACGGTATTGCAAAAAAAATGGTCTTAAAATTATACTGTCTCTTAATCTGTATGTGACAAAATCTGCTATTCATTTCCATTTTATATGTACTTCGCACATTTCTATGTACTGTTTTTAAGATTTATTCCATTTATCTTTTATAGATTAATCTTGGAAGCAACCAGTATCTCTTCTCAGCTGTAGTAGATCCTAAAGAAATGCCTTGCTTTTGTCTCCGGCATGATGTTGATGCTCTCCTCTGGCAGCCCCACTCTGACCGACCAGACAATATGTGGGAGCACATTGCAACTTTCAACGCTTTAGGTATGGATTGGTTGTTGCATAGCATTCCCCTCGTAAGTACTCCTTGAACCTTGGTAGAACTTTAGCTTTGAGGTCAAAATCTTTATCTAATTACATGATTAATCCATCAATTCTGATCTGTCCACTGGTCTTTGTAATAAGGCTGTCCTAAAGTGTGTGAGCAAGAAGGTTAAGAATATCTTTCCACCACGCCCATGCCTTACAGATGTTATCAATGTTATCAGTTATGTCCATCATCAGCCCCCTTGGGCCATGGCCTCAGTCACTATCACTGGGCTTCCCTGCCCAGGCACTTCTCCTAGCTCAGCTACCCCCAAGTGTATCTTCCAGGCTTGCCTTCTCCACCTTAGCACTTCATCTCTTACAGATACTCTCAAGCGCAGCATACCAGCCTGCACTTCACCCCTGGGCTATTCCTAGGCACCGTAGCCTGCCCTCTCAGTTTTGTCTCCCCATCCCTGCTGGGCTTCAGGTCCAATGTCCTCAACTTCTGGGCTTCCTTGCCCCATCTATACCCCTCTGAGCTATGGGTCCTCTGACCCCCTTGGTCTCCAGCAGTGACCTTAAGTCTCCATAGACCCTGACCCCACTCCTAGGCCAGTTAAGACCACAGGCACCCTGGCCCTCCTTGCTTCCCAGCTCTCCAGTTCTCTTCTCTCTCCTCCCCCTTCCCAGGCTATGGGCTCTCTAGCATTATCTCCCAGGCCTGTGTGTTCCTAGGTCTCTCCATCCTTCCTCTGTCCAGTTCACAGGATTTCCTTCTCCCCTTGGTCCCCTCCTCAAACTTCCAGAGTTGCTTGCGCCAACTCAAATATTAACCAGGAACATTTGTATATGTTCTCCAGAGGTGGGGGGGGGGGGATGGTGTGTGTGTGCGCATGCGTGCGTAGGGGGATGGGGAGGGGATGGCGCTTTAATTAGAACAGCTCCAAGAGCTCGGCAAACAAGCCTTAATTCAAGCACCCCCACTGCCACTTTGAAGTACGGGGATGCTGATGCATGAGACATGGGAGGCTGCTGAAACACGGTAATTACTTTCCAGCAGACTCAATCAGGTCTGCTTCAACACGCTGTAATTAGAGCGCATTGGAGCAGCCTCTGTGCTCATGTACGGGCATCCCAGGAGCTTGGCTGCAGCCCTGCTGCCCAAGAGCTCTTGTGGCTCTCAGGACTAGATTTCCTGACCAGGTTATGCCCTGGGTTTAGATACTTCAAGCCCAGCCCAGCCCCCTTCTGGTCAGGTGACTGATTGGCCCCTGCCACACCTGCAGGCTGCTTCTCACTCTGCCTCTTTTCCTTTTAAAGTGACAGGTGTACTAAGTGCCCTGTCACAGTACTTTACCAAGCCATTCTCACAATTTATTCATTGCCTTTTTCCCAGCCAACAGGCCAAGTAGCAATGTTAATTTTTTTATATCATTTTTCAGAATGTCACATTTAAGATGAAGTCTTTTAATAAACTTCCTGTACTGCTTCCAACTCATTATTTTTTAGCAAGAGGTAACTTTATCTTCATATACCTTGGGAATATGTATTATCTATCTGCTGGTCTATAGGCTTTGATTTATTAATAAAAACAGTTCTTGCATTGAGATTTTTTTTCAATCTAGTTTCTGTTTCTCAGTCTAAAAATTGTAACTATGAGATCTAATATTTTCATCCACAGTTATGAATTGTAGGATTTCACAGCTTCATTACATTATACAGTTTTCCATAGGTAGTCCTATCAGCTCCAAGTAATGTTTCATTTTGGAGATAGACTTCTGTTGCATGTTTGGAGACATCTATGGCCTCATAGATTTCTTGGGAAGGAATGTACAACCCCCAGACCTCATGTATTGAGAAGCTGTCTGCCTGTGGCCTTCTGCTTTGTATTGTACTTACCATATTTACTAAGACAATCCTGAATTTAAGATGACCCCCCAATAATTAGATTTTTATATGTAAAAAAATGTATAAGTTTGTTATAATTTTCCAGGAATAGAGTCTAAGTATCAAATTATTATCTTGGATTCATCCCCTGCCACCCCACCACTGCTACTACAGGGAAAGCAGTGACTGGGGGAAGGGGAGGGTCAGGCAGCCCCCTTGCCCTCTGCCTCCCCCCAGCCCCCAGTTCCCCCTGCAACCTTGTTCCCCTCCTGCCATGTGTACCCACCCACCTCTAGTTTCCCATAGCCTCTCCCCTCCTCTCCCACTCTCCAGTCTCTGCTTCTTTCTCTCCCCCTGCCCTTACTGTCAGACGCTGCTGGGATTCTGTTCCCTTCCCAGAGTACAGCAGGTAGAAGCAATAGTTCCTGCTGGCTATGCAGCAGTATTGACACTGCAGATTGGCTAGGGATGGACAGAGTTTCCATGTGCTCCGTGCCTGGGAGGGAATCCACCTGGAGCTGAGCTGAACCTGACAGTAAGCGGGGGGGCAGTGGGGTGGGAGCAGGAGCAGAAACTGCAGAGAGTAGAGGCCAGGTGGCTGTTGTGGGTCTGATTCTGACCCTGACCTGAGTTCAGGACCAGAGTCAGCTGCAGCAGCCCCCTGCACCACTGACCGCCCTTCCCCCCCCCCCACACACACACTCCACTTTGTATGTGAATCTAAAACAAGGGGCTTTTCCTCCTATGCTGATTGGAGGGGGAAAACTTGTCTTAAATTTGGGTAATTACAGTGCTTGACCATCAATATTTAGGAATGACTTCAACAGAGGAAATAGCAGAAGGCAAGGTCTTCTGCATTAGTGTAATATCACAGTAGGGGAAATGGAGAAAACCTTCATTTTTATTACAGATTCTGAAACATCTCGTACTTTATACCCTCTCTGGGTAATAGCCTGCCTAATTCGAACTGTCAGGTTTTTTTTGACTTGGGGCTTGAACTGTTAATTTTTTTCCTTTTATGTTTACTTTTTTATTTTCTGCTATAACTCTCTTTTCTAATCAGCCTCTTATTTAGACTCCATGTCAAATCAAGCTGTAAGTCTCTTTAAAATCTGACATAATGACTGTAATAGTCATGACATAGGCATTACTCACTCTTTGTATATGCACTGCTATTTTTATAACACTTAAGAGTGAAAGACAATGTCAGTCTTTTTCCAAATCATAACTAATAAGCTTCAAATTCTTATAACAATTCGTTACTGCTGTTTTAAGAGGTAAGGTCACCAGTGGTTGTGTCATTTCAGAAATGAACAGGAAGAAAATTAAAATGCTACTCTAGGCTTTCTGTGCTTATTACATAAGCATAACCTTTTCTTTTTACTGTACTATCATTTTACAGTCTTGTGTTGAAGTTTACACCTGTGTGTTAATCTAAGCCCCCTTTTATTTGCTAGCGGACATCAACGTCATCACCTTGTTTATTTGCAGTCAAACATTAGAAATATCATGTCAGCACCAGTAGTAGTACATGAGCATCTTATAGACTAACCACAGTAGTTTTAAAAAATCATAGTGCTTATTGTACCAGTTAACATAATATTACTTATCTTATTTGCTTTTTTTTCTGTTTTCATTGCTGGTCTAACGTCCGTTTCACAATACAAAGATGGGGGCTAGAAAACTTGGATCATTGGGAGCCAGATCTTTCACTCTTTTGCCCTGCAAGAGTCATCACTGAATGCTTGAGAAGTGGGGTAAAGCTTGTCCCTAATTCCACATCCTTTTGAGAAGCTGTTTTTTGAGTTGTCCCTGACTAGTGATGTTTTTGCTGCTGATTGAAAGAGGAGGGGAGTCCTTCACAATGCCTCTTCTAAACCACAGCTTGCTGAATGGGCCTGTAGTTTGGCTGAATGCTACTCCTAAATGACTGCTTTCCCAGCCTTATCCAGTCTCCTGATTTAAACCCCTAATGAAAAAGATTCCACAGCTGCTCTAGCCACCTTTTTTCACTGTCTTCCTGTTCTAACAGATCTTAGGGAAAATTTCCTTACTAATCTAATTAGACTTTGCTGAAATCTAAATTCATGGTTTTGTGTTCTGTCCGTTGCTTTATGGCAGCCTTTTAAATAGTTGAAAACTGCTAGCCTGTCCCCCCACCCACCCCTTAATCACCTTTTCTGCAAGCTGAATACACACACCTAGTTCTTTTAATCTTTCTTTGTACAGCTTGCCTTCAAACCCCTTTATCATTTTTTATTGTCTGTGGACCCTCTCCAACTTCTTCACATCCTTCTTCAGATATGGAGTCCAGATCTGTACACAATAGTAACTAAGCAGTGCCAAGTAGAGTGTCACATTCATGTTTTAGGTCTAATACTGTTGTTGATGAAGCCCCAAATTGCATTTGGTTTTTTTGTTTTGTTTTATTTTTTTAACAACTGCATCACATTGATTCACAGTACGAGTCTAAACCTCTGGAAACATCTCAGCAGTTTTACTACCTAGCCAGTGCTCTCCCATTCTGTAGTTATGTTTGATCATTCTTCCTTAGATGAATAAAAATCCTACATTTAGTCTGAACTGAATTTCAGCCTGTTATCTCTAGCCCAATTTTCCAATCCATAAAGATATTGTTTTAATTCTGTCCTATACTCCAGAGTGTTTTCAATCCTGCCTGTTAATACAGAGGCATAACAACCTCCTTCAGCATCCTTGGCAGAGCAGGTGGGTGGCATATTATGCCAACCACTGCTGAGTGGTGAATGGAATCTTACCTGCCACAATCCAGGCTCTCTGCATTCTGGCATCAGCTATGGCAACACAGGTGTAGGTTACTGCTCCTAGGGGATGTTCTTGCTGCCCGCTGGCAGTAGCAACTCTGTATCACAGGTTCTCTAGGGGCCATTCCTGGATACACTATGGCGTTAATAAATGTGTTGAATACCCCTGGGACAGGACAGACTCCTGTGGAATCTCCTGCACTTCTGTCCCCCTGGTAGTAATTTTATCTAGCCTATATATCTCCTTTTTATGTATAAAAATTAGAGGTGCACTGATATCAGTCCATTTTGTATCAGCACTGATAAAAGGAAAATAGACATTATTAGCAATCAGCCTTTTTTGGCTGATGTCACTGATAATGTCGCAGTTAAATGCCTCGTGCATGTGCGCAGGCACAGCATGCACATGGCCAGCCCAGCAACTTGGAGAGCAGTACCTGGCTGGTTAAATCTGTTGGGGCCGGGGAAGGTGGGGGAAGAGGGAAGTGGTGTGAGTGGGGCAGATTGAGGCCCCTGCAGTGAGGGAAGGAGTGGGGCAAAAGCAGGCGGTACCCAGCAGGGGCAGGGCATGGGACAGTTTTGCAACACATCCAGAAATGCGGGGGTGGGGGGTAAGGGCAACCCTTGCTACTGCTGGCAGCCCTGGGGGAGTCATAGGGGGTGTGCAGCCCCTGGATCTATGCACAGGGCAAGGGTGGGCTGTTGCTGTCATCTGAGGTTGGGGTGGTGCCAGTTTCTTCCTGGCGGTGGGCCTGAGCCAGAGCTATGTTCAGGGCAGGCAGTAGTGGTGATAGGAGGCCAAGCTAAAAGGTGGTGGAGGCTATGGTGAATTCTGGGATGGCCACAGCCCACCCTATATTCATATTTACTTGAATATAAGATAAGGCTCTTTTTCCTAATCAGTATAGGGGGGAAAAAGCCCCTCATCTTTATATTCAAATACTAGCAAGCCCTCCCCCCACCATTAAATACATTGTCTGTATATCATTAAACTGCTGCTAGAAGCAACATGTGCTCAGTCATGAAAACCAACTGTGATATTGACTGAATGCAGCCCATGCTGAGTGTACCAATAAAATACATGGCTTATATTAGGCAAACACACTAATGGGAACTTAGCTTAAGGCTAGGTTAGTGCAGCCCATCTGAATAAGATATAGTGCCCATTGTGCTCAGTCCCTCTCGGTGCCAATTCTTTTTCAAGTCATGGTGAACCACCACATTACACAGGTTGTTATGGTGGTGTGTGGTGTTTGATTATTTCATTGTTGATTCTTTCCCTGAAGCAGTCAATATAGCACTCAAGATTATAATTTCATCCACTGTGAGATGTCAAATCTGCTGGGTTTTTTTACTTTCTTGGAGGGGTTGATCTTTTCCTCAATGCCATCGAAGGATGAAGTGTTGTTTGAAATGGATTAATTTTGGTTGTGGAAATATTCCTTAAGGTGGAGGCATTGGAAGAATTTTCCTAGTTCTCCACATTGTAGTATTAAATTAGGGTATTTTTTTGCAGACAGAATTTGAGAGAAGACATATTTTTCAGCTTTAAGTGTGTGTGTGTGGAGAGAATATTTCAGGGTTGATTTCTGCTTTCAGTTTCATTGGGTTTGAGGTTGGAATATTGTATGGTATTGGTGTTCATATGTTTCGTGGACATTAGGGCTGGAAGGGGCCTCGGAAGATCATCAAGTCCAAACCCCTGCCCTAGGGGCAGGAAGCCAGCTAGGGTCAAAGGATCCCAGCAAGATAAGCATCCAAATGTTTCTTAAGAGTCCAGAGTAGGTACCTGCACCACTTCTGGAGGGAGCCTATTCCAGGTCTTGGGGGCTCGGACAGTAAAGAAATTTTTCCTTACGTCTAGCCTGAAACGGTCTTGGAGGAGTTTGTGACCATTGGACCTTGTCATCCCTTGGGGTGCTCTGGTAAACAGGCATTCCCCCAGATCCTGATGCACACCCCTTATGTACTTATAGGCTGCCAGCAGGTTACCCCTGAGTCTGCACTTTTCCAGGCTGAAGTGTCCCAAGACTCTCAGACTCTCCTCATAAGGCCTGTTATCTTGCCCTCTGATCATGCATGTGGCTCTCCTCTAGACTTTCTCAAGCTTCTCCAAATCCTTATTGAATTGTGGAGCCCAGAATTGGATGCAGTCTCACCAAGGCCAAGTACAGCGGGAAGATGACATCCTGAGATTTATTTGAGAAGCATCTATGGATGCAAGCCAGAGTTTTGCTTGCTTTACCAGTTGCAACACTGCATTGGTGGCTCATGTTCATTTTATGGTCAGTCATGACCCCCAAGTCTTTTTTCAGTCGTGGTGCTAGTGAGTGTAGCACTGCTGACCCTATAAGCATGCTGCAGGGATTTTTTTCCCCAAGGTGGAGCACCTTGCATTTGTCGGTATTGGCTGTCATCAGGTTTATATCCACCCACTGTCTCAGCCTGTTCAGGTCAGCCTGGATCTCCACCCTGTCCTCAGGCGTGAATGCTCTACGCCAAAGTTTAATGTCATTGGTGAACTTTGCCAGTCCACTTCTGACACCAGTGTCCCCATTGTTAATAACGGTGTTAAAGAGTACAGGTCCAAGGATGGAGCCTTGTGAGACACCACTGGTCATGGAGTACCATGATGATTCACTTCCATCAGCTACTACTCTGGTTTCGGCCTTGGAGCCAATTTCCCAGCCATTGGACTGTGATGTAGCCAAGGCCACAGCTGGCCAGTTTTTCTGTGAAAAGATCATGGGACACCAGATCAAAGGTTTTTTTAAAGTCCAGATATATGATGTCAATCTCTTCTCTGTTGTCCAGGTGATATGTCACCTGGTCATAGAAGGAGATGAGATTGGTCAGGCAAGACCTACCCTCAACAACCTGTGCTGGCTGTCCCTCAGGATGTTGCCATCAGCCAGCTTGTCAAGAATGGCTTCTTTGGTTTTTTGTTTTGTTTTGGGGTTGTTGTTTTTTTTGGGGGGGGGTTCAGAATCTTTCCAGGGATCGAGGTCAAACTGATTGGCCTGTAGTTCCCTGGATCTACTTCCCTTCCTTTCTTGAAGATGGGCACTAAATTGGCCTTCTTCCAGTCTTCATGTACTTCTCTGGAGTTTTCAAATATCTTTGTCAGTGACTGGACTACAACGCCTGCCAGCTCCTTAAGTACTCTGGGGTGCAGTCTGTCAGGACCAGCTGACTTGAAGGTGTCCAGCCTCTCAAGATGTTCCTTTACAAGATTTGAACCAATGCTGGGTATAAATTCACTCTCACCGTGGCCATCCCAGATCACACTGGGCAGGGCGGTCCCTTTGGGCTGATGAAAAACCAATGCAAAGTGCCCATTAAGCAGGTTGGCTTTTTCCTGGGTGTCAGTTTTCAGTTCTCCCATTTGGTTTAGCAGGGGTCTAATGTTACCCTTACTTTTCTTCTGACTCCCCACATATCTGAAAAAGGACTTTTTATTGCCTTTGATATGTGTAGCCAGTTGGAATTCGGTTGCAGCCTTGGCTTTCCTGGTTCACTCCCTACAGCTATGGACCAGTGCAGAATGCTCCTTCTTTGTGAAGACAGATTCCTGTCTTCCATCCTTTATAAGCCTTTCTTTTTAGGCATAGGAGGCCCACAAGTTCCCTGCTGAGCCAACAGGGTTGTTGTGCCCTTTTGCTACCTTTCCTCCAAGATTTAATGGACATCCCTTCTGCTTCCAAGATCGCTCCCAACCACTCCTCTTGGACTCCCCTCCCTGTCAAGTCATGGCCCCTTAGGGCCTCAATAACAAGCCTCCTGAGCTTATCAGAGTCCTAAAGTCAAAGATTTCTGCATTGCTGACTGACTTGCCAGCTTCGCAATGGATGGTAAAAGTGATCAGCTCGTGGTCACAGTCTCCCAGCTTTCCTTCATTTCTTAGGTTGCTGACTAAATCATCACCTTTAGCCACTAGCAGGTCCAGCAGTGCTTTACTTCTTGTCGGCCATAGACTCCTTGAGTCGGGTAGAACTCATCCACACATGTGAGGAAGCTTTATGGTGGTTTGGATTTAGCCGAGTGCTCTTCCCATGAGATGTCCGGGTAGTTGAAGTCTCCCATGACAACAGTGACCCTGGGAGTGTGCAGCCTCAGCCAGTTCTTTGGCAAATTCCTGGTTGATCTGTTGTTCCTGGTTAGGAGGTTTGTGGAGACTCCTACCATCATGTCCCCTGTGCCACATTCCCCACGTATTTTAAACCAGAGGATCTCCAGTCATCCTCCCTGAGTGCCAATATCAGCTTGCAAGGACATATAGCTTTCTTTGACAGAAAGAGCTACACCCCCACCCCTTTTTTCCACACCATCTCTCCTGTACAGGGTATAGCTGTGGCGGAATGCTAGGCTTGCGATTCCAGCACTGCTTGGGGAGCCACAGGCTTTGCGGAGCGGGCAAGCGCGCGGCTTGTGGGGCGGGATTGGAGGTAGCTTTATAACCGCCCTTGAGGTTCGCCGAGCTGGCACAAGTAGACGACTTAGAGTAAGTTGTTAGTTTCTTTGTAATAAGTCTATAGGATGTCCATTGGTTCACGAGGTTCCAGAGCTAGCCCTTGCGTTTCAACGCTGGAACCAGTCCAATGCTAGGTGCGGCTGCCGGCTCCTTAAGTCTCAGAACTGGTCAACGGCTCATTGAGATGGGATGTTAGTAGTAGAAGTTATTACAGAGCAGATATAAGGTAAAACAAAAAGTTTTATTCACTCACCTGGCCTCACCCTCTTACGAATAAGAGGGGAGGCCGGCTGGAACGAAGTTGCAGTAAATATAGGTATAGAGAGCGTAGATATGCTGTCTAAACTACGAAGAGAGGCAGTCGAGAAGTGGAGTCTCCGATGTTTCTTCAGTTACAGTATGCCGGATACAAAGGGGGTCTGTTGGTTCATGGGGTTCCAGAGCAAGCCCTTGCGTTCCAACACTGGAACCAGTCCAATGCTAGGTGCGGCTGCCTGCTCCTTAAGTCCCAGAACTGGTCAACAGCTCATAAATGGGATGATGAATACAAAACTGTAACACGGTAAGTCGTTGTCGATTGTCGGGTTTTCAAGGCCTTGGTTTTCGCTGGGATACGCCCAGGCGGGGAGGTTGAGAACTGGCTGTAGGGTGATCAGGCCTACAGGATTGTCCAGGTGTTGTCTCTGCTACTTCCTGCCTCTTTGCCTCTTTTATAGATGTTGGTTGGACTGCCTCTGTGACACTAACTATGATATAAGCTAAGCATACAGGGATAGGATAGTTTCTTTTACACAGTAATTGCTAGGCAGACTTTCTACATAAGTTTTGTTTCTGCAGAACTGACACTTCTAGATAAGAAATGAAATTTACAGAATGTGCATGTGTAGCTTAATGCCAGCAGAGAAAAGTACAAAGCGCTCATTTTGATTAACAGTTAAGACTTCAAGGTTACATAAATGTGAGAGTGCTGCGCGGCAGTTATACAGGAAAAAAATAAAATAAAACAGTTACAAGGTGGAGTCCCACCAGGTCTCTATTATTCCTATGAGATCATAATCATTCTTGTTTAGTAGGAGGACCGGTTCCTCCTGTTTGTTTCTCAAGCTCCTGGCATTGGCGTACAGATGCGTAAGCATCCCATTGGAAGCCCTAGGCTACATTGCACTCCCAGAAGGACACCATACCAGGGCTGGGGTAGGAGTGGATTCCCTTGGGTGCTCTAACCTGTTGGTTTTGTAGTAGTTGCTTAGTGGGCTTGCTTTGGTGCTTGTCCACCCATTCCCTGGCAGGCTTAGTTTAAAGCCCGGTTGAGCAGGTCAGCCATTCTGGCTAAGAAGGGCTTTTCCCCCAGTGAATCAGACCACTGCCTCTCTCACCAAAGAGCAGGCTGTGATATGTAAGCCAGAGGCTCAGTCTGTGTGGAGGGCGCTAGGCAGAGTAGGAGCTGGGGGGGGAGGGTTCGGAGCGTGACCATCCTCGGTTCCTCTCAGCTGCCTCCCCACAGCTGAGCTAAGTCCTGAATACCATGGACCCCTGCTCACCTCTGGACAGGGGTTCCACGGGCACAATGGGCTTCTACCTGTGCATCTCTCGCCAGAGCTAGCGGCCAAGTGTGGCTTCTGCCATTGGCGGGCCTATTTTAAACTGCACGCATGCATAGAAGGGCCCACCAGTGCCGTGCTGCTCTCTGTGGGCTAGGGGGTCCCTCCCCCCACTGAACGAGGGGACAGGTGAGTGCCTCCCACTTTCCCTGACTCCCACTGGGCAGCTCCCGTCACATGGCTCCCTGTGGGGCTGGGCCAAATAGGAGCCAGGGGAGGGACGTGACCCTCCTCAGCTCCTTTCAGCTGCCTCCCCACAGCTGGACTAAGTCCCTCCCACTACAGGCCCCTGCTTATCTTTGGGCAGGCTGGGGGTCCTGAGGGTCATCTTGGGGGTCTGGGGCTCATGGGAACAGGCTTCTGCCCGTGCATCTCTCGCCAGGGTTGGGGGCCAAGATGGTTGGTTTTGTTATTTCTCTGATGGTTGTTTTGTGGTTCATAGATTCAGAGATGCTAGGATCGGAAGGCACCTCAACAGATCATCAAGTCTGACCCACTGCCCTAGGCAGGAAAGGTTGATGGGGTCAAATGACCCCAGCCAGGTGCCTATCGAGCCTTCTCTTAAAGACCCCCAGTACAGGGGAAAGCACCACCTCCCTTAGAAGCCCATTCCAAATTCTGGCCACCCTTACTGTGAAGAAGATTTTCGTGATATCTAGCCTAAATCTGCTCTCTGTCAATTTGTGACCATTGTTCCTTGTTACCCCAAGAGGTGCCCTGGTGAACCAGTGCATCTCCGGTTCCTTGCACTTCCCCCCTAACGAATTTGTAGGCAGCCACAAGATCACCTCTCAGCCTTCTCTTGTGGAGACTGAAGAGGTCCAGGTCCCTCAGTCTCTCCTCATAGGGCTTAGCCTACAAACCCTTAACCATACAAGTGGCCCTCCTCTGAACCCTCTCGAGTCTATCAACATCCTTAGTCTATCAACATCTTTCTTCAAGAATGGCGCCCAAAACTGGACACAGTACTCCATCTGTGGTCTGACCAATGCCTCATGGAGGGGAAGTATCAAGTCCTTGGTTCTTTGTTGTGTATCTGCTGATGCATGATAAATTGCAGTTAACTTTGCTGATGATTTTGTCACACTGACGACTCATCTTCATCTTGCAGTCTGCTATGACTCTGAGATCCCTTTTCTGTGCTGCTGAGAGTCACTTCCAGCCAGTAGGTGTGCCTGGATATTTTTAAGCCCTAGGTGCATCACTCTGCATTTGTCCTTGTTGAACTACATCCTATTGTGTTCTGCCCATTTTTCCAACATGTCTGGATCTGCTTGCAATCGTTCCCTACCCTCCAGTGTGTTCGCTTCATTCCACAATTTAGCATCATCCACAAACTTGGACAGAGTACACTTCATGCCCACATCCAAGTCATTGATGAAGACATTGAAGAGTACAGGTCCAAGGACCGAGCCCTGCGGGACCTCACTGCCCACATCCTTATAGGTTGATACCAACCCATCTACTACCACTGTCTGGGTGCGACCCCCCAAGCCAATTTGCCACCCACCGGGCTGTGTAATCACCTAAGTCACAGCCTCTTAATTTATTTATGAGAATGGGATGAGATATCTTATCAAAGGCCTTCCTAAAATCCAAGTAAACAACATCCGCCTCTACTCCTGTGTCTAAGTGTTTTGTGACCTGGTCATAAAAGGAAACCAGATTAGTCAGGCATGATCTACATGCTACAAGTTCATGCTGGTTGCCCCACTGCATTATTTTTCCTGCTGGACTCACACAAATATGATCCTTAATAATCTTTTCAAAGACTTTTCCAAGGATAGAAGTGAGGCCAACTGGCCTATAATTACTTGGATCCTCCTTCCTCCCTTCTTGAAAATAGGGACCACATTGACCCTGTCCCAGCCCTCTGGGATCTGACCCAAGCACCATGAGCACTTAAACAGCTGTGCCAGTGGTTCTGCTATGACACCAGCCAATTCCTTCAGTACTCTTGGATGCAGCTCAGCCGGGCCTGCTGACTTAAACACATCCAGTCCATCCAAGTGACTGCACCAAGTCAGCATCAGCAGTTTGTAGACCGGTGTCTCTCTGTTCATCTGAGAACCCATTAGGAGACTTGTCCTGACTCTTGTTTAGGAACAAAGGCAAAAAACTCATTGAAGAGGTCAGCCTTGGCCCCCCTGTCTCTCACTTACTGCTCGTTTGTTCAGTAGGGGTCCTATGCTGCCCTGTGCCTTCCTTTTACTCCCTACATACCTAAAAAAGACTTTTTGTTGTCTTTAATTTGTGTTGCCAGCCTCAGCTCTGTAGTTGCTTTGGCATTTCTAACTGCCTCCCTGCAAGTGCAGGCCAAGTAAGTATACTTCCCCTTGGCAGCGGCCCTCTACCTCCACTGGGAATGTGGCTCTTTTTTTTGCCCTTAGGCTTCCCTGGATTCCTCTGTTTAGCCAACAAGGTTTTTTGGTCCATTTGCCCCCTTTCTCTCCCAATGGGATAGTCTCCTTCTGCACCTGAAGGATCACTTCCTTTAGGAACAACCACCCTTCCTGAATTCTCATCTCACCAATGACTCCTATCCTGCAGTGCATCATTGACTAAACTCCTGAGCACACTGAAGTCAGCTTTCCTAAAGTCAGGCACTTCCACCCTACTAGTTACCTTTCCCAACCTATGCAATATGGTGACTTCGATTGATTGGTGGTCACTGTTCCCAAGGTGACCATGAATCTGCAGCTCCCCTACCAGGGCCTCTGCTGTAGCCAACACCAAGTCCAGTAAGGCATTCCCCCTAGTAGGACTGTATCCTTCCTGCATTAGGTGAAGGTCCTGTATGCAGGTTAAGAACTTATGTGAATGGTTGGATTTGGCTGACTGTTCCTCCCAGCAAATGTCAGGGTAGTTTAGGTCCCCCATGACAACCATGTCCCTAGACCATATGGCCTCTGAGAGCTGCCTCAAGAGTTCCAAGTCTAGCTCTTCCTCTTAAAGTGGAGATCAGTAGCAGACTTCTACCACCAAGTCCCTTTCCCTTAGACCTCCATGTATCCTAACCCACAATACCTCAACTTTCTCCTCCTCTGATCCCATTTTGATTAGGGTAGATTTGTAATGCTCCTTAAGACAGAGAGGAAGCCTGCCCTTCCTCTCCCCTTTCCTCCCTACTCTGTCCTGTCTGTGCAACCTATAGCCCTCAGTGCATACTGCCCAGTCATGGGTTGGGGATGTTGTTCCTGGAGTAATTGGTTTCATTTCCTCTTATGTTGGATGGATGTTGTAAAAAACAAAAAACAAAAAAATCTTTGGTACCCTCTTTGTACATGTTGTATAATATTTGGGAAGATATCTGGTTGTTGCAGCAGATGTTGATTTCCTTCTTGAGTTGATCTCTTTTGGAGTTGATTAGGTGAAGGAGGTGACTTCTACGTTTTTTCTGAAGTTGTCCTGCATAATTGTGAAGCATATTTGGAGTTGTTTGTAGTAGTCAGAGGATTGTAGATGTTTAGTCCTCTGGGAATGATGCTGTGTGTTTTGTATAGGATTAGAAAATATATATCATTGTTGAGTTTGGCTGCTTTCTTATTCATGTTGTGAAGTTTCCATTTCCATTTCAAACTAGCCATTTCTTGCATACTGGCCTCTGTCTTCTAATCTATCACATCCAGAAAGAGCACAAAAGAACTGCAGACACTTCCTCTGCCTGACAAAGGGTGTTTGTACCTGAAAGCTTGCAGAGAAGAATTTTTACAGCTATTTTAGTTGGTCTAATAAAAAATAACAGATTTACCCAAAGAACCTTGAATGTCTAGAATTCTAAGAGACATGAATGCAATTGAAAACAAATGTATTGATTCTCCTTGCTTGTCTTTATTTCTGTTTTGCAGGATATGTCCAAGCCTCAAAGCAAGACAAGAAATTCATGGCTTGTGCCCCAAATTACTCTTATGCGGCTCTTTGCGAGTGCCTGCGTCGGGTGTTCATCTATCGACAGCCCACTCCTTTGTCCACGGTCCTCTACAACAGAAAAGAGGGCAGACAAGTAGGGCAGGTTGCTAAGCAGCTGGTAGCAACTCTGGAAGCCACTGATCCTATCTTGGGCTTTCAGGCTACAAATGAGAGATTATTTGTTCTCACAACAAAAACCTTGTTTTTAATAAAGGTAAACACTGAAAATTAATTACCTATTATGTCCTGTTAGCTTCTCTGCATTCATATGTAGCCTCAGAAACTATTAGATTAACAGAGAAGTTTAATGCATACTGTTGAAGCTGATATAAAATATCATGTACACCATTATTTTTAAAATGCCAACCAAAACTAAAAACTCGTGGTGCAAGTGGAATAAAGCTTCCCAGCTCCGTTGTTACTGAACATTAAAATGTTTTGAGGACTTCCAGTTCTGGGGAGAAATGCCAGAAACTGCAATATTCTTAACCATTACCAGAGACTGATATTGCGTGAGTGAAACGATCCATGCGTTGGTTTTTCAAATTGCCTTTTCCTATCGCACTTCTGCCATTCAAAATGTTGAGCATTCATTTCTATTTTGCATAATAGCTGTAGTGTCTCTCTTAGGAATTTATTCATACAAGTAAAACAAATCCTTGGTTCATAAACATAAAATCACAAGGGAAAGAACATACCATATACAAATAATTGATAAATTGTAAAACCATTCCTTTTTTTCTTTAATTTTCCATTCAGTTTCTTTAGAAATGGCCTTACTTAGCATTGCCAAGTCATGGGGCATTGGCTAAAAATGGACTTTAAGGTCACCTGCTTTTTCAGGCATATTTTTAATCCAAGTAAAGTAACTTCATTTAATATGTGAAATTAATTATCTTGTTGATTCCTTGAGCAAAATCTCCACATATTCTAAAAATACCTAAAATAAGGTAACATGACTTTTGTAGCATCCTTTCTCTCATGGGTCAGCAGAAGAGGGGAAAAAGTCATCTCAAATTGCCTAAATTGTACTTTCCTAAGTTTAAAGTTCAACTATACTGCAAAGGGTATTGTGAAATTAAAGTTTTGTCTCAGTTGCATCTAAATTAAATCTGCTTGGTTTACAATCAAAATTGGATATTCTGCTTATCAGCCAACCATAACCTGACGTGAATGTGCCTCGACTTCAAAGGTGGTTGTACTTTCTCAATAACAAGAAGGAGTGAACTGAAAGAAATTTTCCTTCTTGTTCAAACTACTTTGCTCAGTTAATGACACCAAGGAAATTTAGCATGGAATGTGTTCTACTGGGAAAGGGTGCATAGGATATATGGTAACCATTGGTCCTGTTTATACCAGACCATCCTGTTTCTCTAAGCCCTTTGTCCCCTGTCCAGTTCTGAATGAGGAACAGATTGCAAAAAGTCCATTTTTTTAATAGATAAATAGTTTGTTGGGGGCTGAAAAGGACCTTGCAGATCATCAAATCCAGCCCCTCCGCTCTAGGCAGAAAGACAACTGGGGTCAAGTGACCCAAGTGAGGTGACTGTCAGTCTCCTCTTGAAAACCTCCAGGGTAGGTGATTACACCACCTCTGGAGGGAGTTTATTCCACAGTCTGGTTACCCTGACTGTGAAGGAATTTTTCCTGATACTAAGCTTGAATCAGCCTTCTAGGAGTCTATATCCATTGGTCCTGCTCTTCCCCAGGGGCGCCCTGATGAGCAGTTGTTCACCAAGCTCCTGATGCATTCACTTCTCTGGTATAGCAGTAAGCCACTATCAAGTCCCCTCTCAACCTTCTGTTTAGGCAAAATAGGCCCAGGCCCCTCAGCCTTCCCTCGTATGGCTTGCCTTGGAAGTCCCTGATCATATGGGTGGCTCTTCTCTGGACCCGCTCAAGTTTTTCCATGCCTTTAAGTTAATTTCAATTTATTAAAGCAAGAACAAAACCGTATAAAGGGGGAGAAGGCAAAATGCTGAGTTTATTGATTACATGAATTAGACACAGAGGTTTGGACACACCAGTCACACAGACATGCACAAACACAAAACAGTCATTCCATTCTCTCAGGAATTATAGTTACCAGCAGCAGGTGTTCAATAATAGCACTGGGTGGCCAACCCAGGCTTATTGAGAGAAGATGCAGAAAGCAGGCAGGGTGGTTATTATGAGAGAGATTCTGGAGATAGCAGTTTGGAGCAGGCTTAACAGACACCTCCTGTGCTCTGAAGAAACAGCAGTTGAAAGACTCACCCAACTTGGCTTTTTAAAGTCCTTTTTATAGGGATTGGCATCCTTTGTTTCAGTGCTTTGGGGTTTTTTCATACCCAGCTTCTGTTTTTGCAGTTGTTCTTCATCTATCTTTAGCTTATCTCAGCATGAGGTCAGTTTGGTCATAGAAGTTGGTATCTCAGCTTTGGAGTGTCCTTGCTGCCCATCTGGCAGGATGTGTGCATTTCTTCTCATTTATTCCTTTGTGCCCTAGGCCTCAAAGGGATTCTTCAGCCATCCATTAGCTTACTGACTGGTAACGTACACATTTGGCACCTTGTTGCTTACATAAACAGTTAAATCTTCTTTTTCCTGTCTCTATGCCACTTTCACCATTCACCCTTTCACACACACTTGTACATAAAGGCCATGCAGAGTTCATTCACTTATGTCAAGCAGAAGAATACAAAATGGAGTTTTCAGGTTGCTTACAGGACAAAACTAACATGGTTACATTTCACTATTATTACACTCTATGTTAACATCAGCTACATTAGTTCAGTTCATGCTGCACTTACTGAAGTGTGGTGCCCAGAACTGGACACAGTACTCCAACTGTGGTTTCACCAGTGCTGAGTACAGTGAGAGTATTACTTCCTTAGTTTTACACGAGATGCATCGGTTGCTGCATGCTAGTGTGTTGTTTGCCTGTCTGGTGACCGCATCGCAGTGACAGCTCCTTCGTGCAGTGGTTAATCATTACCCCTAAGTCCCTTTCAGCCATGGTGCAGATCAGGCCATCACCTCTGAGTCTGTATGTACATTGAGGGTTTTTGCCTCCAGATGGAGCACCTTACACTTGGAAGTGTTAAACTTTATCTGGTTCCGGTCTGCCCAACTCTAGCCTGTCCAGGTCCACCTGTATCGGTAACCTATCTTCTAGCATGGCCACGCTGCCCTATAACTTGGTGTCATCCGCAGACTTGGTCAGTGAGCTTTTCACTCCCACGTCCAATTCATTGATAAGGATACTGAAAAGCAGCAGTCCAAACACGGACCCCTGAGGCACACCACTAGCCACTTTTCGCCAATATGGATCCATTCATGAGAACTCTCTGGATCCTACCCTGTATTCACTGAACCATCAAGCAGCTGAGCCCTTTCACAAGCCTCCAGTTTTGCCACAAAGATATTGTGGGATACTAGATCAAAAGCCTTTTGGAAGTCTAGTTATATAAAATCTACCTTGTCTCCCATGTCCAGGTGGCAAGAGACACAGTCATAGAAGGAGATGAGATTGGTAAAACAAGTTAATTTCAGTTAATTGGTGGAAATACATGTCAGTCATTTGTCCTCGCAGTTCTGTTGGCTGTGCCTAGAGGTAGGGGTGTACACAGCCAGGATGAGCAGGGTTCCAAGCCAGCCAGAGAGGGAGGGAGGGGGGCTTGTTTGCAGCAGCCCAGTGGCCCCCCACTCCTCACCGCTGATTGGCCAAGGAGATGGCAGCCCTGCCCCTCGCTGATTGGCCAAAGGGGTAAGTGGTCTTGCCTCTCACTAGGGGGATGTCCTGTATTTTGGGGATGCATCAGTAGCCACCCTAACAGAATGCCTTACTTCTTTTTACCTTCTGTAAGACTTAAGGATGTTGCTTTTACTTAAAAGCCCAGTACTATTATAAATGAGGTTTTCTCATAGTTATCTGGTGTCAAGTTGCACAGATGTATTTGTTGCACTAGAATTTCCATTTATATTTATTTTCAAAACTTATGGGACACGTTAGGTAAACTCAGTGTAGCCTTTCAAAAGTTAAGATGACCTTGTATTGGGTCCCGGCTCTGTGCAAATTAGAGCTGAACTTTGCTGGGAAGCTACACCAATTATGGAGTAGCCTTGGTTTTTCAGAGACCGCTTTTGTGAACAGTTTCTGCCTGCAAACAGAAATGCTAAGTGCTATTTATAGTTTCAGGCAACCAATTTCATTGTTACAGATTTAAATGATCCATGTCATTACCCTTTTGGAGTGTTCTCTCTGAGTGGCCATGTGTTAGGATTATATTGTCTATTCGACAAATTGAAAGTAATTCAGATAGTAACTATATTAATAGATTTTTCTAAATTGTTAATGATCACATTCTTCAGTTCTTTAAGTTAGCACCCTTCCCTTTGCTATTTAAAAAGAGAAAGAAATATACTTTCTTTCCCCTGCTAAGTTGCAAAATACCAAAGAATGTTTTGACCAAACTCTGGTTGGTGTTTGGCAGTACTTAAAAGATGTGATGCTTTACTCCCAGATCATTGATTTGAGAGCTCCTATATAAAACTTTCCTTGAATACCCTCTTTCTAGTAATAGTAGGACTGATTTGTAAGGTGTGCAGTTATACAGAGGTCATTGTCAGCAGGGGATGGTCAAGTATGCACATGCATATAAGCAGATATGTTTCATCCACTAATCCTTAGACTGTGTCTTCTTGCATCACTGTGCAACACAAATCCCAAAGGTCCTGCAGAACTGTTTCTCAGGCTTCTCTGGAATGGGAGGAAGAAATCCTTATTGTTCCCTTCACCAGAAGGGTGGCTGTGCAGTTATGGGGTGTTTTTCTTACTGCATGCAAATGCATTCTGGTATAACAAGCAGTTTACACCCTGGGTGGTAGCATCATCTGGGTTGGTGGCAGTGGCTAGGTCTGTAGCAACAGTAGTTGCCAGTCTTGCACACTGTACAAGTCAGGACCCAAGGCTGGTGCCCCACTTGCCCAACCCTAGTTATGCTACCGAATGCACTCTGCCTGCTAGATATTAGATCTTCATTTGTGAAATGACAAATGACAGGAGATTAACAGTTAAGGCTGAAACTCAGTTTTTACTTCCCTTCCTGTGCCTTGTTTAAATAATGGACGTTTTTACAGTTATAACTTTGAATTTTCTTGCCTTTTGTCAATCTATGTCTCCCCTTCACATTATGCAGACTGAATCTTTGCATTAGATAGGAATGAGTGCTGTAGTCAATCATGAATTAATTTGTAATAGAATTTATACACAAATTACTGTCTTCTGGTTCTGTCATAGAAGTAAAGCTTATGAATATCTTTTTTAATTAACCTATGATTCTTTTATTATCCTAAATTCTAAAATTTCAAGAGGAAGCTATCACTTTGAGTCCAAATTAATATACTTACAAAGACAATATTTAAACTCCAGCTGCTTAGTTCAAGACTCAGTTCATAGATTTCATAGACATTAGGGCTGGAAGGGACCTCAGTTGACAGTCATCTTGCTTGTTCAGGATAATAAAATGCAAAGATGAATACAAATGTAACATTCATATGTAGACTGAACTGGTATTTCCAGATTTCTATGTGTATTGTGGCCCAGCAACAATTCGGTATTTAACTAACGCTTCCCCACCCTGGTAAAAAGAATAGGAATGATGTGCAGTTAAAGTCAGTTGAGGGAGATTAGGAACAGACTTTTCAGTGCAGACCAGTGTTACAAAATGTTATGAAACAGTAAACAGGTGAGGACAAACACCTACATGTTATACTTTTCAAAAACTAGCAGCAGCACTTTGGCAAGCTGTATCTGTAAACTGTCCAGCTGCTGCAGATGTTGGTGTCTTAAAACTGTGGTAAGGTGTTTGTGCAGCTAAAAGCAGCTTTCTGAAATTGAGGTGCACATACATGCGCGTGTTACATAGAACATACAATACCTAAATTAGATTATTAAACTGTATATTTACTAGGGGTGTGCGAAGTGGGCCCTATTAGATTCGGATTCAGCCCAAATCGGAGACAGTGATTTGATTAATTGATTCGGATCGCTGTCCCTGATTTGATTCAGCCAAATCTGAATCTGAAGATTTGATGCTGATTTGGGCATAGACACAACTTCAAATGTTTTTTCTACATACCTCAAGGTACTAGCATGGCTTGTGAATGCTGCAATGTTAGGGTGAATGGAGCATTCCACAGGAGTGCAGGGGGATGGAGGTGCCCCCGCAGGCTCAGTGGCAAACCTGGAAGTAGACCACAAGTACTTCTGGTTTGCTTTTGGGTCCGCTGGAGTGTGCGCAGGGGGGCACCCCCACAGCTTGGCAGTCAGCCGTGAGGGGACCCCAGGAGGCACCAGTTGCCAGGCTGGGGGGGGGGATGCGTGGGGGATCCCCCCACACACACTCTTCGGCAGACCCAGAAGTAGACCAGAAGTGCTTCTGGTCCACTTCTGGATCTGCTGGGGAGCCCCCCATGTTCCTGTGGGACACTCCATGTGGCCCAGCATCGCAGCATTCACAAGACGCCTGGTACCTTGAGGTATGTAGAAAAAACATTGGAAGCTGTGTCTAAGTCCAAATCACCGAATCTTTCCAAATCTCTCTGAATTGATTCGCAGGGTTCTGACTTGATTCAGAGAGAATAAAGGGTCTTCTGATTCAATTTGGATTCGGAGATTTGGCTACCAACTTGGGCTAAATCTCTGCCAAAATGAATCAGGGACTAAAGCTTAGCACAGCCCTAATATTTACTAGGAAACTCTTTGTGAAGAACTGAGTATTGCCAACAAATATGGCCCAATTAAGCCTAGCTTTAATATTTCAAGCTTGAAATTGGATAGTGATGTTTATTAAGAGAGTTCTTTTAGGAATTTTATAACTGATTAAACTATGTCAAATAATTTTACCTTAAAGTTATTTATTCAGTATCGCTGGTATTTGTGGAAACTTTCATAATGGGGTGATGTGATCAAAGAGAGTCATTATCTGGACTTGGAAGAGACATTTCCAAATAGTCATAGCTTGTCAGCAACCTATTCAGGCTCTGGGCTGGGTTGACCCATTTCAGCTCAGAGACAAGAAAGCACATGATAGGCAAGAGATAGGACCCAGCTACTGCCACTGTTTTTCCCAATGGCTGCAGAGGGAAAGTGTGCCCAGCACCACCGCTTTTCCCTAGACAGCACAGCACAGGAAGAGTGTGACCAGTGCACGTCCCCAGGGAGGCAGGGTAAAGCAACTGGTGCCAAAGCCCCCTTCTGCTGGCGTGAAAAGTGCCAGCTGTTGACATTCCCTACATGCTGCCATGCAGGAAAGCGGCAGTGCTGGGTGTTTTCCCTATGCAGCCACTGAGAAACATGGTGATAGTAGTAGTAGTGGTGGCTGAGTCCTAGCACCTGCCCAACGGATGCTGCCTGCTTCTAAGCCGAACTGGATCAGTCCTTATGTCAGTTCTGTAGCCTCAACCCACAGGCCAGATCTGGCTTCTGGGTTGTAGGCTGCTGACCCCTGCTCTAGGTAAAATACCCAGTATAAGTTATTTAAGTAGATTCTAAAGGAATGTTGAATGCAGTGCTTCTGGGGAATAATCAAGAACAATTTGAATATACTTTTAATGTATGGAAATAGGTCATTGTACAGTGCAAAGTACAATGCATTATATTGGTATAGAAGTAATGCTTCATGCTCTCATTAGACCAGCCATTCCCTTTAGCGTTCTCGTATACATTGCATAAGTACATATACGAGACGTATATAAATATATCATATAGTTTCCATTGATGACATAAGATCATCCTGCCAATTTTTCACAATATGCATTGTGAAGCATGTCTTAAAGGATTTATATAAAAAGGCCTCTTCATTTAATATTGCTAATGGTGAAGCAGAAATTCCCATTAACTGGAAGCATCTCCAAGCATTTGTAGACTGTAAATGAATCTAAAAGACAAAACCACTGGATAAGATATATTATAGAGCAAACCGCCTGTCTGATGTTGAGTGGAAATTTTTGTTACATGCAAAAAAACTGGACTTGGACCTAAAAATGAGTATTTACCTGTGAAAAAGACTTGGACTGTTAGCACACTGGCCTCTCTGAATGTACATTATATACAGCTTTGGTGTTCAGTTGCCTTTTTACGTGTTTTCTATCCAATTTTCCTGTTCTCATGGTCATCATTTTTAGTCTTGTATCAAAATATGAACATTGTTTATAAACTTTAGTAAATTTTTTTGCAAAATTCTCCATGTACATGTGTGATTTGTGTGTGTGTGTGAGAGAGAGAGAGAGAGAGAGAGAGACTTAGGAAGAGGTGCATTTAAGGTGCATTTAATATGATACTCCCCCTCTGTGCGGCACTGGTGAGGCCACAGTTGGAGTATTGCATCCAGTTTTGGGCGCTGTACTTCAAGAGGGACGTAAATAATCTTGAGAGGGTCCAGTGGAGTTCTGCTCATATGGTTAGGGGCCTGCAGGTAAGGCCCTACAAGGAGAGATTGAGGGCCCTGAATCTCTTCAGTCTCCGCAAGAGAAGGCTGAGAGGTGATCTTGTGGCTGTCTACAAATTCATCGGGGGGACAGCAAGGGATAAGAGATGCTCTGTTTACCAGGGCACCCCTTGGAATAACTAGAAATAATGGCCACAAACTGACAGAGAACAGATTCAGGTAAAACATCAGGAAGAACTTCTTTATGGTAAGGGATGCCAGAATCTGGAATGGGCTTCCAAGGCTCTCCCCTACCTTGGGGGTCTTTAAGAGGAGACTGGACAAGCATCTGGTTGGGGTGATCTGACCCCAGTGTTCTTTCCTGCCTGGGACAGGGGGTCAGACTCGATGATCTGGTGAGACTCATACAGACTCCCCGTCATGATGCACACAAGTACCAATGCATGCACGCACACACACACACCCTCATGCACACACCAAGATGGTGCCTGTCATTAGCTTTTGTAGTGGCCACATCACATCATCTGCCAATCATACCCTGGACCAATCACTGCTTGCACATCTCAATCAATGTCACTCAACAGTATCACTTTCATGGACCACTCATATTCATTATCACTTCATGACTTTATGTTAATAAGTTCCCACTCTTCAGTTATGTAACTAGGTCCAAACTGCGCATGCTCAAATTTCCTAAGTAGGTCATAGCATCATCAGGGTCAGAAGTTTAGATGTTCCAGAGACTTCCAACCTCTAGCCATCCTACGCATGTGTGACCAGGCCAGGACTCATACTGTTTACAAGGAGAGAGGGGGACGCTTTAATTAGAACAGTTCCAAGAGCTGCTCTGATTGAAGTGCATGGAGCATCTTGTGTATCAGCATCCCTGCTCTGCAAAATGGCAGCAGGGGCGCTTTAGCTAAAGCTCATCAAACAAGTTTAAGTTAAAGTGCCCCTGCTGCCATTTCTCAGCACAGGGACATTGATACACAAGATGCTGGAGTCTGCTGGAGCACAGTAATTATCATGGTCCAGCCAGCAGACTTGATTATTTAAGTGTAATTACACTGTAATTACAGCATGTCACAGCAGCCTCATTGCTTGTGTATGGGCACCCAAAGAGGCTTAAAACCTCCAGGAGCAGAGGACAAAGGACAAAGAGGGAAGGTTATGGTGCTGAGAGAGAAGCGCAGAGTATGGGTTGGCCCCTTGAGGTCTGTGAAGCCCAGAGGTTTGGTTTATCTATTTGTTGTTTTGCATATTTGCTCATTTTAGTGTTTGTTTTGGTTCTGTGGGGACAAGATTTCCCCATGACCAATAAACTGGCTAGAATACAGAGCTGACTAGCCTTGTGAGGAAGCTGGCTGAGTGACCCGCTTACAAGGGGATTATTTAATTTTACTGTGATATCCCCTCACACAAAGATAATTGTGAGATGATATTTATCAACCAGAAAAGGGACAGAAGTGCAATCACCCCAGTAACTCAAATTACCTGTTCTCATAGTTTCATTCTTTCTTTCAAGCTTCAGATGTTTTTTATCCTTTCAAATTTAATCACGTTTTATTAACTGAGTAGTCCTGTTGATTGCAGTATGACTGACTGCAGAATAAAGGCATAACTTGGAGTTAGGGTATGTCTAAACGGCAGAGTGTATTGTGAGCCTAGATTTCCACATTGCAACTTGCCAAGCCTCCTTGAGAGTCAGTAAATTAGAACTACACATGACCCCTACATGTATACCTGTTTGCACTTCCCTGCTAATACAGTGCTTTACTGCTAAGATCTCAGGGAGTGCATTCTATGACTACTTGGTTTGTACAAGCACTCCAGGAACTGGCTCAAAATGTGGTGAATTTGTATATGCTATTCAGGCACCTAAGCAGAAGTGTTCTTGCCTGCAAACACATTTAAGTGATACACTGGCCACAGGGTCCTAAATTAAAGAACTGTAGGTGACGAAACCAAGGTGGACATGTACAGTAATAAGCAGCTGTACCTACATCCTAATCAAAGAATTCAAATTATAAAATTTCTCTACAAGAGAGGGTAGGATACAAGAGTTCTCCATACGCCTTACTTTCGCTGAGTTCCAGTGGTGCTACCCCATGAATCTAGGACAGGCAAACAAGGTGTTCATATTGGTGGTTGCACTATTGTTGGCACAGGATGCATCCAGAGCAGTGTTTTTCAAACTGTTCCACAGAACCCTGGGGTTCCACAGTAGGTCATCAGGGGATCTTCAAAGAGATTGGGGGTAATGGTGGAACAGGACGGGAAGTGGTCCACCACCACTGTCAGGCCAGGTTGCTGGGCACAGTGTGGGAAGTACTTCCTATGTGAATGTTTCCAGGGGTGGAGGATACCTGGAGTTAACCTGTTTGGACCAGCAGGCATCTTATTCCTGCCAAGTAATGTGATTCTCAGTGATACTTCTGTAGCCACTGTCTTAGACAAATGCTCCCTTGACCACCATTGTTTACCAAACTATTCTTGACCACAGAGTGCCTGGTAGAAGTTTAATTAAACACTTAGCAGTTGGAGCGTGTTGTGGAATCATGATATCAGGACTCAAACAAAGCTCCTACTATAAGGCTGTAGTAATCCCAACTCTTTTTTTATGGCTGTAAAGCTTGGGTGATCTACAGGGACCACCTGAAATGCCATCACCAGTGCTACTTCTGGAAGGACTTTGGCATGAAGTGGGAGGATCATTACACAAATGCCAGTGTCCCCACCAATGCTGCAGTGGGCAGGACACTGTGTGCACATGCCTAATGTATGGTTACCAAAACATCTGATATATTCCCAACTCAGCCAAGGACAAAGGACATGCAAGAGCCAAACAAAATGCTTCAAGGATACCCTCAAGGTGATCATTAAAAAGTCTGGCATTGACATCACAAATTGGGAAAAAATAGCCCAGGACAGGGCTACATTACAGAGGAACGAGCATGGGGCTGGAGACAGCTCCAAAGGCATTCCCCTGCTTTCCCCTGCTCTCCTGAGGCTGGAGGCAGCAGGGGAATGTCTCCGGAGCTGTCTCCAGCCTTGGGAGAGCAGGGGAATGCCTCTGGGGCTGTCTCCATCCCCCAGCTTGTTCTCTTGCTGTCTCCAGCCTCCTGAGGCTGAAGACAATCAGGGGAAGGAGCAGGGCACTAGAGACAAGCAGGAAGCTGGAGACCAGCCCCTGGAGATAAGCTGGAGATTTCCTCTGAGCAGGGGGCTGGAGAGAGCATTCTCTGCTACTGCTGGTGAGTGTTGGGGGGGGCTGGGAGATCAAGCGGGGAACTGGAAGAATGAACGGAGGGTAGGGGGAATAAACAGGAGGGGGAAATGAGTGGGGAGCAAGGGACTAGATGGGGAGCAGAGGGAATGAACAGGGACCGGGGGAATAAACAGTGGCTGGGAGGAATGAATGGGGAGCTGGGGGAACCAATGGGGGTGGGGGGAATGAGCCTCCTGTTCATTCTCCTATTCTTTCCAGACTCCTGCCTGTTCTCCTGCTCATCTCCAGCCTCCAGAGGCTGGAGAAGAGCAGGGGAACAAATAGGAAGCTAGAGACCAGTGGGGGTGGGGAGGAGTTGTCATCTCTGGGGGGGCCTGTGACCCTGCAGGCAGAGTAGTCTATGTGCTGTGGGGAGTGGACGTGCATTCCCTGAGCATGGCAGTGCACCCCCTCAAAAAAGGTGCCACTGACAATGTTGGTGGTGGCTGTAGGCGACTGCTCCTTGCCACCCCCTGCCACCAGTGTTGTCTGCAGGCAGTCAGCGATTGCCGCTGGCCACCACTGTCGCTGCTGGTGGTGTCTGTGGGTGCTTGCCGCTCACCACCCCTCGCCCCCTGCTACCGACAGTGCTGGCAGCATCTGCAGGAACTTCCTACTTACCACTGCCACCATGATCCCACCACCACCAGCGCTGTTGTGTCCTGCCAACCACTGGGAGCATGCAGTGTTCATGCAGGGGACCCACCCCTCCTAAACAGCCCCCACACCCACATTCCCCCACATTCCCCCCTTCTCTCCCTCCCCCGCAAACCCCACATCCCCTCATCACACACCCACCACATGATAAGGAAACCCAAAGCAAACATTAAAACATATAGATAACATATAGATATTTAGGATTTATTTTATTATGATGCTAGAGACACTGATAGGCTTCCAAATGTCTTTAACATTGTAAATCTAACTATGAAACATTGCCCATCGAATTAATCCCCCTTTCTCTCTCTCTTTTGCTCTGATTGTGAAAGAATGTGGATTTTGATGCATTTTAAAAAGTGAATTTGGGATGCTGTCTCAGCACTCTAGCTGACACAAGGGGCTAGTGTCCCCAGATATCAATTGCCTGGGGCCCAAAAGCTCCTGAGGTCAAGTAACCCTGAGCTGCTGACCAGGGCAGGTTTCTGTACAGCTGGGACCAGGACAGAGCAGCTTTTTATACTCCTGGGGACATCACAGGTGCTGGCCCCAGGCTCTAGCTCCCCCTGGCTGCAGATCCAGGAGGAGCCAGGCAGGGTCATTTTGCCCCAAGTGGCACAATTTGCAAACAAAGTGCATGTCCAAGTATGTGCACTGAGGCAAAAAGCCCCAGCTCAAATTTGTACCGCTTCTTTTTGAGCTGCTGCAAGCGCATATGCTTGCATGTGTGGACGTGCCCAAAGAGTACATCTGAGGTTCATTTACCTACAACTCCTACCAACATTACTCCATCACCTGGTCACAATGCCCTTCTGCACAAGTTCTAATGCTAACCTATAATTTCAGATGTTGGTGTGGGGAGGATGAAGGAGGGGAAGGGTATGAAATATCTCCTTCTCTTCTTTTTGGTGTGGACAGAGATTTCAATACATTTTGTGGCAGCTGCACCAGTAGCATAAGCTGTGGAAACACGGAAGGACTACTTCCAGATGATGTTTTTCCACAGAGAGAGGGAATAAGATTGTTTGCTAAGAAATAGAAAACAAACTCTCAAAACAAACAGCAGCTAGAAAATTTGAAATCAAAGCCATAAGTTAATTATCCCCACATGTGCACAAAAGTTCAGACAAACTGTAAGCAGCAATTAAAAGTAAGTATAGTTTCATCCATAATAGCATCTCTTCCGTCATTTTGCGCATGAAATAAGTCTCTGTTGTTAATATTTAATTTAGGTTGTAGTGGGCAGATGCCATAGAACAATATGCTGGAATCATGTTGTCAAGGAAACTTTCAAGGAGAGAATCTAGACAGTTCCTTAGGGAGAATGAAAAGGTTAATGGCAATGAACCTAGTGCTGAAGAAATTGATACTGAGAATGGAAGAAGAGTCCTAATCACCTTGGGTGACTGAACTGGAAGGTCTTCAAAGCTGTGAGTGTACCTCCCTCAAAGTATGAAAAATTAAGTGGCATTCCTAACTGTTGGGGCTACTTACAAGTGTAACGTGACATTTCCAGACCTAGCATGGGGTCAAGAAAAACCATAACCATAGATAAAGAATTGGAGTTTATATCTAAGCCTCTAATTATGTTGCCATTCGTGTGTCTGTACCTTTGCCCTTGGTTCTTTTACTATTAATATTGTGGTTATTTGCTCTTTTTAAGTCAGCTGCAAGCTGCATTTTCCTATTACTGTGGAGCCCAGTAACACACTTATTTTTGTTGTTGTTGTCCCCACTCTTCCACCATCACATGGGGACTACTTCATTTGGGCTGAATGCATGGAGCCATCTATGGATTCAACACCTTGCAGTTGTCATAGAGCATATTGGGAAGGAAGAAAAACATTGGCAAACTGGTAAAATCTGTTTTAAGATTTACTCACTTGCAAAACCTGCTGTCCTGCCGTTGTCTGTCATACCTCTTTGTGCCCACCAGTGAATCCAGGGAGATCAGCAAACAGGTTAAGCCACTTGCCCTACTCAGAGGTTTAATGCTGTGCGCAAAAGTGTGGGTTGCAAGTTGGACAGCCTTCTACTGGGCTGCAATGTTTCTCTCACAGGAATTTTCATCATCGCTGTAGTAATTACATTCTAGGAACAAGATTGCTTAGTTTAAAAGAGAAATGCACCCCTCTAAGTTTATCCTTGTGACAGGCTCACAACCACTGCACTAGCTGATGAGTGTGCCCTGCCTCTTGAACTGCATCACATCTGGGTCTATTCGTCCCCTATGACTTGCTGTTTATACTAGGTTTTACCTTTGGAGGTGGTGATCGGTGGTCCCTGCATGGCCCAGGGTGACTCTATTGGTGTGTCTTCTGTAGGGCTCCTCCCCTATAGCTTACCCCTTTCCACTCAAGTGTTTATAATCAGCTAGGATGACACTCAGCCACAGAGATGGGGTGTTCTCCTCCTGCACGGGGGGTCAGTTAGGATGACAGCTACAGAGGTCTTGCTGCTGTCCTGTCTACTCTGAAAATTGCAACATAACTGGAAATCCAACTTAAATAGCTCAGATGCTGTGGTGTGCAACAATGCCCCCACACTGAGTACTTCCTTTAGGCATATGGGTGCCTCAGTGCTCGGTGCACCCTCCACTCACCCACCTTTAGGTTTGTGATGCCTCCTGCTGAGCCACCTTTCTAGTCCGGGTTCTGTCTGTCCTGCCTCCTGGCCAGGTATGGTAATACTGTGAAGCGTGCCCCACCATGCCTACCCGAAGGTCACAGTACTGCCAATCCCCCACCAGTGCACTCTGGATCTGTGGACACTCTGCTGGGATGTGTGATGCCACGGGGATCTGTGCTGCATTTTCCCTTCAGTGGATACCTACTGTGCTCACTGGGCTGCTCTTTCCCAGCCCCACCTGACCTGCATATTCCGGCGTGGGTCCCCATGAGTGCCAGAGAGCAATGTAGGGTTTGAGCTGCACGGCCCACCAACTGTAACAATTAAGCTGGCGCTCAGTTGGGTCCCCAGTGCCCTACTGGTGGCTGGGGCTTTCCTGGCTTTCCCAGGGAACTTAGCACCAGAGAGAGCAACCAGCTTCCAGACAGTAACAATGAGTGCATCCAGGTCTTTAGATGCTTCAGTAGCAGGCCATGCATGCACTGCTTCTCCAGGCATATGTACCCTAGAGGGAAGTGCCAGGTCCTGTCCAGCCATGGGAAGAGTGTCCAGCTCTTCTGCCAGTGCCCCCATATGCTGTCTCCTGGCCCCAGATCAACCAGTGGAGTCCCTTCTGGCCACATGGTGCTGGCCAGTTACCCGCAGACTAGCTACGTGGATGCCAGCACCACGGTGAGCAGGGCGGGAGCCTGTCACAGTCCTCATAAAGAAAAAGGTTATTTTTAAGTTGTGTAAACGAATGTCTTACAATTCCAAGGAAGATGAGGCAGCTGTATTTTTCACATATTCTCCCTTCAGGGCAATCCCTCACACATCTTAAACTACAGTTAAGTATTTCTGAAGCAGATGGGAGGTACAGTGAGAACTCAGTGCCTGTTTAGTTATCTCGCTGTAGAATCTTAATGGAGACAGTTTTCAGTTTTTTTGCCATACAGTTAGGAGATGTCAGCTGGCAGGTAAAGGGGGTGTTCTCATGTTGACTTCATCTAGTGGTAAAAACTACCTGTCCTTTGTCTTCATTATGATTATTTAGCCTAATGAGTCAGTGGAGCAGGAAATAGAATACATGTTTCTTCTCCCATATAAGACCCCTAAGCTATAAGCTAGAAAATCATACTCTCGCTTTCCTCCTTCTCTTTGTGTAATGAATATTCGTTATCCTATGCAAAGTAGAACAGCTTCAACAGGAGAAGCTGAGTGTCCTACACAAATATATATACCTTACAGCATAGATCTTAGAACAGGGAAGTGAGATACAAACTTTGAAATCATGTCAGGCAGAAGAAACTAAAACCTGACTCTCCCACATTCCTTGCAAGTGCTTTAAACAGAGCACTGCTGTTCAGTCCCTCATTTTTCATGAAAAAGGACTGCTAAAAGCATCTAGTTCTAGGTCGAGGTTATAAATCCAGTTTGGAGAGTGGTGCTCCTGCAACCCAGGGTAAGGCACCGAGGAGTAAGTCCTTGAGAAGGGTATATTTAGGACAAAATCCTCTTGTCAGCATTTCCGTTTGGATAACTTGGAGAACTTGCCATCTAGTGTGCTGGGTCTTCTCAGTCCATTCTCTGACTCCTTTCTTTCTCCATATGTTCATATACCTTAGGGCTATGGATTCTATTAGGTAGCACAGCACCCAAAGAGGGAGTATTCCTCTCTTGTTTTCCCCCCACTAGTATGGAGCAGTGGTTTTCAACCTGTTTAGACTCCTACCGCCACCCCATAACTTTTGTAAATTGAGTAGCATCCCATTTTAAAAAATTCTAATTGTCTTGCAGAAAGGCCAGGTAGTAGGTAGGGGTGGAGGGACATCCTGAGCTTGTATTTATCTTCTCACACCTCAGGGCACCCTTCAACATTGAGACACACTGCATACATTCATCAAGTATGTGGGAGACTTCTATTTAGCTTCTTAGGTTCCTAGAGTAGGGCTCCCATAACATGGGCCATCTAAGAAGTATTTTTGAGGGTTTGGCCAGAACCTATAACTTGTCCTCTCTCTGTCAGTAATGACATGATCAAGCTGCAGTGATCACGTTTGATCTGTCCACGCTCAGGATGCTACTACTACCAGCAATGGTAACCCTTGTGAGATATGATATGGGTGCATATTTCACTATGTCATCTAGCCTGGGTGGGAACAGAACTAGACAACCAGACAGGAAAATCACTAGTGTAGCATGTGGTGGGCAAGCAGGGCAGGGCGCTTGCTAAAGGGAGGGGCTCATCATCACAGGGCTACTGCTTGCCTCACCGCTGGCTACCTTCCTCCTTGCCTCTATGAAGCACATTGCCAGCCCAGGCAAAGGTGTCATATAAACCAAAGCATTCTGGGAATCATAGTTTTGTAGAGAAGTAGCAGAGTTCACTGCTTCTGGGGGGAGACCTGACTTACAGATTCATAGAAGTAGGGTCAGAAGGGACCTTGTAGTTCATCAGGTCTGACCCTCTGCCCAGGGCAGGAGAGAAAAACCGGGCTCAAATGACCCCAGCCAGGTAGATGTCAAGCCTCCTCTTAAAGACCCCCCAGGTAGGGAGCCAACACCACTTAGAGATTGGTTCCAGATCTTAGCCGCCCTGACAGTGAAGTAGTGCCTTTCGATGTCTAATCTAAAACTACTCTCTAACAACTTGTGGCCGTTATTCCTTGTTACCCCGGGGGCCGCTAGAGGGAACAAGGTCTCTCCCAAACTCTGTTGGTCCCCCCCCAGTGAGTTTATAGACGGCCACCAGGTCCCCCCTCAGCCTTCTCTTGTGAAGGCTGAACAGGTTAAGGTCCCATAGCCTCTCTTCGTAGGGTCTGCCCCAGATCATGCGGTGGCCCTCCTCTGGGTTCTCTCAATGTTGTCCACATCTCTCCTGAAGTGCGGCATCCAGAACTGGACACAGTACTCCTGCTGCGGCCTGACCAGTGTCACATAGAGGGGGAGGATCACCTCCTTGGCCCTGCTTGAGATGCATCTGTGGATGCACAACAAGGTACGGTTAGCCCTGCCAACCGTGACCTTGCATTGTCGGCCCATGTTCATGTTCATCTTGGAGTCAGTAATGACTCTAAGGTCTCTTTCTGCCACTGTGCTCTCAAGAAGGGAGTTTCCCAACTTACAAGTGTGCTGCTGGTTCCTACTGCCCAAGTGCAGCACCCTGCACTTGTCAGTATTGAAACCCATCCTGTTTTCATTAGCCCACCCCTGTAACCTGTCCAGGTCCTGCTGTATTCTGTCCTTCCCTACTAACCGTGCCCACCTCACCCCAAATCTTGGTATCATCAGCAAATTTAAACAGGCTGCTTTTCACCCTGTTGTACAAGTCACTAATAAAGAAATAGAACAGCGCGGGCCTGAGGACTGAGCCCTGGGGGGCCCACTTCCCACTTCCCTCCAGGTCAAAAAAGACCCATCCACCACTACCCTTCAGCCAATTTGCAATCCATCTGACTGTGTAGGCATCAATGCCACAGTCGCCTAGTTTTTTAATGAGAATGGGGTGGGAGACGGTGTCAAAGGCCTTGCTGAAGTCCAGAAAGACTACATCCATGGCAACACCTGCATCCAATGCTTTTGTGTCCTGATTATAGAAGGCAATCAGGTTGGTCTAACAGGACCTGCCCCTAATGAAACCATGCTGGTTGCCCTTGAGCATCATCCCTGAAGCTGGCCCATCACAGATGTTCTCCTTGATAATCTTCTCAAAGACTTTCCCCAGGATTGAAGTAAGACTAATGGGCCTATAGTTGCCTGGGTCCTCCCTCTTCCCTTTTTTAAAGATGGGGACCATGTTGGCTTTCTTCCAGTCATCTGGCACCTGGCCAGAGCACCACAAGCGCTCGTAAGACTGTGCCAGGGGCCTCGCAATAACCCCTACCAATTTTCTCAACACCCTGGGGTGGAGAGCATCTGGATCTGCTGATTTGAACATGTCCAGCCCCTCCAGAAGCAATCTAACCCAGTCCTCCCTGACTTTAGGCCTGGCGGCATTTCTCCTGAGTCCATCTGGGATCTTGGTCAGGGATCTTGGTCCCTGCACAAGAAAATGGAAGTGAAGAATTTGTTAAAGAGGTCTGCTTTCTCCTCTGGTGCAATAAGCAGATTGCCAAGTATATCCTGCAGGGGGCCCACATTACCTGGTGCCTTCTTCATTCTCTCTATATATTTAAAAAAGGACTTATTATCTCTGATCCTTGATGCTAGCCCTAGCTTGGTATCTGACTTAGCTTTTCTAACAGCCCCCCTACAGACCCAAGACTCCTCTTTGGTGATAGTCCCTCCCTTCCACTGGGTGTATGCCTCTTTTTTGGCAATCAGGCATTCATTAATGCCCTTGGTGAGCCAGGGGGGCTTTTGGGCACTCTTGCCCCCCTTGCTTCTTGTTGGGATTGTCACCCCTTGGGCTCTGAGTATCGTCTCCTTAAGGAACGACCACTCTTCTTGGGCACTGAGTTTGCCTACTCTCGAGGACCCCAGCGCCTCTCCCACTAATCTCAACTCATTGAAGTTGGCCCTCATAGACTAGGGCTACTGCCTTGCTGCAGGCTCTTGACACCCTGTGCTGAATGGTGAATTCCAACAAGCAATGATTGCTATCACCCCGAGGACCTGGAGCCCTCTTACCAGGTCATCGCCTGTGCCTAGGACCAGGTCCAGCAGGGCATTCCCCCTGGTAGAACTGTGCACCTCCTGGGTAAGTGGAGGCCCTGTATCTTGGCCAGGAACCTCCGTGAATGGTCTGACCTGGCTGACTGCTTCTCCCAGCAGATGTCTGGGTAATTTAGATGACCCATGACAACTACATCCCTTGCCTTAAGTGCCTCTGCAGGCTGACCCAAGAATTCATGGTCCAGCTCTTCCCCTTGGTTGGGAGGTCTATAGTAGACCCCCACCGTTAAGTCCCTTTCCCCATGACCCCCCCTATATCCTGACCAAGAGCACTTCAACCTGCCCCTCCTCTGACCCCATCCTGCTGGTAGAGGTTGTGCATTGCTCTTTGACATAGAGCACCACACCTCTGCCTTTCCTTCCTGTTCTATCTCACCTGTAAAGCCGATAGCCCCTAATGTTAACAGCCCAGTTTCTGTGAGCCCTATGTCTGGGTTTGAACAGGCTATTCAGAGGGTGAGTTCCTCCTGCTTATTCCCCATACTATGAGCATTTGTATAGAGGCATTTAAGGCCTTGGATTGTTGTATGTGCCACCCCCTGATTTTCAAGATTATCTGGACCCGTTACTTACCTGGGTACTCCTTGAGTATGTCACCTGTCTTGGTCGGGAGGTGTCCTTAAGTCTTCCTGTGGCCCCATCCCCCAGCGAAGCTAGTTTAAAGCTCGCTGCATGAGATCAGCCAGCCTGAAAGAGAAAACACGCTTGCCTTTAGGAGAGAGGTGTAGCCCATCCCGCCCAAGCAAGTCCCCTGCACGAAAGCGTAGGTCATTATCCAGGAACCCGAGGCCTGCCTGGTGGCACCAACTCCGTAACTGCCGGTTGACCTTGCAAATGCAGGCCTCATGTTGCCGTCCACGCCTACTCACCAGGAGAATACAGGAGAATACCACCTGTGCCCCCATATCAAGCTTGGCCCCCAGAGCCTCAAAGTCCTTCATGATGCAGTCTGGGTTGCCCCTGGCCACACCATTTGTTCCCACATGGATGAAAACCATGGGGTACTAGTCTGCATGTCGGATGTAGGCCGGGATCCTCTCCATGATGTCCCAAACCCGAGCCCCAGGCATGAAGCAGACCTCATGTGCCATGGGGTCGGGATGGCAGATGGGACCCTCCAGTCCCCGTAGGATGGAGTCCCCAGTGACGAGGACCTGGTGTTTCTTCCTGCTGGTGTTTGTTCTCTGTGCTGTCTGTGTTGTGTGGGGAGTGGCATCGTCCCTGCTGGAGGCATCCCCTTCCTTGTTCTCTGTCATGGCTGCCAGGGCCTCAAACCTGTTCCCCAGTTGTACCTGAGGAGCCTCCACCACTCTGGCCCAAGCAGCTCTGGATCTGCTGGACACCTTCTGCCACTCCTGTGTTGGATGCGTCTCCTGGGGGGGGATGTACAGTGGACGATTGGGCCTGCAGTGAACTTGATTTCATCCTCTGCAGCCCTGATCCCCCTCAGCCTGCTCACCTCAGCCTGGAGCTCCCTCACCTGCCCTTCCAGAGCCCTAAATCGGGCACAGGAGGGACAAGCAGGGGAACCACCAGGCCCCACCATCTGCCAGGACCCCACTGAGCCTCCCCCACAGACAGGGGGTCAAAGGGCCGCCAACCCTACCATGAGCTCCATCTGGGTGGAGGCCTCAGAAGAGCCCAGGGCAGGCAGCGGCGCCGGGGCAGGGCCCCTAGCAGTTGTACTTCACATCTGCACCATGTCCGCGGAGTTGAGTCTACTGCTTTTGCTTGTTGGAAGTGCCCTTCTGGGCTGCTACCGCCTTACACAAACGCTGGTGTCCCCTTACAGAGAACACCTGTTTGCATGCACTGTTCACGCATTGCTCCCTGTCAGGCAGATTAAGAGGGGTCCGCCTCAGCTGTGCCGCACCCTCTGCCCCACTTATTACCTTAGGGGGACCAGTTGCTGCTGCCCCCTCCACTGCCTCTGCTGCTGCTGCTGCCACTGCCCAGGTAAGGGGGTACATGTGTGCCCTGCTCCCTCCTCTCCTAACCCCCAACTTGCCATTTTTGCTGCCAAATTTAGCATTTTTACCCTCTGGACATGGGCTTCAGTGACAAAAAAGTGGGGTGAAAGTTTCTCCCACAGCAACAACAAAAGTTTAGAGGACTATAATTCCTAGAATGCCTTGCACTCCAAGGTACTGCCTGACTCTGCTCGCTGCTGTTCCTGCAGCAAGGTAGGAAAAGAGGACGGAGGGCGAAGGGTGAGTGACACCTGTCCCAACCTCATTTTTTCCATGCTACACCTCTGAGTAAAAAGTTTTCTCTATACTTTCCTTCCCAACGCAAATAAGGCTTATGAAGCTGCATCAATGGTCCTGTAAGGGCAGGAGATTTCCCAATAAGTGCTCATGCAGCAAAGTCTTCTTAGTGGAGTTCAGTGAAATGTAACCAGCCTTCCACATGAATATAAGTAAAATTTCACTTCAACAAAGTTAACTATAAAGGTGCTTTCAATCAACTGCACAATTTACTCTCTGCACATAAATGTGGTGACAGAGTACATCTATACATACATATATCTAGTATATCATAAATCTGAGGTATTTTCTATTTTTTTCAGAAAATGCATCAGATACATGGGAAGTGGCAGGAAATAGTGGTGCCTTTTAAAGCCATAGCATGAAGTTTTGATGCAGCAGAGTTTGCTGGGGTTCAGTCATTCATTTGTTGGTGCCTCACATTAGTTGTATCAAGATGCATAAGCAAACATTTGATAAACAGAACTACATCCACAGTCTAGCACTTAAATAAGGCTTTAATAAGCAAGTTCAAAAGGAACTTACTTAAAAAGGCCTCTGCATAAAAATTCCTGTTGAGAGATGCAAATGAAAACCAAGGACACTTTGTTACGTGTATATTTCTATTGTTTTTCTCTGGACAGTATCCACTGTCCAGAATTTACAGATATTTTCAAATGCTCTCTAAATTTAACTAAGCAATACATATTTATTTATTTACGTTTAAAAATTGTTGCTCAATAAATGATTCTGTAATTACAGAGGCAGTTCCATCCAGAGGTTCCCATCTCAGTCGCATGCATTTCAAAAGGTATGTCTCTGCCTGCACAAAGGAAGGCAACAGCTTAATGCGCGATTCCTTCCATTCCCATTTCTTTTCATCATGAGAGAGAACAGCACAGCAGACATCTTTCTTTCATCAGAGACGAGCACAGTGACAGCTATTTAAAAGTAAGGTCTGAGTAAAGTTTATTGGTCTCCTGGTTTTGTACACATATCCTCAGCTATGGAGGGATTTAACAAAAAATTTTGATTGTTTTTTCTGGTCTTGTAATTAACATTGTTTTATTATTAACTTGCAGAACCAGAGACGCCATTTGACAATTTGTGTTCTCACTACTACCCGGTCTTTGATGTCCCTGTGGATTTCATGGATTTCATAGACATTAGGGCTGGAAGGGACCTCCCAAGGTCATCGTGTCCAGCCCCCCACCCAAGGGCCAGGAAGCTAGCTAGGGTCAAATGATCCCAGCAAGATAAGCATCCAAATGTTTCTTAAAAGTGGCCAGAGTAGGTTCTTGCACCACTTCTTGGGGGAGTCTATTCCAGACTCTGGGGACTTGGACAGTAAAGAAGTTTTTTCTTACGTACAGCCTAAAATGGCCTTCCCGGAGTTTGTGACCATTAGACCTCATCTTCCCTTGGAGTGTCCTGGTGAACAGACATTCTCCCAGTTCAGCTGCACATCCCTTATATACTTAGAGGCTGCCACCAAGTCGCCCCTGAGCCTTCACTTCTCGAGGCTGAAGAGTCCCACCTTCATGTGTATACCTTTGTGGTACATGTTGTCTGTAGAAACTAAAAGGCCAGTTGACAGAAGTACAGACACTTGCAATAGTCAGTTTTATAATTTAACAGAATATGAATCTCAATCCAGAGCTGCAAAATATGACTTGTTTTGCATCCCTTCAAATCAAACCTTGCAGGTTAGTCGAACCTACAAGAACTGTATATTTCTTGTACAAGAACCCAGAAGCTGCTTGCAAACAGGAGTGTGGGAATAGAGGGCCTGGACAGATGACATTTATAGGTAGTTGACAGCAATCATGAACACAAATTTCTAAACTGAGTTAATTTTGTCTAATGTGTAAGAGAATTACCTCTGAAAGAATCTGGATTAAAACCCTCCCAGTGTAAATTAGATGAATTTAGATTTCTTCTGTCTCCCTCCCAAACTAGCTTTGCTACCTGCTCCCCTCCCACATGGTGATGAAGCTCAGCCTATCTGCAAGGCATCGTAGGTTCCCTGTATGTTTTGTCCATTCCTGATTCTGCTGCAACACATCAGTATATAAAACTGGTATAAATTACACTGGGGCATACGTTTGTCCAGGACCATAACATGTCTTTGGCCAAACTGGACAGTATTTTTCTGGAAGAAGTCTAAATGTACAGAATGTTCCTCTGAGTATCGTGCTGCTAAAGCTATAAAGAACTGAAACTAGTAATTTCAGTAAGGATAAATAAAAGGGAAGAAGCAGGGCTCAGCATCAGCAGCAATGCCCAGTTAGGTATCATTAGTGGGTTTGCTGGTGAGTTCTATGTAAAATTCTCATGTCTTCCATGTGGAAGAGAATGAATGTGTGCCTAGTCGGATGAATAGTCTTTGCTATTGAGTTGATTTCAGCTGGCTCTGAGCCACGTTGCTAGATGACAGCCTCAGCAGTGACTCTTTAATGTGTGGCACTGCAGAGTTAAAAGGCAAACGCACAGCATAGCAATCTATGTAGAAGAAACAAAAGGTGAGGAAGTGCTGCTGGGTGGCTGGAAGAGTTCAAACAGCGCAGTTTGTGCTGAACCTCTGAGAATGGAGCCACCCCTGGGAAGAGTCAATTCCCCCAGAAGCTTTGCCTGGAAAGAAACCCAAGTCAATGGCAGTCTGTGTCAGTGTCCACTCATGTCCCCTCTAACGATTAACCCCACTTGGGGTTTGTCCTGCCCTGACCCCTCGCAGTCCACACCAATCAATGTCTTTCATTCCTGTGCAGACCAGTCTGCAGCACTCCAGAACCAAGTATTACAATGATACTGGATGACACCAGAGGCTCACTTGTCTGATTACCCATTTAGAAGTTTTCTTTCTTTTTGCAATTACATTTTTTGTGAAGAGGCCATTGTTTTGGCCACCTTTGGTGTTCTTTGCTTATTACTTTTATTTTTCTATATCTCACTACTTGTCTGACCCTGCTCATTGAAATCAGTGGGAGGCTTTCCACTGACTTGAGGAGAAATGGATTGTTTTCTGATGTGTACTTTGATGTTACAGAAGAAACTTTTCAGTTGAAAACTATGGTTCCAATTAGGTTGACTGTTTTTTACCACTTTCCAGTGGACCAAGATTTTCTATTATACACAATAATGTGGTAGCATACCTAAAATGTTTATAAAGAAAATGAAACTGGACTTTGAGTATTGTGGAAGCAGAGTGGGTCAATGTGTCACAGTGGCTGGAGTGAACTGGGAGCACAGTAGGGAAAGGTAATTTGGTTTACAAATTAAAAAAAAAAAAAAAAAAAAAGCAGTGGCCTGGGATGAAGAGATTGATAAAACACAATCCCTTAAGATCACACTTCAATGGACAATCATGGTCACTGCAGACTATTTCAAAGACTGCTCATCTGCTTCTTCCATAACTAGTTCCACAGTATCTTCCGTGCTGTCCCCTGGTGCAGTGCCATTGCTGAAGCTATGGAAGAGGTCCAAGATAAATCAGAAACCTTTTACTTTTGGGGGCTTACCTGAATACACACCTTGTGATGGCTTCTGCCAAGTACTCGCTTTTACTCAGAACATCCTTCTAATTTTAATCCACTTTTCTCTCTGCTCTAATCTCATTCCTGTAATTCTGATAAAGAATGAGTAGATAAAAATCATATTTATTATAAAAAACTATTTGCATTGAATTCCTGAGATGCATATTATAATGGGGATCTGGTACTGCTGTAACTCAGGTTGTTATGCCATAAAAAATGTGATCTCACAGCTCCATTCCTTTTCCTACCTCATCCTTGTGTCTTAAATTCATTCATTTTATGATAGTTCAAGCTGCAGGCTCTTGGGTGCTGGGATAGCTTTCTATTTTCATTATGGGCATGTGGGTGCTAAGGAAGTTAGAAAACGATAACAACTGTCTCCATAAACTATTTTCTTCATAAACTCTCCAGTGGTGACAGCTTCCTGTGGGCTGGCTGCAAAGCACAAAGAGCTGTTCTCATTTGACAGTGAGCACTATTAAAAGCTAGACAGTGGCTACTGTGGCTTTTACTTCTGTGAACACTGTGATAAGCCCTGCACTGCAACCAGTAAGTTGATTAACTCCTGCTAATGATGGACTTCTCTGTTTTTAATACTGTCCACCCTCTGTGCAAGGGATTCAGCACAAGCTCCTCAGCTGGAATGAATTAGTGGTGCTCCATTGTCAGTGACACTACACTCATTTATTTCACCTTTGGTTCTGTCCATTAAAAAAAACCCAAAAACCTTCAAACCTTGAAGGTGAAGTGCTCTTATATCTTTTATAGACTCTGGGCTCTTTTAAACATCGCAGTGATTGTAGTAATAATCACATATTGATTTCCCGACACTCCTCTCTCCCCCCCCACAATCCATTTCAATTTCTTTTTCTTGCTATTAAGTCTTCATTCTCCTCTGCAGAAATCCTTGTGGGTTTTTTCCCCGTCCCCCTGCAGTACAACAGAATCTGTTGGAACAAAAACCGTGCATGTGCTAACCTGATCCCACCCTGTTGAACCCAGTAGCTATCCAATTATAAATATTGATCTTTCTTCCTGTCTTTATTAAAGAGAATCGTGAAGCGAAGTACATGTACCATCCCTTCCAGAAGCCCACTTAGAAAAACAGGACACCTACCACTAAGGTAAATAATGTGGCTTTAAGTCAGAGTGTGTAGGCTGGAAAATTAAAATAAAACCAAGCTAACTGTTGAACAGATTACACATTAAAACGAAAAACATTGTGGGCAGTTAATTTATATAACAAGTCTAACTGCTACCACACAGGAAAAAATCATTCAAATTACATGTAACAGACTGCCAATGTAGGCTCACCAGATTGGCTTGAGATACTTACCTTGGGCTAGAAACAGTGCCGGTGAACTCTAAGCAACCCCAAGAGTGGAGCCGGGAAGCAAATGTAACCCTGGTGGCCACCCAATAGTCGCCACTCCTGCCCAATATCAGGGATGGTGTGGTGAGGGTGGGACAGGGCTTCCAGCCAGCACCAATTTATTTTCCAACTGGCCCCTGCTCCCCACAGAGCAGCCCGTGGTCTGAAGAAGGTCTAACACCTAACCAATTTAACTATTTACACTTTATTTACAAGAATAATAGGAAGGGTTATTTACAAGTGAACTTAAATGGCATAACCGAAATCACAAGTCAAACCAGAGTGCATTAGTCAACCCTTGATTCAAGAACCACAGGTAGGGGAACTGGCAGCTTTCAGCCACTGGAAGCGAGGTGGTCACTCCCAGCAGCTCCAACAGGCTTCCCAATAAGCAACAAACTGCAACAGGTTAAGCTCTTCTGGTCTGCAGGGATCAAATTGTATCAAACCCCAACCCCCCCAAAGAGGCTGAAGGGTGACCCTCTGTGGCAATGAAAAAAGCAAGCAACAAGCAACAGAGTAGGCTCCTGCAGCAATCAGTATGACCCAAGCACAAAGGTTAGGGACGCCAACCGATGACAATCAGCTGCAGAATAAGGGACAGGACTGAGTCCCCTCTGAGGCAGTCAGTGGCAGAGGGTCAGCAGCACAGGCAGCTCCCAGGGGTCGTTGCTCTAAACCCTGCTCCAGATGACTGGCCAGGCACCCCACATGCCTCATGGCTGGCCAATCCCATTCTGAGCTCCCGGGGACCCTCATCCTGGTGCTCTGCTGCTCCTCAGGATCCCAATGCCTTGCGTGCTGCTGTCCCACTTCCCCAGGGAGGATAAGGGGTTTCCTCAACTCACCAGCTCAGCTCCCTGCTCTACATAAGGATGCCACCTGCACTCCTGGCTGCCGCTTTTTCTCTGCAGTGGAGTGGGGAGCCTACTGCCACCCCAGCCTCCGGGACGCCCGGCACATCCAGCCCACTGCGTTGGGGCCTTGGAGCACAAGCTCTCTGCCCCAAGCCGTGGCCGCGGCTCCCTCTCTGCTGCAGGGCTGGAGGCACGGCCGACTGCCGCTGCCTTCTTCTCCCAGGGCCTTTGAGGCTCTTCAGAGGGGTCTCTGCTCCCTCTGCTGGGTCAGCTCACCCTAGCTCTTCTTAGGCCTCCTACCTCATTCCCTGGAGTCACTGTCAGCAGCCCCCATGCCAATCTGGCTGCTGTTTTTATCCCCTCTGGCAGTCCCAAACCAGCCAACCAGGGCTCAGGGTGGTGGGGCCCCAACTCCGGTCATCCCCTTTCCATGTGAAAACCCCTTCTTTCCATTGGCTTCTCCTTTTCCACAAGACAGGGCTCCCCTGCTCCACCCCTGGGGCCAGTCAGAGTTCACCCACACTGTTTCTAGCCCAGGGTAAGTATCTCAAGCCAATCTGGTGAGCCCACATTGGCAGTCTGTTACATACAGTATTATTCAGTAGCCAATACTTCCTGTAGTGTGAAATGACCATGAGACCCAACAGTGCATGCAGTGGGACCTGGACACCAATGAGATGTAGGCTCAAGCTACAGCTGCCCAGCTATACCAGCATCAGTGAGAAATGTACTGTGCAGGACTCTACCCTGCATATGCGATAGGCTATTGTGGAGGACCTCACCGTGTCCTTGTCCACTCTGCTATTCAGCATATCAGTCGTCAGCAAATCACTTGATCTGATTTTGGACAAGGAGGATTTGAGGCTTCTGCTATACCCTTCAAGTTTGGTAAAAACCTAATTTGATAATTATTTTTAAAAGGAACAATTTTTTATAGAACAAACAAACATTCTTAACCTCATTACCATGTTAATACCTCAAATGCTTCATTGTTGTATTTACTACATATACAGCAAAAATACAAAGGAAATGAAGCAGAGCTGTCTGCCTTCCTAGCTGAGAGGAATGAAAAAGGTGAAGCAACTGCATAAGCGAGGGACCAGCAACTTTTTCAAGCCATGGGCCAGAACAACCGGGCACCAATCTGGTGCAGGCTGGGTGGTTTGTGGCAGCACATGACTAGGCGAGTGGTTTGCTTTTCCTAATCCCATTGTCCCCTGGCTGGGGCCAGGTAGCTGGGAACTGTACCCATGCTGCTGCTGCTGCTTCTCCTGGGCTCTCCACTTCTCAGCTGCAGCATGGGTGCAGCTTCCAGCTGGTGGGGAGCTATGCTGGGGAAGCTGGAAGCTGCATCTGCACTGCTGGTTTCTCCTTGCCCTTCTCTCCTGGCCTTCTTCTATAGCTGGAAGATGACCAGCCCAGGCTCTGTTCCCCAGTAGCTGGAAGTTGTACTCATGCCACAGTTGGGGAGCAGGGACAGGCACCAGCAGTGCAGACACAGCTTCGGGCTGGTCAGCCACAGCGTAGCTCCTTGCAAATGCAGCATAGATGCAGGCAGAGGCAAAGCCTTATGGCTCCTTGGGTCAGATCCAGTAGCTCTGCAGGCTGGCTTAGGGCTGTATGTTGCTGTGAGTGTCTACAGGCATTTTCCTGATTCCCATTCTCTTTCAGATTTCTGAGCTAGGTGTTCTCATGTTTGATTTCCTTTGGTCTTAGACAGAGCTGTCATGAGTACTTTGTGATCAGGGCAGCCTCAGAGGGCCTGGGTTTGCTAGGATTAATCTATTCTGAAAATTTTCAATGTGAGGCAGTAACATGGTGAGGTACTCCACTCTTGCTCCTCAATAGGCAAGTCTACATGTGCACTTTAACATGCATTAGCCTATTTTAATGAGTATTAAAGGATCACAAACAGTGCCCTTTAGCTAATGTGCATTAAAATAGGCTAATGCACCTTTTTCTAGTACTTCACAATAGAGATACTGGATTTAATGCACATTACCTAAAGCTCATTAATGAATGTGTAGACACGTCCAATGAGGAGCTCTTCTGAGCCAGGAAATAATTTCCCTACCTGTAGCATTGCACTAACAATGCTTCCCAATTGGGAGCTTGTGTATGTGGAGCAGATGTGATATGCTTCAGGACAGGACAACATTGCCCCATAACTGAGTTGTGTAGATATACCCTTAAGGTATGCCTGTAAGGCAGAAGCATGAGCCAGACAAATACCTACACTTTTTCTGGGTGAACTTGCTCCTGAAATGGACACAGTGTAACAGCAGCGTGTTTTAGTGCCTGGGCTAGTAACTGCTGGTGGAGGGGCAACCTTGTGGATATCCTCAGACTACAGAAATCTCTCATGATGGCTCTGGTGTTACATGCATAACTTTGTTTTTGCTTTGGCACCCCAAGTCTCTGAGTCGGAACGGAAATGACAACTTATTCCAAAGAAAAACTCTTGTTTAAATGATATTATGAGTAATGTCCAACTGCTTTTAAATCACGATCAAGTTGTGCACATTACTACTGGCTTAGTCCTCTGCCAGTGCTGCCCATTATTGCTATTGAGCATAATTTAGCTATGCCATTAAGTAAGCATTATTCATAGTCTGCTACCAGCCAGGTTGAATAGCCTGATGGGTTGGAGGGTAATTATGCATGAGATATTCACTCATAACTGTACTAAGACCCCAAGCACTCTGTGCTGCATGTGTCCTTGGGCTTCTTTTCACTGTTTTGATTGCTTGATTCATTTGTTTGGGAAATGTGTCTTATCACTACAGTGCTACAGGACCATAAAATAGTGCTGCCACTGAAGATAAAGGCTGGCAGCCTGCCTTAAATTTGACTCCTTGTCACTACAGATTCTTCCTCATAAGTCTAAAAAGAAAACACCCAAAGGGAACTTAGCTCAGTAATGCATTTTTTCCTGTCTTGTCCCACCTTCTTGTCCCAAGGTGCTGTTTGTGCATTTGACATTAGCTAACGCCGTCCTCCTATCCTTGGCTGGACTCCACTTCCTCCTCCAAATGGTTTACCTTCTGCTGGCAGCTCAGCTCAGCTCTCTTGTCTGCGTACTTCATTTCTGCCTTTAGAAGCCAACTCAATTCCTATTGCTCCACTTATATTGAGCCCCCTTTGGCCACCTAGTCTCCTGACTGACTGCTCTGGTACCTGGTATTACTCAGCCTGCCCACAGCCTCTTATCTATTCCTTGTTTGACTAGCAGGACTCATGGGCTTGTAGCACTTCTCAAAACTTAGTATTTGTTATAGATTGCTTGTTGTGTCATATTGAAGTGACTTCTGTCCACCAATAAATGTGTTTGTTGCCAGTTATCCTGTAGTGCTTTCACTTGCAGACTGTAGACCCATTTTGGCTGGGTTTATTGCAGCGCAGAATGTGGTTACCCACAACCAAAACAACTCATTCATCCTCCCTCCGGTGAGTGAGCACACTGCTTTGTTGGCTGCCTGTTCAGGCTGCCTGTTCACCTGCATCTTCTCTATTGGTCTGTGGTCATTCTGACCAGATGCCACCCTATTTATATGGCAGCACAGAGCCAAGATCCATACTTTGCAATTTTAGTGTGCGCTGAATTCGTACACCTGTGATACTCCTGATAATTCAGTGGTCATGATGAATCCTTCAGTGTGCTCATCTGAAGATCATTGCCTTCCAGGGACAGGATCATATTTAGTAGGGCTGTGCAAAATGGCTATGTTTCGATTCAGTTTTGGATTCAGCCATTTCAGAGGGGCAGTGATTTGTTTCAGTGTTTCAGATCACTGTTCCATTTCGATTTGGCCTAATCTGTTTCCAAGTTTCAAAGCTGTTTTGGTGATTCAGCCATAGGCTATAATGGGGAATCACTAAAATGCCTATAACTTTGTCATTTCTTCCCTGATTCAAATGAAAATTGCAGGGATGGTAGCTATGAGCCACCTGAACCCTGGCTGCTCAACAAAGGAGAAGCACTGGCCATCCAGAGCAAGCATCTCCCCAATACGCTGGATGACTTCACTCACCTTTTCCTCTGCCTTTCCCCACCTGGTCCAGGGTGCCCTGCCTCTGCTTTGGGGGGAAGGGGGCTTTGGAGTGAGCGGGGTACTTCCCTTTGGGCACACTCCCACTGGTGCCAGGCTGAGGAGGAGCAAGGGCAAGGGGTGCTGCCTTCTGAGATGCATCAGCATCCTGTCCCTTCCCCAGCTTTGTCTTGCATCAGCAGTGCAGGTAGATAACGTATGTGGGATCATCTGCCACCTCAAAATGATTGTACTCTACACTACCCCCTCGCTTCTGGGGTGCGGATCCTGCCTTATCCCCCTTGTCAGCAGGCAGAAGCACAATGACAGGGGAAGCTAAGCCACCTGCCCCCACAAGCTCCTCTGGAGTGCCTTCTGGAGAAGGCTCTAGGGGAACTATGAGGGGTGTGGAGCACAAGCTCAGATTCCCCCTTCTTCCCCAGAACTTCTCTGGTTATGGCACTCAGCTCTGCTGCTTCCAGATCCAGCTCCTCCTCTGGCACAGGAAGGCTCAGGCTGGGACCTGAAATTGGGGTGGAGGAGACTATCATGCTGGTGCTGCTGGGGGTTATTCTTATTGCTGGTGTTAGTGGAGGTGGGGCAGGTACACTTCTCCCGTGTCCTTGCTTCCATTAGCAGCAGAAGCCTCATGGCTGCTAGGGAAAAGGGATCTATGTTTTTGGCAGGTGGGAACTTGCAGCTCTCCCTCTGGCCCCTCTGCCCCCCCTGCCAGAAGACCGGGAACCTGCCTTTCCAGCACACTTCATGTTTGGTGTGCTGGAAAAGTGTGTCTTGTGTGTATATGTGTATTGCTTTCCTGCACAGTGATGAGACACTGCCAGGCAAAGCACAGCTTTTTTTTTGTTTGGGATGGGAAAAAAAAGAATAAATAACAGGATTTTGGGAAAAGAAATATTTAAAAAGCATTAACAATAGGGATGGTAGGCAAGGATAGGTGGGAAAGGATTGGCTAATGGTGGGCTACAACTTGTTAGCAACAGACTACCTACTGCTACTAGCTTAGGCCCTTCAGATGCTACACTCTGCTGCTCATGCTGCAAGAGACAGATCTCACAAAAGGCAGAGAGCAGTTCACAAACAGCTAGATATGTTCTTTCTCTCTCCCTGCCCCAGAGCACTGGGATTGGAAGGGACCTCAGGGACAGAGCGCAGACACTGGTCAGCTACAGATGTCAATATCAGAGCAGTCCTCCCCCCTCCACCTCCCTCTTCTGAGTTTCTGTTTCACCACAAGCCCACCTCCAAAACATCTGAAATGTTCAGAAACATTTTGGATGGTTCCGTTTCATTTCGGAGATGTTTTGGAGCCCTCCATTCCAATTCAGATTCAGTGTTTTGAGCGCCAAAACGAGCCAAAACACCTCTGAAATGAAACAGCTGCTGAAGTTTCACACAGCCCTAATATCTAGGGCCATCGGAAAGACAGTCACTTAATATGGATCAGTAAGTAGATATCACAGGAAATGCAGATAGTCAAGCACAACTGGGATGGAAGGAAAAGGAACAATAGAGGCAAAGCCTCCTGGGCTATAAGAATATTAAGGACTTCCGGGAGACTTCATGTAGCCTGTAGCTATAACAAAGGATGGACTATTTGTTTGGAAAGCCTTCCGTTTGACCACTATATTTTGCAAGCTCCATGACTGATTCTGAAATCAAGTATTTGATAACCCTGTGAAGCCTAAATCGGACATTGTCCCAGAGATTCAGGACCACTTGTGTCTCAACCAGTATCTATCTTAATCATGGAATCATAGAAAAGTAGGGCTAGAAGGGACTTCTTGAGGTTATCTAATCCAACCACCTACCTGAAGCAGGATCGCCCCTATCCAAACTATCCCATATAAATTATTTTCTAACTTATTACTAAAGCTACTCATTCAACCCTGTCATACAGGCATAAGACATAGTGGAAGAGCTATGCAATGTCAAATGCACAACCCTTCTGGGTTTACTATCCATATATGAAAAAGCTAGTTTTTTTATGCATATAAATACATATATAAATGTGCTTAGAGTGGGATACCTGGCATCAAATTTCTTCAGTGAATAATAAATATATATATATCTTTACTATAACAAACACAATAACAAGTAAGCAACAAACAACAAATATAAGCTTTACAAAGAGAAACATTAAAAATAAACATATATACATGCTATAACTACTTGGTAATGGACAAGCACTAACCAGTTTCACTATCACTGATGCTCCTCGTATTCTGAGTCCAGTGAGCAGCAGATTGAATCCACCTGCTTTCGTGCTTCTGAATGGATCCTACACACTTGTGTCACTTCTGGCTCTCAGCATAGGACACACACATCTTCAGCAGCAGGAGCTAGAGCTTGTACAGCCCTGATCAGTCAGTGTTTCAATAGGACAGCCTATTTCAGTCTTCCAGATCCTTGCTCTCGTCACAGAAAGTTCCCACCGAACCCTCCCCTCAGGACTCCTCAATATGGCCACCAGCCACCACCAAGTAGCCACCAAGCATGTTCAAAAGGGTTTCACTCACCTTCCCAAGATGGATGCATTTTGGAAAGGTCTCTTTCTAGGGCAGTGGTGCTCAGCCTAGAAAAATGAAAAACGGTATCAAAAGATGTCAGTAACAGAACACAAAAAAAGTTGTCTCAAATTTGACTCTTTAAATGGTTATACCCTAAAAGGAGGAAAGGGAAACTCTGTTTTACCTTGGAATAGTCATTCTAGCCTGTGAGCTATATCTGGCCTGCGGAGCCATACATCCAGCCCATTGGATCAACCCCACTGATCCACAAATTTGGTGGAAGGGGAGCGGTAACAGCATTAACTTTCATCAATTTGGGAGCCCTCTTACTGGCTCTAGGAGCCGTGGCAATTAGCCCTGCTAGAGAGAGTGTAGATGTGTTATTCTGAAGTCGGTCAGAAGGCAGGGTGGTTGTGCACCTTTACAGACCTGCTAAATGAGATAGGTATATATATATATAGAGAGAGAAAGAGAAAGAGAGAGAGAGTGAGAACCCAAGCTTTTGTGCACCCAAGTTTATATCATCACTTGCTGTGGAAAGCCATGTGGAAGGAAAAGGAAAAGTGGAAACTAAGCCTTAACTGCTTTGGTATTTTTAGAAACGGAAAGAAAAAGAGAACTGATTCCTACTCTATATGTAGTGACACAGAGACTAACGCTGAAATGTTATATGATAGCTGTCCATTTTGTGTAGCCCCCTTCTGCCCCCCCCCCCAAAAACCCAATGATTCTCAGATATTAGATGGCTTTAGAGCAGCATTGATATTGTGGTTTGTTCAGTTCCTCAATTAAAATATTTTTCAAAACAAGTGGAGTATTATGGTGCTCCTCCAAGAGAGATTGTGACTTTTTGTTCAGAAAAAAACAATGGTTGTGGATTTTTTCCTGGTCTCCCTCATCCCAGGGTAGGAAGTAGCAGGGAAGGAGGGGTGCTGAACCCACATCTCTCACTTCTCAAGAAATTGTCTTAAGCACCAGACCATGGGTTAGGTAGAACCAAGAGCACACTCTTTCTCTTGTTGAAGCTGGTCCACTGGGTAGCAAAGAGGGGAAGAGTCACACAACTAGAAGGAAAACAAGTAGGATGGAACATGACTCTATCCATGTGAGGTGGACTTTATTTTCATCATTGTCCAGGAGGGGAGAAAGGAACCCTGTTATATATATAAAGACCGCTGCAAACAAGGGTTGAGAAGTGTGGTTCTTCTCCATCTAAAGATTTTGGGACCTGTATAAAGCTTCAAGGAGAGAGAGGTGCTTATGTGAAATGTATGCACTCTTCCAGGCAGAATGGGATCACAAGAGGTGGAGGTAGACACCTTGTGGGAGAATTTCTGAGTATTGTTGGAGAGCCAAAATAGAGATGCATCCTAATCTAGAAGGTTCAACCACAGTGGCCATTGTACAGGGTGAAAAAGGATCATGTTTGGGGATTTAAATGCCTGAAAACTGTTTGGCTCCAAGCACTCTTCTTGTTTTCCCTTCATTCTTCTCCAAAATCCCCAAAATGATCAATTTTGGCAACAATCTCAGAGACTGGATGCAAGTGCTGCAAAACTTGCATTACTTGGAGATTCTTTTCTCTTGCCCAATGCTCCCTTGAATTTGTCACGTAAGTCTGCCCTGACGCCTACACTGAGGAATAACTTTCCTTAGTACTAAGTATGTAAATGTTATTGCTGTGCTGTAATACGTGACACTGCCCAAAGCATTCTGGAGATATGAGATTGTAATGGCCCTTTCATGGAATTATTTCTCTGGTGTCTAAAAGATAGTTGGTTGCTAAGGACTGAAGGTCTTCTTTCCTTCACTAATCTGTATAGTGAATAAAACTTGCTCTGTGGATGGAAAATTTAACTTCATTTCACTCCTATCCACTTATCATGCAGAAGAAATCCGGTAATGAAATTGTTGCAGATTCCAAACTATGCAATTCAGGATCAATGCACTTAATGACACCAATCATTTTAGTTCTGTTTAAGTAGAATATACTTAGATAATGTTCTGTTTTTTGAGGCTAGAGGAGAAGTACATGATTTCAAACAGGAAAAAAACATGTTTTGCTTTCACAAGTGCTTCCTTGAGGGATGTTTTTATTAGCAGCACTAACAACTTGACCTTTCAGGGAGTTATCAGAAAATAGATAGTTATAGCACTAATAAAAAAGCCTTACCATCCCCTTAAGTGATGGCATTAATGGTTTCATTAGTCAGAGACTGAGGCACGTTTCTGTAGGCCATGATCTTGTCTCTTATAAACTACAGCAGGTTTGGGTCTGTGTTTGGCCCACCTGTCGTGATGAGTAACCTGCAGGTGGCCAAATAGGTAGAAGGTGGCCAGGAGCTGCAGCTGGAGCTGGAGCCCTCCTTGGGACAGAAGCCACCCAGTTGCAGCTCCCCCCCACCGAGAGTGGCACAGCAGGGACAGAAGGAGGAGGAAGAGCCACTGGAGGTGGGGGGAGCTGAGCAGCAACCACTGGGAAGCTGTGCATGCTGGCTGGGGCTGGGGCAGAGTTGCAGCGCTAGCTGCTCTGGGCTGGAGTGAGCAGGCTTCGGCCCCATGTGGAGAACCACAGGGGCAACCATGCAGATGGAACCTGCACTGCCCAAGCGAGCTCTGGTGCACACCCCCCTGCCACTTCCTCCCTCCCCCAGTCACTGGCTGGCTCCTAGGCCCTAGCACTCAGGCAGCCCCTCCCACACCTATGCGTACACAGCCTCCCCACATCACCCCACACACTCCCCTGGCCCCACCCCCTCACAAAATATACAAAAGTATGACTATTTTGAGATATGGTGCAATTGCCTGTATACATACTACTCAAAAAAAAAATCAGGAGAATTTTTTTTAATAAAATATGTTGTAGTAGATGTTTGATTTTTTAGGATATGATCTATTGTTATCTCTAATTTGTTGAAATGATATCTTCTAAAAGATTTTGTGTGTGCTACCCTTGACAGCTCACCAAAACTCATTAAGTGTCCCTCCAACTGAAATACTTGTCCACCCCTGTTTTAAATCAATAATGTAGGAGGGTAAGGGAGGGTAATGAACAGGGGGTAAATCACTCTAGATCCTACCTGGTTCAATGTTTTCCCTCTAAAGCATTCATTCCTGCCACTGTCGGAGGCAGACTACTGGGCTAAATGGACCATTGGTCTGACTCAGTATGGTACGTATGTTCTTATGGAAGGGAGACTTCATGGAAAATAA